>NC_072426.2:118097500-119355000 GCF_028878055.3 Symphalangus syndactylus | reverse complement strand
CTTTGTAAAACAAGCAGACTTGCTGATGTAATTAAAAATAATCATTTAAAATATTTAGATATATTGAGAAAATAAAAATAACGGAAGAAATGAATTGGTCTTAAGAGGTATAATGACCGTTATCCTAGAGTGGTGGTTGAAGAAAGGAGAGGATGGGGAGAGATTAAATAAACTAGTTATTTACTGAGAACTTGTTAAGCACAGGCAGAATTTCTGGGCCCCAGAAGGATACATGAAAAGGCACAGACCTTACTTTCTATTTGCATAAAATCTGATGGTGGATGAAATTAAAACACTTGAAACCATTTAAATATAATGATGCCAGCCCCTCCAAAACTGTCAGCTTATTCATCTTTTATATAACGGTAGTTTCCTTTTCAGTCGATGAAAATGTGAAGTTTTCTTAACATGTTATAGGGCTGAAAAATTGACTTGTAAGTTTTAGAATAAGGAGTTGTGGAAATAGCAAAACTTGAAGAGACCTGAAGAAATAGATTAAAACCTGATTGGGGATCTCTTGGAATGTTCTTGAGCAGATGCATTGTGTATACACTCACTTTGTGGAACAGTGCTTTGCTAAAATATAAATAAATATTTTTCTGTAAATTGACTTTTCCCCCCAATTTTAATAATTTAAGTGTTCTGGGAATTAAAATATGAAGGAATATTAAATTTTGCCTTGAATTTTAGTAGCGTAATCAGAACCATCACTGCAAGAGAGAAGTCAGTTTCTTTGTGTGGCTGCTTGCACAGAAGCTGTGCTCCCATTAGGATCAGGCATAAGAAAAGGTAATTGTCCCTCTGGGTGCTTCTCCCTCTGGGAAGCAGAGGTCAAGACAGCATTAATAACACACAGCTGGGTGCAGTGGCTCACGCCTGTAATCCTTGCACTTTGGGAGGCCGAGGCGGGCAGATCACGAGGTCAAGAGATAGAGACCATCCTGGCCAACATGGTGAAACCCTGTCTCTACTAAAAATACAAAAATTAGCTGGGAGGGCGTGGTGGCACGCGCCTGTAGTTTCAGCTACTCAGGAGGCTGAGGCAGGAGAATCACTTGAACCCAGGCAGCAGAGGTTGCAGTGAGCTGGGATCACACCACTGCCCTCCTGCCTGGCATCAGAGCAAGACTCCGTCAAGAAAGAAAGAGAGAGAGAGAGAGAGAGAAGAAAGAAAGAAGAAAGAAGAAAGAAAAAGAAAGAAAGAAAGAAAGAAAGAAAGAAAGAAAGAAAGAAAGAAAGAAGAGAAAGAAAGAAAGAAAGAAAGAGAGAAAGAGAGGGAAGGAGGGAGGGAAAGAGAAAGAAAGAGAGGGAAGGAGGGAGGGAAAGAGGAAAGAAAGAAAGAAAGAAAGAAAGAAAGAAAGAAAGAAAGAAAGAAAGAAAGAGAGAAGAAAGAAAGAAAAGAGAGAGAGAGAAAGAGAGGGAAGGAGGGAGGGAAAGAGGAAAGAAAGAAAGAGAGAAAGAGAGAAAGAGAGAAAGAAAGAAAGAAAGAAAGAAAGAAAGAAAGAAAGAAAGAAAGAAAAGAAAAGAAAAGAACGAAAGAAAAGAAAGAAAGAAAAAGAAAAAAAGGAAAGGAAAGGAAAGGAAAGAAGGAAAGGAAGGAAGGAAGGAAGGAAGGAAGGAAGGAAGGAAGGAAGGAAGGAAGGAAGGAAGGAAGGAAGGGAGGAAACCAAAGGAGCAAGAGCAGGCAGGGAAACCCTTTAGACTGTGAGAAGGAAGAAGAGAAGGGTGAGAAGAGCCTACCCTCACCCTCTCACAGTGGTACAGCTCTCAGAAAGTCAGCCTGCTCAAGAAGAAACCACAGAGCAAGTAGTTCCTGTGAGAGGAGTCCTGCGTTGGGCAGGAATGGCCAGGCTCTAGTATCCCCACCATGCTCAATCTTTTAAGATAACATGGTTTCAGTATGCGTGCATGTTGCACAGGGTCCAGAAGGTTCTGCAGCTGGAGGCTGTCAGCTAACTACACTCCCCACAACAGGCTGTCTCTTGAAGGGAGTTCTGAATGGCACAAATCCAGGACCACCGCAGTTCATCCTGTGTGAGCTACCTCTCCATGCATGATCAAGGGGCTGCTCCTCCACAGTTACTGTGAGCTTTGCTTCCTGAGGATAAGCTCAGAAGAGGGAGGTCAGATGAACCTCAGCCCCCATCACTGCGATTAGTTTTGGAGTTGCAACCAGCACTCATTTTCTCTCTTCTCCACTGTTTATTCCAACTACCCTTTACCCTTGGCTATTATCTCTGCAAGTCTTGGAGGCTTACTTGATGATGTGTTCCAGACCACATTACTGCAGGGGCTGAGCCCTGAGTAATCTCTGGCCAAAGTTGCTATACAAGGGGGTCCCTTCACACTACAAGTGGGCATGGGACTACTAAGAGGCACCCAAGTAGGTTACCTGAGCGCTATATGTGTGCAATGACTCTGCCCATTATATAAAAATGTTCTTACCTCCTCTTGCTGATCAAGATCAATTACTCCTGCCAGGATGGTCATTTCTCTTCTCACTTGCTGGTCTCTGGACACAAAGAGCCCAAGGTGCCCTGGAAGGCTGCCTTAATTTTGTGTTTAATGGAACTCTGGCTTTTCTGCCTGGCTAGAGTGCACCCACTTTGAGGACGAGGAGCTCTAACCCTACAGCCCCCACAGTTGTGCAGCCATGAAGTGAAATGACCCCTGTGAGTCATTGGAATGGATGAGAAGATGGTAGAAAGGAAGGTATTCCTGCCCCTTGGTTCCTGGGTCTGTGCATACTTCTCAATGGGGACATAGCTAGATCATGGAAGTTCATGCTGTTAGACCCATCTCTGCTTCCATGGCAGCTTCATTCATGTGCAGGTCATGCTAATTCTGGGGTAGCCAATGACAAAGCCTGGATAATATTGGCTGCCCAAGTCATTTTTGTCTACTTGCTTATTCAGTGCCTCTTCCTTGGAAAATGCTTTCTGGCAGGGTCATCACTTTCTTCATGTTTCCAAGAACCACCCAGCCATAAATTTGCCTATCTTCTAAGATCCTTGACAGGGTGTTAAAACCAATGTCCCATAGTGTCCCGAGACTACAAAGTCTTGCTTTTCCAGTCTTATATCCTGGCCTCTTTGATCAAACACCATCAACATCAAATCCCGGGAGTACTTCCCTTGGCTTCTGCCAGTTCATGGTGGCTAATTCTTCCAGCTTTTTGGGATGTAATCTTTTTCTTCCCTTATCAGGCACAGCATGTCCTCAGAAGTGGGGTGCTAGGGTTTAACCATGTTTATCCATCTGGCTCTAAGAGAAGAGGTAGTAAACTGAGGAGACTCTTGTTGTGTTGAAGAAAAGAGGCCTCTGCAGTGTCCTCCTTTCTGGGCAAAGCTCTAAACTTGTGGGAGATGGGACACTTCTGCAGCCTCTAATGGCTTGGGAGTTTGCAGGGCCACCGTCTTCAGGGGTCCTTCACCCAGATGTCCGTATTCCATATTTCAGGGTCCCTGCTTTTCTCAGCTAGGGCCCTGACCTTAGCATAGCAGACCTGCCTTGGCTGACCATTCATTGTCTTTGCAGTTCTGCAACTCTATTAAGTGTTGACTTTATACCTCAGCTATGTCCACTTTGCACTGCCGAAGACAAGGGATGCTTTGAAAGCTACCAAGAAGGACCTTTGTCTTTCATACTTATTTTTTAAACACAGGTTTATTAAGATAAAGTCTACATATAGTAAAATTTAGATGTATAGTTTGATCAGTTTTTGAAAAATGTATATATTAGTGTAACAACCACCACAGTTGAGATAAGGAACATAAGCATCACCCCAAAAAATTCCTTCATGATGCTCCTTTGTAATTAATCTTCTTGCCAACTCCAGCCCCTGGTAATCATGGTTCTGATTTCTGTCCCTGTGACTTTTTAAAAGTATCACATAAGTGGAATCATTCATGAGGTCTTTTGCACCTGACTCTTTTCATTTTAACACATTTGAGAGTCATTCTTGTTGCTGCATGCATCAGTAGTTCATTCCCTTTTGTTTTTAATAGTATAGATGCATCACAATTTGTTTATCCATTCCTCATTAGGTGGACATTTTGGTTGTTCCAGGTTTGGGTAATTATGAATACAATTTGTATAAACTTTCACATTCAGGTCTTTATGTGAAGCTATGCTTTCATTTGTCCTGAGTAAATAGCCAGGAATGGGATTGTTGGGTTACATGATAATGTGTATGTTTCAGATAATTTAAAAATACTGCCAAACTGTTTGACAACATGGCTGTACCATTTTGCATTCCCACCAGTGATCTATGAGAGTTACATTTGTTACACATCTTTGTCAGGACTTTGTGCTATCTGTAGTTTTAATTTTTGCCATCAAAACTATAATACATATATGGTGATATTTTATTCTATTTTGCATTTTTCTAATAATTCATCATATTGAGCATCTTTCCATGTGCCTATTTGCCATCCATATCTCTTGTTTGGGAGCTATTCAAGCCTCCTCTCAATATTTGGCATCTGTTGGGTCTTCCCATTTTTTAAAATGGCTTTTGGTTTTTCACACATAGTTTTTAGTGTTAATTTGTCATAATCCCTTTGCAGGGCATAAAACAAATTAGTAAAATCCCATCAAGTCCATTGTCCTTGTACACACTGTTCCCCTCATAATTTTTGAAGGCCTGATTTCCCGAATCACCACCAATGAAAGTTTCAGCAATTAGGCTGCCATCTTGTGCCAAAGATTATCCATGCCCCACATTCCATTCTAGAGGAGATCTTCCTTACTGGCCAGAAAGTGAGTGATCCAGTCCCCAAACCTCTTTGACTACCTGCCTTCTTGGATTAATCCTGGTTCCAGTTCGGTCCTCTGGGAAGCAGGTGTCAAGATGGAATTAGAAGGGCAAACGATTTATTGGACAAAACACCTGTGAAAGGTAAAGGGATGAGGGAGCAGAAGTAGGCAGTGCAAATCTTCAGACCATGATGTGGCTCTGACATCTGTGAAAGGAAATGAGGAAGGAAGAAGGGTTGGGTAAGAAAACGCTCCAACTGAAGTGCAGTCTGAGAAAATCAGCCAGCACAATGGGGAACCTCAGAGTAAATATTGGCCGTTAGAAGAGTCCCACGTTGGGCAAAAATGATGAGCTCTAGTACCCCTGCCTGCTCAGTTATTGACTGGGAACAGCCCATGGGGAGCATGACCTCGGTGTGCACCCTATGGCAAATCCCAAAGGTACTACAGCTGGAGACTGAAGGCTTACTGAACTCATGGCAGATTTACTTTGGAAGGGGCATTTAGATGGCTCAGCTCCACGGCTGCTGCAACTCCACTGGTGGGGAGGATTAAATAGGTAGTGATGGTGGGGGACAGAGTTGAGAGGGAAGGAGACTCAGTGCATGGAGATCAAAGAGAGACTTTGGAGGACAGTATAGCAATGTCCAGCAAGAATGTGGTTAGACTCTACTCCAAGTGTTGCATAATGAAAGCTTTCCCTTCCATCTCCCCACTGAGTCCCCTGTTGTTCCAATATTGCTCTGTCAGGAGGTTAACAGAAAGATCAGTTCTGCTTCAGACTTAAAGGAGGAAAACCTTACAGTTTCACATGAGAATAACTTTGACCCCATTTTACAGTTTAAAAAAAATCACAAAAGTACCAAACCCTTAAAATCATGTCTTTAAATAAAACAGTATTCTAGTCTTTTCCATGTCTGACTCATCCTTCACCCAGCTACCAAATATATCTTCCTAAAATATTTCTCTGCACACATGTCTCTTGAATAACCTGTTAACAGGGCTCAAAGCCCCCATCTAACTCTCCAAACTTTTCTACTATTCTTCAATACAACCGTCTGCTCCCAGTCTCCTTTTTAGAAACACAATCACATGTTTCCTCTGCCCTGCCTTTGCTTGCAGCATCAGTCTTTCACCAAAGGACCACTACCCACAGCCAGCCAATAGACATGGTATGTTTGGCTCATACAGTGTTTTGATTTTTACAAATTCTTGTCAACATTTAAACATCACCAATTTCACAACAAAATTTAAATTTCTCACTTTTCCTGAAAAATTAGAAGACCTGGTAAGACTGGGCCCTCCCCTGGCAGCATTCATTGTTGGGCACAGGAGCCCTGTACAAATGGAACACGTGCTCCCCACAACCACCCCAGCCTGACTCATGTGATGCATGGCTCTAGTAAGCTTTTAAATTTCTTTTCTTTTTTCTTTTTTTGGAGACAGGGTCTCACTCTGTTTCCCAGGCTGGAGTGCAGTGGCACGATTATAGCTCACTACAGCCTCAAACTCCTGGGCTGAAGCGATCATCCTTCTCAGCCTTCTAAGTAGCTGGGACTGTAAGCATGAGCCACCCTGCCCTGCAGCACTAGTAAGATTTTGAGTTTGCAACCCCAGCTCTCATTGTCTCCCTGCCTGGAATACACTTCCCATTTCTCTCCTCTCCCTTCCAAGGTCACCTCCTTTTCTAATCTGGTTCCCTGCTCCTCCATTACTGTTCCTCCCTCTGAATGCACTCATTATTTACATGGCTCCTCTTGCACTTGAGGCTCCTCAGGATTCCATTTGTCTTTGTGTCCTGATTTCTCAAATTCTTTGAGGATGGACCCAGTGTCAAGCACTTAGTGCCCCACACTTAGTAGGGGAACAATAAAGGTGTGTTGTTGTGCTGCCTTTGACACACATGTACATTGTGCTTTTAGAAGTTGCTATAAATGCAATCTGAAACATCATGAGCAGAAAAGGAGGGCTTCTTGGCTGGTGAACTAGAAATGCAAGGAAGTAGCTGGGGACAACCAGAACCAGAAACCTGAATGCTGTCAGTTCTTGATTTCTCTCCCACTCTCAAGTTCGTTCTTTATTTCTTCCCCAGATTTCTGTGTCTGAGTCATTGTTGCCTACTATCTGCTGCAGACAGGATTTTTCACACAGAAGACATACCTGCTGACAGCTCTGGGGTTGCTTTCACAAAGCTCCATTTCTCTATTCAATTGAAAAACTTTCAAGACAGGACTCAGACTGGCTTCATGGAATCATATGCCAACCCCTATGTATAGGAGATGGGATACTACCACACATAAACCCAAATGCAAAAGGAGCAAATCTGTAAAACAAAGGGGAGGCACTTCCTAGAAGAAAGGAGAGGCTGGGTACATTGGCTCACATCTGTAATCCCACCACTTTGGGAGGCTGAAGAGGACTGATTGCTTGAGCCTAGGCGTTTGAGACCAGCCCGGGCAACACAGGGTGATCCTGTCTCTACCAAAATAAATAAATAAATAAATAAATAAATAAATAAATAAATAAATAAATATTAAATTATCTGGGTGTGATAGTGCATACCTGTGGTCCCAGCTACCCAGAGAGCTGAGGAGAAGGATCAGTTAAGTCTAGGAGGTCGAGGCTGCAGTGAGCTATAATGATGCCACTGAGCCCCAGCCTGGATGACAGAGTTAGACCCTGTCTCAAAAAAAAGGAAGGAAGGAAGGAAGGAAGGAAGGAAGGAAGGAAGGAAGGAAGGAAGAAAGAAAGAAAGAGAGAGAGAGAAAGAAAAAGAAAGAAAGGAAGAGAAAAAGAAAGA
This sequence comes from Symphalangus syndactylus, assembly GCF_028878055.3. Taxonomy (NCBI): domain Eukaryota; kingdom Metazoa; phylum Chordata; class Mammalia; order Primates; family Hylobatidae; genus Symphalangus; species Symphalangus syndactylus. The sequence goes on along the minus strand of NC_072426.2, from coordinate 119,347,442 downwards.
AAAGAAGAGAGAAAGAAAGAAAGAGAGAGAAAGAAAGAGGAGGAGAGAAAAGAAAGAAAGAAAGAGAAAGAAAGAGAGAGAAAGAAAGAGGAGGAGAGAAAAGAAAGAAAGAAAGAGAGAGAAAGAAAAGAAAGAAAAAAGAAAGGAAGAAAAAGAAAGAAAGAGAGAAAGAGAAAGAAGAAAAGAAAAGAAAAGCCAAGGAAGAAAGGAAGGAGGAGGAAGGAAGGAAAGAAAGAAGGAAAGAGAAATATAGGTAGAACATGTTAGAAGATGTTTACAGGGTTAGAACACATTGAAAATAATTTTTTTGTTTTTTCTGTATGAGCAATTTATACCACTTACATATCAGTTAAATTAAGTGTGATTCATGACTTTCTTTTTTATTGTAGTTTGGAGAACTTTTCTTTCTATTTATTTCTGATTTTATTTTAATTTTAGCAAAGAAATTCATGTACTTAGTTTACAAAACTCAATCATTATAAGTCTTTAATTTAAAAGAGAAAAAAACATCCCCTCTCTATCCTGATTTCTGCTCCCAGAGGAAACATTTTCAAATCTTTCAGCCATCACTTCTATATTTACCTTCATATTCTTAAATAACATTATTGCATTGCTATGCCTCGATCTTTAGCTTTTAGACATAATGTATTAGCTTTCTAATCTGGAAGTTGAGTCTCCAGCTTTCTTTCTACTCCCTCCCCCTTGCACACTATACAGATGGTTCCCAACTTATGATGGTTTGACTTTAAATTGGTCTGCTTTATGATGGTGTGAAAGCAATACACATTTCAGTAGAAACCATACTTCGAGTACCTATACAATCATTCTGTTTTTCACATTCAGTACAGTATTCAATAGATTACATGAGAAATTCACCACTTTATTATAAAATAAGCTTTGTGTTAGGTAATTTTCCCAACTGTAGGCTAATGTAGGTGTTCTGAGCACATTTAAGGTAGGTCAGGCTAGAATAAGCTATGACGCCTGGTAGGTTAGTGTATTAAATGCATTTTTGACTTACAATATTTTCTACTTAATGAAGGTTTTATCGGGATGTAACCCTATCATAAATCAAGGAGCATCTGTACTCCTTACATGGTCCCAAAAGAGTTATTACACAATTTCGGTTGAAGTCATTCTTATGACCATGAAAATATTGTTAACAGTTGGGGCATGTGATCGTGTTTTATCTTTTCTTGTCTAATTGTTTTGTTTCCTACAGAAAACCACCCCTATGTGACTCTCATGTATCAGCTCCTTCATATGACCAAATGCATCAGGCAGTCTCTCAGTGTCATTCTTTACCCTTGACTACCTTCCTCCTGCACCTGCTGTCCTCTTGCTAGGCTGGCTCCAAAGCTATGGCCCCAGGACTTCCTGTCACCATCACCCTGGGAATTCCCCTTGCCTATCTTCCATATTGGATGCCCCGTTTCCTCTTCCTTGGGTTATCATGTCATGTTGGTGGAGCACATCCTCCAGGAGCTTCCTGAAAAAGAAATTGAAGGGAAATTTGTGGAGACCTTGCATGCTGTAAAATGCAATTTCTACCCTCAAACTTGATTGATAATCTAGATATGAAGAGAATTATAGATTAGAAATATTTTCCAGCAAATTTTTAAATTTTTAAAGGCACTGCTATTTTGTTTCCTTACTTGAAGTATAAGAAAATACCTCAGGGGGCTGGGCGCAGTGGCTCACGCCTGTAATCCCAGCACTTTGGGAGGCCAAGGCGGGTGGATCACGAGGTCAGGAGATCGAGACCATCTTGGCTAACATGGTGAAACCCCGTTTCTACTAAAAATACAAAAAATTAGCCGAGCGCGGAGGTGGGCGCCTGTAGTCCCAGCTACTCGGGAGGCTGAGGCAGGAGAATGGCGTGAACCCGGGAGGCAGAGGTTGCAGTGAGCCGAGATTGTGCCACTGCACTCCAGCCTGGGCAACAGAGCGAGACTCCGTCTCAAAAAAAAAAAAAAAAAGAAAATACCTCAGGGAATTGAAGGAACGGCTGCTGAGGGAAGAGCACTCCAGATCATGGATGTCCAGTGCAAAGAGCCTGGGGTGGGGCAGAAGCAAGCCTGGCATTGTGGAGGAACAGATGGCCTGGGGAAGCTGGACCAGGGTTTGTGAGGGGGAGAGAGGTAAGATGTGGATTGCAAGAAGTAGTCTGTGGCCAGATTATATCAGGCTTTGGAGGTTTTTTTTGTAAGGATCTGGCTTTTATCCTGAATAAGCTAGGGAGCCAATGAAAGGTTTTGAGCAGAGAAGTGTCATGATCTAAATCATATGTTTAAAGCATCAGACTGGCTGCTGTGTTGAGAATAAACTGGTGGGCTAAGGCAGCAGGAGGGAAACCAGTTAGGAGGTGATTGCAGTAAGTCAAGCAAGTGATAACGGGCTTGTACCTAGCTAGTGGGATTCCAGTTAGTGATGTTGAAAGTGTTGAAAAGTGTTCCGTTTCTGCTTTTTTTTTTAATGTGAAACCAACAGGATATGCCAATGATTGTAAAGCATATGATGATGATATAGGATAAAGGAAGAGAGGAGCTAATTAAATATGACACCGATATTTTTATCCTGAACAAATGGAAGGAAGGAATTGTTGAAATAGAGACGTCTCTAGGAAGAGCAGAAGCTGTTTTGACCATTGCAGTTTGAGATACCTATTAGACCTCTGCTTGGAGATCCCAAACAGGTAGCTGGATATGGGAGTCTGGGGTTAAGGAGAGGGGTGTTGGCTAGATATATAAGCTTTGAAGTCATCAGCCTCTAAATATTGACAAAACAAGTGAGGTGGCAGAGGAGTTAGTGAAGATAGAAAAAAAAGAGGTCTGAGAGTTGAGATCTGCAGCATCCCCATATATTAAAGATTAAGGAGCAGAGGAAGAATCCATGCAGGAGATTGAGAAGGAGTAGTCAGGGAGGTAGAAAGCAAGCCAAGAGACTGTCTCAAGAAGAAGGGAGTGATCAACTGCTGACTAAGTAAGATAAGGACTGAGACTTAGCAACATGGAAGCCATCAGTGATTTCACAGGTCATTAGCTCAACCTGTGAGAATGAAAACATGACTGAAGTGAGTTCAAAGGGAAGTGGAGGAGTGGTCTTAGAGACAGTGAATGTAGTCAGTCCTTTAAGTTTTGTCCTGAAGGGGAGTCGAGATATGATATAAGGAAAAGATTTCATTTTTCCAATGGAAGATATTATAGCACATTTGCTTGCTGGTGAGAATGATCCAAGAGAGAAGGAAAAAACTGATAAAAGACAGGGAAAGAAGGGACAAAGTACAATTACTAAAACTTTCAAGGAAGGAGAAGAAACTAAGGCTATAAGTTAGAGGGATCATCTTAGCTCAGGGGATGGAACCTGTGTGCACTGTAGCACGCAGGGTGCACTAACAGATGCAAGTGAATGTGATGATGGGAATGAGCAGGGGCATTTTCAGGTTGCTTTAATTTTCTGAGTGAATTTGGAGGTAAGGACATGAACTTGAAATGAGGGTGGAAAAGGAGATATTGTAGGAAAAGATACAAAATAGTCATTTAGGAGGGTGGGAGAGAAACTAAACAAGGAGAATAGGGCAGTAAATAGACTAGGAAGACATAGTGGGATTGCTGAGTAGCACAAAAGTCTCACCAGAGGTGAGTGATGATGAGTTTAAAACAGGACTGCCTGGTTTGGATGCGGATTTTCTCCTGCCATATTAAGCTGCATGCATGTGCAAACATCACGTGTGGGGAATTGAATTAAGCCAGGATTGGGTCATTTTCAAGAAAATACAATGAAAGGAGAGAAGGGCAAGAGAGTTGAAAGTGTATGCAAGGGAATTTACACTGATGGACTGTAGAATCTACACAGGGTAAGGACGCGAGGTGAGTGTGGGACAGTGAAAAGGTGGTGGCATCAGATTAACTAATTTTCAGTCCCAAAGGACCAGAAATAGTTTAGGAATTGGGATGTTAGTGGGAATAAACTATTAGGTTGGTGCAAAAGTAATTTACTTGTTTGTTTGGTTTTTCTGTTTGTTTGTTTGTTTTGCCATTACTTTTGCACCAACCTAACAGGAAAAATAGGCGGTTATGGTCAGAAAGTGGGAAGCTTGAAGTTGAGACTATCAAGTTAATATCAGTGCAGTCATTGGTAATGATAACGTCTAGGATCTAAGCAATGGGAAGAAAGAAGTTGGCTGAAGAAATGATGGGAGTTAATTAAATAATTGAAGAAAAAGAAGTCAAGGCACTGAGAGCATGTTCAGTTGGCAGAAATTCCATGACAGCATCTAGAAGAGCATATTGGAGAGAGTGAGGATAAGCTTGGATTTTTCACTCGTTGAACTTGTTCTCATCAGCCTATGAATCTGGAGAATCTTATCCTTCTGTTCTAGGGAAGTTTTAAAATTCTTTCTTTTATAATTTCTCCCCTCTGTTTTCTATATTTTGTCTTTCTTAAAGTCCTGTTAGTAAATGATGGTCTCCTAGTTCAGTTCTCTGATTTACTTGACTCTTCCATTTATCCATCCCTTTGTCTTTTTACTTAGTTTCTTGAAGACTTACCTTCTAGCCCTTTTATTGAATCTGTTATTTCTGTTACCCTATTTTCATTTACCAAGAATGATTTCTTATGCCCTACATATTCCTTTTTTCATGTAACCACACATTCTTATTTTGCAGATGTAACGTTTTATCTTTTTTTTGAGGTCAATGATACATTTAAGTGTTCTTTTCATTGCACTCTTTGTTACTCCAAGTTGCCTTTATTCATTTGTTTGTTTATTTTAATCTTTAATATTTTATGTTAGAGAATTTCCTCACATGTCTGTGATACTTGATGGTTCACACTTAAGAGTGAGGCACTTAAAAAGTGAATGAGAAGCTTTGTGTGTATTTGCAGTGTTGGGTGTCAGTTGCTATCGTTTACTGTAGAGCAATCAGTCAGGCATCTGGTCATTTCATTGGGAGATTTTAAAATGTCAGTATATAAGTCTTTTCTCCAATCAGTTGGTTTTGTCAAAGGGGACTCTTCCAATTCCCTGCCTAGGGAGTATAAATCTAGTTGCCAGTGCCCTAACTGCAAGTGAGGGAAAAAGAGTGGGAGTCTCACTAATTAGTATATGGCATGTAGACTTGACCTTGATCATCCTTTTTCAGCCTTACTCCTATCCTCTACAAAACATGGTATCATTGGGTCTGAAAATCCCTGGCTCTATTTCCCTAGAATTAAACCAGTTGCCTGCTGGGCTGGTTGGTGTACAGAAGAAGAGAAGGATTCTGAGGGGTCATCTCCAGTCCCATTTTTTTTCAGCCCCAGCCTGCATCCCTTTCTACAGAAGTAACAACAATTTCCAGTTTCTGAGCCTTTCCAGGGTTGTACAGTAGGTATTCATTTGCTTTTTGATATTTTCCACAGCAAAGCAAACTTTCTTGCTGCTCTGTTAACTTCGTTACCACTCACCCGTCTGCCTTCTGTCTTCCAACATTTTGTTGCTAGCTCTTGTCTGCTGTTGCCTCTTCTGTTCTCTTTATCCTTCCAGGTTTCATAAGATTGTTTTTATTCCTTTTCAGTCATTTCAGAGAGGCTTCAGGATGGAGTTGTGATAAACGCATGTGTTCAGTCTACAATGTTTAACAGGGACTGCCTCCTGATTTTTTCATGTGAATTACTGGGGAGTAGGTAGTAGACTATGTTGATGCCCTTCTTCATGTCCCTTTGACTCTGAGTTGACCTGTAGCTGCAGTGAACACTTCCTAAGGATGCTGATGGCTTCCCCCATCAAGCACCTGCCTCATTCTGCTTCTCCGAGGATTTCCTCCAGTAAACCAAGAGCTTGCCCGACACTCACAAGGTATCCTGGAATTGCTGGGGACTGAAACCCCTCAACCCATGAAGAATGAGGGTCAGTGGATTACTAGCAACCGTCCCATACCTTGGTGGGACTATTATAAGGCATTCTGCTTGGTTCCTCAGAGGTCCCAAAGGGGATTGAACCAAAGTTGCCCACAGTAGAAACCCATTCACCAATTCAATTTTCATTTCACCTCTCTCAATTTGCACACTTACTCACTTGTTCTGCCTGGAATACTCTCCAAGATAAACTCCTGTATCCAAAGCTTTGTCTCAAGGTCTGATTTGGGGGGAACTCAAACTAAGATAATAGGTACTGGAAGTGACTACAGAAAGTATATTCTCAATGGTATGGAGGCAACAAAAACCCCATTAATGGTGGTGAGTAAGGTGGTGACAAACCCTGGCACTTTGAAGAATTTCATTACCCACAATTGACCCATGGTGTACTTGGATGAGGTAAAGATGAAAGGAGATGCTTACCTTATGCAATAATGCTAACTCCTGAAAGATACAGGGCGGTGATAATCACAGGAACTGAAGAGTTGTCTTGTTCTTGTTAACTCCCCTAGAAGAATTGGGAAAAAAGGAAAGATAGGTTTACAACATCCAACTATCCATTCAGAGCAGAGCAATGAAAGCCAGAAGGTCTCCTTGGGAGGATTTAAAGAGACCCCCATTTTCTGCAACCAGAGGGCAGGCTGTTCTTAAAAAAATGACATTCAGGGGTTCATGGCAAGAGGAATTGAACTACAGAGCAGATCGAAGACACAATCCAGGCAGGCCTCTCATGCAAAAGTCAAAGCCCTAGAGGAAGGAAATTGTCCTTAAAAACTACTGGGATGCAGGCAGGCATCTGGATAGATGTGCTAGATAACCTTGAACCCCTAGATTCCCTGAACAACCCCGGCTAGCAGGAGTATCCTGCACCCTGTTACTTGAACAGAACAGCTTCCCATTGCCTAGAGACTCTACACAGTCCTCTGAAGCAGACACCTCCAAGATTACTTAAAGGTCTGCTACTGCCTGCCCTCGTTGCCTCTATTCCCAAAACTGGGAACAAGTCTCAGCATGCCCTAAGCAGGGTAACACAGTTCTTGCTGTGAGAGATGTGACAGATTGTATTTTCTAAAGAAGGCTGCAACCATGTCTCTCATCCCAAATGCTCTTCTACAATGCAAACCTGTCATTTTTCTACCAAGAGATGAAATCTAATTTCAGTGCCCTTGAATCTAAGCTGGACTTTACTTGCTTTGACCTGTAATGTACAGAAGTGATGCTGTGTGATTCTTACAGCTGAGCATAAAAGGTGATGTAGCTTCTGCCTTGTTCCTGGGGACATTTGCCTCTGTGGGATTGAGCTACTACATAAGAAGGCCACTACCTTGAGGCTGCCATGCTGGAAGAAAGTAAAGCCACATGAAGAGCAAGTAAACTGGTTGCTTTAGCAAGATCCTTCATATTGATAGTGAATGTGCACTTCTGTCTTTCTCTTGTGAATGCAAACCACTTTTTCAATAGTCTCACGCTAAGTGCCAAAGATTGTTATTTTTGTTGAACTCATTCTCTTTATCATTCACTACCTGGCCCTAGGAATTTGTTCAATGATCCTCATTTCTGTTACAATATAGTCTTCAGTGACCTTGATCATCTTGACATTCTATAGAACATCATCCTGGCCCATTATATTAATGACAGAATAATAATTGAACTTGGTTTTTAGGAAGGAGCAAGTATACTGGTTTTAAATACTTCATGCTGAAGGAATGAGAGATAAGTCCTACAAAGTTTTGGAAGTCTGCCACATCAGGGAATATTTTACGGGCCCAAAAATCCAGGGGTATGTTGAGACACCGTGCTCAAAAGAATACTTTGCATTTCCTACCACTAAGAGAGAGGCACAGCACTTGGTGAGCTGCTTTGAATTCCTGAGGCAAAAAAATAATAATAATAAATACTACCCATGAGAACGATGCTCTGATCTATTGTATCAGAAGACTATTGGCTTTGAGGGGGTCTGAGAGAGTATCTGAATAGCCTTTTAAAGACTTAAAAAGGCACTGGCTTAGGAATTGCACCTTGCATGGCTAGGTCATTGTCCTCGAGGATACAGCATGTTTGTTGAACCAGTGATCACTATATGCAATCACTGTGCTGTTTTCCCAGCATTTGGAATACACAGGAATGATAATTAAAGGATACAAGTAGGACTGACTTAAACACCCTCCCTTTGACCCATTAGTGGAAATTATGTTTTTAATTCTTACAACTTTAGGCTCTTCCTGATTAAAAGCCTTGGTCTCAGGATGTGTGTACAGAGGGAGACAGTAAGTGTTCCACTGCATCAGTGCAGTACCACCTGAGGATTTGGGCATCTCCATACTGACAGGTCAGCAGGCAAAAATGGGAGTACTATACTGGCAAGGATACCTGACTGATTATCTTGAAGAGCTGGAGTTGCTGCTACATAATGGGCCCAGGGAGGAAGGTGTCTAGAACTTGGGGGAATCACTCAGGCCCCCCTTAGTGCTTCTCTGTCTGGCGATAATAGCAGAGAAGCAATTGAAGTAGGCATGTCCTCACAAGGGCAAGGTAATCAAGGCCCAGCCACTCAGAGATGAAGGTCTAGTCATTCACTGAGCAAGCAATGATGACTAGTGGAAGTGCTAGCCAAGGATTCGGGAAATCTAGAAGAAGTGGAATTGGAGAGAGATGATGAGTATAGATTATAGCCTTGGGACCAGCTGCAGCAGTGAAGATTGTGACTTGTTCCATATATTCTTCTATGTTCAGTCATTTTTGGAGATTGCAGCCAGCTACAACTCTGAAATGTCAGTAACAGAACAAACTCAGGGTGGGCAGGAGAGGATCTGCTGAGAGCAAGGAATGAACATGGTAGTCACTATTGATACCCTGCCCATGGCCCCCGGCTCACCTGTTAGCTCCCCGGCAGCTTGCAAACATGTCTATACACACTGCCATCTTCCTACCATGAGTGCCATAACTCTCTGCTTCTCTGCTGAGGCCCTTCTCAGCTCACAGTGCGAGTAGCCTGCAAGTGCTAAGGGCATAATGCCTCCAAGATCAACCTTTAATCAGCGAGGTTCAAGAGTCAGAAGAGTGAATTCCTTCTCAGATACATTCTTTCTGGTTTTTCAGAGGCTCCCCAGAGGAAGTGTGCCCCAGTTGCTTAGGAAAAATGGAACCTACTCATTAAGGCACCCCCTTTTTACTTTTCTCCTTTCTTTCTCTCCCTTTCCCCACTCCATCCCATGAAGTTCCTGGGATCACCAAATAAACTATCTGTAATCAAATCTTTATCTCACTCTGCATTCTGAGGAACCCAAACAAAGATGGTAAGTTTGCCTATCTACATTTATGTCTTATTTGCTACAGATATTACTAGTAATTTTCTTGACAAAAGTAATATGATATCCGCTGATAGGCCAAAATAATACATATTTATAGTGATAACTGCAGCAAAAATGTCAAGACCAATTTTAAAAAGTTATTTTCACTAGTTTAAGAAAAATGAAGAAATTGAACTTTTAAAAAATGCAGTAATACCTCCTAACACTTTATGAAGAGTAATATTTTCATAACTGTAGAAATGGTTGGTAGGGCTGTCAACTATCCAAGTATTATATTGAAATAGCTGTCATTGCACAACTACTGTGACTAATGAAATCAACATTTTCACCGTGCAGGCAAAATAAACGTCATGAGTCAAGTTTAATAGGTATATTTTTTTCTTTAAAAGTTGTTGAACTATCTACGTTACTCAACCCTTAATTTTTCATTTTACAACAGAGTTTTCACATACACAAATACACATACACACACACTTGCATTCAGACATACATGTACACATCTTTTAGTATTTTAAGTATTTTCAAAGTGTAGCTCTACAGACTCATGCATTTTAACTTTGGTAATGCATGCAGTATTCCCTTTGGAATGCAGCTTATGAAGAAATCCACGCTGGGGGCAAGTATATAGTAATTCTTTCTTTATCTCCTGCATATATTAGGAAACCCTCCAGGAAGGATATTACTAAGACAAATTTAGAAAGACCTCCACATTCACAGAGACAAAAATATCAGTGGCATCCTGAAAAAGCCAATGAGTGATCAAAAATCAGAAATAAACAAGCTTTGCTCATTTTAAGCCATATAAATATTTGTTGAATAAATCCTGTTTTGTTTTCACTTTTGATGGGATGTTAGTTTGTGAAATCAAATGACACCCAGATTCTTTCTTCCTATAGGCTTATGAATACCCAAATATGGCATTTTTTTGACTCCATATACAGGCTTTGTTGAACACGGATTGTTTTCGTCTACCTTTCTCCATTTCAATCACATGGTTCTAGTGTGAACTTCTAATTTCAGACCCCTGATCTCTCAGTTCCAGTCAAAGGGCAGGAATGTGGTTAATTACCATGCATCATGCACTGTCTTTAGTGATTATTCTAAGAGGATATGAAAGGTAAACCAATCAAAGGCCTTCACCAGGATTCTGAAGTGGAGCTCCACAGGGAAGAAGAGCTTTCTTTGCTAATGATGATGTCTGGAAGCAGCCATGTAACTCCACCCCATGGAGACAGCTGGTATAGAAGAATGAAGCCAAATTGTAGGGACAGGTGATACCAAGTGTAAAGTCCTCAGTTCTAGAGTTGGAGAATCCCACTGCCCAACTCTGTGCACCCTGTCTTCTGGGGTTTGCTTGTTCCCTTCACAAGCTTTCTGGGAGCAACTTTTGTATCTCTCCCCGTATTCCTCCATGGAGCTCAAAGTAAGCCACCTTGGGTTTCCACTGTTTATAACCAAGAGCTCTGATATATGTGCTGCATTTGCTTTTGCTGTATTATCAAATACTTACAAACTCAACTGCTTAATTAGGCAAAGCATTCTGTTGCTTTTCCTTTTTGATATCTCAGTAATTGATTTCTAAGGAAGAGATGGCATCTTGCTGGGATTGTTTTCACCTATTGCTCTTTTGCCCAGCCCCACCCAGCTCAGATATTGACTAAAGCTGTTCAACTCAGCTAGTCTGGCTACAGAGTACGGGGGTAGCTGTGCACCATGGCTAAGGTGCAATAACGACCTTAGCTTCCCAAATTGTAATGTCAGGTTACCAATGCCGAGACGTGTTGGGATTGCCTAAGTGATTCCCTGGATACACTCACCTTTTTACCCAATGATAAAAATGAGAGATCTCAACAAAATGGCTCTTATCTATTACGCTGCAGACTGACAATTCTTTTTTTTTGTTTGTTTGTTTTTTTGAAGACAGAGTCTCACTCTGTTGCCTAGGCTGTAGTGCAGTGGTGCCATCTCCACTCACTGCAACCTCAACCTCCTGGGCTCAAGTGGTTCTCCCACCTCAGCCTCCTGAGTAGCTGGAACTGCAGGCATGCACCACCAGGCCCAGCTCATTTTTGTTTTTTGTAAGATGGGGTTTCACTATGTTGCCCAGGCTGGTCTTGAACTCCTGGGCTCAAGCGATCCGCCCACCTTGGCCTCCCCAAAGTACTGGGATTACAGGCATGAGGCACTGCACCCAACCAAATTCTTAAAACTATTTTTAGTTACAATTCTGAAGACAGGGCTCAATGTTGGTTTTAGGGGTTTTATTTTATATTTTGCTGACTACTCACCCTTTTAAAAATCATTTTAGAGCTGTTTCGAGGATGTAGCAATGTCAACTGTTATTTATTTGTCATTGTCTCTGAATTTTAGGTTTAAAAGAGGCAGTATATGATTGGCCTAGCTTGGGTCACGTGGCCCCTCTTCTTTGGGAGGTGCAGGGCACACCCAAAAAGGTTATCCATTGGGGAGTGTAATGCTCTAAGGGAAATTGGATGATGTTGGTAAGGGGAGTAGACACTAAGCAGTAAAATAACCACAAATGCCAACTACAGTGAGCATATGAGAGTATTTTCAATAGAGCTAAGCAGAACATAACTGGATATTAACCACTTCCTAAAATACCACATGCACCTGCAATATGCAAAGAGCTGAGACTACTTCTCTTGAACTTCCCACTTTTGTTTTTCTTTTCTTTTTTTCTCTCTTTTTTTTTTTTAAGATGGAGTTTTGCTCTTGTCCTCCAGGCTGGAGTCAAATGGCACGATCTGCAACCTCCACCTCCCAGGTTTAAGTGATTCTCCTCCATCAGCCTCCCAAGTAGCTGGGATTACAGGCACCTACCAACATGCCTGGCTAATTTTTGTATTTTTAGCAGAGACAGGGTTTCACCATGTTGGCAAGGCTGGTCTTGACCTCCTGACCTCAAGTGATTCTCCTGCCTCAGCCTCCCAAGGCGCTGAGATTAAGGTGTGAGCCACCGTGCCTGGCCCCACACTTTCATTTTTCACTTCATTTAGCCTAAGGCAGGATTCCTGGTTTCTTTTTTCCTCCCTTATTATTTTTGTTCAGAAAAAAAAAAAAAAAAAAAACATTTTCTCAAAATTTCAGAAGAAAGCCTTTCTTTAAAATATTACCTTACTAGATTTATCTTGTCCAATGTGGAAAGCTATGCATTATATATTGCTAAGTAAAAACAAACAAGCAGCAGAATAGTATAAAATCACATTTTGATAATTTTAAAACATTATTTAGAAAATTTTTTTGGAGACAGATACTCATTATATTGCTCAAGCTGGAGTGCAGTGGCTATTCACAGACATGACCATAACACACTACAGCTTCAAACTCCAGGCCTCAAGAGATCCTCCTGCCTCAGACTCCCAAGTAGCTAGATAAAACATGTTAAATTGCAAATATAACTAAATATATACTAAAAAGTCTTCTTCATAGACACTCATCAAACACGTAATGCTGGTGTGATAAGCAGAATAATGGCCCCTCAAATATGTCCACATCTTAATCTCTAGAATCTTTAGATATGTTACCTTACATGGCAAAAGAACTTTGTGGATATGGTTAAACTAAGAATCTTGAGATGGGAAGCTCAGCCTAGATCATTCAGGTGGGCTCAACGTAATGACAAGTGTCCCTGTAAGTGAAAAAGAGAGGCAGAAGAGTCAGTTTCAGAGTGGTATAGTAGGAGAAGGATTTGACTGCCATTACCATGTTTGAAGATGGAAGGAAGCCACAAGCAGAGGAATGCAGGCAACCACAGGGGCTAGAAAAGGCAAGGAAACAGATTCTGCCTTAGAGCCCCTAGAAGGGAACTCATTCCTGCCAGCACCTTGAGTTTTGCCCAGTGAGACCCATTTCTGATTTCTGACCTCTAGGACTAAATAATTTGTTGTGTGTGTTGTTTTTTAAGCCACCAAGTTTGTGATAATTTATTATAGCACCAACAGAAAATGGAAGCAGGTGGTTAATCTTGGGTAGTGGGTTTTTTGGGGGAGGGATGTAGAAGGAGAGACCAAAGGACATTAATACTTCGAAGCTGAAAATTTTTGCAAGCATGTACTATTTGTGAGGTCTGTTCCAAGATGGCCAAATAGGAACAGCTCAGGTCTGCAGCTCCCAGTGTGATCGACGCAGAAGAGGTGATTTCTGCATTTCTAACTGAGGTACCTGCTTCATCTCATTGGGACTGGTTGGACAGTGGGTGCAGCCCACAGAGGGTGAGCCAAAGCAGGGCAGGGTGTTGCCTCACCTGGGAAGTGCAAGGGGCTGGGGGATTTCCCTTTCCTAGCCAAGGGAAGCCCTGACAGACTGTACCAGGAAAATCGGGATAACACCACCCAAATACTGCGCTTTCCCAACAGTCTTAGCAAATGGCACACCAGGAGATTATATTCCGCACTTGGCTCAGCAGGCCTCATGCCCACAGAGCCCTGCTCACTGCTAACACAGCAGTCCAAGATCGAACTAAAAGGAGGCAGCCTGACTTGGGGAGGGGCGTTGGCCATTGCTGAGGCTTGAGTAAATAAACAAAGTGACCAGGAAGCTCAAACTGGGTAGAGCCCACTGCAGCTCAACCAGGCCTGCCTGCCTCTGTAGACTCCACCTCTGGGGGCAGGACATAGCTGAATAAAAGGCAGCAGAAAGTTCTGCAGTCTTAAACGTCCCTATCTGACAGCTCTGAAGAGAGCAGTGATTCTCCCAGCATGGTATTTGAGCTCTGAGAATGGAAAGACTGCCTCCTCTAGTGGGTACCTGAACCCCAAGTAGCCTAACTGGGAGACACCTCCCAGTAGGGGCCAACTGACATCTCATACAGTCGGGTGCCCCTCTGAGACGAAGCTTCCAGAGGAAGGATCAGGCAGCAATATTTGCTGTTCTGCAAAATTTGTTGTTCTGCAATATTTGCTGTTCTGCAGCCTCTGCTGGTGATACCCAGGAAAACAGGGTCTGGAGTGGACCTCCAGCAAACTCCAACGGACCTGCAGCTGAGGGACCTGACTGTTAGAAGGAAAACTAACAAAGAGAAAAGAATAGCATCAACATCAACAAAAAGGACATCCACACCAAAACCCCATCTGTCAGTCACCATCATCAAAGAACAAAGGTAGATAAAACCGCAAAGATGGGGAGAAACCAGAGCAGAAAAGCTGAAAATTCTAAAAACCAGAGCATGTCTTCTCCTCCAAAGGATTGCAGCTCCTCACCAGCAATGGAACAAACCTGAATGGAGAATTGCTTTGCGAGTTGACAGAAGTAGGCTTCAGAAGGTCAGTAATAACAAACTTCTCCAAGCTAAAGGAGGATGTTCGAACGCCTTGCAAGGAAGCTAAAAATCTTGAAAAAAGATTAGACAAATGGGTAACTAGAATAACCGGTGTAGAGAAGACCTTAAATGACCTGATGGAGCTGAAAACCATGGCACGAGAACTACGTGATGCATGCACAAGCTTCAGTAGCTGATTCGATCAAGTGGAAGAAAGGTTATCACTATTGAAGATCAAATTCATGAAATGAAGTGAGAAGAGAAGTTTAGAAAAAAAAAGAGTAAAAAGAAATGAACAAAGCCTCCAAGAAATATGGGGCTATGTGAAAAGACCAAATCTATGTTTGATTGGTGTACCTGAAAGTGATGGGGAGAATGGAACCAAGCTGGAAAACACTCTTCAGGATATTATCCAGGAGAACTTCCCCAACCTAGCAAGGCAGGCCAACATTCAAACTCAGGAAATACAGAGAACACCACAAACATACTCCTCGAGAAGAGCAATTCCAAGACATATAATTGTCAGATTCACCAAGTTTGAAATGAAGGAAAAAATGTTAAGGGCAGTCAGAGAGAAAGGTCGGGTTACCCACAAAGGGAAGCCCATCAGACTAACAGCAAATCTCTCGGCAGAAACTCTGCAAGCCACAGGAGAGTGAAGGCCAATATTCAACATTTGTAAAGAAAACAATTTTCAATCCAGAATTTCATATCCACCCAAACTAAGCTTCATAAGTGAAGGAGAAATAAAATACTTTACTGACAAGCAAATGCTGAGAGATTTTGTCACCACCAGGCCTGCCCTGCAAGAGCTCCTGAAGGAAGCACTAAACATGGAAAGGAACAACCGGTACCAGCCACTGCAAAATCATGCCAAATTGTAAAGACCATCAATGCTAGGAAGAAACTGCATCAACTAACGGGCAAAATAACCAGCAAACATCATAATGACAGGATCGAATTCACTCATAACAATATTAACCTTAAATGTAAATGGGCTAAATGCTCCAATTAAAAGACACAGACTGGCAAATTGGATCAAGAGTCAAGACCCATCAGTGTGCTGTATTCAGTAGACCCATCTCACGTGCAGAGACACACATAGGCTCAAAATAAAGGGATGGAGGAACATCTCTGGAAAGCAAAAAAAAAAAGCAGGGGTTGCAATCCTAGTCTCTGATAAAACAGACTTTAAACCAACAAAGATCAAAAGAGACAAAGAAGGCCATTACACAATGGTAAAGGGATCAATTCAACAAGAAGAGCTAACTATCCTAAATATCCTAAATACATATGCACCCAATACAGGAGCATCCAGATTCATAAAGCAAGTCCTTAGAGACCTACAAAGAGACTTAGACTTCCACACAATAATAATGGGAGACTTTAACAACCCACTGTCAATATTAGACAGATCAACAAGACAGAAGGTTAGCGAGGATATCCAGGACTTGAACTTAGCTCTGCACTAATCAGACCTAATAGACATCTACAGAACTCTCCACCCCAAATCAACAGAATATACATTCTTCTCAGCACCACACCGCACTTATTCCAAAACTGACCACATAGTTGGAAGTAAATCACTCCTCAGCAAATATAAAAGAAAAGAAATCACAACAAACTATCTCTTAGACCACAGTGCAATCAAATTAGAACTCAGGATTAAGAAACTCACTCAAAACTGCACAACTACATGGAAACTGAACAACCTGCTCCTGAATGACTACTGGGTAAATAACTAAATGAAGGCAGAAATAAAGATGTTCTTTAAAACCAGTGAGAACAAAGACACAACATACCAGAATCTCTGGAACACATTTAAAGCAGTGTGTAGAGGGAAATTTGTAGCACTAAATGCCCACAAGAGAAAGCAGGAAAGATGTAAAATCGACACCGTAACATCACAATTAAAAGAACTAGAGAAGCAAGAGCAAACGAATTCAAAAACTAGCAGAAGGCAAGAAATAACTAAGATCAGAGCAGAACTGAAAGAGACAGAGACACAAAAAACCCTTCAAAAATCAATGAATCCAGGAACTGGTTTTTTGAAAAGATCAACAAAATTGATAGACCGCTAGTGAGACTAATAAAGAAGAAAAGATAGAAGAATGAAATAGATGCAATAAAAAATGATAAAGGGGATATCACCACCAATCCCACAGAAATACAAACTACCACCAGTGAACACTACAAACACCTCTATGCAAATAAACTAGAAAATCTAGAAGAAATGGATTAATTCCTGGACATATACACCCTCCCAAGACTAAACCAGGAAGAAGTTGAATCTCTGAATAGACCAATAACAGGCTCTGAAATTGAGGCAACAATTAATAGTCTACCAACCAAAAAAAGTCCAGGACCAGACAGATTCACAGCCAAATTCTAGCAGAGGTACAAAGAGGAGCTGGTACCATTTCTTCTGAAACTATTTCAATCAATAGAACAAGAGGGAATCCTCCCTAACTCATTTTGTGAGGCCAGCATTATCCTGATACCAAAGCCTGGCAGAGACACAACAAAAAAAGAGAATTTTAGACCAATATCCCTGATGAACATTGATGCGAAAATCCTCAATAAAATACTGGCAGACCGAATACAGCAGCACATCAAAAAGCTTATCCACCAAGATCAAGTTGGCTTCATCTCTGGGATGCAAGGCTGGTTCAACGCAAACCAATACGCAAATCAATAAAAGTAATCCATCACATAAACAGAATCAAGGACAAAAACCACATGATTATCTCAATAGATGCAGAAAAGGCCTTTGACAAAATTCAACAGCACTTCATGCTAAAAACTCTCAATAAACTAGGTATTGATGGGACGTATCTCAAAATAATAAGAGCTACTTATGACAAACCCACAGCCAATATGATACTGAATGGGCAAAAACTGGAAGCATTCCCTTTGAAAACTGGCACAAGACAGTGATGCCCTCTCTCACCACTTCTGTTCAACATGGTGTTGGAAGTTTTGGCCAGGGCAATCAGGCAAGAGAAAGAAATAAAATGTATTCAATTAGGAAAAGAGGAAGTCAAATTGTCCCTGTTTTCAGATGATATGATTGTATGTTTAGAAAACCCCATTGTCTCAGCCCAAAATCTCCTTAAGCTGATAAGCAACTTCAGCAAAGTCTCAGAATACAAAATCAATGTGCAAAAATCACAAGCATTTATATACACCAATAACAGACAAACAGAGCCAAATCATAAGTAAACTCCCATTCACAATTGCTATAAAGAGAATAAAATACCTAGGAATCCAACTTACAAGGGATGTGAAGGACTTCTTCAAAGTGAACAACAAACCACTGCTCAATGAAATGAAAGAGGACACAAACAAATGGAAGAACATTCCATGATCATGGATAGGAAGAATCAATATTGTGAAAATGTCCATACTGCCCAAGGTAATTTGTAGATTCAATGCCATCTTATCAGGCTACCAGTTACTTTTTTCACAGAATTTGAAAAAAACTACTTTAGAATTCATATGGAACCAAAAAAGAGCCCATATTGCCAAGACAATCCTAAGCCAAAAGAACAAAGCTGGAGGCATCACTCTACCTGATTTCAAACTACACTACAAGGCTACAGTAACCAAAACAGCATGGTACTGGTACCAAAACAGAGATATAGACCAATGGAACAGAACAGAGGCCTCAGAAATACCACCACACATCTGCAACCATCTGATCTTTGACAAACCTGACAAAAACAAGAAATGGGGAAAGGATTCCCTATTTAATAAATGGTGCTGGGAAAACTGGCTAGCCATATGTAGAAAGCTGAAACTGGATCCCTTCCTTACACCTTATATAAAAATTAATTCAAGATGGATTAAAGACTTAAATCTTAGACCTAAAACCATAAAAACTCTAGAAGAAAACCTAGGCCATACCATTCAGGACATAGGCATGGGCAAGGACTTCATGACTAAAACACCAAAAACAATGGCAATAAAAGCCAAAATAGACAAATGGGATCTAATTAAACTAAAGAGCTTTCGCACAGCAAAAGAAACTACCATCAGAGTGAACAGGCAACCTACAGAATGGGAAAAAATTTTTGCAATCTACCCATCTGACAAAGGGCTAATATCCAGAATCTACAAAGAACTTAAATTTACAAGAAAATATCAAACAACTCCATCAAAAAGTGAACAAAGGATGTGAACAGACACTTTTCAAAAGAAGACATTTATGCAGCCAACAGGCACATGAAAAAATGCTCATCATCACTGGCCATCAGAGAAATGCAAAACAAAACCACAATTAGATACCATCTCACACCAGTTAGAATGGCCATCATTAAAAAGTCAGGAAACAACAAGTATTGGAGAGGATGTGGAGAAATAGGAACGCTTTTACACTGTTGGTAAGAGTGTAAACTAGTTCAACCATTGTGGAAGTCAGTGTGGCGATTCCTCAAGGATCTAGAACTAGAAATACCATTTGACCCAGTGATCCCATTACTGGGTATATACCCAATGGATTATAAATCATGCTACTATAAAGACACATGCACACATATGTTTATTGTGGCACTATTCACAATAGCAAAGACTTGGAACCAACCCAAATGTCCATCAATGACAGACTGGATTAAGAAAATGTGGCACATATACACCATGGAATACTATGCAGCCATAAAAAAGGATGAATTCATGTCCTTTGTAGGGACGTGGATGAAGCTGGAAACCATCACTCTGAGCAAACTATTGCAAGGACAGAAAACCAAACACCACATGTTCTCACTCACAGGTGGGAATTGAACAGTGAGAACACTTGGACACAGAGTGGGGAACATCACACACCAGGGCCTGTCATGGGGTAGGGGAGTGGGGGAGGGATAGCATTAGGAGAAATATCTAATGTAAATGACAAGTTAATGGGTGCAGCAAACCAACATGGCACATGTATACATATATAACAAACCTGCACATTGTTCACATGTACCCTAGAACTTAAAGTATAATAAATTTTTTAAAAGTTTACTAACAACAACAACAACAAAAGAATGTACTATTTGTAAGTTACACAGTAGTATATAGTTTTTGATGATACCATATAAATAGGTTAACAACTTATTTTCAGAAGGGTGTACTGAATTTGTTGAAATTATCAGTTTCCCTGAGAGAGGACTTGCTACTTAATGTTCATAGATATTTTTAAATACATGTGTAGACTTGCATTACTTAAGAAGTGTCTCCGTGTGGATGTGAATATGTATCTGTATATATATGTGTGCATGTATACACACCATATTTATTTGTTTGACCAAGATCAGGATTTAATTTTCTCACGTAACTTGAAGACCAAGAGTCAAGAGGAAGGAGACCCAGGGCTTGTTAGAGGTTTCAGGTTTATCCATTTCTCAGTATTTTTATAACTCTCTGTTCTGACATCTGAACACATGGTTTCCATTCTCAGGGTTGTCTCATGGCTGCAAGATGGCCATAGGAGCTCTAGCTGTGGCATCTGTGTTCTGGGCAAGAAGAAGAAGAAAGAATGGGTGCAAAAGAGCACATTCTGGCTCTTTAAAAGGAATCAACCCCTTTTAAGAAGCATTTTAAATTAGCATTGGCAATAATCTAACCACATAGCCACTTCTGTCCACAAAGCTACCTCTGTCCGTAAGCAGGCTACGAAATGTAGATTTTTAGTATGATACATTGCCTCCCTTAACAAAATCAGATTTCTCTTAGTGAGGAAGAAGGGGAGAAATTGATTGGGGTAAGCAACTACCAGCCTGTGTACAGGCTTCAGTGACAACCAAATTATAAAGCAGGGGATTTTGTAACTATATATTTAAAGATCAACGTTATGCCATAATAAACAGTCCTTAACTGTTCAAGGCAATATAAAGAGACATACCACAAACATTTTATAAGTCTTCAAAGCTAACTCATTAAAAAAGAGAGAGAGAAAACAGCCATAAAAATTAAAAACCTAAAAACAATCAGTTTCAGTATGATTTGGTTTGTAGGACAACTCAGTAAACTTAGTTTTTAAAAAAAATCCTAGTTTAAGAAGAACTTCAGAAGGGATATAAACTACCCCCTCTTTGAAATTGTATGCATAATTTATGTGGTTGAGTATTTTTCTGATTAGATTTCACATAGATCCTCAAAGGAGTAGGTGACCCAGAAAAGGTTAATAACATGGATCTAGGTGTTGTGCCTGTTTGGAAAACGCCACACAACTAGTCTAACTGAACTCAGAGGGGAATTGGGAGTTTGGATGTCACACGTATTCTCAGGCCAACAGAAATTCAAGGATGTGACATTGCCTAATGTAGTTAAGAAAAGTTGAGGGCACAGTCAGAGTCCAGGGACTGGTCAAAGACATGCATTAAACAGCAAAATGCAGAGGCTTTTGGCCTCTGAAGGAGTAGGAATGAACTTTGTGTGCTGGCAAACCCCATACAGACCCAGCTACGGGGCTGTCCTTGGAATAAGTGAAATCCTAGAGAGGGCAGTGTTTCATTTTGAGTCTGAGAAGCAAGAAAAGAACAATATGGCCCATCTCTTTTGACATATCCTCCAACACAGATATTTGGCATTTAGTATTAAAACTGTTTATCAAACCCCTAATGTTGATGATTAACCAACAGGAGCCTCATGTACTGTGTTACTCTACTGATACATGGGGGGAAGAGGACTCTAATCCATCCATCTCATGAATTTACCAACACTGGTTTAAGAGGACTTAGAGATACCTGGGGACTAGAACAGAGTAAATCTGATTATTTCATAAAAAGGGTCCCAAAACAAAAAATTAAAGTGCTGTCGTTGTGACACAGTGGTTACCTGGA
This sequence comes from Symphalangus syndactylus, assembly GCF_028878055.3. Taxonomy (NCBI): domain Eukaryota; kingdom Metazoa; phylum Chordata; class Mammalia; order Primates; family Hylobatidae; genus Symphalangus; species Symphalangus syndactylus. The sequence continues at coordinate 119,326,134 of NC_072426.2, read as the reverse complement.
TTTTAAGATACCTGGGATTATATTTGCCAGGGAAAAAGCGCCACCTTAGGGCTCCATCCTAGGGTGTTAGCCCTCCTGCTGTCCCCTGCCCCTCTGTGGAAAGGATAAACTATTCTCTAGTTCCAAGATCTCCAAAGTAGGGTGTGAGTGTGCACCTCGCAGGATTGTCAACATCATCATTGTAGTGTGGGAAGAAAATGTTCAAACATTTAAAATGTTATCTTAAAAATTAGGGAAATATGCACTGCAAATATCCACTAAATGAAGTGACAGCAGTGCCATTGCTAGGTGGAGATGTCAGATGATCAGGACTCACTTATTGGAGGGGACACTTCTCCAGAGGAGCAGGAGCTTCACAGCATGGAAGTGTTGACTGTGGAGTTCCCACTTCCGCTCTTCCAGTGTAGCGCGGTCTTTTGTTTATGCCAGGTTAAGGGGATGTATAGATCCTAGTATCTAATTTTTGTAAACCAACCCTCACAAAATATACAAATGACTTTAAAAGAGTACAGAAAAGAGAAAACCCCTTCTGATTAAAGATTTCACTAAAGCAAGTAACATCAAACAACAATGGCAGAGCTGTCCTTTGTGTGCCTGGACAAGGTCTCTTCGCTACTCACGAGACAATGACAATCTAATTAGATCTAACAAGAAGATGCTGTCACCAAACTGCAAATGTCAATAATAATACCAGAATATGGAAGTGTATCTACAGTCATACACCTAGATTTCACTTTAGGTGTGTTTATGTTGTGTCTGTGACATGTCTTTTGCAATTATGACAGCCATTAAAACTAATGAAGAAACAAACAACTGAAAAGCAGACCTTTGAAATGCTGTGTCACAAATGTGAAACTACCATTTTCAAAAAGAAAGAAGGATCTTCAACCACACTACACTGGTTTAAAATGGCATTTTTAAGGAAAAAAAGTGTGCCATGAATAAAAATTAATAAGTATTTTCCAATATTATTTATTTCAAATTTAGCTCATCCTTTAAGCAAACCTATTTTGTGTATGTTTGGTATATAAAATATATTGATACAGCAATACATGTGTAAGACAAAAATATAAATATAATACATACTTCTGAGTTGCTGCTCAAAATTTTATTTACTATTGGCTTATAAAATCAAAAATGTTTAGAAACCACTGCTAACAATAATCATGGGTGGTAGTGATTTATTCATTAAATGATCTAATCCTTGTCAGTTAGGAATCCTTCTGGATGACTTCATGCCTTAACCCAATTAAAATATAATCTTTCCTTTCTCCAAACTCTCACAACAGTATAACTTGAAAATTTCTGTAACTTTTTACTAATTATACTTCACACACTTTTCTTGCGTTGTAACTACTTGAGTAGGCATATGGTTCTCCCTGTTGACTTGAGGGAAAGCTCATTGAAGGCAGGAATAGGATTTGAGTCATTTCTGCTTCATTATTTACCTCCCATAGCACTTAGTGCCTAGGAGATGCTCAGCAAAAATTTATTTGGAAGTTAAGAGAAAATGAATATGTATCTAGAAGTCCTTTAGGACTAATGATCGTAATGGGAAATTTCATTATTTGGCAAATTATTGAGGTCAACCACTCAGCACTGTGTCTTGTTATCTGCATAGATGATGATTTTTTCTCATCCTCTAATCTTACTCAAAACTATGCTCATTTCTGCTCAGAAACAAAGTGGTAATACATTTAGATACTTGTGGCTTGGAGATACCTAACTCATTTTTATATGTTTCCATATTAAATTATTGCATCAGGCACAATGTTCCATAGTTGTTCTCAGTTTGATTCTCACATATATGTTAAGAAAACCAAATGTAGTATCACATTTAGCTAACTCATATATAGATACAGATATAGATTTTTAAATAACCTGCAATGGCAAATAACCTCATTCTTCAAAATCATCCTAATATTTCAACCACTTATAAGCTATGCGGTAAGTCCTAATGAACTCCTCAAGAGTAGGGACTGGGTGGAATCTTGCCTTACGTGCTGGCCTGATAATGTCTTATTTGCCTTCAGCCACGTGTCTGATTCAGACGTGTATTGTATCTGATTCTTTCCCACTTTGGTGTGTGTGTCAAAATTATTTTAACACAATCTCTCTGCTTGGCATAGGTACATAGGGTCCCCTTGATTCCTTAGTAATTTCCCAACTCATAAACCCATCAAAAATTAAAATTAAAAGTTTTCCATTTGCCTTTGCAAGGAAGTCATTGATAATTTGATCATCATTTTTAGGCAATTTCTGCCATACTAAATTATGAAAAATCACTAAATAATGAAAAATTAGTAGGATGTGCATTTCAATAAAGAGAACTGCTCTTTTATAATTTCTGCACCAATTTGCCCGTACTTGGTGATAACACATAGCAACTTATTTTTTACTTTCTAAAGAAAGGATACGGCTGGGCACGGTGGCTCACACCTGTAATCCCAGCACTTTGGGAGGCCAAGATGGTCAGATCACCTGAGGTCAGGAGTTCGAGACCAGCCTGGCCAACGTGGTGAAACCCGGTCTCTACTAAAAATACAAAAAACCTGTAATCCCGGCTACTCAGGAGGCTGAGACAGGAGAATTCCTTGAACCCGGGAAGTGGAGGTTGCAGTGAGCTGAGATTACGCCATTGCACTCTAGCCTGGGTGACAACAGTGAAACTCTGTCTCAAAAAAACAAAAAAGAAAAAAGAAAGGAAGGAAGGAGGGAAGGAAGGAAGGAAGGAAGGAAGGAAGGAAGGGAAAGGAAGGATACTGTGGAAAGAAATCAAGCTGCCCTTCTATGAACATAATTCAGTTGCCTTCCAGTCATAGGCTGCATGCTTCAAATTGTTTTTCAGAAATAAGAAATGGGTTGAGCTGAACCATCCATAGCCTTACACTGAGAGTTCCCACCACGACCTCTAGCACATATGAAGTGACTTGGTTAACGTATGAAACCGATGAGAATGAGATGAAAAGTCCTATTCTCATGCAGGCCAGCTGGGTTATGCAGAGACACAGTAGCACAGACACAGCCCTAACTACAGGCGGCCCTCTGGAAAACAGGTGTTTCTGTTCACGTGGAAATGACACTAGTCTAGTGCTTGTCCAAAAGTCATTCAGCAAAATAAAAATGTCTCTGCAAAACTGGGAAGAGCTTTTTAAAATGACTAATTTTGAGGGTGCTCTTTAGCAGAGGACCTTAATGAAGGAAGAATTCTATCAACCAAGATGACTGAGTAGGAATGGATCTACAACTCCCTTTTTTAAGGCTAGAAGGGACCTTAATTAAGTTCCTTCTATTTACAGAGGAGGGAACTGAAGCCCAGAGATACCAAAAGAAAGTGGTAAAAATAAAGGATATTGAATAAAAATACCAGGATTTTTTTCTATCTTGTTCAGTTAGTGTCAACATGCTGCAAGTTTTTCTTAATGGTTAATTTTACTGTAATAAAAAGAATACATTCTCATTGTATAAAATTTGGGAAATTCCAAAACCTATGCAGAAGAAAAATCAAATTATCCATAATCTCACAATTTATTCATTTGCTTATTTGAGCAACAAATAAACAAAAGTGCACGCCTTACTGTGAGTTCCAAGACTCACTATCCAGAAATGAAAGCCTCTGACTGATTCCCTTCCAATCCTTTTCTCAATGAAATACTAATAATGATTTAAAAATCAGATTATTTACAGTTTTGGATTTTCCTTTTCACTTAATATATCACAAACCTTTTCCTAGGTTATCAAATAATATTCCAATCTATAATTTTAACAGCTGCATAACATCACGTCACATGAATTTACACTAATTTATTAAACCATTCTACTTGGGACGTAAGAGATGATCAATTTTTGAATATTATAAATAATGTTGCATCTAATATTCTTTGGCCGCATACCTGATTTTCTTTGGAAAACTTCCCTAGAATTCTGATTGTTTAGATCAAAAGTTTTAAATATTTTTAAGGTTCTACATACACAATTGTTCTACATCTCAATTGCTTTCTTGAGAGAGTGTAATGGTGTTACTTCTACCAGCTACAAGAGTGTCTTTCAGTCATACAGCAAGGCCCATCCTTTAAAACAATGAGTATTAACTTAAAAAAGTCATTGTCAACTGAGTCTAAATGGTTTTTCTTTTAATTTGCATTGTTTACTTGACAACGTAGGTGAAACTTTTAAAAAAATTTTGCTCTTTCTTCATAAATTATCTATGCATGCTCTTTGTCATTTTCCTATGTATATACATACTCTATATATACAGTATATATATACTATATACAGTATATATATACCGTATATATACAGTATATATATATATACAGTATATATATACTATAGTATATATATACCGTATATATACAGTATATATATATATACTATGTATACAGTATATACTATATATACAGTATATATAGCATATATCTATATATATACACCACAGTTTTTTTATCCACTTATTGATTGGTGGGCATTTGGGTTGGTTCCACGATTTTGTTGTGAATTGTGCTATTATAAACATGCATGTGCATGTATCTTTTTCGAATAATGACTTCTTTTCCTCTGGGTAGATACCCAGTACTGGGATTGCCGGATCAAATGGTAGTTCTACTTTTAGTTCTTTAAGGAATCTCCACACTGTTTTCCATAGTGACTGTACTAGTTTACATTCCCACCAGCAGTGTAGAAGTGTTCCCTGTTCACCATATCCACGCCAACATCTACTGTTTCTTGATTATTTGATTATGGCCGTTCTTGCAGGAGTAAGGTGGTATCTCATTGAGGTTTTGATTTGCGTTTCCCTGATCATTAGTGATGTTGAACATTTTTTCATATGTTTGTTGGTTATTTGTATATCTTCTTTTGAGAATTGTCTATTCATGTCCTTAGCTCACTTTTTGATGAGATTGTCTGTTTTTTTCTTACTGATTTGTTTGAGTTTGTTGTAGATTCTGGATATTATTCCTTTGTCAGATGTATAGATTGTGAAGATTTTCTCCCATTCTGTGGGTTGTCTGTTTACTCTGCTGACTGTTCCTTTTACCATGCAAAAGCTCTTTAGTTTAATTAGGTCCCAGCTATTTACCTTTGTTTTTATCACATTTGCTTTCGGGTTCTTGGTCATGAAATCCTTGCCTAAGCCATTGTCTAGAAGGGTTTTTCCAATGTTTCTTTTAGAATTTTTATAGTTTCAGGTTTTAGGTTTAAGCCCTTAATCCATCTTGAGTTGATTTTTGTATAAGATGAGAGATAAGGATCCAGTTTCATTCTCCTACATGAGGCTAGCCAATTATCCCAGCACCATTTTTTGAAAAGGGTGTCCTTTCCCCACTTTATATTTTTGTTTGCTTTGTCAAAGATCAGTTGACTGGAAGTATTTGGGTTTATTTCTGGGTTCTCTATTCTGTTCCATTGGTCTATGTGCCTGTTTTTCTACCAGTACCATACTGTTTTGCTGACTATGGCCTTACAGTATAGTTTGAAATCAGGTAATGTGATGCCTCCAAATTTGTTCTTTTTGCTTAGTCTTGCTTTGGCTAAGCGGGCTCTTTTTTGGTTCCAGATGAATTTTATAATTGTTTTTTCTAATTCTGTGAAGAATGATTCTTTTCCTCTGGGTAGATACCCAGTACTGGGATTGCCGGATCAAATGGTAGTTCTACTTTTAGTTCTTTAAGGAATCTCCACACTGTTTTCCATAGTGACTGTACTAGTTTACATTCCCACCAGCAGTGTAGAAGTGTTCTGATCAGTGGTATTCTGATGGGGATTTTATTGAATTTGTAGATTGCTTTTGGCGGTATGGTCATTGTCACAATATTGATTCTATCCACCCATGAGCATGGGAAGTGTTTTCATTTGTTTGTGTTGTCTATGATTTCTTTCAGCAATGTTTTGTAGTTTTCCTTGTAGAGGTCTTTCGACTCCTTTGTCAGGTACATTCCTAAGTTTTTTTTTTTTTCTTGCTATTGTAAAGGGAGTTGAGTGCTTGATTTGACTCTCTGCTTGGTTGCTGTTGGTATATAGAAGAGCTACTGATTTGTGTACATTAATCTTGTATCCAGAAACTTGGCTGAATTCTTTTATCAGTTCTAGGAGCTTTCCTGAAGGAATCCTTAGGCGTTTCAAGGTAAACAATCATGTCATCAGCAAACAGTGACAGTTTGACTTTCTCTTTATAGATTTGGATGCCCTTTATTTCTTTGTCTTGTCTCATTGCTCTTGTTAGGACTTCCAGTACCTACGTTGAAGAGGAGTGTGAGAGTGGCCATCCTTGTCTTGTTCCAGTTCTCAAAGGAAATGCTTTCAACTTTTCCCCATTCAATATTATGTTGACTATGGTTTTGTCATAGATGGCTTTTATTACATTAAGGTATGTCCCTTGTATGCTAATTTTGCTGAGAGTTTTAATCATAAAGGTTGCTGGATTTTGTCAAACGCTTTTTCTGCATCTATTCAGATGTTCATGTGATTTTTGTTTTTAATTCTGTTTACATGGTGTATCACATTTATTGACTTGGGTATGTTAAACCATCTCTGCATCCCTGGTATGAAACCCACTTGATCATGATTCCCAGGTCACTGGAGTTGTGTACCAAGGAGGATTATGGATGCCTCTGCTGAGTCATGCAAGTTGTCAGGGAAGTGGGGAAAACCCAGCAGTCACTGGCCTCACCCAGATCCCATGCAAATTGAAGGGCCGGTCTCACTTCCACTGTGCCCCTAACAACAGCCTGGAGTCTGTTTCCAGGTGGAGGGCGAGACAGACTTGGAAATTTGCCCAAGGCTATCCGCTTCCCAGCTGCGACAGAAATGGGCTTTAGTTCTCTCCCACCTGTGAAGTCTGCACACCAGATTCGTGCCCTCCCTTGAGTTCTGGCCAGGAGGCTTCTTGCCCCATTCAAACTTACAAAGTTCAGCTAGAGAATTCCTTCTCCCCATGGAGTTTTACTCTATGCTCCTCTAGCCACCCTCCCAGTGGATCCCTGTGGTACCAGACAGGAATGGGCTGCTCGGAGACCCAGAGAGCTCCCAGGGCCTTGCTGCTTCTTCTTCTACCCCTGCATTTTGCTGGGCTCTCTAACTTGACTCAGCTCCAGTTAAGTTGGAAGCTTCTCCCACAAACAGACCTTCAGCTTCTCCAGTGGGGGTATGTGTTCAGGAGAGGAGGGTCTTCCTTTCCCACTTCCGCAGTTGGGGCACTCACAGTATTTGGGGTGTCTGTTGAGTCCTGCGGGAGCAGTCTGCTTCCTTCAGAGGGTCTGTGGGTCCTCTTGGGATTGCTGATTTGTTCTTTCAGTTGATCTGGAGCTAAAATTCACAATGCAAGCCTCCACATGCTGCTCTGTTCAGAGCTGCAATCTAGTCCTCTCAGTGAAGGATTTTTCTGACTGCATTCTGAGATCTAGCCTCCTGGCTGGGGCAGCAGGAGGTGGGGTGTAGAAAGGCCTGGGAGTCAAGAGCCAGGCTTGCTCTCTTAGTCCTTCCAATCACCACGATGTGACCTGGGCCAACTCTTTCGGTATCCCTGGGCTTCAGTTCCCTCCTCTGTAAAGAGAAAGGTCTTAATTAAGGTCCCTTCCAGTCCTACGAAAGGAAGTTGTAGATCTGTAGTTTCAAAGTTTCTTTTACGATTATTATTTGTGATCAGCTTTGAGGGAGGTAGTGCTAATGGGTAAACATCAAAGTGTAAGCTTGTTTGCCCAGTTCTAAGCTAGAACCATCACTGACCACAGAGAAAATCACTTCAATGCTCTTACTTTCCTGATTTGTAAGTGCAAACCTTGTTTTCAGATTTATTGTAAAAATTATGTGAAATAATAAAAATAAAAGTGTATAGATTATAACATACCACAGGCAGGCCAGGCACAGTGGTGCATACCTGTGAATCCCAGCACTTTGAGAGGCTGAGGTGGGTGGATCACTTGAGCTCAGGAGCTCGAGACTAGCCTGGCCAATATGGTGAAACCCATCTCTACTAAAAATACAAAAATTAGCCAGGCATAGTGACAGGCACCTGTAGTCCCAGCTACTGAGGAGGCTGAGGCAAAGAATCGCTTGAACCTGAGAGGCAGAGGTGGCAGTCAGTCGAGATTGTGCCATTGCACTCCAGCCTGGGCAACAGAGATTCCATCTCAAAAATATACGTGTGTGTGTGTGTGTGTGTGTGTGTATGTATATATAGTGTATATATACGTGTATATATGTATACACGTATATATAAAATAGACATTTACACATATGCACACACGCTGTGAAGTTGCATTTTAAAAGAATTTTATTTCCATAAATCTTAGTGCACACAAAAAGTAAAAAAAAAAAATTCTTTCTTACCCTGTTGCATGTACTCTGCCTTTCAAACTAGACCCTCTATCCTTCAGTGCTCCACAGAGAATGAGACTACAGAGAAATGTAAATAGAAACAAAAGAAGCTCAATCTTCGTATTTGAGCTTCTGGGATATATGCAATTTTCTAAGGCACTTCTGTACATGATTTTCTCCTTGTGTGTGCTGACTTGATAGCTTAATTCACTCACATAACACACACATACACACACACCTCATACACATACATATACCTTATATATATATATACCTTACATAAGTGCTTCACACCTACTATATATATAATCCCTTTTACGGGCATATGGGACTAAAAGCAGAAAATGTGATTCAAAAAATGGAAACCATTCTCGTTTTATTTAATTCTTTTCTTTAAATTTTGCCATTTAAAACTCATAAATTTCACAAACTATATTTTTAAAATAGACTATTTTTAAAACCTTTAATACTAGTCTAATATATGATCTATTTGTATTGCTTCATAGTTTGTTAGCAAATTGCACTTTACACCCACAGGTAAGTGTAGCACTGTTCTGAGCACCAAGAATACATAATATGGAACAGACACTACCTTATGATCAAGAGGAGACAAGACGTATAAACATGTAATTCTCCAAATGTGTACATAAATGCAGTTCTGTAATTAAAGAGTGAATATGAGAGGAGGGAGATTTTCTGGTGGGTTGGTGATGATGGCTTTTTTCTTCCCCATGCTAACCTGGCATTTTTTTTCCCCTTCCTTGGGACTGGAATTATAGAATGCAGGGGCAGTTGTTTAGCTTATATATCATAGGCATAAACAAATGGTCATTAATTTAAACATTACGTTAAAGCTAGCCAGAAATAGCTCTTCACAAAAGAGATTAAGTTTTTCACTCTCCAAAAAGAAAATGGTAGCTGAGAAAAAAGTTCTGAACTACGTTCAGTTTACACAAAAAAACATACTCAGAGTTCTAGAATATGTGGATATTCTAGGGGAAGAAAAGCAGATGCAGCCAAACCCCTATCCTTAATCAAGGGGACAGAGGGTGGAATATGATCTCTGTTCTAAGCCCATTTTCATCCTTACCCACTTGTGACATGTTGTTGTTTTTTCCCAGCAAACACTCTTATATACGTTACATAACATTCCTAAGCATGTTACATATATTAACTGATTTGACTCTCATAATAACCTTATAGGATAAGAACTACTAATATCATTCCCATTTTACAGATGTAGAAACTGAGGTCCTGAGAGATTCAATAACTCTCCCGAGCAACTGGGATTCAACCCCAGGAAGTCTGGCTTCTTAGCCTACATCCTTACTATAAAAGTTGCACTGTCTCCTTAGCTTAAGGGTGAACTCTATGCATTTGAACAGCCAAGGGGATGTGGATAGAGTGAGAAAAGAAAGGAAAGGCTTTGAAAGTTATCCTGTTTTTTGAGAACATGAAAAGAGAAGAGAAAAAGAAGGACAGAGCCTGGGATAGCTGTGAGAAGACAATGGAAAAAGTGGAAGAACAGGAAGTGGAAGAAAAAAGCAAAGAGAAATTGACCTTTGCCCTGCTGGGCTCCTTGACGACCAAATCTAGTGGCTCAGGGCTGGAGCAGCTAGAACCGAGTGTCTCTGTTTTCAAGCAGCGCATTTAACTTCATGGGGTTTCCCCAGGCTGTCTCCGCAGCAACCCCCACGAGGGCTTCTTTTCACAGCAATTATGAAAGTGATGGTGGGAGGAAGTACTGCTCACTTATTTAGGTTAAAAAGCTACCCAAATAAACACATTAACCCAGTAGTAAGATTAAATTCCTAGCCCCAAAGGGAAATTTTCAGGAGGTGTCCTTTACCATGTGTAAATTGGAAACAATTTCCTCTCTTGGGCAAGATAACTGCTGTGGGAGGTGGAAATAAATGTAGTGTTTTGTGAAAACTTGGGTTTCTCTGATGAGTTCTGTGAAACACTAACGTCTAACAGGAGTTGTTCAAACAGTACATCCTATAACATCTTTTTTTTTTTCCTGTGACCTCGGATCTTAACTTTGGCCTTGCTCTTAAATGACTATAGGATGGGAATGAGACAGTAGGCTCTTGACAGCTATAGGGAAATGTGTCCCTAAAGAACTTTGTATCAGGAGGGAAAATGAGGTTGTCCTCCAAGAGCTAAACAACAAAATCAATACATATTGTATGGAGCAGAGATGTGCAAAGTCATCATGTTGAACCTAGTAATCTGATTGAGGAGAATAAAACAACTAAAGGAATAATAGTCAATTTAAGGTACGGTTCAATACCATGAAAGAAGAAAAAGGAGAAGTAAAAGCACGTATTCCATACATACATTGCGAGTTTGATAAGCACTGTGCTAAGAGCATGAACAAATTCTACTCCTGCCTTCATGGGGTTCCAGAGCAGGCTGATGAGTCCATCTAAGAACAGCGCAGGGAAAAAAAAAAGACATCTTGGTCAGAGATACCCGTCTCCTGGCCGAGAGCAGTGCTTGCCCTTTTGTAGACATTGTTATTCTTCTTCCCGTATTTCCACCTCAGGCTCCAGATGAGATAACTTCCCCCCATCCAACTTGCAGACCATTTTAGGGAATATGTGAACTGACACATGCTCTCTCTCTGTCCCTCCTTTCATTCTTCTCTCCCCAGGGTAAGAGTAGCTAATCTGACTCAAGACAGCATATCAACCACTTGGCTTTACATATCAGAAGCTGGGGTGATGGAGTCGGGGCATTGCTTGTGCACACTCTTTCACCTTCTTTGATTGGCCTGCCCAGTCTTGGGGCCCTCGTACCTCAGCTCCTCAGCAGGCTTCCTTTTGCTTTCCTTCCGCTCCAGTTTCTCATAGTGCATGCAGGCAAGCAAGTCACGTTGGCCCTGCCCTATCTTCAGTCTGGATGAGGTATCAAAGGCCAACGTTCTAGCTCAAGCCCAAGTGGAAGTCTCTAGCTCTGAGCACTAGAGCTTTGGGGGCAGAGCCTACCACTCTTATGTCCAAAATGTTCCCTGGGTCTGTTCTTCTCACTGAGAAACTACTGAGGTAAAAGGTAAAGGTTGCTAACCTCACTTCTAGCCATTCTTCCCTGACAACATTAAACCTGTATAGTCACCTACCATCCCCTTTTTAAAATCAACATTCACCAAGCAAACTTTTAACTGGGTTATGAGTCCCCATGGTCTGGTCAGGCTGGCTCCAGTGGTCCAGGCTGTGTCACAGTTATTGTCATCATAGGTTAATCACGAGGCATTTTGGTTGTCCACACCTCCACTGGATAACATGACCCGTATCTGAGATACCAGCTCTCAGCTTGCTGACAAATGTGGGTGTCTGAACCTGCAGAGCTAAAGACAGGGTTAAAGTCGCCAAGTTAATGGAATCCTTTGAGTCTTGTGCATGAACAACCAGCTAGTCTTTCCCTTTAATTCCTCAAAACCAATAGCTGCTTTTGTTTGATATGTAAAACTTCCACAAGAACTACCTTGTAAGGTCTTTGAGAGGATTAAAGATAATGCAGGAGAGCACCTAATAGGGTGCCTGACACCCAGTAGACAATAACCATGAAAATTCCTGCTGCTGGTGTTATTTATTAGTACTTTGGAGATAAATGTATATATGTGTGTGTGTGTGTGTGTGTGTGTGTATGTATGTGTGTGTGTGTCTCAAATTACTCTTAAAAGGAGTAATAAATAATTACTGTCTATAAGAAGTAGACGAAATTCTTTCCCAATGTATCTAAAGACAGTGAGGTAGCAGTTAGGCCACAATCTTTCTAAAGGCCTGACATTCCCTACCCTCTTATAACTCTTGCAATTACTTTGTCTGAATGGCTCTGTCCAGCCCAACTCCCTAGCTGACCGTTCATCTTCCAAATTATACCCAGGTGTCATCTGCTTTAAAGTGCCATGCATTCATGATTTGCCTCAATATCTAATTCTAGCCCTGTGAAGCATGGTTTTAAATTCTGCATGTGAAGGTGTTTATGGTCTGTATGGGTGCACAAGATCAGGGAACCCTCCCAGCTACCTTTTCATTAACTCCTCAGGGGCATTCATTAATGCTCCCAGCAGCAGGGCCTTTAAGCCTTTCTGATAAATAACCACAGTAAGAAGCGTACACGCAGTGCACACACATGTGCATATGCATGCACATACACATACACCTATAGAATTGAAATAAAAACCTTACAAAACAATACTTACCCTTAAAATGTAGATTCATTCAAAAGTCTATTTTTTAAATACTAAGACCCACTAAATTGATTTCAAAACCTATTAAGGGCTGAAGCCTGGCTATTTTAAAGGACACTGTAATGAGGACTCTACACAGAGATCACAAGACCTTGTGTTGTGGACTGAGTCTAGTTTGTGACCATATTTTCATCTTGCAAGTCCTCAGAGTGCTGTATGTCTATTGTGATATTTTGCTATTATTATTGTTGTTTTTAATGTTGTGGCTGACAGATGATTATGAGACATGGTTTAACTATTGTTTCACATTAGAAACTTATAAAAGTTGGTTTTTAGGAAAAGTATTTTTATTACCCACAACAAAGACTTCTGAGAAACTGGGTATTTTGAGCCTGTCCACAATATGGAGGGGGGAGGAGAAGTGATGACGATGATGTTAATGATGATGGTGATGATTGTGCTTTTGGTGTATGAAAGAATCATTGTAAAAGTACCGATACTGCCCACATACCTGGCACCAGATTCAGACCCATAGGAGAGGAGGGATGACACTCTTGCCCACCCAACAGTCACTCTCCACAGGTCCACTAACTTGTCACTTGGCAGAACGGAGAGTTACCTCAGGCTTCAGGAGGCAGATCCAGGTTATAAACCTGATAACACCATTTCCTATCTCTGCAACCTCAAGCACAGCATCTAATCTCTCTGAGCTTTGGTCCCCTCATCTGGGAAATGGGCATAATACCAAGTCCACGGACTGTTTGACAGGACTGAGTGAGATTGCACCATCTGGGCATTCATAGACTCATTGTGAGGATCACCTGCCACAGACAATGCAGTGCATTCTCTCCTAAATTCCTTTCAATATTTTGAAGTTTTAACATATGGGTCAGAAACTCAACGGCACTATGAAAGAGAATGAGTCTCTATCATATTCCCCTTTTGATCTCAGGAGCTTGGCATTGGATTTATCATAGTCCTTGATTCATGGCACATCCCCATCATTGGTTTATTTATAACCTGCTTTTGCCTGTTTGTTTAATTGTTTTTAATAATATCATAAGCACCTAGGTACCCACCATTTCTAACCAAAGGTAAGACCTTGACGATAGCCATTATCATGATGAGTCATGTGATTCCCACACTCTTTTCTCTCTACCCACCTACTTTATCCCCTTGCCTCTCTACTCCCAAAGTAGCCTTCATGTCTTCTCTTTAATTCTTGCAGACTCTATAAAACCTGCTGCCTTGGATGGAGTTCAGTTCAGACCCACACTGAGCTAAACTTCGGCTACATCCTAGGTCACTTCATTAACTATTTAGCCTAGTTCTTTTTTCCTTGGCAGACACATGGGTGGAGGTAGCAAGTATGTTGTGGGGAATAGGGTACCCTAAATGCCCTTACAACCTGAGTTTTTTAAAATCATGCCTTTTCTTCTTGTAGGGCAGCAGGATGGTCTTACTTTTCTTCTTTCTCTGGCTGTGTGTTCATTCTATGCCAACCTCGGGAAAACAACATATGGGAGGTGGTGAGGGGAAGAATTCAACACATGGTGTCTTGGTTTAGTTCTCAGAAGCTCAGTAGAAGCTATTCCAAGGAACACTGTCCTTGGCTGAAGTAGGCTCTGTATCTCTACACTGTACTACCAGCTTCTACAGCCATCATTTCAGCTGAGTGAACTAAGATAGTCAAAAGCTGTCATGGAAACACTTTGTGATGTGATCCTTTTGCTTAAAGGGACAGGAAACCCCTCAGCAGAGATTGCAGAACATTTTATCACCACAAGAGTAAAAAAAAAAGGAACACCTCTGCTTCTTCACTCTTCTCCTCTTCTCTCGTCCCACTTCTGTTGCTCCTGGGGTTGAAGAATGATTACATAATATCTCTTCTTGGACAGCCAGCTCTTAATTATCCACATTGTGGCATTTTTTGTAATCCTAAATTAAGTTCCTCTGTTACCCTGTACATTGCCACAGCACCGTCTCCCAGATAGCATATTCTCAAAAACCAGGTGAATACAAACTCATTATAAAATTAGCTAAGTCAAGTGTGCAAACATATGCATTTCAAAGTTGTTCATAAATTTAGGATTATCAGAGCCACCACTCTCCTCTCTCAAGATACTAATAAAATTTTTATTTGAAGACTATTAAACTGTTCCTTAGCTTTTTCTTTTCTAAGATAAATCATCACAGTTTTTTTTATCTGTAGCAAGAATAAGAACCACTCCACCTCCATTCCACCCCTAGCCCACAGATTACAGGTTGCAATAAACCCTGTTTAAGAACTTGCATTAGTAGATGAAAAATGAATTTCAAAACTTCTGCCAAGAGCTGGGCATAGTGGCTCATGCATATAATCCCAGCATTTGAGGAGGCTGAGGCAGGAGGATTGCTTGACGCCAGAGCAATCCTGGGCAATAGAGCAAGACTGTCTCAAAACAAACAAACAAATAAACAAAAACCTTGTGCCAAGTGTCATCAGAGTTAGATGACACTTTTGTTTAACAAGATACCATTGAGATTCAAAAGTAAGTCCAGACCTGATTTGGAAAGACATTGAGAATTAAATTTGTCAATATATTTATGTAATGAAGTGAGAAAATACAGATAGTATGTTCTAAAATAAAGGAGAAGGAAAGGAGGTCTCTGGGAGGAGAGAGAAAGAATGAGAAAGAGAGAGAAAGTGAGAGAGAAAATGGCAGCAGTCCAGGCCCTGCAGAAAAAGACAACCAATATGAGATACTCCATGGTACAAATCACTGAAGAACTTCAGACAGTGATGTCTAATATGGAACTTCATTTTAAGTTGTACTCTGTTCTCAGCTATGCTAAAATCTTCATGCATCACTCTGAAACTCTTACTGAGTGTGACAGGGTAACACTTAAGTGACTATACCCAATACCCTATGGAAGTGGTGCTCTGGGGAATGAGGGGGAAAGGCGAGTGCGCACACTAGGGATACAGCAGGATAGGACGAGTGCTGCAGCCAAAGGATAGTACGGCTATGGGAACAGGCAGCAGGGGAAAGACAACAATCAGTGTCTGTCACAGAGGGGAGACTACGTCTTCCCTTCACTCAACAATCATTTTTTGAGTATTGAGTATGAACCTGGAACAATGCTAAATATTCAGGAGAAACAAGACATTGGCCCTGCACTTCCAAGCTCAATACCTAGCAGATAAATGAGAAAGCAATCAGTCTAGCTCTGGAGGATATGTACAGTAAAATAATTTGCAAATACACATGATACATTAATAACCTGGAGGCGTGGAGGGAAGATCCCAGATGAGGTGATCATTTGGTCATGTTTCTTCAATTAAGAATGCTTTGAGGAGAGGGTGCAGAGCAAGATGACAAAATAGAAGCCTCCACCAATATCTCCCCTGCCCCCAAGGACAACAATTTAACAACTATCTATACACAAAAAAGCACCTTCATAAGAACCAACAATCAGGCGAGCATTCACAGTACCTGGTTTTAACTTCATATCACTGAACAAGGTAGTGTAGCAAATAGGAGACAGTCTTGAATTGCTGACACCTCTCCTCCCCCAGCCCCAACAGTGGCCCTGTGATGTGGAGAGGAAATCTGCGTTTGGGAGAGTGAGAGCACAGCAATTGTGAGACATTGCATTAAACACAGTAGTGCTCTGTCACAACAGAAAACAAAACCGGGCTGAACTCCTCTGACACCTGCCCACAGAGGAAGTATTCAAAACAGTCCTAAGCAGAGGAGCATCGCCCATCCCAGTGGTCAGAACTTGAGTTCCCGCAAGGCTATCCACCGTGAGCTAAAGTGCTCTGGAGTCCTAAATAAACTCAAAAGGCAGTCTGGGCCACAAGAACTGCAACTCATAGGCAAGTCCTAGGGCTGAACTGGGTTCTGAGCCAGTGAACTGAGGGGGATGTGACCTAGGGAGACACCATTCAGGTGTCTGCACAGCTCACAGCTCCAAAAGAGACCCCTTCCTTCTGCTTGAGTGGAGGAGAACAAAGAATAAAGAGGACTTTGTCTTGCATCTTGGATACCAGCTCAGCCACATTAGGATAGAGCACAAGTCAGAGTTATGAGGCCCCCATCCAGGCCTTAGTTTCAGGACATTTCTAGACACACCCTGGGCCAGAAGAGAACCTGCTGCCTTGAAGGGAAGGACCCAGTGCTAGAAGGATTCATCACCTGCTGACTAAAGAACCCTTGGGCCCTGAATAATTAGAAGTAATACCCAGGTAGTATGCCATAGGCCTTGGGTGAGACTCTGAGACTTGCTGGCTTCAGGTAAGATTCAGTACATTTCCAGCTGTGGTGGCTATGGGCATAAACTCCTCCTGCTTGAGAAAAGTGAAGGAAGAGTAAAGGGGACTTTGTCTTGTGCCTGAAGTACCAGCTTGGCCACAGTAGAGTAGAGCAGCAAGTGGTTTCCTGGGGTCCCTGATTCCAGGCCTTGGCCTTTGGATAACATTTCTGGATCTTCCCTGGACCAGAGGGAGCCCACTGCCCTGAAGAGTCACAGGCCAGGCAGCATTCACCACAAAGTGACTGAAGAACCCTTAGGCCTTAAGGGAATATTGGCAGTAGCCACAGGGGGACTCCCTTTGGGCCTGTGGTGGTAGCCATGAGGTGAGGCTCCTCTGCCTGTGGAAAGTAGGGGAAGAGTGGGAAGGATTGCATCTTGTGAGTTGAGTGGCAGCTCAGCTACTATGCAATAGAGCACCAGATAGACTTCTAAGGTTTTTGATGTCAGGCCCTGGTTCCTGGATGGCACCTCTGGACCCGTCTGGGGCCTAAGGAAACTCATCATCCTGAAGGGAAAGACACAAGCCTATCTCCTTTGCCACCTGCTGACTGTACACCATCAGGGCCTTGAGTGAACATAGGTGGCAGCTAGGTAGTAGTTACAGTGGGCCTTGGGCAAGATCAAGTGCTGTGTTTGTTTCAGGTCTGACCTAGTACAGTCCCAGTGGTGGTGGTCACGGGGGTGTTTGTGTCACCCCAGCCTCAGCTCCAGGTGTCTCAGAACAGAGAGAAAGAGACTCTATTTGTTTGAGGGAAAGGAAGAGAACAAGGGTCTCCGCCTGGTAATCCGGAGTGTTCTTCCAGATCTTATCTAAGACCATCAAGGCAGTACCTCTACAAGTCTGAAAGAAACACAGTGTCACTGGGTGTGGGGTGCCCTGTAATGCTGATATGGGTTAAATCAGAACACCTACATTCTTTCAAATAGCTGGAAAACCTTCCCAAGAAAGACAGGAACAAATAAGTTCAGAGTGCAGAGACTACAATAAATACCTAACCTTTCTATGCACAGAGATAGATGAACATCCACAAGCATCAAGACCATCCATGGACCATCCATGGTGAGGTCATGATCTCACCAAATAGACTAAATAAAACACCACACCAGGGACTAATGCTGGAGAAATAGAGATATGTGACCTTTCAGATAGAGAATCCAAATTTGCTGTGTTGAGGAAACTCAAAGAAATTAAAGATAATACAGAGAAGGAATTCAGAATTCTACCAGATAAACTTAACAAAGAGATTAAGATAATTAGAAAGAATAGAGCAGAAATTCTGGAGTTGAAAAATGCAATCGACACACTGAAGAATGCATCAGAGTCTTTTAATAACAGAAGCCATCAAGCAGAAGAAAGAATTACTGAGCTTAAAGACAGGCTACTTGAAAATACACAGTCAGAGGAGACAAAAGAAAAAAGAACAAAAAATAATGAGGCAAACCTATAACATTTAGAAAATAGCATCAAAAAGGAAAATCTAAGAGTTATTTGCCTTAAAGAAGAGGTAAAGAAAGAGACAGGGGTATACATTTTATTCAAAGGGAAAAGAACAGAGAACATCCCAAACCTAGAGAAAGACATCAATGTCCAAGTACAAGAAGGTTATAGAACACTCAGCAGATTTAACCCAAAGAAGATGACCTCAAAGCATTTAATAATGAAACTTCCAATGGTCAAGGATAAAGCAAGGATCCTAAATGCAGCAAGAGAAAAGAAACAAATAACATACAATAGAGCTCCAATATATCTGGCAGCAGACTTTTCAATGAAAACCTTACAGGCCAGGAGAGAGTGGCATGACATATTTATAGTTCTGAAGGAAAAAAATTTTACCCTAGAATGGTATATCTGGCAAAAAAAAAACCAAAAAAACAAAAAACCTTCAAACATGAGGGAAATAAAGACTTCCCTAGACAAACAAAGGCTGAGGGATTTCATCATTATAGGACCTGTCCTATAAGAAATGCTAAAGGAAATACTTCACTGAGAAAGAAAAGGACATTATGAATAATGAGTGCAAAACTCACTGGTAATAGTAAGTACACTGAAAACACACAGACAATTATAATACTGTGTGTTTATAACTGTGGTGTGTAAATTACTCTTATCTAAGTAGAAAGACTAAACAATGAATCAATCAAATATAATAACCACAAATTTTCAGGATGTAGACAATACAATAAGATATAAATAGAAACAATAAAAAGTTAAAAAGCAGGGAGACAAAGTTAAAGCATAGAGTTTTTATTAGTTTTCTTTTTGCTTGTTTGTTTATGTGAACAGTGTTAAGTTTTTGTCAGCTTAAAATAATGGGTTATAAGACAGTATTTACAAGCCTTGCAGTAAGCTCAAATAAAATAATACAATAAATACACAAAAAAATGAAAAGCAAAAAATTAAATTATACCATCATAGAAAATCACCTTCCCTAAAAGGAAGACAGAAAGGAAGGAAAGAAGACCACAAAACAACCAGAAAATAAATAACAAAATGACAAGAGTAAGCCCTTACTTATTGATAATAACATTGACTATAAATGGATTAAACTCTCCAATCAAAAGACATAGAGTGGTTGAACAGATTTTAAAAACAAGGTCCAATGATCTGTTATCTACAAAAAACAGACTTTATCTATAAAGACACACATAGACTGAAAATAAAGGTATAGAAAAAGGTATTCCATTCTGAAGAAAACCACAAAAGTGCAAGACCAGCTATACTTACCTCAGAAAAAATAGATTTCAAGACAAAAACTATAAGAAGAGACAAAGAAAGTTATTATATAATAATAAAGAGGTCAATTCAGCAAGGGGATCTAAGGATTGTAAATATATATGCACCCAATACTGGAGCATCCAGATATATAAAGCAAATATTATTAGAACTAAAGAGAGAGAGACTCCAATACAATAATAGCTGGAGACTTCAATACCCCACTTTCAGTATTGGACAGATCTCCCAATTGAGAGCTTCAACCACAGACTAGATCAAGCAGAAGAATTTCTGAACTTCATCTGAAGACATGTCTTTTGAAATAACCCAGTCATACAAAAAGAAAAACGAATAAAAAAGAGTGAAGAAGGCCTACAGGATTTATGAGACATCATTAAGCAAATAAATTTTTGCATTATGAAAGTTCCAGAAGAAGAGGTAGGAAAAAGTATAGAAAGCCTATTCAAGAAAATTATAGCTGGCCAGGGGTGGTGGCTCATGCCTGTAATCCCAGCACTTTGAGAGGCTGAGGCAGGTGAATTACCTGAGGTCAGGAGTTCGAGACCAGCCTGGCCAACAAGGTGAAACCCCGTCTTTACTAAAAATACAAAAATTAGCCTGGCTGGGTGGTGCATGCCTGCAATCCCAACTACTTGGGTGGCTGAGGCAGGAGAATCACTTGAACCCAAGAGGTGGAGGTTGCAGTGAGCTGAGATTCTACCAATGCACTTCAGCCTGGGCAATGGAGTGAGACTCCATCAAAAGAAGAAGGAAGGAAGGAAGGAAGGAAGGAAGGAGAAAGGGAAGAGAAGGGAAGGGAGGAAAGAAGGAAGGAAGGAAGTAAAGAAGGAAGGAAGGAATAAAGAGAAAGAAAGAAGAAAGAGAAAGAAAGAAAGAAAGAAGAAAGAAAGAAAGAAAGAAAGAAAGAAAGAAAGAAAGAAAGAAAGAAGAAAGAAAGAAAGAAAGAAAGAAAGAAAGAAAGAAAGAAGAAAGAAAGAAAGAGGAAGGGAGGGAAGAAAGGAAGGAAGGAAGGGGAAAGGGAAGGGAAGGGAGGAAGGAAGGAAGAGAAAGAAAGAAAGAGAGAAAGAAAAGAAAGAAAAGAAAAGGAAAGAGAGCGAGGGAGGGAGGGAAGAAGGGAAGGAAGAAAGAGAGAGAGAGGGAGGGAGGGAAGAAAGAAAGAGGGAGGGAGGGAAGGAGGGAAGGAAGGAAGGAAGGAAGGAAGGAAGGAAGGAAGGAAGGAAGGAAGGAAAAAACTTCCTAAGTCATGGGAGAAATATGGACTTCTACATTCAAGAAGCTCAAAACTCCAAAATAGATTCAGCCCAAAAGTGTCATCTTTGAGGCACATTATAGTCAAACTTTTAAAAGGCCAGACAGAGAGACAATTTTAACAACAAGAGAAAAGCATCGAGTCACATGTAAAGGAATCCCAATTATACTAAAAGAAGATTTCCCAGCAGAAATGTTATAGTCCAAGAGAAAATGGGATAATATATTCAAATCACTGAAAGAAAAAAAAAATGTCTACCAAGAATGCTATACACAGGCCAGGCGTGGTGGCTCACGTCTGTAATCCCAGCATTTTGGGAGTCCAAGGCAGGTGTATCACAAGGTCAGAAGATCAAGACCATCCTGGCTAACACGGCAAAACCCCGTCTCTACTAAAAAATACAAAAAATTAGCCGGGCATGGTGGCGGGCGCCTGTAGTCCCAGCTACTCAGGAGGCTGAGGCAGGAGAATGGCGTGAACCCGGGAGGCGGAGCTTGCAGTGAGCCGAGATCGCGCCACTGCACTCCAGCCTGGGCGACAGAGTGAGACTCCATCTCAAAAAAAAAAAAAAAAGCTATACACAGCAAAGCTATCCCCAAGAAAAGAGGGAAAAATAAAGCCTTTCCCAGATAAGCAAAAACTAATAAAATTCATCACCACTGGACCACTACACTACACATCACCACTAGACCACTAGACCACTACAAAAAAATGCTTTAAAAAGTCCTACATTTGGGAGCAAAAGAATATATACCATTAAGATAAAACACATGAAAGTATAAAACTCACTAGTAGAGAAGAGATACAAACAAGAATGAGAAAGAAAGCAAACCTCATTACTGTGGAAAACCACCAAATCATGAAGGTAAACAATGAAAGAGGAAGAGGCCGGGCACGGTGGCTCACACCTGTAATCCCAGCACTTTGGGAGGCCGAGGCGGGCAGATCACCTGAGGTCTGGAGTTCGACACCAGCCTGACCAACATCTTTAGTAGAGACAAACCCCGTCTCTACTAAAAAAACAAAATACAAAATTAGCCGGGCGTGGTGGCTCGACCTGTAATCCCAGCTACTCTGGAGGCTGAAGCAGGAGAATGGCTTGAATCCGGGAGGCGGAGGTTGCTGTGAGCTGAGATCGCACCATTGCACTCCAGCCTGGGCAACAAGAGCAAAACTCCATCTCAAAATAAATAAATAAATAAATAAAACAGGAAGAAACACAGAATATACAACACAATCAAAAAATAACTCTTCACCTATCAATAATAACCTTGAATATAAACAGATTAAAGTCCCCAATTAAAATATATAAACTCGCTGCATGATTAAAGAAACATGACCTAACTACATGCTGCCTACAGGAAACTCACTACACTTGTAAAGACATACATAAAACAAAAATGAAAGTATGGCAAAAGATATTCCATGCAAACAGAAACCAAAGGCAAACAGGAGTAGCTATCTTTATGTCAAATACAATAGGCTTCAAGTAAAAAATTATAGAAAGAGACAAAGATGATTATTATATAATGATAAATGGATCAATTGAGCAAGAGGATATAATAATTGTAAATATATGTGCATCCAACACCAGAACACTTAGGTATATAAGGCAAATATTAGATTTAAAAGGAGAGATTACTTCAATACAATAAGAGTTGGAGACTTCAATACTCCACTTTCAGTACTGTACAGATCACCTAAACAAAAATCAACAAGGAAATATCAGATTTTAACTGGGCTATAGACCAAATGGATGTATCAGACATTTACAGAACATTTCATCCAACAGATGCAGAATACATATTCTTCTCATTAACACCTGGAACATTCTTCAGGATAGACCATATCTTAGGCCACAAAACAAGTCTCAGCAAACTTTTAAAAATCAAAATCATATCAGTATCTTTTCTGACCACAAAAGAATAAAACTAGAAATCAGTAAAAATAGCAACTTTGGAAACTAGACAAATAAATGGAAATTAAACAATATGCTCTTGAGTGATCAATGGGTTAATGAAGAAAGTAAGAAGGAAATGGAAAATTTCTTGAAACAAATGAAAATAGAAACACAACATAACAAAACCTGTGGAATACAACAAAAGCAGTACTAAGAAGGATGTTTATAAAAATGAACACCTACATCAAAGAGGTAAAAGGATTTCAAATAAACAACCTAGCAATACACCTAAAAGAACTAGAAGAGCAAAAACAAACCAAACCTTTGCAAAATTAGCAGAAGAAAAATAATGATTAGAGGAGAAACAAGCAAAACTGAGACTAAAAAAATAGTTGCTTTTTAAAAAGATAAAATGAACAATTAGCTAAAGAAAAATTGATGATTCAAATAAATGAAACAAAAAAGGAAACATAATTGATGCCACAGAAATATAAAGGAACATCAGAGACTGTTATGAACAACTATGTGCAAACAAATCAGAAAACATAGAGGAAATGAATAAATTCCTAGACACATACAACCTACCAAGATTGAGCCAGGAAGAAATAAAAAATTTAAACAGACTAATACCAGTAATTAGATTTAATCAGTAATAAAAAGTCTCTCAACAAAGAAAAGCCCGAGATCAGATGGCTTTACTGCCAAATTCTACCCAGGCTTTCAAAGAATAACTAACACCTATTCTTAAACTGTTTTAAAAAAAGCAAAGTAAAGATAATTTTTCCAAACTCCATTTTACAAGGACAGCATTACTCTGATACCAAAACCAGATAAGGATACAAAAAAAAAAAAAAAAAAGAGACAGAACTACAGGCCAATATTCCTGATGAACATGTTTTAAAAAATACTCAACAAAACACTAGAAAACCAAATCCAATAGAACATCAAAAAGATTATACACCATGATCAAGTGGGATTTATACCAGGGATGCAAAAGTGATGTAACATATGCAAAACATGATATATTCCATCAACAGAACGAAAGGCAAAAACCATATTATCATCTCAATAGACAGAGAAAACCCATTTGATAAAATTCAGTATCCCTTCTGTTTTAGTCCACTTACATTGCTAAAAAGGAATACCCGAGCCTGGGTAATTTATAAAGAAAAGAGGCTTATTTTGTGCATGGTTTCACAGGCTCTACAAGAAGCATGGCACCAGCATCTTCTTCCAGTGAGGGTCTTAGAACGCTTTCACTCACAGCAGAAGGGGAAGTGGGGCTGGCATCACATGATGTGAGGAAGGAAAAAGAAAGAATGAAGGGAGGCATGCCACCTTCTTTTAAACATTACCAGCTCTCCTGTGATTTAACAGCAAGAACTCACTTATTACTGGAGGGAGGACATTAAGCCATTCATGAGAGATCCGCCCTCATGACCCAAAGACCTTCCACTGGGCCCCATCTCCAACACTGGGGATCAAATTTCAACATGAGATTTGAAGGTGACAAATATCAAAACTGTATCATTTGATGAAAGTTCAGAACAACTTAGACATAAAAGAAATGTACCTCAACCACAGTGAAGACCACAAATGACAATCTCACACCTAACATCAGACTGAAGTGAAAGCAGTGCTTAGAGTGAAATTTATAGCATGGAATGCATATATTAGAACAGAAGAAAATCTAAAATCATCACCATAAGCTTTAACCTTAGGAAACTAGAAAAAGAAGAGCAAATTAAAAATTAAAACTGAAGTAAGCAAAAGAACAGAAATAATAAAAAGTAAAGCAAAAATAAATGAAATTAAAGATAGAAAATTAATAAAGAAAAGCAACAAAGCCAAAAGCTAGTTATTTAAAAAGATCAATAAAATTGACGAGCCACTCACCAGGCTAAGAAAAAAAAGACACAAACTGCTAATGTCAGAAATAAAAAAGAAGACATTACTACAGATCCCATTGATATTAAAAGAATAATAAGGTAATATTATGAACAATTCTCTGCCTACAAATTTCATATCCTAGATGAAATGGACCAAATCATTGAGAGACACAACTTGTCAAAACTCACACACAAAAAATAGATGATCTGAAAAGGTCTATATTCATTAAATAAATTGAAACAATCATTAATAATTTTTGCAATACAGAAAGCACCAGGACCATATGGATTCACTGGCAAATTCTACCAAACATTTAAGAAAGAAATTGTGCCAATTCTCTACAATCTCTTCCAAATGATAGAAGCTGAGGCAATATTTCCTAATTTATTCTATGAAGCCAACATTACCCTAATATCAAAACTCAACAAAGACATTACAGGAAAACACCAATATCTCTTAAACATAAAATCAAAAATACTCAACAGAATATTTGCAAATGGAATCCAAAAATGAAAGTTTTAAAATGATAAACTATGACCTAATGGGATTTGTCCAAGTTATACAAGACTGGTTCAACATTTGAAAATCACTTAATGTAATCCACCACATCAATAGACTAACCAAAAAAAGTACATAATCATATCAATAGATGCAGTAAAAGAAATTGACAAAATCCAACACCCACTTATTTAAAAAAAAAAAAAACCTCCCTGCAAACTAAGAATAAAGGGAAACTTTCACAACTTGATAAAGACCATCTACAAAAACTCTAAAGCAAATATTATACTTAATGGTGAAAAACTTGAAGCTTTCCTGCCAAAATCAGGAACAGGGCAAAGATGCCTCCTCTCACCACTGCTTTTCAACATTGCTCTAGAAGTCCTATCTAATACAATAAGACATAAAAAGAAATAAAGGAGAATACAGACTGGTAAGGAAGAAATAAATTGTCTTTCTTCACAAATGATATGATCATCTATGTAGAAAATTCAAAATAATTGACCGAAAACCCCACAAAAATCCTCAAATAAGTGGTTATAGCAAAGTTGCAAGATATTTCTAGAGAATGGCAAATTCAAACAATGACATAGGTTGCCTGTCAACCTCTGCAAACCTGTTAGAATAGCTAAAATTCAAAACACTGACAACAACAAATGCTGGTGAAGATGTGGCACAACAAGCATATTTATTCATTGGAATAAATGGAAATACAAAATGGAAAAGCCACTTAGGAAGATGGTTTGACAGTTTCTTACAAAACTAAATAAATTAAATATACTGGGATTATAGGCTCACACCTGTAATCCCAGCACTTTGGGAGGCCGAGGAGGGCAGATCACTAGAGCTCAGGAGTTTGAGACGAGCCTGGCCAACATGGTGAACGCCTGTCTCTACTAAAAATACAAAAATTAGCCAGGCGTGGTGGCAGGTGCCTGTAGTCCCAGCTACTCAGGAGGCTAAGGCAGGAGAACCAATTGAACCTGAGAGCCAGAGGTTGCAGTGAGCTGAGATCATGCCACTGCGCTCCAGCCTGGGCGACAGAGCAAGACTCTGTCTCAAAACAAAACAACAACAACAAAAAACTAAATATACTCTTACTATAAGCAATCATGCTTGTTGGTATTTACCCACATGAATTAAGACATTTATACACAAAAACCTGCAAACTGATATTTATAGCAGTTTTGTTTCTAATCGCCAAAACTTGGAAACAACCAAGATGTCCTTCAGTAAATGAGTGAGTAAATAAACCGTGGTACATACAGACGTGGAATATTATTCAGCAGTGAAAAGAAACTAGCTACTAAGCCGGAAAAAAACATGGATAACCCCTAAATGCATATTACTAAATGAGAGAAGCCAATCTGAAAAGGCTACATACAGTATGATACTAAGTATATGACATCTAGAAAAGGCAAAAAAACTAAAGAGACAGTAAAAAGATTAGTGAGGAGGGTGGGATAAATAGGCAGAGCACAGAGACTTCTCAGGGCAGTTAAACTACCTGTATGATACACCAGTGATAGACTCATGTCATTATACATTTGTCCAAATACGTAGAATGCACAACACCAAGGGTGAACACTAATGAATACTATGGACTTTAGGTGATGATAATGATGTGTCAATGTAGGTTCAATGATTGTAACAAATGTACCACTGTGGTGTGGTATGTCAGTTTTGAGAAAAATTGGGAGTGGAGTGGGGAAGGGACAGGGGCTATTATGGGAACTCTCATACTTTCCACTCAATTTTGCTGTGAACCTAAAATTTCTTTTAAAAATAAAGTGTTTTAATTTTTTAAAAAAGGATTTGGTGGTTCATGGCTCGGTATCCACAACACATGATTGCATGGAGGGAAAAGCATGTTACCAAACGGTAGCTATAGAATGAGCCATTTATATGTGTAAGGATGTCTAGAAGTTAGTAACCAAATGCTTAACTGTTTATCTCTGAAGAGCAAGATTTAACGATGGGAGGTGAGATTTGTTGGATGATGAGCTTCTGCTTTCTATTTGCTTTCCTTTTTTTTTTTTTTTTTTTTTTTTTTTTGCGATGGAGTGTCCCTCTGTCTCCCAGGCTGGAGTGCGATCTCGGCTCACTGCAAGCTCCGCCTCCCGGGTGCACGCCATTCTCTTGCCTCAGCCTCCAGAGTAGCTGGGATTACAGGCACGTGCCACTACGCCCGGCTAATTTTTTGTATTTTTAGTAGAAACGGGGTTTCACCGTGTTAGCCAGGATGGTTTCGATTTCCTGACCTTGTGATCCGCCCTCCTCGGCCTCCCAAAGTGCTGGGATTACAGGCGTGAGCCACCGCTTCCGGCCTTCACTTTCTATTTTCAACACTTCATCATTATTTGAGCTTCTGTTTTATTAGGCATACATTACAGTCATCATTAAAAATTTCATTTGGAATAATCAAAAGAATGAAAAACAAATTGATGAATAAATAAAGGAGTCTTTCCAGGCATGCCTCTCTGGGACTTCTGATTGGTTTTTCTTACTGCCAAGAAGAAATAAAGCTTCACAGCTTGTGAAAGTTAAGCCACATGATCCATACAAATTGATTCCCCTAGTGCCTCGTATTCATTCCTTCAGCCAGTTTTAATTCCTGCTTACCCATTTCTTGAGGCCCCGTCTTCTCTTCCCTCCAGTTCATCCCCCAAGTTGAGTAGAAGCCTAAGTAGGCTTCTAAGTCCTACATTCAAGTCACCCTCTTTTTGACATGCCCTGTCTTCCATCTGCTACCTCCACCCTCAACCCATTCCACTCCATTATACAAGATTGTTGCATTTCATGCAAAGAATGCATTTCTGGATACCTCATGTAATTCAAAACTTACATAATTCAAGCCTACTTTTCCCACAGGACTGAATATAAAGTGTGTGCAGGAGGGAGAATGCAATCTTGGAGTGCATAAATCTGCAAACCTTGTAACATATATTTGCTTTAAGGCTGCTTTTTATTTTCCCTGTATTTTCTTTAATATTTTGAAGTGCTTTCTCTTAAATTAACAGTACAGAACACTATGGTGGTTATTTGGCCTTCTCAATAGAGATTTAGCACATCTAAGTTCTGTTCTAAAGTCCCCGAGTTTCTTGAGCGTTCTGACTGTTTTACAGTTCTAACACTTAGAGAACTCTTGGATGACCTTGTTACAGCATTATAGGTAGGATATAAAGAGGATCTTAAATTATAACAGCAGCAAATGTTACAACAACTGAAGCGAAGCCATCAGATCGCTCACAGACATTCTCGTGCCTGTAAACAGCTGTGGTTCACCAGGCATTGACAGAGGGTGAAGGTGGCTAAAGGGCGCTGCTGAGTGGCCACAGGGCCCACAAAGCTTCTGACCACTCAGCCTGCCAGCTCTGATAGTGTGTGGTTTTTGATGAAAGCTTTTGAATTGAGAGTGGAGGATTCAAGTTATCTCCAGTTTTGAACACAAAGTGAGACTGATAATATTTTATATAGCAGCAGTTCAAATATACATAACTCCAGTAAAAAATGTCATATGTGGAGAAAGATGTCTTCTTTCTTAGCTTGGCATTCAAGGCTCTTCTGCCTTCTGCCTACATCTCCAACTTTATCTCCTTGCCATGCCCCTCCTCAACCATACTGATACTTGTTTTTACCCACTGTTGTGCATTTTACCAGTTTTAAATGGTTGCATTTATAACATGAAGCTACTACAAATAAGCATAAATAAAATGAAATCATCCATAATTGGATCACACAGAGGTAATTATTGTTAATATTTGGATGTATTTCCTTGCAGACTTTCCCTATCTAAATGTACAAATAAATTAGAGCATACATTTAAGGATATTTGTGTGCATAATTTTTTTAACCAAAGAGTTAAAAAAAATACTGTGTTGCAGCATTCTTCTTCCATCTTACAATGATGTCTTTAATTATTCTTCATTGTCACTTTTAGAGCCTTGTCTAGGCTTCCACTATATTGGTGTTTTATAACAAATTGAAATCATCCTGTATTTTCAAATATTTACACTATTTAAAAGTTTGGGCTATTGTAAATAATGTTGAAATTAATATTCTTTTTTTTTTCCTTTTGAGATAGGATCTTGCTCTTTCACCCAGGTTAGAGTGCGGTGGGGCACAATCACAGCTCACTGCAGCCTTGACCTCCTGGACTCAGGTGATTCCCCCCACCTCAACCTCCCGAGTAGCTGGTACTACAGGTGTGTGCCACCATGCCTGGCTAATTTTTTCTATTTTTTGTAGAGACAGGGTCTCACTATGTTGCCTGGAGTTATCTCAAATTTCTGGCCTCAAGCAATCCTCCTGCCTTGGCCTCCCAAAGTGCTGGGATTACAGGTATGAGCCAGCGTGTCCCACTTGAAATTAATATTCTTGTTAAATCTGTGCAGTCTGTATGACGATGTCTTTAAAATAAATTCCTATAAGTGGAATTTCTGGGACAGAGAGAATGAAAAATCTCAAGGCTTTAAATATGTGTTGTCAAATTGCCCTAGGAAGTGGGAAATCATTTGTTCTCCCCTCTGTAATATCTGCAAGTCATTGTGTACTCATATAATGGGATCACCTAATTCATCTTTCTTCTAAATTCAGATTGATACAATAAAACCCCCCAAAGACACCCATATTAATTTTATTTTAAAAATAACTTTCCTATTAGTGCAGCTTGCTAGGGAGCCTTAAGTGGACTTTACTCTGCCTTTTTTAGAATATAAACTCTGAGAATGCACAAGAGTATGTATGTGTAAATCCCTCTTGGTATAGGACCACATAGAAACAGGCTCTTAAATGTCAAAAAGCATTATTAAGTGGGCTGATAAATGTCTTTTACTTGCAGACCTGATGTAAGTTGTTTGTCTTTCCTTGGTCTCCTGTTGATGGACTTGTTCGTAGTAATGGATGGCGTGCTTGAGTTCTTTTGGGTGTGTATGTATGTGTATGTATTGTTTTGCCTTGATTGTTTAATTTTTAATTGATGGATATACGATTCTAGCCTTTTGATGAGTGCATTTTATAAAATATTTAAAATCAATGTATTAATCTGTGGTACTTCAGGGACTGGATATATTAGTGCCCTTGTGGGGACTGGGTCTATTCTGGTGAAAGGTTAAAAATGGCACCTGGTTATTTCTCAAATTATCCAGTACTGAGTGACAGTGGCAAGGTCACTGGTAAATAAACACACAATGGGACCATAGTGAGATAATTGTCTCTTCCTACAAACCTGTCGCTGTGTCTTCTATTTGAGGTTGTTGCCATTTAAAAATGAGCCTCACTCAAAGTTCTTTCCCTTTCAGGCATATAACTGTTGTCGATTTTGCTTTGTAACAGACTTCCAGGTGTATCAGCAGTTCTCCTTTACCTCCCTTTCCTGGTCTATCTGGCAATCTGTTAAAGAATAGCCCACCTATTAAAGAATAGATCCATCTATTTATCTCAGTCATCCACTTGGAAAATGGCCAGTTAGTTAACAAACATATCATACCAAAAGTCCAGGAAAAAGACATGAAAAATAGTCTCAATTACTGTAAAAACAAGTTAGCAAGTATTATGCTCCTCCTTTGAACACTTCCAAATCCTTCCTTCAAGTGCCAGAGGGAAGTCCCTCCGGGATGCCATTCTCTATATTGGGGCTACTTTCTCTAGGTGTTGGCTGCTGAGGCAGACTCTTATTAGGAGGTGATTATTACTTTTCTGGGGAGGGAGGAAGGAGCATAATAACTTCACAGCTGTAAGAGGACTCTG
Organism: Symphalangus syndactylus; assembly: GCF_028878055.3. Taxonomy (NCBI): domain Eukaryota; kingdom Metazoa; phylum Chordata; class Mammalia; order Primates; family Hylobatidae; genus Symphalangus; species Symphalangus syndactylus. The sequence continues at coordinate 119,295,305 of NC_072426.2, read as the reverse complement.
AAAGGGAAAGAATTAAATGAATGACCCTTTCTCTCAGGCTTATTCAAATGTAAGAGGTCACTACCTAAAAAGGAGTACTATTCCCCTCCTCACTTGCATCATGATTAATGAAGTTCTTCCCATCAATTGCAGCTTCTAGACAGCCTGCCTTTGAGTTATTATAAATATTCTGTTCCTTTCCTTGGACGTTTTGTAGGTTAAGCCTTGTAGCTGCAATAGGTGGCAGTGAAAAAGAAATCTGATTTTCTGCACAGAGATAGCTATAACATGATTGAAGTTTTGTTATAGCTATAGATAGCTATAACATGATACAGATCCCAACACTGGCCATGGCATTGGCTATGGCCCTATCTGTATGTAAACAGGTCAACATCCCCGAGGTAACCCAAAGGCCCTGGAGGTTCAACTTTCTCCCTGTTCTGAAATCCTAAGCCAATTATCAAGAGAAGATGATGATAGATAAACCATTAAACAAATCTATCTTCCAATCTTTGACAAATGTACCAAGAACATTAATTGGGAAAAGGACAGTTTCTTCAATAATGGTGTGGGAAAACTGAATGTTCATATGCAGAAAGAAAACTTATTCCAAGTTAAAGGACTCAACAGTGGGTAATGCCTGTAGTGAGATGGTGGAGAAAGCAAATACAGCTGACACTCTGGAATGGCAAATGGTGAAGATGCCACCCCAGCCAGGGACTTAGGTAGGCCCTCACAGATGAACCTGCCTTCCCAGAAACAACAAAGTCTTGGACAATTCATTGCCTACAAACAATCTTCTCTCAGATGAGACTCATGTTCCACTCTATTTCTTTTTCAGAAATGAGACTCACCATATTCAAGGATTTTTATGAAGGACCAGTGGTCCAATAGAAACTGGAATGTGCATTACACTTGGGTTGCATCTTACAGCTGCAGCCAAATGTCAGCTGCTAAAGAGCATGTGACATGGATTCACCTTCTGTCTTGTTGAACTGACTCTGCTTCTGGACCTGGGCTGCCAAGATGGAGCCATCTTTTGCAAAATATATCACCACCAGAGTGCTTTGTTCTAATAATGTATTACTCTAATATATCTGTCGCTTTAATGATATATTAATGTAATACATTATCAGAGCAAGGACAACTGATGATATATTATGGGAAGAATGGTGCCATTCAAAAAACGAAGGATTCAGAAAAGATTCATTAGAATTACAGTATAATAGCCAACATATGGGACTCTGGAAAATATAATCTTAGTCTATTTTTTGCAGCTAGATAAACACCTCCCTGGCTCCACCTCCCCACCCCCATCACTCCTCATTCAGGCACTGAATTCCATAAAACATTGGTTGCTACATATTTTATAAAGCCTTTATACATATAAACAATGTCTCCCATGAACCTTGGGTTGCTGCAGGATCATCATACCCGGTTACATTGTTTTTACTAGAAAGTCCTCCTTATTTACCCCTAACCATAGGAAACCAAGTAACATTGACCTCTGGACAGTCAGAATAGCATATCGTCTCTCATTACAATAATCTGAACTCCAGCCATTGTTCAACATTAATTATTGCCAAGGCTATAGCATTTTCTTGCTGCTTGACAGTTGATCTTCATCCTATCATTAACCTTAGGTCAATTTAATCCCAACCTCCATTTTCAGCACTATACAAACAATTTATTTTTGCATTTTTTCAGCCACACGAAGATAAACAATGTCAGACTGCTCCAATTGTTTTATCCATTATGATGATTAAACATTTTTAAAGACATTCAGACATCAAAATTTAGAAAGTACCAGACAATGAGAGTTCCAGAAATAAGACATCATGGTGGTTTATTTTCCTGTGGAAGAATTATATAAGGAAGGATTTAGAGAGAGCATAAGTTCAGGAATTAAAATATATTTTATTTTAGGATCACTTCCTCTGTATAAGCCAAGAACATTTATAGTCAGCATCTACTATACCAAACTATCCACTATGGTATAGAATACTACATATTTAGTATTCTAAAAGCCATGAGCAAAAACGAGAGCAAAATTCAGATGATTTTATCTGCTTCTAAGATTTTTCTTTCTTCATAGAAATCAGAAGTGTGACCATATAGGAGAAGGGAAGCTAGAATTCCTGCTGAGAAATTTATTTGGTGTTTTCTATTCTTCTTGATCTCATGCTTATATGAAATGCCAGAAATAACAGTTTGACACAGCAAGGGCCATTGAAACAATAGTGTTTAATGCATTTAACTGAAGAGTAAGTAAATATTGTAAATATAATCACAGCCAACGCAAGTTAAAGAAATGCTTTGCAGAATTTTTGTTGGGCTCTTATCTGCTAAATAGAAAACTCAGGAAAGCATTAATTTGAAAATTTCCAGAGAATAGCCTTTTCATATACAACAGGTGTTTTTATATTTATATGTAAAATGTTATGTAAGAACAATAGTTAAAGTCAAATAAGTAAGCAAAATAAACATTAAAGGAAAAACCCTGTCGCTTTATACATTAATAAATCTTTATTTGAATTTTAGTTATTTACGTGGCTTACCAAGCAATTAAGATAAAGTATAACCTTCTCTGTTACATACAACTTAGCATGGTAACAGAATAATAACATTAAGTATAGATTTTTAACAATTTTCCAGGCTAAACACTGGCACTTCCTCTGTCTCTTCCTGCATCCACCACAAAGGAAAAACTGAAACGCCTCGCCCTTGGCAGAAAAAAATGAAGACATTTACCTTTTTCAAAACTATTTACTTGAGCAAGGTTGAAAGACATGGCATATTGATTTTGAGAAATTTTTTTTTTTCTCCTAACTTTCCACTGTTTTCCTGTTGCTTCCACACAACTCTCAATGCAGAATGTAGGGCTGAGGGTACTTTGCATGTGCAGGTGGCATTAGGATATGGTATATCTTATTATCTTGACCTTGAACAATAGGAGATGAATGGATCAATTCAGATTTGTCTCTGCCTCAGTGATTCCCTGGGAAAGCTTTGTGGTCCTTTTTGTACCTTTGGTTGTCAGAAAAGTCAAGGAAAGCAGGCTCCTCTTGGCCTGATGTGTGCACTAGTGCCAGCAGCTTTCTTTTCCAGGAAAATGTGAGGTCCAGGGACAGGGTGGAAGTTCCTCTTTGTTGTTGAACTTAGGAAGTGACAATAAAAGCAGGCGGGCAATAGGAAGTCCCCTCTCCCTCCCTGCAGGTTAGCATTCTGCATCATGACCCAGCAGCCAGATCTGTCTGGAGTTCTGTGAGAGCTCTAGGACAAAGAGACACAAGGCAAGACTTCCTGGAACCCTTAAGAGCCTGGAATAAGGAAATACACCACAAATACCCCTTAGCCTTGGGAGGAAATGATTTTATATTGTAGGGCCTCAAATGGACTAGAGACTAGAAGGATCATCCTATCACTGTACCATCAATTCCTAGATAATACAAATTTTAGTAGGAAATCCTGGGAAATGAGTTAGAATTATAATGTGAACACTGAGTATAAATTAAAGTACCTCAATTTAACTTTAAGTTGACTTTTTTGCGTGGGCCTACTTAGAAACTTTGTTTCAAGATCCAGACAGACAAAATCTTTGTCTTTTTTTCCCTATTCCTCCTCTCAGTTGTCCCCAGCCCCCAAAACTCTAACTTGTAGCAATCAGTTATGGGAATTCTTTTTTTAATTTTAACTTTTAATTATTATTGGTACATAATAGTGGCATATATTTATATTATATGTGATGTTTTGATATAGGCATACCGTCTCTAATGATCAAATCAGGGTAATTGGATTATCCATCCCCTCTAGCATTTATCATTTTTTTGTGTTAGGAGTATTCTAATTCCACTCCTTTAGTTATTTTTATTATTGTTATTATTTTATTTGTTTGTTCTTTTAGAGACACCGTCACCCAGGCTGGAGTACGGTGCCTCACTGCAGCACTGAACTCCCAGACTCAAGCGATTCTCCTGCCTCAGCCTCCCAAGTAGCTATGACTACAGGCACATACCACCATGCCTGGCAAAGTTTTTAATTTTTTATAGAGATGTTATAGAGATGGAGTCTCGCTGTGTTGCCCGAGCTGGTCTTGAACTCCTGGCCTCAAGCAATCCAGCTACCTCGGCCTCCCAAAGTGCGGCAGTTACAGGCGTGAGGTACTACACCAGGCCTCTTTTAGTTATTTTAAAATATACAATAAATTAATGTTAACTGTAGCCACCCTGTTGTGCCACCAAGTACTTGAAAAGGCAGGAGGGTCTTGATGAGAAAAGAAGGTATATATGTATGAGATCTTCAGCAACGTCTTGTAAAACATTCTTTAGCTAGATCATGCAGACCCGTCAAATGCAGCTGGCATTGACCGATGTTGTTAAAGATGGGCTTGGATCTCAGAAACCTAACAAAACCCCTCAATTCAATTAATACTGAATTTTAAAGGTTATTTTAAGTGATTTCACAGTCAACACTGAATTCTACTCAGTGATGAATTTCCACATTGTGTTAAAAACATCTAAATTCAACATGTCAAAGAAAAAAATATGATTACTATGCATACACATCTGCACACCGTCAAAGTATGGAGATTTCTACATAGATTTCTCTAGTTTGTGACAAACTACAGGTAAAGGTGGCAGTCTACCCAAGCTTGCCTACAATGAGGAAGCAGAATCTTGGCATTCACCAGTCGCCACGGTTGCCTTTAGAACAACAGTCCTGAAGTAAACAGAGAATGATCTACATCTTGATTCTTGCAACAAGAATATATGATGACAAATTCTCTTCGAGCTCAGGACCACTTTTGTGCAAGTCAATAAAGTAACATCCAGAATCCTGCTGTACTAGCCCCTGAAGGACCAACATGTGATCTCACTCTTGGAAGATTTTGTAAGTTAAAATTCGATAGCAATGGCTGAGTTTAAAGTAGAATGTCATAAAACATGTGGGAGTGTGTGTGGGAAAGGGGAGGAGTTCTTAAGCCTATGGCATTAAAGATATGTCATGCTACACAGCCTTCCCTCCAACTGCCGACAAAGAGCCAGTGTTGAAGGAAAGAGATGAGCCTCTTATCCACTAGGTGAGGTGATGAGTTCTGGCTGCAGATGACATTGAGTTGAGCCAGACCAAGAAAGTTCTGGGATGATCAAATTTTACCCGAGTGTAGAAAATAAAACCTCAACCTCTCATCGGTGCCCTTTCTCCAAGTTTGCCTTCAGTCATCACGTCCTGAAGCTCACATTATAAACCTGGCCAACTTGGACACAAAACTCCATTTTCAAGAAATTTATGTTCAGTTGTACAAATTTCATGCACACTTTTTAACCTGCTTTCACAAATGTTGTTCTATTTGTTCAAACACAAGCCTGATATGCCACAGACCGTGAGGCAGTTTAAACAGGAAAACATAAAAGAACATGACGTAAAAAGCAAATAAAGTGTAAACTAATCTCTCAACAAGCTTTCATTGAGCACCAACTATATAACCAGCTCAAATAAGTCTTAAACCAAATTCAAAATGAAGTTATGGACACATTAAAGCTCTTGATTATACTTTTCCAAATTGCCTTCTAAGAGGATTCTGACAACTGACGCTTGACAAGCAACCTAAGATCACTTCGCTATATATCTTGCATTAAGTAAAAACCTTAGTTAAAAGAGTGTGTCAAGTAAATTGTATATTACATGAATCCAGTATCTTGTCATTTTAAATCTCTGACATTTTAGTTGGCAGATCTAGCTTATAGGTCACTTGAGGATAGAGCCTCACAACTTAAAACAACAGTCACAAGTTAGATAAACATGAAGATTTTGGTCATTTTCACATATAAGCCAAGTTGCCTATGAGTGTCTCTCACTTACCTCCAATATCTATTGATTTGAAAAATTCCCCACACATCCATGATTCTTATGTAATGATAATAATTATCTCCCCTCCCATATTAAGAGACTCTAGCTCCACCTATACCCTGTGAAGTGAGCCCATGTGCCTATGTTTTTATTAGGCAACCAAACTCTGTGGCCAAACCTGATAGGACAAAGAGAAAATACCCAAGCTGAGCCCATTAGATTCCTCCTGCAGAATTTTGTAGTTGGAGTACTGTAAGAATAAATCTATTAGCAGTGGGAAACAGTCAAATTTTGAGTCCAAAGTTGGTAGCATGAAAAGTTCATGCTGAAATTCTGAGGGAGGAGAAGTTAAGGGTCACGGATAGGAAGAGCTGTAGAAAGATGAACCAAACAGATATGCAGAGAAGACATCACCAGAACTCAAAATATTGGCTGCCTGCTGACTGCCAGTTCTTGAGAAATCTTTTCTATACCTCCTGCCATCAGATTCTAGAAGATCTACATTTTTAACCCACATGCCATTTTTTGATTGAACCAATTAGAAGAGACTCTCTTCAAGTACGCATCTTCCTACCCCAATTTTAAGATGCACTTCTCCCTCCTCTTTCCTACCACTTTACAACATTTCTAAAATCAGGATTTACCATACAGTCAATATGCATATTAAATGTAATGGAGTTTTTTTCATTTGAAAACTTATTAGATTGATGGAATGTGGGTGAGGGTATCTCAGAAGCAGAGACTATATGACACAAATGAGAGAAACCAATAGGGTCAGCTACATGCTATTTACTCTCATGTGCTCAGGTTAAAGGAGCTCCATGTGCTTCTAGGCAGAAATATCTAGACTTTTTATACATCACAAATTGCCAGGGTAAATTTAAGGAGCCATGGAGAGACAAAGCTTTTTTTTTTTTCTTTTTTTTTTTTTTGAGACGGAGTCTTGCTCTGTCGCCCAGGCTGGAGTGCAGTGGCACAATTTCGGCTCACTACAACCTCCGCCTCCTGGGTTCACGCCATTCTCCTGCCTTCAGCCTCCTGAGTAGCTGGGACTACAGGTGCCCACCACCACGCCCGGCTAATTTTTTTGTATTTTTAGTAGAGACGGGGTTTCACCGTATTAGCCAGGATGGTCTCGATCTCCTGACCTTGTGATCCGCCTGCCTCAGCCTCCCAAAGTGCTGGGATTACAGGCATGAGCCACCACGCTCGGCGAGACAAAGCTGCTTATATTTGCTTGAGCTCAACATTGTCAACCTGATAAACACACTTGTCAGCAAAATATCTGTACAGATGTCCCATTTTAAACAGAGTTAGGCATTGCCATCATCTTCCTTAATGATATAATTAATTTTTAAAACTTTTTTTGAGAATTTTGAGAAACGGAATTTTTTTGTGCCCTCCAACCACAGAAAGCAGTAAAATGAAGAACTAAAGTTTACTAACTTTGACTGTCACCAGAATTTGACCTAAATGTTTGTGGCTTTCTCCATAGGTGGACACAGCATCTGAGTTAGAAATTTAGTGCCAATCCCTTATTCCAAAAACCACACCCTCTCATGCCCCTTTCTCTATCTCACCACCTTCTCCTCCCTCATTGCACTGAGAATTCGAGGAGCATGCTTTAATCTAAGGGATCCCAGAAGGGAACACACAGAGAGGACTGTCAGAAGCACGGAGAACACCCCACAAAAGATCATTCTTAAGGAGAACCACATGTGTCCGGCATCTGTCTGCCATCTCTGCTGTACAGGATTTTCTAAGTTCTAATTTTTAATGGGAGCAAATGGGCCTGTGACTGCACTCAGGGAAGTCACCTGGTAAGTATTTTTGTTGTGTCTTCACCTGTGTTCATTTGCTTGTTGTGCTTCCTAATCACCAAAATCCTCTAAAAATGTGTAATGAGATAATATAATTAATATGCCCCCAAAGAGCCAAAACCTCATCAAAATAACAAAAAAAAAAAACTTTAAAAAGTAGCCCAGAACTCGTCAAAATAAACATTTATGCAGTATTGGTAAAATTGTGCAAATCCTTTTGCTCATTTCTATTTGAGCCAAAGTCTGATGTCTACTTATATAACAAAAAGGCTTATTAAATCGTACTAGACATATGTTTGCTGCTCTACTGGATTGAGATAATCTCACACACATACACACACATGATTTAATTGGTTAAATTAAAAAATATACGTTTATTATATATATAATATGTATATGATTATGTCAATCCATTAGGACAGCAAACATATCGGTCTATCTATCTATCATCTATCTATCTGTCTATGATATACATTATATATATCAATACTATCTATTTATGTATCTGTCTATTGATAATGCTCCTTCATTTGCTTGCTCACTGTACAAAGGCCTGCAGACCTAGAACAGAAATGGAATCACCCATACCAAAGTGAAGGAGAAGCTCACATTCTGCTTCACGGCCCACCTAAAAGCTTAATCAGGCAAAATATTAATACATAGCTCAGTCCAGTTATCTAGGATCACCACCTTTCCAAAGAAGAGAAAAGGAACTTTAAAAGCACTTTCCCCCACTGGAACTTTCCTCTAAAATATGTATGACCTGGGATCATATGAAAATGGTTGTTCCAGATATCTTTGGAGATCAAAAATATTCCAAGGAAAGAGTGAATCACTTCTGGATCCCTAACTAGTGCTTTCCAGCGTGTGTCTATACTTTTCTTGGTAGAATTTAGGTTGGTGCTACAGTTCCTGCTGAGAGTCAGAGTTGAGCCGCATGCAAGCAGAGATCTCGGGACACTGTGATAAGTGCTATTTTGGGATTATGAATGGAGCCTTCACAAGGGGGAAGTCATGAAAGGCTTCAGGGGAGGTGAGTATTGAAAAGTCCAACTCAAATCCTTCCAGGAAAGGGGAACGTGTGAAGTTGCCAAATGTTGGGGGCTTCCTGATAAGCAGCAGAGCGAAGGCCACACCTAAAAGATGCCCTTTGCACATTTCTGAAACCTCTGTGTTGGTCATACAAAATATTCTGGAGGCCAGATTCAGTTTGTTGGCCTTCCAATTTGCATCTCCTGCTTTTAAGGTGACATAGGCATTTTACACAGAAGGGACAACACAGGTGAAAACACAAAGTTAAGGGAGGGCAGGTATGTCTGAGGAAGGTTGAAAAGTTTGCATCGCTGATTGTTTTACAGGAGAGACAGAAGATAAGATGACTACAGGTTGGTTGGGATTAAGGAAGGCTTTGAAGCTACTAATGCCAGACTTTATCCTGAATGCCATGGAGAGCCAAACGATATCTCTAAGCAAGATAATAATGTGAAAAGATTCACTTTTAGTAAGTTCATTGCTAGCACACAGGCTGGATGGAGAAAGGCCGGTTAGTGACATCAGGGACAAAGACAGAGGCCACCGCAGTGGTAGTGGGAGTGATGAAGACGTGTTAACACTGAGAGATATTTCTAAGGCAGAGTAGACAAAGCTTAGATGTGGAAGTAATAGAGAAAGAGACATTAAGAATGATCCCTTGGTTTTCTTGATTTTCATGGTTATCTTTGGTAAGTGATTGGATATAAGTAACATTCATCAAAATTGAGAGTCAGAAAAGGAGCAAATTGGAAGGGTGGCCATTTCTGTTTGAGATATACTAAATTTTAGATACCTGGGGTTTAACCAGGTGGCAACATTTTTTCTTTCTTTTCGTTTAAAGAAAAAACTTTGAAACATCCTCAAATATTTAGAAAGGCTGTAAGTGAAATACAAGGTGGGAAAGAATTGCCCCCTGACCCCTACTTACTATGTCTAAATAAGTTACTGATCTGATGCCCAATCACCACTCCCTAATTCTTTGTTTTTTTTCTTTTTTCTTTCTTTTTTGTTTTTGAGACAGAGTCTTGCTCTGTCACCCATGCCGGAGTGCAGTGGCGCGATCTCAGCTCACTGCAACCTCCGCCTCCCGGATTCGAGCAATTCTCCTGCCTCAGCCTTCCGAGTAGCTGGGACTACAGGCGCCCGCCACCACACCCAGCTCATTTTTTGTATTTTTGGTAGAGACTGGGTTTCACCGTGTTAGACAGGATGGTCTTGATTTCCTGACCTCATGATCCACCCACCTTGGCCTCCCAAAGTGCTGGAATTACAGGTGTAAGCCACTCCACCCAGCCCCTAATTCTTTAGTATTTATTTGCTACAAATGGTAATATTCTCCCACATAATCAGAGCATAACCATAACATCAGGAAATTAACTAGATACATTACTACCAACAAATTCCCAAACCTCAGTCAAGTTTTGCCAAATGTCTCACTGATCTTTTGTAGCAAAAATATTCCTGTTCAGAATCATGGGCCGAGTTCAGGTATTAAGTCTCCTTAGCCTCCCTGAGGCTGGAATAGTTCCTTAGTCTTTCCTTCACTCTTTTGAAAATTACTGGGCAGTTATTCTGTTATATGTCCCTCAGTTTGGGTTTGTCTGATGTTTCCCCATTATTAGATTTGGGTTATGCCTCTTTGGCAGGAAAATCAAAGAAGTGATGCTGCGTTCTTCTTATTGTGCCTTATCGGGTGGCGCATGATTTCAATTTATCCCATTACTGATGACGTTCCCTTTGATCATTTGATTAAAGTTGTATCTGCCAGTTTTCTTCACTTTAAAGTTATTCTTTTCCCCTATGTAATTAATAAGTAAACTTGCTACTTTTCATCACAATTTCAATTTATTCATTAGTTTATATCAGAATGGACTTATGATTTATCTATTCAATTGTTTATAATCCATTACTATCATTATTTATTTAAGTGCTTAAACAGTCCCAGATTTGGCCAAGAGCCCCTTCCGTTGGTTCCCAAGTCCTTTTGACATGCTCCTCTCATTCTTTGAGCACTTCCTTGATTTCTGCCATAAATAAGACATTTTGGACTTACCTTGTAGTTAGCCTACCAGCCCTGAAATCAATCATTTCTCTAAGGAGCCTTGGTTTCTTTCAGTGAAGAATATACTATTTAGAAGCCACATTCTGGGAGCTAGACGTGCTCATATAATTACAGTGTCACTGCTCCAGGCCAGTGACACTGAACAGTGACATTGAATGGTGAAAAACCTGGCTTTCTGGTTACTTGTTGGTCAACCCATTAGATGTAATCAATACCCCCGCTCTACTGTTGCTCCCTTCCCTGCACAGAGAGGCCTTCTCATCCTACTCACCTCCTGGCACTTCTCATGGGGCTGCTCCCATAGGGGCGCCCTCCTTACCCTGCTCAGACTCTGACATCCTATCTGGCATCTGGGCACAGCAGGTCCTGCCCCATGCGCCACCCCCACCTTGGGTTTAGAAGTTTATCTCGTACTGTCTTGCCTAACAGCTGCAGGGTTGAGTTGTTTAGGAAGGCAAAGAAGAAAAAAGAAGAGAATGCAAAAGAAAGAAATGGTAGGGAAGGGAAGAGAAAGAAGGAAACTGAGGAATGTCCACTAGACATGTTGAGAAGCACCCTGTCCTTGGGGTTGAGACAGAGCCGAGTACCAACAGGCTCTATCACTTATTTGTTGTGTGACCTTGAGTAAGATACTGTATTTGATCAGGTCTGAGATATACACTACACTTTTGAAATTATACTTTTAAAAAGTTAATTGTAGATTCACATATAGTTTTAACAAATAATAGAGTAATCCTGTATGCCCTTACCAGAGTACATTTTACCCAATGATAACATCTTGCAAACGAGAAAACAATATCACAACCAGGATATTCACATTGAGACAATCACAATACAGAGCATTTCCATCACCACAAAGGTCCCTTGTGTTGCCCTTTTATAGCCACATATGGTTCCCTTTTGTTCCCACCCCTTCCTTAATACCTGGTAACCTCCATGGAGGTTGTAATCTCTGTACAGAAGAGACACTGTAACCTCTTCTCCATTTCTATAATTTTGTCCACTTATGTTATATAAGTGGAATCATACAGCATGTAACTTTGGGATTGGCCTTTTTCACTGAGCATAATTCATCTAAGATTCATCCTGGTTGTTGTATGTATCAATAATTCATTCCTTTTTAGTCCATGGTAAGGATACATTGTATGATATGAATTTACCACTGTTTAACTATGCACTCATTGAAGGACATCTGGGTTGATTCTAGTTTGGGTCTATTACAGTTAAAGCTGTTACAAATATTTGCATACAGGGTTTCATGTGAACATAAGTGTTCATTTTCCTATGATTAATGTCCAGGAGTGCAATTGCTGGATCATGTTACAGTGCATTTTAGGTTTATTTTAAGAGACTGACTGCCAAACTGTTTTCCATAGTAGCCACACTATTTTAAATTTCCACCAGTGATATATGAGAGATTGTTTCACTGCATCCTCATCAGCATTTGATATTTTTTTTCATATTAGCCATTCTGATAGGTTCTTAGTGGTATTGCAATGTGGTTAAAAGTTTTATTTCCCTAATGGCTAATGATGTTGAACATCTTTCCATGTGCTTATTTGCCACCTGTATATTTTCTTCAATGAAATATCTCTTCATGTATTTTGCCCATGTCCAGTTGAATTGTTTTTTTTGTTCTGTTTTGTTTTTACTGTTGAATTTTGAGAGTTCTTTATATATTCTAGATACTAATCCTTTGTTGGATATATGGTTTGCAAATATTTTCTCACATCCTATAAGTTTTCTTTAGATCCTTATAACAGGGTTATTTGCAATGCAAAAGCTTTCATTTTGATCAAATCCAGTTTATAGTTTATTGATTTTTTTTTACTCTTATGGATCATGCTTATGATATCAAATCTAAGAACCCTTTGGATAACCCTAAATCTTGAAGATTTTACCTTATGGGTTTTTTTCTTTTTTCTTTTCTTTTTTTTTTGAGATGAAGTCTTGCTCTGTCGCCCAGGCTGGAATGCAGTGGCGCAATATCAACTCATTGCAACCTCCGCCTTCCGGGTTCAAGCAATTCTCCTGCCTCAGCCTCCCGAGAAGTCGGGATTACAGGTGTCCATCACCACACCTGGCTAATTTTTGTATTTTTAGTAGACACGAGGTTTCGCCATGTTGGCCAGGCTGGTCTCGATCTCCTGAGCTCAGGTGATCCACTGGCCTCGGCCTCCCAAAGTGCTGAGATTACAGGCATGAGCCACCGCGCCCAGCCCTTATGGATTTTTTTCTGAAAGTCTTACCGTTTTACATTTAGACTGTAATCCTTTTTGTGTTAATTTTTATGTAAGGTGTAAGGTGGAATTTGAAGGTTTTTTTTTTGCAAATAAATGCCCAATAGTTCCACTCCTTTTATTGGAAAGGCTATCATTCCTTCACTGAGCTGCTTTTGCACCTTTGTTAAATATCAGTTGGGCGTATTTTCATGGGTCTACTTCTGGATCCCTATTCTGTTCCACTCATCTATGTGTCTATCTCTCCAGCAATGTCACAATCTTTATTACTATGTAGAAAGCCTTGAAATTGGAAATTGGGTAGACCTATTCGTCCCATTTTTTCTTTTTCTTTTTTCAAAATTGTTCTAACTATCCTGGTTCTTTTGCTTTTCCATATAAATTTTTAAATAATCTTGACTATAACCTACAAAAAATATTACTAGGATTTTGATAGGAATTAAATTAAAGCTGTGCATCAGTTTTGGCTAAATTGACATTTTTACTATGTTTGAATCTTTCAATCTATAAACACAGTAAGTCTCTCCATTTATTTAGGATTTTTTTTATTAGAATTGTGTAGTTATCACCAATGTCCTGTTCATGTTTGTTAGATTTATACCGAAGTATTTTTTTAGCAGTTGTAAATGGTATTGTATTTTTAATTTCATTGTTTATGTGTTTATTGATAGTATATAGAAATACAATCAATTTTTATATGTTTATCTTGTATCTTTCAGCCTTGCTAGATTCACTTACTAGTTCTAGGAAGGTTTTATTATTCTTACTCTTAAGATTTTCTATGTAGATAATCACGTCATCTGAAAGTAGAGGCAGTTGTATTTCTTCCTTTCTGATCTTTATGCTTTTCATTTCTTTGCCATATTGCATTGATTAAAAATTCCGGCACTGTGTTGAATAAGAGTGGTAAAAGGAGATATTCTTGGCTTATTCCCAGCTTAAGGGGAAAGCATTTAGTCTTTCACCATTAAACAGGATGTTAGCTATAGAATTTTTTTGGATGATTTTTATCAAGTTGAAGAAATTCATCTCTATTCTACTTCTTGAGAGTTTTTATCATAAAAAGTATTAAATTTTTCAATTATCTTTTCTATAATTGATATGATCATATGATGGATTACATTGATTGATTTTCAAATATTAAACCAGCCTTAAATCTCTAGAATAAACTGTATTTGGTCATAGCATATAATTCTTCTCAGCTATTACTAAATTCTATTCACTAGCATTTTACTAAGGATTTTTTGCATTTACATTCATGTGAAATATTTATAGTTTCCTTTTTGCACTATTTTCATCTGGTTTTGGTATCAGGGTAATTTTAACTTCATAAAAAGAATTCGATAGTGGGTCCTTGTCTTCTATTTTCTGGAAAAGACTTGTGGAATTGACATTAGTATTTCATCTAATGTTTGATAGAATTCTACAGTGAAACTCTCTGTGCCTAGAGATTTCTTTCTTGGGAGTTTTTAAATTATTAATTAAAATGTTTAATAGTTATAGGATGAGTCATGGTAATTTGTATTGTGATAGTTGTGTATTTCCTGCAGAAGTGATCTATTTCATCTAAGTTTACAGTTTTATATGTGTGGAGTTGTTCATAGTATTCCCTTATTCTCCTTTTGATATCTGCAGGCTCTGTAGTAATATCTCATTTTAATTCTTATATTTATGATTTTTGTCTTCTCATTTTTTTTCTCTGTCAGTCTTACTAGAAGTTTGTTAACCATATGGATTTTTTTAAAAGAATCAGCTCTGTTTATTATTTTTATCCTTTTTTCTGTTTTCAATTCTATTGATTTCTGCTTCTATTATTTCCTCCCTTCTGATTGCTTTCAGTTTTTCTCTTCTTTTTCTAGGTTCTTGAGGTAGAAGCTTAAATGACTGATTTGTGACATTTTCTTTTTTTCTAAAGTATGCATTTAGTGCTATAAATTTTTCTCTCAGTACTGCTTTAGCTGTGTGCCACAAATATTGCTATGTTGTATTTTAATTTTCTTTCAGTTAAATGTATTTTTAAATTTCCATTGAGACCTACTATTTGCCCCGTGGATTCTTTAGCAGTGTGTTGTTTCATTCAAAAATGTTTGAAGATTTTCTTGTTATTGCTCTGTTATTGATTTCTAGTTGAACTCTACTGTGGTTGAGAAAACAAACTTTGTTTGGTTTCAATTTTTTTTTGTTAATTGGTAGAGGTTTGTTTCAGGGCCCAGAACATGGTCCATCTTGGTGTATCTTCCACTGGCACTTGAAAATAAAGTGTATTCTGCTATTCTTTGGTGAAATATTTATAAAATTTTATATAAATTTTTATTAGATCCTGTTGGTTGATGGTATCGTTGAATTCTTCTACATCCTTGCTGATTTCCTGTCTAATTGTATCAGTAATTTCTGAGAGAGGTTTTTAGTTATATTTGAAGATTTGTCTATTTTTCCTTTTAGTTCTAGGAGCTTTTGTTTCATGCACTTTGCATTTCTGTTGTTTGGTACATGTTTGCTTAGGAGTACTGTATCTTTTTAGTGGATTGACCCTTTTAACATTATATAATGTCCCTTTCTATCTTTGGTAATGTTCTCTGTGCTAAAGTCTACTTTATCTAATCTTAACATAACCACTCATGCTTTCCTTTGATTAACATTTGGGTGATACATATTTTTAGATCATTTCCCTTTCCACCTATGTTATTATATTGTCAGTTTCTTGAAGTCAGCATATAGATGGATCATGTTTTTAATTCACTCTGCTAACCTCTGTCTTTTAATTGGCATATTTAGACCATGTGTATTTAATATGGCTATCAATAGGCTAGCGCTTAAGTCTCTCACTTTACATTTTGTTTCTGTTTGTTCTTTCTGTTTTCTTTTTCTTGCCTTCCTAGGGATTACTTGAACATGTTTTTAGATTCCACTTTGATTATTCTAAGTGTTTTAGAATTTTTTTTTTAAAGACAGGGTCTTGCTCTGTCACCCAGGTAGGGGTGTAGTGGTGCGATCTTGGCTCACTGCAACCTCTGCCTCCCAGGTTCGAGTGATTCTTGTGCCTCTGCCTCCCAAGTAGCTGGGATCCCAGGTGTGTGCCAAGATGCCCAGCTAATTTTTATATTTTTAGAAGGGACAGGTTGTTGCCATGTTGATCAAGCTGGTCTTGAGCTCCTGGCCTCAAGTGATCCCCCCACCTCAGCCTCCCAAAGTGCTGGGATTACGGGTATGAACCATCATGCCCAGCCTAGAATGTACTTTTTAAAAAAATTTTTTTAAGAGACAGGGTCTTGCTCTGTTGCCCAAATTGTAGTATAATGGCATGATCATAGGTTACTGCTGCCTCAAACTCCTAGGTTCAAGTAATCTCCTGCCTCAGCCTTCCGAGTAGCTAGTACTACAAGTGCATACCACTACACCTGGCTAATTTATTTTATTTCGTTTTTGTAAGATATGATCTCTCTATGTTGCCCAGGCTGGTCTCAAATTCCTGGCTTCAAACAATCTTCTTGCCTTGTTCTCCCAAAGTGCTGGGATTGCAGGCGTGATCCACCATGTCTGGCCTTTCAAATGTATTTTTTTTTTTAGTGGATATTCTAGGCACTTCTTTATATCTACATAAAATCACAGTTTACTGGTATCATCATTTTACCCGTTCAGAGTGAAATGTAAAAACTTTATTTCCATTTAGATCCCTTTACTCTCTCCTGTTTATCTTGAGTATTTCCCTACATACTGTTAGAATCACATTAGACAGTGTTATCATTGTTTTAACCACGAAACATAATTCAGAAACCCAAGAATAGAAGGAAAGCCTATTGTATTCAGCCATATTTTTGCCTACCATGCTCTTTCTTCCTGATGGTCCAAGGTGTCTTCTTTTATTGTTGCCTTTCTGATTAGAGAAATTCTGTTAGACATTCTTCTTAGGTGGGTTAGCTCTGTTTGTTTTATAATATCCAGAGGTCTTAGTTGTACCTAGCAGGACAAAAGGGAAAATTATTTCTCTTCCATGTCCCTGGAAGTAGAAGTCTAAAGATATAAATTTTAACTTCTGTAAAGTTAGGAGTTGTCTTTCAATTGCTATTGGCAATCACAACGTAGTTGTTTTTGTCTCTACATGTGCACATTTAATCATAGCTATTTATATTTTATCATATTAATTGAGTTGGGTACATTGCGAGAGAAAAGTCTTAGCCTTTAGGAGAAAAAAAAAATCACAGACATAGGAGTTTCACTCACAGAAACTCTCATAGGAAGGAGGATTTCTCCTGGGCCAAAAAGAGATTCTCCCAGAGCAGAGGAAAGGCAAGAAAGAAATGGAAATGATTAAATATTATCTGGAATAGTTCTCCATGAACCCCACATAATCCACCCAGTATATTAGTTCTTGATGAGTTTCATGGACTTGTATATTAACAGCTAAAGATAAGATTGCTAGAAAGTGTCCTAATATGATTGTTATTTTTGGTGTCATAACTGGACAACAGCATCTCCTTTCACATTGTGATCAACAAATCATTTAAAGATCACTTGAGGAAAAAATATGAGCCATTGTAGTTGTCAAAAACCTTCCATTGATACTTTCTGGTATGATCAATAGTGTCAGCATCAAAACTTACAGAATAGGTGTCAGTGCCCTGGAAGAAAATTTAGAAACCACAGTGGAGCTCTCGCTTTAAAAATGCCACTTTACCAATTCTGTGGATAGCACAGAGGACAACTTTGTGTAGAAAACCATGGGTATTAACAACTCTGCTTTGAAAAGTGATTCAGAAAATTCAGATACTGATTATGATAAAGTTTCTTTATATATATGCACAAGAGTAATCCATGATAAAAAATTATGTCTAGGCCAGGCACAGTGGCTCATGCCTGTAATACCAGCACTTTGGGAGACCAAGACAGGTGGATCCTTTGGGCCTAAGAGTTTGAGACTTGCCTGGAAAACATGGCAAGACCCCATCTTTACAAAAAAATACAAAAATTAACTGGATGTAGTAGCCTGTGCCTGTAGTCCCAGCTACTTTGGAGGCTGAGGTGGGAGGATCGCTTGAGCCCATAAGGTCAAGACTGCAGCGAGCCACGATTGCACCACTGCCCTCTAGCCTGGGCAACAGAATGAGACCCTGTCTCAAAAAATAAAATAAATAAAATAAAATGGGAACCAAAATCCTCAGGGAAACATACATTATTTTATGTAAGTCTCTGTGAAGAAGTGTCTATAAGACTCATGCAATTTGGCTGGAGCCAGATGTACTGGGCATTAGTTAGTCTTGAGGTCCTTGGAGTATGTTACTGCACTCCGGCATGAGCAATAGAGCAGGACCCTGTCACAAAATAAATTAATTAATTAATTAAATGTCTGGCTACATATCAAAGAACTCTCAAATATCAAAGAACTCTCTACATATCAAAGAACTCTGCCTACATATCAAAGAACAATAGATATTTAAAAATTCTAAGTGGTAAGAAAATATTGTACTATTGTTTAATTGGCATTACTATTTTCCTTAGCAGTATATAAAGTAATGATATATTTTGTAATCAATATCATCTCTTTTTTTTACCATTTTAACTATTTTTTTCTTTGTCATCATACTCTTGGTATTTTTATAATATTTAATTCTGGTAAAATACACATAACATAAAATTTGGCATCTTAATCATTCATTTTTAAGTGTCATTAAGTGGCTTTATGTGCATTCATATTGTTGTGCAACTCTTCCCACTTTGATCTCCAGAGCTTTTTCATCTTCCCAAACTAAAACTCTATACTCATTAAACAATCATTCCTTTTTACCCTCTCTTCATGTCCCCCAGAATGACCATTCTTTCTATCTATATGAATTTGACTATTCTAAGTACTTCATATAATTGGAATCATACAATATTTGTCATTTTGTCTGATATTTCACTTAGCATAATGTCTTTAAGGTTCATCTATGATGTGCAGTATGTCAGAATTTCCTTTCTTTTTAAGGCTGAATAATATTTCATTATTAAATATTAATACATTATTATTAAAATGTGGTATGTGTATGGCTTCTTTGTATGGCTTTATCCACTCATCTATTGATGGATACTTGTGCTGCATCCACCTCCTGGCTATTGTGAATTGTGCTGCTGTGAACCTGGGTGTACAGATATCTGTTTGAGTTCCTGCTTTCAATTCTTTTGAGTATATATTCAAAAGTGAAATTGCTAGATCATATTATCATAGACAGAGTGAAATTCAGTACTAAAGAATAACCTATCTCATAGGGTTGTGAGTTAACACTTAAAGCATTTAATACACTGTATAGTAACTTTTCTTTAAATGTTAGTTATTTTTGTTATTAAGGAACTAGAAATTTTTCTGAATCTTAGAAGAGAGGTAAAGGATACAGACAAGAAAAACAACTTGGGAGTCACCAACTCATACATGATAGTGGAAGCCAATGGAATAGATGAGATCAATCAGGGAGAGAAGGTAGAGTAAGAAGAGAAGTGAATCATGTTCAAAACCACCGGCATATTAAGAAATAGAAGAGATTGCATTGGTGAAGAAGACTGAGAAAAGAGCCTTGCAAGGTACAGAATAAGAGGACAAGAGCTGAATGGATAGGAGGTTTTAGTCCTAGAAGAAAACAGTAGAGCTTCAGAGATGGGGTGATTGTGGATGATAACAAAGTCCAGGGTGTAGAAGTTTGGGGAGATAGAGACCAAGAACACTGACCTACAATAAATTTAAGAAACTGCAAGATAAGGTGCACATAGAAATTGAAGTAACCCAGGCTGATGGGAGGAATTGGGATGGAGAGGAACATAGCAAAGAGGAATTCCAATTTCTTTACAAAAGCAGGAGAGTTACTTGAAGATTGGAAGATTGCAGCAAATAATAATTTGAATTTGAAAGAGGAGGCAGTATAACATTGTTATAAATTTATGAATCTTAAAATCCTTATGAAAGTGTGTAAAATACAGTAGACTAAATGCACTACAATAAAAAAAAAGCTTAGTCTAACTTTCGATAGTCATTCATTTTGAAACCAAATGAGTTTCCCTCACAATGCAATCTTGATAGAGAATCATGAGTTAAACTGAATAGACTTTTCCAAATATCTGGGCCTGTTAGAAGGAAAACTAACAAACAGAAAGCAATAGCATCAACATCAACAAAAAGGATGACCATGCAAAAGCTCCATCCAAAGGTCACCAACAGCAAAGACCAAAGGTAGATAAATCCAGAAAGATGAGGAAAAGCAGGCGCAAAAATGCTGAAAATTCCAAAAACCAGAATGCCTCTTCTCCTCCAAAGGATCACAACTCCTCATCAGCAAGGGAACAAAACTGGATGGAGAATGAGTTTGACAAATTGACAGAAGTAGACTTCAGAAGTTGGATAATAAACTCCTCCAAGCTAAAGGAGGATGTTCTAACCCAATGCAAGGAAGCTAAGAACCTTGATAAAAGGTTAGAGGAATTGCTAACTATAATAACCAGTATAGAGAAAAGCATAAAGGACCTAATGGAGCTGAAAAACACAGCTAGAGAACTTCATGAAGCATACACAAGTATCAATAGCTGAATCCATCAAGTGGAAGAAAGGAAATCAGAGATTGAAGATCAACTAAATGAAATAAAGCATGAAGACAAGAGTAGAGAAAAAAGAATGCAAAGAAACCAACAAAGCTTCCAAGAAATATGGGTCTATGAGAAAAGACCAAATTGGTGTACCTGAAAGTGATGGGAAGAATGGAACCAAGTTGGAAAACACACTTCAGGATATTATCCAGGAGAACTTCCCCAACCAAGCAAGACAGGCCAGCATTCAAGTTCAGGAAATACAGAGAACACCGCAAAGTTACTCCTTGAGAAGAGCAACCCCAAGACACATAATCATCGGATTCACCAAGGATGAAATGAAGGAAAAAATGTTAAGAGCAGCCAGAGAGAAAGGTTGGGTTACTCATAAAGGGAAGCCCATTAGACTAATAGAAGATATTTTTGCAGAAACCCTACAAGCCAGAAGAGAGTGGGGGCCAATATTCAACATTATTAATGAAAATGATTTTCAACCCAGAATTTCATATCCAGCCAAACTAAGCTTCTTAAGTAAAGGAGAAATAAAATCCTTTACAGACAAGCAAATGGTGAGGGATTTTCTCACTACCAGGCCTGCCTTACAAGAGCTCCTGAAGGAAGCACCGAATAGGGAAAGGAAAAACTGGTACCAGCCACTGCAAAAACAAACCAAAATGTAAAGACCATTGACACTATGAAGAAACTGCATCAACTAATGGGCAAAATAACCAGCTAGCATCATAATGACACGATGAAATTCACACATAATCATATTAATCTTAAATGTAAATGGGCTAAATGCCCCAATTAAAAGGCACAGACTGGTGAATTTGATAGAGTCAAGACCCATCAGAGTGCTGTATTCAGGAGACCCATCTCACATGCAAAGCCACACATAGGCTTAAAATAAAGGGATAGAGGAATATTTGCCAAGCAAATGGAAAGCAAAAGGAAAAAGCAGGGGTTGTAATCCTAGTCTCTGATAAAACAGACTTTAAACCAACAAAGATCAAAAAAGACAAAGAAGGGTGTTACATAATGGTAAAGTGATCAATGTAACAAGAAGAGCTAACTATTCTGAATATATATGCACCCAATTCAGGGCCACCCAGATTAATAAAGCAAGTTCTTAGAGACCTTCAAAGAGACTTAGATTCCCACACAATAATAATGGGAGACTTTAACACCCCACTATCAATATTAGACAGATCAACAAGACAGAAAATTAACAAGGATATTCAGGACTTGAACTCAGCTCTGGACCAAGCAGATCTGATAGGCATCTACACAACTCTCCACCCGAAATCAACAGAATGTACATTCTTCTCAGCACCACATTGCACTTATTCTAAAATCGACCACATAATTGGAAGTGAAACACTCCTCAGCAAAGGCAAAAGAATGGAAATCATAACAAACCGTCTCTCAGACCACAATGCAAACAAATTAGAACTCAGAATTAAGAAACTCACTCAAAACTGCACAACTACATGGAAACTGAACAACCTGCTCCTTAATGACTACTGGGTAAATAACAAAATTAAGGCAGAAATAAATAAGTTATTTGAGACCAATGAGAACAAAGACACAATGTACCAGAATCTCCGGGACACAGCTAAAGTGGTGTTCAGAGAGAAATTTATAGCACTAAATTCCCGCAGGAGAAAGCAGGAAAGATCTAAAGTCGATACCCTAACATCACAATAAAAAGAACTAGAGAAGCAAGAGCAAACAAATTCAAAAGCTAGAAGAAGACAAGAAATTACTGAGATCAGAGCAGAACTGAAGGAGATAGAAACATGAAAAACCCTTCAAAAAATCAATGAATCCAGGAGCTGTCTTTTTGAAATGATTAACAAAATAGGTAAACCACTAGCCAGACTAATAAAGAAGAAAAGAAAGGAGAATCAAATAGCCACAATAAAAAACGATAAAGGGGAGATCACCACTGATCCCACAGAAATACAAACTACCATCAGAGAATGCTATAAACACCTCTATGCAAATAAACTAGGAAATCTAGAAGAAATGGATACATTCCTGAACACATACACCCTCCCAAGACTAAGCCAGGAAGAAGTCGAATCCCTGAATAGACAATAACAAGTTCTGAAATTGAGGCAGTAATTAATAGCCTACCACCAAAAAAAGCCCAGGACCAGATGGATTCACAGCCGAACTCTACCAGAGATACAAAGAGGAACTGGTACCATTCCTTGTGAAACTCTGCCAAACAACAGAAAAAGAGGGACTCCTCCCTAACTCATTTTATGAGGCCCACATGATCCTGATACCAAAACCTGGCAGAGACACAATAAAAAAAGAAAATTTCAGGCCAATATCCGTGATGAACATCGATGTGAAAATCCTCAATAAAATACTGACAGACCATATCCACCAGAACATCAAAAAGCTTATCCACCACAATCAAGTCAGCTTCATCCCTGGAATGTAAGGCTGGTTCAACATATGCAATGCAATAAATGTAATCCATCACATAAACAGAACCAATGACAAAAACCACATGATTATTTCAACAGATGCAGAAAAGGCCTTCGATAAATTTCAACAGCACTTCATGCTAAAAACAGTCAATAAACTAGGTATTGATGGAACATATCTCAAAATAATAAAAGCTATTTATGACAAACCCACAGTCAATATCATACTGAATGGGCAAAAGCTGGAAGCATTCCCTTTGAAAACTGGCACAAGACAACGATGGCCTCTCTCACAACTCCTATTCAACATAGTATTGGAAGTTGTGGCCAGGGCAATCAGGCAAGAGAAAGAAATAAAGGGTATTTGAATAGGAATAGAGGAAGTCGAATTAACTGTTTGCAAATGACATGATTGTATACTTAGAAAACCCCATCGTCTCAGCCCCAAAACTCCTTAAGCTGATAAGCAACTTCAGCAAAGTCTCAGGATACAAAATCAATGTGCAAAAATCACAAACATTCCTATACAACAATAATAGACAAAGAGAGAGCCAAATCATGAGCAAACTCCCATTCACAATTGCTACAAAGAGAATAAAATACCTAGGAATCCAACTTACAAGGGATGTGAGGGACCTCTTCAAGGAGAACTACAAACCACTGCTCAAGGAAATAAGAGAGGACACAAACAAAAGGAAAAACATTCCATGCTCATGGAAGGGAAAAATCAATATCGTGAAAATGACCATACTGCCCAAAGTAATTTATAGATTCAATGCTATTCCCATCAAGCTACCATTGACTTTCTTCACAGAATTAGAAAAAAAACTACTTTTAGATTTCAAAAAAGAGCCCGTATAGCCAAGACAATCCTAAGAAAAAAGAAAAAAGCTGGAGGCATCACACTTCCTGACTTCAAACTATATTACAAGGCTACAGTAACCAAAACAGTATGACACTGGTAGCAAAACAGATTTATAGACCAATGGAATAGAACAGAGGCCTCAGAAATAATGCCACACATCTACAACCATCTGATCTTTGACAAACTTGACAAAAACAAGCAATGGGGAAAGGATTCCCTACTTAATAAATGGTGTTGGGAAAACTGGCTAGCCATAGGCAGAAAACTGAAACTGGTCCCCTTTGCTACCACTTATATGAAAATTAACTGAAGATGGATGAAAAATATAAACTTAAGACCCAAAACCATAAAAAATCCTAGATGAAAACCTAGGCAATACTGTTCAGGACATAAGCATGAGCAAAGACTTCATGACTAAAACACCAAAAGCAATGGCAACAAAAGCCAAAATTGACAGATGGGATCTAATTAAACTAAAGAGCTTCTGCACAGCAAAAGAAACTATCATTGGAATGAACAGGCAACCTACAGAATGGGAGAAAATTTTTGCAATCTATCCATCTGACAAAGGGCTAATATCCAGAATCTAAAAGGAACTTAAACAAATTTACAAGAAATAACCCCATCAAAAAGAGGACAAAGGATATGAACAGACACTTTCCAAAAGAAGACATTTATGCAGCCAACAAACATACGAGAAAAGCTCATCATCGCTGGTCATTAGAGAAATGCAAATCAAAACCACAATGAGATACCATCTCACGCCGGTTAGAATGACAATTATTAAAAAGTCAGGAAACAACAGATGCTGGAGAGGATGTGGAGAAATAGGGATGTTTTTACACTGTTGGTGGGAGTGTAAATTAGTTCAACCATTGTGGAAGACAGTGTAGTGATTTCTCAAGGATCTAGAACCAGAAATACCATTTGACCCAGCAATCCCATTACTGGGTATATACCCAAAGGATTATAAATCATTCTACTATAAAGACACATGCACACATATGTTTGTTGCAGCACTATTCACAATAGCAAAGACTTGGAACCAACCCAAATGCCCACCAATGTTAGACTGGATAAAGAAAATGTGGCACATATACACCATGGAATACTATGCAGCCATAAAAAAGAATGAGTTCATGTCCTTTGGAGGGACATAGATGAAGCTGGAAACCATCATTCTCAACAAACTAACACAGGAACAGAAAACCAAACACCACATGTTCTTACTCATAAGTGGGAGCTGAACAATGAGAATGTATGGACACGGGGAGGGGAACATGACACACTGGGACCTGTTGGGCTTTGGGGAGCAAGGGGAGGGATAGCATTAGGAGAAATACCTAATGTAGATGAGGGGTTGATGGGTTCAGCAAACCACCATGACACGTGTATACCTATGTAACAAGCCTGCACATTCTGCCTGTGTATCCCAGACCTTAAAGTATAATAATAAAAAAAGAAATACCGAGTTGAATGAAGATATATTTGCATATTAAATAATGTCAGATAGTGGCTTATTGACTTGATGGTTGATATTGAAAGCCATAGGAAAGAAGATAAAAGAAGATAAAAATAGTCTTTGAAAGTCTAAAACCATTCTATACTTATACAATATACTCTTGTCTCTATGCAAAGTCAAATCACTGTAGGCTAGTAAGGAGGTAACAACTTAGTTGAGCACGCCATAAATTAACTCCAAACAGCAAATCCAAAAAACCAGACTCAACTTTAAAAATGATCTCTTGGCTCAGACTTCAATAAACAGAGAAATGGCAACGGGTTAGTCCTTCACTTGTAGTGGGCCAAAGATAGAAATGTGGCCCTGATTGTTCCCAGAAGCATTACAAAAAAGCATGCTTGTGTGAAGGTATTCATAATAAATAAGTAGTGAGGGCATGTTCATGAGGATGGGGACAAATTAAATGACAGCATGAAGATCAAAACAATAATTTAAAGAAATCTATTATTTATGAGAATAATTACAACCACTCAAAGCATACTAAGATTTGGGGCATGTGGGCTAAACAGCTGATGAACCTAAATCCTCCTCTTCATAGTAAAGCACTAACTACGAAACAGGCTACAAGGCAGGTGACCTTCGGGAGGGTCTATTATGTGTCCTTGACATTGAGGGAAAGATGGCCAAAAGGAAGATTTTGTCTCTCCAGAAAGAAATTTGCACAGGAAACAAAGCTGAAAAAGATACATTGTAGTAAATGAATATCGAAGAAGAGCTATTAGTGCCACATATTTTAAGCATTATAGGAAGAATCTTAGGGTGGAGTTTTTTTTCCACTATAAGAAAAAAGTAGCCACTTAAAAAAAATTCATTATAGGCCACATGGAAATGAAAACACTTTTACTATTAATTTCTTTTTTGGAAGAAAAAGGAAGACAAAGCATTCAACTATCAAGCTTTTAAGGTAATACTCAGTTCGGTAAATACAAGTAATAAGACCAATATTTTAAAACTGGCTGCATTATGGCCAGTTATGAGGGAAAAAGGAGAAGAGAAAGACAGGGAAGGGAAAGACAGAAGAAAATAAGATGAGCATCTTCCGTCATGACTTCTTCTTCCAGACTCTTCAACCCTGCTCAGCCCCACAGGAGTACCTATGGGGTAGCCCGACTCACTCATCCCACAAACAACCCCAAACTCTTCCTCTGCCACCCACCACCACACTCATGTTAGTAAAAGACAGTTATTCCTCAGGATTTCGAGACCAGCCTGGCCAACATGGTGAAATCCCGTCTCTACTAAAAATAAAAAATTAGCCTGTTGTGGTGGCATTCGCCTGTAGTCCCAGCTACTGAGGAGGCTGAGGCAGGAGAATCGCTTGAACCCAGGAGGCGGAGCTTGCAGTGAGCTGAGATCGCGCCACTGCACTCCAGCCTGGGTGACAGAGTGAGACTCCATCTCAAAAAAAAAAAAAAAATAGTAAGTTATTCCAAACCTTCTTCAGAGACCTTCAGCTCCCAGTGTCACTCTCGCTGTCTAAGTTTAACCACTTTCACATCCCTGAGCAGTCCAAAATGGGTAAATTTAAACAGGCCCCAATTTACACTCCTCAACCCACTGTATTTTCATCTCGCCACTGAACATTTCTTTCCTCCCTTTTATCTCAGGAGAGATGGCATCCTCTCACATGTTTAAGCCTAACCCCTGTAACTTTGTCATGGAGAGTTTCTCTATGGCTCCTTCCCTTCAACCAGCGACTTTCTCTCTAAGCAGTCAAATTACATAACAGAAGCAGTATGCTGTGGTCTGAATGTTGAAAATTTCCTCAAAATTTATATGTTGGAACCTAATACCCAACATGATAATATCAAGAACCGGGGTCTTTGAGAAATGATTATGTCATGAGGGCTCTGCCCTCCTGAATAAGATTAGTGCACTTATAAAAAAGATGGGAGGAAACACTATGTCCCCTTTCCCTTTCACCTTGTGAGGACACAGCAAGAAGGTGCCATCTATGGAATAAAGCAAGCCCTCGCCAGATACTAAATCTGTTGGCAACTTGATCTTGGAGTGCCCAGCCTCCAGAACAGTGACCAAAAAATAACTGTTGTTTATCAATTACTCAATCTTAAGGTATTTTGTTATAGCTACCTGCACAAACTAAGACACAATAATGAGGTAAAACATTTGTATGGTATTAATGCTTTCCCACTTTTAATCTTTGAGAGGTAAGGTGACTCACCAATGCTCACACAAGTAAGCAGTGGCAGAGTGAGGACTCAAACTCGAGTCTTCCAGTTCCAGGCCCAGGCCAACAGCTGGACCATCTCCTTGAGATCACTGTAGAAGAGCTTCCCAACTGCTGAGTGCACATACAGATCCCTGCTGGGTTGGAGTACTGAGTTACTAAATCACTGCAGACATCCTAAGGGTCTTGCAAAGGTGAGATGTTGGGAGGCCCAGCATCTCTCTTGCCACAGCAGTCTTACCCATTAACACCAAGATACTTTACAAATACAACCATTTTCCACAAGTGCCATGATTTGAATGAGGCTGGGAAGTGTCAGGGTGATCAATCATCTCAGTTTTCCCAGCAGTTTCCTGGTTTTAGCACTAAAAGTTCTAAAGTTCAGCATCCTCAATCCTGAACATACAGGAATGGTTGGTCACCTTAGGAAAGTTCAGAGCTGCAGCTGTCTATACCTCTCCAAGGGTGCATCCCATACACTGCCTTTTATTACTGGGCTTCAAATTCACTCAATAAACATTTGTACAGTCCCTACTAAAGTCAAGGGTGCTATGCTGGGCATGGGGATGCAAAATGAACAATCCATGTCCCTGCTCTCAAGGTGCTTGAAGTACAGTGGGGAAGATAGTGCATATGTCCAAATGTGCACAACACAAAGTGAAGTGTGATTTTAAACAAACAAACAAAATACCTCCCATCTACCCACCACCACCACCAACAACAACAACAACAACAAAAACCCTGTGTATTATAACAGTCAAAGGCAGAGAGAGTTTCAGGAAGGAGAGGCTAAGGAAAATCTGGAAGGGCAAGGACTAAGATGAGTCCAATGGATTTGAAGCCTAGAAGTGAGGAGAGAGCAATTCAAGTAGAATATCAAGGGCAGAAATTAGCAGGGAGTGAAACCACAGCCAGAGCTACCCTCAAACCGTTAAGCCAGAGGATTCCACTTTTGATCACAAATGAAAAACTGGTACCAGACTAGCCTTCCCACCATAAACAACTAGAAAACTGGACAAAGTATGTGAATCATCATTAGACATTGCACAACTGGCAACTGTCAGCACTGAAAGAATTTAAACAAGAAAGGTTAGCCCAGTGATAGATCCAGTGTTCTGCCTAGAAGCATTTACCAAACCTTGGATTGGGGAAAGAAACACCAGCAAAGCATAGTGATCACACTGAGCAGAAGAGACAAAGATCAGAGATGAGGGAGGCAGCCTCCTTACCTCACTGTCTTTACTCTGCTTTTTCTTCAAAACATGAATTCCCACCTGACACTATATATTTTATTTGTTGTTGTTATTTTCTGTCTCTGTTTGACTACCTCCTCAGGATGTAATCTTCATGAGGGCTGGGCAGAGGTACTCTTTATGTTATTCATTGCTGTTTCCTTAAATGGTGTATGTAATCAATGCTCAATACATGCTTTTGAGTGATTGAAACCAAAAGGCAGAGGGTAATGAGGAAATAAAGGCAGGAAACAGACATTCTCAAGAAATGTACAGGTGAGGTCAGGAGTTCAAGACCAGGCTGGCTAACATGGTGAAACCCCGTCTCTACTAAAAAAAAAAAAAAAATACAAAAATTAGCCAGGCATTGTAGTGGGCACCTGTAATCCAGCTACTTGGGAGGCTGAGGCAGAGAGGATCACTTGAACCTGGGAGGCAGGGGTTGCAGTGAGCTGAGATCACACCACTGTACTCCAGCCTGAGCGACAGAGCAAGACTCCATCTCAAAAAAAGAAAAACATGTATAGGTGAAGGGAAAGGAGAGATAAGTCAGAACCACAGTAATATCATAGAGTTTAAGGAAGGGCATTTTGTGCAGAGAGGGGGTATATGAAGCATGAACATGTTTGAGGGGTCCAGGTTTCATAGAGTAGCAGGTTGATGGTCTGTAGCCTCTAAAGTTCTCTCTGGGCTGGTCCAAAGGTTGAGAGTTATCTCAATTGATTGTTCACAGTCAGTTACGGATGAAACTCCTTGTTTTACTCTTTTCCCCCTTCTTACTGCTGCGCTTGACTAGTCAAAAAAAAAATTAAAAAATAAAGATCCCTCTAAAGACTGAAGGCTTGGATGGTCAGTAGGGATGAAATTACAGGAGAGAAGTTGGGCACAGTGGTTCATCCTTGTTATCCCAACACGTTGGAAAGGCGAGATGGGAGGATTGCTTCAGGCCAGGAATTTGAGACCAGTCTGGACAACATAATGATACCCTGTCTCTACCAAAAAAAAAAAAAAAAAAAGAAAAGAAAGAAAGAAGAAGGAAAGAAGGAAGGAAGGAAGGAAGGGAGGAAGGGAGGAAGACAGGGAGACAAAGAGAGCCAGAGGGAGAGAAAGAGAGAGAGAGAGAAAGAGAGAAAGAGAGAGAAGGAAAGAAAGAAAGAGAAAGAAAGAAAGAGAGAGAAAGAGAGAGGGGAAGGAAGGAAGGAAGGAAGGAAGGAAGGAAGGAAGGAAGGAAGGAAGGAAGGGGAGAGCTAGAAAGTCATAATGTTCATCAGAAAGAAATTTCACAATTTAAGATTGAGTTCACTATCTCCATATAACAAATCACCTCACACTAAGTGGCTTAAAACTGTAAAAATTTATTATTTCTGTCACTTCTACATTTGGGCTGGGAAATGTCCAAGATGTTTCTTCATTCACATGTCTGAATCCTCAGCTGATATGGCTGAAACAGCTGGCGGCTGGCCAGGCCTCTGTGTTTCTACGTAGCCTCTTACATGGCTAGCTTGAGCTTCCTCACAGCATGGAGGCCCAGGGTAATCAGGTAACACAAATAGCATCTGAATTCCCAAAGGAAGGAAGCAGAAGCTGCCAATTCTGTTAAGGCCTGGGCTCAGAAGTCCCAGAAGTCACTTCCACCACACTCAGTAACAAGGCCAGCCCAGATTTCAGAGGACGGGAAATTTACAATTCTTGATGTGTGAGGCAGCCAGCATGAGTGTTCCGAGAATGGAACATTTTTAGGAGCCGTGTTTGGTGCTAGTTACCACGAAGGCTTAGAAAGAAGCATTACAAAATGACAATAAAGACCTGGCAAGGTGGCTCATGCCTGTAATCCCAGCACTTTGGGAGGCCAAGGCAGGTGGATTGCTTGAGCCCAGGAGTTGAAGACCAGACTGAGTAATATGGCAAAACCCTATCTCTACAAAAAAAAAAAATACAAAAATTAGCTGGGTGTGGTGGCGAATGCCTGTAATTCTAGTTTCTCAGAAGGCTGAGGTGGGAGGATCGCTTGAGCCTGGGAGGTCGAGGCTGCAGTGAGCCATGATCGCACCACTGCACTCCAGCCTGGGTGACAGAGTGAGACCCTGTCAAAAAAAAAAAAAAAAGATTGAGGCCACACCAGTGGCCCAGTAAAATAGAGTGGAGATTATTGTCCCTAGAGTCTAAAACATCAAGAAACTGAAGGGTTGTAGTGTAATTGATGAGAATACCTGAATACCAATGGATGTTAGTGTATGAGACGTAGACACTGAAGTCACTGAGGAAGATGGATGTTTGCTCAGCAAGGTGTGGAGTGAGGGTGAGAGAGATGGAGAGAGGCTGCCATGAGTGGATGCTGGACTTCAGAAGAGAAGTAGTAGAAGGATAGCCCGGAATTAGCAGAGTTCAGGGAGGCAACCCCCTCACCTCAGCCCATGAGCAAGAAGAGTGACCTCTGCTGGACAAGGTTGGTAAGGGACTCTCATGACAGAAATCCAGGTTTTAGTCAAATTGATAAAATAAGAGACCAAATTGAAAATGTAAAAAAGATAGAGAGATTCCCCATGGGAAAGGGCAGGTGATAGAAAGATGCAGCTGGGTAAAAGGTGGTACTGAAATCCTCCAGACAAACGTCGGAATAGAGATTTGCTAGGAGAGCAAATTTAGGGCCATGTGAAGGGAACATAGAATGGAGGAAGACGAATATTAGCAAGTAGGATTGAATGTCTCTCATTCTTGCATTTATTCATTCATGAGGGGAGGAATAGGTGGATGTTTGTTTAATTATCCAGGTTGGTGTCAAGGTTTTCCTCTAGTTCGTTGTTTCTGAGTGTGGAATCATCACTTCATTTCCTTAGCTTCCTTTAGGTTGATCTTGAGAGCGGCACTAAAGTTTGGGGAACAGGGAGGAAAGTGAAAGACAAGGAAAGTTTATTATCAGAGAAGACTCACAGAGCTTAATAAAAAAAACTTCAAGTAATGATATCAGACTATAAATCCATATCTAAAATTCCAAACACCATCTCCTTGCCCCCAAGAAGGAGGAAATCAGTATTTAGTACATAAATCTGGCCAATTTATGTAAAACTGCATGCTTTCTCTCTCTCTCTTTCTCACCTCAGAAAGAAATCATAAGAAGTAAGACATTATGCGACATTTTAATTGACCAAAAGAAAACAGAACTAATGTAGCATCATGTCAAAAGGTAATTTTTTTGCTGTTACACACCTCAAGCCAAAAGGATTGCAAAGTATTTTACATACACACCGCTCTCATACTCTGCAAGCTAGGTAGCAGAAAGGACAGCTGCCAACATGGCAGCCCCCATGCTCTAAGAGGGGCACACTTACTACATTTTAATTTTTGCTGCCTTTACAATATTTTAAGTTTGAAATGGAAATTACACAGTTTCTTTCATTAGGGAAAAAGGGGATGGTGATGAAATAGGGTGGTTGTTATCTGAATTAAATATTTTCTTGTTTTCTTTTTTCTCTGACGAGGCAAAATACTCCAATTATGGCTTAATGGAAGTTGTTACTCAATGGGAACAATCTATTCACAGTGGTGAAAACAACATAGGTACTTTCGTCAGTTTGATCTGGTCTAAATGGCATTCTTCCTTAGAGCAGACACAGAGATGAGCAAGATTCGATGGACTTTCAAAACACGTCATTGACAGGAGCTTTCTCTCTCCTCTGATCCCAACACCATAGGCCTAGAGGAAGGCAGTTTTGCTCTTCTGAGTGGGACGTGGTCACCAGAGAGGCTTGAGAGCATTCGGTCTCCTCTTTATCTCTAAATAAAATAAGACATCTGGCAAGCTCTCTTGCCTAACTAACACCTTAAGCCCAGACAGAAAGTCATCTGGCATCTACCCAACTTCTCTGAGTCACTGAAATGACTTGCTTAAGATAACCTGGTCAGAAGCAGCTGCAGTAAAACCACTTACTCCTCCTATACAGCAACGTCCCCTGGGCACAGATTCCCTCCTTTCATGAACAAAGGTGATTCACTCCATACTCACACCCATTGTTCAGGCCAAAGTTGGGTTAAAAACAAAATTAATATCCAGCATCGTTTCTTAACAAAAAAATGTTTCGATAAAATGAACTTCTCCCTCTCGCTTGCCTAACAGAACATGAGAATTGTGAGGAAAAGAGTCTCTAATTTTCCTCCACATTGCTAACAATCTTTTTGCATTGTCCCTAGACGATCTAATACTTAGCATACTTCCCTGCAACCTCTTAGTTCACGTCCAGGCCTTTTATGCCAAACCAATCCATTACACTTTCTTTCTAGAGCCAAGAGGAGTGGACATTTGTTTTTTTGGTCACTCGGTGTACATACACCCTACTTCCTGTAACTGCAGTCAGAGGAGCATCTGTCACTCATTCTTGGTCCCTGTGGCCCAAAGGCATCACTCCATCCAGGCCTAGAATGGTCAGTGCATGATCACACTTTCCTGGGTACTGCAACTGGGTCCAAGGTGGGTAAATGGCCAAGTCAGAGCCCATAAGGAGCAGTGAGTTTGAGCAGATACTTCTAGGAAAGAGACTTTCTTTCTTCCTGTGCTGAATTTGAGAGGGCAAAGAGGTTAGAGCTGTGCCTTCATTTGCTACGATATAGAGTCTGTGATGAAAGCCACCCCAGCAGGAGGAGTTTCTGAGAAAGAGAGAGTAACCAGGTCCTGAATATGCTGTTAGAGCTTTGAATACGGGAAGGACTGAAGCAAGCCAATTTCTGGGCTTTTCAAAGAGTCATTAATCCTCTTTTTATCTTAAGGCAGGATTTTGCAACCAGAAGGGTCATACCTGGCACTCCAAGTATCATCCCAGAACTCTGTTTTCTAGATGCTGGCTATATTTACATGCTCTCTCCTTTGCATGTTAAAATGATCCCTCCTCTTAGAGTCTCTAACAAATGTCCCCTGGTTGAAGCCATCCTCATTCATTCTGTTCAATCCAGTGGTGAAGCATAAGTTCTTCATATGTTGACAGCATCTTCTGTATCTTTCTCTTCTTCCCATTCATCCATTTTCAATCCAGCAATGATTTACAGAGGGCTCAGTACATGCTCTTAGACGGCATGAGGGATGGGCAGCCTCAGCCTCAGCCTTAGCAAATACACATAATTGCAGAACAGATGGTGTTCACCAGGACAGGAGAATGCAAAAAGTGATGCAGATCACAGAGCAGCGGTCCTGGTTGGAAGGACTGGGGCTCCTAGCATGTCTCTAGCCCTCCAGAGATCTTCCGTAAGGTTGGACATTTGAGCAAGAGAGCATTTTCCATCTTCCTTCATGCTCACTTTTCATTCTCCTTATATATTGAGAGATAACTATTTTGGAATACAGAAGAAGTATCCCAGGCAGAAATTCATTCCACTTGGAACATAAATTTATGAGTATATCTACCATATGCCTGGCACTTTCTGAGTCCTGAGGACAGAGTAACTTAGTGTCACAGAACTTATGCTCTAGTGGGAGAGACAGGCCACAAACAAGTAAAACATAAATATCTAATTAATATCAGATGCTTAAAAGAAAACTAGAGCATGGTAGAGGGATTAGAGCACGGTAGAGGGATGGAGATGCTTGGCTAGAGTTGAGGTGTGGGCCTGTCTCAGGTAAGGTGATGAGAGAAAGCCTCTCTGAAAAGAATGTCATTTTTGCAGAAACACAAATTAACTGAGGCTGTATGTCATATAGATAGCTGGGGAAGGAACATTTCAGGCAGAGAGAAGCACAACTGCAAAAGTCCTGAAAGATCCAACTTCTCCATCAGGCGCTGTAGACACAGAGCCTATAATACTTTTAGGGACACACAGAAATGCTTTAATTCTTTCCAAATCAGAAGAAAAAAATGAACTTTCAGGTCCAAAAAATGTTTTAATACATAATATTTGTATGTTCATCTTTATACCCATGCAGTGGCAGAATATAATTTTGATTTTTTTTTTCTTTTATACTGGAGGAATGGGCCCAAGAAAGTCACAATGCAGCTCTGGGCTTGTTAGGAGAAGAGCAAGGCTATGTGACCAGAGGAGTCAGGGTGGAGGGATGGTGGCAGGAAGTGAGCTCAGATGTGCAGGCAGGGATACAGGCAGGTGGAACATCAGGTCTGGAAAGCTGGATTTGGGAGGTAGGCAGCTAAAGGGGGAGAAGGGGGCAAAGAAAAAACCTGAGTACGCAGAATTTTTGATGTTGCTAGAGTCCTCAATTGGAATATTGAATATTCCTGACCACTTTAGGCAAGGGGCTTCTAATGACTTTTTAATTTTTCACCAATTTAAATGAATAACTTCTTGTAGGTTACCAACTCCACCTGAATCTTGAGATCAGCTTCTGCTGGATCTAAGCTTGATGTTTTCCTTCTGACCTTCTACCCTGCTCCATTGTGGAATAGACTAACAACTTAGAATGATGTTGAGGCATTTTGCGATATTCAAATGCCATAAAAATCTGGGTTGTTGTCAGGATGGTTAATAATAATAAGTAATAATGCTTCTGCCCATGGATGGACTTTGGCTTAGAGACAAATAACCTTTTTTGCTGGCTCGCCTACCTTGTGTCCATACCCAGCACAATCAGGAATCTCTCAGCCACAACCAATATTTCAGGATTTGTCAAGCTGTGTTGTGAACTCATAACGTTTATGACACTGCTTGTAGCTTCTCATTTACTAATACCAGTGATATTTAAAGCTCTTAATAGTAAAGGCCTGAGCCACTTGCTGCATCATCCCTTTGCTTTCCTACATCCTGTTGAGACAATTGAGGTCACCTCTCATTTTCTGTTGTGCATACTCATATTTAACATGACCTAGTGGAACTGGAGCCTGTGCCAGCAAGCTGGGAACTCCCAGCATCCCCCAGACCTCTCAAGGTCCTTTGCAAAGCTGGTTGTTTGAGCAAGGAAGCCTTTCTTCCGCCTCTCTTCTTAGAAGGAAGTAAGTTGGGATGCCTTAAAGTCTGTGAGGTCAAAAGGACTCACAGATTTTGTCAGAGCTTCTTTAGGAAGTCACTTTTTATTGCATCCTCCTGTATGGTCAAATACCAAATTTAAAATAATATAAAAGGCCTTCTGAATTTTAGGGTTAGGGAGGACTTTAAAGGAAGGAGGACAATCAGTTTTAATGATACCTAGGTGTAAGAAGAGCTCTATTAAATGCCTACTGTCCCAAAATATAAACTTGTAAAACTACATTTACTTTTGTAAACGTTATCAGAGAAAGTGACGGAAAGATGTAGAGAAAAAAATTGTTTTAGCGTCTCTACTTTTTGAGCCTCATCTGATTTCTGACAGATACAGCTTCCAGATGGAAAAGCCCGTGGATAAACCAAGAAGCCCCCTTTAGGACCCTTTTCAACCACAGGTTAATTTTCAGTGGAAATTCAAATTCACCCATGTTGCAGTTCCAGAATTCAGAAAGAAATGAAAGTGTTTCTGATAGTTCTGCTTTGAAGATGTCTTATCAGGGAATAACAGTCCTGGGCATCTCTTTTTGTTTGATTATTTTCTTCGACATTATCTATCATTTGCAAATAAGTGAGGCATACAAATGATGCTAGAACCCCAATCCCTGAGGGTCCCTGAGAAAATGAGATGCATCCTAAAATACCTGAGTTGTTGAATTGGAGAAAGCCCCCCAGCAGCCTCGTACTTAGAATGAGGGAGGTGATCGTCCTGCACTCCTTCACCTGCCCACTGCATCTGATCCGGGTGCAGGGCACGGTGAAAGGGCAGCCTCAGAGGAGAACAGCAAGGATGCAGGAAAGGAGACTGAGGAGTGCGAGGGCTGCTCTCTGCCAGTATTTGGAGGATAGTCCTGTAAAGAGCAAACCTATGCTCTGTGGCTTCAGAGGGCAAAATAAAGCACAGAGAGTAGAGATTGAAAATGCTAGATTGCCTTTTCCCATTTTTTTAACTATGGTAAAATAAACATAATAATTTGCTATTTAAAACATTTTAGGTGTACAGCTCAATGGCATTAAGTACATTCACACTGAGGTACACCAACTGTCCCAGAACTTTTTCATCTCCCCAAATGGAAGCTCCATACCCATTAAAAAATAACTCTCAATTTTCCCCCTTTCCCAGCCCCTGGCAACCACCATTCTATTTTCCATCTTTATGAATTTGACTACTGTAAGTATCTCATATGAGTGGAATCATATGGTATTTGTCCTTTCATGTCTGGCTTCTTTCACTTAGCATAATGTCTTCAAAGCTCACCTATGTCATAGCATGGAACAAGATTTCCCTCCTTTTAAGGCTGAATAATATTGCACTGTATGTATACACCACATTCTGTTTGCTCATGTATCTGTCAGTCAGTGGGCATTTGGTTTGTTTCCACCTTTTATATACTGTGAATAATGCTGCTATGAACATAGATATACAAATATGTTTGAATCCCTGCTTTCAACTCTTTTGGATATATACTCTGAAGTAGAATTGCTGGATTACATGGCCATTCTATATGTAATTTTTTAAGAAGCCACAGTGGCTGTACCATTTTATATTCACAACAGCAATGCACAAGGATTCCGACTTTTCCACATCTTCAGCAACACTTGTTATTTCATGCTCTTAATTTTTTAGATAATGGCCATCTAATGGGTATAAAGGGAAATGCTAGATTTTGACTGACGCTAAGAAACAATGATCTCACAAAACGATCTGTCCAATTAGGGTCTGCCTCATTACTAAGTATGATCATATCAGAAGTTAGTCTAGATAAATGCAAGTCTAGTTCCAAAATTGAGAGTCTGTGAATATGTGACACAGTGGTATTTGAGTACCTTATGATTTTGTCTATTTTCTGGTCTGATGCATATAAGAATGACGCATGAATTGCAATGGTTTGTTGGGAGTTACATGTATATAACACATGATCATTACAAACTGATGATCAACAGATCTGACCTAAAGATGTATTTTGTTGAGTATATATGTCCCAAAACTTGGAGATTTCTCAATAAAATTTAGATATCCCGCTTCTCCTACAAGATGGGAAAACATGGCAACAATGGGCTTACAGTCCCTAGAATGAGAAACAGGAGGTTCCCTCCTCACTGTCCTGCTCAACAGTGTGTGACCTGCTGCCCCCAGTCCAGTTGTCCATTTAGACAAGCTACCCAATTATAAACAAGTGGTAGATGTCAGTGACTTACGTACCTTAAGAGCGTTCCATAAGATACTAGCTCTTTGACCAAAGCGTCTGAAACAGGGGAATATTACCACATTGATCATTTTCTCCAATATTCATATATTTAATTACTTTGTTTTGTTAAGTTTTAAACAAAAGTAACTAGTAAAGTCTAAGTTGCTACCCTTAGAGCCTTTTACAAAACTGGTCATCATTTGCCATTATGATATTTGTTCCATAAGAGCAAGGGCCGTGGATATTTTCTCACACAGTGTACTCAAAGCCTAAGTTGTATGATAACATTAGCCATTACTACGAGTACAATAATATTATTGTTTGTTGTTTTTAATAAGTTTTGAGTATATTTTGTGGTGAACTGAAAGCCGTCATCCAACTCAGTAACAGGATGACACAGGTACTTAAAATAGTGTGTGATTAAAACCATTCATTCAAAGCACATCAAGACAAGACTTGTTTTGTGACTTTAGTTCTTTCAAGGGTAAAATTTGAACCCAAGATTGGGTTAAACATTATCAAAATTTGTGTATGTGGGCTTGTTTTGTTTCGTTTGGTA
Source organism: Symphalangus syndactylus (assembly GCF_028878055.3). Taxonomy (NCBI): domain Eukaryota; kingdom Metazoa; phylum Chordata; class Mammalia; order Primates; family Hylobatidae; genus Symphalangus; species Symphalangus syndactylus. The sequence goes on along the minus strand of NC_072426.2, from coordinate 119,256,827 downwards.
TAAAAATCATTTTCTGAATTCAGAGAAAGTCCTAGTTTATAAAGTAAATTTAGTTTTTGATACTATTATTCCGGCTTGCTTTTTTCTTCTTTCTCTTTCCTTCTTTCTTTCAATTTTTAGTTTTCCTTGCCTGTCTGGTTTTTCCGGACAGTGATAAAGAAGTGTTGAAAGGCAAGAAGTAGTCCTCATTCAGAACTATAGTTTTCCATAGGACTATAATGTAGAGTTGAAAGTAATCCGATGTGGGTTATGATTTATGTCAGATGAATGCCAAATAATTCTGGGTCATTTATTTTGTTTCAGGCACAACAATAGGGGAAGGAGAAGGAGAACAGGTTGGTTTAAAAAATCAAATCACGAAAACCTCAATAAATGTTTTATAACTGAAATTTATAACTGAATAAATGCCACAATGCCTAAAATTCCTGCTGTGAAAGTTACTGCTGTGGGATAAAGCATGGGGAATCCAGAAAGCAGAGGTAATATATTCAGATTTTTCCTCTAGCAGCCAAAGCAAATGAAAATGTTACCCCTGGGAATCTGGGGATAGAGCCTGAAGAAGGTTCTGAGCAAAATTTCTTTGAAACCTTGCATTTTGACTTGCAGTTCATGCAGAGTTTGGACCTCATGGCATATCCCATGCCATCAGGAGCAGCAGCATATAACAGCTACTGTGCTTAAGGATTCAGTTAAACCCCATAGCAACCTCATATAAGGGAAGTATAATATTGTCATTGTCCTCATCTTTAATGAGAAAAACCAGAGTACATGGTATCTCCATACATATCTTAATAAAAGTACGTTTTAAATTATTTCAAAGTTAAATTGCTTAACTTTCAACAAATGTATCAGCAAAAGGAGCATTCCAGAAAGATGGCCATATTTATTCTATGACATCTTTTACTTTCTGGGTATTTCAAAGGTATCCCTATTGGTGAAAGAGGATATGCTATTTGTATCACTGAAGACATTGGCATTGAGTAGCTAATTTACTTTTGCTGCGGTTCAAAAAAAGTTTTAAATTATAATAATAATATATGTTTCACTGTTAAAAACTTGGAAAATAAAAGAAAAAAATGAACTCACATTATCCTGTTAGCTATCATTTTGGGAGAAAAAAAGCACGAGGAAGCCTTGGGAAATGGAAAGGAAAAAAAAAAGAACAGTTATATTTTGAATAAAGAAAGATTATGGGACCATCTATCAGGAGAGGTTTAAGTGGGACACCACAGTGGTATTTCTGGTTGCTAAAAGGACCGGTACTGCTGAGAGAGCAAATGGCATCAAACATTCCAGAAGTGGAGACAGGAGAAAGGACCGAGGAAACATCAAGGAAAGGGTCTTGGAGATCAGTGTTGCCCACTCATCAGTTTTGCTTACGTCACCTTAAATTTGTGCAGAGCATGGACCTGAGATGGTCCTAGATCCTGCGGCACCAAGGCTTTCCTTTGGGAGACTGACTCTACCTGATCATTTCTCCTTCTCTGCACCCCTTCCCTGCCCTGCCCCCTGCCATAATCATCTACTAATGATGTACTTCGAATTTGTCTGAAGCCTAAATTACCTCTCACATAGCCTCATTCTCTGTTCTTAGAATTCCTGACTAGCCTGGAGAATTTCTGTACTTTAAAAAAAAAATCATCCCAATTTTATGGGAAATAACAAAGAAAAGTTAAGTAAAATAAGCCAGGGAGTTCAGTAAACTCCACAGGGTCAGGGGTAATATCTCTATTTGCTCACTGTGGTATTCCCAGTGGTTTTGGCCAGTGCCTGGCCCATAGTAGGTGTTCATTAGATATTTGGTGAATGAATGAAAGTAGATTGTATCAGTCTGGGTTCAGGCAGAGAACAGAACTCACCCCACATGATTCAAATGAAGAGGCTTTAATGAAGAACTCCTTACACAGTGGTGGGGTAAGGGAACTAATGAGGGCTGAGAGGCATTCAGGAACTACCATATGTGGAAGGCAGTTACCAGCGCTAAGGCTGAATGGATGAGGAGAGGAAACAGTGTATTCCAAGTCCAGCGAAGTCTGCACTGTGCTGGAGGCTGTAATCATGGAAGGACAGAATTACAGCCAGAGACAAAGCATCGAAGCAGAGAGGGAGAAGAGAAGAAATATTCCCAGCCTTCTGCCATCCCACTCTTCTCTCTTACAATTACCTCCCGTTGCCTGAATCCAGCTGTATATCAAGCCAGCCAGGGAGCTTGGGTGCTGCAGTCACTAGCGGTCAGTTCCTGGGGCAAAGAGAACGGTGTAGAGAAGGGACAACAAGCAGAGGAGGCAAATGTGGCGAAACCAGCACAATGCTACTTCACTAGCACACGGGAAATTCAATGTCCATTTCTGCATGTTTAGGCTCTGGTTACTCTTAGAGATTACTTTGCTGTCTTTAATAATGTAACAATTGATATATACATGGGAGCTTATTCTTGGTTTTCAGGAAACTGGAACCAACATTTCCTGGGGAGAGCACTGGGGCATCTGGGTCTACTCCTTCCCTATTGGACAAAAAACAGTCTCTTGGCATTTAGGACATGATGCATGGCCCACCTGTTCCTCAGGCTTCTGCCTGATTGATGTAGGGAAAGCACTGTGGCTGTAATTAGGATGTCTATAGCCCTCAAGTGCAAATGGTCTAATTATGTGGCCTTGAGCAATTTCTTGCCTGGGTCGTGCCTCAGTTTCCCCAGCCTTAAAGTGAAGAAAATATGGTTCACAGAGCTGATGTGAAGATGAATTAGATAGTCCATGCTGATATAGTATGTTCCTTTTTTTTTCCTAGATGGAACTGTGTTGACACTCAAACACAAATACTGCTGAACACTTATATTATGCAAAAGTCACAACAAAGCTTCTCATGGACACTGCACTAAGAAGCAAACTCTCCAAAAAGCTGGAATATGTAAAAAATCAGTCAGCAACCTAACCTTCCTCTAAAACAACAAGCAATCTGGCACAAATGAAGTTTGAATCTCCTAGGGTGCAAACTTCCAGAGGCATGACCTTTGGAAATTAAGTAATTCCTGCAAAGCCTGTTGTCTGTTTTTCGGGACATCATTAATAGGAACTATATGGAGCCAGTTCTCTGTATTCTGTGGGCCCAAAATGTGTGCCAAAGGAGCCTAGGTGTATGAGGCTTTTACACAGTCATACTTATACTTGCATGGTGCAGCTTCTCTATGCTAGCCTAACTGCATATTAACTTGTTAATCCATTCCCCAGACTCTGTTTACTGAAAGGATACTTGCTGGACCAGTTGTGCTTCAGACTCCAGGACAAGGATGTGAACTTTAGTTTATCCATTCTGTTCCTTCCTGTTATTTTGGGCAATTTGTAGGAATCATTTTTTTGTCCCAAACACTTCACAAAATTCCATTTCTCTCATTGTTCCCCAGATATGGACTCCTGAGTGCAGTGTAAAAGAGGATGAGGTTTCAGAAGCTGCCTCTGTAAAAGCACCCATCTTTCCAGTGTGAAAATGGCCCATGGACCTGCCATCGGGGAGCTGGGCTGAGATGAGTGACTAATGGTTTTTGCTTTAAGAGTAAGAGAGTTTCCTTCCTTCCTTCCTTCCTTCCTTCCTTCCTTCCTTCCTTCCTTCCTTCCTTCCTCCCTCCCTCCCTCCCTCCCTTCCTTCCTTTCTGTTTCCTTCTTCCTTCCTTCCCTCTGTGGCCCAGGCTGGAGTAAACTCGTCTGGCTGCAGACTCCCTGAGTCCGGCTCCCGTGATTCTCCTGCCCTGGCCTGCGGGCTGCCTGGGATTGCCGCCGCGCGCCACCACGCCTCCCTGGTTTTTCTCCTTTGGCTGGAGGAGCGGTTTCGCCATGTCGGCCAGGCTGGTCTCCAGCTCCTGACCTCCAGTGCTCCGAGGTGCTGGGACTGCAGACGGAGGCTCGCTCATTCGGTGCTCGGTGTGGCCCGGGCTGCAGTGCGGTGGCGTGCTCTTGGCTCGCTGCAGCCTCCGCCTCCCAGCAGCCTGCCTTGGCCTCCCAGGGTGCTGGGATTGCAGCCTCTGCCCGGCCGCCGCCCCGTCTGGGAAGTGGGGAGCGTCTTTGCCTGGCCGCCCATCATCTGGGTTATGAGGAGCTCCTCTGCCCGGCCGCCACCCCGTCTACAAAGTGAGGAACGTCTCTGCCTGGCCACCCATCGTCTGGGATGTGAGGAGCGACTCTGCCCGGCCGCCCCGTCTGGGAGGTAAGGAGCGCCTCTGCCCGGCCGCCCCTTCTGGGATGTGAGGAGCGCCTCTGCCCGGCCGCCCCGTCTGGGAGGTGAGGAGCGCCTCTGTCCGGCCGCCCCGTCTGGGAGGTGAGGAGCGCCTCTGCGCGGCCGCCCCGTCTGGGAGGTGAGGAGCGCCTCTGCCCGGCCACCCATTGTCTGGGAGGTGAGGAGCGCCTCTGCCCGGCCACCCCGTCTGGGAAGTGAGGAGCCCCTCTGCCCGGCCGCCCCCTCTGGGAAGTGAGGAGCGCCTCTGCCCGGCCGCCCCTTCTGGGATGTGAGGGGCGCCTCTGCCCGGCCGCCCCATCTGGGAAGTGAGGGGCACCTCTGCCCGGCTGCCCTGTCTAGGAAGTGAGGAGCACCTCTGCCCGGCCACCCATTGTCTGGGATGTGAGGAGTGCCTCTGCCCGGCCGTCCCGTCTGGGAAGTGAGGAGCCCCTCTGCCAGGCCGCCACCCCGTCTAGGAAGTGAGGAGCGTCTCTGCCCAGCCACCCCGTCTGGGAAGTGAGGAGCGCCTCTGCCCGGCCACCCCGTCTGGGAGGTGGGGAGCACCTCTGCCCGGCCGCCCCGTGTGGGAGGTCTACCACAGAGGCCAGAAGCAATGTGGGGGCTGGATGTGGTGGCTCACGCCTGTGGTCCCAGTACTCTGGGAGGCTGAGGCGGGTTGATCACTTGAGGCTAGGAGCTCGAGACCAGCCTGGCCAACATGGCAAAACATATGAAAAATACAACTGTCAAACCAACCAACGAACCAAGGGACAACAAAACAGGTCTACCCTGGAGTCATACTCTAATTTTTTCTATTTTCCTCCCTTTCTGATCCTTTATCCCACTTTCTTTTTCTTCCTCTTCCTTCTCCTTCTTCTTTGTCAAATAGAGGATTGAGTTATTATCATTGATCCATAGAAAGTCCCTCTCTCATTTATTTTCTTTAATTCCCACCCCCATTTCTATTCCCTGTCTTCCCATGTTCAACCTTCCTAATATGTTTGATATGCATCTTTTTGTTCGTATGTACTTTTAGAAAATGTTTATTGTTTTGTGTGCAAAAAAAAAAAAAAGAAAACATTTTATTTTTGAATCTCCACCAAGTTCAGATTCCTTAGTAATCTGGTCGCATAAAAGTATGAGTAGAAAATAGTTTATTACATAAGTTAAGTGAATGAATCAAAACTTGAAATTGTATGTATGTGATAAGTACAATTGTATAAATAATCCGCATATATTAAAGTCTGGAGCAGATACTTGAAAAAAAAAAAAAAATTCTCCTGCCTCAGCCTGAGTAGCTAGGATTACAGGCGTGTGCCACTACACATGGCTAATTTTTGTATTTTTAGTAGAGACGGGGTTTCACCATGTTGGCCAGGCTGGTCTCGAACTCCTGACCTTGTGATCCGCCCACCTGGGCCTCCTGAAGTGCTGGGATTACAGGCATGAGCCACCGTGCCCAGCTGAAACTAATTTCTAAAAAGGAAACTTTATCCCTATTTTCTGTCTTTATAAATTGAAATACTGTTGGTATGGATAGCCACAAAAGTCACTAACAAACTTGAATAAGTCTTCAAAAAAAAAAAAGAGTAAGAGAGTTGCAATGATACATTGACACTGGGTACCTATGAACTCCACTGAAAGACTTCCTAAGACAATTGGCCAAGACTAAGTGTGTCATTGCCCAACACTGAAATGGGATCTGAACTTAGGCTACCTTTTTTCATGAAGGTATGAACACTTTATTTTGAAATGTCCACAAGGTTTCTTCTCAGAGAATGTAACATCTTTTTTAAGGGCTTCCAGTTTTTTACCATAGTATCTATGTTCTCAAGATAGAGTTCATCTATATGGTTTGGGGTTTCTTTTTGGTAAATTTTAAAGTTTCTTTCTAATCCCAATAGCTATCCTTCATTCACATTTAAAATGAACCTTCCAGGAGCTAGCAAACAATATCAAACCTACACTAAATTGTCCACACACAATATTTGAAAGCACTCAATTCCTTAAGTTTGTATATTGCGATTTCAAATGCTTCTACATTCTGGCTTACAAAATTGGCTTGCTTAAATGCTTCGGGATGCATAAATATGCCTTTACATTATCCTACATTTAAGCTCTAATTTTCTGGAATAGCCAAGGCTCACTAGTCAGAGCTCAGCAAGCAGCGTTGCCCAATGTTTTAGTTACTCTGACTCCTCATCTGTGGAATACTAGGGCAAAACCAAGTGATCTGCAAGGCACTTTCTGGCCATAAAGTTCTGTGGCTCTAATTTGAAGTTCTAATTTTGCCTCTTTTCTAAAAATATCAAAGTAGGAAATGAAATGATGTCAAAGAGGGAGTGTATAATAGTTAACTCCCACGGCATTGCCATTTGTTGCTTTATACGAAAGGACTTTAAGTCCAATTAAAAGACATAGCCAAACTCTAGCACCAAAAGGACACAGATGGAGCTCAAGGTAACTTGGTCCTACCTTCCATGAGATAACCAACTACATAAAAATTGTAATAAAAATGGGCAATGGTAGAAGTGGAATTCCAAAAATGGAGGTAGACAGAGGTGACCACAAATGGCAGAGACGGTAATCATGGAGGAGAAGGTATAAGGGAAACGCACAGGAAGTTTTTTTATTGGTTTCTGCTCCCATTGTACTTGCTGATCACCCAAAATCATGAGTCTGGGCATGTAGTAATTTTGTATTTTGTTATTCTTATAACAATATTGTAGTCTAAGGAGGATGTTGCTTGACATGTACATTGGGTAAACAACTTTGTCAAGATGCCATGGGTATGTGAACCATAGTGGGGGAAGAGGCTGGGGGAAGAATGTACAAAGGAACAGAAAGATGTTGCAGAGAAGCTGAATCAGAGCTGCCAGGGAGAGGGGCCGTCAAGGACGCCACATGCAAGAGGGGACTCACAAGGAGGCAGCAGTATGATTTGAGGCAGGTCAGAGGATGACTGGGCCAAGCAGCAAAGAAGTACATTGCACTATCAGACAAATCAGTTCAACAACACATGAAAGTGGGGAGTAGCTGCTTAGGGGAGTTCCCATCCGTGCAGATTTAAGAAAAAGGCCCAAGGAAGTGAAATGGACAGAGATGCTAAGAATCATGGCAAGTAAGGGTTTGGAGACAAGAGTTTTATTTCATATTGTGTTTTAAGTTAGGAGTAAGCAAGGAAGAACTGAGTGGTTTTGAGCATCAGTGCTGACAGGATGAACCAGGTGAGGGAAACACACCACAGAAATCTGGAATTTGACCAATCTAAATATGACTTTATACTCTGAAACATTCACATCAGGTGCTGGAGGTGAAGAACTATTGGGACGATATTTAGGGAAGGGGCCCCAGCCCATGGATTAGATGAAAGATATCCCAAATGCCCAGAAATGTTTCCTTTGCTGATTCCATCCATTCCCATGAAAGTACATATTACAGTAAAAGCCTACTCCTCTGTAAAGGATGGCAGGTCATCGTCACCAGATAGTGATTTATAACATGTCAAGTCCAGGCCAGGTGAGAAGCCAGATCCATGTCTCTGCTTTGGGACAGGCATTCATTATTTAAAATGTCAGACTTGGAGCACATTTGGGGTAAAGAGTGTCTCTTCTTAACTCTTGAGGCAGATGGTTCATACCCTGGGAAAGAGAGAGGGACCCTCCCTGGTTTTACTTTCCTAGAGGGTCTGAGGCTAGGAGAGACTTGGGCCCTCTGTTCAGAGTAAGTGGCCTCTCCACGTGGCTGGATAACCTGTTTCAACAAGAGTGGATGAGCACCCTCTTCTACTTCCTGTATCCCATAAGGGATCTCATCAGAGGAGCTAATCTCGGGGTACACAGACTAACTCTCAGCTCCAGGGGCTTAGTGGGCTTCATTTTATGCAGAGAGTAAGCATGTTTACAATTGGATTCCAAGACCTCTGGTAAAACCTCCATACCTGTCATTTTTCTCTGTAACTGCACCTTAATTTCTATGGTAGTGGTTCTCAAACTTTTTGGAATCAGAATTCCTTTATACTCTTACAAGTTTTTGAGGACCCCAAAGAGCTTTTGTTTATATTGGTTATGTCTATTGATTGTTACTCATTAAAACTGTAGAATGTTTTTAAAATTTTATTTATTAATTAATTTATACATAACAATCAGAAACAATACAAGTTAATGCACTTTCATAAAAAGTAACTATTTTTTTCAAAACAAAACATTTCATAAAGAGATGGGCATGGTTTTACATTTCTGAAAATCTTTGTAATATCTGGCTTAATAGGACACAGCTGAGTTCTCATATCTGCTTCTGCATTCAGTCAATTGTGATATGTTGCTTTGGTTAAAGATGTACATGAAAGAAATCCAGTTTGATAAAGATACATAGCTGGAAGAGGGTGAAGTACATTAATACCCTTTTTAGACAATTGTGGATATTCTTCTTTGATACTACACCAAAGCTTGATGAGTGGTAGTTTCTTAAAGATTACTTACAGTGTAGAATCTGAAACCATATGAATGAATTTTTCATATTTTTTCACATTAAAACCGACTGATCTATCTTGTGCTTTGAATGGATCTTGTACTACAGCATGGTTTGGTAACATCAAACATTGGTCATTTGGAAAATATTGGTTCACTGAGCTTTGCGGCTCTTCCAAAATCTTGAGACAATATCAAAAAGTTACATTTATTAACATCACCACCCATTTCATCAAAAAGGCCTATAAGTATCAGGAAGCTGTTAAATTCATGGTGACGGATACAAGTTATCTAAAATTCTAATTCGTACTTGCAAATGCAAATATTGTCACTGCCAAAAAATAGTATGCATTGTTTTCTTTGAAATTGCAGGCTAACCTCATTTTTTTTTTTGAGAAATACCCCTCTCAGTTTGTCAGTCAGTCATCCTTTCAAGTTAAAATAACATTCCATTAAAAAGTGGCTATTTCAAACAATCTCACAAGTGATTTTCCTTCAGACAACCTATGTATTTCAGTATGCAGCAGAAGTGCTTTATATGTATCTACCTTTTTGTCAACAAAGAATATTTAAAAGTCTTGTACTCAAGGATTGAGATGTAATACAATTAATAATTTTTACTGCTCTATCAAGGACATTCTTAAATGTACCTCCCTTTTTCCTTCCTCTAAGTGCATGATGGTGAAGAACTAGATCACTGTCATACATTTTGGTGCTCTGCCTTGATTAGTGCTAAGGTGTGGCATTTTTCCCCACCATTGCTTTTGCATCATCAGTGCAAATGTCAACACAGATAAAAAGACAAACATCTTACTGTTGGCATGCAAGTAGTTTTGACCTCATGGACTCTGGATAGTATGAAAGTAGTTTTGGACCTGCAGACCACACACTATTCTAGGGTAAGTGCTCCCTTTGTCTACCCACCGTTAGCAATATTTGAGCTTGAATAGATTTCACTTCTGTGAGAGTGTTTATGAAACTTCTTAGAGTGCACAGTTTTAAGAAAATCTATTTTAATTTCACATTTGAGAGGTAATGGAGATGGGGGTGGAGAGAGTACTATAATTATTAAGATAAAATATGCTTTTAAAAGCTTTGTCCATGGGTGGGGTGAATCAAATAGAATATTCCAATCTGATGAGTATGCCCAACAATAATCCAAGCTCATGGTTCACGGGTATATATATCCCCAAAGCATACATTTCCAAAATTATTTATGCATTTGATTTTGAAATCCATTATTGTAACCCCCAAGTATTTATTTTCCTAATGTTTTTGTTGGTCTAACATTAAAATTAGTTTGTGTTCCCTGAGCATACAGCAATTGAGGGTGAGATGCAAATGACCTTGAAGAGTGTTTTGTAGCATAAAGATACCAACCTGAGATTGAAACGGAAATTGTTCTGTCCTTATTTCCATTTTCTATTGTTGTGTACTATTTCAAATAATTTTTGGAAAGAGGTGGAGGTATGAATAAATTCAATTTAAAAATGCTTTTGGCTGTTGATAGAACACCTGTATAATTAGAAGTTGACAGCATTTGCCTGCATGCCTTTAAAAGGTCGCAGGAAATGTACTCTGCTTTGAGGAAAGGCCTAAAGTGTGTTTTCAATTATAGCATACTAAACATTATGAAGAGTCCTAGCAATTCAGAAAAGGTAGTTGTGTGTCTATGCAGAGTAATAATCCTGAACACCCTAGCCAAAGGTTCTGAGAGAGCAGTAGTGAAGTGTGGTGACCATTTTGTTCAGCTGTTAAGATCCTACACACTCAGGGCATTGGTCTACTTGGAAAGGATGGGCTCTAATTTATCATTAATATATTAATTTCAAGTCCAATGTCACTGACAATAGTCAAAATTATGGCAAATTGAATTTGATCTGAGTGGAAAGATAGTTATATTTCAAATTATAATGCAGGGCAACCTAACTACCAGTTTTTTAAAACCAACATTCGAGGAAGAACTGGTTTAAGGATGATGCTCCTTTTTTTTTTTTTTTGAGATGGAGTCTCGCTCTGTTGCCAGGCTGGAGGGCAGTGGCCCGATCTCGGCTCACTGCAACCTCCGCCTCCCAGGTTCAAGTGATTTTCCTGCCTCAGTCTCCCGAGTAACTGGGACTACAGGAGTGCGCCACTACGCCCAGCTAGTTTTTGTATTTTTAGTAGAGACGGGGTTTCACCATGTTGGCCAGGATGGTCTCGATCTCTTGACCTCGTGATCTGCCCACTTCCGCCTCCCAAAGTGCTGCGATTACAGGATGCTCCATTTTAAACTTGACTGCTCTCTGTTTTGGTTTTAGATTTAATTCATGCAGGTGTTTCAAACCTTGCTTTCAATAGCATTACTTGTTACTGGGAAGCTAGATCTTTTGGGGGGAGTTGGCAGGGAGGGGTTGAACCTGAGATTTCTCTATCAGTGAAAGACATCTTTTGGGAGATACAGCACTCTTTAAGCTTCACTTATACAAGTGTGCAATATAAAGCCTTATTATTATTTTTAATAAGGCAGATCAGAATTTAACCCCCATGGCTCTCTTTAACACCACTGAAGTTGTAAGAATTAACTCAGCCTCAAAGAGGCATGAGTTATCCATGTAGGCTTATAGAGTGTCATTTTAATGTTCTATGTCTTTACTGTGCCTCCACTTTCTTTGATGAAAAGATCTATTTAAAAATTGGTAGGAAAATATTTAACATAATAAGATGATGAGTCAGAGTTTTAAAAAAGCTAAAAAGAGAAGATGTAGTTAAATAATGCACCTTTTTATTTTTTAGCTACATCTGACTCATGACATATAATGTATTCTGCTAAGTTCAAAGTTTCCTCTTACAAAGAGAGTTTTATGAAACAACTCTTCTTCAGACCATTTTTATTTCAATTATAGTAGCAGGTTTTGGAGTTTAAATCATTAACAACCTCTGAGTGAACTTTTATCCAAATGACTGCAAGTCACAAAGAGAACAGTCCTCTTTCACCAAGTACCTTTTGTGCTCGAGTGAGACCCGTCCTTTTCTATTTTTCTCCTTTATGTCTCTCTTTGAAGAAAGATGTGTGATTTGTAAGGTAATGAAAGTATGTATCAGTTAATGAAAACTGCTATATTGGGCTCATAATGCACACTGGAATTGCTTCAGGGTAAACTTCATATACCTGCAGTATATAGCAGGGGAAAAAGTAAATTTCCGAAGTAAAGACTGCTGTGTGCACTCTAGGAGTATCACATAGCAGTTAAAGCAACCATCAGGGGTGACCTAATCTTATTTTCCTCTCTTTGTCAAGTAGCTGTAATGTTCATTTAGGAGCATTTTTCAGTTTTAACTCCACTGGACACTCCAAAACTGGGCACTTATTCTGTCAACTGTCAACCAAGTTATTGATTTCACCATATGTTGTCTTTTCATTTTTTAAAATTAGTTTTTTTGGAATGTTTTTGAAGAGTCTGTGGGAGACGATAACCTCCAGATTTAAGGTGATGGGGTAGGGACAAAAGCCTGCAGAATTTCATACAGAACAAAATGTAGCTTAATAAACAAAAGAAAGTTAAGAGAGAAATTTATTTCCTTTTTAAAAATCAGTAAAATAATGAACTAATCGTTGTTTAAAGAGTGGGAAAAACTTTTTTCCCCCTAGATTTGGTGACTAGCGGGATAAATTAGAAGAACTCCATCCCACCCCCGCACGCGCGCCCCCCATTCTTTCCAGACTGAGCGGTTGTAAATCCGAGGCTGAGTCCGCCCTGGGAGCCTTGGGGCACCTTCCTCTTTGCTCTGTGTGTGTGTGTGTGCGTGTGTGTGTGTGTGTGTGTAGCTCTCGCTCTTTCCCTCAGTCTGTGCCTCTGTGTGTGTGTGAGTGTGTGTGTGACAGAGAGAGAGCGAGAGAGAGAGCGCGAGAGGAGAGAGAGCGAGAAAGAGAGAGAGAGAGCAAGAGAGCGAGCTGTGAGCTGTGCTGCCGCCGCCGCTGCCCTTTGATCCCGACATTAGTGTTAGGGGCTCGGAGACACAGAGCGCGGCCATAGACACCGCCGCACCGGCACTCATTTATTTATACCTCCCATCACACACGCGAGCACAGGACACACACACACTCACACCTATTAGATCCGTTTCCATTGAAGAATATTACGCTCGGGGACAAGCCAGGTGCACGACCAAAAATTTAAAAAAAAAAAAAAAAGGAAAAAAGAAAGGAAAGAAAAGAAGAAAACCCCTCTTCTGGCTCCAGGAAACAAGCTTCAACCCATTGCACACACCGGAGAAGGGGTTTCCCCCTGCCCGCCCGCCCGCCCCCCAACTACCTCCCCGCTCCTGCCAGTGTCTGCCTCTCTGCCCCCACGGGGGTTTATTTGATCTCACATTAACCAAGGAGGAGAATGTGAGAAAAGGGGGAAAATGCCCAGGAGGAAGCAGGAGCAGCCCAAGCGCCTTCCCTCACGTAAGTCATCCCTTCTACACCTCCTCTCGTGCCATTTTCTCGCCCTCCCTCTCCTCTTTCCCCTCCGCAGCCTCCTCCGTTGTTTTCTGCATTAGTTTAGGGTTACAGAGGTGAAACTGACAAAGACACAGCCCGGGTTACTCCTCGTTTAGGTCTATGCTGAGGCAGCCATGTTGGTGATGATCAGCCCCGTGCCCTTTCTATTCTCTCTCTCTTTTTCTTTCTTTCTCTCACCCCCCCTCTTTTTTTCCTTGAGATCGGGCTTTTTTTCCCGTTTCCCTCCCCTTCCCCCTCCTCACTCTGGGTTGCTGGGGGGAGGGGGCAAGAGAAAGGAGGAGGGGAGTAGTATGGATGCCGGGGGTTTTATCGGGGGTTTGGTGGGGGGAGGTGGGAGAGGTTGGAATCTTAAAAAAAAAAAATTCCTTGTGGATTCCGGCGCCTGAGGGTGCGGGGGTCGGGGCGCGCGGAGGGCTGGGGGCCGTGACATGGCGTTTGGGGGTGTCGGGGAGAGGGCGCGCAGCAGCCGCCGGGTACAGGATCCAGGGAGAGGTCCGTCCCTGGCTAAAGGTTGCGCCGGGGTTGGTCGGCCCCCGAGCCGCCGGCGGCAGCGGCGGCGGCGGCTGGAGCAGGAGGAGGCGGAGGTGGAGGAGGCGGCGGCGGAGGAGGGGAGTCGGGGGCGGGCGAGGCGGGAGCGGCTGGGGAGGGTGTAGGGGCACCGCACACAAACACACGGGTACACACGCGCCGCCGGGCGGCTGCTCCCGCGGCGCCGGGGCGAGGGGGCGCGTCGGGGCGCGGGGCGGCCGGGCGGGGGGCGAGGCCGGGCAGCGGCGGGCGGATGTGGGGTGCGGGAGCTGCGCCGAGGCGGAGGCAGGAGGCAGGGCGGCTCGCGGCGCGCGAGGTCCCTGCAGAGCCGAGAGGAGGGAGGAGCAGGGCTCCTGGCCGCAATAAAATGCGGGGTCAGTCGGAGCAGACGGAGCCGGGCGAGACTCGGGCTCTCAGACCCCCTCCTTGGCGAGCCTGAGCAGAGTCCAGGACTAAAGTGCATCACAGCCCTCCCCGGCGGCAGCCACACACGCCAACTGGAGACACACACCCGCCGGCACGGCCCGGTCCCCTTCCCCTCCTCCACCCGCGCCCCCGGTCCCTCTCCGCCCTCCCTCCGGCTTTTCCTTGCGCGACTCTTAACTTTTCCCCCACTCCTTCTCCAGCTCCCCCCCAACCCCCCAGTCTTTCTCCGCTTTGAGCGTTCCGAGATGCTGCTAAAGCTAAAAGTGAAGGAGAAAGAAGCAACTAAAAATATCCCCCGGGGCCGCCCGGCTCCTTGAATGCAGGGAAGAGGGGGCAGGGGAGAAAGCGTGGGGCGGGGTGACGGGGAGGAGGGGACGCGGGAGGCGCCGGAGGGAGGGGTCGGGGGAGACGGAGGGTCAATTTCTCTTCTCTCCCCCCACACTACTCCCCTCTCCCGGCGGTTTGGCGCTGCTCGGAGCCCGATCCTGCAAAACCCGGGCTGGGGGCGGGAGTGGAGCCGGAGCGCCCGCCCGCCCGGGTGTCAGGCCGACGTGGTCGGTCACCTGAAGTTCACGGAGGGTGGGGGAAGGGTTAAGGTTATGGTGTCTCGGGCTCGGGCTGTGTGTGAGCGTGTGCGTTTCCGCTGCAGACAGGCAGGGCGATCGATCTCCCCCTCGCGAAATAACCGCGGCGGTGCCTGCCCAGGGGACCAGGAGGGGGGCGCGGGCTGCTCGGGCCAGGCGCCCCCGCGCCTCCGTGTCACCCCGGCCGCAGCCGAAGTGGCGAGCAAGGGCACTTGCAAGCAGTCCGCTCCGCAAACATTCCTCTTTCTTTCCCCTTCCCGGTACGCAGGAGTCGACGCAAAGGGCTTGGGTTGTGCTTTTTTCCCCTTCCTTTAAAAAAAAAAAAAAAAAAATGCCCCTGTGCAGTCCTTTCTTCGCCTGCCCGCTAGAGGTTCTGAGGATAATATCACATATGTAATATATATGCACATAAAATCACTCGCAGGCGGCTGCGTGTGTAGGGAAATTTTGTGCGAGGAAGGAGAAGGCGGTGGAGTCGGGGAGGGCGAGTTGGGAGGCTCCGCGCTGCGATTCACAGAAAACTCGCAGCAGTTGGTGGAAGAGTGTGCGTGCACATGGCCGGAGTGCCGCGCTGCCCGGCTCTTGTGGGGGGCGTGTGGGGGGAGGGAGAGGAGGCAAGAATCCTGAGGGGGTCAGGGGAGGTCTGCCGTGCTCGGACAAAATGGGCTTCAGTGTTCTCTGTGAACTTGCCCTTAGATGGCAACTTTGGGAGCTGATGAGCTTGAGTGCGAAAACAGGGTGGTGAGGTTATTTGGTCATTTTCCCTTTCTTCTCTTCTCCCCCTGCTTTAAAAAAAAAAAAAAATGTTGGCGGGGTTAGAGGGAGGGTGGGAGAGGAGAAGGGATTTATCTGTTTCGTCTGTGACGGAGATGGAACGCCTTCCCTCCTCTTGTGTGTAGTGCAGTCGGGCAGCTGCAGCCTGCCCTGCTGATGACCTTGACCCTGACCTCCTGCGACTACCCTCTCCGTCTGAGAGGAAATTCAGGCTCCATTTTAGCTCGTGTGCTTGGTGGGCCTTTCCTGCGCGTCGGTGCCTGGTGATGAAGTTATATTTTGAGAGTGGGCTCTCCTCCTTTGCTGTCTGATTGAATCCTGTTATCCACTCACTTAAAAAAAAATCACCTCCCTCTTTCAGTCGCATAAAGTCACTTTTACTGAAGTAAGAAGCAATTACTTTTGGAAACACCGTAAAAGTCCCTGCAGTTTTGAAAGGGAGGCCTTAATTTTCTAAGCTTTTCCACTTACCTTTGCATTGAATGGATTTTTGTGGATGTGTGTTGCCTGTGCTAAGTGTGTTTTACACATGTTTTTAAAGCAGTTTGCGTTTGGACTTTGCAATTTCTGGGCAAATGGTGTATTTTGCAGTTCAGTCACAGTCACCCAAGGCTTGCTAAGTGCTGAGTGAGGCTTGAAACTTGCAAGTGGTGTGAAGTAGTAATTATTGACTTTGGGAAAAATTAGTGTTAATTTGTATTTAATGTCGAATATAATTGTAGTTCTAAGTCCCAGTTTTAATGCTAGACACTTTGTTTGTTTGTTTGTTTATATGTGAGAGGAGGATTTCTCTTTCGCTGGAGTACTGTTTTGTATCAAACTTAAAATATACGAAGTCTGGGGATTAAATATTCCTCCTAGAAGTCATCTCAGGGTTTTAAGAAGTTAAATAGGGGCAGATTTAAAAGTGGACTCTAAAAGAAAGGAGTGTGTAACGGAGGAGGAGAAGGGAGATCTTGAAGGAATGAGAGGGGGAAAACTGTTTTTGAAGCCAAAGAGCCCTTTTGAGTAAATACAAAAGCAGTTAATAGCCACTGTTAATATATTGTTTTAAGAATCTGTAGAACCTGTAAACACATTTAAGAAGTGCAAATTAGAATACAAAAAAAAAGGAACTTACGAAAACTGAATCTATAGAAAATTCGGAGGGCTTTCCACTTCCTCTTAGGTCTCTCCCTGTGTCTGCACCCCCCTAAGGATTCTACAGCATAAAGCATTGCTACTTATAGACTCTTTCTGTGTTGGATCTATTTTTCTGATATTAAGTACAATACCAGCCAGACACAGTCTGGATCTACAAAGCCCAAAGTCCTCCCACTACACAGCACAGACACCAGGGAACCTGGAAGTTCCACCCTGGAGTGGATTAGTCCTGGAAATCCAGACTAGCACTTGGTATTATCTGATACCAAGTCTGGGGTGAGCCTCAGTCCCTGGCACAGAGTCCCAGCAATTCCCTAGTCTGGGCTCCGGCCTGCTAAGGTTTCCTAGCTCCTTCTGTTCAGCTAGACACCCATGGGACTGTTCAGAACCGAATTAGCTTTGGAGATGGGTTAGCCTTTAACCTGACACTGCTAACCTAAGCCTTAGGTTTCTGATTTAAAATTCTACATAGCCATTTCCTCCTGGGCCTCTGAAGTAAGTGTGTGTGTTTGTATCTGTGTTTGTTTTGTTATGTGGGCCTTAAACATATACAGAAAAAGATGGCCTATACTGTAGGGTTGAATGGCGATCTTACTGTCTACAAATTAAAAGTCCTGTATTAACTTCTGCAGGTGACCCTAAGCAAAGAGTATTAAACCTACACTATTTTTGAGGGATGGTTTTAAAAATTATTGCACAAGATACAGCCTTTATTTCTTGGCCTAGAGCAGTAATTATCATTTTGGGATTTAAATATGATTCTGCTGTTGTTGATGGCTCTTTTACAAAAGTTCTTTCCATTAACAAGGTCCAATACTATATTTAAAAAAAATGTCCAAGAGGCCCTTTGAGCTATAGCACCTGCTTGTCTTTAGCAGAATCCCGAACTGGATAACTTTAAAAAGTTTGTCAGCCTAAGAAAATGGAAGAATGGGTAACTGTGTGACTAACTGATGCTGTGACTGTTACCACGCATAGGACTAGGCACTTTATGAACGTTTTTACATTTAGAATCACAAACTGAAGAGGGAAAGGATGAAGAAGGGTGTTCTCTTGTGTTGGTTACATCTGTAAATCTTTTTTTTTTTTTTTTTTTTTTTTTTTTACCATTGGTGATCACTTACTTCTTTATTAGCTTCAACTTACACATAAATGTGTACGAGTTTAGATCCTATTATATTTACCATTGGAAATTTGCCTGATGCCTATTCCCGAGGGGGAACACAAAGGAAAAGTTAATAAAGCAGTTGTTTTGTTATTCCAGTATTTTCATTGTTTACTCAGTTGTGGGTCAAGCCCAGATCAGGTTATTGTGTTCTTCATTAACAAAACTTTTTAAAATTCTCTCTTGCTTTCTAGTAAAATTAGGAAGCAAAATGACTGAAAAGCAACAGGATTTCTTATTTTTGTCATTTTACCAGTCTTTCTATGTCTAATGAAAGAGAAAGAATGAAAGATTGAACTCTTTTCCCTTATTTATTTTTATTAATTTTTGCAGTGACCGGGCAATACCTCCTGACTGACTGTGGCAGGGATCACGTGAGAAAAAATTTGAGTCTGAAGTAGCAAAACATTTCACTGATCCTGTCATCCAGAGCTAATGATTCCAAGGTACCCAGAAGCAGTCTAGATTGATGCTGGATAATAATGCCTATCTGTTCTCTAAAAAGAACATCCCTGTATTCCTATACAGTAAGTAGGGTATCACTGAGCTTTCCTGTTAAAATAGGAAAGATAACTCAAAATCACATTCCTTCTCAGGCTTCAAAATAGTTTCTAATAAAAAAATTGATTTTTAATTTACCTGCATGCTGCCATCTCACTCTGGGGATGACACAGCTGGTGTGAGTTGACAAGTCTTGCTGCACAAAGTGTTAATAAATCATGCTGGAGAAGTATAAATTGGACAGCTTTCGGCCAGTGTTAGAGCTTGCTGTGCATTTGAGATTTTAGAGTCTGAATGGCCTCTATTAGGAGAGCTCCAAGGGAGAAAATCTCTGTCTTGCGAGGCTTGTAAAATCAGATGGACAAAGACTATGGGCACACCTAAGGGAGAGTGTGTTGGTGGAGTGACGACACAGGCTTCTCCTGACGTCAGAAGTTGGTTTAAAATACAAGGGGTTCAGCTGGGCGCGGTGGCTCACGCTTATAATCCCAGCACTTTGGGAGGCCGAGGCGGGTGGATCACGAGGTCAGGAGATAGAGACCATCCTGGCTAACATGGTGAAAACCCGTCTCTACTAAAAACACAAAAAATTAGCCGGGCCTGGTGGCGGGCGCCTGAGGTCCCAGCTACCCGGCAGGCTGAGGCAGGAGAATGGCGCGAACCCGGGAGGCGGAGTTTGCAGTGAGCCAAGATCGTGCCACTGCACTCCAGCCTGTTCGACAGAGCAAGACTCTGTCTCAAAAACAAAAACAAAAAAAATACAAGGAGTTCTATTAATGTCAACATGTTCTTGTAGAAAAGGCTGAATTGGAAATGTATGGTGCCTGGCTGGGTTGGTAAACTAGTTTACTTAAGTAATCTCAGTAGTTTGCGTTCGGATCCTGTCTGGACAAGTTAGTTTCACAAAAGGGAAAAACTCTCATCCACTGTCATTAACCCTGGTCACTTATATGCAAATTGGTATCTTTGGACTTAAAGATGACAAGGTGTCTCAGACTGTTGGCTGCTACAACAAAATATCTTAAACTGGGTATTTTATAAACAGTAGAAACGTATTGCCTATAGTTCTGGAAGTTGGGAAGTCCAAGATCAAGGTGCCAGCAAATTCAGTGTTTGCTGAGGGCTCAATCTCTGCTTCAATGATGGTACCTTTTTGCTGTGTCTTTATATAGTGGAAGGGGCACACAAGCTCCCTAGGGCCCCTTTTATAAACGCACTAATCCCTTTCTTGAGGGCTGTACCCTCACGATCTAGTCACCTCCCAAAGGCCCCATCTCTAATACTATCACATTGGGGATTAAGTTTCAACATGAATTTGGAGGGGGACACCAACATTCAGACTGCAGCACAAGGTGTGAGAGAGGGAAATGATGGTGGAGCCCACATTGCTACACCTGTTTCTATGACTGGTCAACAGTGCCATCTGTGAAAGCTGAAGGCAGTGTATTTCTGGGATTAGGTTAATATATCCTTTGTCCCCGTTTGAAGTTGCCATGTCTTCCTCCATTCTTCGTTTTTAAATATCCACTGGAGTATTAGGACAGGACAAGGAAAAACAAACAGAGTAGGCTGGAGCTAATCTCTCCATTCTGAGTGACGTATTGGTAATTTTGTATAATTTAATCAGACTGATCACAGAACAAGATAATCAGAGTATGACCTACAGAATAGGGCTTTAGGGGGCGTTAAGAATTTCCAGCATAAGGTTTTACAAGACCATGAGCTTTGTGGTGAAGGCATAGATTTTAGGTTTTCTCTTATTGGAAAAAAATCCAGACCAGGCCTAGTTATGGTAGGATGTGAGCTTTTTTTCATCAGATTTCATTACTATATTGGCTTAGTTAATGTACCCTTAGAACCATATTTTAGAGGTATAGATTGTAAAGGATGGTGCCTGTTTCTGAGGTACACTTTTCTATCTCCTGCTTTGCTAGGTGTAGCTCAGTAATTCATTCCATCTAGGGCTAAGTGTACAAAACACTTTATAGTTCATGGTAGCCAAAATGTCTTCTGTCATATTTTATAAGAGAATAATGTGTGAAGCACAGACTTTAAAAACAGCTAAGAGTACTTGATGGGCTGAGGTTTCTGGCTGCTTTCTCTCTTCTGTTTGGGAGCAAGTTTTTTGTATTTCTGTCCTCTCTCTGTAAGTTATTTTTTATGATATTGGAGAATTGTGTGTGACTAGGTGCTGACGCAGGGGCCTCTCTGATGACTCCTATCATTCCCCAGGGACCCACCTTGGGATAGAATTGTTGTAGTTACAAAGTAGTTTCATAAATTAAAATCAGACTTTGGCTTGATACTAATCTTAAATGGCATGGGTACATGTTGCTGTTTATTTTATAAAAGTTAGCTTTACTGCATGTACACACACACACACGTGCGCGCACACACACACACACACAGAGAGAGAGAGAGGCTGCACTGTAGCTAATTTTATAAAATGCACAGTGATACGCGCCCACGATCTGAGGTCAGAATGTGGCCTTTAGCAACTCTGCTTTCACAGTCTGACCTAGGGTTATACCAAATGCAGCAGATTCAGTGTGCCTAAAAAGGATATTGTTTCCGACTGTCCATTCCCTTCTTATAAAAGACAGCCTTTACCACTAAAGTTCTGTCTCTGGAGTTCTTAAGTGACCAGGGTTTAGATACACTTTGCTTCTGTTTTTAAGAAAATCCTAATTCAACCAAGTTGCTCTACCAGCAAGGAAGAAATGCATGGACCTTCTTGGAGGCTAGGGCCTGAAAAAGCAAACCCTAAAATAACTTCTCTATCTCTTTCTCTTTGGTCATTTCTACATGGGTCGGAAAAGTGGTTAGACCCCATTAGAATTGTGATGTGAAGGGAAAAAGAAAAGGGGTGAGAGAGAGATGTGGATCTCAGGGTGAATTGTTTTGAGTGTGCTGAAGAAGCTGGCCTTCAAAGGAGACTGAAGAAGGCCAGGAAAAAATGATCTTTTACATGATTGATCAGTAGCACTCTGCTTATCTGAGCTTTTGAAACAAGCTACTGTGCTTGTGGAGGGTGATAGATGTTTCTAAGGTTACATAGTGCTAGTATCTTAGGTGGTCTGGTGCTGTATTTTAAAAAGCTTTTGTTGTTGTTTTGTAATGAGAGGGAGAAAGTCATTTGTGACTGTGCCCTCTTTAACTTTGTCTACTGTGTATGGCACAACTAAAGTAGAAACAGGATTCATGTGCTTTCGAAGTTCGTAGGGCAGCAGTCAAAGGTACAAACTCTGGGGCCAAGCTGTTCAGAGCCCAGCTTTGCCACTGACTAGCTGTGTGACCTTGGGCAAATTGCTTATCTTCCCTGTGCTCCACTTTACTCATCTTTAAATAGTGATAATAGTTTCTGTGTCACAGAGCTATTAGAAGGATTAATTGAATACGTATACAAATGTAAATATTATACATATACACAAAATCATGCCTAATTAGTGCCTACTGCATAGAAAGGACTTAATAGATATTACTTATTATTAAGTATGTGAAAGGTGTTTCAGTTTGTTTAGATTGTGAATACATTACAGGTATTTCTGACCTGGAACCTTTTGGTGGTTTCTATGTTTTTTTTTCTCAATATATCTCATTAGAGTGGTGAGTAATAATAATATGATATGGTAAAATTCTTTTACAAGGCTGTTATTGTAGGGCTTGACTAATATTTGTTTCATAGGCCAACAATATTGTATTGGGCTTTTACTATAGGAATGAGTTTCTCTGTTTATATGATTTGACCTGAATTATATCTAAGTTGTGTAATAATCATATGCATTATAACCAGATTTTACTATAAAGTGAGGATACTAAATCCTCCTTTAGACACTTAGAGTGAGACTCAAATTAGAGAACAGGTATTCCATAAATATTTATTTATTCTTCTGTTCAACAGGCAGCCCACTGGTTAGAGTGACACAGAGGAAATTTATATTAGGTGTTCCATATGTTATATAGGTAATAGTTTATTTACACAGAAAGAAGGAAAGGCAGGGTCTGCTGTTTCTAATCACAGAGAACCAAATCAAGAGAATACATGCAATGAATCTTAAATGAAGGATGGGGTTGTGTATATGTGAGCACAGTGGGAGAGAAAGATCATATCATAGGTTACAAGCTGGTGCCATAGTAATGTGTTTTGCCCCACGCAGATACTGTTTAAAAACTTGAGACAACATTTTGGAAATCGGAGGTTTCATATAAAAATCCAAATTTCCAGCTTCCTTTGAAAACTTGGAAGAGTCACTCGCACTGGGCCCACCTCCCCACATGGCAGCAATCTGCTGTAGTCGGTGGCGGCTGTCTCCATTCCCCAGGCATGTGCTCGTCAGTCTGCCACAGTTCCTGCCACTCGGCCACCATGTCCCCATATGCATATACACCTGCCCGCCTCCCTCAGGTATCTTACCTCCTGATCCCTGTAGGCGTTTGGATTAGAAACTGTTCTGCATTCCCCAGCATTCTTTGATCTTTCCATTCATCACCGAGTCTCAGGTGTTGTGTAGCACATTTGATGGCAGTATCAAGAAACCGTATAGGGATTAAGATCCTGGCAGCACCACATTGTAGCCGTGACACTAGCAAGTTACTGCAGTTATCTGCCTATTTTTCTCATCTGTGAAGTGGGAGACCATTGTAGGTTCTCTGAGACTAAGTCAGCTTATACATGTAGATATTTTAGATTTGTGTCTGGCATAGGGTATGTGCACAGTAAATGCTGGCCATATTAACACACTTGAGGTGTGAATTCATGTCAACTGAGGATTGCTTGAACTGTATTATGTAATTAGTCAAGGACAACTATTGCTGTCCGTCAGTTTCTGATCACCATCAGCCAACCCAGTGGTTCTCAACCAGATGTATTAGAATCACCTGGGAGATTTTTAAAAAATACAAACACCCCCAGAGATTTAAGTTGAATTGACCCAGAGTGGAGCTTGAGCATGAATGTTTTTTAAAAGCTCCCTGGGTAATGTGATTCATTTGCTTAATCCCGAGTTGAGGACCCCTGAACTAACCAGAACTCCCACTCTGGGATGTTATCATTTCAGCCAAAAATAAAGACAGGAGATGGTGAGCCTGGTCAGCTTATCGATGGTAATTTTTCAGGCTCTTAAAACCCTAAAATTAGCTCGTGGACCTGGGTAATGGACTGCAACTCCTCGAGGTTGGAAACCAGAGAGACTCACGGAAGGAACCTACAGTAGGCAGGAGACACAGACTGCAGTCTTCTCCCTTAAACTCTCCCATCACCAAGGTTTTTCACTGACTTGGGCAAGTCGCTTAACCATCTCTGTGCTTCAGTAGCTCCATCATGTAAAATGGAAAACAGTACATTACCCAAACCTTCTGCTTGTATTATACTTTATTCTTCATGAGACGCTTTATCATCTGCCTGTGAGCTGGGCAGGGAAGGGCTGCTTCTCCCACTGATTGGACAGAAGTGGACACAGACCCAGACAAAAGAAGAAACTAGCTTGTAGTCACCAGTGTCAGCACTACCAACGGCTGGACCATTTGATGGTCTCTTGAGACACAGTGCAGCTGTAGGTCTGTGAAATCTACATGGGATCTCACAGCCTGAAGGAGATGGTTTTGGCCACTATAAATTGCTTAGAGCCCCTCCACTACAGGAGAACCCCTTAGGTGTTGATGGAACGTGATGGCCCCATGATTCATGAAAACCTCTGCTGCCAATAATATTTTCCTCCTCAAAGACTTAAGATCTGAGTTCATCTCAGTCTTATCAAATCAAATGTATCTTCCTTCTAACTTCTACCCTATTGGTCCTACTCTCTGTTTTCTGATCAGCACTTCATAAGTTTATGAAAATACTTTTCTAGCTGAATTTTAATTATTTGTTTCCATCTCTTTCTCTGCTCACTTGTCTCTGAGCTCCTTGAGAGCAGGGACTAAGCAGAGAGTAGTAGAATGGAGTCACATGCAGTGACACTGTCTGAGGCCTGAATTATGTGCTCCATATGGAGAGCACTGCCTTTGCGTAATGGCCTAGAATTAGGCGGCGTTTTCTAATCTGCACTTGTTTGGCCCTACTTGTTAACCCAACAGTCCTCTCTAGAGCATGAAACACAGCTGTATTTGGGAGGAAACAAAGTGTGGGAGACCCTACGCTCCAGGAAACGTTACTGAAATGTGCTATATGATTTCTCCCTTCTAGGGGAAAGCAAACTTCAAATAATAACTTACTTGGTTTTAATCTGACCTTAAGAAAGTGACAAATCAAATTACAGTGAGCTGCTTTGTGACATTTATAGAGAGAAATTTCACAATCTAGAAGTAGGGTTTGGGTTGGCTACTAGATCGTAGTTGGAGAGAAGTGCTGTGCACAAATGGCTACTCAAATACTTGTTGATAGGTGAAAAAATATGTGCAGAAGAAGAGAAAAAGTATGAGAAGCTTAGACATGACTTGGACGTACTCCCTAAGGCTGAAACCATAGAAAACACAAATATTAACTATTAATTTATTTTTAAAAATTGATATTGACTTTTAATGACAAAAGTAGTACATGCTTAGTATAAATAATTAAACCCATGCAATAATGTTTAAGTATGAAAGTCCCCTCATCCCAACTTCCACCCCCAGAGATAACCACTGTTAATCAACAATTAATATTTAAAACTTGGCCTTTATTTGAAAAATTGGTACATTTCAGCATAGTTGGCTAAAAGAATTTAAGTATGGAATTCAGAACAAGGGTGGCAACATCGCTCTTACAAACTGATTCAACCCATCTATAGTATTGAATTCCAGATTGGTTGCACTGATTTAAAGGGAGAAATTGATAAACTGCTCACAAGAAGGGAGGCAACTAGAATGTTGTAGGCTCTTGAAATCATCATATGAGAAATTAGTTATTAAGGCAATTGGGAATACTTAAGAGTGGGGGTGGATAAAAATTGTGCGTGATTGCTACATTCAAATATATGAAGTTCTTTCAAGTGAAAAAGGGAGTAAATTGTTATTCATCCTAAATTCTCAGCTTGTGTGTGATAACCGATACTTCATTTGTTCATTCATTCATTCATTTCACCAGCACTAACTGAGCGAAGTGTGTCAGGGATTGGGAATTTGTGGAACTGAATAGAGCATGGTCCCTGCTCTCAAGGAGCTCAGAGACAAGTGAGCAGAGAAAGAGATGGAAACAAATAATTAAAATTCAGCTTGAAAAGTATTTTCATAAACTTATGAAGTGCTAATCAGAAAACAGAGAGTAGGACCAATAGGGTAGAAGTTAGAAGGAATATACATTTGATTTGATAAGACTTGTTGAATAAATAAAACTATCCAAAAATGAAACAGTAGATGTTGTGTTTATGAAGAAGCTGGTTCAACCACCCGTTGGGGGTGATTTTCTAAGGACTTCAAGTAATGTGGGGCGGGATGAGAAGCATTGAACTCTAAAATTGTTTAATATTTCAGGAAACAATTCTCTAAAGTGCTGCTTTGTTTGGTTTCTATTTGAAGTTGGAAATCTGTTCCCATAGCAGGGGAACACGTCTTTCACTATACTGAATTGAGAACCTTTCGGGAGTAGAGGTGTGTGGCAACATGGTGTCATGTTAGAGCTGTGACAATTTGATTGGCTAAGAGTTGTAACCCTCACTTGGTGCTCATTCATTAAGGAAAACTTTTGAGCATTTACCTGGCTCACAGAAGTTCTGTAGGTTGCAACCTCTGCTGATAGTTCTTTCAAATGTTGACACGAAATAATCACAGAGGATAAGTCAAATCAATATGGTAACAAGTGCAAGACCATATACCATCAGTTAGTTGTGTAAATGAGGAAACACAGAGCAAGTGTGATGGGTAAAAGATTCTCAAAGAGGAATGACATACAAAGCATCCTCAAGGAAGTGATGGACTTAGATCTTGAGCAGAGAGGAGAGAACATTCCAAGAAGAAGAAATGTCATTAGCTGATATGGTTTTGCTGTGTCCCCACCCAAATCTCATCTTGAATTGTAGCTCGCATAATTCCCACATGTCATGGCAGGGATCTAGTGGGAGGTAATTGAATCATGGGGATGGATCTTTCCTGTGGTGTTCTCGTGATAGTGAATAGTCTCACGAGATCTGATGGTTTTATAAAGGGAAGTTCCCCTGCACACACTCTCTTGCCTGCTGCCATGTAAGATGTGACTTTGCTCCTCCTTTGCCTTCCACTGTGATTGTGAGGCCTCCCCAGCCATTTGGAACTGTGAGTCAATTAAACCTCTTTCCTTTATAAATTACCCAATCTCGGGTATGTCTTTATTAGCAGTGTGTGACAACAGACTAATACGTTAACCAAAACAGGGCAAAATAAACCAAAAGTTCATTTATGTGAGAGACACTAAGATAAGGGACTTCATTGAACCAGAGGGGCCATATTAGTGATGTAAAGATAAGAAGTAGGAAAAATATGGAAGGGGTTGGCCCAGATAAGGGATTATGATTGCTAAATTTAGTGGTTTGATTATATCTCAAAAATCAACTGTGAAGCGTGGTAGTTTCTTTCACAGTGATAAAAATGGAGGTGGAGGGTGATGGCCTAAATGAAGAAGTGGCCTTTTCAAGTAGGGAGAGCTGTTGAAAAACCAAACTCAGGTGGATGGCAGTGCATGTGACCCCCGAAGGGGCTGTTGGGAGAGCCCTGCCTCAAACCAGCTTCTCAGGGCCAGTGCTGCAGGCACTCAGCCAGGGCTTGCCCTCCCCTCTTACCCCTCCCTTACCTCTTTGGTTCCTCAATAATCAGCAAGGAGTGTTCTAATGCTGTGTCTCCCTTTGAAGGTGATATAGTATGTGCTCTTAACAAAAAATAGTATATCTAACATCTATACATATATAGTGAAAAGCATAGTGACAACAAACATCTGTAAACCTACCACCCAGTTCAACTAGTTTTAATGCTATCGAACCTGTTCACGTATTCTTCTCTTGCTCCCTGTCTCCTAAGAGTTACCTTAAATTCTCTGTTTATTGTTTTCCTTGTTTTTTCTCTGGACTTTACCATATTGCTTAGTTTTGCTTGTCTTTGAGATGTGTAACAGTGTTAGTGTACACTGTGTGTTCTGCACCTTGGTGTTTCATTCAGTGGTTACCTTTCTGGGATTTATCCATGTTGATGCATGTAGCTCTGGCACATTCATTTTCACTGCTCTCCAGTATTTCACTGTAGAAACATACCACAATGGATGTTTGCTTTTGTTCCCACTTTTTTTTTTTTTTTTGCTGTTTTGAACAGTGCTGCTGTGAACATGCATGTACATATCAGTTTAGCCCGAGTGTGAAT
Source organism: Symphalangus syndactylus (assembly GCF_028878055.3). NCBI lineage: Eukaryota > Metazoa > Chordata > Mammalia > Primates > Hylobatidae > Symphalangus > Symphalangus syndactylus. The sequence goes on along the minus strand of NC_072426.2, from coordinate 119,229,242 downwards.
TTCTCTAAGACACTGGTTCTCAAACATTTTGGTTTTAGGACCTTTTTACCAGGACCCCTAAACTCCAAAAACCTTTTGTGCATATGCATTGTATCTATTTATCTGTATCATGGTAGAGATTAAAACTGAGAAATTAAATATGTTATTAAAAATACTGATTCTAACCCATTACATGTTAACTATAAATACCATATTTTAATAAAAATATATTTTCCAAAAGAGATTTAGTGAGAAGAGTAGCATTATTTTATATTTTTGCAAATCTCTAATGCCTGAGTTAACAGAAGACAACGAGTCTCCTATCTGCTACGGCGTTCAGTCTTTTTTTTGAGATGGAGTCTCCCTCTGTTGCCTAGGCTGGAGTGCAGTGGCACAACCTCTGCCTCCTGGGTTCGAGCAATTCTTCTGCCTCAGCCTCCCAAGTAGCTGAGATTATAGGTGCCTGCCACTGGGCCTGGCTAATTTTTTTTTTTTTTTTTTTTTTTTTACATTTTTAATAGAGATGGGTTCTCACCATGTTGGCCAGGCTGGTCTCGAACTCTTGGCCTCAGGTTATCCGCCTGCCTTGGCCTCCCAAAGTGCTGGTATTACAGGCATGAGCCGCCGCACCTGACCTGCATTCAATCTGTGACATGTTTTGGATGGCATATCTGAAGAAAATCTGACTTCACACCAATATGTAATAGTCTTTCCAGATAATTGTGAATATTCTTTGATATTACACCAAGACTCAAAAAGAGGTAGCTTCTTAAAAATTAGTTGCAATGATTAATCAAAACATTTCAATAAACTTTTCATATTTTATAGCATTAAAATCTACTGGTCTCTCTTGTGCTTTGAATGGATCAATGTGCACGGAACATCTTGTGTTGGACATTTGGAAAATATTGGTTCACTGAGTTATGTAGATCTACCAAATGTTGACACATTTTGTTATACAATATAAAAAAATTATCAATATCAACACTGATGTTATCTGAAAGGTCTTTAAGGACTGTATTGGGAAGCTGTCAAATTCATAGTGTAAGATACATGTTTTCCAAAATTTTAATTCTTGCTTGAAAGCTTGAATTTTATTGTTGGCAACAAACACTGTCAGTTTTTCCTTGAAGTATCAGTCCTACTTTTCATTTCCAATGAAGAGTCTGCCAAATACCCATACTTGAATGACCATAGTCAGTTATCCTTTCAATTAAAAGTGATGTTCAAGGAAAAATTGGCTAGTTCGGCTCTTAACTCAGTCACACATGTTCTTTTCCTTGAGAAAGCCACTGTACTTCGGTGATAGAAGTGCTTTATGCATGTATTTCATTACATGTGTTATTAAAAAGATGTTTACTCAAGGGTCAGTCTTCAATGAAAATAATTTTTACTGCTTCATCAAAGACATTCTTAAGTGAAACTGGCAGAGCTTTTCTCCTTGTTTTGTTTTTGTGTTTGTGTGTTAGTTTTCTAAATATGTGCAGCAGTGAAGAATGAAGTCATTACTGGTATGGTTTATTGCTGTTGCTGTGATTCAAGCTAAGGTCCCAATAGTTTTACCTGTCATTGCTTTTGTATCATCATTACAGATGTCAACGGAGTAATAAGGGCAAATGATAGCTTAGTATTATTATAAAAACAGTTTTGATCTTGAGAATCCCTGAAAGGGTCTCAGAGACACATAGGGGTCCACACACCACACTTTGAGAACCACTACTCTAAGGTGTCTACATAGTAATGGAAATGCCACATCTTGGTGCATGTACGTCTTCAGATTTACTAGGTAATGCTATAATGTAGCACTTTGAATATTTTCACCAAAGACCCCAAAAGGCAAAGAATCCTGAAGATGGGGAACCCTAAACTCACAACGGTTCTCACAGCTTCTGTGAGATTTCCTTGATGTATCTTTGAATTATCTTATAATGTGCATTATACTGTATATCTGTTGGTTTAGACTAAAAGTAATGTTTTCAATAACTCATCAGTCAAATTACCTTTGTTTCTTGTAAATATGTATGTATCAGTTTTGGTCTGTGAAGATGCTCCATATTTATGCTGGTACCCGTTATGATTTCCTGGAACCCCTGTTGGAGGAGAACTCCAGTGAGTGCCTCGGTCCAGCATGATTTATCTTGGAGACTGCATGGTAGCAAAGAAGAGATGACTAAGATTTCCAGTCTTGGGGAACTAGGAGTATTTCTGGTCTTCGTGTCTTCTTTTTCTGGGTTGCTGTCCTCATCGTCCATGAACCCACTCATCTGAGACAGAAACCTGAGTGTAATCCAAATGCCACCCCCTTCCTTTTCCTCCCCTCATTGAATTTCTTCCCCACCCAGTTTTGTTGGTTCTGCTTCCCAAATATCTCTAGAATAAATCATGCCCACCCCCTGCCACTGCTTTGGTTTACACTCATATTTTTTCTCAAAGAGAATTGAAATGGTTGCCAGCTGACCTCTTTTTTTTGTTTGTTTTTGTTTTTGTTTTTTTGTTTTGCCTGAGTCTCACCTCTCCCCTCCCCAACCCCTGCCTCTGTAATCCAGTCTCCACACTGCCACCATGGCAGACTTTCTAAAACACTCATGTAATCCAGATAATCCTATTTAAGATCTTTTAGGCATTTTCTAAAAGGATAAAGTCTGGACTTCTAGACTTTACCAAGAAGCAAAATCTAGAAGATGCTTCGTCATCTGAGCCCCTTTCCTCTGCCATGTTGTATACTCCTTGTTTCATTCGTACTGAACTATCTGTTCTGCAAATCATACTTATACCTCCTTTTCTTGGCATATTCTTTTCTCTGTTTCTGAAATATCTTCAACTCATTTATGTGCCTGATAACCTGCTACTTAGCCTGCAACACTCAGTTCTCTGAGAAGCCTTTCCTGCTTCCCCTCCTCCATCGTCCCACCTGCTGGGTAGAATTAGGCATCTCCTCCCCTGGTTCCCATAGCTCTATCATAATAACTTCGTGTGCATAGTATATTTGCTTACTAGTCGATGTTCTTATTGACTGTGAGCTTTTAAAGGGCATGGACTTTCTTATTCATTTTTGTACATTCTTGCACATAACAGTAACTGATTACAGTAGGTGGTCAATAAATAATGCTGAATAAATGAATGGAGGGGAAAGTAAAGAGCTGGTCACAGAATTCAAGAAATAGGAGATGTTCTATTAATATTGTTGAATGAACACATGAATGAAGTTAAGAAGGGGGGAATCCCATAGGAGGTGTTTCATAAACACTGCTAAATGAATAAACAAAGTTAAGACTGGATCACAGAATCAAAGGGTTTTAGAGGTGGAAAGGACTTTAGAGACCATCTCCTGCTGTCTTCCTCTTTCAAAAATGAGAAAACGATTTGCCTAAATTGTCCTGGGCTGGGTATAGGAGGCTATGAACAGTACCCTGGACATTCGCGTGAATGTAGCCTGGAGATGACTGGAGAGGGAGTCACATGCTTCTCCTCCCTTCCCGAGGAGACTTGCCCAGAAGAGCAGAGGCCGTGGCCTATGCTGCAGGGGATACCACCGTCTAAGTGCAAGAGAGAACTTTTGTGGTTGGAAGTCTGTGGCACATTCCAGACTGTGGAGTCTCCCCTCAGCTATTGGCTGTTGCTCTCTTTCTGTCCTCAAACTGTGCCAAGACTGTCAGATTTTCCTGATGACTGGGCATATTCTGCATCTGGATTCCATGGTCATAACAACCAGAAGTTTCCTGTCTTCTTTGGTTGGGGTGATTATGATATAGAGCTGGGTAACAGTATCAACAGTTCTGAGGTAAGCTGTCCTCTTTAAAACATAATGTTTTCTCATCTGAGATTTCTAGGTGCCTGGGAAAAAGGGAAAGCTATTATTCACTAAGAGTCAACTCTGTGCCAGGTGCTTTACTTATATAATGCTAATTTACCTTTACATAACCCTGTACAATTGCAGATATTAGTGTCTTATACTCTAAACAGGAGAAGGTGCTTGTAGACTTCAGGTGGGCCTAGTGTATAGCAGGATAAGATTCGAGTGGGAGTGTCTGGTTCCAAAGCTTGTGCCTTTCTATTTTGCCATGCTGTTTCATGTTGTATAAATAGATTTTTTGCTATACAAAACTTATTGTGGCCCTATTTCACCAATATTAGTGAATTGTTGGAGTTGATTATATTTTATTTACTTAAAAGGAGGAGAATCTACAGGTTTCTGTTTTAATGTTATCCATGCTTCGCAGTTTACACGTACTTAGCCATCTCGGCAGGACCACCATGTATGGGAGAGAGAGCAGTATTATTGCTCTACTTTATGGATAATGGATTTGAGTAATGGGGGACAGAGCATTCTTCATATTTCTGGTTCATCACTGTATTCCTCCTACCATATCTAAGAGTTCGTTTATAGTAGGGTCTTCAATTTTTGTTAAATAAACATCAGAAGTTATATAGCTGGTAAATTCCAAATTCAAAGTGGAACCAAGTCTCTGAGTCCCAGCTCAGTGGTCCTTCCTTTGCTAAAGCATTCTGCTTTTCCCAGTGCTCTAAGCAGAGAGATGCAGGAATGAGCTCTCCCTTTCTTTTCTTTTTTTTTTTTTTTTGAGACGGAGTCTTTCTCTGTCCCCTAGGCTGGAGTGCAGTGGCGCGATCTCGGCTCACTGCAAGCTCCGCCTCCCAGGTTCACGCCATTCTCCTGCCTCAGCCTCCTGAGTAGCTGGGACTACAGGCGCATGCCAACACGCCCGGCTAATTTTTTGTATTTTTTAGTAGAGACGGGGTTTCACCGTGTTAGCCAGGATGGTCTCGATCTCCTGACCTCGTGATCCGCCCGCCTCGGCCTCCCAAAGTGAGCTCTCCCTTTCATGAGTATATGTGGGACTTGGGAACCCTCTTGATTTGGCTATCCAGTGAATTTCCACAAATCTGAACAAGTACAGGTGGTCCCTTAGAATAAGATCTTTCTTGTTTTTGCCTCTCCTCTTTTAAATACTCAATATAGGATTTGTTTTTATTTTAATTTTTGAGACAGGATCTTACTCTTGTTGTCCAGGGTGGAGTGCAGTGGTGTGATCACAGCTAACTGCAGCCCCCACTTACTGGTCTCAAGTGATCCTCCCACCTTAGCCTCCCAAGTAGCTGGTACTAGAGGCACATGCCACCAGCCCTGGGTTATTTTTAAACTTTTTGTAGATGGGAGTCTTGCTATGTTGCCCAGGCTGGTCTCAAACTCCTGGCCTCAAGTGATACCCCACCTCAGCCTCCCAAAGTGCTGGGATTATAGGTGTGAGACACTGTGCCTGGCTCAATATAAGATTTTAAATCATTTCTATTTACCTGACACTTAGTCCCCGATAAGATGATTGGATACTGATTGATGACCCAAAGTGGATTCATAGAGGATTTGCACCAGGAGGATCCCTGAGGTCATCTAAAACAGTGGCTTTCAAAACAAAACAAAATAGGTGGAACCCTTCCTTGTCTTTATGGAGAGCTCCACTATGTAGAAAAGATCAAAGCCAAAACAGGGCTGTGCAGGCTGGGTGTGTGCTGGGGTGAGAGCTGGGGGTGGGTCCGTAGAACCCAGCCCTGCCCAAGAGCCCCAGGCTTCTTCTATGTGGGGTTTGGAAACCACTGATCCATCCTAACCCCTCATTTTATAGATGAAGAAACTGAGGCACAAAGGTGCTCAATGACTTACACAAGTGGCTGGATTAAAAAGATGATAATGAAAATTGTTGCCATATATCAGAATTTTTTTTTTTTTTTTGAGACTGGGTCTTACTTTTTTTGCCCAGGCTGGGGTGCAGTGGTGCAATCTTAGCTCATTGCTATTTTAGAGCATCATTCTGCTTTTTTTTTTTTTTTATAAAGAAAAAGTGCCTGTTCTGGAGAGCAGAAGTCTGCAAACTGTAGCCTGTTTTTTTTTTTTTTTTTTTTTTTTTTTTTTTTTTTTTGCCTTGAGCTAAGAATAGTTTTTACGTTTTTAAAGGGTTGTTTAAAATAACAACATCAACAAAATATAAGGACAGAGACCATATGTGCCTCACAAAGCATAAAGTCAGATTTACTACTGCTGATATTAATGTGGAAATTTTTCTTAAAAATTAGGTTTTCTGTAAGTAACTTCAAAATAAAGATTTAAAACAAAGCCTCATTAGTTGAGCAAATTTATTAGATTGGTGCAAAAGTAATTGATGTTTTTACTATTAAAAGTAATGGCAAAACCGTAATTACATTCTGCCCCAACCTAATATATCAAAAGCTTTTCAAACTTGTGTTTTTCAAATAACTTCTTTAAATTGCCCAATATATTTTCACTCTCCTTTTAAAATACCAGTTTTGGGTGGAGGATAAGCTGGTTAATGAAATTCTTATAATATGTGGGAATGTTGCAGCTATAGAACTGCAGACAGTTCTTAGGTGAAAAAGAAGTGGTGTTTTTATTCAAATACAAAATTAGGGCAGTTAACAGTCACCCAAAAGGTCAAGAACCAGAGGAACTGATGTAGGAATAATATAAGTGGTCACTCCCAGGAAATGACATATGAATGCTGTTTTTTCTTTTTTTTTTTTTTGGACCAGCTACCTTGGAGTTGAGCCTTATCCAAAGTAGCAGTAGAACATGTTTCCAAACTTCAATCTTACCACTTGATGCATTTTCCAAAGTGCTATGATTTGAGTGTGTTCCCCAAAGTTCATGAGTTTGAAATAATTGCCAATGCAACAGTGTTGAGAGGTGGGGCCTTTAAGAGGTAATCAAGAGGGACCGTAAGAAGCTCCAGCTTCATAGCTGGATTAATATTATCATGGGAGTGGGTTTGTTACAAAAACCAGTTTGGCCCTCTCTGTCTCCAAGTGATACCTTCACTATGTTATGATGCAGCAAGAAGGCCCTCACAAAATACAGCCACTTGATCTTGGACTTCCCAGCCTCCAGAACTGTGAGCCCAATACATTTCTGTTCTTTACAAATTACCTGGTCTTGGGTGTTTTGTTATAGCAACATAAAATGGACTGAGACAGAAAATTGGTACTAAGAAGCAGGGTTCTTGCTATAACAAATACTTGAAAATGTGGAAGTGGTTCTGGAACTGGGTAACGGATAGATGCTAGAAGAATTTGGAGGAGCAGGTTAGGAAAAGCCTAGATTGTTATAAACAGAGCATTAAGGGCAATTCTGGTGAAGGCTCAGAAGAAGAGAGCTAGTGGTAAACTAAGAAACTTCTTAGAGATTAATTAAGGGGCTGTGATTGGAATGTTGGTAGAAATATGGACAGTAAAGGCCATTCTGATGAGATCTCAGACAGAAAAGAGGAATTATTGGAAACTGGAGTAAAGGCCATCCTTGTTATGATGTGGCAAAGAACTTGGCCGAATTGTGTCCATACCCTTGGGCTTTTAGGAAGGCAGAATTTAAGAGCCATCAACTAGGGTATCTCTTGAGAGAAATTTCTAAGCAAAATGTTGAAGGAGCTACATGGCTTCTATTAACTTCATACAGTAAAATGAGAGAAGAGAGAAATGATTTAAAGATGGAATTTATAATTAAAAGGGAAACAGAAATGAGGAATTTGAAGGATTCTCAGCCTAGCCATGTAGCAGAGAATGAAAGAACATTTTCAGGAGAGGAAACCATAGATGTGGCCCAGCAACTGATTGATTGATAAGGAGATTAACATGGATAGAAGGAAACCAAAGGACAATGAGAGAATGACCCCAAAGGTACTTTGGAGATCACCAGTGCTCCCCGTCCATCACAGGCCCAGAGTGCCAAGGCCTGGGGAAAAGAAATGTCAAAAAGAGAGGCCTCGGGTGCCCTTGAGACACTGGGCTTGCTGCATAGCACTGCTGTAAGTCTTTGCTCCCCACATTCCAGTACAGATCATGCCCCCAGTTCACCCCAGGTGTCACAGCTTTGGAAGGTGTAAGCAGCAAATCTTGGCTATGTTCATATGGTAGAAGTGTGCAGGTGCTCAAAATTCAAGAGCTGTGGGCATATGGCTTCCTTCATCTAGATTTCACGACCGCCTGGGGGCCCAGGCAGAGACTTTCTGCAGGAGCAGAGCTGATGCAGGGAGCCCCCAACTAGGGCAATGCCTAGTGGAGCTGTAGAAGTAGGGGAGCATGCAGCTCCAGGCTGGGAAAGCTGCAGGCACAAGACCAACCCTTGGATGAACTGAACCCAGCAAAGCCATTGGGGTGGGGCTACCTGAGGCCTTGGCGGCCCAACCCCCACCCCAGTGTACAGGGGATTGGGGACATGGAGTCAAAGGAGATTATTCTGGCATCTTAAGATTTAATATTGTTTTCCCTGTTGGGTTTTGGACTTACTCAGGACCAGTTACCCCATTCTCTTGCCTATTTCTCCCTTTGGAATGAGAATGCCTATTCTATGCCTGTCCCACCATTGTATTTTGGAAGTGGATAACTTGTTTAATTTTACAGGCTTACAGCTGGAGGGAAATTTGTCTCAGGGTGAATTGTACCTTGAGTCTCACCCATATCTAATTTAGATTAGACTCTGGACTTTTGGATTTTTGAGTTGATGGTGAAAGAAGTTAAGACTTTTGGGGCTATTGTGATGGAATTAATATATTTTGCATGTGAGAAGGACATGAGTTTTTGGAGCCAAGGGTGGAATGCTGTGGTTTGAATGTGTCCCCTAGAATTCATATGTTGGAAACTCAGTCCTCAATGCAACAGTGTTGAGAGGTGGAACCTTTAAGAGGTGATTAGGTCAGGAGAGCTCTGTCCTATGAATGGATTAGTATCCTTATCTCGGAAGTGTGTTGGTTATTGAGAGAGTGATTTTTTTTTTTTTTTTTTGAGATGGAGTTTCGCTCTTGTTGCCTGGGCTGGAGTGCAATGGCGCGATCTCGGCTCATGGCAACCTCTGCCTCCCAGGTTCAAGTGATTCTCCTGCCTCAGCCTCCCGAGTAGCTGGAATTACAGGCATGTGCCGTCATGCCTGACTAATTTTGTATTTTTAGTAGAGACAGGATTTCTCCATGTTGGTCAGGCTGGTCTTGAACTCCCAACTTCAGGTGATCCGCCCGCCTCAGCCTCCCAAAGGGCTGAGATTACAGGCATGAGCCACCGCACCCGGCCAAGAGAATGAGTTTTTATAAAAGTGAATTTGGCTATCTCTTGCTCTTGCTCTCTCTCAGCACAGGATGCCTTCTATTGTCATGATGCAGCAAGAAGACCTGCACTACATGTGGCCCTGAGGGCTGCAGAACCTTGAGGTAGTAAATTTCTGTTCCTTATTAAGTATTCTGTTTTAGCAACACGAAATCAACTAAGACAAGAAGCATCCGAGTTTTGTTGGGGATGGAATGAATGGCTCCTCAGGAGCATCACTGCTGGTGACAAAGCCCTAGAAAACAGTACTGGGTTTATTTTAGGTGAAAGATCTAGAAGAGCCCTCTTAGTGAAGACCCCAAGAGCATGCCTGAGGAATGCCTGAGAAGAAAGGAAGATACCTTCCGGATTCTTCAAAGAGAATTAAATGGATAAAACCATTGGACTTGAGTTGTTAAGGGAATGTTAATTTAGCTGTGGGGTATCCTGGCCCTTGGAATTACCTTAGCTTGTTGGTTGATTGCAGTTTTTGTTAATTTTTGTTGTTTTTTTGCTCTCTATTGTTGACTTCTGTGTGTATCAGAAGGTGGGCAGGGAAAATAAAAGGAGACAAGGAATAAGAATACATTTGACCACTTGATAGCAGCCCTGGCACAAAGCCTAGTAGGAGTAAAGGTTAAAACTGTTGGCCTAAATCAGTGTTTAAAGTTAACTTTGAGTTAGGGCTGTCCTTGAAATGGATTGTCCTTTGCTCTCATGGATTCTTGTGCATAACTGGTAAAAAATATTCTCATACGATAAATTGCACCAATATCATTTTGTGAATGTGTTGGTGGGTTGCAGGGGGCTGCCTCCTTGCAGCTTTTGTTTTATATGTATTTAAGCCTAAATAAAAAGCTATTTTGTCTCTTTTCCCTTGCTAAGTCTCTTGTCTCCCACAGCCCTTTTCTTTCTGGATATATGTATATTTTTAGTAAATAAAGGACTTACTGTATGAAGTTTTTCTTTGGCAGACAGAATGATGATGACTATAATATGTTTCATTACAAGGTACATGATGCCAGTGCTCTTGGTGTGTGTGTGTGTGTGTCTACAAAGAAATGTGTCATTTTATGTATAAGCTAAGATTTTGATAAGTAGCCATTTCTCTATCCATAGAATGCTATTTCTTAGACTGTAGAGTGCATTGTTATATGGTTAGGGCTGTTGGGGGTGTTCATTTTTGGTTAGGTTCTTTGACCTAGTAAAGACTTCCTGGCGATTTCAGTAGTTTGGTAATTTATTACTGATCTTCTAATAAGTATTGGTAATGTTAGATGAAAACGTTTATACAAAAAGAAATAAAAGTCAAGGAAGCAGATAATCAACTGATTTATCATCCTTAGCAGACTATTTTTCTGATAACGATGTGGTAGCCATGGTAAATTTACTTCTGATTGCTTGAGGGGACAGATTCTATGTGCCTTTTGTAATACAGAGGTGCATGAAAGGGTGAGGGAGCAAGTAATCAATCCGTGGACTAACCAGTCCCATTTTGGTCTTTAGATTGGCCTTTTGGCGAGTAAATTCAAGCTATCTTTTCAACAAAAGAAAAGATTTTCTTATTAATTTGCTGAAACGTGAGTAAGGATATAATGATGAGTATTTTTTTTGTTTGGATATCTCTAAGTAGCCCTAGTAAGGGAAGGCCTCTTTGGTAATGTGTGGGTTTTTTTTGTTTTGTTTTGTTTTGTTTTTGAGACAGGGTCTCACTCTGTTGCCCAGGCTGGAATGCAATGGTGTAGTCATGACTCACTGCAACCTCTGCTTCCTCATCTCCAGTTATCTTTCTGCTTCAGCCTCCCAAGTAGCTGGGACCACAGGCATGCACCACCACACCTGGCTAATTTTTGTATTTTTGGTAGAGATGCGGTTTCACCATATTACCCAGGCTGGTCTTGAAATCCTGAGCTAAAGTGATCCACCAGCCTTGACCTCCAAAAGTGCTGGGATTATAGGTGTGAGCCACCATGCTTGGCCTATTTTTTTAAACCTTTCATTTGAAAGAAATTTGACTAAAATTGAGAAATAAGCAAAAATAACTTATTAGTCCACTCATAGTCCTTCCAGCCTTACAGGACTTAACACTGATCAGCATTGTGGTCAGTTTTATGTAATAATATCCAGCTTATTACAAAAACTACATTACAAACTGAGGCTATAGTTGAGAATCCAGAGGTGAACAAATTCAGGAAAAATGCCTCAGGCCTTCATCCAAATATACTTATATTAGTTTTCTTGGGTTGCTGTAACAAAGTATCACAAACCAGTGCTTAAACAACAGAAATTTATTGTCTCACAATTCTGGAGGCTAAAAGTCTGAGCTCAAGGTGTCCACAAGGCCACACTCCCTCTGAAGGCGGTAGGGAAGGGTCTGTTCCAGGCCTCTCGCGCAGCTTCTGGTAGTTTCTAGGCTTGTGATAGCATAACTCATCTCATGGTGTTCTTCCTGTGTGCATGTGTGTCTTTGCATCTAAATTTCCCCCTTTTATATGGACACCAGTCATACTGGATTCGAGTCCACCCCAATGACCTCATCTTCACTTGATTATCTGCAGAAGCCTATTTCCAAATAAGGTCACAGTCACATGTACTGGGTGTTAGAACTTCAATATCTTTTGAGAGAACACAATTCAACCCATGATACTAGGTATTCATTCCAAGTTTGTACACAGTTTTAATAAGCCTGGTGATTTTTATCTCAGTTTATGCATACAAAGAATTATAAGTATAGGAGAAAGAGTCTCTGCTGAGGATATAATGGAGAACAAAAGTATTCAAAAAGACTATTAAAGTAGGAATAAGAACTTAAAATACATAGTTGCTTTGGGCCATTCAATGGAGGGACAAACTGCTGAAAAGTTCCAGTAGCTCCTGAAACACATTTATGTATAACAAACATAATAACAGCATCAACATGTTATGTTTGAGTGTGTATGCACTTTTAAATCCCATCAAAATAAAATTTTGAAAATATTGCGTGCTTGATGTACTTTGGTAATTTTTGGTTACCTGAAAAATTATTTTTTTGTCAAGCTCCTCACATATTGTCAGATGTTCTGAATATTTGGGTTTCAACTTGGCTTTGTCATTCAGTAAGCATGCATGTTGTGTAAGCCATTAACTTTGGAACTTGGGTTTTCTGGTCTGTAAAATGAAGAGTTTGGTTTCCCATATAAAATTATTGTGAGGATGAAATTTGCTGATGAATATGAAAACATCTATCATAGCTCCAGATGTGTTTTCATGATTGTTCATTCATTCAACAAATGTTTATTGGGAGCCTACTGTATGCAGTTGCTTGTTCTAGAATTCATTCATTCACTTAATGCTGATTGAAAAGTACCACGATTTAGTAGTATTGGGACATCTGAGCTCAAGCACTGCCTATGTTTGGAAATCATCTAGGGGACCTTGGGCAAATCTCTGGCCCTCTCTAGGCCTCTAACTAGAGACTAGCCATGTAGAGTAGATTTCCAAGGCTTTTCCATCTGTAAAATAATTCATATAACAAAATTCAAGTATAACGAATAGTTTTTGATATCTTACAGATTAATTGTATTATACTGGCAAGTTACTTTATTCTCTGCGCCTTTGCTTTTGTCTTTGAAAGTGGGGTTAATAGTTCTAGTACTGTTTTCTGGTTAGTAATAGCAGTAATAATGACAGTCACCCATTATTGAGCTCTGGGCATTGTGCTAGATATTTTTATACATTCTTGCTTCTACAAACACGGTACATGTTTCTCCAAAGCATGTCGGTACCTGGAGAAACAGGTTGCATCTTTCTAGAGAATAAAGTTTCCTTGATGGCACAGCTGTGTATAGAGTGGAATGCAGAAGTCACTTGAAATGTTAAGCTAAAACTCAAAGAAAGTTGAGGCTTCTTAGAGGGGGCGGCGACTTTAATACCAAGTTCCCCTGCAGTGCTGTTCTTTCTTGGCCTTTGGGGAAACTGGTGGAAAAGTTTGCAAAACAGGCTTTTTCCCTGTTCCATGTTTGACTCACATGAGAAAAATAGCATTCTAATTTACAATTTTGAAAATAGTTCTTATTTCCATCACTGACAGATGTTACCTTTATGATTGTTCAGCCTATTCTTCCATTTCATTTATGCATTGGACAAATAATAATTGAGTGCCTGCTCTGTGTTCAGTACCATCCTAAATGCCGAGGATGCAGCAGCAACCAAAACAAAGTCCTCCCTCGGAGCTTGTATTCTAAAAAACAGTGAGGTTTGAGGGCAGACCTGAGGAATTAGGGGAATTAAGCATGTGGCTGTTTCAGGCAAAGGAAGAGCAATTGCAAAGGCCCTGAGGCAGGAGCTTATTTTCCTAGTAAGGGAGAGTGTTAGGAGAGGAGGTCACAAGGAGATGACTAGGGATGCCTTGAGGTTCAGGTAAGAGTTTTGTATTTTATTCTGAGAAACATGGGAAACCATTGTGGAGGTTTTGGGGATGGGAGTAATGGAATTTGACATACTATTTTTGAGAACTTACTTTGGCTGCTGGTGAGAATAATGGAGCAAGGTTGGCAAGTGAGGAGACCAGTTGGAAGGCTACTGCCATAGTACAGATGGGGGATGGCAGCACTGGGTACCTGGGTAGTAGTAGTGGTGGAAATGGTGCAGAGTGGCCAGATTTGGTACCTCTATTGAAGGTAGAACCAACAGAATCCGAGAATGAATTGGATGTGCGGTCTGAGAGAAAGAGAAGAGTCAAGGGAGGTGGCATGGTTTTGGGTCTAAGCTATTGAAAGGATGGAGGAGTTGCCATTCCTGCTGAGACGGGCAGGTGGAGGGAGGAGCACGGGCAGTTCCTCGGCCATGGAAGGTCTGGCTAAGCACTTTATATGAAGAATACTGAAACTGACTTAGCTACTGTTTGGAACTCACTCTGCAGAGGAGTGATGCGTTCATTTGTGTTACCTTTATTTTACTCACGGTCATTTAGAATAATGATTTGAAAGTGTTGCTGTGTGCCAAATGCTCGTCTTGACCCAGGATCCCCCCCTCCCCCCCCGTGTGTGGACTCCTCTCCTCTCCAGACTTCCTCTCACTTCCTCATGCCTTTGCGGCACCTTTTCCCTAGCTGGACTGGTGACAGGAATCTGGTTGTCTTCTCCACCCTGGCAGTTTTAAATAACTAGCAGTTCTTACATTTTCTTCCTGGGCACGCTGACAGCGGTTGGGTGTCCTGGACATCCATGTTTCGATAACTGTAATCTCCGAGTCTCTGTCCTGTGAAGCCGATTGCTGGCCGTGCATTTACCTCAGACTGTGGACTTGGAGCCCTGAAGACGCGAGAGGTCTCTTAGTTTCAGGCAGACCTGGTGTGGGGGATGTGCTAAGGCTTTCAGGCTACAAAGGGACAATTTAAAACTTGGCAAGTAAAACTGGCCTAAATGCGGATGTGTTTTATGCTTAGCATCATAAAATTGGTTCAGAACAGCCTGATATGCGGCAGAAGAAACCTTTATTAAACATTATAGAGGTCATTGCTTTTGTCTTCCTGATACCTCTTCCCTCTCCTTTCTTCTGTGACCCACATTGAGCCCATTGTAGAACCCGCCCCCTGGCCTCAGTGATAGGCCCATGGAGGGGAACATGACCTCCAACAGGCCAATCAGAGGCGGAAAGACCTTTCTCTAGTGGGAAGTCATTGAGAGTGAAAACCCAGAACCGGTTGCAGCCAGGTTTTCAGCCTCCTGGGAAAAGTGGCCTGAGAGGAAGAGACTAGAGGCGAAAGAAAGAGAGAGAGCCCTGATGGTGCTTTCGACATCCTATCTGATGCTGGCTTCATTGTGCCCCCTTTATTGTTTGGTACAGGAACTGAGAAAATTCCCTTATTGCTTCATGCGGTCCTGCTGGTTTTCTGTCATTTACAACCACAGGAGCCCAGATACCCCTACTATGAGCAGGGCATCAAGAAGGAACACAAAAATGACTAACTCATAGCCTTGCCTCCAGGTATATATAATGTAATAGTTTGATTTCAAAACTAGTGAGTATGGTAAAATAGTTGGTAAGGTCTACCTTTGACAAATCAATACATAGTATATTTTTTAAATGTGAAGATAGTGTATTTTATAAAAGTATAAAATTTTTTCATTGGGTTAATTTGTCTAACATATATCACTTGAATATTAGCTTTCTCCATGACTGGCATATTTCCTTTTTGATAATTTGCTGAGGAGCAAGGCTGCTTGTAAATGAATTTTTGTCTACCATTAAAATCGCCCTCATCTTTTGAGGTCCATTTCCAAAGCCACCTGCACCTCTGGAGTTAATTATTCCCTCTTTTGTGCTTACACAACCCTTGCTGTTTCTGTATGGTGGCACCAGTCATTATGCTTTGAATGCTTGTGAAACCCTCACTCTTCTGTTAATTAGAAACTTTTATGCCAGAGACTGTTGTGTCTCTGAGTTTCCCTTTGCGGGGAACAGTTCCCTGAACGTAGTAGGTGATCAGTAAATGCTTGTTGAATTAAGTCAATTAGTAGCACTGGTTTTGCTAATAACTTTTGTATTAAACTTACAAACTACTTTTATGTAAAACTGCATGTAAAAGTTGGTTGTATGATTTGCAACACTTATTATGAGTATAACTGATAATGCTAATGGAAATGTATGATCTTAAAAGGCATAGATATTTAGCTATAGAAGTGTATTAGTAGGAAAGGGAAAACTTACAAGATTTTTACATGAAAATAAACCAGAAGGTTGGTTGGTAGGTACCAGGTGAACATACCTGTGGTCACAAGAAGAGAGTGTTGGAGACACTGTTAGAGATTTGACCGTGAGAAAGCATCTCTCCAATCCTATGCCAGGTGAGTCCTAAGAATTTAAGTCCTGTTCTCATTAAAACCTGCTGGCTAGATTCATATGGACTGACTGGTGGGAATAGTTTGCGAGTAGATTTAGAAATGGGACTTTTAGGCTTCCTTCCCCACTAGCTTAAACCAAAAAGCATGAAAATTAATAGGTGTCTGTTATATATTTTTTTCACTGTGCACTCACAATCTTTCTGAACTCTGAACGAGGATGCTCTGAGATGTATATTGGTCCAATTAAATGCATCTGATTAAAACTGTCAAACCAAAAAGGAAGTGAGTTGAAAAGACATTCTCTACTGAGAATGCAGCAAGAGTTGTAGATATCAAGTTACCGAGTTGCTGCTTGAGAACTGAATTATAAATAAATGTGTTAGGTAGTGGAATTTTGTTTTGTTTTCCCCAAAGGAGAAATATTCGCCACATGGAAACAAAATTTATTCAGCATATTTTCATTCTGTAATTGCACCATTGCTATTCTTAATGCTTTGTGTTTCTGATTTAAAGGGAAAACACACACAAAAACAGACTGTTGTGTAAAATTGACAAGAATGAGTGTGAACCTGACAGTCAGAGACAGAGGTTGTTGTAAAATTAGCAATGGAAATAGCTTTCTTCTCTGGAGGTTAAAAATAATGTATTTACAAGGAAGTTGTTTACATTGGCCATTTAGAGGCTTCCCTGGGAAGCCTTGGTTAAGAAAGCTGTGAAATCCATGGTCACTGTACCACAGGAAGCACTTCCAGGACTCTGGCTTGTGCAGTGCTGCTCTGTGATTCCATGTGAAGAGTCCGTGCTGGTTGGCAGACTGGAAAATGGTGGTGTCTCGCTGCCTAAGACTTCTCAGATTGTGAAAGAGAGACACAAAAGTCAAGGCTTGCATGTTCTAAAGTTTGTTGTGTCCAGCAAATTCATCTTCTAGATTTCAAAAATGCTTTGTTTTGAGCTCCACAATGAGAGAACTTTTTCTCACGATGTAGTGTGAAAGGAAATTCCAGGCTAGGAAAGGTGCAGATTGTCCTATAGACTCTGCAGAAGGAGAGCTCACCATAGCTAGACCACTGCAACTTTCAAGAACTCCTCCTTGATGAGATTGGACATGAAAATAGAGAATCCCAGCAGGCAAAAAAAGAAAAAAAAAGTGGGAGAAAATCCTTGCTGTTTTGTGAACACAGACGTATTTGTTTGAGCTTCTTACAATTTTTCCCCACCCTCTGCACATACTCATTTTCTTGCATTCATTTCTCCCAAAGCTCCTCTCACCGTTTATTTGACCTCAGGTATTGCCAGAATAATTTCAGGTATGTTTCTCCTCAAGTTTCTGCTCTTTCTCTTTCTATGCCATGCATTAAAATTATATGGTAACTTATTTCTTGAATAACCTCAATTTCAGTAGCAGCATCTTCAGAAAAGTGATTAATAGAGTATTATGAATTTAAAAGATACTCTTTATGCATCCAAGTTTTCTTGCAGTCCAGAGGTGTGTGTATCTCAGTGATCGAGTCTGCAAACAATAGAGGGATGGATGGTTGAGAAATTATCTAGGCATTTTAGGGGCCACAAACAGTTCTGTTTAAGAAATACTTTGTTTACTCACTTGTTTGTTTTGAGTTTGTGTTTTGACAAGGTTAGGAAAGTTGCTTTAAATGTAGATATTAGCTGTTGTATCTTTCAAGAATGTTCGGATATCTGTATCACTGCTTGGTAGGATTAGAACCTGAATTGACGGTTTCTTTAGCCTTTGGCACACTTACCTGTTTGCATACTCACCTGTTTCAGCACGTTTGGAGGGGGAATATTCTTGCTCCCTGAGGGTGTGGAGGGGGTTAGGAAATTAAGCTTTGCTTTTGGGACTTTGCCAGTAGAAGTGCTAAATTCTTTAGGCATTTGAATCTCCTTTTGACCGACTGCAACAAAGAAGAGGCAGAATGGGAATGAAGAGATTAGAGTACAGGAATAATGAGTGCTCACCTCTTAATGATTTGTCTCAAGATAAAGAGTGAATATGTCCTTATCTAAGAGAATCCCTTGCTGATTTCTGATTCAAGAGGTTGGCAGGAAGGATGGGGGAATGGAAAGGGGGTGAGCAGCTGCTCAGAGCTCTCTAGAAGTCGTTGTTCAGAGGTTCTGTCTGCAGATTGTGCAGTGGAACCTTGCAGAGAAGCACTGGGCCAGCTCAGAGATTTGGGGTTCTTGGTTTCTGCATTAGCTCTACGTGGTCGTGTGTCTTTGATTCAGCCAGTAACCTTTACTTAACGTATTTAATAGTCTGAGTAAGATGACAAGATTGGATGTGTGGTTGTAACTTCTTGTGGTTCTCAAAACCTAGATTTTATGTATGTTGTTAGGTGACCCTACTGCATTAGTTTAGAACCATTCTTGACTATCTTGAGCTACTCTGGTATGACACACATATGACCTAAAAGTATTTAAATTTGAATAATATATTTTCCCCTTACTTCACTTAATGAATGTACTTCATTTAATAATAAAGGTTAAAGAAAAGATTCTTTGAGCAGATATTCAACAAATTCTTAGTGTAGGGATTTTTAAACTTTTGACTTACTATTTATAGGATACTCCCTATGTGATTCTACTGAAGGATGAGATGTTTAATCTGAAATCAAGGAAGGTGGTTTGCCAAAGAAACATAAAATTAGCCCTATTGTTGAAATTGATGTTGACTGCTTGGTGTTTGGTAAAAAGCATCTCTCCAAGAAGCCACTGGGGAAATGATGAGTTTAGGGTCGCCGCCAATTTCAGGAAAGATGAAAAATGTTGAAATCAAGTGGGAAGAAGGAAATGTGGCAGATCACAAAGAACCAGACTGTTTTTAACAGAGAAAATTCAATTTAATCTGCTTTTTTCCCAGTGAATTCCATTTGATATTTTACATTTTCTTGATAACTTAATAAAGAATCTCAGGAAGGAGTTGTACAATTTTAGCTTCGTGAAAGAGAATTTGTCATTTGTGACATTTCTTCTCTAAATTGCATGGGAAGATCAATGTATTAGTGTATAGTTCATGCATTACTAGTTCTAGTTATATCTATTTCAAAAAGAAACAGCATGCTATATGGCAAAACTTGGCACAAGGAGGGATTTTGGCTCAATCGTTACACATACATTGAACTCTGCTAGGGACCAGACATTGTGCTAGGCACAGTGTGGAATATGTAGATAATAAAATACAATTCCTGCCCTCTAGGAGCACCACTTTAGAAGGAAGCCAATGGCAGACAGATAATTTAGAGTAATATAAAATCAATATCAACAAAATATGAGAATGTTGGCTCTGCAATAAAAATATGCACCTAATTGGGTCACTTCTCACCCCTTGCAGTCCTGAGCTGAGCCTTCATAATCCCCACCTGGGTCCTAGCCTCCTAGCTGGCCTCTTTATGCTCATCCTTGTACCTGGAGTCTGTTTTCCACACAGCAGCCAGAACAATGCTTTGACAACATAAGTCATGTCATAACACTCGCTTGCCACAAACCCTCCAGTGGTCTCCAGTTTTGCCAAATTCAGAAGACCTTTCTGCCGTTCACAACGTCCTGTAGATCTGCGTGACCCCATTCCTGCACCACAGTGCATGCGCGCACACGCGCACACACACACACACACACACACACACGTGCATACACACTGTCATACACATGCCAACACAAACTCACTTATGGTATTCTCTGGCCTCCTATGGCACTGCTCTGACCTCACTCACTGCACTCCATGCACACTGGCTTCAGTGCTGTTCCGTTCACGTGCCAGGCATGTTCCCACAGCAGGGCCTTCACAGTGACTCTCCCTCTGCATGGTCAGTTTCTCACTTTCTCCAAGTCTTTGCTCAAATGTCACCACTTCTGTGAAGCTCCACCTTGACCACCTGTTTAAAATTGCAGCTCTCTTCCCACCCATTACTCCCCATCCTCCATGTCCTGCCCTATGTGGTTTTCCATGGACTTATCACCCTCTGGCATGCTATGTTATTTACCCATTTATTAATTTTGTTTGACACTTGTCTTCCCCACTGGAATGTAAGCTCCAAGAAGGCAGGATCTTAGTTTTGTTCATTCTGACTGAGTGTTCCAGGGAGAATTGTAAGGAAGAAACCTTTGAGCCGGGTGTTGAAGGGTAGGTAGAATTGGACAGTCAGCTTTTCTGGGGAAAGACATTTGAGATAGAAAGAATATCGTGCGAAAAGGTAGAAAAGTGGCAGAGCTCATGAATGCCCCTAGAATGGCAAGGAGCCTGCCTAACTGGTGCAGGGGAATGTCATGGGAGTGGTAGTGGTGGATCAATAAATAGAAAATAATGAAAAGACACTCTTAGTGGAGGGAGGGAACACATTCCTAATCGCTGCCTGTGATAACATGGCAAGCATGTTGATGACTGGAGTTGAGGACCCTCAAATAGGTAGCATGCATAACATGGGAGGTACTGTCACAGTCAAAAGTCAGAAATGTGAGTAGTGTTTGCTAATGAAATCTGATTTTATACGGTACTTGACTGTTTTCAAAACATGATCACATGCTTATTATGATTTAAGCTTCATAACAACTGATGAAGTGAGTTAAGCAGGTATTATGTACATTTTTGATGAGCTTTTTAAAAAATGAATTGCATCTTATATTGGAGGAAGTGGATTCTCAGACCAGCTCAGTGACTTGCCTAGAGTCATGGAGTTAGAAAGTAGGGAAGCGCTTCCCACTGTCTGTGTCTCACGGTCTGTGTCCCACTATGCCAGGCTGCCTCTCTCATTCTGTCACAGTGCTAAACATACTGTGGTGGTTTTTCACAAGGATATAGGCTTCTTTCCATTTCCCCCCATTCCCTGAAAATAGCAGTTTCTTCATCCAATTACCTCTTTACCAGATCCATTTTTCTTTTTCCTTCTTTTCCCTTTCAACTTATCTGGACTACTTGGGTATGTTTTTACCTTTGCCTGTTTACCATGTTTTACTTTTTTCAGGCTTCTGCCAAGTCTGTCTGACATTCTGTTAAGGCTGTTGCCACCTTTCATTTGGTTCTTGGGTGGAAGGGAAGAGAAAGCATGTCATCAACTCCATTTGAATGTCTTGAGACTTACTTATTGTTCACTTTGGGAGTAAACCTGATCTTCTTAATTCTCCCCAGATGTTAGTAGGCAGGAAGAGGTGGAGGGAGAGCTCAGTGAAGGAGAACACTGGTATGGAAACTCTTCAGAGACTCCGTCAGAAGCATCCTATGGGGAAGTCCAGGAGAACTATAAGTTGTCTCTGGAGGACCGGATCCAGGAGCAGTCCACGTCCCCCGACACCTCCTTGGGAAGCACGACTCCCAGCAGCCACACGTTGGAGCTGGTGGCACTGGACAGTGAGGTCCTGCGAGACTCACTGCAGTGTCAAGATCACCTTTCCCCGGGAGTGTCTTCTTTGTGTGACGATGACCCAGGCTCCAACAAGCCCCTGAGCAGCAACTTGAGGCGGCTGCTGGAGGCTGGTTCCCTCAAACTCGATGCTGCAGCCACGGCCAATGGCAGAGTGGAGTCCCCCGTAAACGTTGGATCGAACCTCTCCTTTTCCCCGCCTTCCCACCACGCCCAGCAGCTCAGTGTTCTGGCCAGGAAGTTGGCCGAAAAGCAGGAACAGAATGACCAATACACTCCAAGTAACCGTTTTATATGGAATCAAGGTAAGTGGTTGCCAAACTCAACCACCACCTGCAGCTTGTCTCCGGATTCAGCCATCCTAAAACTGAAAGCTGCAGCCAATGCCGTTCTGCAGGACAAATCTCTCACCAGGACTGAGGAGACCATGCGATTTGAGTCCTTTTCCTCCCCTTTTAGCTCCCAGTCTGCCAGTTCTACCTTGGCCGCTTTGTCCAAGAAGGTCAGTGAAAGAAGTTTGACTCCCGGTCAGGAGCACCCTCCACCGGCCAGCTCCTTCCTTTCCCTGGCTTCTATGACCTCCTCAGCGGCCCTTCTGAAGGAGGTGGCCGCAAGGGCTGCGGGCAGTCTTCTGGCTGAGAAATCATCGCTGCTGCCTGAGGACCCTCTACCGACCCCGCCTTCAGAGAAGAAACCAGAAAAAGTCACTCCGCCACCTCCACCACCACCTCCACCACCTCCACCACCACCACCACAATCCCTGGAATTATTATTACTCCCAGTTCCTAAGGGAAGAGTTTCTAAACCCTCCAATTCAGGTATGGCATCTTTTCTTTCAATCATCGTGTAAGTCCTTTAGACTATAAACCGCGATGTCTTATTCATTGCTTTTTTCAGTTGGGCTCCCCATCTGATCTGAGGCAGGAATAAAAAAGCAAGAGCACAACAAAAATACTCTAAGTAAGCAGCATAGTAGTCTTTCATGTACATATTACACAAAGACTTCACAAATAGCTTCACTTTTGAAAGGTAATGAATAATCTTAGAGACATACAGCATTCCCTCCCTTTCATACAAATGATTTTTTTTTTCTTACTAAGTTCAGGCTAGGTCCATACAAGATATATTTAATGGGAGAAGATCAAAGCATCTTTGTCATGGAGTGCATGGCATCACTGAACATAGGGGGAAAAAAAACCCACTGCTTTTGAAATAGTGGACAAGGGAGAGCCCACACTCCTGCTGCCTCCATCACAAATGGACTTTTGTACAATCAGGAACTACTCTGCCCTAATTTATCACAGCATATACTTTTATGTTAGCATTTTTATTACTTTTTGTGGAGTTTAAGCCCTTTTCACGTATCCTATTCTTCTACAATTTCTTGTCCTATAAGAACTCAGAAAGATTGTCAATCAAACATAATCAACACATTTCCTGTGAATGCTTTATTTAATTCAAATCCAATCCAATTTTGAAGGAATATGCATGTGGAAAATTTGAATCCTAAGGTTTTTCTAGTGGAGGCAGTCTTTCCAAAGGAGAAATCGCTGTCATATAGGACCTTAGTATTCACAATTATTCATCTGAGGGAGAAATTTAGTCACTTGAATTCTTACAGTGGGAACACCATTTCTTGTTCTGGTTTGCTTTAAAATTGCGTGCATGATAAATACACGTTCCTGGGGATGCGTGTTGGGGTTTCAGATGTCTCTTAAGGATATCCTGCCAGACTGGAGCAGGAAGTAGGCTATGTGCGTCCTCATCGGTACAAACATTGCCATCGTGTGTGTCTAGCCAACTTTTGATTATTTTCAGCAACAATGATGAAGAGGGTTTGGAATGGCAAATAATTGACTGAACTATCACAGTTAATGTCAATTTGATGCATTTATGACAAATTTCCATTTAAATGGCTGAGTGAGCTATATGCACTAATTACAATTACTTCAAAACTTGAGTCAACAGCAGAAGACAATGAGAAAGACAGGTATCTGGGACTTTTATGACTCTTGGTGATCCAAACTGTTCACTCCAGAGTTTCTGAAATGTCAGTAAAATCCTAGGATGTTTATCAATTCTAAGTTCCATTTCTCCTCTCTTCTCACCTGCCATCTGGTGAAATAAGGAGAGAAATGGGTAAAATTAGGAAACAAGGAGAAGAGCAAAGGAGGCTGGGGTAATTTTACGATGGAAAAAAATCACTCCTGACCTATAGAAATTTCATTTAGGGGTAGCAGTAGAAAGAGAGGTATGGCTATATATAAAATAAAATTTTAGGCCAGGCGCAGTGGCTCACACCTGTAATCCCAGCACTTTGAGGGGCCAAGGCGGGTGGGTCACCTGAGGTCAGGGGGTAGAGACCATCCTGACCAATATGGTGCAACCCCGTCTCTATTAAAAACACAAAAATTAGCCGGGCGTGGTGGTGTGCACCTGTAATCCCAGCTACTCGGGAGGCTGAGGCAGGAGAATTGCTTGAACCTGGGAGGCAGAGGTTGCAGTGAGCTGAGATCGTGCCACTGCAGTCCTACCTGGATGAGACTCTGTCTCAAAAAAAAAAAAATAAAAAAAAAAATAATTATATATACATATATATTCTGCATATCTAGTTATTGAATAAATGTGTGAATGGTGTTTCTAGTATACAATTCATCTGGACATTTGTTACTTGGAAAAGCTTATACAAAGTTAATAATAAACTTTAGTTGATTGAAGACTTGGAAAGAAGTGACTGATAAAACCACGTTTCCTGAAGCCCAAACTGTAGCAGCTTTGTCATATTAAAGTAGTGTCCGGTATAACCAGCAATGGTTGTGAATATAATTTTTTTTCACTCAAACGACTAGATACATGTAAAGATGAGAAAGAGATCATGAGCTTCCAGTGAGTGGTAGACTTTTTGTTTGTTTTGTTGTGGGAAATACACCCAAGGCAAAAGCTATGTTCCTTTTTTGTTTAAATGCACTTAATCTATACCAGCAACTCAGTGGGGTTCTCAGAATAATTGAATATGGGAGATCTATAAGAAATCGTTTCTTACTTTGCTTTTTACTAAATTTATTATATTGCTGAAACACTTAATATTTTAATCAATGGATGTTGAGAATGTTCAAATTGAAAGAGGAGGGAAAGGAACTTCTCAGGTTTGGGTTATAGAACCCTGTGCTGATTGACTTGTACCTAAGGCCTCCCCACCCCAACTCCCCCATTTCAACATACCTCTGTTCAGTCTAAGACTTGAAGAAGCAGCTCCATCAGCAGAGTAATTTTATTTTAAAAATCTTTCATTTTGTAAAACTCATGCATGAGGAAAGATCACTGCCAAGAAAATGAGGGTCCTTGAAATTGTTACCCGAAAAATATTCCATATGTCCACGTGGGCACATCCTATGTTCAAATTCTATTTGTTATTGCATGGCTTGGAAACAGAAGAGGGGATGCCCTCACTCTTTTCAGTTAAAGTGAATGTCATCACTTCCCAGCAGCCTAGCTAGATTATGGGTTAATAAGGAGTTCATAGAGTATCTAATTTTGTTATTTGTCTTTGTATCATGGGTACACAATTTGATGTTACTGGGGATCACTGATTTTGGCATCTGAGGAGTGGAAGGAAAGGTGGATCATCTCCATCTGTCCCCTCCACCCTCCCCAACTCCCTTTTCTTCTCTCCCCCTCCCTCCCCCACCTTCCACACATTATACTCTTGGTTTGGGGGCCACCTGGGGCTGGATTGGATTGTACCTTTGATTTACCTAAGAAGCATTATGGAAATGTGGTGAGAGCCATCACCCCTGTATGGGAACATTTGTCATTATTATTCTTTCCTCTCCCTTAGAAGGAAATCTTAGTTTAATTCAAAATACGTAGGTGCACTGGCCTCTCACAGCAGGGAAAAGAGTTTCTGTTGCCTAATGACTTAAGTAAACAAATAATAACTGCCCCCAAGAACAACAACAAAAAGCCACAAAAATAAACTACACACCATCCTGATTTCAGGCAGGACTTTCATTTTTAAAAAGCGATTTCTCAAAATGTGCAAAAAAAAAGCATATAAAGTTGATTCTTAAGTTACAAAGAGATATGTGCTAGAAAAGCTGATCCTGCCTTGAGTAATTTAGACACCAGCATTTCTTTGACCTTCTTTAGGTCAAGGGAAGTCCAAAGCATGAAAAAAAAATTGTCTTTTAGGTTTGGCCTTATTCTTCTTTTTTGAACAGGATTCAGTGGTTGCCAGGTCATGGTGTATTTAATTCCTTAAAGAGTCCACCAGTCGATAGCCTTTCCGCCCTGCAAGAGAGACGTGACACTTGAGGGGGAGGTTTCTTTCATGTGACCCTGCGCCCCCAGCACATGCTACACGGCTCCTCTGAAAGGGGACACGATAGAGGGAAGATTATGTCCATTTGCTCTAAAGATAAATGTCAAACATTGACTGAATTCTCTTTGAAGCTACTATTCCGTTGCAGCTAAGAATAAAATAAATGGTTTTTATTTTAAAGACAAAGTTTCTTGTAGAAGGCCAACAAGATTCCCAGGATGCCAGACTCCTGGTTAAAAGAAATAACAGGGAGAGTTTCAGAGAGAGGGTCTCCAAAACATCTTATTGTACTGAATCAAATGTAAATATTCTTAGAAGCAAACCTGGTCTCATACAGCTGAGAACTAAGACTATTTCCTGTGGGTCAATACATTGGGGGTTTCTGGCTGCTGTTTTCTTTAATATTTATGTGATGTTATTAAAATTATTGCAAAAGCATACAAAGTCCAGACAGGGAGATCACCTCTCCTGATACTCCCATTAGGCCCATGGTTATTATAATAAATCTTTTGTTTGTGACAGAGTCTCGCTGTATAGCCCAGGCTAGAGTGCAGTGGTGCGATCTCTGCTCACTGCAGCCTCCGCCTCCCGGGTTCAAGCAGTTCTTGTGCCTGAGCCTCCTGAGAAGCTGGGACTACAGGCACGCAGCACCACACCCGACTAATTTTTGTACTTTTAGTAGAGATGGGGTTTCGCCATGTTGGTCAGGCTGGTCTCAAACTTCTGGCCTCAAGTGATCCACCCTACTCAGGCCCCCAAAGTGCTGGGATTACAGGCATGAACCACAGGACCCGGCCATAAGTCTCAATAAGCCTTAATCTGAGAATGATCCCATACATGAACTTGTTTAGAAAATTCACTTTTTAACCAAGATTTTTAGAACTGTCCATCATTAATCTCGATTATATTTTCACAGTGATTTAAACTTAGTATGGCTATAGATATCAGACTTCTCTGAATATTTACTAGTTAAAATAGGCATTAATAAAGTCAGCATCCATAATAACAGATAAACCCAGGGACATCCATTGCTAACCTAGGTTGCTTTTGTTGCTATGAAATAGCATTTGAGACACATGACAAAGAAATTCTGTTAAAAGATTTAAAATCCATGTGTATTGTTAGGAAGGAAGATGGGTCATCATCCTACACAGATGTGTACCGGTAGTGTTAGTAGGTCCAGAATGGAGACCATCATAATGCACAGATTATGCAGACCCAGGGTCACCAGGCATCTTGAACTCCTCAGTTTATGGTAAGGTCTATATGCAGAAACTACCCAGTTGCAAGTTATATTGACTTGCTGCAAATCACCACATAGGATTGGACAACAGGAAGTTTGATTTCAAAGCCTACAAAACAGTTACCTTTGTTTTAAAAATACCTTTGTGTTAAAGCAGTTAAACAACTACAACCCTCCGTGATTTAAAAAAAAATTTTTTTTAGTCCAATGAAGTTTGTTGTTGTTTTGTGGATTTATGCATAGACAATAGGTAGAGCAGCAAACCAGAAGTGACGAGATGAGCTGTAACCTCAGTTCTGCCACTAACTGGTAGAGAGACTCGCAGCATACTACCTCAGTTTAGCATCCTTATCTGTAAACAGAGCTGGATGATCTCCAAGGTCCTTTCCTGTTTTAGAATTCCTTGCTTATATTTACTGTAGCTCAGTGTTTTAAAACTCTGTTTATTAACTCAAAACAAACTCTTTTTTTTTTCCAATTTCTGAGTTTAATATGTTGCTTCTTAAAATTCACTATCAAACCTCCCACAAGATCATCTCTGCTTTGGGCAGATTTTGTTCATTATAAATAGTTCAACATATATCTCTGTACTTTATTAATGATGTAGTCATTCCATATGCATTTTTAATATAAGCTGCTCCAGGTTCATTTTTGGAAATAGCTGAGATCTAAGTACATGAACATTTATCTGTTTATCCATCCATTCATTTAGAATGTGTATTGGGGCACTATGTGAAAGGCATGCATACACTCTTGGCCTAAAACAAGTTCCACTGGGACTTACTGGCAGCCTCCTGTGTCTTTTCCTTTCATTTCTAGCCCTCATTTCACTTCTCTCTATTCCCTTAACCCAACCTTTTTCATTTAATCTCCTTACGGTCTAACACACACTTATTGAATTATATGTTGTACCTGGTATTGTTTGGGGGCTGGAGACACAAAGATAAGGACTTCCAGGCCCTACTGCAGCCAATTCCTTCCTCCACTCTTTTCTATCTTTTTCATGTCTCTTTTTTTCCCTGCTGAGCTGGATTGTCCATCAGTTTTTGTCTAGGCTGAGCCAGACCCTACCTGAGCCACACTATGGACTTCTGCTTATTTGTTTCGTATTGGCTCCAGTGACAAACTACCATGTTGGGCCAAGCTTTCAACCGTGTATTTATTATGTGATATTAGTTGTTTAGATTTACATCTGCTCTGATGGTGAGTTTTCAGCTTTGCAGGGCATGTTTAGAGTTTGTTTATTGTCACTACTCTTACTACAACAACTGCTACTACAGGTAGCTTCTATTTACTATGTGACAGGTGTCTTATGCACATTCATTATTTCGTTTATTCCAATAATATTATTGCCTATGAAGAGAATATGTTTTCTCCAGAGGAGCAAATTAGCAGCTATTCATCCCACTTGTTCTCTTAGCATTTGATGGAATTTAGTTGTGTTTTCAGTGATAATAACTAGCTAGTGATATACTTGGGAAAAGTTATTTATTAGGCAGTTGTAAACTAGGTAAAATTATGAACATTTCAATCCTATTGCCTCAAGAGTGTACGGTTCATTCTGAGGAAGTGGTCCTCTTTCCTTAGGTTCTAACTTTGAGTGAAATTTACAGCTGCCAGTTTCCTGAAAATAGTTTGGCACACGAAATAGAATACAACCTTACTTCCTCCCTTCTTTAAAGTAGTTAACAACATCATAAACACATGGAGAACATCCTACTAAAATATGAAATTTCTTTCTTGAATAAATAAAAATGTAGATGTTATCAGGGAGATTACTGGCCAAAGGTGAAAATCAATCATGGTACTTGGGTTACTTTTACCATTTGGTTTCTGTCATCTTCCTTTCCTGCTGTGATCAGTTAAAAATTTCAAAAGTTATAGTAGCGTAGCTATCTGACCACATTTCTTGCAGTTAGTCTCTCTTCATTGTGTGTTCTAATTTTTTTCCTAGTCAGTCCAAGTGCACCCTAATTTGTACCCAACTCGTATATTTTGGTACTAATTAAAACTAAGGAAGCATAGCTAAATGTATTTACATGAAATAATAATATGCAGGGTTAAATGTAATGTACTCTGTAAAACATTTGAAATAAAGAATTGTTGATTAGCGTGAAGACTGAGGGGTCTCAGAAAGAATAGGAAACACATTGGTCACATTAGGCAAGGCAAGATGCGAGGGGAAGCCAGCGGTGTTCATTTTTTCAGCTAATGCCCTTTTATTGCTTTGCTATGGTGTGCCATGAAATCTCAGGTCAGTGGAAAACATCTCGGTTTTTCTCTCCTCTTCCAGACAGTTCTGTAAAATTAGGTAGTTTAGGAATTTGATAGTGGGACATTCTTCTTGAAGATGAGGATCAGTGACAGCCTGTTTGTTTATCTCTTTCCTATTATTTTGATGTCCTTACAACCCCAAATGGACATTGTTATGATTTTTTCCCTGTAGTGTATGACAATAATTTCACCTAGAGGCCTGATTCAGTCCTTTCTCTCCAGTCTGCTGTTCATCATGTAGTCTTCATGATCAAAATATCAGGGTGGAGGAAATGACAAGGAAGGATAGAAGATGAGAGACATAATTACAGATAGGACTCCAGATCGGCAGAGGCAATTCACAAAAACAGACAGCAGAAAAGCTACAGGGGGTTAATAAAAATGCTTGTTTATATGTGTCTGCAAGGTGTGCTCTTCCTAGAGTAAAAGGAAGCCCTCATTTCCTGTTACTCCCCCAATTAAAAAAGGAAATACATGTGGTGGAACACATCACAAGTAGAATTTCCAGACTTGATTGTTTTTCAAGTTGCATGGTTGAGCTAACCAATAGACCTGTATTAGTAAAACTGCATTTTTGGAATGCTCCAACTTTATTCCAGAACCCTCTGGTTCCATCCATTTGAAGTGCTCCTTTGTATGTAGAGACTCAGTTGACCCAATAAATACATGATGAGATTATTTTAAAGTATACTCTTGGGAATATTTTCTTTTAAAGTAAGAAGAGTAACGTGTACATTAAAAAATTCAAATAGTACAGAAGGATATGAAATGAAAACACAAGTTTCCCTCCTGATTCCTTCCGTTGAATCCACAATCCTTCAGTGGTAACTGCTCAGTGGTTTCCTGGGTATGCTTCCAGGAAGTTTTCATACAAATAAAAAGATACCATTTTTTGTTTGTTCCATTTATTCATGCCATTCTTCCCACTCCCTCCCTTTATTTTTTCTCAAGTATTTTAAAGCAAGTCCCAGACATCATATCTGCTTGTTTGTAAATACTTCCATGTACATATCTTCAACAGATAAGGACTTAAAAAAATAACCACAATTCCACTATCACATCTAACAGAAACAACAATTGCTAAATGATATTTTGGAACACCCAAGCTATAATCAGTATTTCCTCAATTATCTGAGAAATGTCCTTTTACAATTGTTTTATTTAAACAGAATCCAAATAAGCTTCACACCTTGCGGTTTTTTTTTGTATATATCTCTTAAGTCTTTATTTTTCCATAACCCCTTCTCTTTTAAAAACGCCATTTACATGTTGAAGAAACTGGGTCGTTTGTCTTGAGGAATTCACACGTTCTAGATTTGGCTGATTTCATCCCGTTGGTGTGTTTAACACTTTTTTAAAAAATCAATTGTATTTCCAATAAAGGGCTAGTTATATAGAGGATTGTTTAATTTTTTATAAGGACATTTCACAGATGACATATCAGAAGGCACATGGTATCTGCCCCATTTTTATTAATGTCAAGATTAATTAGTGGTTTTAGGTGTTGTCAACTGATCCATCCTTTATAAAGTTCCCTGCTAATATTTCACCTAATGGTTTTAGCTGTGATTGATTCCCATTTTTTTAGAAAACAAAAATAGAATTACTCTGGATATATGGTTTTGTATCTTGCTTTATCCACCAATGCTAATATCTTGGACATGTTTTTATATCATCGTCTGTAGATCTAGCTCATTTTAAAAAGTGCTTCTTATATTTTATTGTGGGCACATATGCCAAGTCATTTAACTGGTTTTGAAATATTTCTGATTCCCTATGATTAAGAAAGAAATGTCTAAGTTCTTGATTCTGCTTCTTTTTATTCCCTGTATCCCCAAATTGCAGAGGCTAGCGTGGCACTGAGCAATATAAATTGGTAGACCAGAAGTTTAGCAATAGTGTCACAACAGAGACCCTTCACTTTGAGAGCGACCTTAGCTTTATTTGGAGGAAGTAGTTGGTTTGTTTAATTTCTTGAAAGATTGGAGCATTTGTGGTGGCCTCATTGCAGCTCTCCCCAAAGTGGGCAGCGAGGCCCAGTCACCGTGCAGAGGAAGGCAGCACATATTGTTAGTGGCTACCAAAGGGACAGAAATAAAAGGGTCAAAAACCCTGACCTTAAGACCCCCTGATGGCTAAATTGGCAGCAGCATCTGCTCAAGCCACAACTAAACAAGTCAGCAGTAGGGATCCGAAAATTTGTCTCCATTGGAGTTCAGAGAGTGAGGTTTATGATAGCTGTTTGGTTTTCAGTGTGGAGCAGTGCATTATTCTCTGTCCCGTGTGATTTGTTTTTATTTCTCACTGTTTTCCAAGTTCAGGAATTCAGACATGGACTTGAGTCTTACAGTTTCCTTCAGGAAACAAAGCCCCTGCACTCAGGCTTCTCTGACTGTGCATGGTACCCTTGGGCCCTGAGTTAGGACAGGCTGGGCGAAGCCCCTTTGCAGATGTCTTCCTTAGTGTCGGATGGCCTTTGGAAGTCAGACTTTCACAAGGCAGGATGAGCAGATTTTGGAAAATGGAGCCCAGATGGAAGTAACTAGATGAATATGGGTTTCTACCTGAAGAAAAGCAGTACTAAAACTTTCTTATGAATAAAATCTCGGAATTGTCAAGAAAAAAACCCCAAATCATTTTTAGTGCTTTTTATATGGCAGTGTATGTGAATTAATGCCAGATGCAGTGTACCTTTTTGTTTTCCTTAATGTTCCTTTCTTTCTCCTTCTTCCAAGCCTCAGAAGAGGAAAGTGGAAAGCCTTTCCAGTGTCCAATATGTGGTTTGGTTATTAAAAGGAAGAGTTACTGGAAGCGGCACATGGTGATTCACACAGGTTTAAAAAGTCATCAGTGTCCGCTCTGTCCATTCCGGTGTGCTCGCAAGGACAATCTCAAATCCCACATGAAGGTAAGCCACCTACCGCCTGCACCTCCTGGAGAGGCAGGCACAGCCAGGGCTTCTGTACATGGTCTGGTGCAGGAGGCTTCTTGGCCGAGGGAGGGCGCCTCACTGATGGAACATGTGGATGACAGTACTCCACGTAGCAACGTAGAATTCAACAGAAAGGTGTTAATGTCCACTTTGCAGCCAAGAACTTAAAGGCAGAGAGAACCTTCGATAGCCAAATAATGTATTTACTGGAGGGCGGTCCTCTCCTATAGGGGAGCAAAAGCCTGCCTGGCCTGTGTGCTGACGCATTCATTGGGGCACTCAGAAGCGGGGTTGGGGAATAGCAAGAAGCAGGGAAAGCCAAGTTCAGGAAGAGCTGCTGGACTGAGCACCAAAGAGAGGGCTCTTGAACCTGCTCCTCTTCCTGGAGAGACTGCCCTTGGCTGTTACTGCCTTACCTTCCAGCTTGCAAACTAAGAGGAACACACAGAGACACCGTGTAGGAGGCGTGAAGACATTGACGGCACCTGGCCTTTAACTTTATTTGGCCCTGTGGGAGGCTTGGGGCCCTTTCTAACAAGACTGTAGTCCTCATTGAGGCTGTCATTGTTTGAGCTATCGTAATTCCCAGGATTGCATTTACCAAACATCCAAGGACATAATTTTCAATGTCCTATTAAAAACAACTGGGGAGCTCAAACCTACACTAAACATGTACAGAAGAATTGACTAGAATCCATGAGTCCCTCTTATGTGAGATGGGGGAAAACTTAGTTAGATGGAAATCTTTTTAGCTGACTCCATTAATGTGAAGGGTTTTGTCTCAAAATCCAGGAGGAAACTCTTGGGATCAAAAGAGCATGGGCTTTTGAATTTGATAGACCTGAACTGAAATCTTATTATGCAACTTACTAGCTAAGTGGCCTTGAGCAAGTTAACCTTTAGACTCTGAATTTTCTCATCTGTTAAATGGGAATGATAATGTTTGTCTGGAAGAGTTGTCATTAGTATGTAAGGAGAGAATATTAACCAAATATCTGACACAGGAATTTTCAGTGGAAGTTATTTAATTCTAATAACTATCATTGAGCATCTTAATAGCAATCATATCTTCACTGATATTTTCTATATGATTTGGCTGTTGACATTATTTATAAAGTATTTACTTTCCTACCATAAGAAGTATAATGTATGGACATTATTAAGGTATTTGCTTATTTGGAAATCTTGCGGTCTAATCCTTCTAAATAGATCAGAAATCACTCTTCAGAATTGTAGCTCTAAAAAAGTGTGACCAGATAGAACCTCTACTGACTTTAGGAAATAGCTTGGAAGATTAAAAAAATTTAAATCCATGATGTAATTTGTTTTCTATCATTTGCCTTTGTCTCCCGGGAGTAGCATGCCCTTCATCTTCAGAATCCATTTAACCAGGAGTTCTGGTTGGCTGAATTTTACTCAGCCGACTTAGTTTTTACTTTAACCCTCCTCATCCTCTGTCACGTCTTCCCAAAGTAAAAACTTGTATTTTAAACCTGCAAAGTTGAATTTCATTAGCAGGATAAGACTTCAAAAGAAATGCCTTTAAAATGAAAATTTGTTTTAGTTACTATTTCCTAAGCTGTGTTTAGAAATCAGGTCTGGCAAATTTAAAGCTTCAGCGAGCAGAAAACTTGCATCTAGCCTGACACCTTGTAAGCTTGGTTTCAGCTCAGGGTCACTTAAAACAACCTATTTATAAACCCATGGAAAAAAAGCAGGGTTTTCAATAGCAGGAACTACTGACCCTGAAACTACAGGGAGATGAGTTGGGTGCCTTGATGACACAGACGGCCGGCCATGGCAGTGTCACAGATGAGAGCTGCAAGGGCTTTGTGGGTCGTGGGGTCTTAGAATGCTTTCAGAACAAATCAATAACCAGTACGATAAAGCAGTTGTGTGAAATTACTACTTTATTCAAACTCACGGTGTCCTAACCTGTTGAGCTATGACTTGAGCTTTTGATACGGGAAGTGTGAGAAGAGCTCGTGCAAGTTTAATTTTATCAAATGGTATATTCTTTCTTGTCCCTGCTTTCCACCTCACTTATTGGCTGTTCTTTTTTTAATCAAAGCATTCATGATTTTATTTGGTTAAAATGCTTTAATTTTGCTACATTTTGCAAATCTCGTCTACCTGGAAATATAATGGTTGTAGTCTTATGGGTAGATATCCTCTGCTATGTCCACCAGAGACTACAAATATGGACGGACAGATTTTTTTTTTTGTATTTTTGAGACGGAGTCTAGCTCTTTCACCCAGGCTGGAGTGCAGTGGCGCCATCTTGGCTCACTGCAACCTCCACCTCCGGGCTCTAAGCGATTCTCCTGCCTCAGCCTCCCGAGTAGCTGGGACTACAGGCGTCTGCCACCACGCCTGGCTAATTTCTGTGTTTTTAGTAGAGACGAGGTTTCACCATGTTAGCCACGCTGGTCTTGAACTCCTGACCTCAGGCAGTTCACCCGCCTCGGCCTACCAAAGTACTGGGATTATGGGCCTGAGCCACTGCACCCTGCCGTGGACAGATTTTCTAAATGAATTCTGCCTGAGAAGTGGGGTCAGTATGGAAGGCAGAGCTTGCAGTGAGCTGAGATCGCGCCACTGCACTCCAGCCTGGGCAACAGAGCTAGACTCCGTCACAAAACAAAAAACAAACAAAAAAAAAAGTGGGGTCAGTATAGCCAGAGATTAAGATCTCAAACTGTATGGTCAGAAAAACCTTAGTTAGAATCTCAGTTCCACCTTAGGAGCTGTGAGACTTTGAAAGAATCATTTAACCTCTCCAAACCTCTGTTTCCACTAATGGAGATAATAATTATACAGTCTGTCTCATGGGGTTGTTATGAGAGTTAAATGAGATAATGCACATAAAGCACTTAATACAGTGCCCACCCTGGAGAAACAACATTCAGTAAATGTGGCTAATACGGTGATCATTATCGGAAAGCCATCTCAATATACATTAATGTTTATTTACATTTAGAAATAATCAATGAAATGGTATAAAAAATTACTCTAAAATAAATTTTATTCCTTTTCCCTTTTTGTGATCTGTCTTTAGTGCTGAGAACTTAGAAAAACTGATAAACAAAGGAATATAAAGTTGATCCTTAATCCCATCACCAAGATTGATAAATAACCATTATCACTTTGATGTATATTCTTCTATATTGGTATATCGATGTTTTAAAGAAAAATGGGATTCTACTTTCTTTGTTCAACAAATATAGTACTTACTGTATTTGTATTATAGTACTTACTCTATCCTATTATGTCCTAGGCACTGTACATTCTTTTAGCCCACCTTTCCTTCATAATATATTGTGTAAATATTTTTATGAGCCGCTGTGGAAGGAGCTTATAAAGGCCTCCAGCTTCCTTGGGGTTATCTCAGATTTCCATTAAGTCCTTTAAAATTTTCCTGGATAAGTGAACATACAGGAATTCAACATGAATTCATAAGCTAAAATTGAACAGAAAAGGTGAGGAGGACTGCTAAGATAAAGAACACTGGTGAAGTATTAGCAGGAAACTGACCAAGAGTCAGGGTACTGAGTTCTAGTAGCCTCAGGTCTGCCATTTAAGGAGCTCTAACTTCTCATGAAGACCCTCACCTGTCCCCCTAGTGGGGGATGGAGTAGAGGTTTCCCAAAATTTCCCCAAGCTCTGAAATACCACAACCCAAGCATCCAACTGCTAACAAGAAATGGCCCCAATGGTGAAGAGATGACCCTAATGATGGAACAGCATCTGATATGGGTTGTTTGTGTGAAATGACCAGAGGATAGGTGAGCCCCCTAAACATGGCCTGGAGAGAATGACGTGCTTTAGAGAAGCATTTCTTCATTTTAGTAGACTAAGAGGGTCTTTAAAGCAAATGTCAAGCTAAAGAGAATAAAAATTATGACAGAAAAGTGCTAGAATGTCAGGAGAGAAGGGGGAAACACTGCAGTCAGAGGATAGAGCTAATACTTCTCTCAAAGGCCAAATGTGATACATAGTCTCTTTGGGGAAGTTGTAGCTCAAAAAAAATTGTTAAGTGCAAAAGTCAACAAAATACCCACTGTTTTTCCTTTAAAGCTTCACTAATTTGTCCATAACTAAATATAACAAGGCCAGGATCTGGTGGAAAAGAAGTCACATAAAATACATGCACACAGATTGTTTTTAATCCAGGACTCCCTTTTGATTTTAGAACTTGGGCTCGTGCTCTGTCGTTTTCCTTCTTCCAGAAGCTGCTTCCGGAGCTTCTGGTCTTGGATTAGCTCCCCTCCTCTCCTGGGTCAGTAGATGTAAGGACACTTCTGAAATGGATCTGCCCCACTGCACTGCTCTCAGGGACAATGGAAGCTCTCCGCCTCGTGACCTTTACCACCTGGTTCCGGGGCATGCTTTTGGCAGCACCGGTCAGGGTCCCATGGGACTGTGACCTGAGGTCCCCAAGGTGCCTGCTTCTGCGTGAATTGATCGGAGGGGATGGTGGGGATTCTGTGAGAAAGCAAATGAAATGATCAGCTCCTAGTGAAATCCTTTTGTTGTGAAAGAACAGAAAGGGGTGATGTTAACAGCTGGTGACAATCAGTGATCCCACCCCCAGCACTCCACCCCAGCAGAGGGAAAGCCTTTTCATGATCAGGACTTTGCCTAACTGGTTTTAAGTGTACATGGCTATTTCTGTTGAGAAACTCATGCTTTGGGGGACCCAGAATCTCTTCTGTTGTTTTTTTCAAAAAGCCACAGTGGGGTGCTGTAGCGACAGGATCTCACCATTAACTTTTAATTTCTTTGCTTTTGTTGGTCACTTAACATTATTTAAAAGTATGTTTTGGCTGGTGAATAATGCTTTTGGATTGCATTCAGAATGCATAAACAGCTGTTGTAAAACTTGCTCTCTTGGAAAGGAAACCTACCCAGAGGGGCCAGGTGGTGCAGCGGATTAACGCATGAGCCTTTAACCTTGGTGAGACCTGGGTTCGAGTCTTGCTTATGTCACCTCTAAAAGAGGAGGTGTTAGTTTTGTTTTGCTTTTGCGTTCCAATCACTCACTTGTTTGTTCAGATCACACAGCTACCCAAATCATTTGGCCCACATCTACACAATTGGCAGTTTCTACTTAAGGGAGGGCCAGTCCTGAAATAGCAGAGTGTAGCAGGTCAGCACTAAAGTGCATTGGCAGCGATGAATGGGGAAGTTACAAGCTTATGAGCACCTGCCAGCTCAAAGCCTGGTTCAGGCCAATGCAATGATTTCCTCACTTTTTTAAGCACTAAATTTGGTAGTGACAGGAAGAAAAAGTTTCTCCCAATTTTTACAGGTATCGTCTGCATGCAAGACTGGAACTGGATTTAAAAGTCTGCATTCTTTCATTGCAGACGTCAGAATCCGGAGCATGATATTATAGCCACGTTTGGAAAAATTGGTTTCCTCTTGCTCAGAATACTTGGTGAGGGTCAGACCTTGGTTTTTCTCCTACTTTGTTTTTTTTTGTATGTAATTTCGCTGAATCCATTTATTCTGGGGCCTCAATTTCTCTGACTTTGAAACGGGAATACCCTGGAGACATTATTTTCTACATTCTTAATTACCTAAGAGCAGCATTTTGAAAGCTGAAATTATGTTTGCAAAACATAGCTAATTTCCTGGGTGACAAAAAATTGGGTACATGCAAAGTATCATTATTGTGAGAGGAATTACTTGACAGTTTACCTCTTTTGACCCCCAACTAGTAATTATGTAATATTTGGATTGTGCTGGGTTTGTAATATTTTCTGTGAAGACATCAGCTGAGATCAGATGACTAGAATATTGGGATGCTACCCAAAATAGCATCCATTGGCCGGCTGCATCCTCAGTTGTGAGCATGGCCCTAATAATGGACTCTTAACCTATGTGGACCCACTTTATGTTTAGGGATTGGCCTCATTACCTGGAGCCCCATAATGAAATGCTCTGCGGTACAAAGGCCAGCCCTTTGCACGGTGAGGAAATGATTGATGAATAGTTTGGATCTACGGCAAGGCATTTTCCATAAATGCACGGTGGCTAGCTCATTCTTCTTGCTTCTCCGTCAGGTTCATCAGCACCAGGATCGGGGAGAGACCTTTCAGTGCCAGCTGTGCCCTTTTACTTCCTCACGCCACTTCAGCCTGAAACTCCACATGCGTTGCCATCAGCACTTCCTGAGGACAGAAGCCAAGGTGAAGGAGGAGATCCCAGACCCAGATGTCAAGGGATCTCCCCACCTCAGTGACAGTGCCTGCCTGGGGCAGCAAAGGGAAGGAGGAGGGACAGAGCTAGTGGGGACCATGATGACGTCTAACACTCCAGAGAGGACTAGCCAGGGAGGGGCTGGCGTCTCGCCTTTGCTGGTGAAGGAGGAACCCAAGGAAGATAACGGCCTGCCCACCTCCTTTACTTTGAATGCTGCCGACAGGCCCGCCAACCACACAAAGCTGAAAGACCCCTCCGAGTATGTGGCCAACAGTGCGTCAGCATTGTTCAGCCAGGACATCTCTGTTAAGATGGCGTCTGATTTTCTCATGAAGCTGTCAGGTACTTGAATAGGGTTGTATTCTCTCTCTCTCTCTCTTTCTCTCTCTCTATGTCTACCAGTATTCTCATTTGTAAAATAAGCTGGTAGAACTAGATGATTTCAAGGTCCCTTTAAATTTGGATAGTCTGCACTTCCATACATTTTCTCCTTGACTTTGTGTGTGTGTAATCCTTTGGAAGCAGTATTGCTTTGGCTTGAGTCTCAAAACAGTAGGGATTGTTGATTTCCTTCTGTTTTTTTTTCCCGTTGATGAGTTCTTACTGTAGCGGGGAAAGGTCACATGGTAAGCCAGGCTTGTGTCAGTTGCTTGTGTGACATTGGGCCCTGTTTAACATGTCTCTTCTGCACTGGACTTGTATGGAATACCTCATTCTGGCATTATTCAAGTTCTTTACTGTCTTAATTTGTAAGATTTTTAAAGGACATAATACAAAGACTACGATTAGGAATTATAGACTTCTAAAATTTGAGCAAATGATAACTATCTTTAAGAAGTTTTTCAGGTTTTTTTAAGGGAATTTTTTTATTATGGCAAACTGTATTTAACGTAAAATTTACCATTTTAACCATTTTAGATGCACAGTTCACTGACATTAAGTATGTTCACATTGTTGTGCAAACCATTACCCCCATCCATCTCCAGAAGTTTTTCATTCTCTCAAATTGAAATTCATTAAACAACTCTCAGTTCACCTCTTCCCCCACAGGCCCTGGAGGCCACTACTTTATGTCTTTGCATCTGACTATTCTAGGGACCTCATATAAAGTGGAATTTAAAAACACATTTTAAAAAAAATTCTTTTTTTAAAAAACTGCCCTGATCCATTTGGGAAAAAAGATGGAGTATAAATTATAAAGATGTATTCTTATTAGTTGACATTCTTTTTATCACCATCAAATTGTACATGATGTTTCTTTTTTTCTCATTTTTTCCCCAACATATT
Source organism: Symphalangus syndactylus (assembly GCF_028878055.3). Lineage (NCBI taxonomy): Eukaryota > Metazoa > Chordata > Mammalia > Primates > Hylobatidae > Symphalangus > Symphalangus syndactylus. Next base: position 119,189,704 of record NC_072426.2, on the reverse strand, counting down.
TGATTTAAGTTGTGGTGTTGAAAAGGGGCATCGAGGTCTTAGGGCACTCTGTTTTTCCTGTCGTTCTCTTTTGGAATGATAAGGTGTGTTGCAGGATTGTGCGGCTACTCATTACGCTTTTAAAAGTATGATTTTAAATTTTAAAGGAGATGTAGGGGGTGGGGAAAGGTCGGTGGAGAATTGGTTCTGTATTTCAGTGAAGATGGCAGTCCCCACGATGATTTCCAAATGCCATGTCAGCTCTTTGGAGATTGACAATACCCTTTTAAATGGAGAATAATTGGTCACCGCCTTCCTTTAAATGGACTGTGAGTCGCATTTCACTAAATGTCATTGCCAGGTGAATTAGAGGTTCAGCTCCACTCTGAAGTCCCTTTGCGCAGGGACACTTCAGTCGGGTCTTTTGGAATGTCCCCCTTACCACAGATCTTTGCTCCTCAGGAGTGGGAGACACTAGTTGGAAGAAATGAGGAAAGGTAGGGGATGGAAAATGAGATGTCCCAGAAATGAACCAAGTAGGCAAAGAGCAGGGAATGTAACAGTGAAGCACACCAACTGGCAATGAGAGTGAGGGGGCCCTATGCTGGAATTGGCCAAGTTTCTGACTGTGGCTCTAAAGAACACTGGCTTCCCTGCTCCTCATCACCCCTCTCCCCCGACTTCTCCCTCTTCTATTCCAGTCTAGGTGAAAATGTGATTTTTAGAGACTTTGAGTTTTATATTTAAAAATTTTTGAACATGTGGGGGAAATACATGTTTGCATGTATTCCATGTTTGCTGTTTTGATCCTTTAGGATTTCACCTCCAGGGGAACTCTAGTTTTTCCTTGATTATCTTCCCTGCCACCATGATAGCAAAGGGGGCTCCTTTTATGGGCCCTTATAGTGCAATCCCCAGGGAAGGAATGCAAATGACATACTCACATCACATAGCTTAGAAAGGGGGACATTTCCTTACCTAACAGACGGGAAATCCAGGTGGGGGTGAATGACTCTGAGTAAGGTGTGACTCCCTTTACTCCATGACTCCAGGGATGTTTTAAAATCTAGAGGAAGGTGAGCGGGAACAGGGAAGGTTTGGTCTTTGGATAAACACTTGTGTATGATGCGTGGCTCCTGCTGGGCTCAGCTCTGAGTGCTCACATTATGCTGTAATTAGCTCTAGACCCAATCTCAGGGAGCATAAGATAAGGCTGCTTAGAGCCAACACTGCAAGCAGCAGACACGAGGGGAGAAGCCAGTTGATAGGTTGGGGGAAAGAATTGCGCATCAAAGCCTTATATTGTGATCTGTGTTTTCAGTTAGCTATTGATGGAGAGTTGTTTTTGGTTTGGCAGTCAGAATATTTACTGACTGATCAAGTGGCATAAGAAAACAGATAACAAATGCACACACTATTTATGCAAAAGGCCCATGTGGCTATTTTATGGTGGCTTACTGAAGGTCCTGAAACCTGACTTGTATGCACTGTTACCTAGCAACCTGTTATAAAGTCACCGGGGAGTGAGATGCATCCTTAATTTTTTTGTGTGTGCATATTTGGATGTAAATGTAAACTTGGTGGCTGTGGCAATGCAGCTCAGGAGAGGAGAAGCTATGTTAAAAGGAAAGGAATACATTTTCTGGAGCGATTTTTTTTTTTTTTTAATTTTACTTACCCTCTGGTTGGTCCGACCATACATTTGATAGCTGCTCTCACTGTGATGCCCTACCTGGCTGCGTCTGTGGATATGATTTAGGGACAAAAAGGCCAAATCCCAGGGAGCTGCAGCTGAGTTTCTAGCTCTTCCCATCATCAAATGTAGTGAAGTAGTGGCTAGTCTCGGGCCTTGTCCCTTGGCGTTATAACGGCGCCATTGTTCTTGCACTGAATTTTTTCGCTGGGCTCTGTCCGTGCACCTGCTGGTACTGTAGGGTGCAGCTGTTTGTGGGCACTGAGTCTGTGAATCTTTGTGCCAGCCAGATCACTGTCTGCAAAACTGGAGCACAGTGACAAATTCAAGCGTGTAGACACCTACTTGTTTCCAAAAGAGAGAAAACACTTGATGCTTTCTTGCCTGGTTATTAAGGGGAGTCTTTCTTGCTCCTTCAACTAAAACTAAGCATAAAGATGATTGAATGGAACCCAGTGGGATTAAAAGTCAGTGGATAGAATACTGTTTTAAATGGACTCTCAATACTCCCCACCCCCACTCCTGTTAGAGGTTTCTTAACGTGCATGATTGTGAAATAAAATCTCTTCTCCAAACTATCAGCTATTCTTCTGACTGAGCCCACACTTAACACTGCTTGGTCCTTCAAGAATAATGCTGCTTCCAAAACGGAGGCTTCCAGGCCCGGCATCGCATTTGATTCAGGGAATAGTATGGGCAGCGTTCTGGGCTGACAGAAAAATGAATTTTGTAGATTTCACCCACGGTTTAGACTGAGGCAGACCTGAGAGGACTCCAGGCCTGTATGTTCCAGCAGCTCTTTCCTGGAAGCCAGAAAGCATATGCAAATCATTGCATGTCAGGGCAGGTGAGCCAGTGGTCACGTGGCTAGGGTGTTCAGGGAATATGTGTTCACCCGACTGTGGAGAGCTAAGTTCCTGCTGATTCTGTGCCTTGTCGCCCATAGCCAGCAGCAGTTCTTAACCTCGGCTGCACATTAGCCTTGCCTGGGGAGTTTTTCACAAAATGCCAGGGCCCAGAAATTATAATTCACTAGGATAGGCCCTAGACATTGGTATTTTCTTTAATATCCTCAAATGATTTTAAGGTGCAGAATGATTTTAGTGTGCAGCCAGGGCTGAGGACCACTGATGTAGAATATAAACTTGGTACATGGTACAGTATTTTTTGGTACAGCTATGGTTTTCATCAGTGCAGTTTTGTTCCTACGGTCTCCAGCCAAGACCATGAAACGGGGCATGGTGGTATGAGATAGGCCTGTGGCTTTCACCATAGGTCAAGGTTGACATGAAGGAGAGGCCTGGGTGAGTCGTGTTCATGGAGCCCCAGGTGTTTCCTTGTGGGGCCTCCTGACAGGGGAGTTCCTCCAGTTAAAAAGTCTCAAGATTCAGTGCAGAGCATAAAGGAACTGGAAGGGTCATCGTTATTAGAAGCCTGATTAAAAGTTGCCTGCAACAACGGCCTTACATCATTTCTTTTTCCAAAAACTACCCTTTTCAAGATATAAAATTTTAATTCTAACTCTCCAAATTATAACCAAGCAGTTGACAGAAACTTGGCACTTCACTTGTTGGCTGGGAATATCTTTTTGTCCCTGGTTTTCCAAAATAAAAGATATGTCATTTCAACTATTTTTAATTTGGAAGCCAGCAAAAATTGTTGTGCTGTCTCCCACATTATATTAATTTCGTAAAATTGAGACCAAAATAATTTTAACTAGGAGAAATGGACTTCTTTAAAGCACCAACTTACTTTTAGCCTCACAGAGACAGTTTATGAACAAATGGATATAAGCTAAACTGTTTCTGACTTATTAGTAGCTCATCCATTAAACAGCAAAGGTGTTCACGTATAAATGTAGGGTGTAGATTAATGTGTTTGTGTCATATACTGTAGTTTTCCATCGGCCTTTGTTCTACAACTTCCATCTATTTCACATGATTTTAAGCCTCTGTAGTTACAATACATTTTTTGTATAAATGGCAGCTCCCAATCTCGCTTTACCTTTGTGCTGCTGGAGAAGGAGGGATGGGAGATGCCCATTGAACCAAGTCATCCTCATTGCCCAGTGGCTCTGATTGCCTTTTTGTAAAGGCAATCATCTCAACAAATGAGCCTTCTTCCAAGTAAATGCCATCCTTGTGTTATTCACACCCTACGACGGCAGTGCCAACAGCCAGGGGGCTCTCCCACTCCCCACGCCTGGGCATGCCTTCTCCAGTCAGGTGATTTTTGACAGCCTCCCTTTGCATTTTTAGTTTGGCCCTTCCTTTTAACCCTGCCTTGCTTTTCTGGTGATGGGAACTCACTGATCATGTGCCTGCAACAACATGTGACTAAAATTCCTCATGTGGGCAGCTGCATTTAGGGGCCTTATATGTGTAAGCAGCTTGAATGCACTTTTGAAATTCTGGACTTTATTGAACTTGGTGATTCATATGAGAGGAAGAGTGTGACTTTCTTATTTTTCAGTGACTTGCCACTCATGAGACAAGCACTGACCTGAGTTAAGAAAGGGGCAGGTGGGACTATAAGTAAGTGGGGCCTGGAGGCTTACAAGTAAGTGGGGCCTGGAGGCTTACAAGTAAGTGGGACCTGGAGGCTTACAAGTAAGTGGGGCCTGGAGGCTTACAAGTAAGTGGGGCCTGGAGGCTTACAAGTAAGTAGGGCCTGGAGGATTATACGTAAGTGGGGCCTGGATTGCTTACACACACAGTTGCTGAAACTTGCATGGACAGAGTTCTTAGGCTAGTTACTCATTGCTTATTATTTTTACTTTATTTAATACTTACTAACTCCTTTGAGCCTTGTGAAAATGCCATAGTAGGTGGTATAAGTATTCCCATTTTACAGATGAGGAAACTGAGAAATGGAGAGGTTAGGAGTCTTGCCAAGGTTAGCACAATGAATAGGTGGTGGAACTGAGGTTCTTTTTTTTAGACAGAATCTAGCTCTGTCACCCAGGCTGAAATCAGTAGTGCGATCTCGGCTCTCTGAAACATCTGCCTCCTGGGTTCAAGCTATTCTCCTGCCTCAGCCTCCCAAGTAGCTGGGACTAAAGGCGCCTACCACCACGACCAGCTAATTTTTGTATTTTTAGTAGTGATGGGGTTTCACCATATTGGCAAGGCTGGTCTTGAACTCCTGACCTCGTGATCTGGCCGCCTCGGCTTCCTAAGGTGCTGGGATTACAGGTGTGAGGAACTGGGATCACAGGCATGAGGAACTGGGATTCTAATCCAGGCAGTGTGGTTCCAGGATTCTCTTCCCCAGGCTGTCTCTACCCCCAAATTACAGAAAGAAGCAGCAAAACAGGAACTTGGCTCTGTTCTCTGCCCTTCTTGTGCGTTGTGGAATTAGCCAGAATTTCAGCATGTTCTGGATGTTGTTATGTTAGACAACTTTAGAATTTGTGTTAATAGTTTTGGGCATCTCAGGAACTATTTAGTACAAATAGAGCAGTAAGAGTAGGGCCAACTGGTATTTCTGTAGAGCTTCACAGCATACCATGTATTTCTAAATACATCGTTTCATAACAAGCATGTAGATGAGAAAACCAAGACTTAGGGTAAATAACTGTAAAAGAGTCATGACTGGAATCCAGACCTTTCTTTCCTGACTCTGCTAGATAGAGTGTACCTAGTTCCAGAATTGCCATCAGAGTGATTTTTTATCTTGATAGACCCCTGGGAAATTTTACCAAAGCTTATTGTATCTGTAAAAACAGAAGTGCCATTCTCCTTGAAGTCCATTCTTTTTACTACTGTTGTTATTATTGTTGTTGCTTCTACTATTATTATTATAAGAGCTATAATTAATCAAACGTGCTTACAGTGCACTGGGCACTGTGCCAGCCACGTCATGTAATTTCTCATTTAACCTTCACCACAGCCCTATAGGGTCTGTAATAGTAAACCTATGTTATAGATAAGGAGGCTGAGACTTAAAGGTTTCGGCTGCAAGGGACAGAGCAAGGATTCAGCTCTGGGTAACCGCAAAAGGTTGGCTCTTGACTACTTAGTTAGCTATTACCTATTTTTTTTTCTCAGTTGAGCAAACTGTCTTTTGACCTCTGTCTGCTTCACTGTTTATTTTCCTTGGCTTCAAACCATGGCATCATTTCGAATGCATGCACTTTCAGTCACTAATCTAGTTAAATTTTTTATGTCTTCAAAATTGTACTGAAATTTTTATCTACACTCCATCCCTTCATGTGCAGCCTGCTCCTCATGCCTAGAAGTTGCCCCTCCAGCTCCCTCCCTGATGCCTTTTCCTCCCCAGCACTGCCCCCACCCATCCACCTGGCATTTCTGATGGACTTTTCTTCCAGTACCTCTTGCGTCAGATCATGCTCCTGTCTGGCTAGCTCTTTTCCTCCCTTCCTCCTTTCCTTCCTCCCTTCTGCCCTTCCTCCTGCCCTTCCTCCCTTCCTCTCTCTCCCTTCCTTTCTCTCTCTCCCTTTCCTTTCCTGTCCTGTCCTTTCTTGTCTTTTTTTTTCTTTCGAGATGAGGTCTTACTCTGTCACCTAGGCTGGTCTCGAACTCCTGACCTCAGGCAATCCTCCCACCTCAGCCTCTCAATTAGCCGGGGTTACAGGCACAGGCCACCATGCTGAGCCCTAGCTCCTTTCTCCTGAGTAACCATCTGCCCACTCCTCTTAAGAAAACTGTTAACAGTCTTCACCAGCTCATGAATATACCCCTCTCGTTTCCATTTTTCTACCTTTACTCCACTCATGTTGTTCCTGGGGTCTGATAATTGGAACCATGGAATTGCATGTATATCTTCCTCCTCTTGGGAGGAGCTACAAAGTCACACCGTAAAGAGGTGGGCCTTTGGAGGGGGGAATCGTAGCCATTTCATGGTCTGCCACAGTCCAGAGTTCTTCAGACTCTCTGGGTGATCCACAATGACAAAAATCAATTACAAACTGATCTGTAAACAAGAATGTCAGCATATTAATTTAAAATGACAAGTATAGCAGTCAAAAAGAGATGTCATTGGGGCAGGTGGATCCTGACTTTCCTGAAAAAGGTTGGAAATATATTATCCAATCTTCAGGTTTTCTTTCTTCTAGTCTCCAGGTAAACCACTCCATTGCTGTTCATACATTTCATTCTTTGGCCATGTTAACAGTGGGAATTTAAAATACAGCCTTCTTTCACATTTACTTAGGGCTTGATTGGTTTTCCAGGACCTGTCCTTCCTGCTTTTGACGAGGGAGATATCCTGTCTGTTAAGTGGATTACTGCAGATGGCAACTTTTGCCCTTTGTGGGTTGGCTTTAGGAGTTTAGTTTTTGCAGGAAAACTTTATATATTTTAAAGTTCTTGAGGCACTGCTCACTTTTTGTTACCTTTGACCCTTCTCCAGAGGCTGTTTTTCCCCTTTGGCCTTAGCTATCATAGGGATCTTCACAGTCTTGGTTTGGGTACATAGACACTGAAGGGTGGCCAAGGATTAGCTCAGGTGGGGATTAATGAGAAATATGAGATGGCTAAAATTTCACTAAACACTAATTATAAAATGATTTAAGGGAAATTAAAGTGCAAGATTTAAAAATATTTAGCAAATGTTCTAAACATTCCATTTGAATATAATATGCTTAACATTTAAAAGTCATATTTAACTGTTATTAATTATTATTTAATTAAATCTTGGCTTTTCTTACAATTTCAGAAGGTAGTTTCTCACCCAAAGCACATCATAGTGCTGAGAAATCCCAGATCCCCAACCTGTTCATACATACATACATACACACTGCTAACAAGGGAACTTGGTTGGATAGAACCGCACCGGCTTGTGATCTGGAGAGTTAAGCTCTGATTCTGATTCTATAATTAACGAGCTGTGTGATTTTCAAAAGATCGTATAATCCTCTGAGCCTATGTGTTCTTATTGTAAAATAAGAGAGCGGAAAACAGTAGTGGCTTTCATTTTGTTTCAAAAGTTCACATTTATTACATTTACATATTTAAAAAGCCAAGCAATTAGGGGGAAATAAAGTTGCTATTTGGTGAGCACAAAATGTGACACTCCAATGCTATGAGGGAGCACAGTCTCTAGCAATGTGATCATCTAGTATATTTCTAAATTTATTTTGCTGATCTCAGTTTGAAAAAATACAAGTACGGTTTCACATAGTGGCAAATGGGAACAGATTTTTAACAACTTGTCTTGTAATTTCAGGATCTCCTCAATTAAAGAAGAGTATAAGTTTTTGCTTCAAAGTTGACACCATTTGGCAACTGCCCTCATTCCTTATAATAAATGGAAGATAAGCAGTATCCAAAACTCACAATATGCCCTAAAGCCATCTGTAATTCTGTGTCAACTACTTGGTTATTACTCAGTTAACTGTTATTTGGGAAATGTATTTAATCTCTCTAGGTCTGAGATCTCTCATCTGCAAAATGAGGATAATACTAGTGCCTACCTCAAAGGGTGGCTGTGAGAATTAGATAAATTAATACAGGTAAATACTTGGTGTATTGCCCAGCTCATGTTATGTGCTCAATAAATGATAGATCTGGCTCTATCCATATATATCTACATATGTCTATTTGTCTGTCTATTAGCTATGGTCAGAAGCTGCACCAAGCAGATACACTTGATACACTTGAATCTACCCTTGCATTTAATTTAAGGCAGGTATGCCCAGGGGACAGCTGGCAATGTCTAGAGAAATTTTTTTTTTTTCACAACTGGGAAGTACTCCTGGCTACTAGTGTGTAGAGATGCCAAGGATGCTGTTAAACATCCTACAATGTGCAAGACAGTCCCCCACCCCCAACTCCTCCCAGCAGATTATCCAGTGCAGAATATCAGTGGAGTGGAGGTTGAGAAACACTAATTTAAAGTACGTATGTAGGCTCTAGTAGTACTGTAATTATATGTGAACACACATGCATAGGCCTGAATTCTTTGAAAAATCAGTGCAAAGGCAGCCACTTCATTATTGATGACGTATTACTACAACTGCAGCACTCCTATGAGAGGGGGAGAAACTGCATTACTACGGCTACTACACAAAACTGAATCAACTTGTCAACATATTAGTGGTCTCCAGTATGTTGATGTTGTATATATAATGCAGTGGATGATGCACACTTTGAACTTAAATTTTAAATTAATTAATTTTACAATAATTTTTTTAAAACTTAAATTCAAAACAAACATTTGTTGGAACCCCTGAAGCATATCCTAGGGTTCCTTGGAACACTGTTTGAAAACCATTGCTCTGTAGTCCCTTCCACGCTCAAGAGTCTTTGGCCTTGGTTTAGGGTGAGATCGTAAATAAAATTCTCAGTGGGTTGCTTTATCACAGAGCAGTTCAGCATTTATAAAATTGCCATACACTGAACTGAAAGAGAGTTCTGTCTTATTAAGCTCAAGAAAAGGTGTCATTTTCCTTCACCAGAAGGAACCAACAGAAGTATTTATTTTGCAGTTGATTCCTTCCCTTCATCCTCCTAGTCAAATCTTCACAAGATTTCTTCCCACCAGAAAATGTCCCTTTTCTTCAGGCAAAACCCACCCTTCCCTTTCTCATGAACAATGCTTAACTCACCCACATCACTTGTTTTCCAAAGCCATGGTTCACCTGCTGAGGATAGTGTCCCTTTTAAAGGTACCTGGGTGTCTTGGAGAGAAAGAAAAGGGTTTGAATGCATTTCCAGTGAGAAACTCTGAGCCAAGTGTCTCTGTGAATTAGATCTGTGATTTGAGACATCAGTTTCTTAACCTTTTGGGATCTTAGTTTCCTCACCTGTAAAATGAAGATAGTAATAACATCTGTCTCCTGTGATTGATGGAAGGCTTGATCCCTATGTAATTACTCAAGAGCTAGTTGTATACATTGTTAAAACAAATGATAGTCTTTAGAAGGAAGTTATATAGTATTTTCCCTAGTAATAGGAAAGTTATATAGTATTTTCCCAATTACTATATAACTAGAAAATACTGTAAAATATATAGTATTTTCTAGTTATACAGTAATTTCCTAGAATTGGAAGATTGGAATCATCTTATCCCAGCAGATTTCCCATTCCTTTCCCACACTTGCCTTTATCTTGAAATCTTCAGAAATCCTCAAAAAAGCTGATTTGTTTCCTTTAAATGGTGGTCCACCTCCATCAAGTACATAAACTGAGAGGTATGTGTAATTGATCAGCAGCATGGCCCAGGTCCTACGATGCTGGGAACAAACAGCGAGAGAAGGGGCCTCTTGATTAGCAAGGGCTTCCTCATCACATCAAAAGTGCAGTTATCCAGAAACTTTCAAATACATAAACAGAAGTCTAGGCAGGTGTTGTGAAAGTCCTTGACAAGTTGAGTTCCACACCTGCACAAATCTTTCTGTATTAGTAGTAGGAATAAAGTGAAGACTATGTCATGAGTCATAAATGATTGCTTTTCTCTCAGCAATTTCCCCAAAGAAAAAGAAAACATCTTGAATTCCACCTCTCACTGCACATGTGGGTTTTTTGGTAAAGTGGGATAGTTTAAAAGATAGTAATTATTAAGTCATATTAATTTTAAAATATAGGCTTTATGTACTGTTCTCAATGTAAATATTTTTGGTCATTGAAAAAAGCAGATTAGCCTTCATATTTCTATTTTTACATCTTTTATTGAGACCCAAATGTTTGGGAAATTAAAACTTGGGCAAATGAGTGATTTCCACATGCTCTTCTAATAATGTCGTTAGCTATGTTTACATTTCCTCAGCACATTACAATTTTCTGTCATTCTCTGTATTGTCAGAATGAAAACCAGGTATGTAGTGCCTTGCAAGTGTATAATCCAGCAATATACAGCTTGCCTATTGCCTTTTAAAGTGTCTTTTTGAAGTTCTGTTAAATCCAGGTTGTGCTAGCAACGCTAAATAGCTTTACTTTTTTCCCCCTAAGTCTCTTGTAGCATATACTCTGACTAATGCTTCTAGAAACCACTTACATGTACAGGAAGCATCTGCTTAACGATCTCCAGAAGTTGAGATTTGCTTCTGGGGCCTCAATAGTTTTTTTTTTTTTTTTTTCATCTCTTTCTTAGCTTCATCTTAGAATTTTAAAATGTTCTTAAATAAAAGATGCAGCAATGAAGCATTTTAAAAATACTTAACCATTCACTTTAAATTGTTCTTCCTCAAAGAATCAAAGACACAGACTTAATAAACACCCTATTTAATTACTCTGTCGTGATGAACTAGGGTGCCCTTGGAAAAGACTTTATAAAGCGTTCTGGGAGAATGGTGTTGGGAGAGAGCAAGCTTTAGAAGGGTGACCAGCAAAATCTCCCAAGAAGTGGGGGAAAGGTGCAAAGGGGAGAAATGAGCTAAATAAACCAAGTCCTCTTAAGAGCAACCTTCCTGGTAGACATTGGAAGTACATATTTGAGGATTGCTCCCTTTGATTCAGATTCATATGGCATTGTCCCCAAAAGGCTAGATTTTAAGCACCTTCCTTGAGATTTTTCTGGACTCCTCCTTTAGTAATGTTAGAGTTCAAGTGATGATTAGATATTTCAGTAATGCTGTGGTCTAGGTAGAAAGGCCTTTAACTTTACTTCAAAGGTCTTATCTCCCATCTAATTATTAAATCCAGGGAAAGCACTTCTGATAGCTTTTGGTGGGATATTTTGGAGGTCTTAGTTTTTGTTAACTTCAGATAGTATTGGAACGCCATTGGATGCCACTAATTTGGAGCAACACATTTTACTCGTTCAACAAATATATATTGATCACTAACTATGTACCAGGCACTATTCAGGGCACTTGAGACACATCAGTGTCAAAAATTGTTGGGCCAAGCATGTTGGCTCACGCCTATAATCCCAGCACTTTGGGAGGCTGAAGCAGATCACGAGGTCAGGAGGTTGAGACCATCCTGGGTAACGTGGTGAAACCCCATCTCTACTAAAAATACAAAAAATTAGCTGGGCGTGGTGGCGGGCGCCTGTAGTCCTAGCTACTTGGGAGGCTGAGGCAGGAGAATTGCTTGAACCCAGGAGGCAGAGGTTGTGGTGAGCTGAGATTGTGCCACTGCACTCCAGCCTGGGTGACAGTGCATCTCAAAAAAAAAAAAAAAGAAAAGAAAAAAAATTGTTGCCTTCATGAAGCCTACCTTGTTTTTTTTTGTTTGTTTGTTTTTTGAGACAGAATCTTGCTCCGTTGCCCAGGCTGGTGTGCAGTGGCATGATCTCAGCTCACCACAACCTCTGCCTCCTGGGTTCAAGCGATTCTTCTACCTCAGTCTCCCGAGTAGCTGGGATTACAGGTGCATGCCACCACATCTTGCTTATTTTTGTATTTTTAGTAGAGATGGGGTTTCACCATGTTGGCCAGACTGGTTTCAAACTCCTGACCTCAAGTGATCCGCTTGCTTCGGCCTCCCAAAGTGCTGGGATTACAGGTGTGAGCCACCACACCCAGCCATAAATTGTTAACATAATAAATTTTAAAAATCATATAGCATGTGATTAGTCTGTTAAACTAAATACCGCATAAGAAAATACCACAGACTGGATGACTTAAGTAACAGATTTATTTCTCTGTTCTAGAGGCTGGAAGCCTAAGATCAAGGTGTCAGCAGGTTTGGTTTCTCCTGAGGCCTCTCTCCTTGTCTTGCAGACGGCCGCCTTCTCACTGTGTCCTCGTGCAGACTTCCCTCTGTGTGCGTGCATCCCTGGTGTCTCTCTCTCTTCTTATTCTTCTAGTTCTTTAATGGAACCAGTCACAATGCATTAGGGCTCCACTCTTATGACCTCATTTAACCTTAATTACCTCCTTCGAGGTCCTAACTCCAGGTATATTCCACACGGGCAGGTTAGGGCTTCGACATATGAAGGGACACAATTGAGTCCCTAACAGTAGGTTATTAGGTAGTAAGTATTTGGAGGGAGAAATGAAAGTTAGATCAGGGTAAGAGAGGTTGGGAGGACTGTGAAGGTGGTGATTGCAGTTTTGAACAGGATGATCAGAGTTGACCTCACTGAGCAGGTGGTATTTGAGCCGATTGGAAGGTCAAGTATTTTCAAGTTTTGTTACAATACAGAGACCAGAAGTGGAAGTGGTGCGGTGGAGGCAGGTGAGGGACACAGCAGGGAAGCCCATGGACCTAGGTTCTGGTCCCAGCTCTGCATCTTTCTGGTAATGAAACTTCCAGATAGTTCTTTGGGCTTCTGGGGTTCAGTTTCCAAATATGCTGGTCTGTGTGAACTTGTGATTCCAGAATGCATATTCTTAGAGGGGTATGAGATGGAAAACAGACTTTGTGCTTGAGTATTGGCTTGGAGTAGGTGGTAGGCAAGGGGTGATAGATGTTTGCTTTGGGGATTTATTTTTATCTTTTTGTCTGTTAAGATGGAATGGACTTAAGGCTCATTCTAATAAGTGTTTCTAAGAAGCCTGTATTAGGATGAGATCCTCTTTCTCAAAAGATGGACACACTTAGTATAATCAATCCTAAGTTCCTACCTCATGGACTCTTAAAGGGAGTGAGATGCCTGTGAAAGTGAAAAGTAGTAGGAAGAGGGTGCTTGTCTCTTCCTTTTTGGTCTTTCCTGGGTAGTATGTAGCCCAGTGGGGAAGGCCTGGTACAGTGTGGCTGAGCCACAGAATCCATCCCATAATAGGCCAGTTAGCTCTATCCTGACCACACACTCCACAGCAACCAACCATGCTAAAAATGGAAAAAGGACATTAGTGGAAAAACTGGTGAAATCTGAATAAAATCTAGAGTTTAGCTCATAGTAATGTGAATTTCTTAGTTCTGACAAATGTACTATGGTTATGTAAGATGCTAACATTAGGGAATTCTGAGTGAAGGATATATGGGAACTCTTGGAACCATCTTTGCAACTTCTCTGTAAATCTGAAATTATTCCAAAATAAAAACTGTTCTTTAAAAAAGCAAAAGGCCGTTTTGGACTCAGTGATGATTTGGGCTACAGACATGGATTTATCACCATAATCAGAAGAACAGTGCTAAGTAAATGCCCCACTGTTTATGGATCAGTAGTGTCGTCTTATAATAAGGCAAGAGTGGTCTATCTCTAATCTGAGCTTTTCTGTTTGGCAAATTCTCCATTCTCACCTTACCATTGCACCCCAGGTTTTTGCTTTGGGTACTGCCTCTGACTCATGTTTGTATTCAATATCTTATGGCAGAATAATTGCCTGAAAGCATATTTCATAATAGGATTAGGTGGGGAGAGTGCTAATAAGCCAGGGAGGCAGTGGCATACACAGGAAACAAGACATCTAGGGAAACCAAAGAGAAAATGCCCTGAAACTTTGTAGAGGTAGCACTTCTTAAAATATTATAGGTTCAAAAGATTCAGAAGCCCACACTCCTCAGAGTTGTAGGCCCATGGAATGTACTGTGTGGTTTTGCCCAGGGCCCAGGCTGTTCTGATGAGGTTGTGATCCCTCCGGTCGTTAGCACAGTGTGATTGTGCATTCCATACTTCGTGAAGTACCAGGGCAGCTAAGGAGGGGAGTGGCCTTTTATGTATATATAATCCCTTTTTTTCTTTCGACAGCTGCAAATCAGAAGGAGCCCATGAATCTTAATTTTAAAGTGAAAGAGGAGCCTAAGGAAGGGGAGTCCCTAAGCACGACTTTGCCTCGGTCCAGCTACGTGTTCAGCCCGGAATCTGAAGTGTCAGCCCCAGGCGTTTCTGAGGATGCACTAAAGCCCCAGGAAGGGAAGGAAAGTGTGCTAAGGCGGGATGTGTCAGTCAAAGCAGCCTCTGAACTTCTCATGAAACTCTCAGGTACTTGATTTATTCTAAAATATTCACATTCTGATAGTTTCACTTGCAGGCCAACTGGACTGCTTCCTGCATGGGTTATAATTAACCTAATGACAGCAATATCGCATTATTGCTGTGAATTCAAGGAACGATCAGATTACTTGGCTTAAATTCCTGTGTTATGTGTGAGTTTGTTTGTGTATATTAGCTGTGTACTTATCTTATTAAATACAACCTTTTCCTGACTATCACTGCAAATTGTTGGAAACCACTGCTGCTTTCCTAAGGTGATATAGGCCATAATTTTAAATGGGTTCTAATGATGTTCAAAGGTCTTCTGCTAATTGATCAAAATATCTATTCTTTCCTAATAGAGGACCTGGCATTTTGTGTGTATTTATACTATACTCTTTAAGCACCATTACAAATATTTTTCTTAACTTCATAAGCATTTGAGATGGCACTTGAAGTAATTACCAATAGAGTGGCAATAAGAGATTTTATGGATAGAGAATTTTATAATGGAATATTACAATAATTAATCTGTTCTTAAGATTAATGAATCATTCTTTACTAGCATCTAAATGTAATCTCAGCATATTAAATGTAGGGAAAATAGCTTATAATTTGAAATTCATATAGTTTGGATTTTTTTCCACGTCATCTCCTATCTGCCCTGTCCTCTCTGAAACAGGTAAAAACATAGTGTCTTTTCAATTCAAAGATAGGACTTTCAGAACATGGAAAAAAAAAGTTATATCAATAATAATACTTGTCAATTCATATCCCATCCTTAGTTCATTACCTCTTAAACGTAATTTTTAGAAACTATATTTAAAATGCTAATATGAATCAAAAGCTGTTTTTAGTTTGGAACTTGCTGTGCTTGGAGAATGAAAGCAAGAAATGCGTTAGAGAGACTCCTTTAAGATCTGTAATTTCATCAGCAGTTCTGACTGTGTTTCTGGTTGACTAGTGGGTTGGAAAGTAAGAAATTAACAGTGATTTACTTAGTCATTATATCAGAACAGTTGAAATTCCTGTACTTACCAGTTGGTGGGGTTAAGAATTCTTTTCTTTGATGTTAATTCAAAGCACATTGGAAGTTCAAGGTAACATGATTTGTTATAAATAAAGCATAATGCAATCATTACATTCTTATCATAGCTCCATCTTCCTAAACTTTGCAGAGATAGTGCAGTACCTCCTATGCAGACGAGAGGTCTAGTAAGATTGTACTATTTGCTATTATAAAAGCTGAACATTTTTATAAAGGATGTTCAAGTGAACACATTTTTTGTATATTTGAACTCTCCCTCCTATGTTAAATGATGCAGAGTAATACATTTGTTGTTTTCTGATAAATTCAAAGAGGTCACATAGCTCTGATTCTTCCCCCAAAGCATACACTTTCACATTCCAGTGACTTGAAGTCTTATCCAACAGTGACCCCTGTCTCCCTCCTTATGGTCACATTCCAGTATATAATATTTCCAGTTCAGAGTTTGCTGTGCAGCAAGTGTTGTAAGCAGAAGAGACTTGGGTAGCACCAAAAGATAATATGCAAAAAATGAGATTTCGAGAATGATGTTCTTTAAGGAAAAATGTTTTATCTTAATCCTTTTGCATGATGAGATTCGAGACACAAATGTGGAATCATTTTGTAGATAATAATGATGTCCTCCAAACAGAATCTGTCTACTAGCCATGAACAGTGAAAGATATTTGTGGACAGCAGTGGTCCTTCTAAATGTGTATGTTGCCTTTGGTTGAACACATGTGCTATGGGGTTCAGCAATAGTTGAATGGATGACATAGTCCTGTTTCCAAAGGAAATGTGGAAATGAACTTGTTTGCAGGCTGACAACAATTTTTTTTTTTGCCCTAAAAAAAAAATCCTCAAATCCTCAGCATTCTGTGTGCAAAAGACTTAGGTCAAAGAGATATGCATCACAGTCCTGACCCTTAGATGCTGTGGTCTAGTCAGAAGTAATCCAGGGCAGTGGAATCCATTCATGTGATTTGCACTTGGAACTTAGTACTGCCATACTCTAGTGGCCATGGTCAGGCAAACTGGGAAGAAGTTTTTTAGTCATAACAATAGGCATGTGACTTAAAAGCAAATATCGTTTCATTCCTAAGCCACAAGATAAAGAAGACTCACCCTTAAGTAGGTTTAAAGTGGATATTAGAGTTTCTAATCACTGATAGAGCAGTGCTCTTGCAAGAATGAAGATGTTAGGAAAAAACTTTGTATGTTCTTTCCTCAAATTGTAATTTTAACAATTTCACAGTTCATGCCCTGAAAGACATCCAAGTGAAGGACTTGTGTCTTCAGATACCCTTTGCCATGATCACTTCTTTTTGCTCTATAGACAAGAGTAATAATTCATTTCCCAAAACGTCTGTGTAGTTGGTCAGGGCTACACCACCAGTTTGCCTTGGCTGATACCCCCAAAGCTTTGTTGTAGCTGTTCTTGTGAACAGGAGTTCCTATTGCCTCCTGCCTTGCTTGTTTTCATTTGTAGTCTTCCCATATGGTTGGGAAAATCTTTTTGGTCAGGAAGAGTTGGATGAGGATACTTAGTTATGCAAGGATGAGGCATACTTTTCCTTGTTTTAGTTTTGACCCAAGGAGTAGCTAAGATGTGGAATAAAAGGAATTTTCTTCCCTGTTACTTATTTCCTTGAGATTAGAAGTGGTGACCTATAGTTTAGACCCTTTCAGTCTTCTCATTGTATGAATAAGAAGAAACTAGTCCTCAATTTTGGCTGCTTCATTTTCAGTTTTAAATTAATTTATGTTAACTCCTTAAGGATGGAGACTTGGCACCTGGCCCAGTCACATATCATGTGGAACTTTTCTATGTGGAGAAATCTCTGTTGGTGTATTGTTTTCCAAATTGACATTTGTGTTTTACGGGAAAAACGCAGATGAGCTAGAGTAGGCTCGATTTTTCATTAAGTGTGCGTTGAGGAAAATCTGAGCTTTCTTCCTTCCTGTGGTTCGAGTTCTATTTCCAGTTGTTAATTGGGAAGTTGAATGCCTGACAGCTGGGCCAAGTAAATTGATTGCCATAAAGAAAGCAACACACTCTGAGGAAAGCACTGGAAGTCTGCGACTACTTGTTGTTATGTGACACAAGGCAGCCAAAATAATCAGACTTTTTTGCTAAGCATATGGTTGCCAAAGATAATTCCCAGAAGTCTTCATTCAAGGAGGCCGAAATCTCAGTGTTCAACATAGAGGATATATAACATTAGATAGTGTAAGAGATTCAAAGTACCTTTAAACTCTGGTTTTGCAATGTCTGGTCACCTTGCAAACTTATGGGATAGCTGTGTTATCACGGATATGATGTAATGCTGAAAATGACACAAAATTTTGTCTGCTTTGTCTCTGTTTTGCTTTAAGAGAAGTAGCTAGATGCAAAGTGATGAAGATAAATGCCCTCTTCTTTCTTTGGGGAGTTACATGTTTCCATGGGAATGCATATATAAAATGTATCATGCATGGTTGAGTGAGCCTAGAAGTAGTAGATAAGAATGCCATTTAAAAATATGAATTCCACATACAGAGAGTACATAGCTGGAAAGCTGGAGTTATGCAGAAACATTAATGAAAAATTAAACGTTTACATTTCTCTAACATGGTAAATAAAACTTCATATTAGACTTTAATTTTAAACAAGTTTATTGGTTTTAAAAATTTCTGTGCTCACCCAGTGGATTTATATTCATTTCTGGTTTATATTCATTTATTCCTGCCTAGTCCTGGAGAACCATATAAATTACAATTGCCTCTTGTATGGGAATCTAAGCAGGCCCTAGATTTGAAATAACATCATGATGTGTGATTTAGGGTATCACCTAAATGAGATGGACCTTCAGCTAGGAGATATTTAGAAACAGGTAAACTTGAGTAGGATGACATTTTAAGGTGAATTTAATCCCTGCGGTGAACTAAAGTGGAGAAGAAAAGAACTCACTTTATTAGTAGCTGTAATTAGGGCCCCTTTGGTTATAAATAACAGAAACCCTTTTCAGATAGTTTTGGCAGGATAGAAGAATTTAGTAGGAGATGCGGGTTTGGGATTGGCTTATGGATCCCAAGGGCAGGGATGCAGTGGGGCCTCGGTTTTCCACTGCAGCCAGAGGCTGGAGGCCCATATGGAACCCAGGAACCACCCCCTTCCCCACCTCATTTCTGCTTCTCTCTGGACCGACAGATGGACTTCTTCTGTTACCCAGTCCACATGATGGAAAGGGGCAATTGCCAGCAGCTTCTGAGTTTATGTTTTGCTCAAAAGAATAGCCAGACAGAAATGTCTTTATCCCAATCCTAAATCCCAACGGAGGGTCTTGGCTTAACTGGGACCCAAGAGTGGAAACTTCTCTATTTAGAAATGAGGGCATGTTGGGCAGATGTGGCTGCTGCCGTTAGCCATGTGGGATTGCTGGGAGGGAGAACAGGAGGGTGAGGTGCGAAACAGGAAGATAGAACAATACATACGAACCACAAAAGGTCCAGGAATAATTATGGTGGTTGCTGTCATTTCAGTATTGAGTGGAAATGTGTTGGGTGCTGTTTATCTTTCCTTCTTGAAAGGGTCTGAGAGAAAAAACCTCTCTAATTTGCTAAGGCAGTGCTTCTCAAAGTGTGGTCCCTAGACCAGCAGAATCATCATGAAATTTGTGGGGATAAGGAAGTGTTAGATATGCAAATTCTTGAGCCCTACCCTGGACCTGGTTGAAACTCTGGAGGTGGGAGTCCCGCTGTCTGTGTTTTCACAAGCCCTCCTAGCAATTCTGACAGCTAAGGTTTGAGAAGCACTGTGCTGAGGAAATGGTTAATTGGAAAAATAAGTTTCATCCATCTGAGAAGAATGCTTTAGGTTGAAGCTGACAGAGAACAAAGCTCTATTAAATGCACATTTTACTTTTTAAAAAGAACCATCTCTCTTCAGTGAAGATTCTTTTTAATTTATTATGAAATAATGGTATCTGGGAACCTTTTTTTAGAAGGGCACATGTACCTAATAAATCAAGATAGTGTTGGCTGTAAGCCTCAGCTAGTACTACTTTTTTCAATGTTCTTTGCTGTTAAATTTCATGATTATTCCTGAGCAATGTTGGCTTTCATTTAGGAGAAAAACCTTTCTCTACCTCCCCTCTACATAATCTAAGACCATGTTGGAGACTCTTCTAAACAATTATTTGAGATTAATTAGAGATTTAGCTTAACAATTTCTCAGAGCAAAAACTTATTTGCTTATTTGGTATTTTCCCTTGGAAAATTATGGTCTAGCAAGCTTTCTAAGCAGTGTGACTTCAGCAATCTGTAAGGATGGAAAATACATGTTGTATTTTTATGTTACTGCCTTCTCACATTTGCCTCCTTCAGACTTGGAAGTTATCTAGTTAGGTGGTAGAGACAATGTGACGCCCATTTGTACTTAGTTCCTTATGATTCTACCTGCTTGCATAAAAGGCTAAATGTAGAGTTCACTTATAAAGTGAACAGGTAGATCTAATCAGTCTAGTAACTCCAAAAATCAAAAAATTCATGTATTCATTTCAACTTTTTTTGAGTTCCTGAAGAAATTTATTGAATCCATATTCTGCTTTTCTAGAATTTATATATTTTATTTTATTATTTTTTTTAGAGACAGGGTCTTGCTCAGTCACCCAGGCTGGAGTGCAATGGTGTGATCATAGCTCACTGTAACCTTGAACTCCTAGGCTCAAGCGATCCTTCCTCCTCAGGCTCCAGAGTAGCTAGAACTACAGATGTGCATCATCACACTCAGCTATTTTTTTTTTTTTTTTTGTAGAGACAAAGTCTTGCGATGTTGCCCAGGCTGGTCTTGAACTCCTGGCCTCAAGCAGTCCTCCCAACTTGGGAGGATTGGGAGGTGTGAGCTACTCACAAAGTACTGGGATTACGGGTGTGAGCTACTATGCCTGGCCAGAATTTATATATTTTATGTTTTAGAGGGCATTTCTAGACTGATTTTAATGTACCATCTCATTTTAAAAACTGTGTGTGTGTGTGTGTGTGTGTGACAGAGTTTCATCCTGTTGCACAGGCTGGAATGCAGTGGGTTCCTGGGTTCAAGCAATTCTATGCCTCTGCCTCCTGAGCAGCTGGGATTACAGGTGCCTGCCACTGCGCCCGGCTGATTTTTTGTATATTAGTAGAGATGGGGTTTTGCCATGTTGACTAGGCTGGTCTCGAACATCTGAGCTCAGACAATCTGCCCGCCTCAGCCTCCCAAAGTTCTAGGATTACAGGGGTGAGCCACCGCGCCTGGCGCATATTTATTAAAATATAATTCATATACCATAAAATTTACCCATTCAAAGTATACAATTCAATGATTTTTAGTATATCCACAGAGTTGTGCAACCATCACTACATCGAATTCCAGAAAATTTTCATTGCCCCCAAAAATGTCGAGCCCATGAGCAGCAGTCACTCTCTATCCCCAGCACCCCCATCCCCCACCCAGGTAACCACGAATCTACTGTTTCAATAGGTTTGCCCATTCTGGACATTTCATATGAATGAAATCATACAATATGCAGTATTTTGCGTCTGGCTTCTCTCACTTAGCATAATGTTTTCAAGGTTTATCTATGTTGTAACATAAATGAGTACTTCATTTTTATGGCTTTATTCATTTTCAATTTTTATGATATTCCATTGTATGGATATACCACATTTTCTTGATCTATTCGTTTATGAAGACATTTGGATTGTTTGCCATCTTCTGCTACTATGAACATTCATGTGCAAGTTTTTGTGTGGGCTTAGGTTTTTAATTGTCTTGGGTATATACCTAGGAATGGAATTGCTGAGTCAAATGCTAACTCTGTGTTTAACATTTTAAGGAACTGACAAGTGGTTTTCCAAAGTAGCTGCACCATTTCACATCCCCACCAGCAGTGGATGAGGGTCTCAATTTCTCCACGTCCTTGCAAAAACTTGGTTTTGTCTGTCTTTTTTTATTATAACCATCTTAAGAGTGTAAACTAGTGTTTCATTATAGTTTTGATTTGCATTTCCCTGATGACTAATGATGTTGAGCATATTTTCATGTGCTCATTGGCCATCTGTCTATCCTCTTTGGAGAAGTGTCTATTCAAGTTATTTTCTTACTTTTTAAATTGGGTTATTTGTTTTTATTCTTGAGTGTTGAAAGTTCCTTATGTATTCTGGACATAAGTCTCTTCTCAGATATATGATTTGCAAATATTTCCTCCCAGTTCTGCCAGTTGTCCTTCATTTTCTTAATGATATTATTTGCAGCGTGAACATTTTAATTTTGATGAGGTCCATTTTATCTCTGCTTTTCTTTTGTTGCTTGTGAGCACTATCACATTTTCCATAAATCCAAAAATTAAGTAAAAAATGCAGACTTGTTTAATATTAAAAGGAAAGTCTGTCTCATATTCACATAGTGCTATTTAATTTTCAGAGATATAAAGCCTGTGAAACCAAATTTATTGAATTATACCTCAGTGGAGTGGACCCTTCTGACTCCCGTATTTGCTGTAGCATTCTTTATATGTCTGATGGCAAAGAATATTTATACGTCAACTTTTTAAATGACTTATAGTGAATGTGAGCAGCAGTGGGCCTACAACTAATGGCTGGATCACTTTCCTCATTGCCATACACACCGTGAGCAATTTTATTTATATATATATCGATATATATCGATATATATATATCGATATATATATAGATATATATATAGATATATATAGATATATATATAGATATATATATAGATATATATAGATATATATATAGATATATATATAGATATATATATATATACACATATATATATATCTCCCATGCCTGGGGGACAATGAAATATAAATAAGAATTAGACTTTTTTTAGCCCTTGAAAACTCAGTGAGAATTGGAGATATTGGGAGTACCAAATCTATATGTTATACAAACAGGGAATAGATCACTTTAATAAGGCAAAAAAAAACATATTTCTATACCCAGAGAAACTTTCTCTTGAAGGTCTAGATCTTGTTAAGCTTAGAGGCTAGACAGCAGTATTGTTAACCTGACCATTTAAGCAGGACAGACTCAGAATAGCTGGATGCAGCCAGCCCTGGAACTTGGTTCTTTCTCAGCTACAAAGAGGAACTTATTCCAAGAGGCTCTCTGTCCATACCTGGTGTTACACCCGCTCTGGCCAGTAAGCACCCTTCTGTTTATTTTGTAATTCCACATGACCTTTACAAATCCTCAAACCCATACACCTGAATAGCTCCTGCTGCTTTCCCCCACCCCATATGGGAGCTGTTCCAGCTCACACCCTCAAGGCCAGGGCCACTGCACCTCCCGTTTTAGCCCTCAAGCTTCAGGCTACCCTTTTTGCTTTTTTGACCCAGCTTTCTCCAAGGCCTGAGATTCAAAAGACCAGACTCAAAAGGGCTCTTGTTTTATTAACATCTCCCTGTCGCATAGCTGCGTATGTTAATATAGCCACGAAAATTTGTATTGGCTTGTGTTCCCAGAAACCAGGCAAGAACTCTGACAGGAATTTAATGTGCTCCACCTTCTTCGTAGGTTCCTTTTCTGTTGGACTGCTTCAGGACTAGGGCAGGGAGGGGTCTGGACGCTGCAGGGAGGGGGTAGGGCTGCAGGGTGGTGGATCTGGGGTGGGGGCTTGCCGGAGGGTCTCTAGATCTTCCTTTACAAATATGGAGCAAAAGAATTAAGAATGACGCCTAGGCCTTCCTCTTGGATTCCTGCATCACTTTCTGTTTCTGGTGTAAATGACTACAGATGTTACCTAATCGGTAACACATACTTGGGGCACAAACGGAGAGGCCGCTGGTAAATACGATTTGATGATGACGACTCTGAGAAGAAGCTTTATTTTCCGAGGGATCCAGTTGCAGTGTGGTTGCAAATATTTGAGTAACCAGTCAATCTGCTCAATTTTTCACTCATAGGACAAGTTTTCCTGATGGATAGAAGGTATGTACCTTGCACCATTCTAGGTTTTCGAGATTCCTCCCAGCAGCCCTTTTGGCTATATGTTAATACAGTTATAGTCTTGTGAGGGAGAGCTTAATCGTTATTTTCCTTAAAGAGATATCAAAAGCATTCTCATTCCACAGTGGTTTTTCTTCTCATCACCATATTAACCTTTCACCTTTAACATATTCATGTCAAAGAAGGGGAATATTTGCATGCATAATTAAATCGCATGGATATGGTGCCCATCTGGGTACATGCTGGTCTCATAGACCTACCCCTAGAGAAGGGAATCCTCATTGCTAAGTAGCTTATCTGCTGCCAAGTGACTGGGTCACCCACTGGGCAAGGGCTCTACTGCGTGGTAGGGCAAGGGCTACTCAATGCATCTGTGCACCGCACTGGAAGATGCATATAGTCTGGGAGTGATGGACACTTTCCATTGGGCAGGGGAGTGTCCATATTAGCCCAAGAATGGAAATTTTCACAAAGAGAATTATTTTTCTCTTATGGCTTTTAGGATTCTTACAGAAAGACAAATGATTTAAAAGTGTTTCCCTTTTATCAAGCTGTAATGGCCTGTGGTATTCTTTCTGAAGGGATCTTTGTCTTCCCTTCTAATAATTCTTCTCTTTACTCCACCCATGTATGTATTTTTCCCATTTTAAGCCATCCTGAGTTTGTGCTGTGAGGTGATTTACTTCCTTTTTTCTAACTACGGGATAGCAGCTGGATTCAAGCACATTTCCTGGTTTCCTGTGGCTTGCCATATGCTTGTATCACTTATCTCCACAGCTGGAGAGAGGAGGGAAGGTTATAGAATTTATGCACGACCCATCACATTTTATCTTAGATACAAAATCAGATGGCGTGGGTCACTGTTTAAAGAATAAATTATGAACTTGTTTCTTTACTTCCTACTACTACCATCCTTTTCCCCATAAACCCACCCTTGCCCTAAACATATGTACACACTTCCCCTGTTTTTGCTACCAGAAATTCTTCCTGCTATTTTGAGGTAGAGGGCATTTATGAGGACAGCCTTACAGAGCTCCCTGTGGTCCACATGCATATTTCCAAAGGTGCATTAATAGCCCCTCCCCTCAAGAGGGAAAGAGGCCCTCAACAGAACCAAGGATTACTGAGAACAAGAGGTGAAATTGCACTGATTTGTGGACCCAATTATATGAGTGGGATCTCTTGTCTCTGCACATTCAAATATTGGTAAGAACCTTTACTTGGAAATCAGCCATGTTTATTTAGCCATCATATTGGGTAATATGTAAGTAATACTTTTTTAGAACTTTTTTTCCGAAGAGCTGTGAAGAAGAAAGAAGAAAGCTGGGGACTAGGAAGATAGTTTCATCAGGACAGAATTACACGTTTAATCAGGACAAATCTTTTCAATTACTTCTGCTAGACCCCACTACATTTTGCACCCTGTTTATCCTATCATACTGCTTAAAATATTTTCTTCCAAAACATTGTTCATACTAGAAAGCTCTTCCTGCCTGACGTTCAGCTCTCCCGGAGACACCCAGGGCTGAGGTATCAATCCTGTGTGTAACTGTGAGTGTTCAGTGACTAGGGCCTCGCCGTCCAGTGTAAGGGTTGCGTCCTCTTCCCCCTGCCATCTGGTTGGCTGTTCCTGGCTCTTCAGCACCTGCTCTAGAGAGGACGGGAGAACCAGAGAGAGGAAGGGAAATTAAAATGAGTCGCTTACACTACTTGTAAGTAGCTTTGATTTAAAAAGCATGTGGAAAAGAAGGTTGAAACACAGCCAAAGTACCTCAGGGGAATATCCATGCACTCTGTATCTCCAGAAACTATGGGAAGTGAGAGCCCGGAGGGAACATTATCTACCAGCAGGAGGTCCCACCCCACAGTCCAACGACTCCCGCAGTCATGGGACTAGGGAGGGTACCCTATCAAAAACAGAGACTCACTTATTATTGGCTGTTGTGAAGATTTCTTGGGGGTTTAAATGAACCCTGTATTTCTCATCCTATCTTTCCATTTCTTCTTTGTGACCTCCTTCCTTTTTGTTTTATTTCACTTATTCTTGCATTCAGCAGATATTTATTGAGCTGCTACCATTTTCCAAGCCCTGTTTGGGCACTAAGGATACAAAAGTGAATAAGGACCTCACCTGCATGGAGCCTACATTCCCTTCCCACCCCATCTATTGCTACCATATCTTACTCCTGGTATTTCCTGGGTTCTGGTCTCTGTTATTATCTGACTCTCCACTCTCTGCATGTTTATCAGCCCTTCCCTGCTTGCTGGGAACATTGACCAACAGGAGTGAAGTAGTCACGGCTTCTCAGCAGCAATATCCTTGCAACAGATTCATTATTATTTATATTAGCAATATTTGTAGATTAATATTACTAGTATCTACTAGTGTTATATACTAGTGCATATTAGTAATATGTAGCACCACATAAGAAAAGCATGTTAAACTTGTCTGCATATACTGAACCCCTTTGACCCTCTGGACGTGGAAAGTACTTGAAAAATTGACAAACTCTCAGCTATTAAAATAAAACTTCTTTTGCTCCTTTCCCTCCTTGGGCATTAAGGAATCCCTCTGTGCATAAAGCAATGGCCAACCCATCAATTGACAGAGATGGCCTTTGCTTTTTGGTAATTTTTTATGGTAGCAGGGATTCTGCTGAATCTTTCAGGAGTTGTTTATTTTTTCATCATTTATCTTTTCTTTTCTTTTTTTTTTTTTTTTTTTTGAGACAGGGTCTCTCTCTGTCACCCAGGCTGGAGTGTAGTGGCATGATTACAACTCACTACAGCCACAAACTCCTGGCCTCAAGCTATCCTCCCACCTCAGCCTCCCAAGTAGCGGGGACTACAGGCATGTGCCACCAAGCCCAGCTAATTTTTTGATTTTTATCTTTTGTAGAGACTGGATCTCGCTATGTTACCCAGGCTGTTCTTGAACTCCTAACCTCAAGCAGTCCTCCCACTTTGCCCTTCCAAAGCACTGGGATTACAGGTGTGAGCTACTGTGCCTGGCCAGAATTTGTATATTTTAGATTTTTATGTTTTAGAGGGGATTTCTAGACTGATTTTAATGTACCGTCTCATTTTGAAAAACATCTTTATTAAAAGTGGTCCTCCTGCCTCAGCCTCCCAAAGGGCTGGGATTATAGGCATGTACCATTGCCAGGAATCCTGTTTAGAACCCGCATGCACACACACACACACGCACACACACACTCTCACACATGCACACACACCAGCACTCTGGTTCATGGAAGGATATATAAAGGCCTATTATTCACAACGGATAAGGATGGACAGGGCTTAGATTTATTAAATGGCAAAGGATAATAATGTTAAATAGCTTTAAGGTTAGATCAGATACTTTAATTGACCCTTTCCATTTTTTTCTTTTTTCTGCCTTTTTAATATGAGAAAAGAAAAGTATATTCTGGACATTAGATGAAAAATAGGTTAATTTTTTTTAAATGAGATCATTCGGAATGTTACCAAATGGCATATATACAGTTCAAATGCACCTCTTTAGCTAATTTCTAGTGAAATTATTAAATGAAAAGAAAACAAGATGATTGGGAGAGGTTCTACATTTAACACCAGGACACTCAAAGTTCAACAGCTAATGACTGAGCCACCCCACATCATCTGCTGGGCTGCCAAAGCTAATCTCTCTGAGCTCCCAGCAACTGAAGGATTTTAATTTTGATTTTGATTTGGACAAAAGTGAAACTGAGTGCAGAATTTGTTATGTTTGAGGGACGTATTCTGATATCTGGTCACCAGAATCAAGTTGAAAACTCATACTGCAGGTGTGGGCATACTGTTGTGGCCAGTCTGAAAACATTTGTAGATATCCAACTGAGGTAGCTCAGTCGAGAACCTGTTGCATTGATAACTGGTGTAGAGGACACAAGACTAATTTAAAAATCTACGTAAGAGTAAAGCAACAAGCGTTTTGATCTTGTGGAAAATGATATGTTTCATGTACCCCAGAAAGAAATTCCAAGTCTCACTAACTCGTTTTTACCTGTAAAGTTTGAGCTCAGCATTTTTAAGACATGTTTGTTCTTTGCAAGTTCAAAACAGTTAGCAAAATAGAACACCTGGTGCTTCTCAGGTGTTTTTCTAAAATTGACTCTAAGTTGATCCCCTGCTCACCTCTGTCTACTTAATTATGAATTCTAATTTGCATAGCTAATTCTAAAGACATTTGTTAACTTTCCTTCCTAAATTTCCAGGTATTATACTGATATAGAGGGAAAACGTTGGCTACTTTATGATTTTGATGATAAAATTCAAGAAATCAATTCTGATAAAATACCTTTGAAATTGTTTTAGGAATAAAAAGAGTGTGTGTGTGTGTGTGTGTGTGTGTGTGTGTGCATGAGAGAGAAAGGAGGAGGCATACAGAAAATCCTAGTTCTATCATTTTAAACAAAATTCTTCTAATGTTTAGGCTACTGTAAAGATTGGTGTCACCACCAGAAAAGAGTATTTAATTCAATTAATTAATGAATTAATTAAAGAATTAATTTGACACAGATTTTTTTATCATCTTCATCATAGACATTGGCTTGGTCTCGTGGTTTGCACAGTTTTCCCTGCACTATTCTGAGTGAAATGTGTGGTGTGTGTGTGTGTGTGTGTGTGTGTGTACTGGAGGTCATTGTATGGTTCTCTGTTGAAAGCTACCATTCTTGAAGTTTCTTATATATTGAGGATAACTAAAGGAAAATGTGCCCACTACTGTTTTCTTTTATGGAGAAAGAGTCCCCACTTTTTCTCCAGGAACAGATGGCCAGTTTGTTGAGGAGGGAGAGCAGGCCTGGGAGCAGGGATTGCATCGCCTCTCTCTGGGGTGTGGCAGCACCCATGGGCAAGCCCCAGTATTGGAGTTCACTCCTCAGAGCAGGAATGGGGAGCTTTTCCCCACCAAGGGCCACACTGTGGAGAAAAATGAATTTTAATATATAACTTCCCATGGAGAAAAAGCATATAATAAGCCGATCCTTTATAGAACATAAAACTTGTCTTGGCCGGGGGCACGGTGGCTCACGCCTGTTATCCCAGCACTTTGGGGTACCGAGAAGGCAGATCACTTGAGGTCAGGAGTTTGAGACCAGCCTGACCAACATGGAGAAACCCTGTCTCTACTAAAAATACAAAAAATTAGCCGTGCGTGGTGGCGCATGCCTGTAACCCCAGCTACTCGGGAGCCTGAGGGAAGAGAATTGCTTGAACCAGGGAAGTGGAGGTTGTAGTGAGCCAAGGTTGCGCCATTGTACTCCAGCCTGGGCAACAAGAGAGAAATTCTGTCTCAAAAAAAGAAAAAAACTTGTCTCAATCGACTTGTGATTCTGTTCTGTGATACAGAGGGAGACACAGTGTAGGGTAAAAAAGCCCAAAGAGAGAATAACATTCAGCATCTAAGCACTGGGTTCTTAATTCTCATAACAAGGATGGAGATACAAGGTATCTCCATTGCACCGGGTACCTAGCTCTAGTCATAGGGTGAGGGGATGGCTTCAGGGCCTGAGGCTGCTTCACTTCCACATTGCTTCTCTGTAAGAAAGAGAAGCCAAACATGTAATTTCAGGCTTCTGTGGAATAAACATTTCCTTTTCTTCTCCATCCTTGGCCTCCACTCCAGTAGATCTGGGACTTAACCATTCTCTGAGCAACCAAGAAAACCCAGCCCAATTCTTCATTCCATTGTGGTTTTGGAAGGGCAAAAAGAGAAGGCAAAGGGAGCAGGCATCTTGCCTTTATCAGACGCCAGCGGATGCCAGGCCCAAGATAAAGATGTTACCATGGGATCTCATTTCTGGGTCCTAATCATTTGTTTGACTTCATTGGTCCTTTTGGTCTGCACTCTTGTTCACAAAGTTTTAAGTAATGATCAATCCTAAGACCTGCAGGAATCAAATTTCATATGTGGAAGGTGTTTGCCCATCCAAGACCTTTGTATCTTTGAGGCTCATAAGTTGGAGATGAAAGATTTTTGATTTATCCCATTGAAAAGCCTATCACTCTAGAAAGTGAATAGTGTCAGCATGGCATAGTTGGCAGTGCTTTTAGAGGCTCTTTTAAGCTTCTTGTTCTACAATACTGGTTCCAAATCATGATAGCATGTAGTCGAGAGGGAATGACCAATTGATATTGTTTATATCAGTGCCTTTTCCAGTGTTCCATCCTTTCATATTTTGTTGTAATCTGTATCATGTATGAGTGTTTGCAGCAGATTGAGGGCCCAGGAAGGGAGGATAACATTACACACCCCCGTGTGCCACACCTCATGTGATGCATGGAGCAAACATAGCATTAAACTTGCTCAGTGCGCCATGCCCTGTGCTGCCTTGGGGATATCCGAAAGATGAACAAGAACTAAGTACTCCCCTGAGATCTCAGTGCAGAGGGGAAATGAATCTGTACAAAATAATTGCTGTGTAAGACATCACAATATTTATAAGGTACAAACACTCTAGATATAGAAAAGACAAGGGAGAGAGTGCCACTCGAGGAAGATACAGGAAGGCTGCACACGGAGGGGACATCCGAATAAGGTTTTGAAGTTTGAATAGGGTTTTATCAGGATATTTGGGAAGGAAAGAGCACATAACAAAAGATAAGGCAAGGAGCAGCATGCTCTGTTCAAGCAACTGGAATATTTCAGTATTGCAGGAGCACAACGTCACATGGAGGAGTGCTCAGAGATGAGGTAGGGAGGGTGGGGCTGAGACTTTCTGTGGGACAGAGTAGGAATCGTTGTGCAGGTGGAGGAACCCAAGGGCAAGAAGGCAGAGCACAGGAAGCTCACGTGGCACCTGCAGAGCCTCCTGCTTCTCTCCTGGCTTCTATGCCACCACACCAGGTGGGACTATTCCCTCTCTATCTCTTCCTTGCTCTTTTCTTCCTCCTCCTCTTAAGGTTAGGTAATAACAGTTCCACCCCATCCACTGCCCTCTGCTCGTTCTCTTTTGCAGACCTCACTCTGTCCCATGAATTCAAATGACTTCCCATCTCCATGTCACAAATGTCCTTCCCTTCCCATCTGTAAGCCATCACAACCTCCACTTCCTGTGGGAAACTTGAATACTTAGGCAAAACAGAACTTCTTCTCCTGAATTTCTCCTCGGCCCAACTTTGCTAGTTTCCTTACTCCTAATAAGGAAGACTTCCAAACTCCTAGTTTAGAAGATAAAAAATATTATCTTCCAAACCTTAGAGACTTATAATTCATAGGATTTTGTTTTCATCTCACCTGCCTCTCATCCAGTTCCTGTATAAGTTTCATTCATAATTTCACATTTGTTTCTTCATTTTTTTTAATTGAGACACTTTTTTTTAATTGGGACTTTTTTTTTTTAATTGCTCTGTTGCCTAGGCTGGAGTGTAATGGTGCAATCAGGGCTCACTGCAGCCTTGACCTTCCAGGCTCAGATGATCCTCCCACCTCACCTTCCCAAATAGCTGGGACTACAGGCATGTGCCACCACACTTAGCTAATTTTGTACCTTCTTATGATACAGGGTTTTGCCATGTTGCCCAGGCTGGTCTCCAAACTCCTGGGTTCATGCAATCCATACACCTCAGCCTCCTGAAGTACTGGGATTACAGACCCAGCCTGTCTTTTCATTCTTAATTCAGACTACAGTCAGCCACCAAGTCCTTCCCATTCAACCTCTGAAATATCTTGTAGTTTTTTTTGGTTTTTGTGGGATATTTGTTTGTTTGTTTGTTTTGAGACAGAGTCTCCTTCTATTGCCCAGGCTGGAGTGAAGTAACACAATCATTGCCCCTTGCAGCCTTGAACTCCCTGGCTCAATAGATTCTCCCACCTCAGCTTCCTGAGTGGCTGAGACTATAGGCACACCACCACACCAG
Organism: Symphalangus syndactylus; assembly: GCF_028878055.3. Taxonomy (NCBI): domain Eukaryota; kingdom Metazoa; phylum Chordata; class Mammalia; order Primates; family Hylobatidae; genus Symphalangus; species Symphalangus syndactylus. The sequence continues at coordinate 119,158,364 of NC_072426.2, read as the reverse complement.
CAGCAACAATATATAGACCACCTGGAATAAAATGACTATTTGTCCTATTATTTTGGGAAGAGATTCTAAAAGGATTCACATTGTGTGTGTACAGGAAAGAGTAAAATCCTGTATGTGTAGACATGTCCCTGAGTATGGGAGACAAAGCTAAGAGATAGTAGCAATGATTAATTCAACCATTGTTATGTTAGAACACCCCAGGCAAGAAGAAGAGAGCTGGCCTGGGGACCAAGTGAGGTATGTAACAGAAACCAGTGTTGCCAGGTCAGCCTGTCCAGGAACCTGGCTGAGATGGCGATTGATACTAGGCGTAGGCTAGAAATGAAAGGAGCTTTTTCTTTCTTCTTTGTCTTCTGTGGTGATTGAACTTTTTTTGGAGCAAAAACTAGAATGTGGCAAAAACTTTAGAGCCGTGGTTTTCAACCAGGGTGGTTTTGCCTTTCCTTTCCCCAAGAAAATTTGGCAACATCTGCAGTCATGTTTGGTTGTTAAAACTAGAGGATGGAGCCCCGTATGGTGGCTTGTGCAGGTAGCCCCAGCTTCTCAGGAGGCCGAGGCAGGAGGTTGCTTGAGGCCAGGAATTTGAGACTGCAGTGTGCTGTGACCACACCTGTGAATAGCTGCTGCACTCCAGCCTGGGCAACGTAGTGAGACCTCCATCTCTTACCAAAAAAAAAAAAAAAAAAAAAAAAGCTAGAGGATAATGCTACTGGTATCTAGTGGGTAGAGAGACCAAGGAGGTTGCTAAACATCCTACAATGCACAATATAGTCCCCCACAACAAAGATTATCCAGCCCCAAATGTCAGTAGTACCAAGGTTGAGAAATCCTGCTTGAAAAGAAAAGCCAAGAAAACACTTGGCAATAATGCTATTGCATGGAAGAGAAAGGACTATGATATTTACTGTATTATTTGTCCATTGTTTCACTTGCCCATTGAGATGTTAGTCTGAAAACTCCTCTCCCTGAGTCTGGAATCTGTCAAGTAAATTAAGAAGGTCAAAGGCTTTTTATCAGTGATCAGTGTTTTGTGCATTCTTGAAAGGGCAAGGGTTGTCATAAGAAACAGCAGAGAGCACTTCATGTAAATCATACCTGATGTGATCCCAGGAAGCTTTTAAAAACTAATTCCATTAAATTTAGTGGTGCAAATAGCCAGGTGATTTTTTTATTCCGTGGTCAAAACTAGGGAAATGAGGCAGGGTGGTATGAGGTGTGAGGAGAAGATAAATAACAGAGCTTCTTTCTGGCTTTGCTTTTTATAGTGTCAAGATTTTTTTAAACTAAGCGAATCCCTTTGGATTTGTCCTAGTATTATTTTGTGTTTGTCCCCAGGCCTTAGAATGACTTCCCAGTGCAAGATTCAGAGGCATCATTATGTACCTATGACACTGACCCCACTGTTTATTTTCCAAATATTAGGTACTTTCGGGAAGCATGATGAGGGAAGATGTGTTGTGACTGCCCATGAGGGTGGCTGATCTGGCTGGAGGTCAGGATGGCTGCGAGGTCACCAGATCCCTAAGGGGCTTGAGGGAGGAAGATCAGTTCTCCAGGAAGAATCAGATGGACTGGAAGTAAAGGCAGAGAAGCTAAGCGTGTATCTTGGGCAGCTTTCTTCTTTTAAAAAAATTAAAAAATTTTTTTTTTATCATGACTGACTGAATCAGTGAACTTGATTTTTATGAGCTGCTTTGCAGACATGCAGAGAAAAAACAGCTTGGCAGGAGTAGGGAAAGGGGGGAGGGATCTAAAGTAAATACCACACTTGCCTGCAGTTTAGTTGTTGACAAAAAACAAACAGTTTTCCCTGAGAAGCATGTGTAATATGTCAGGAAGAAAAAGAGCAATTAACACTCTTCTTACATAAGATCTTATTGATAGCACTGTATTAATTTTAATCATTTAGGTTAAAATGCTCTTCTTTTTTTTTAACTGCTAGTCAATAAACTATATACATGTATTTGATGTTCACCCATGTCATACTTTCCAAGGAAAGCAGTTTTTTGACCCTCCCAGCTTCTAACAATGAGGTTTCCCTGATGACATCTCCTGACTGTCCCACAGATCAGCACTTCGTTTACACTGCTTCTTACTGTTTGTTTTATCTGTGTACCTGTGTACCTGTGTATCTGTCTGTCTATCTGTCTGTCTATCTATCTATCTATCTATCTATCTATCTATCTATCTATCTATCATCTATCTATCTATCGTCTATCTATCTGAAGTTTCCTAGGTCTGCTGTAACAAGTTACCACAAAGTTGGAAGCTTGAAACAACAGATATTTATTCTCTCATGGTTCTGGAGGCTAGAAGTCTGAAATCAAAATGTTGGTCTGGCTGCACTCCTTCCAGAGGCGCTTGGGGAAAATCCTGGCTTGCCTCTTGCAGCTTCCAGTGGCTGCAGGGACTCCTTGGTTTGTGGCTGCATCACTCCAGTCTCTGTCTGTTTTCACATGGCCTTTTCCACTGTTTCTATGTCTTGTCCTCTTCTGTGTCTTATTAGGACACTTGTCATTGGATTTGGAACCCACCTAGATAATCCAGGATGATTTCATCTTGAGATTCTTGACTTAATCACATCTGCAAGGACCTTTTTTTTCCAAATAAAGTCACATTAGCATTCACAAGTTCCCATGGTTAGGATGTAGATGTTTCTTTTGGGGGACCACAATTCAACCCACTACTCTATCTGTCTGTCTATCATCTACCTGTTCAACTATCAAAATCCTCTTTGTTTCTTGTTTCCCAGTGTGCTGAGTACACACTAGTTCCTAATTATTATTATTAATTTGATGAAAGTGTGGCCTTGTTTTATAGTGACCCAAGTTATTTTCTGGGCTAATTGTCCCAACTTGTTTCAAAGATGTTTTATCACTAACTCTAAGTAATACATGGACATAGACACTCCACCCTTACAAAACAAATATGTGTTTTCAGACTAAAGACCCAACATCTAATAGCCACACCTAAATGACACACAGTAAATTGTACCATTATTATAACTTGTAAGATTGCCGTTTTTCTGGGTGTTGCTCCTTGGGCTGCAGTTAACTTCCTGTTGGCCTTCCATACACCTCCAGCAAGGTGCAAATGTCTCCGTTGAATTGACCCTATTTATCCTTGATTAATGTATGTGCCCTAGAAGAGAGAAAAGCAATTGGTCAGAGCTTTAAAAATAGAGGGAGAGGCCGGGCACAGTGGCTCATGCCAGTAATCCCAGAACTTTGAGAGGCCGAGGCGGGCACATCACCTGAAGTCAGGAGTTTAAGACCAGCCTGGTCAACATGACGAAACCCCGTCTCTACTAAAAATACAAAAATTAGCCGGATATTGTGGCAGGTGCCCGTAGTCCCAGCTACTCGGGAGGCTGAGGCAGGAGAATCTCTTAAATCTGGGAGGTGGTGATTGCAGTGAGCCCACATCATACCATTGCACTCCAGCCTGGGCAACAAGAGTGAAACTACTTCTCAGAAAAAAAAAAAAAAAAATAGAGGGAGAAAACCATAATGTTAAGATGCTTGCTCTTATTTGATTCACTGAGTTGAATACGTTATAAAGCAAGAACAGACATTTACCATGTCCTCTCTCAGTTCTGGAAACAGTGTGGTAGAGAGGAAGGGGCACATGTGGGTAGTGAGAGACCTTGGTCAAGAAACCTAGGCCCCAGCTTGCAGGCCAAGGCCTGGCCCTGCTGCCATCTGTGTGATCTCGAACAAGCCCCTGAGTCTCTCTGGGCTAAAAAAACTGAAGTCTCCTACCTTTTCAGGTATCAGATGATTGAGCCAATAGTTTTCAAACTATGGTCCAGTGTGCCGCGCACACTCACTTTTCTCTTCCCTGCCACAATCTTCATGGTTTTCTCTGTGATTAGAAACTGGGTCTAGCTTGGAATTAAGAAATGGTGGTATTTTTGTTTCTCTTCATTCACCTACTTGCAGCGGAAAGCTACAAGGAAACACAGATGGTGAAGATTAAAGAGGAACCCATGGAGGTTGACATCCAGGACTCCCATGTCTCAATATCACCCAGCCGGAATGTTGGCTACAGCACTTTAATCGGGCGAGAGAAAACCGAACCCTTACAGAAGATGCCAGAGGGCAGAGTACCCCCAGAGAGAAACCTCTTCAGTCAGGATATCTCTGTGAAGATGGCTTCCGAGCTCCTCTTTCAACTGTCAGGTATGTTTATGCACACGAAAATGTCAATAATTGGAAATCATTGAAGGAAAACCCTTCTAACACAGTTTTTTTAAAAAAATAACCTGAATTATAGGATTTTTTTAGACAGAAATCAATTTTGTTGCTTTAACACGCATACTGCCGCCCAAACTAACAGTTAATAAAGTGTTGCCAAGTAGAATTCCTGCCAAACTTTCCTTAATAAATAGTTAAGAATCACTTGAAATTAAAACTCTATTCAATTCTGCGCAAATGATTCCTGTCGACTGGGCTAAACACCTCACCTCTAATTTTGCTTAGGCAGTTGATCTGATTAGCAGCCTTTTTTTTTAGTGTGCAAAAGATAAATTTCAATTTATTCCAACAGTGACTGAATTACTATGACTTCCAAATCAGTGTGGTCTGAATTAATGAGGTTTTATTGTATCTTGCCAAAACAAAAACAAAACGAAGGGAAAAGCAAAAGATGAAGGTATGAGGACTATTTCCATCTATAGCTTTAGCAGAACAGTTTCTGTAAACCAACTTTTTGTACTGCACATACTTAGAATTGAAAAGTGCAGTAATTACCAGCTCAGTGAGGTGTCTGGATGAAATAGTTAAGGATCCCAGTACCTAAGTTTTTCCTTTTGTCATCTCTTTCAAGCCACATACCATTTGTCCCTAACAAATTTAATATGCTTCTATTTTTTTGCACATGATTGAGGTTGATGGTATATACATATATAAGATTCGGATAGAAATACATACAAATACCTTGTCCAAAGTCAAGCACTGGCCTACAGTATTAAAGTGTATGCATCAATAAAGTCTGTTACTAATGTTCAACAAACTCTGTTTTCTTATGGATAACACATTTAGAGCATCCATTTAATTCTCTCTTAAGGAAGATACCAGGAAAGAGAAAAAAGCTAAAATCCATCTGTCACCATAATAGTTCACCTTCTCATTGACCTGGCAACACAGCCCATAGCTGTGTAATTATCAGATGGTGCTGAAAATGGTGGCCTCCAGGTCCTCAAACAGGGATGGTATTTGTGCAGATCTCTGCAGTAGCCAAAATCACTAATTCTGTAAACTTAATAGGACACACAGATCTGTGCAAGCTCCAAAACAGACTACTTTTATTTATTTATTTTTTGAAGGATGAAGCTTATCTAAAAACAATATAACTTTAATAATGATTGAGGAGTTAAAATTTGCAAAAGTGTGACCTGCGTGGTTCTTTTCAGAAAGTCTGTCTCTAAACTGTATGTTGTCACAGTTTCCTATCAGCTAAAAAGTTTGGGTCTGAGAGTTCTCACCCTGGCGCTGTCACTGCTTGGGTGACCTCAGACAAGTCATTTAGCCCCGATTTCCTGCTCTTTGAAAGAATCCTGGCTGTGAATCCAAATTCACGCTTGTTGTCATTGTTGAGTGGACAGAAAGGAATTGTCCATGCACACATGCATGCAGTGGCTTCAGACTAGCAGTACAAAGTGTGAGACAGGTGTTGCAAATCTTCGTTTAAATTTTTCCAAAAATCCACAAGATTAAGAGGTCTTTACTTGCCCTGCTGTTTAAATCTGAAACTCTTACGGAGTTGGCCATGTTTTTTCTAGATATTAAAAGAAGCCATTGACAGCTGTGACTGTCAGTGTAGGGTCCTCACATTTGAACTGCATTGGGAAGGCCAGAGTTCAACTTTTGTGTTCTTGAAAGTCATTAAATAATTTCTGACAGCTGATAGATGTAGACTTCAAGCCACAGTAAGGGAGGGTCTACCTCTTCTTGTCTAAATGATATTTTTTTGTCCCTTGTGACATTTATCAGAATAAGCACTGAATGACTGCAGCACGAAGAGGTCTTAGGCAGTTTTTATATCCCCTCCCACAAAGGGCCCTCACAATACAGAATGCTTAAAGGTTGTCATCAAAGTCAGAGGCGGAACAGTTGCAACAATTGCAGTTTTCATGCTGAATCAGAGGAAAGCAGAAATTTTCAGCTGGGGAAAGATACAGTGGAAATAACTGTCTCTGCCCATAACTCTATGTGTGTGTGCATGTGTATGTGTACATATATATTTACCAAGGCCTCATTCAAATCAGACCACATACTTGATATTTGATATTTGTTACTGTTTCCCTTTGATTGGTTTTTCTTTTTTTCTTTTTTTTCTTTTTGAGACAGAGTCACACTCTGTCACCCAGGCTGGAGTGCAGTGGTGCAGTCTTGGCTCACTACAACCTCCACCTCCTAGGTTCAAGCAGTTCTCCTGCCTCCACCTCCCAAGTAGCTGGGACTACAGGCACGTGCCATCACCCCCTGCTAATTTTTGTATTTTTAGTAGAGACGGGCTTTCACCATGTTGGCCAGGCTGGTCTTGAACTCTTGACCTCAAGTGATCCACCTGCCTCGGCCTCCCAAAGCGCTGGGATTACAGATGTGAGCCACAGCACCTGGCCTGAGTGATGGTTGTTTTTTGTTGTTGTTGTTGTGTTGTTTTTTTTTTTTTTTTTTTTTTTTTGAGACAGAGTCTTGCTCTGTTGCCCAGGCTGGAGTGCAGTGGCACGATCTCGGCTGGCTGCAAGCTCCGCCTCCTGGGTTCACTCCATTCTCCTGCCTCAGCCTCCCTAGTAGCTGGGACTACAGGTGCCCACCACCATGCCTGGCTAATTTTTTGTATTTTTAGTAGAGACGGGGTTTCACTGTGTTAGCCAGGATAGTGTCAATCTCCTGACCTCCTAATCTGCCCGCCTCGGCCTCCCAAAGTGCTGGGATTACAGGCGTGAGTCACTGGATACTATCGACGTGCTTTGGATGATTGTCTTTTCCAGTAAGATGGGGAGGATCTGGATATTTAAAAAAGAAATCAAAAGAAAACCACAAAGGAAAAAGAGAGATGTTGAGGGTTTTTCTGCTTAAGGCTAAAAGATGCAAGTTGAGTGAGAACAACCTAAGAGGTGTATGTTTCATTCTTTCTCCTTACAGAAAAAGTGAGCAAAGAGCACAATCATATAAAAGAAAACACCATCCGGACCACCACCAGGTAGGCGACTTTGTGTGGGTTCCTCCAGAACACCCCGTGTGGGCCACCAGCCCGTACTACATGTTGAACGTTGCTCCCCAAACCTCTTTCTCCCACTGGGTTCAAAGGAGTCACACCCTTTACCACCATGTTCCACCAGAATTTCTCAGTTGGTAGAAACAATACAGAAGTAAAGGAGGAAGACCATTAATAGGTACTAAACATCTAATAGGTGTCACTTTGCTGGGAAATTTTCCATATGTTATTGTTTTGTATTCCTGACAATAATTTTATGAAGTAGATGTTATTATCATCCTCTCTGCAGAAGTCTCCTGGCCTGAGAGTTGAGCTGGGTGGCTCAGCTGGGACTGGGGGCTGGGTCTGTATCTCACGAAGGCCTCTTTCTGTCTTATTGCAACCCTGCTCCTGACCGCCTCCGTGACTATAGGCTGATAATTTGTCACCAAGGATATCCCAAATTTTTTTTTAACCTCCCAGCATTATTTGGAAGGCAAAGATTTTAAAGGCAGAAAAAAGATAATGCTTTTTAAAAATTGCAAGGAAATTTATGTCATTCACCACTGTGGACAAGGGAGTTTTCCACTTGCCAAAGGCAGTCTGAGGAGGTTAGCCAATGTGGGCTGCCCACCATCCATCTGCCATTGTGAGAAGAGGAGGACCAGCCAGTGCTGCTGCTCCCATGGAGCCTTGAAGTCCACCCAAACCTGAAACGTTGTAGGTGAGAGCTAGCAGATGAAAACCCCACCACTGCAGAAAAGGAGCTCAGGGGAAATGCATTCTCCACCTTTGAAGGACCATTCTCCACTTTCAAACCTCCCTCCAATTTCTGAGTTAGCCCAAGATATGAGCTTTACAGGATGATCAAGAGCAATACACATTTTTAGGATGAATAATTAGGAAAAGTGGAAACTAGCTGGGAGCTACCAAGGAGTCTTTAAATCAAGGAACTTTGCTTTCCTGAGCAAACAGAGAAAGATTCTTCCTGATGGGAACAGTTGCCGGGTTTTCTGTTTCTAATTCTTGCAACAAAAGGTACATGATATTTTTCTTTTTGTTGTCTTATTAATCGACCTCAGAGCATCATCAGGCCTGTGGACAGTACTCATTTAAACTTTAACCTGAGGTTTTAAAAAAATATTCCATTAATTGGAGTTTAGGAATGTCAAATTTCAAAGAGCAATTAAAACAGAGCCAGCTTGCCTCACACTGGGTTTATTTTATTTATTTATTTATTTATTTATTTATTTGAGACAGTCTCACTCTGTTTCCCAGGCTGGAGTGCAGTGGCTCAGTTTTGGCTCACTGCAGCCTCCACCTCGCAGGCTCAAGCCATTCTCCCACCTCAGCCTCCCGAGTAGCTGGAACTACAGGCATATGCCACCATCCTCTGCTAATTTTTGTATTTTTTGTAAAGACGGGGTTTCGCCATTTTGCCCAGGCTGGTCTCAAACTCCTGAGCTCAAGTGATCTGCCTGCCTCGGCCTTCCAAAGTGCTGGGATTATAGGGGTGAGCCACCGTGATCGGCTCACACTGGGTTTATATAGTATTAGGGAAAGGAACCTCGTTCTAATAGAACAGAATAGTGGTATGTATTAGTCTTGTGTCTGTATATAAGTATACAGATAGAAAATGAGACTAGGAAGATGGACTGCGGATTGTATTGGGAAATGGCTTTTGGGGGATGGAAGGGCTATTTTGTATATTAAGTTTGATGCCCAAATAGGACATGTGAACTCCCATGGAGTCCATCCTGCCCCCTCCTACATCTAACCTTAAAGCTATTTACTGTATCTGCTTGTGTCTGTGGGTCTAAACATTGATGAAATTGGCCAGATTAGTAGACCTTGAAAGACAGCAGACTAAACATAAAAAAAAATTCATTTTAATTTGCTGCCATAGGATTCTTGAAGTGTTATAGGTTAAGTCCCCTAGAGATGGAGATTCTCATGGAAGTGCTTTATTGAGGGAATGCTCTCAGAGGAACCTGCAAGGAGGTGATGGGGGCAGAAGACGGAGGAAGGAGAAGGAAAAGGAGCTGAGGACAAGGATGTGGTTTTAGCTGGTTTCTAACTTCAGCTCCATTCCCCAGGAAGGTTCACTAACTTCAAGTAATCCCCTGCAGGGGATGTATAACCTCCCATGTTAGGGGGTTCCAGTGGGGACAGCGGTTCTCACTTATAGTTATCAGACAACACTTACAGCAAACTCCGGGGTGGGTGCATTCATGCCACAGGGAGGATCTGGGCAGGACCCCACTAGCATGATCTATGGAGGTTTCTGAGGGCTCTTTAAGATTACATAATATTTATACAACAAAAAGATGTGCTGCAAGACCATATTATTTTATGCTTTTCAGGTGTTCTCTGGGAAGAGGTAAGAGGATGCCCCAAGTTGGCCCCATACAAGGATTTTAATGTGCCTCAAGCCTAAACTGCCTTGTCTGGAGCTGAAGCATGATTATAGGATAGAAGAGAAAAAAAAATTTTTAACCATTTGGCCAAAATGATGCAATCCTTAAATTCTCCTCTTGCTGGGAGATTATGAGTAAGAGGAAATCCGAATTAGATCTTTTGCCCAAAGCAAAGGAAGAGGTTCTTCCTGTGAGCCCCCGGCATGATATGGTGTTTAGAAATCAGTGTTAAGGAATTCTTGGCTTATAGTTCTACAAAGTCCTCAGTCTGTTTTTTTTTTTTTTTTCCTTTGAGTGGAGGCAGCTTGCTTGATTAGCCTATCCATAAATAGATCTCTTTTTTACCTCTCGCTTTATTACTTCAAGTGGAATAGAATAAAATTTTTATGCCAAAAAATCCTCTTTAACCTGAGTTAATTGATATCAGGAACAGAAAAAAAAATGCCAATTTTCTTTCTTCTTTCCTGACTCCCATTTTAGAAGGAACTCTTACTTTGCAGGTACAAAATCGGTGTGTGGATTATGCTTTAAGGTGTGATTTGTGATACATTTCAAAAAGATTTACATCAAACCTCTGAATTTCTGTATCTTCGGATTTTTAAGTACTAATGGAGTGTTTATTTAGTAATCATATCTTCTGTGTTTGGTTTCCTAGAAGAAACTGATCATTCAGAAGGACGGTTCATGATTGGAATCAAGTTCAGAATTTTTCACACTTTGAGAGTAGCTAGGTATATTTAAGGTAGTTTCATTTGTAAAGGGCAGGCCTGGGATGGCGGCCTCAGCACAGCCCTGAGATCAAGCCTTCCCTTGCCTTTCTCAAGCTGATGAATGCCTAAGCTCCTCCACTCTTTGCCATCTGCTGATCCTAGGGTCTGGATATCCAAGGACATGAGGTGGGGAGAAGAGACACAAAACTGAAGAAAGGAGCTGACTCTATCCCTGCCTTTTATACACCCACAGCTTCCCTCACAATTGTTTATCATTATTTATCTTGATGCTCATTTCAACCACAAGACTAAGGAAAAGTGTAGCAGCCCAAGAGGAAACACTCTGTAGCTTGGCGTTCCAATACCTGCTTGCCAGTGAGTCATGGGAGTGCTGATGCCCGTGTCCTGCACCAAGAGAACACGAAGTCCACGGATGTGTGCTGTTAACTCTCCATCCCGTAAGGGTTGGTGACTGCACTTTCCTCATCATCAAATCCTCCCTCCTCACACCTGTCCAGTGGCAGCTCTGCCCCTTGTTGATACCCCTGTTATACGATAGGTAGATAAGGAGAGTGAAAATAATGGGAGACAGCATTCTTTCCTAGCGATTTTTTTAAAGGGGTTTAGGTGAAGCTAAAGGTTGAAACTAATAACTACCAAGTTTCTGGATCACTGGATCTCTACCTCATTTTTAAAAACTCTTATAATGGAAAATTTCAAACATATGCAGAAGTATCTGTCATCCAATCCAACAATCATCAATTAATGATTTATGATGTTTTATCTATCTCCTTCCTCTACTTCCCCCTCCCTGTAGATTATTTTTGAAGCAAATCCCAGACATCATTTTAAGAACTGGTTTGAGAATGCCGTTTTTTTTTTTTATCCTAAGAACTTAGACTCAGCTGCTTAAATTAGGATAATCTTCCCAAAAGTAAAGGAGAAAAACAATCCACCAAGGCACACCATGTAGCCAGGCAGAAAAATCAATCTACTTAGCAGCTTGAATGATTGAATCATGTGGTCCTGCTCACCAGTGCCTTAACCTTGTCCTTCCACCCTTGTTTGTGTCCTCATCGGGGCACTTCCCATTGAATCAGTCCTTTAGATGCAACGTCACCGTAAATGCTAAAACAGCAGTCTTTTTCCTTGTTTAACCTCAGAGTCCAGAAAATTCAATCCAAGTGTAAAGAAGGCTGTGGGTCTCCTTTGAGATAGTATGTGGACTGAGTGTTCTTAATGCCACTCTATCTGACAAATGAGATGAGGAGAGAGTCCCGGCCAGACCCATGAGAACAGAAGGACTGAACATTTCAGACTAATAAAATCCTGATTTTTCTATTTCCTTTCCCAGCACAAGCCTAGGTTCTGCAGGGAGCAGATAACTAGCTATTATGATCATTTGGTAGATGAAAATACGTGAGGCATGATATCATAATCAGATATCAGAGTTTAATGGAATAAAAAGAAGATCTACATCCTTTGACATGGACCATCACCCAGCCAGATGCTGGATAGGATCGAAATAGGAAAATGGAACCCTAGAGTAAGAATCAGATAGCTTCTGGCAGGTGAATTGGACATGCTCAATGTTGTGTAACACCATGAACTTCAAACAATGGCTGCCAAGAACCCTCTCTTGGTTATTTGTTCTCTCTTTTCCCCATTAATAATTCAGTGTCCATGGGGGTATAAGATTGCAGGCCTATAACAAATACTTTCTCACACCTGGCTTGCTTTGTTCCAAAAGCAAGGAAGAGTTTGCCTGAATTGTTCTTTTCTCCATTACTAGACAAAAAGCAGAAGTGGGAAAATCAGAGAAAGATAGACTCATATCGTGCTGTGCAGACCAATATTTAATTTGCCCAATTTTCAGAATTTGAAATGCAGGCTATTTTTCTGTGATTTAGATAATGGCAAATAGTGTTTACTAAAAGACATATTCACTTGAAATCATCCAATGTAAAATTTTCCTTTGTGATGGTTCGGATGCGTGTCCTTAAATATTTATGATTCAGTAATAGAAATTGCACAAATTTGTAAAAGCATGATGTGCTACCTCAATTCGCACAATTTTCCCTTTTCAGTTCTTTGGAAGGAATAAAAGAATAATGCTATATTACCTTAAAAAGTAAAATATTACTTTTAGAGAACACTGAATTAGACAGAAGCAATTAAGAAAAGAAACCAGAAACAGAACAAATGAAATTGATATCTAGGGAGGTCTCCATATATTCTCTTTACCCTTTACATGTTGTGACTTTAAAATTAAATGAATGAGCATTCTATTTCTAAAGAATGGAAATTGCTACTAATTTCATGGAGTCCCTTCAGTTAGGGCATTCATTTCTTTTTGGTGAAGTCAAGGCTGTTTTGGGGCCTCATGGTGCCATTGTACATTTTAAAAAGACTCCCTCCCTTAGTACACTGCCATCTACTGGAATATGGTCACAATAAATCTGATGTCTGTGACGTTAATCATGCTCCTCTAGATATGGTGCTTTTGTGCAGTGCACAGCCTACACCACTATCTGCAGCTGCCCTGACACACATGCTGACTTGAGAGTCTTTTCATTGGCAATACATACTTTGCTACTTACCTTTGAGTTTCTATTTTTCAAAGAAATTAAAACTGATCCTTGAAAACAATGGAGATATGCACACACACACACACACACACAGCCTGAAATTACTTTGTGCATTGTTGCCATTTGGATTTGTTTTTCCTTCCCATTTCACCAGGCCCTTTCTCAGTGCTTTGTTCTATTCCTCTACTCCATTGTCCTATAGATATTTGCCCTCTGCCATTTTTCCTCCCTTCGTGACATCTATACTGAAATGTTATATTGGAACAGTATGCTTCCAGAATGGTTCTGTGTTGTGTTACTCTTAAGAGGCAAATTTAAATCTCCTTTTCAGGATCTGAAGAGGGCTGTGCCTTTCTTTTCATTTCCCATGGACACTCCCGTCTTTGTTTCTACTGGCTTGCAATAGTATTCTCTCTTGTTTTTATAACTCCTAATAGTCAGGAATGAAGTGTAAATTGGTAAGTCTCTGTCAGTGGACATCCAGAGACCGTGTTCCCCTCTAGCTGCCTTTGGCAGGTTATGCAAGAATGATATAACCAAAAAGTATGTGAGGCTTAGGTGCTGTTCTTATCTGGAATTTTCTCTGAAGAGTGTCTTCATTATTGTTACTAGAAATATATCAAGTCTTTCAAGGGTTGACCTCTAAAGCAGCCCTCCTGCATGATGCGGTGGGCCAGGAGACCATCCACATTTCACTAGCATCATCTGTAACTTCCACATGACAGAGGCTTGCATCACTGCAGAGAAGACTAAGTTCATCCATTCTCAGCTCACCTCAGCAGAAAGCTCAATGTCTTTGTTTGTGTATAAAGTCAGATTCCTGCGGGAGATCCTCCACAAGCTGACATTTCGAGTATCCGGATGTGCAGGGTTCACTTCCTTGGTCTGCGGTTGGCTCTGGCTCCCCCGGTCTGGCCTCTCCACTGCAGCAGCCCTTGACAAGGCCTGGCATTGTGCTCCTTGTCCCGAGAAGTTTCCTGGCTCCACAGTGCATGAATGCTAGAGCAGCAGCAACAGGAACCTTTTCCTTGAAAACTCAGTGTTAGGTTGTACATACTAGGTTGTAGTGTTAGGTTGTACATACGTAGGTTGGCGCACCTTTAAGACAATCTGAAATAGGAGGCATTGATGCTTTTCAAAGAAGAAAATACTAAACATGAAAAATACGTATATGTTCCTAAGATGCTCTGTTTTTCTTCTACAGTATTGCATACAACCTCTTCCTTCCATAGCTTTCAGACTTCTGAAACTGAAGCAGACTGATACTGAGGGTCATAACTGAGATGCAGTTGTTTCTGCCTGTGTCTTTTACAACTGTCCCTCAGAGCTTTTTCTTTAAAAGACCAAGTCTTTTCAAAAGTAAAAGATCCTAAACAGTAGAATTTAATAGTTGTTTTTAACTTTTAAAAGTAACTTATTTCCAGATAATATAGGAGCACATAAAGAAAACGTATTTTTAGTCCTACTACCTAGAGACAGCCACTGCTAAGTTGGTGGTGTGTATCCTTGCTGGATTTTTTTTCATTTATATATGTATAAATTCATATTTATAAGTATATATTTATATATGTATAACTGAGTCCTACTACATATACAGTTTTATAATCTTCTGTTTTCACCTAGCAATATATAAGATTGTCCATTTTTCCATGGACATTCTCAATGTTATTCTTTTAATGTTTGCATAGTATTCAGGTTTGCCTGTGTTACAATTTATTTAATCAGTCCCTTGTTATTGAATATCGAGGGTTCCCCCCAAAAAATTGTTAGTATAAACAATGGTGGGATAAAATGACTCAAAACAGTATCACATTTTTCAGGCTATTGGTACGAATTGTCAAAATGACTTTTAAAAAGATTGAATCTGCAATTCTAACAGTTTTCATGAGAGACAGAGACAGAGGGAGACAGAGAATGTTTCAAAGGCCCGATCAACTCTGTGCTTATCATCAAAATTTTTTTAATGATTGGAGGGTGAAAAATTATATCTTCCATTTAAAGTCTTTGATTTATTGATTCCAGTGCTCTTAAGCATTTTGTTCATGGGGAGACATTTGTATTTGCTCGTGTGTGTGTGTGTGTGTGTATGGTTTTGTTTTTGTTTTTTGTTTTTTGTTTGTTTTTTTTTTTTTGAGACAAGGTCTTGCCCTGTCGCCCAGGCTGGAGTGCAGTGGCACAATCTCCACTCACTGCAGCCTCTACCTCCTGGGCTCAAGTGATCCTCCCACCTCAGCCTCTCATATAACTGGGACTACAGGCATGCACCACCACGCTTGGCTAATTTTTGTATTTTTTTGTAGAGACAGGGTTTCTGCCATATTACCCAGGCTATTCTCGAATTCCTGGGCTCAAGTGATCCTCCTGCCTTGGTCTCCCATAGTTCTGGGATTATGGGAGTGAGCCATCACGCACAGTCTTGTATTTTCTTACTCTGTTTGGTGGCTTGTCTGGGTTGGATTTTTTGTTTGGTCGTTGCTATTGATTTTTTATTATTATGAAATTTTTTAACCAAAATAGAAAAAATAAAATAATGAATCACTATATTCCCATCATGCATATTGAACAAGTATCAACATTTTGCCACACTTGGTTTACCAGTCCTTTTTCCTCCTATATTTTAAGTCACATCCCAGATATCAAACATTCATTCCCAGATTCTTTGGTATATATCTCTAAAAAGTAAGGAGATTTTCCATGATACTATTTCACATCTTAAAAATTTAACAACACCTTTAGTTTTTAATTGCTGCAAAGTTTCTGTTTCATTGGCCCCAGCCAAGTTGTGCGGCCACATCAACGGAATTGGAGGAGAGGAAACCCATCTTAGCTTCCTTGTCGCCTCCAAAAATTAAAGAAGAAAATCTGCTGCCTATATGCTAGTAGAGTGATGGAGTACCCTTGAGTCCCCTCTGCCCACAGGCCCATTTAGAAACACACTGAATCTGCAATGCCAGCCTCGCTTTTTAGATAAATGCCCCAGCTGAAGCTTGCCAATGTATAGGAATAATCCAAGTTTTATTCACAACAGCCCCTCTTTCTTTGAAAATCTGTGAGCCCAACATGATCAATGACCGAGTTTTCAGGCCTAACCCACTGGGGTCACAGGAGGTCCCTGTTATGTCCCTTGTATGGTCAAATACAGAATTTTCTCTTTCAGATGGTCAGGGTTGTCTTCAGGGCAGAGACTCACAGTCATTTTTAATCTTGGGCACTCTTGTCCACGCCCACATTCCCTAACCTGCCATCCGAGGTCCTTTTCGTTACAATAAATAAAATCCTTTAGGAACAGGGGTCCTCATTCCTGTGGTATTGAAGAGGGAAGAGCAATGTTCATGCATACCATTAAAACTGTTTTCTTTCATTATAGATTACCTTTTCAATTGACTGCAAGAATGTTAGTAAGACAACTGGCCCTGATTGTTATATGTAACATGTTAATATCTGGGCACATTTCAGAAGCAACAGCTCTACAACTGCTCATTCAAAATGAAAATGAGGAAGTTAGGAAGACCACACATGGTCCTAGGCCACATAGAGTGATTGCTACCACAGAACAAAAGGACTGTGTCAGGGATTTCTTCTGTATTTCACATAATACTGATGCAACTGTATAGAGTGTTTGCATTTTATTTTTTAAAGTGTTTGAAATTTTTTTACAAAAATATGTAGAACTAAGCACTTAATATATTTCAAATACAATTACTTATAAATATGTTACACAACATGTACATATATAAATATATAAAAAGAAATATTAAGCATCTATTAAGTTATTAGCAAATAAATTAATAAAAGGAAGTAATATTTGAGAAAAACAAAATCACTAAAAGTGAAGAAAATGGCATTAATCATGAAAATTAAGTTGAAAATGAAATATTGTTATTTGATCTTTTCAAAAAGTGAAATATGTAAAAATAAAGTGTTTTTGTTTTTGAGTTGTGACCTTATTTTCATGTAAGCTATTCCAGCTTCTCGAAGAATGTCTTCTCACCTTAGAGTACTTGAGGAGATGTTGAGGAGATAGTTATAACTAATACAAAGATTTTCTTTATTCCTTATCTTTGAATAAACCCACCTTTCTTATTTGATATGTTTAAGAAGCATTTAAAAAAAAAAAAACACCTTTTTTGTCCTTTGGCAAGGCCTGTAATCTGTTATTATTAGCAAGCTCTAGTTTTTGTTCAAAGAAAACATTTCCGGTTTGTTCTCATTTCCTTTAGTTTCATTATATGAAACATAGCCATGGAGATCCCGTATGCAAGTTACCTGTATCCATTTTAATTCTGTAACATGCATATTCCACATATTCAAAAGATTCTTGAACTAAAGTCAGATTAATTATTGAGATAACTTTGATCTGTTGCCTGCCTCTTCTTGTGGCTTTTGGAAACATGGAAAACTATTTTCTCAACTACTGCTTCCTGTACACTTCAAAATGTTAATGCCGTGTGTAACTCCTGGAGGGTTTCTCAAGGTCTAAGTGATTCAAAGGTCAGAGTTTTTAAAATACTGGCTCAGTGATTTTGGACAAATCTATGGCATTTCAGTTCTTAAAAAATAACATGATGTATCAACATGGAAAACCAGTATTGCTGTGGCTTAACAACTGGGTCTGAGTGGAGAGGAGGAAGACACTCTTACCAGGAGGGATAGAAAACCACCTGGTGAGGGGCCCAGGGGCTGAGGTCTGCTGGGGAGCAGGTAGCGGTTAGAGAGAGAACACGTTGGCTCCCACAGAACTGTTCTACCCCACGCTGGGACTTCCAGCTCTCTTTTTGCAATATATAGTTTATCAGACATATATCTAAGTCAAATAGCTTGTTTTTAAAATTTCCTTAAAGTAACACAAAAGAAAATTTAAAATTACCCCAGATTCTTTCAGACATGTTTTACCCAGCTCTCGAAAGAAATCTGTAAACCCTGTTAGGTCACATAATATATGGCTGAATATATGATAATTGAGTACTTTTACTTGATTAATTCACTGAAGAATTTTTTTTTTTAAAGATTCACTATTTTAAAAAAATTTACTAAGGTAATTTGTCTCTGTGCAGATAGAAGTCAGAATCACTTTAGGATGGTTTGGTAGAAACTCTTACATTTAATAGAATTTCATGCCACCCTGATCTATGTAGTCCCTTCTGAGTTCCAAGTAAAAACTCATTACAGTACAGTCTTTCTTTCTTTGTTTAATCTTTTTCTTTTCTATTTGTCATTCCCAAGTTTAGTCTTGAAAGTTACTGTCTCTTAGAAAAAAAATCTGTTTCTTCTCTATTGCTCCTTTAAAACTGTTGTGTCTTTACCAAAGAAGGTCTTTTCTGAACTTTCTCTCACAGTCTATACTCACCTTCTTTTCTGTTTTCTTTTGGTTTTGTTATTGCTGTCAAAATGAGAATCCCTGTAACGTTTGGTTTCAGTGGTGGCACTTGGGGAGGGTTGGTTTTAAGTAAGATGGGCCTTCTCTTCTGCATGAGGCAAAATTCCCTGTTGGCCCTCAGGTGTTAAAGGTGGAAATACTGGTGTCACAATAGGCACTTAGCAAAATGTATCACTATTTAGAGCCATAATCCTTTATGGACTGTTTTATTATTTATTGTAAATCTTTTCCTTTCTCAGCCTTGTGCTGCTGACCCCACATCCCATGCCTGGCCTGGAATTGTCCACTCACTATGACACCCCTGCCCTTTCATATCTTAGCCCTTAGATTTTCTACAGGAGAAAAATCAAAATATACTTTCCACAGCCATTTCACTGTGTCCAGAAAAGAAACTCAAGTAGATATAAGTTTTATAAGATTATATTTTCAAAACCCAGGGAAATTAACAGGGGGCTTGGGCTCTTTGATGTCCATACCATCAACTTCCAGATGCTGCTACTGAAAAGTTACTGAATACTTATATGAATTATGTAAGTCTTCCAGCTAGCCTGTCTTTGACCCGGGCCAAAGGGGATATGTTGTGATAGATGATTTTGTTGAGTGAAAATAAGTGATGATTCCCTCCCCATTAGCTGTTAATTTCCGCCTCCTCCTCTATCAACTTTTTACCAAAAATATTAACCAGAAATAAATCTCTTTTTTTGCCTTTTTCCACTTCCTTGGCTTACTTTCTGGATGGAGGGGCTTTCATAATAAAATGACTAAAATCTAGGCAGCTGAAGATTCAGAAGCAAGGGCTATATGGTGTTCACAAACTGGCCCCTTTACTGAAATAGTTGGTAACTGGCTGAAGTTACCAGTTGGAGGACAGTACAAACATGCTTCGAGGCACGTCGTAAAGTCCAATGTATTTCATGGATTGTTTTACTCCCTGGGAAGATGCAGCCCGCTTCATCCTGTGTCCGGTACCTCCTCTAGATTGCCTCTCCACTGCCCACTGCCAACAGTGACAGTCACTGAGCAGCATGAACGAGGTGTCAGCCTCACCACCCCTTACTGAAGTGCTTTGTCCACCGCAAAGCTGGGCGTCACCTGAGAACGGATGTGCTTCTGTACTTCACGGTCACTGTGAGGCACAGGAGAAGAAAAAGAACTTACGGAATATGATCTCAGCATTCTAAAAATGAACTTTCATGGGACAAAGTTACACATGGAGTGTCTTCTGTTTTCTTAGTACCTTGTGCAGAGAGTTAAGGATAACCAGTGTTATTGGAGATCTAATCCCATGAAGCAAGCTCTGCTCTATAGGGCATGCTCCAAGTTTAGTTTTTTCTCCTTCCTGAAGCATGAAGCTAATCTGGGCACCAGAAGGATTAATACACAGATGTGTATGTAGCCATAGTGCCACCATGTGCTTTATAGTTTTGGCGAAATAGAAGCTTACAAACAGCTAACGACCTCTTTACCCTTCCTTCTTCATTTAGAGTTAATAGCAGAGACAGGCTTGCTCTGGGAAGCTGTAGGTGCAGCAGTGGTGAATGTTTAGAGTTGCAAATTGACCAGGCCCATAAGTGGTAAAAGTTTTAGGAAATTGGGGGCATATCTTAACTTCTATAGGGAAATAAAGACAAAAATTATTTTTACTTGCTCTATTTCTCAATAGAAAAATTTTTCAGCTTCCTTCAGTACCTTTGTACTGAAACGACTGGTCCCTACTCCCCTCCATCACCCCCTTCTCTGTCTCTTCCTTTTCTCCATCTGTTGCAAGGATTCATGGGTCTCTATTGTCCATAAATTCCTTAGGTGTTAACGGACCAACGAAAGGCAGTGTAGCTGAGCAGGAAAGAGTGCAGATGGGGAAGCCAGCATGCTCAACTCATGGGCATGGGCAACTACCTAACTTCTTTGTGCCTAAGTCTCCACATCTGTAAAATAGGGATAATGCAGTAGTCCCTCCTTATCCACAGGGAATATGTTTCAAGACCCATAGTGGTTGGCAGGGTGCAGTGGCTCATGCCTGTAATCCCAGCACTTTGGGAGGCCGAGGCAGGCGGGTCACATGAGGTCAGGAGTTCGAGACCAGCCTGCCCAACAAGGCAAAATCCTATCTTGACTAAGAATACAAAAATTAGTCGGGCGTGGTGGCACACGCCTGTAATCTCAGCTACTCAGGAGGCTGAGGTACGAGAATCACTTGAACCCAGGAGGCGGAGGTTGCGGTGAGCCAAGATTGTGCCATTGCACTCCAGCCTGGGCGACAAGAGCAAAACTCTGTCTCAAAAAAGAAAAAAAGACCCACAGTGGTTGCCGGAAACCTCAGATAGTACTGAACCCTATATACACAATGCTTTTTCCTATGCATACATATGGTAAAGTTTAATTTATAAATTAGGCATAGTAAGAGATTAACAACAATAACTAATAATAAAATAGGACAATTATAACAATATTCTGTATAACAGTATTCTTATTCTGGATTAAGAGTTATGTGAATGCGGTCTGGCTCTCAAAATATCTTTTTGTACTCTACTGTGGATAACTGAAATCACAGAAAGCCAAACCATGGGTAAGGGGGGACTACTATAACAATGGTAGCTACTCTCATAGGGTTCTTATGAGGACCAAGTGAAGTTAATACACACAAAGCACCTTAAATCAGTGCCAGATACTTAGCATTTGTTGCTGTTTTTTGTTGAGCATGTACTACGTACTGAGAACTTTAACATGAAACATCTAATTTGAACCCTTACAGCACCCTCTAAAAGATAGCATTGTTAAACCTCTTTTTCAGTGATGAAACTGAGGCTAGAGGGGTTATTGATTGGACAAAGGTCCCTTAACTATGAAGTAACCAATATGAAATTCAGACTCCAATTTTTCTGATTCCAAACTTTCTGCAAAGCTACCACACTCGCTACCTCCTGGCATGAACGGATCCAAATGCAGAGCATGGCAGCTGTGTGTTTGATCTGAGACCAATTCCCTGTTAACCTAATGTCATCTCTCTGTAGCTAGGACTTACACCAGCCTTAAGCCACCTTGCCTTCTAAAAGTTTCTCCATTGATTCTTTGCCCCATAGAAACATTGGCAGCCCTTTTGTGCATTTTTAATATCCAGCAGGACTCCCTTCTAATTCTCTGCTCCCTCAAAAGAAATCTTTTCTTTTCTATGCAGGATAAAGTTGGCATCCAGGGTAGAAAATTATTTTGAATGTTGTTTCCCTCGGTGATTGTCTCCCTTTCAATTCAATTTCTTCTGAGCAGCTCAGTGATAATAGGGCTCCACTCCTCACATCAGCAGGAATCTGCACTTTTGAAGAGAGCATGTGAAGACACAGTGCTAGCCCATTGCCACTACTTAGCAAGACCCAGGAGACTACTGCCAGCACATAGCACAGCAGCCTCTGCTCACTTCACCTAGAAAGCTAGGTGAAGGTTATTCCCAAATGTACCTGTGGTGTTGACTAGCCCCCTCTTTTACTTCTTTGACCTGCAAGTGTCGCTGCTGGCTGGCGACATTAGCCACCAGCATCACCACGTCCCATCTGGACTGCTGCACTGGCCACACGCCTTGTCTTCTGCAAGTCCCCCAGGCCACACTGCCTGCTGCAGCCACATGGAGCTTTCTGAAACTGAAGTCCGGTTCCCTGACCCCCTTACTTAAGACACCGCAGTGCCGTCACTACTGTTGGGACAAAGCCATGATCACTGCACACAAGGTCCAGACTCATTTCCCTCCACCATGGGCCTTCCTTCAGCTCTGCAGCCTGGCTGTGCTTTCTCACAGTGCTGGAGCCCCCTTCCCCAACTCCTTGAAACCCTAATGACCCTACTGTCCATTCCACCCATGGTGGCTTTTGCAGGAAGTCCCTTCCTGGGCTCCCGGGCCAGGCCAGGCCCGGCCCCGTGGTCACACTGTGTCCCTTCCTCCACGGCCTTAGCCACCCTTGCAGGTTATGAGATGTTTGGTAGAAAGCAACATATCTGCCCCTTTGCTTCTCCCCACTTCCTGCCTCCTACTAGCCTATAGCCAGTGTTCACTTTTTAAGCCTATTTAAATCATTCTGTGTTTAAGATACAAAGAAAAACCATGGCATACAAAGTTGTGTTAAATCTAGCCTAACATAGTCATGTAAAACTATATTATCTATCAATGTATGTTTTACTTTAAAGAAAGTGTCTTCCATTTTCATCTTAACATTCCCTTTTTAAAATTGAATAATAGCAACCATAGCCTTGTGACATGTTTAGCAAAGCAGCACTAGTCCTGGGAGTCCTAGGCTTGGTCTGTTGTTCTGCTCCAGATCTGCTGTTTTGCCCAGGGGAGTGGTGGTGGGGGGTTTTGATCCCTCCTGGCTGCATTTCCCTGCCTTCCGGGAAGGTTCAGCCAATCAGAGGCACTGGTGAGAGGTAGGGGTGGGGCTTAAGGTAGAGCCTGGGTATTCTCCCACTCCCTCTCTGTCTGCCACGGCAGCTGCATCTCCTCTAGTGCTCCGGCTCCCATGACCTGGGCTCCATTTATCTCCACCTTTAGTCCCTCCAGCCTCAGGGTGGCAATGGCTTCCTGCCCTTCCTATCTCTGGGCTGTGTTACTACCCTCTGGAACTTCCACTATCTGGGTACCCAGTTCCTATGGTTGAATTTCCTCTGTTGTAAATAAATAGGGCTTTCCATTTTCTAGGTTGGACACTGATGGATACTCCAGTATTCTCGTATGTGATCGCAGTACTTATTCACATTTTATTTTAGAGGCCTGGAAGATGGACCCTGTGACCGAGTTAGAATTCTCTAATTAAAAACATTCAATCCTTTGTGTTCACTGTGGTCATGGTTTTAGGGGGAACCCTGGCAGGATGTCTGGTGACCCTAGTTCTAGTTCTTGCTGAGTCACTAGGGGAGCTTAGGATGATTCAGGTCAGGGCCTTTCTTTCATGTTAAATGAGGGAGCTCCCTGGGGTCCCTTCTGGCAGCCCCGTTTTCTGGTTTTCTGACTTTAACTCCTTCAGAACCAACACAATTTCAAGTTGCAGTTTTCGTTTCTGTGGGGACCAGTGACATGTTTCCTTCAGTGTATTGGTCCCTGGCCCCAGCCATCTGTCTTGATGTGTGCAGTGGGTCCCTGAGGGATCAGGTGACAGAATATGGGTGAGCCAGGGCAATTCCATCTCTACCAGGAAAACCACAGGCAGGCCCTTTCTCATTCTGACCCAGGCAGGGCACAACACACACACAGAAAGAATAGAGCAAGAGGAAAATGTACTGCTCAGCTGTCCTCCTCTACGGGTTTAACAGTGTTTCAAAGATGATGTTTCATATATTCCTCCCAAATATAAAACCCATCGGCAGAAGGTACAGCTGGCACTTGTCTGATGTAATGACTTTTCTTTTTCTCCATTTGAAGCACAATCTTCTTATATTCACTAAACACCATTGCAAACAACAACACCTTATCCAATATTGCGTATGTTTGTATTTGGGGCCAGGTACTCTGGGTGTCTTAAATAACTTTAATTTACTAAACCTCACTCCCCCTCCCCCACCCCAGCCCTTTCTTTTCAGAAGACACATTTAGACAATCACCATTCACCTCCAATTCAAAAGAACTGCTGCCCAGTGACTCTGTGCTGCACGGAAGAATATCAGCTCCAGGTATGGAAACATTGCTGGCTTTGCTTCTACTGTTGATTGCTTAAGAATTACTTTTCTGAAATGTGTGAATTTTCAGATGCTTTCAGCTTACAGATGTAGTTATTCATATAAGGTTGGGTTTTAGAAAAGAAGGAGAAACTCAATTTAAGCTACAAAAGTTTATTAAAATAAAATGTTTACAGTAATAAGCCTCTTCTTCTTTGCTTTAAGAGCTTATTGTTCTTTACCTGCTGATATTTCACCCACATAATGAATTTCTTTTTCTTTAAAATAATGAAGTACAACCTGAAAATAATTTGCTTTACACATTGTATTTCAGGCCGGCAGCCAGGAATATAGGGGAGGGCAGTGGCGAGAGCACTAGTCCCCAGTAGGCCAGGTCATGACCCCAGGCAGTGTGGGCCACCACAAAGACCACCTCAGTTTGCATGGAAACAAGACAGCTCATTGAGGAAAACTTGCCACCCAGATTTTGTCTCTCTTCTTGGCCATAGTATCTACATATATCCATCCAGTGCTCCGTTTTGCCATCTCAGCCATCAGTACATCATTTTATATCCGTTCTTCCTTTTTTCATTTCTCCTTTCCCGGGTAGAAGGAAGGATGTTCTTGCTGTTCCTTATGCGCAGCATGGCCATCCTGGAAGGCTTATGTGTGTGTTCTCGGAGTTATTGGGAAATGAGAACATCTGAGAATCGCTGCACTCTAGTTCATACTCCCAACCCATACCCACCCCGCCCACCACCAATCTAGCAGCCAGGAAACTTCTGCCAGTTGCTACCTTCCCTCCCAGCTGTGGAGAGGATCTCAGCAGCACTAGGTGGCCTCCATCCGCATTCATTTGTCCAGGAGACCGTGGCCACCTGTGTGCAGGGCAGGACTCACAGCAGGGTTGTTGGCCCCGCAGCCTCTTCAAGAGTAAAATCCAAGTCTCCTCCACATACTCAAGGAGCCCTATTTCACAGGGCACTGGAGAACTGATTAATTTGCAATGCAGAAAGAATTCAGAAACATCTGAAATATTGGCCTCGGGTATCACAGGTCATTGGAAATGGTTTGTGACAAACTGGGGTGGAGGGTGGGGGTGGGGAAGGCAACTCTTTGTCATCCTTGAGTCTCATAAGGGTAGTTCCATTTCTTCTCATCTCCCCACATTCAGCCAAAGAATCCAGATACCTGCATGCTTTTTAGCTTTGCAGGCAGGGCTTTTCTATTCAAACACCAGAAATAACGTGCTTACACAAAAACACATTACATAATGGCTGGTTCTAGAGGTGGAAAGAAATTTTGCCTAGTTTATGTCTTCATACTCAAACAGGGGTTCTTGGAACTACCGTTTACTTCCCACAGTGTCATTTTGAATAGCCATCTCCCTGGTCCCAAAATTATTGCCCTGCTGTTAAGTTGATGGATTGTGACTTTCTAATGTCAAAATAACTGCCTAGGAATTGCCTGTCAGAATGCTGTGACCCATATGGCCAGCATCCCATGATATATATACAAACCTTGCACTGCTGGCTTTATGTTTGGCTTGGCAGTATTTAAAGCAGGGTTTATTGGTCAAGTTAAAACTTGACCTAAAGAGTGATTGCAGTATATGCTTAACTGTGCATAGGGAGGTTTTCTGTGATTTGCTTGATAAACTTATGTTAAATATTAGATGAACTCACACTTTAAAAGCTTAACTCTTATTTGGGGGAGAAGGTCAGCATAACTCAGATTTTTAAAATGTAAACCCGCTCTGCTGAAAGATAATCAATCTACCCTACTTCACCAAAGCCTTTCTTTAGGTAGAGAAAAGCAAAATGACTACATTTACATTTTGTTAAAATAAGCAGCTAAAAAAAAGACTTTTTTTGTTTTAATAAGCAAGGTGAAAATGCTTTGGGAATGGAGTTAAAATTAGAAAAAAATTTAAAATGATAGGGACAACCTTGTGGTCATGAAGTTCTCATAATAGGAAGACACTTTTGTAAGGAAGGCCTCAATAATTTGGACTAATCGTGGAGAAGAACAGGCTGAATTAATCAAAGTTAGCGGTGTGGAGACTTTTAAAGAAAACTTAACTTCTTTCAAGTCTGGACAGTGATAAATGGCCATGGATAAATATACCTACTATACATTCTCAGTCTCTTAATCACAATTCCGAAATCCAAAAAACCCCACCAACCAAAATTTTTTTGTATAAATATTTTGTGGCAAAACCTAATGGGAGGCTATTTATTTATTGTCTTTATTTATTACAACAAGAGGTGAAATTTATACATTTTGTTGCAGAACTATCAATGTACTTGACTACGAAGTGTTGCTTCAGGCCCACTGGGATGTTACATAAAATATGTTTTATGCACCATATTGTGGTCCTAAAATGAGAAAGAAGTATGAATCCCAAATTACATCTGGCCCCATGGGGTTCAGATAAATATTGTGAATCTACATTTATTTTAGTAATCTGCTAAATGTAGTGCTGGGAGCAAGGACACTGAAGCTACAGTTGAGGATATTAAAGTTCTGGAGTGTAAGAGTCATGGGTTCTTATAGAACATTTCATCTGGGATAATAAGATTGGAGTGTGAAAGGAAAAAATGAAATTTTTGAAAGACCAATCTGGCAGCAGATTACCGAATCATTGGAGAGGACTGGGGGCAAATGACAGGAGCCTAGCCGGGATCCTCTAGTTCCAGGGCAGCTTTATTAATGAGGGCCTGAGTTAGAGAGAAAAAGAGGAGTGGGGTAGGAAAAGCAGACAGAGGATGAGTTGGCTGGTTGGAGACTGGTTCGCTTTGCTAATAAGCACGTTGAATTAGGAAATGATAGTGGCTGTGCAGAAATAGGGAAGCCAGAAAGGAGACAGCTGGCTTTAGTGACTAGGTAGAAAATAATTTGTTGTTAGTGTACAAATGAAAGCCTCAGAATCTTTAGAAATCTTCTCTCCGGTAGTTTAAACACTACTATTAAAAAACTTTCTACCCTTTATTTACTTAGCAAACCTCTTCTTTCAGCAGATAATGCAAAAATAAATGTCAGCCCAGAGAATTCTCTCAGATTCCCAATTAGTAGAGACCATAATTAATGAGATATAATGTGCCTAGTTCCATTTCCCTTGCAAATGCTGAAAATACATAGCATTATTTCAACAATATATACAACATTGGTATATAGTTATGTACCTTCTACCAGTAGGAAGAAGAGTCCAGAAGCCTTCAGATTAAGACCACAGGGTAAGGAGGTGCCAGAAGAGAATATCATTTAGGGTGTAACAGCTGTTGGGCCAAGGGGATCCATGGTAGCTTCAGTGTGTTGTGCTTGTGTTTCAGGCCTGTTGGAGAAGGAAGCCAGCAGTGAGGGGGATTGCAAAGTAGAGAGAGGTTGGTAGAACTGTGGACTGTGAAGAGATCGAGAATAGCACAGTTAACTAGGCATTTGCCTTCGGCAGATGGCATCTGAAACTCACAGCTGCCACCGTCCCAGAGAAACAGAATAAACACAGAGCTTCACGGTGTCCTGGCTGCGGTTGTTGCCAGTATTTCTAGACTGACTTTCCTGAGAACTAAAGAATGCTCGTGTTAGCCAAGACCTAACATTTTCACTTGCTGCGAATGTCTTAGGCAGAGGTAGCATCAGGAATCTTTAATAAAATGATGAGTTAAAAACTGCTGTCACCTTCTGCGGGAGGGATGTGGGGACAAAATATCCTTAGAGCCGTAAATAGATTACTGAATGTACCCTGGGTGGTGATGTTGCTGCTGGTGACTTTACAAAAGAAATAAAAGAGCTTTCCTATCATGGGGGAGATAGAAATTACAGACTACGTGTAATTTAATGTACTTTATTTAATTTATAGTTGTCTCACTTTGTGCAAGATTTACATCAATAGAAGAAAGATTCCGAGGTCAGGTGATTTTCAGGGCATGTGGGTGATTCTGTATTAAAAGCAGACCCATTGCCATTGTACCTGCAGCTGTCCCTGTTTCCCATCATCTTGCTGTAAGCAAAGGCTGTTAAGAATTTATATCCTAGTACTGCTTTTAAACAATGTGGAGCTTCCATTCTGTGTTATTATGATTTTGAAGTCACAGTATGTTTGCTCTGTATTAAGCCAAAAAACAAAAACACAACCAGGGCGGGTGTGAAGGAAAATGTGGGTCTCCATGGAATTCTCTCCGAGTGTTTGGAGTCCCCGATGCTTCCGTGTGTTATTTCAGATGCAGCCTGGAGTGAGATGATGTAAAGCACATCTGCAATTATATTCTTCAATCCCTTCCCTCATTATTTCCTAACTTGCATTTAAAAGAAAAAAAACTCATTTTGTTGGTTTTATTTATGATGTACAAACAAGAAAAGATGAACGTCAGCACCCCTCACAAAAACAAGCATTTTTTGGTAGGCAGGGGGAAGTTTTAGTTTCTTTCAGGACCTGCTATGCCAGTCAGAATTTGATGTTCAATCAAAAGCCTGGTTTGGAATTATCTGCCTTGTCCCCAGTCTTGTTCTTGATCCATTTTCCCCTCTCTGGTCTGCCTATCAATCTAATATACTGTGTCATATACTTTCCTGAAATCTGAATAAATGATGCCTTGCATTAGAGTGCCACCTGCAACTAGCTCTCAGCCTGACACACTCCTGGTCAGATGTGAATGACCTCTTTAAGACAGTTGGCTTAAAAAGATATGTCTCAATGTGTGCATGTCACCTTCCTTTGTGTTAAGACTTCTCAACTCACGCCTCGAGAGAGAGACACATGTATAAAGCTATCTTGGATTATATTATAGCAAACTACTTTCTTCAATCCATTCTCAAACACAGCAGATTCTTTTTCAATTTAGACAAAGTCATAGATAAACAATAGAACATTGGATGTTGGTGTGTATCGTTTTGTAACTTGAGCTCCTTTGTGATGAGACAGATTCATTTTGTACAGAGAAAGAAGCTAGCAGTTTTCAAGGATCTATTAAATTGTCAGGCACAGGACATATGTCATCTCATTTTTAATTCTGGAAACAACTCATTGAGACATAAGAATTATCCACAATTTACAAATTACTACCTGGAGGTGTAGAGAGATTTAATAACTTGTTCGAAGTCATACAGTTGAGGGGCAGCACAGGAATTCAGACCCAGAACTGCACAGCACATTTTCTCTCTTTCTGCCCTATCTTGCTGCCTGCTAAGTCAGATAATGTGTCACCAGACACTGATCAAAAGGAGTACACCTCCCAGTATTGCCCACATTTACCGTAGCTGTTGGCATTTTAAGTATTACTGATGCACCGTCTTCTTTTAGCTAGAAATAAAACTTAGTCCTTTAAGTAAGATACTTGAAATAATTTATGAGAAGTACTTACTGTTGATTAACAGAATTCTAATTGTATTCTCTTCTGTTTCTATCTTTCCTCTCTTCCTTTAATGCTTTGATATCTGGTAATATCATAGTCACTTGGAACATTTCTTTCAGTTAGGATGTCAGTAGTTTTTAATGGATCATCTGGTTCATAGAAATGGTTTTATGAAGCTGTGTTAAAACTCTCAGTTAGATAAAATATGTAATGCTGAGTTTAGTGATGATCTGGTCAGCAGCATAAAAGAAACATTTCTAGACTGGGGATCAGGAGAACTTGGGTTTGGTCCTAGCCCAGTTTCCTATAGAAAGAGATGAGAAGGTCTACAAGCTCCTTGCACATCCCCTGTATTAAAAGTTCTGTCATCTTGATATGGTTTAGCTCTGTGTGCCCATCCAAATCTCATCTTGAATTGTAATCCCCATGTGTTTGGATCATGGTGATGGTTTCTCCCATGCTGTTCTCGTGATAGTGAGTTCTCACGAGAGCTAATGGTTTTAAGTGTTCGGCAGTTCCTCCTTCATTCACTCACTCGTCTGCCTCCATATAAGATGTGCCTGCTTCCCTTTCTGCCATGATTCTGCTTCTTGAGGCCTCCCCAGCCATGCAGAGATGTGAGTCACTTAAACCTCTTTTCTTTGTAAATTACCCAGTCTCTGGTAGTATTTTTATAGCAGTGTGAAAATAGACTAATACACATCTGTTATGGCACTGTAACTTTAGCCCAGACTCCTTCATTTTCTTTCTAGGGCCAAAACTATATGCTAGCACGGGAGAAAATCAGTCTAGTCTAGGGGCTTTACTACTAAAATTCTCCCACCTACAGTGAAAGTTGGGAAAGGGAAAAGTCACCATAAGTAGTTCTTGAAAGACACAGTACTGGGGAGAGGTAGTGACTGGGATGGGGATGAGAAGGGCTTTTAGGAAGCTGGGGCGTTCTATTTCTTTATCTGATTACTCATCATGTACATAGGTAATTTTGTGAAAATTCATCAAGCTGCATACTTATGATAGTATTTCTGCATTTGTCAAGACTAATTGGCTTATTTACAAATAGGTAGGTCTAGATGCCAAGTGGACACCTTCAGGCTGTTAATAGGAGGGCACATTTGCTTCAGACTATGACAGTGATAATGATGACAACAGTTTTTCGATTGTGCCACTTCTAGTTTGCAGGCACATTTCTATTTGTAACACAAACTAGTTGCCCTAAACTAATGACATGTAGGTTGATATATCTTCTTCCTGTTGCATTTCAAATGCAAAAACTATTCCACACTGCTGATGGCACTTCTTTGATGTACTTGCAGGAAATAAGCTATAGTCTGTGCAGCTGTTTACTAGAGGGAGAAAGTTTCGTAGTTGTGGATTTTCTTGATCCAGACAATGTTATTTGAGGCTGAGGATTGTGTGCTCCTTGTTAGCCCCATCTGTCCCCCACCAGCCTAGTCTGGTCTTAGAGTATAGGTGGATTTCAAAGGGGAGCTGTTGACTCTATTAGAAACTAGTTGTAGAGAAAGATCTTTCATTAGGCACTGTCAGCTATGTGTCTGAGTTAACTCTTCTCAGTAATTAACTAATTAAATTAAGTTGTCAGCCCCTATAGACCAGCATTTATAGGTTCACACACTAAAGTACAGGCATACTTTTTTAAAGGGTGGTAACCTTTCTAAAGGAGAAATGTGTATCCTGTTTAGATGCCTTACCTGAAGAATCTGTAGAAAGCCACAAAGGTAAAGAAAAAAACTGTGATTGTGTGGCCACGCCCCTTTACCTCTGCCCATATGGTTTGAGTCTGCCCAGATGGGTTGAGTCACTTGTTATTAAAAATAATTATCAACACTTTTCATGTTTGTGCTTTGTGGGAAATGGTAACATCCGAAAGCCCTTATAAAACCCAGATCCAAGTCAAGTGTGGTGGCACACACCTATAATCCCAGCTATTCAGGAGGCTGGGGTGGGAGGATCACTTGAGCCCAGGAGTTTGAGATCAGCTTGGACAGCATAGCAAGACCCCATCTCAACAAAATTCAAATTCCATTTGAGGACTTTGTTTCTCAAGCATAGGTTATCCCCCGGGCTGTGGCCACTTTGGCCTTGGCCTGGTTTCTTCCTCTGAACAGAGCAAATTTATCAAATTTATATGTGCTCACATAATATTCCAAACACCCTTTATAAGGCCTCAGCAGTGCCTGTGGTTGCTTTTTTACTTTTGCAAAGACTATTTAGATGCCTCGAGAATGAATAGTGCCATAAAAGGCCAAATTCTTGAGTATGTGTAATGGATGATGGAGAGTATTTGTTTGAAAATTGCAATGCAGTGACCCTGGCTTCAGTTTGGGACTGGCTAATTCAATCTACAAGGCCTTTTCTGTATATACAATATGTTCTTCCATTCCTTTGCTATCAAAAATACATATTCTCATTTCATGCAATTTCTTCTTTGTGTTTATTTCTTTTCAGGACAGCAACTGCCCTCTGGTAACCAGGATAGAAAAAAAGAAAAGTAATTCCACTCATAAACTATACCATCTATTTTCATTCAAACAAATCTATTCTGTATTATCTTACCTAGGCCAAATAAGTGCCTCTCTGTGGTAAGGAAGACACTCCCACATCACACCATGGCTGTCTCCTGATGTAGTGATAGGAATGATGGTCCAGGACTTCATTTTTCATTTTCTGCTATTCTCCCTCATTCACTGTGTCTCTTAGCAAGATACTTAGCTTTTCTGTTCTCACTTTATCATTCAGAAACAAAAGATGTTCACTAGAAATGCAAAAGTGTGGCCAGTCTTTGCATTCGCATGATATAAGGTTTACCACGCCATCCCCAGAAGTTCCATTCAGACATCCCACATCAAGGTCCCTGGAGCTCTTTCAGTCCAAAGGGCTTCAAACTGAAGATGTCATTTCTCCTGCCTCCCACTTTCTTCATACCACTCCTCCAAAAACATCAATCAATGAATTAAAACCCTCCTCTACTATTTTTCTGTCTTAATAGATAGCATCATAGTCATCACCCACCATGGCGCACACCATAAGTTTGGACACCATTTGTTTGGATTCCCCCAGAAGCAGATTGTGAGACAAATTTGGGTGCAATTTTAGGGTTTTGTTTTGTTTTGTTTCCAAGGCAGAGTCTTGCTCTGTCACCCAGGCTGGAGTGCAGTGGCACGATCTCAGCTGACTGCATCCTCCAACTCCCGGGTTCAAGGAATTCTCCTGCCTCAGCCTCCTGAGTAGCTGGGATTACAGGCACATGCCACAACACCCAGCAAATTTTTTTTTTTTTTTTTTTTTTTTTTTTTTTTTTTTTTTTTTTTTTTGTATTTTTAGTAGAGACAGGGTTTCACCACGTTGGCCAGGCTGGTCTTGAACTCCTGACTTCAGGTGATTGCCCACCTCGGCTTCCCAAAGTGCTGGGATTACAGGCACGAGCCACTGCGCCCGGCCTAGTTTTTGTTTGTTTGTTTGTTTTTTAGGAGGTGAGACCAGGAAACACTGGTAGCAAGATGGAAAAATCAGCCAAGCAAAGGAAACCAGCCAAACAGGTTACCAATGTGGCCAAATGGAGATTAATTTCCCTGGGGACCTCTGGGACACAATGTAGGATACACACTTAAGAGTTTCCTACCTCAAGAGTGAGACAGCTGGGATATGTATGCAGCCAGTCATCAGTTAAAGCTGCTCCCAGGAGAATTAGTTCCCCAATCTCTGGTCTACCATACAAGTGGGCCAACCAGGTTTCAGTGGCCAGAGAAAGCCCATAGGAAATACATGCAGGCACTGGTGGTGGGAAGTAAGGCATTGAAGCCGTGAAGGAAAAGTGATACAGGTTGAGTATCCCTTATCCAAAGTGTTTGGGATCAGAAAAATATTTCAGATTTTAGATTTTTTATATCTAGACAGATAGTTTTCATGATACTTACTGGATGAGCATCCCAAATTCAAAAATCTGAGAGCATTTCCTTTGAGCGTGATGCTGGTGCTCAAAAAGCTTCGAATTCTGAGCATTTCAGATTTGGGGTTTCCGGATTTGGGAGGCTCAACCTGTAACTGGGGAGGGACATGAGGAACAACACTTTCTGCTGCACCATCTTTCATTATTACCTCTTCTTCACCCTCCACTTCCATTCAGTTACCATGTCCTTCTACATCAATCCCTCCTCCTAGATCTCTCCTAACCCTAACTGCAGTAACTTTTATTCTAGTCTTCATCACTAGTTCTCTGGATTACAGTGGCCTCTGGCTGGTCTTCCTGTCTCCAGTGTCACCGCCTCAAATCCCTGCTCACCATCCTGCAGTCCGACTGTCTTTCTAGACTGCAGATCTCATCAGGCCGCTGCTGGCCAGGGGGGCTTCCCGTTGTCATCAGGATAAAATCTAAACTTTGACTGATGCATACGCACTCATAAGACATTATAATATGGGTCTGTTTTTGCCACGGGTTAAAATGAATCCATTTGCAAAAATAAAATGTACAATAAAGCCTTTTATAAATAGAATTGGTCTCTACCTAATGCGGTGCTCACACTGCATTAGTCCCCACTCATCCTCAGGGGATACATTCCCAGACCCCTAGTGGAGGCCTGAAAACACAGATGGTACCAAACCCTAGAAATACTATGTTTTTTCTTATACACACATACCTATGATAAAGTTTAATTAATAAATTAGGTACAGCAAGAGATTAACAATAATAATGAAATAGAACAATTTAATAACAACATACTATAATAAAAGTTATGCGAATGTGGTCCTTCTCTCAAAAGATCTTCTTGCACTATACTCACTCTTCCTGTGCTGATGTGAGATGGTGAAATGTCTACATGATGAGATGAAGTGAGGTGAATGACAACTGCTGTGACGTAGTGTGAGGCTGCTACTGACCTGACACTGTGTCAGAAGGAGGATCATCTGCTTTTGGTGATCCTGGATCATGGAGCCATGATAATGTTGATAGATGTCAGGAGCAGAGGATGTCAGTGACTAATGGGCGTTTAATGGAATGCCGGACAAAGGGGTGACTCACATCCCAGGTAGGACAGAGTGGGATGGCAAGAGATTTCATCAACTTAGAACAACACACAGTTTTTTTTAACTTATGAAATGTTTATTTGTGGAATTTTCCATTTAATATTTTCACACCACAGTTGACCGTGGGTAATGGAAATCTTAGAAAGCCAAACCACAGAGGAGGGGATGACTGTCCCATGAAGTAACTCTCCTTTTAGAATAAAATGGTTTAGGTCAGGTGTGGTGGCTCACGCCTGTAATCCCAGCACTTTGGGAGGCCGAGGAGGATGGATCACCTGAGGTCAGGAGTTTGAGACCAGCCTGACCGATACAGTGAAACCCCGTCTCTACTAAAAATACAAAAGTTAGCTGGGCGTGTTGGCGTGCGCCTGTAGTCCCAACTACCCAGGAGGCTGAGACAGGAAAATCTCTTGAACTCAGGCGGCAGAGGTTGCAGTGAGCTTAGATCATGCCACTGCACTCCAGCCTGGGCGACAGAGCGAGACACCATCTCAAAAAATAAATAAATAGAAATAAAATGGTTTACCTTGACAGTAGAAAGATTGCAGGGCTATATTCGTTTTTTTCACCTTAGATGCAGAGCTGATTGCCAACCACTAAAGAAACTTTAAGGCATTTCTGGAAGCAGATAGTGGGAGATGGAGGCACAAGAAGACTTTAGATGGTTTGATGTGAAAGTCCAATACTTAATATGAAAACTGAAGACTGATTTTCTCATGTGATAATAAATCTCCCAGTCATAAAAATTCCCTCTGTCATTAGTCTCATATTAAAAAGCTTGGAGTTGGCTGGGTGCAGTGGCTCACACCTGTAATCTCAGCACTTTGGGAGGCCAAGGCAGGCAGATCACCTGAGGTCAGGGTTTCAAGACCAGCCTGACCAACATGGTGGGATCCTGTCTTTACTAAAAAAAAAAAAAAAAAAAAAAAAAAAATGCAAAAAGCCAGGTGCAGTGGCGCACACCTGTAGTCCCAGCTACCCAGGAGGCTGAGGCAGGAGAATCGCTTGAACCCAGGAGGTGGAGGTTGCAGTGAGCTCAGACTGTGCCACTGCACTCCAGCCTGGGTGACAGAGTGAGAGTCCATCTCAAAAAAAAAAAAAAAAAGCTTGGAGTTACTTCAAGTAGAATTTTTTTTCTCATCTTTGAGCTAACAGATGCTTTAAAGAATCTTTTTTATCAAATGAGCTTCTTTTCAAATATAAATTATTTTAGTGATGGCCAGTTTTATATTTTGATCCCAATAAGGCAAAAGTTCACATTGGAGTCTCTCATCAATACTTATGATAAACTGTGTATGAGACAGATTTAAATTCAGGCTTAAATCACTAAGGAATTTGGGCAGCCCATGAAAAGGATGTATCTGTATTTCTTTTAAATGATTAAAAGATTGTGCGTGGTTTTTCCCTCTTGCTTGGGAA
This sequence comes from Symphalangus syndactylus, assembly GCF_028878055.3. NCBI lineage: Eukaryota > Metazoa > Chordata > Mammalia > Primates > Hylobatidae > Symphalangus > Symphalangus syndactylus. The sequence continues at coordinate 119,122,622 of NC_072426.2, read as the reverse complement.
ACATGTCCCACAAATCTCCTGGCACTTCCAAGGTCTTGCACATGAAGAGAGAAACAACGTTCTACAGCTGTCAAGCTGCACACCTCCCTAGTCACAGACCTCCTCACCCCTACAAGAAACAACAGAGACAGACCTTACCTTTGGAAATCACCACATGTACACAGCCATTTCTGTCCTTAGGTTCCTCCACTCTCAAGTGCTTTTGCATTCCATCTCCTCCCAGTCTCCTTCTCTGTGTCTACTGTGAGCCATGGTTAGGCTTACATAATGTAATACTTACATGAAATACTCTGTTAAAAATATAAACCAGAAATGAGGGGCCAAGCGCAGTGGCTCGCCTATAATCCTAGCACTTTGGGAGGCGAGGCAGGCCAAACATTTGAGGCCAGGAGTTTGAGACTAGCCTGACCAACATGGTGAAACCCCGTCTCTACAAAACAAACAAACAAACAAACAAAAATTAGCCAGGCATGGTGGTGCATGCCTGTAATCCCAGCTACTCAGGAGGCTGAGGTACGAGAATCACTTGAACCCAGGAGGCGGAGGTTGCAGCGAGCCAGGATTGCGCCACTGCACTCCAGCCTGGGCAACAGAGTGAAACCCTAATTCAAAAAAAAAAAAAAAAAAAAAAAGGAAATGAGTTCTCTTGGTTGCAGAGAAGTGTAACACTCCATGTTAGTTTGTGAGCTGGACGTCAATGTCTCGTTCTAGGAATTTAATCTACAAATAGACTTGAGCAAGTAAATTTAAGGGATATGGACAAAAATACATTTTGCAGCATAAAGACCTGAAAACAAACTAAATGCACATAGGTAGGAAACCATTTTCAATAAGCCATGAATATTCAGTGGGAAACTCCACAGCCATTAAAAAAGAATGAAAGAGATCTGTAGGAATCTCTTTGAAAAAATGCTTAAGACATATTGTTAGATAAAAAAAGGAAACACTGGCTGCTGACAACATGCGTGACATGATCCCATTTATGTTTTAAAAAAGAGGCAGTACATTTATGTGTACATAATAGCTTGTATATGCATGGATAATTTCTTAAACTGTGACTGGTGATTACCACTGACAAGTGGAAAGGACAGGGATTGGGAGAAGGGGACAGTAGTGAGAGGTATTCTTATATTTTTGAGTTTATATCCTTTGTTCTTTTTTTTCATCAATTTGCATTACATTTATAATTTCTAAAAGTTAAAAAAGTAAAGTGGGAAACCATTGTGTTCAAGTCACTTTTTTTTTTCTTTTAGAATTTGCCTTTACTCATATAATAATTTGGAGCCATAATGAATAATCTCCAGATCAAGTAAACTGCTAAAAATATAAAGCAATAATTCCTAGCCGTCTTCCTTCAGTAAGCTCCCCTAACCAGAAGCCAGAGTTAAATGAGTTTTTCATACAGTTTGTGAAACTATAAAGTAGGTTACAAATCCACATGAATGGTATGATACCACGATTTGTAAAATGGTGGGCATACAGGAAAAAAAGAGCAGAAAGAATAAATCTAGAAATGTTAGCTTTTCCTCAGTTTAGTTGGCATGTCAAGTAATTTATACTTATATTTTATGAATTTCCATTTTTATAAGAAGTGTATGTTATTTTCATAATCATGTAATTGCCTGATGGGTCCTTCCTGCCTGCTGCACAGACAAAACCAATTCACTGAGACCCTGTTATTGCAGTAAAGAGTTTAATTAATGCAGGGCAGCCTAGCAGGAGGACTGGAGTTATCACTCAGGCCAGTCTCCCCAGGAACTCAGAGCCCAGGGTTTTTATGGATAATTTGATGGGCAGGGGGCTAGGGAATGGGTGCTGCTGATTGGTTGGAGATGAAATCATAGGGGTATAGAAAATGGTCCTCATGTGCTGAGTCCACCTCTGGATGGGGGCCACAGGACTGGTTGAGTTGAGTCATAGGTCTGGGTGGGGTCAGTCAGTTGCCAGAATGCTGTCTGAAAAACATCTCAAAAGACCAATCTTAGGTGTACAATAGTGATGTTGTCTATAGAAGCAACTGGGGAAGACACAAATCTTGTGACCTCTGGCCACATGACTTCTGAGCAGTAAGGGATTATAGAAACTACACCTACATTTTAGAATTCAGACCCTTCTCATAATCCTAGTCTTGTGGACTTTTATTAGTTTTCAGTCCCTGAGCCAGGAGGGCATTAGTTTTAGGAAGGGGCTATTGTCATCATTGTTTCAAAGTTAAATTGTAAACTAAATTCTCCCCATGGTTAGCCTGCCCTAGGCCTAGGAAAAAGCAAAGGCAGCCAGTCTGTGAGGCCAGAAGCAAGAATGGAGTCAGCCGTGCTAGACTTCTCTCACTGTCATCATCTTTGCAAAGGTGGTTTCAATCAGAAAACACCAATAAGTTAGTTTCATTTTGAACAAAGGAGAAAATATCTTGTATATTCTCATACTGAATGCTTGACACCAACTCTCTCTGGAAGCTTATCATGAGGATATTCCTGGAGCTTTGGACAAAATTCACTTTGGCAGAACCACATTTAAATATGACGCTAAGCTGCACACAGTGGCTCACACTTGTAATCCCAATGCTTTGGGAAGCCAAGGCAGGAGGATTGTTTGAGGCCAGGAGTTCAAGACCAGCCTGAGCAATGTAGCAAGACCCCGTCTCTGCAAAAAATTTAAAAATTAGCCATGTATGGTCATGTGTACCTGTAGTCCCAGCTACTTGGGAAGCTGAAGCAGGAGGATTGCTTGAGGCCAGGAGTTCAAGGCTGCAGTGAGCTATTAATAAGATCAAGCCACTGCGCTCCAGCCTTGGTGTCAGAGAGACACTGCCTCTAAAAACTAAAATTAAAAAACAAACAAATACATAACTGTGACTCCAGAAAAATGGTAGACCTAAAAGCAACTAAAGTAAATGGAGATATTTTCAGATGAAAATGTTGGGAAAAAATCTTGTAAAGGGGTATTTGCAAAGTAGAACTCCTCTTTGAGGTATCAAAGTGCTTCAGACTAAGGAACACTATTTGAATGTTCTGCGTTTATTGGTACCTACTACCTTCATAATTTCCCCATCCTCTGTTGTATGCACTCTACAGAACCTCTTTCCTATCGGGGCTTTCCAGTCAAAATGACTCATCCAGCTGCAGAATCTAGTTTCTCCGCCCTAAGTATCTAGGAATGAGTCACTCAAATGAGTTGCTTCTTTTTTAACTTCAATGGAATTAGGCTTGAAAGATTCATGATGGGGGAGGGTCCTGGGAAAGGGGCCTGTGCTGAGGTTATCAGGGAAATCAGCTGTATTATAGGAATGGGAAAGAGGCCAGGAAACAGGATAATGAGGGAGTGGGATAGCCTGGAGGTAGAATGATTTATAAAAAAAGATTAGATCCAAATTCTGGCTGTCTTTGTTAGAGTATGGAGGCAGGAATTAATTGGTTATGTGGATTGTAGGTAACCATTTTGTGGCAAGATGACTTAAAAGGTAAGATGACTCATCCTAATTATTTTTTTTTGCTCACTAATTTTCTATGTACTGTATAGGCACTTGCACCCACAGAAAAACAAGGGGAAAGTTTACTCAGGAAAAAAAAAAATGTGTACTCTTGCAAATGCTTTTAACATGTAGGCATGCTTTCGGTATGTGAAAGTTATTTCTGACACTATTTTTGGTCAAATTGTTTTTCATTTTTATGAAAATGTTAATTTTTAAAGCACTCTGGTCTATCTCCCAACTGTTACTTTTATCACTCGAAAATGTGGTGTTTTAAAAATATCATCACTGGTGTCATACTAAGACTTGCCATGCCTTTCATAGTAATTAATGTTTTTTGTTTTTTGTTTTTTTTTTTTTAAAGCAGCCTGGCACAGTGGCTCACGCCTGTAATCCCAGCACTTTGGGAGGCCGAGGCGGGTGGATCACGAGGCCAGGAGTTCAAGACCAGCCTGGCCAAGATGGTGAAACCCCGTCTCTACTAAAAATACAAAAATTAGCTGGGCGTGGTGGTGGGTGCCTGTAATCCCAGCTATTTGGGAGGCTGAGGCAGAGAATTGCTTGAACCCGGGAGGCGGAGGTTGCAGTGAGCTGAGATGGCACCACTGCACTCCAGCCTGGGCGACAGAGCGAGACTCTGTCTCAAAAAAAAAAAAGCACTGGGACATGAAAAAGAAAAATGAAAGTTATCTTTGAGTGATGATGGGAACTCTGACTGAGGGTTTTAGTTTTGTTTCCCCCTGCCACCACCTTGTCTCTCTTCTTCTAGTTTTCTATAATGAGCATGAAACAGTTCTATAAAGAAAAATTAAATGATTAGAGGGAGTAAGATGTTAAGGAACAAAGGTAAGATTCATGGTGCTCTGAGTTAATAGGCCGTAAGCTTAATAATTGTGGTTATACACAGGATAGGTCTTTGTCAGAGACTGCTAAACATCTTGTACAACAATCTTGTGTAAACAACAATGGTCAGGAAAAGACTCCCCAGAAGGTGAAATTCCAACAAATTTTGGCAGAGTCATTTCAGAAACGTTAAAGTTACACATCCTGTAAGTTATTAATAAAGAGCTGTGAAATCCTTGTATGAAATACGACTATGATCACAGTCATTTCCATTTGGAGGTTCACGAAGCTTACTCAAGGAATGATTGAAGTTTGAGGGTGGTTACTTATTTTTAACCTTGCAAGGGAGATTCATGAATTAAATTAATCTTAGGGCACCAGGTGTGATAGAAGAACTGCACGCCATTTTCTCTATCTTGGTTGTTGAAAATAGAGTGTTCAATGGGACAGTCTATTGTTCTGTCTCATTGCATCATTGGTCTCATAAGTATCAGTGACTTAGGTATAATTAATAAAATAATAGCTGCCATGGGAGGGTATTTTCAGTCATTATATCAAAACGTGTAATAAGCATTCTAATTTCTGTTATATCTGTTTAATTTCCTAACAAAGGAGTTCAGTTAGAAAAAGGATATCAGTGGCTCCTGACAAACCTGTCCTTAACTTTCTCCTTAAGTTATTTTCATTCTTCTCTGCCAGTGTCAAAGAATACGGAGATGTTGCAGAATGAGGATTAAATTAAAAAAAGGATCTGAGTATCATTAAACATTTGATGAGCAGTGTGAGAAGATTGTGAGGTGTACATATCACTGGGGTGAAAAGAAAGTTCATTCATTTGTGGCCCAGCACAATGGCTCACGCCTGTAATCCCAGCACTTTGGGAGGCCAAGCCAGGAGTATTGCTTAAGCTCAGGAGTTCGAGACCAGCCTGGGCAACATGGTGAAACCCCATCTTTACCAAAAATACAAAAAAAAGTAGCTGGGCATGGTGGTGTGTGCCTGTGGTCCCAGTTATTTGGGAGGCTGAGATGGGAGGATGGTTTGAGCCCAGGAGGCAGAGGTGGCAGTGAGCCCAGATAGCACCATTGCACTCCAGCCTGGGCAACAGACCCAGACCCTATCTAAAAAAAAAAAAAAAAAAAAAAAAAAGTTCATTTATTCAACATACTTATTGAAGCTTTTGCATGCCAAGTACTTCTTAGGTCCTGGGGAACAGCAGTGAATAAAACAAAGCCCCTGTCCTCATGAAGTGTACACCCTAGAGGGGGAGGCAGACAATAAACTAGTATTATTATATGTAACATCATGAAAAAAAAAAAAGCAAGGGAAAGAGGGGGTTTGGGAAGGGGTCACATAAGGTAGAATGGTCAGGAAAAGACTCCCCAGAAGGTGAAATTCAAGCAGCTACCTGAAGCAAGGGTGGGAGAGAGTCCTGTATTGACTCATGGGGAAGAGAGTTCATGTAAAGGGAGCAACAAGGCCCTGACGTGAGGGTGAGCTTGGCCGGGGAAGTGACAGCAGGAAGGGAGGTGAGGCTGGAGAGGAGGGAGGGAGCTGACTCCCAGGTCATCTGAAATAGCATGGACGTGGGCTTTTATTGCAAGTATGCCAGGAACCATTGGAATGCTTTGAGCAGAAAAGTGACGTGATCTTACTTCCATTTAACTCTTTCCTGTTTAATCTTTAAAGCCCAAATAATGTCCTCTGAAAGGCTTAATGGGAACAGAGAGGCCCTGCATAGAGATAAAAGAGGCAAAGAAAGGTAATTTGCTGAGCAGAATTTTTACAGTGGATGGAATCTGTGCATGTTCCTTTAATAATTAGTTAATTATTGATGGTGAGTGTTGCCCAATATTTTTCTCATTAAGTTATCACAGAGGGGATTATATTTTGTTACATTTGGTTGAAATTTGGGGATTTTTTTTTTTCTAATCAGTTAAAAATGACTATCTAGATATTTAACTGACTACTTGTGGGAAAAAGTCTACAAAACTTGTTCTAATAACAAAAAGAAAGGCTCAGAAAGTTAAAGAACATGAAACCAGGATTCTTTTTTAGAGGCAAATCCATTATTTAGAATTTCTTCTAGAAGAGGGAATGCCTTCATCAGAAAGGTGAATTTTACTTCACACAAGAATTGCTCCAGCATTATTTATAAAGAGAGCTGTCAGGGAACTATGAAGTCTCCAATAAAACTGCAAATCACTCCAACAGATGCATATAAAACATGCTTAGAGGCTGTTGTGTATTTGTATTTTGCCAGTACTGCCATTGAAGAGGTGATTTACAATCCTAAAGCCACCAATGATGGCATTTTCTAAATGTTAAATCAAATTATATTGTGTAAGACAGTAACATCTGTCACTTAGAATGGAATTCTTAAATATTTGTTATATAAATGTAATACTGACAATCAAAAAAGCTCATGTTTGCTAGTACATAATAGGCATCTTTTGGAGGGAGGGATTTGCCTTGTCCCCACTCATGGAAATAGTACCTAATAAGAAATTTATTTGCCTCTCTTACTTAGAAACACTAGTAAATATTAAACCATCAAAAACCTGGTTACTAAGTAAAATGACCACAGCCACTGAAGGGTTCAGGTTCAAGATGAGTTTTCAGCTAAATGTACCAGTTCCTACCTACCTTCAATAATCTTCAGATGTCAAAATCACTTTTTAAAAACATTTTCTTTGTTACTCATAATATCTGAGGAAATGTAGATTCTTCATAGACTTTTCAAGACTTGGATTATATAAACCCATTGTTCAGCTAGATGTTTGTTTTAAATGTTTTTTAGCCACCAGAAAAAAGTAAGTGATTATCTAGTCTAGACTTGTTCTTGTACCATTCTTCAGCCAAGCTGTTCAGAGGCAGTTTGCTGAGATAGGGAGTGAGATAATATGTTTCAGTGATAAAATAGGCAGTCCACTCCTTGCTGGCAGGCTGTGAGGTTGATTACTTAATGCCTGAGCCAGAGAGTGAGTCCAAATTACAGTTTCCTCTGGAATGATGCAAGCTTCAAAATTCACTGGAGTGGGGAGTAGAGGGTGGAGAGAGGAGAAACCTTTACAAGTGATTGGATTACGTCAATTTTCACTTCTGTGTGTACACACGTGTATGTATATGCGTTCATCTCCTTTTGGCATGTAAGAGTAAACTAGTCAAGATTCCTAAAAGGGCTTTGTTGTTTTTAATAGAAATTTCCACTGAAGAGACTTTAGAGTTAAAAAATTCTTGGTTGACTGAAATGAACAGATTGTTATCTGGTAATGGTGGCCCCTCTTCTGGGTTGCACAAGCATATACCAGAATAAGTTTTAACAAAAAAAAAATATGAAGTTAGGGTAAACTACATCCATTTTGAGAAACTGAATTCTTTTTGTATGCATAAATAACCCAACCAGGAGGATCTGGTGTGCTTAGCACACTCTGAATGCGTTTAAGTCATTTTCGTTTGATTGGAGAACTGGGATAAAGTTGGAGTTTGGCCTTTGGGAAATCATTACTGGCTCAAGCTAAACAATATTGCCAGCTCTATTAAAGTTCTAGAGTCTTGGGGAGTCATATACACCAATTTATAAGGAATCCTTTGATCAATTGGAAAAACTCCTCTCCGCCTAAAATGGAGGAAGAAAAGATGTCTCCCTGGTCAGATTGTGTGGTTGATGTTCTCAAGATGATGATATTAGCTCTGTGCCTCTCAGACTATATCCTTGACAGTTTCTGCATCCTTTTGCAAACAGCTAGATTTCAACATGACTGCCTTTATTTGTACAATTGAAGAACTAAGAATGATCCTGATACCCTGTTTGCTAGCAAAGAAGTGATTTCCTTAGCCTCTTGGTGGTAACCAGCTTGAGCTCATTTTGTTTTCAAATTGCTGAGTTTAATGGGATTAAAGAGATTTCTAAAGAAGGAATTTTAAATCTGCACTAGGAAAAGGATATTTGTCATTGTTTTGTTTTGGTTTTAATAGACTTGGACACTTAAGATCCTTTGTCATAACAAAGTAGGTGAAATGATGTACTGAGTTGGTGGCTTTTAAAATTTTTTGAAGAAAACCCAGATACAGTTTTACCTGTTTATATGTGTGTATGCATATGTATGTGTTAAATAACAATGCAAAATATATAGAGATAGGTGTTTAGGTAAAGTAGGTAGGTGATGATAGGAGGGAAGGAAGGAGAGAGGGAGAGAGGAAGGAAGGAAGAAGAGAGGATAGATGGTTACAGGTAACTGAAACAATCCTCACACATGTACCATGTCTGCAATTTTTTAATCTATCCTATTTTATTTCACTCTTTTATTTTTGTGAGACAGGGTCTCACACTGTCACCTGGGCTGGAGGGCAGTGGCGTGATCTCGACTCACTGCAGCCTCAATCTCCACGGCTCAAGTGATCCTCCTGCCTCAGCCTCCCGAGTAGCTGGGGCTACAGATGCATACCACCTTGTCTAGCTAACTTTTTAAACTTTTTTTGGTAGAGACGAGGTTTCTCCATGAACTCTTGGGCTCAAGCTATTCTCCCGCCTTCGCGTCCCAGGGTGCTGGGATTAAAGGCATGAGCCACTGCGCCCAACTTATTTCACCCTTTTAAAAAATGTTGGTTGAGATCCACTAAATCAATTTTATGATCTGCTGGCAGGTCACAACCAGAAATTTGAACATCACTGGGCTAGCCAGTAAGAAAGCCTGGAATCCCCAGCTTTGAGTTCCCTCAGGAAGACCTGAGAACTCCCCATGCACCCCTGCTCCCACCTTTGTGCCAGCTGCTTTGGTTTTGACTGAACAGGCTGGTTTGTGCCAAACACCTTGTGGATCCAAACTCCCATCCTTATTGAGATGATTGGATTGTTCCTGCACCAGACCTTTGAAGCTGTGCCCAACAGGAGTGAAAACAAACAAAACAAAAGGAATCAAGCCTTTTCCCAGTGTAGTCTGGTGATACTCTGCTTTGTATCTGAGTGGAAAGAGAAAGTAATGGTGTTTTACATTTGAGTGAATCTCATTGAAGAACAGTGTCTCTGAAATGCTTTTCAGAGTCTTAAAGTAATGATAAAGTGAATTTAAGTGGGAGGAAAGAGAAGAAATTTTTTAAATTCTGCATTTAGCCTTTTAATTGAACTCTTAGAGTTCTTAGTATCTGAAACAAGTCTTTGGTTATGCACTTTCACAGATATAGGTAACTATGACAATGCCCAGCCTTCATTCTTATTCGGTGTATTAGATAAGGGACAAATGACCCTCTCTCCCCAGTATGTTGCCTTTGATTTCCATTTTCTAAAATGATCTTTTCCTATGAATAGCAGACCCACCTTCCTGCCCTCCCCACCCTCCCTGCCATGAGTGGTAGAATGCTCACGTTGAAATAATGGAGCTTTTGGTTGCTGGCAGCAATCAGCTAAGCTTTTAAAAGCATTCGTATTGAAAGGCAAAAGAAGTTATGTCTTGGATTCCACCCACTCCAGAAGTCAGCAAAGAGAAAATTCTCTCAATTAAAACATAATGTAATTTCCATCCCACCCTTGGGGCATTACTTCTGCTAATGTTGATGAAAATGAACATCAAATTGATTGGCTTCCCACGCCCTGACAATCATTAATTATGCCAAAGGTGCTGGGGATGAGTGTAGTGATTTGAAAGAAACACAAGTTGACAGCTTCTTCCTGACTCTGGAGTCCCATCTCAGGACAGGTGACGGGCCTGATGTATCCTTTTAGAGTACACTTCTTCCCCACTCTAACAGGAAAGAGATTTTGAGGATTTTATTTGCTTTGAATTAGCTGATCCCATGGAATGTAGAAAGGTTTCCGTCAAAACAGATTCAGTGCTGTCTGATGGGGATATCAAGGTAGAAGAACATGATAATGGGGCTTTAAAAGCTTACATATTTGAAAATGTCTGCAAATGATTTTCTCTTATTATACATATATAATATCTGAACATCTGCAAGTACAGTGCTAGCAACATACAATTGCTAACAGAACTGGAAGTTTAACAGGGCAATGGTCTTAATTCTGAAAGAGTCAAATTCCCTACTACCATTAGAGATTCTATAAAAGAATCCTATTTATACATAGAGGATTTTTTTTTTTTTTTTTTTTTTTTACTTCACATAGGCAATTATTTCCATCTTCACCTTGGATAGAGGAAGTTGGACTAATAGTTAAATGTGCTTGGAATTATGCCTATGACTTTTTTACTACCTTGTGAATTTTCTTATTGAAAGCTCAGTGAACTTTTTAATTTAAAAAATAAGAATTAGCTCATGCTCCTTGCCCTTGGTAATCACCAGGGCACCACTATCATCCAAAGTACATTAAGGACCTACCTGCCTGTATCCCTAGTAGAATTTAAATAGTCACAGTCTCTGCTTTCTCAAAATCTGCAACCCAGGATACATTAGATGTATGGTTCTCAACTGGGAGGTATTTTGCCCCCAAGGGGACATTTGGCAGTGTCTGGTGTTACTTTTCATTGTCTTAACTGGGGGAAGTACTGCTGGCATCTTGTAGGTGGAAGCTGGGGATGCTATTAAACATCCTACAATCTACAATGCACAGCACAGGCCCCACAGTAGGGAATTATCAGTCAAAAATACTAGTAGTGCTGAGGTTGAGAAACACCAAATTGTGTTGGCAGATGTGCACATAAAGGGCATGTTAAAACTAAGACTCAGTGACCAGCTGTACAGGCTGGGTGCAGTGGCTCACACCTGTAATCCCAGCACTTTGGGAGACCAAGGCAGGCGGATCACTTGAGCTCAGGAATCTGTAGTCTTAGCTACTCAGGAGGCTAAGGTGGGAGGCTTGCTTGAGCCCGGGAGGTAGAGGTTGCAGTGAGCCGAGATCATGCCACTGCATTCCAGCCTTGGCGACAGAGCGAGATTCTGTTTCCAAAAAAAAAAAAAGGACCGGCTATCCAGATGAAATGATATTGCTTCACTGTGTTTATACATGTATTTCTGGAAAGTTTTCAAGTTTCTAACTTACAGTTTGGTTACTTAATAGCTCTATTAATACTGGTGCTTGTTTTATGAAAGACAACTGGACAACTGTGACATGCAATTTCATTGTAACAGTGGCCTGGAAAATAAGCATCAAACATGATGGAATCTTGCTCATGAATTATTGAAATCTCAAGAAACAGAACATATGCATTATAGAGCAGGGGTCCTACTCTCTATAAACTAAGCATACTTTACATGAAAAAATTATTGTATGTATTAGTCGTGATAAAATTTTGATGGCTGTAAAAAAAGGCCAAAATAGCAATGGCTTAAATAAGGTAGAAGGCGATTTCTCTTTTTATGTAACAGCCAGAGTATAAGCAGTGCAGACCTGATGTGGCGGCTCCAGGCACTAAGGCTCCTTCTCTCATTATCCTGCCATTCTTGGCTTCCATCTTCCATCTTATGGTCTACTATGGCTGCTCCTGCTCCCACCATCACATCCACATCCTAAAGAGCAGGAAGGAAGTCGAGGGCATGACCTTCCTTTTAAGGTCATGTAACACGTCACTTCTGGTCACACTGTTGTCTAGAACTTGATCACATGGCCATACTTAGCTGGTAAGGAGATTGACAGTGTTTTGTTGGGCAGCCATGTGCCCAGCTAAAACTCGGGAGGTTCCTTTATTAAAGGAAGGAGAAAAGTATGGATGTTGGAGGGCAGCTAGCAGTCTCTGCTCAGATGTCTGGTTTTAGGTTAATTCTTTTAGGTTAACCCAAAGACTGGTTAATAATTCCAAATGGCCTTTGGTCAGGATAGAGTTCACAGACTGTGACAGTGTCTGTGATGGCCTGTTATTTTACTCTATTACATTAATCCTGAATAGTCAGCCTTCTGTGCCAGACTTCCTTATTTGTAAATTGCCAGTAATACCTAACTCATAGGCTTATGGTGAGGATTAATGATGTTATATATGTTACACACTCAGAACAGTCCCTAGCACATAGTGAGCTCCACTAAGAGCTATAAATATTATTGTTATGAGTGATTGCTGTGCCCAACTAGCTGATTTGAGCCTTAACTTATTCAGCACGTAAATGTCTGTTAATTTCATTTGGTTTGTAAATCTCGATATTTGTTGCTCTGATCTAATTTGGAGTTGTAGCTACAACCCCATAACCCCAATAAAGTATCAAAACAGGAGATCTGCTTTGAATATGAAGATAATGCTAAATTGGAATTGATGTGGGCATGAACCAGTAGACTGCCAGCTTCTTACATCAAAACATTGGTGGCCAAGCTAGAAATTCAGTGTAGTTGTCAACTTTAGATAACATTGCCTCGCATTCATCTGTTTCTCAACAATGTCAGAGATTTCTGGTTTGGTCCCACAGAGATCATTAAATTTGTGAACATTCTTTCTTTACTTCTCAGTAAAGACATTTATAAACTCACAGTGGAAAAAGTGCAACTCAGATTTACAAATGGCAGTAGCTGTCTTACCTTTTACATTATTTCAGATTTCAACATCATGTAGCAGATAACCTTCCCTGAAATTCTGCCTCATCAGTTCTAATATCTAACACAGCTAAAGATAAGGTTAGAACATCTTTTTAAAAATTATTGTTATGGTTATTATTATTATTATTGAGACAAATCTTGTTCTTGTCACCCCGGCTGGAGTGCAATGGCATGATCTCGGCTCACTGCAACCTCCACCTCCCGGGTTTCAAGTGATTCTCCTGTCTCAGCCTCCCGAGTAGCCAGGAATGTAGGTGCATGCCACCACACCTAGCTAATATTTGTATTTTTAGTAGAGACGAGGTTTCAACACATTGGCCAGGCTGGTCTTGAACTCCTGATCTCAGGTGATCTGCCCACCTCAGCCTTCCAAAGTGCTGGGATTATAGGTGTGAGCCACTGAGCCCAGCCAGAACATCTTTAAATTTCCAAGCATACATATACATGTGGAGAAAATCCTGTTTTTTTTTTGAGACAGAGTCTTTCTCTGTCCCCTAGGCTGGAGTGCAGTGGCGCGATCTCGGCTCACTGCAAGCTCCGCCTCCCGGGTTCACGCCATTCTCCTGCCTCAGCCTCCCAAGTTGCTGGGACTACAGGCACCCGCCAACACGCCCGGCTAATTTTTTGTATTTTTAGTAGAGACGAGGTTTCACTGTGTTAGCCAGGATGGTCTCGATCTCCTGACCTCGTGATCCGCCCGCCTCGGCCTCCCAAAGTGCTGGGATTACAGGCGTGAGCCACCGCGCCCAGCCTGAAAATCCTGTATTGACGTCAGGGTAGCTTGGCCCCTAAACCACACATACTCATTCTTAGGTCATTTCATACTTTTTACTAGTGTAAATTTTGAAAGCAGGGCAATATCTTACTTGCATGTAAAGCAACAGAAATGCAAACCATATATATTGCTTGAAAGGAGCAGGCTGTCTTTTCTACAGGTTATAACCCACTCTCATGTGAACATGAAGTCCGTGGAGGAAGCCTCACTCCAGTATGCAAACCTCTGTCTTGCTTTTCTTCTCAAAAAGTTTCTCAAAGTCCCTTTGGTCCTCATACCATGAAACTTAGTAGGATGATTCTGTATCCATTTAATCTTAAATTCGGTGAGGGAGAATGATGGTGACTCATTTGGCAATTCATATTATTTTTATCAACAGAAAATGATAAAACAATTCCATATAATCATATGGAAATGAACATTATTCAGACTGACTTGGGTCAAAATATTTTCTAGGCTGGCTAAAAATGTAAGCACTCAGAGGGAGTGAGGGTTTAGCAACAATACAATGAGAATTTCCAGAATAAATCATTTCCATTTATACCACAGAAGCTTTTAGTCTTTTAAAACTCAACATATTATAGTATAATGCTTAAAAATTATTCAACGACTTGACGAAACAAGCCTTAGAGTGTTAGTTCCTCCAACAAGAAAAACAAGGATTCTACTCATATCATCATTTTCTTTTTAAAATAAATGAATGCAGGAACTAGAAAGGCAGAGAAGGAGCAGATGGGAATGAGATCTGATAGCCTTACATTGGTGAACAAGCTCCAGAGAAGGTCAAGTCCTTTCCCTGTCAGGCAGCTTTTGTGAGTAGGGGAGATTTCACAAACCTGTCCTTGGCATAAGACTCATGTGAGTGACCAGGTGAACAGTTGTAACTTGATAGAAAGATAATCCTCTGGCTGTTATTATAGAAGAGCAGTAGAGGGAGTGTCTGTAAAGGTCAATGTGAAGCTTCCTAAAATAATTTTTCCTAAAGGCAAAGGGTTTACCTTTAAGAGCAAGATCTGAACTTACTTTGCTCTCTAGTCTCTTCTGTCCTACACAGAGGAACTCAAGTTCGGATTTGAGCCTGATAGGATCTGACCTCTAATTTTTCTTTTGGGATATTAAATTATGCTAGAACACCATTGATCATAATTATGGCAGATGTAGTTCCAGAATTGTGTAAGTCAGAGCCACGGGCTCTAAGAGACCAAAATTCTTTGTAAAATGTTAGCATCTTGCCTCTGGTTTGGCGTGACCCCAGGAGCCCCTCTACCGCCCACAGTACATGCATCCAGTGCATACATAGTCAGTGTATGTGGTTCCCTTTGGTATCTATGAAATGAAGGTAGTACCTACCACATGGGTTGTTAGGAGGAACAAATGAGCCTGGGCACACTGGCTCATGCTGATAATCCCAGCATTTTGGGAGGCCGAGGCTGGTGGATCACCTGAGGTCAGGAGTTCAAGACCAGCCTGGCCAACGTGGCGAAACCCTGTCTCTACTAAAAATACAAAAAATTAGCCAGGCGTGGTGGCTGGCGCCTGTAATCCCAGCTACTCGGGAGGCTGAGGCAGGAGAATTGCTTGAACCCGGGAGGCAGAGGTTGCAGTGAGCTGAGATCGTGCCACTGCACTCCAGCCTGGGCAACAAGAGCAAAATCCCTGTCTCAAAAAAAAAAAAAAAAAAAAGAGGAACAAATGATATAATTTACGTAAGGTTCTTAGCAGAGTGCTTGACTCATCATTAGCTCTCAGTAAATTGTATTATTGCTGTCACCATGTTTCCTGCACAGGGGTTAAGGTAGATAGGAGTGACACCAAATTTTCAAAATTGGTTAGAAATTTGATTTGCAAGTGACCAAAGAAGGTCTCCCTTCCACGCTTCCCCACCAACAATTCACTGCTCCTTGCTCCACTAACCTGATCTCTCTCTACCCCAAACTCTCACCCTTCCCAGTGTTCCCAGTTTCGTGTACATCCTTCCAGAGATATTTTATGCACAAACAAGTGGAAACATGTTTGCGTGTGTTTGTTTTAGGAACAATTATTCTTAAGCAGCTCTGTACTTGAAAGAGTGAAGAACCCCCTTTCAAGCTGATAATCAAAATGGGGAAATAAAGTAAAAGTTTCTTCCCTTCGTGGTTCCAAATGGCAAGTTTTTCACCCTGTGGAATCAAGTGGTTACATCCTTCCCAAGTTAACAGAATATGAAGGATATTAGCATCGTTTCAGTAGGGTAGACACTGAAACCTGAAAGAATGGTTCAGTGGAGTCACCTGGGATTTATTACTGCTTCTGATAGGCCATTCTATCTCACTGTAGAGACACGATCGTTTAACTATGTGGGCCAAATATATGCGTGCCCAGAATCAACAGCTAGTTCTCTTTTGCATATTTTATATGATTTATCCACTGACTGGCTCCAAATTAAATCCAAAAGGAATTAGAAGCCTTAGCTGAGGAGCCACTGATAAGATACCCTACTCTGGCTAGGCAGATACAGCAAAGATTTTCAGAAATAGTACAACTGCTTCCACTTCCCTTTTAAATGTTACCTCACACATGTGAATCTAATGTAGGGATTTAGCTCTTACACGTTCTCTCGTTTAGAGCAAAACGATTGGCTCAAAAGGAAATACTTCTCATTATCGTGTTGCCTAATTCATGCAGTGAGATCCAACACAGAGGAACTCAGGTTCTGTTTTGAGCCTGATGGGATCTGACCTCTAATTTTTGTTTTGGGATATTAGATTATGTTAGAATGCCATTGATTCATAATTATTGCAGATGTAGTCCCAGAATTGTGTAACTCAGAGCCATGGGCTCTAAGAGACGAAAATTCATTGTAAAACAGAACATCAGCTGGGCACAGTGGCTCATGCCTATAATCCCAGCACTTTGGGAGGCCAAGGGGGGCGGATCACTTGAGGGCAGGAGTTCGAGACCAGCCTGGTCAACATGGTGAAACCCCATCTCTACTAAAAATGCAAAAATTAGCCAGGTGGGTGGTGGGTGCTTTGTAATCCCAGCTGCTCGGAAGGCTGAGGCATGAGAATCGCTTGAACCCGGTGGGCAGAGATTGCAGTGAGCCAAGATCACGCCACTACACTCCACCCTGGGCGATAGAGTGAGACTTAGTCTCAAAAACAAAAAACAAAACAAAACAAAAAAAACATAACATCTTGCCCCTGACTTGGTGTGACCCTGTGAGGACACCCCCAGTACATGGATCTCAAGGGAAGAAGCAGATTCACCTGCTGTCTACCAGCCACTGACTGATTCTTGGGTGGTCTGGTAGGTACATGTGGTTCAGCAGCCTTGGCTAGACAGCAGAGTTTGCCATTTTTCAAAATCTTCACTTTGGAAGAAGAAATAAAGGTGCCACTCCGCTTGAAAGCCCTGTCTTTGAAAACTCACTTTTTAACCCATGGTTTCTTGCCAAACCAGTGTTTGGGATATGGTGTTATGCAGTGTTTTGTTCTGCTGTGGATCAGAAATAGCTCTGTGAATTAGGTCTTGACAAGTAAAAACCTTTTCCATCGACCTTTACTGGTGTTGGGTATGTATGTGCTATTTTTTTTTTTTCTTTTGAGACAGGGTCTCTCCCTGTCACCCAGGCTGAAGTGCAGAGGCTGTAACCTCCTGGGCTCAAGCAATTCCCATCCCATCCCATCCCATCCCATCCCATCCCATCCCCACCCCACCCGGCCTCAGCCTTCTGAGTAGCTGGGACTATAGGCACACACCACCACACCTGGCTAATTTTTGTACTTTTTGTAGAGACAGGGTTTCGCCATGTTGCCCAGGCTGGTCTCCAACTCCTAGGCTCAAGCAGTCTTCCCACCTTGGCCTCCCAGAGTGCTGGGATTGCAGGCTATGTGTGCTTTGAAAGTGACAAATGTAAATATCTCTAGATGTTTTACCTGACATTATCTCCTGTAAGACTAGAATGTGACCACATTTTCAGCTCAGAAGACACCAACAGGACGTTGAGGCAAATTCACACGCTGAAAAAGCAGCCATACACTGCTGAAATCAGAATGTGGCAGCCTTCCAACTGGAGAAGGAGGATTTGTGAGTTCCCATATTAGTATTAAATGCAAAAATCTTTGTTCATGCAACATTAAGGTTACAAATGTTCACAGGCCAAAATCGGGAAATAGCAGAAAATAAGATTCTCATGGTGACATCTGTTCTCTGCTCTAGTACATGTTCCGTAATACAGTGTATGGTTGAAGACCGATTAGTTCTGTAAAGCCTTTGGTATGTAGTGTGATACGAACCCGAACCTCAGCATGTGGGGAGGCAGGGGGATGAGGTGAAGAGGGAGCTGAGCTGAGACTGACTTCCTCCCAGTCAGAATTTCGCTGGAGGACCTTAGGCAAGCAATTAGCTTATCCACATCTCAAGTTCTCTATGAACTAGAAGTAATACTATGCCTTCTTCCAGTTCTCGCTAATTCACCAAAGATGAGGCAAAGATTCTGCTGAGGGAAGGTCTCCGAAGACCTTTTGAGGTTGAACTTTTAACATCAAAGTTAGAGGTAACAGCTTTCTGTTATGGGGTAGGAAAGTGTGATGGTTAATACTGAGTGTCAACTTGATTGGATTGAAGGATGCGAAGTATTGATCCTGGGTGTGCCTGTGTGTGTGTTGCCAAGGAGATTAACATTTGAGTCAGTGGACTGGGGAAGGCAGACCCACCCTTAATCTGGTGGGTACAATCTAATCAGCCGCCAGCAAATATAAAGCAGGCAGAAAAACATGAAAAGGCAAGACCGGCCTAGCCTCCCAGCCTACATCTTTCTCCCATGCTGGATGCTTCCTGCCCTTGAACATCAGACTCCAGGTTCTTCAGTTTTGAGACTCAGACTGGCTCTCCTTGGTCCTCAAGCTTGCAGACAGCCTATTGTGGACCTTGTGATAGTGTAAGTTAAAACTTAATAAACTCCTGTTTATATATATATATATATCTCCTATGAGTTCTGTCACTCTAGGGAACCCTAATACAGAAAGGGTGCAGTGTGCACAGGCTGGGACTTCTCAGCCTTGTCTATGTGGAAGTTACTGACATTAAATTACATATGTCATGCATCCATGCATGTTTTCTCTTGCCTATAGCTAGTGGAATTTTAAACAAATCCACAAATATTTATTGTCTATTATATTTAAGATCTATGTAATGAGAGAGGGTAGGAAGAGACACTTTCAAAGGTGGCCAAGTCATAATGCACGAGAAAAATCAACACACAACCTACAGTAATACAGGGCACGTAACTAGAATGTATTGCATTTCCACGCAGGAGTAAGGTAGTCCTGCCATATTTTGCAGTTTATTATTTGATCTTTCTCTAGTCTTATTTGTAGCCAAAATTTTACATTGATTTTTTTATTTAATTTATTTGAATTCCTTTTCAATTTGAAAATTGAAATGGAAGGAAGACATCTTTTTTAAATATAGGTACTTCTTTTGCTTAACTACTTTGGAGTTGAATTATTGAATATTACCTGTTACTTAAAAATATCCCAAGCCAGGTGCAGTGGCTCAGACCTGTAATACTAGCACTTTGGGAGACCAAGACGGACAGATTGCTTGAGCCCAGGAATTCGAGGCGGCAGTGAGCTATGACCATGCCACTGCATTCCAGCCTGGGTGACAAAGTGAGACCCTGTCTCTTAAAAAAAAGAAAAAAAATTACATATCTATTCCTAGGCTGTTGGATATATATATTTCTGGTTTGTGAGACAAAAGTCCATTTCTCAATCCTGAAATGACAAACAGAAGTAGCTTAGATTTTTCATTTATTTATATTGACAGTAGTAATGCCATTTCTTTTTTTCTTTTTTTTTTTCTTATGACAACTGAAAACAATAGGATGCCCTGACTTTCATATACAAATTCAGTAGTTCAAACTCTTTGTCAATAGGATATGCATTTGGAGTGGAAGTAAATTTGCATCAGACCTTCTACACTCTTAACTCCATTCCATTCTTCAACAGGAACATTGTGTTCACAGCAGCTAATGAGGTTGTATTTTGATCTGAGGCCATGAAATGCAGCAGCACTTGCCACCTAGGAAAGAGAAACATTTAACACATGGTATTGGCCTCCTTAGCACCAGGTCCAAAACGAGGTCACCATCTCGTAGAAATCTTGAGGCCAGAAGCTCAGCCTCAAGGCTATCAGCCTTCATCTACTTTGTCACAGAAAGCAGAGGTTTTTGCAAAGAGGAATGACACATCCCATGGACACAGCTAGAGTTGTGTGCAGTATAAGGAAAGCTGTAGAGTACATACGCTTTCTAGTTGGGCATCCTGGGTTTAATCCTGGCTGTCCCTCTTACCAGCTATGTAAGAACAAGCTGATTTCTTAATCAATTCTGTGCCTTGATTTGTCTCATCTATAAAATGAGGATAATAATGAGACCAACCTTAATCTTTTGTTAAGAGAATTAAATGAAATTATGTAAGTAAAACCTGTAGCCTTAGCACAGTGCCCAGAGTAAAATCAGTGCTAAATAAATCTTAGCTATTCGTATGTATAATTCCTCTTTCAGCTATACCTAAATCCAAAGTTTTCTTAACCATTAAAGAAAGTATGTGTGTATTCAAATTATTGAGAATGATATAATAGAGATGGCCTATTTTATTTATATAAAAAATAAAATATTTGCCAACTATGCTACTTATTATTACTGGGAACTAATTATCAGTGCTGCCAATCATTATGACATACGTTCATAGGAAAATACTAATAATCCCTTTCCTCCTCTCCTAGCTAACAAAGTGCTATGGTCTAAATGTTTATGTCCCCCCATTTCAATTCATACATTAAAATCCTCACCCCTAAAGTGATGCTATGTAGAAGATGGAGGCTTTGGGAAGTGCTTAGGTCTTGGGAGTGGAGCCCTCATGACTAGGATAAGTGCCCCTATAAAAGAGGCCCTTATAAAAGACCCCTTGCCTCTTCTGCCATGTGAGGGTGGAGTGAGAAAGATGGCTGTCTGTGAGGAAGCAGGGCCTCCCCAGACACTGAATCTGCCAGTGCCTTGATCTTGGACTTCTCAGCCTCCAGAACTGTGAGAAAAACATTTCTGTGGTTTATAAGCCATCCAGTGTTTTGTTATAGCAGCCTGAATGAACTAAGACACAAAGTATTTCCCAGTCCTGTGTGTGTGATTCCCTGCCTGAGGAAAAATGATTCCATAAACCAACAAACAGAAACTCCCATCATATAAAAACATACAACTGCCTAATCAAATAGGTAGGATTTCTGGATGAAGGAGAAAAAATATTTGTGACCACTGTTGCCTTAAAATGTTAAATCTGCCATCAACTAACAAAAATGTTATAATGTGCTAAAACCCAAGGTCAGGAGAAAGGCAAAGTAGAGTAGTTATATTTTCTGTTAATACAGAATTCAATAGGTTAGGAGCAGAGAAAGAGGAAGACTGAAAATTTGAAACTGGATGTAGTCACACAAGAATATTGCAGTGTCTGGGAGCTGATAAGGGCTTTAAGGAAATTTAGAAATCTTTAAAGGAATGGTTGATATGATCAAGACTTGTCCATAAGAAAAGAAGACTAGAATAATTGAGGATACCAGTGGATTCCAATCTTAGTGAAGAGAACTGCAGAATCCCTAGAGGCTTACTTGAATAATATCTGGAAATGACTGTGACTTGAGTTTTAAAAAGAAATATATTCAGTATTCTAAAAACTCTATAGGTGTGATGCATAGCACATTGCAACATTTCAGGAGTAAATTAACATTAAAATTTTAGTATTTTAGAAAGTCTGGATTTACTTTCTAAACTTAGAGTATTTCTAGAATATTAGAGTATTTTAGAATTGTTAAATTTTTAATTATAGTGATCTGTTCTTTTCATTTAGTTTATTCCTTTCCTCACTTATTCAGTAAGTATTAATATATATTGAAAACCTAGTTCAACAACAAACAGGAGAAAAGAGGAAATTCTTCTATTTGCCCAAACAATGATAATATTTTTCCTCAAGGTGTTCTCATATGTGCCCATACTTTATAGTAAAGTACAGAAGATAACTTTTGGATGTAAAGATTTGCTATCACCTAATACAGTCTTTAGGTACCTCTGCACTTGAATGCCTGTTATTTTTCTTCACTGGGAAAAGTTGAAAGAACAGACTATAAGGGTCTCATTCTGGAGCAAGGGAAAGCTGACCTGAAATAAGTTTTAGGATTAAAATTTACATAATTACATAATTGGCGCTCAGATTTTTCATATGCAGCAACTCACCAGATGTAAAGATGTAAAGAAGAGGCCAAAGAGGAGTTGGGTAACAGAAATGAGGCAGAGCCTCCAAATTCCACCATTCTCTCTCCAGGCAGGCCCTGGGGGAAGCATTTAGGTTGCCTCAATAAAGCTCTCTTTAGATTTATGTGATCTCGGATGCTTCTTCTGTATGGTTGGTGAATTTACAGCGGAACAAATCGAGATTGTAACAGACAGAAGATCTGTCTCTGGTGAAATAAATTAGAACCATTAGATTTTCCTCTTTGGTCTTCTAGTATAATGTAATAAATGGTTGAGAGTATGGGCTTTGTAGTCAGACAGATTCGGGTTTGGGAAAGGCTATCACTTACCAGCTAGGTGACCTTGAGTTCAGCCACCCTGAGCCTGATACTGTTTTTGCTTTTCTTTTGTTGTGTTGTAAAATAAGAATGATAATAATAGTGTCTAATGCATAGTGCTGCTATAAGGTTAAATATTAAATATATGTGTAAAATGCATCATATAGTGACTAATGCAGTGGTCAGTCCTCCATAAATATAAGCTATTGTTTTAATTATGTACTGTCTCCTTAATATACTTTTAACAAACTCTGATATTGTTTTGCATAATGGAGATAAACTGCCAAAATTGGATGAAACTATTTATACACTTTTAAGTCTTTATCTGTTGGAATCATGTTCAGCTTAACCACAGAGACTTAACCAATTATGGATCTGTTCTTCCCCCATAATAAAGAATTCAGAAATAGGCAATGTAAGGCTGGTATAGCTGTTTGAGGAAAATATCGAGGACCCACCATTTAATTTTCTGCTCCTCCACCCTTATCGATGGCTTTCATCTTCGTGATTGAAAGAGAGCTGCAGTACCTCTAGACAGCCAAGAAGGAGAGGCAGAATGAAGGGCAAAAGTCTTTATAGGAACTACCACCTATATCTCATTGTCTAGAACTATGTTTCATGACCAGCCTCTAATAGCAGTGGAAGCTAGTAAGGAATGTATGTTTTTAACTGGGCACATTGCCACCTTGAAACAAAACAAAAACCCGCATAGTTCTGTTAGACATTGGGTAAATAAACATCAGTTTCTGCCACAAAGCCAAACAAACAAAAAAGACGTAATTTTCAGGCCTGATTATTTTTCTAACAAAGATTTATAAATAGCCTCAACATTGGGACATTCTGAGGGCCCATTGCTAAGACCTTAAATCTTACCATCATCATTAAGAAGAGAAGTGGTCACTGGTCTGTGTAATGGGCAAGATAATAACCAGGTCCTTTAGACATGATTTCTGAATCAGTATTGTCAGTTTGCTTCCATGTTGTAATATAAAATTAGGTTGCTGTTCAGTATAACAGTCCTGATCTTGGTGATGTGATTATATTGAGAGGTGACAGCGTGCTGGCAGTCCTCACAGCCCTCACTCGCTCTCAGTGCCTCCTCTGCCTGGGCTCCCACTTTGGCGGCACTTGGGGAGCCCTTCAGCCCACCACTGCACTGTGGGGCCCCTTTCTGGGCTGGCCAAGGCGGGAGCCGGCTCCCTCAGCTTGCGGGGAGGTGTGGAGGAAGAGGCGCAAGCGGGAGCCAGGCTGCGTGCGGCGCTTGCGGGCAGCTGGAGTTCCGGGTGGGCGTGGGCTCAGCGGGCCCTGCACTCGGATCACCTGGCCGGCCCTGCCGGCCCCGGGCAATAAGGGACTTAGCACCCGGGCTCGTGGCTGCGGAGGGTGTACTGGCTCCCCCAGCAGTGCCAGCCCACTGGTGCTGCACTGGATTTCTCGCCGGGCCTTGGCTGCCTTCCTGCGGGGCAGGGCTCGGGACCTGCAGCCCGCCATACCTGAGCCTCCCACCCCTCCATGGGCTCCTGTGCCGCCCGAGCCTCCCCGACGAGCGCCGCCCCCTGCTCCACGATGCCCAGTCCCATCGACCACCCAAGAGCTGAGGAGTGCGAGCGCATGGCAAGGGACTGACAGGCAGCTCTGCCTGCAGCCCCAGTGCAGGATCCACTGGGTGAAGCCAGCTGGGCTCCTGAGTCTGGTGGAGATGTGGGGAACCTTTATGTCTAGCTCACAGATTGTAAACACGCCAGTCAGCACCCTGTGTCTAGCTCGAGTGCACCAATCGACACTCTGTATCTAGCTGCTCTGGTGGAGATGTGGGGAACCTTTATGTCTAGCTCACGGATTGTAAACACACCAATCAGCACTCTGTATCTAGCTCAAGGTGTGTGAACACACCAATCAGCGCCCTGTCAAAACAGACCACTCGGCTCTACCAATCAGCAGGACGTGGGTGGGGCTAGATAAGAGAATAAAAGCAGGCTGCCCGAGCTAGCAGTGGCAACCCGCTTGGGTCCCCTTCCACACCGTGGAAGCTTTGTTCTTTCGCTCTTTGCAATAAATCTTGCTACTGCTCACTCTTTGGGTCCACACGGCTTTTATGAGCTGTAACACTCACCGCGACGGTCTGCAGCTTCACTCCTGAAGCCAGCGAGACCACGAGTCCACCGAGAGGAACGAACAACTCCAGACGTGCCGCCTTAAGAGCTGTAACACTCACTGCGAAGGTCTGCAGCTTCACTCCTGAGCCAGGGAAACCACGAACCCACCAGAAGGAAGAAACTCCGAACACATCCGAACATCAGAAGGAACAAACTCCGGACACGCTGCCTTTAGAACTGTAACACTCACTGCGAGGGTCCGCGGCTTCATTCTTGAAGTCAGTGAGACCAAGAACCCACCAATTCCGGACACAATATCATTTATTCAATAAGGTTTTATAGAGGATCCCATTAATCTTGGAAGTACAAGTACAGGGAAAACATAGAAGCAACATCCAACTTTTCATACATGTATTTTGTAAAGGATTAAGTTATATAGTTTTTTTAAATAAATATTGTTATAATGGCAGCCATCAATTGGCCTAGATTCTGGCAGTGACTGTCTACATTTGGAGGCTTAGAGAAGATCCCTATGGTGCTCAAGTTCTATGTGATCAGCCTCACTGGAATTAGGGGCACCTAGTACTAGCCGTTTCTGTTACCCGAGGAATCAAGGTCCAGTTTTCTACTATTGATTTAAAATGACCTGCATAAAGAACCAGATATAGAAAACACAGTTCTTTACGATACAAATCAATCAGTAAGTATTTTTTAAGCTGTTACCTAGCACTAAGCAAAAAAAAAAGTCACCCAGTTTTCCTGGGATGATTTTTCAGAAGCAGCTGTTTACTAAGCAGTTAGCATTGATTTCATATGGCTTAGAGGAGCAGGCAGACTGTGGGTCTGTCCCTGCTCTCCCAGAGTCACTAGGCAGGTTACCTGGGGTCATTACTCAGTTTCTCTAGGCCTCAGTTTTCTTATATGTAAAACAGCAACTTTGAAAAAAATGATTAAGATTCCTCCTTGATCTTGGATTTGGGGCAGGATGGAGATTTAATTACTGTGGAAACGGTTACTTGACCCCGTGCAAGATGTGGGGTGCCCTGGGGTCTGAGAAGTCCTGGAGTGACAGCCTTCATTTTTGTCCTCCTGAAAATGAAGGAGTTGGATTGGAAGTATCAGAGTCCTCTACTTGATCTAATGCTCTGTCAAACAGAGTTTGATAGAACTGTCACCTGAATTCTATCAGTTGGGTTTAATTAATAAAAATTTTTGGAGACATGCTTGATGGGTTTCATCTTCCCAGGGCCTGTGCATGGACCCTCTGAAAGTAGTAATGCAAAATTCTACTTTACTAAGTTTGTTAAGCATTGAAGGTTGAAATGAGCCCAAAGAAGATCAAGGCTGTTAACTCTTACATCTAAGAAGAATCTCTACCCAGTGTTTCTAACTGAGCACAGATTGACAAAAACCATTTCTTTTTTTTTTTTTTTTTTTTTTTTTTGAGACGGAGTCTCACTCTGTCACTCAGGCCGGAGTGCAATGGCATGGTCTCAGCTCACTGCAATCTCTACCTCCAGGTTCAAGCGATTCTCCTGCCTCAGCCTCCCGAGTAGCTGGGACTACAGGCGTGTGCCACCACACTCAGCTAATTTGTGTATTTTTAGTAGAGATGGGGTGTCACTGTGTTGGCCAGGCTGGTCTCAAACTCCTGACCTTGTCATCCACACGCCTCAGCCTCCCAAAGTGCCGGGATTACAGGCCTGAGCCACTGCGCCGGGCCAACAAAAACTATTTCTCAATTCTTCTATCTTAGCAGTTCACTGAGGTAACACCTTGGCCAGCAGAAATCTTGTATTTTAGGTGAGTTTAACGGTCCTTAAAGGGGAAGTTGGTTCCACCAAGACCTGCAGAGAGGTGGTCATAGGGAGCCTAGTAAGTCTGTTAGGACTGGCATGAGCAACACTTCTGGCATCTTGTGCAGGGTCACTAGTAGTAAATGAAATGATGGGACAGGTCACCAGTGCCAGACATCTGCATTGTGGCTGCTGATCTAGTACAGCTGTGACACTGCAAGATAGATCCTCTGAGCTGGAAATTCTAAAACGGTAGATGTTGGCAAGTAACCCTAAATTGAAATGACTCTGAAAAAATTAAAAAGGGAGACAGACGAGCTGCAAGCACTGGAACAAAGATATTAACCCCCAAAGAGTCATAAACCACAGCTGACTCTTAGCTTCACAAGCAGCCCTCAGAAGGTGGTAGCTTGTTTTAAGCAGAGGCCATGCAGAACCCATGAAACCAAAGGACAGAGCCAGTAGGGCTGGAGTCTGACCAGAAAGTTCCATGCCCTCTGCTTTCTGCCTGGAAAATGACCTGGTAGGTTTTAACCTATCCAAGACTACAGAGGATTTCAGAATTTCAGTTTGAGGTATGCCTCAAAACATTCCAGCCTTGATCATGAAAGAAAGAAGTGATCAAAATACCATATGTCACAATGGAAAACCCAAGCGGCCCCAGAGCTTCTTCTTCAGTAATGAGATTTAGTTGATCTGAACAGTTATTTATGCATTGAGGTCATATTTTGGCCAATCTTTTGCTTACAACTGTCGCCAAATAAAGCCTTCTGTCTTAGCATTTATTTTACCAAAATCAGGTTGAGAGATGGTTCTTCGAGAGGACTGTTTTGTCAGGGAATACAGGGATCTTTTCACACAGTAAAATGTGCCCACAAAGCCAAACAATACACCAAATATAGGGTCAAATTATGTTAAAATTGAAAAGAAACAAACTAAAGTCTTTTCCTTTGTCTCTGTTGTTTTTTGAGGTTTTGCTTATTTGTTTGTTTAATTTTACCAAAAATGCTCCCCAAATGGCAATGAAAGGTTCAAGGGAACTTTCTTCAGTAATACCATGTTTACCACAGAGAGGATTGGCTGTTAGGACTTCCCTAGTTGATCTTCCTCTTGTTCCTTCTTTATTCTAAGTTTTGACATATTACAGTTTCTAACATCTCTGTGCCTGGAAATATTCTAGGCTTATACTTTTAATAAGAGAAATGGAGAAAAGTGCTAGTGTCTGTGGATTGTTGCTAAATCTGCACATGTCCATGTATAACCAAGAGTATTAAACTCAGAGCCAAAGAACAGGAAGAGCAGAAAAATCCCTCCTTTGTTTGTTTGTAGACTTTGGCATTGATTTCAGGTGGCTTGGAAGAGCTTGAATGACACCGTGGGTCTGTCTCTGCTCTCCCAGAGTCACTAACCAGGTTACCTGGGGTAATTACTTAGGTTCTCTTGGCCTCAGTTCCCTTATATATAAAATAGAAAACATTGAACAAGATGATCGTTCAGGTTCCTCCTTGAACTAAGATTTGGGGCAGGATAGAGACTTAGTTACTGTGGAAACTGTTGCCCAACCTTGTGCAAGTTGTGGGTTACTCTGGGGTAGGAGAGGTCCTGGAATATAATGCTTCATTTTTATCCTCCTGAAAATGAACAAATTGGATCTGAAGATAACTGAGTGCTCTACTTGATAATAATGTGTTGTCAAGCAGATTTTGATAGAACTCCCTCCTGAATTCTACCGAATGGGTTTAATTAAGGAAAGTTTTTGGAGACATGCTGGGTAGGTGTCATCTTCCCAGGACCTATGCATGAAATGAGACATGTCCCCTTGAATAACTAGGTTATAAGAAGCATAGTTTGCTCTATTGTATTTTGGCCAACTAGTCTTCATCATTATGGGTGATAGGCCTCAGTTCACCGTTAACAGGAAGAGCTGAAAGCCTTGTTTTGGGATTGCTAAGATGAGATCGTTCTCCTTACACTGTGTTCCTATTTTTCTAGGCATACTATAAGGACAAAAGTGCTTAATCCTACACACCTATTTGCTTCATTTAAAACAGAAACCTATATAAGGAAGAGGAAAAGCCCAAATGACATTCAAGGCAAACATCATAGGTGGAAAAGTAGAGAAAAAACACCTGATCACATAATACCGAGTAGCCAGGAATTTCTGGAAGCAATTTATGGTTATCCCAGGGATCAGAATATAAGAGTGTGAAATGAAATAAAATGCTTTATAAGAGACAAAATCCTATGAGACTGTACAAAAAAAGATGTTACCATTAGACAAGTATTTCTGAAAGAAATGAAGAGACTCTTAAGTATACATTCAAGCTACGTAAAATAATGAAACAAATGCTAAGGGATATGGGAATCAAGATGAAGAAGAGCAAAAATTTAAAAATAGTACCCATATTCCAAGCTGTTTTGTGACTTTGGAATTAACTTAAAAGCAGTTATTGATATGTGCACTTTTCTGTTACATATATTATGCTTCATAAAAAGTTTTTTTAAAGGAAATTCCTGAGTAATCTAAAAGAAGTTTTAAGGTTTTTCTTTCCCAACAGAAGAAGATAATTAAGATGGACATGTGTTCAGCTGGCTGTACACTTGTTGCTGTTGATAATGAATACGGAGAGTTCTTCACAGGATGGGGGATTTTGGGAATTAAAGCCTGTCAAAAGGTGGAACCTAATGTTCAAAGTCCTAAGACCAAGAGGAACCACAGGAAGAGCCTTCAGTTAAGAATGTTATAAGTAATAGAAAACCCAACCAATGGTGGCTGAAACAAACAGGGACTTATTTCCCTCACAAAACAAGAAGTCCAAAAGTGGGTGGTTGCTGGCATTCATTCAGCTACTGAGAAATGCCACAGAGGACTGTATTACTCAGTTCCTGCAGTGCTATCAAGAAATACCTGAGACTGGGTAATTTACAATGAAAGGGGTTTAATTGGCTCACAGTTCCATAGGCTGTACAGGAAGCATGATGCTGGCATCTGCTTGGCTTCTGGGGAGGCCTCAGGAAACTTTCCGTCATAGTGGAAGGTGAAGGGGAAGCAGACACATGTTACATGGCCACAGCAGTAGGAATAGAGAAGGGGAAGGTGCTGCACACTTTTAAACAACCAGGTCTCGTGAGAACTCACTATCATGAGAATAGCACCAGAGAGACCGTGCTAAACCATTCATGAGAACTCCACCCCCATGATCCAGTCACCTCCCACCAGGCCCCACCTCCAATACTGGGAATTAAAATTTGACATGAGATTTAGGCAGGGACACAGAACCAAACCATATCAAGGACCTATACTTTTCCCATCTTTCCCTTTCTCCATCCTTGGCAGTTGGCTTTTGTCTTCATGCCTTATATTCACAATATGGCTGCCAGAGTCCCAACCATTTCGTCTGTGATCAAGGCTGGAAAAGAGAAGGGGTCAATACCAGTCATATCCTTCATTTTAACAGATAAGCAAAAGCCTTCTCAGAACTTTGGCACGTGGCTACCCCAGCTGCTTCCATGGCTGGAGAAGGCAAGGGATAAGGAGAGTTGAGAATGACTGTTGGGTTAACTGAAAATAGCAACTGCCAGAATTCATCATAAAGAGAATCGTCTTGTGGCTTGATGCTATTGGGAAGAGGTAAGAATTTAGAGCCTATGGGAATATGGCTCAGGACTGCAAACATTTCCACTAATTGAATCATGAAAGCAGTTAGTGAATTGAGTTAAAACAGCAATTCAAAAGGCAGGTAGCCTGATTTTTTGTTCTGAATTGGCCATAGGCCTTAATGAATGCTACTAAATTATTAGTCTTTCCTACTATAAAATAAGAATAATGTCGATTCTCTGCCTCACTTGGACCCTTTTATTCAGTCATTCATTTATTCAACAAATATATACTAAGCACCTCTTATGTAGCAGAGATTGTGCTAATGCTGAGGATACACAAATAAATAATGCAGAACCCTTACCCCAGTGGAGGGAGGCCAGGGAACGTGTTGACTGAGCACTGCTTCACGTTGGACTATGCTGGGTGATTTATATGCAGAATATATATATATATGGCTTACAGAAGATATGTAAACAAGTGATATAATAGGAAAAGTGGTACAACGGAAATATTCATAAAAGTGCCCTGGGACAGAGCAGGGGAAATGACTAACTCTACCTTGGGAATTGGGCAGGGCTTCACCGAGGAGATGAAATCTGAGATAGGGCTTCAAATTGAGTCTGAATTTATTGTACAGAAGTAGTTGGGGGGACTAGCTTTTGGTGGAGGAACAGTTGATTCAAAAGCAATGACACTTAAAAGGGAATTGTTTGTTCCTGAAAAGTCAGTCTACTTTGCCAAGCATTCGGGTGGTGGGAGGTGGCCAGAGCTAGGCCATGAAGGACTCAGAAGCCAGAAGTTTGGCCTTGAGGAGCCATTGGCATACAGAACAAGACATGATGAGATTTGTGCCTCGGAAAGATCATTCTGGAATCTGTGAGGTGAGGAAGGGCTGTTGGAAGGGGCCTGGTAGCAGAGAACCTGTTTTGGAGGCTTTTGCCACAATGTTGGTGAAAGATGATGACACAATTAAGGCAGTGAGGTCTAGAAAGACCTGCATAAGATCAACAGCTTCTGATGACTGATTGGATGTGTTGAAAGAGAGTCAGGGGAGGAATCAAAAAAGATTCCAAAGTTTCTCACATGGCACTTGGGTGTCATCATTCACAGGAGATGCAGGAGAGTGTGGCATTTGCCGAGCTCCATTTCAGCTTCATCTCAGCTCCTGGAAAAAGGAACGGGCCTTTGCTTCAGGTCTTGTGTTGCCACAGTAATACTCCTCCCCTGACTGCCTCTCCCGCCAGGCCCCACCCAGCTGTGATTTCGAGGTCATGTTCTGGGATAAGGCTCCAAATGGCCTGTGGTTGCCTTGTTCCTGTGTGCAAAATGAAAATGGATTGCTGTAGCAAATGCAAACATGAGGTGGGGAGAGCAGCGATCCTTAGACGAGGCTTGGAGTTGGGCATGGGGCTGTGGCTGAGCAGTCACGGGTGCCCCGTGACAACTGCCTGCCTCACTGCGGCTCCGGGGATTCTTCCCACTCAGCTGCAGCACAGCCTCGGTAGCATTCATCATTTTCTAAGACCAGTGGACAGAATCAGACAGTTCATGATGCTTCAACTTCTCGAGTACATGACTGATACTTGAAGGAATTATTAAGATGCTTATCTATTTTTAATTGCATCTACTTGTTTGGTATTTGACCCAATTCATTCATTCTCGTTGTGAATGTATTAAGAGACCCTGTACCCTCTTGACGTCTCCTTATAATTATTACCATTATTGTTCTTTGAAGCACTGTTTTGATTATACACTTAAAAGGAGATACTGATATACTGAAATTCACTGCACAGCTGAAATGCCCACTGCGTGGACTCAAGGACAGCCGTCTAAGAGTAGTTCTTGTCCTCAGAAGTTCAACTCCCTTTTTTTTACTTCCCTTCACCCACATTTCTGCCCTCTTCCCCTTTAGAGGTTTTTAGTCACACATTTCTACTTTAGTAAGAGCAACCCTTCTCCCTGAGGCCCCAAGTGCTATGTTTTAACAAACACAGATAAATCAATTCATGTGCTTTATCAGTGTTGGGATTGCTGGCAGGTGCCTCACAGCGAACATTATTGCAATTTCACCATCATTTCCCCCCCTCCCCTTTCCAGACATACATTCATATTTGTTTCTTCTTCCCTTAGATTACCCTATCTGGCAAATCATTCCAATGAAAATTGATCCCATTGATTTATCCACATACAGGTGGAAGCCTGTATTTGGGAAGCAGTTTTAACCAAATTGTGTGAAAGTTTTTTCTTCTGATGTTATCTCTGACCCGTGTTGTGAACATTTTCTTTTTTTTTTTTTTTTTTTTCTGAGACGGTGTCTCGCTCTGCTGCCCAGGCTGGAGTGCAGTGGCACAATCTCGGCTCACTGCAACCTCCGCCTCCTGGGTTCACGCCATTCTCCTGCCTCAGCCTCCTGAGTAGCTGGGATTTCAGGTGCCTGCCACCACGCCCGGCTAAATTTTTGTATTTTTAGTGGAGACGGGGTTTCACTGTGTTAGCCAGGATGGTCTCAATCTCCTGACCTTGTGATCCACCCGCCTCGGCCTCCCAAAGTGCTGGGATTACAGGCTTGAGCCACTGCGCCCAGCGTGAGCATTTTCATCTGCGTGGATTAGGAGAAGTTCTTACCACCATTCAATTATCACCACATGGTGTCCAGTTCTATAATGCAGTACTGGGCTTTAAGGAGATTTGCAATGATTTACTGAGGTAAAAGACAAGATATTAACTTAGTGTATCATTTGTCTTGGTCTTCAAAGTGAGGTGAAAGGCCTATCAGTGGCCCATTCAAGTGTCCTTTTAGAAGTGTCTCCTTCTCTTCTTTCTGGTGTTCTCTGTCACCTGTTTTATGACATTATCATAGAAGGAATGTTTGTATAATCTGGTACAGTTCCACAAGAAGAAACATGGGTAAGAAAATTAAACGTAATCCTAGGGATAAGAATGAGAAAATAAAAACTCTTTAAGATGATTAGAGAATGTATTAAAGTCCATTTATTTCATTCATGGCTAAGAATTATGGGTAGATAACTTGTGGCACTCACTGTTTTCCCAAATATGAGACCTTTGGGGGAAATTCTGGTTCATTCTTGCATTAGGGAATTTTCTGTGGCACAGTGTGCGGTAGTTATCACTGAGTCTACTTAGCACAAATTCCTCATTAAGGATTTTGCACAAACTGGAATGAAGAGCAAAGCTTTCTTCTTACAGAGAATGAAAGCATATTTCCTTTCAAGAGGTAGAACCATTTATTTTCACATCAGACTCTGAGATTTACAATTCTTTTTTTTTTTGTTTTTGTTTTTGAGACAGCGTCTCACTCTGTCACCCAAGCTGGAGTGCGATGGCATGATCTCAGCTCACTGCAACCTCCACCTCCGAGCTTCAAGCGATTCTCGTGCCTCAGCCTCTGAAGTAACTGGGATTACAGGCACCTGCCACCATGCCCAGCTAATCTTTGTATTTTTAGTAGAGACAAGGTTTCACCATGTTGGCCAGGCTGGTCTTGAACTTCTGAGCTCAAGTGATCTACTCACCTCGGCCTCCCAAAGTGCTGGGCTTACAGGTGTGAGTGACCAAGCCCAGCCTACAATTCTTTATTTACTGCCTTGTGGCAAGAGCCTACATTTCTGGAATTTTAACATGCAACTCAGGCAACTCATTCAACAAGTATTTATTGAGTATCTGCTGTATACTGGGCACAGTGCTATCAACTGACTAGAAGGTTAGTTGGCTGGTCTTTAGTGATGAAAAAGAGAAAATACCGAAGAATTGACAGGGGTCGGAATCCACTTGCCACCGTAGCTTTCAAGAACAGCCTTCTTAGAGACAGGAAATGAGCAGGAAAACCAGACTCATTTGCAATTACTAGCCACATTCTTCAGAGAGAAGGCTCTGCTGAAATCCTGAATGTTGACTAACAGAAAATATATTCTTGTTGCCTTATTTCTCATGATGCTTTGTTCTTTTGACCCAGAAACGGAAAAGATAGTCCTAGAGGCAGGAAATGGATTACCATCCTGGAAATTCAATGACCAGCTTTTTCCCTGTGACGTGTGTGGGAAAGTGTTTGGCCGACAGCAGACATTGTCCCGACACCTCTCGCTGCACACAGGTGAGTGAGTAGGGCCTGGGCTGTCAGCCCTCTATGCTCCATCACCAACTTCTTTACTCCCCGGAAGCTGAGTTTCTCTAAGAGAAGCATTACAGGAAGTGCTGGGAATGGCTGACCTTTTCAAGCCATTTTCTCTGACATGTTTAAAGAAGACCTTGGAAAGGCTTTTTTATTTGTATTGAAAGGGTTCATTGAGTTCCAAGTAGGACTGATGAGAAAATATTCACAATTTAGGTTTATTCAGGTAAAATTCCTAAACTCTGTTAAAAAAATGTATTGAGCTCATCTTGAAAGCGCAGGACAGGGGGACACACTCCGTCTTACTGGTTTTATCTTATTGTGGTGGGTGGGAGCAGCTGGGGAAAAGGCACCTTGGTGGAGAAACCGCTTCTACCTTTATTTACATATAATTATGGAGAAATATGGTTGGTTCTGAGAGTTGGGAAAGGGAAGACAACCAAGTTAACAAGGAGGAATAAATAGTAACTTAGTCCACACAGGAAAAATAATTGAAGACAAAAAGACATAAGGCAAAATCAGTAGTAAACATAAAGCAAGATGGAAATAATAAAATCAAACATTTCCATTTTTACATTGACATCAGGTTTTCAAATAATCCAGATATATCTTATTTACAGGGAACACAAAAACAAAATGATAAAGAAAATTCAAAATAAAGGTTTCGTACATCACACAAAATTTAAAAAGCAAGACAGGAAGTATTAATAGGACAAGATTAATTTTGTCTTTTTTTTTCCCCCCAAGACAGGGTCTCGCTCTGTCACCCAGACTGGAGTGCAGTGGCTCCATCCCGGCTCACTGCAACCTCTGCCTCCCGGGTTCAAGTGATCCTTCCTTCTCAGCTTTCTGAGTAGCTGAGGCTACAGGTGCATGCTGCCACTATGCCCAGCTAATTTAAAAAAAAAAAAAAAAAGATTTTTGTTGTCAGGCACAGTGGCTCACGCCTATAATCCCAACACTTTGGGAGGCCAAGGCAGGTGGATCACCTGAGGTCAGGAGTTCGAGACCAGCCTGGCCAAAGTGGTGAAACCCCATCTCGACTAAAAATACAAAAATTAGCCAGGCATGGAGGCTCATGCTTGTAATCCCAGCTACTCAGGAGGCTGAGGTAGGAGAATTGCTTGAACCCAGGAGGTGGAAGTTGTGCAGTGAGCCAAGATCGCACCACTGCACTCCAGCCTGAGTGACAAGAGCAAAACTCAGTCTCAAAAAAAACAAAAAGTTTTTTGTAGTAATGGGGTTTCGCCATGCTGCCCAGACTGGTGTCTTTTCTTTTTATATTTTTAATATTTTTAATTTTAAATTTGACTAAAGACAAAATTTAGGAAAACTTTAACATGTTCAAAAAAGTGGAGTTTTATAAGGTCACATTCTCTGAGCATACTTAAATGAAATTTTAAATAAGTAAGGTTCAATAAAATGTCCTGCCTAATTGGACCAAAGAAAAAGGGAGAAAATAAAAATTCAAATAACAGACATCTAAAAGGAATGAAACAGAGAACACTTCATACGTAAACCTGGAGCAAAAAGCAAGAGCTCTAGTCAGAGGAAAATTTATAGAGGTAAACATTTTAATTAGAGAAAGACAAAAATAAAGGAACTTAACGGTCATCTTAAGGAATTGATAAAACAACAAAGTCTAGAAAGAAGATGGCCATAAAATAGATAAATCGTTTTAAGCTTGATTAAGAAAATGAAGCAAAAATACTCAAAGTTGGCCGGGCGCGGTGGCTCACGCTTGTAATCCCAGCACTTTGGGAGGCCGAGGCGGGTGGATCACGAGGTCAGGAGATCGAGACCACGGTGAAACCCCGTCTCTACTAAAAATACAAAAAAATTAGCTGGGCGTGGTGGCGGGCGCCTGTAGTCCCAGCTACTCGGAGAGGCTGAGGCAGGAGAATGGCGTGAACCCAGGAGGCAGAGCTTGCAGTGAGCCGAGATTGCGCCACTGCACTCCAGCCTGGGCGACAGAGCGAGACTCCGTCTCAAAAAAAAAAAAAAAAAAAAAAAAAAATACTCAAAGTTAGGAATGAAAAAGGAAGCCTAATCATCAATGTGGAAGATGTTAAAGAATTATTGGAGAATAATGAAGCTCTAAGAAAAAAAGCTGAACACTTAGATGACATAGATCATTTAAACAGAATGACTAAAATTGACCCAAAGTGGAGAGGGAACTTGAATCAGTCAGTTCCCAAAGGGAAATTTGGAAAAATTATCAAGGACATACCGTTAATAAAGGCATCAGGTCCAGAAATTTTCCCTGGTGAGTTCTTTCTAACCTTTTGAGAAGAGGAAATTCCAACATTATTAAACCTTTCCAAACGATAGAAAAAATTTAAAAAGCTCCACAGTTTCACTTTATGGAGGATGCATAACCTTAATAACAAAACTTAACAACCTCACTTATTCATACAAACGCAAAACTTCTAAAGAAAGGACATATTTTATCTGGACGGTGGGGCTCCTCCCCTGACCCTGCTGAGCCCAGATGCCAGCCCTTCAAGATGTTGGGGACCACCTATAATAATAATGGTCTCATATTTTGTAGAGAAGAACTTTTTTCCATGTTCTTCTCTGTGAACTAAAGAAGACAGGTATTTCCTTTAAGCCAGGCATACCAAGTAAGCATTAAGGATAGAACACTGGAGTTGTTCTTTCCTTCATCTTCTGCTGTTACCTTTATCTGTGTGATGAAAGCAAAGCCTGCTCCTTTTACTTTAATTTGCTTGATTAATCAAACGAATTCAGAATGCCACTCTGGAAACGATCCTGAAACATTTGTCAGTTTTATGAGAGGGTTTCCATTAAGAAATTAATTGAAATTCTTTATTTTATTTATGTAAAATGAAATTTCCAATTAAATTATTTCACACAGCATTTTTTCCCCTTAATTTCATTAGTTTTTTTTATTTCTTAGCTGACCCAGGCCAGGAGCTTAGGGAGAATGATGAGGCCTCTTTTATGCTGCAGTCCTGCAAATGCTGTGTTTCATTCCCCCTCCCCTGCTCAGCACTCACCCACGACTGACACACGGAGAACACACACACACACACACACACACAACTTGCTCACTCACAGAATATTCTTTTGCCCTGTATGGGGCTTACCTTATCAGGAAAATGGGCTGTGCGTGTCCAGGAAAAAACAAGCAGGTTATCTATTCTAGTTGCGCTGGGATTTTTTTTTTCTTTTTTTTTTTGAAACAAGGTTTACCTCTGTCACCCAGGCTGGAGTGCAGTGATGTGATCATGGTTCACTGTAACCCTGACCTCCTGGGCTCAAGCAATCCTCCCACCTCCTCCTCCCAAATAGCTGGGACTACAGGCACGTGCCACCATGCCTGACTAATTTTTTAAAAATTTTTTGTAGAGACGGAGTCTCGCTGTGATGCCCAGGCTGGTCTCGAGCTCCTGTCCTGAAGTGATCTTTCTGCCTTAGCCTCCCAAACTGCTAGAATTACAGGTGTGAGCCACAGTGCCCAGCTGGAGATTTTCTTTTATATTTAGAAGTACTAATACAGGAGTGACCTGCTGGGTAAAGACTTTTAGATACTTACAATCCCAAGGCATTACCATTGTCTCCGTCTGAAATGTGACTTGAACCATTCTTTCCTTGATACCTTTAACTGATTCTTGCAAGGTGTTGGGACTTCCTTTGTTGAAAACGATTTGGGCTTTTTCCTGTTCCTTCTCCCCCAGAGGAAAGAAAATACAAATGCCACCTGTGCCCCTATGCTGCTAAGTGCCGTGCAAATCTGAACCAGCACTTGACCGTTCATTCCGTGAAGCTGGTGAGTACAGACACCGAGGACATTGTCAGCGCTGTCACCTCTGAAGGCAGTGACGGGAAGAAACATCCTTATTATTACAGGTGAGTTGCAGATGGAACATGCTAGTCTGCCTTTCTCAGACTCTTGGCTTCAACACTTCCTACCTGTCTGCTGCAGGCATCCATCACAAGGCCCCTTTTCTCAGTCATAGCTTGGCCTTCATTTGAGTAATTTCTTTGCTTAGATTGAGCCCTGCAGTTGCACAGACTCCTCTCTTGGCTTGGGTGCCCCTGGTAGTATTAATTGAAAGAGAAATGGTCTTAGAGGTGGCTCTCTGGGGTGGAGCTCCAAACAGTGACGGGCTCTGGGGATGATGAATTTTTAGGTCTGTTCAGCTCAGAAGCTCCAACCTTTGTAACTGAGTGCGTTGCTGTTCCCTAAGAATTGTTTAAAAAAAAAAATAGCTGAGGAAATATAAATCTGAGAACCCCAGAGAACTAGCCCAGAAGGCGTTATGTATTTCCCCATGGTTGTATCACACTTTAGTGTGTGGATTTTATGTTTCATTTCTGTATTCAGTCATGAATCAATATTGGTTTGATTGCCATAAAACCCCCAAGTTTCTGGCTTTCTGTCAAATCTTGTCCTAGAGAGATGCCATACTGATTGGTGGAAACTTGCTTTTGCAGGAAATATCTCTAGTGATGGGTGGCTTCTATCAGAAGTTGTCCCGGATAGAGTAGCCTCTTGCTTGGAGTGCCATACAACAAACTGTATGTGCTTTCATTGCTACTAGGGAAGGTTTCCAGAGCCAGAGAGAGGCTCCTGGGCTTATGAGGTGCTCTCCGAGTTTATCAGTGGACCAGCACCGCTAAATACCCTGGCAGTGCTACCCCGTGTCTCTTTGCCCAAAAGAAATCAATTAGGTGATGTGCAGCATCTGGAATCCATAGTTTTAAATTAACTTTATGATTATTTAGCATCATTATAACACATATGTGATTGTTACAGGATGCTGGCCCTTAGTCTCTTTGGCACAGTGACTACTTTAGAGGCATCCCAGAAAGCAGAAGAATTTTCTGCATTTCAAATTCCAGTTTTCTTGAGTGTACTGTGTATAAATGGACAGCCCACATTTAGAAGTATGTGTCACCCTTTTCTCTCCCCGTCTTTTACCCTTTCATGTAGTTGTCACGTGTGTGGATTTGAGACCGAGCTCAATGTCCAGTTTGTCAGCCACATGTCACTCCACGTGGACAAGGAGCAGTGGATGTTTTCGATCTGCTGCACTGCCTGCGACTTCGTCACCATGGAGGAAGCAGAGATAAAGACTCACATTGGCACCAAGCACACAGGTGACCATTCCTGTCTGTCCTTCTCCCACTCCTTCTCCATCTCCTGCACCCCAGAGCACCTGCCACCTGGCCAAAGCATCCCCACCGCCCTGAGACATTGCCCTTTCCTTCCATGGAAGGAAGGACTTTCCCAAGGCATGAGAGCCACATTTCCCTGTAGTCATAATACTGTTTCCTGGCATGCCTTGTGCCTCACTGCTCTGAAAGACTCCCAAGTTCAGATGTGGTTGAGAGGTGCCGAGCTCTTTGCTTGTTGCTCATCCTGATCCTCTTTCTCATCACCATATGTGACAGTCTTTCAATGCCCCAGTCTTACGCCTTTGCACACTGGCTCTCATTTAAGCCCCATAGCAACCCTCTAAGTGAATACTATTGTTATCACACTACAGTACAGGTGAAGAAACAGGCTTAACAGAGGTGGGGTATTCCATCCAAGGTCAGCAACTAGGGGTTGCTGTAGTCACTAGTTTCAGTCACTAGTTCAGTAGTCACTAGTTTCAGTGACTACTGAAACTCAGCCCAGAACAGTTTTCATTCCAGAGCTTGCTCTTTGTATCATTGCTGTTCTGACAGCCCGGAGAAACACTTGGCAGAGCGTACCAGGGCACTGCACACCTACTTCTGCAGGCTCTGTTCCTCTCCAGTGAAACTGCAGCCCTGACGCTCTCCTTAATGACGCATGGCATGTGTGTTCGCGGCCAAAGAAAACCAGATTCTCCGGAAACAAACCCATCACTGTCTAGGCCATGGCCAAGGCTTCACCAGTGCTCCCCTGTTATTTAAGCTTCTTGCCATTCTGGTTAACTTCTTCCATTTATTGATGTTAACATTCTGACTTCACCGTGCAATTATACTCTCACAAGTGATGGTTACAAATCATACCAGCAAGGAGTCATTAAGTGAGAATGAGGAGGAGCTCTGTCTGCATTTGCGGGGCTTACAGATTAAGAGGTGATGTTGCTGATTGCCAGCCTTGGGTGTTGGGTCAGCCCCTCACATCATCAGCACTTGAAGGATTCGGGAAGGGGAATTTCCCTGACAGTTGTGCTGACGATGTACACGGCAGAGGAGGATCTCTCTGTGTTTCTCTGGCCACTTTGGCTCAGTGGTGCCAACAGTAATAAAAGCTTGTTTTTGTCAGTAAATTGAGCAGCTATGACTTGGAGGTCTGCAGAGAGCCGTTATGCCGAGTGAGAAGGTGCCATTTTTACAGTCAGTTGTCTGACTGTAACCACATTAGGCTGTGGGCAGCAGGTGAGCTGGGAAACCCATGTTGAAGACAAATTAAATTCAGCATTTCTGGAGTGGCTAATGGAGGAAAAGGCCAAACTCTTTTCCATTACCACTGGCTCTTCAGATAGTCTTTTTTTTCTCCTTTCTGTTAACCTTCGTTCTAACCCTCTTTACTCCAAAGTATACCTGAACCCAGTTGAAAACCTTTCTCCCTCCCATCCTGCTCCAAAGCCCCCTCCACGCCCATACCACCATAGAAACCATAGAAAACATATGGATAGGAAGAAGGTGGACTTGTCATCGTTTAATTGTCATGAGCGGAAACTTCACAACTAACCAGTGCAAACACATACCTCGTAATTACCACAGGGAATGAAGCAAAGATCTTGTTCTCTCTGATGTAGCAGGGTTCAGGGCTCATTGTCTAGCAGGAAAGAATATTCTTGTTTGTTAGTACAGTCACCCAAGAGTGAAATGCATTAAAGAAGTTTCTTTTTTAATTCAGTAGGAGCCTTTAATGCTGCTGCTCTAAGAATAAGGTTAAAACCTATTTTATAAGCCAGGGCCCTGCAAGCTTTTTTCAAAGGGGCCAATAGTAAATATTTTAGGCTTTCAGGTCATACAGTTTCTGTCACTACTACTCAACTCAGCTGTTGAAACTTGAAAGTAGTCATAGACAATATGCAAATGAGTGGGCATGGCCATGTTCCAATAAAACTTTATTTATAAAAACAGGAGGCTCATTTGAGCCCAAGGACTGTAGTTTGCTGACCCCCGTTATAAGCTAATGGTCTCACAGCAAGGGTTTCCTATATTTAGTATAGTTTTGAGATGTTTCAGTTTGACCCAAAATAGAGCAATCTAAATCTGTAAATTAGTAAGTTGGATTATTGCAAAGTTATGATAGAAAGCAATATATATGCTATATGACATATAAAGCAATATATATGCTATATGACATATATAGCAGTATATATTCCCAAGAACAGGGAGCTTATCTAAGTCACTGCTGTATCTCAGCACCTGGAGCAGGCCCTACACGGTACAAGTGGGGAATCAATGTTCCTTCAGTGAATGAATATATTTGTGTGCAAGCTCATCTGTGCACATTTGTGCATGTTAAGTAAGAAAACTACTCAGACGTGGCCCTTGCTTGAACCTTAGATTCCTAGTGACTTATTTCTATAATCTGTGTGGAAGTTACTTGGCATGGAGGAAAGCACACACTGAATTCTCGATCCAGGTTCTAGACCCTATGGTACCATAAGTAGTATTGTGAATGTAGGACCTCAGTTAACTTCTCTGGGCCTCCATCTGTTCCCTACATTTTCAGATGCGCAGGAGATGCCCTTAGGCCTAAGATTCTCTAATTCTGTGAGCCTTGTTCTCTAATTTGATTTTCCTGTCTTCGGAAAAGGCACCTATTATTTCAGTACCTTAGGAAATCTGCCACGCTATCTTGTTACCTAAGTGAAGTTGTGATCTACAGGATAAGCTCTAATCAACAGCACGCATTTTGTTTAGTCTCCTACAGAACCCATGCTTTCTCACATTTTCTTATGGGTTGCTGTTACTCCAGGCATGCCTGTGAGTGGGATGTTAAAGGGATACCTGAGGAACTGTCCTCTCATTAGCCATTTCCGCATAGTGAACCCTCCTCACCTTCTTTCTCCCACTGTCTGGCGTCTTGTCCCTGCAGAGAATATCAACAAGGGGAAAATATCCCCTCTGATGCTTGTGACTTCTTCAATGCAAATTTTGCTGCAATTTCTAAATGTTGCAATAAATGGCATTGAGGTATCTGAATGGCTATTTGGAAAATACAGCTATCAATACCTCACCTCACATTGACACCAAAATAAATTCCAGATAACTTACAGAATCCCTATTAACAGATCAGCGCTAGAAAAGCCTGAAGAAAATAGAATATTTATCAAGCTTACAGAGCGAGAAGGATTTGTAAAAGCTTAAGTGATAAAATAAAGCACAAATGAAAACAATCGAGAGATTTGACACATAAAAATTTCTTCGGTTTGCAAAATAACAGAAAAAGAGAAGCAAAACCAAAACCTGGGTCTGAAAAAATGTGTTTACAAAAATGACAAAAGGTTAATATATTTACTACATAGAATATTCCTATAAACTGTTAAGAAAATCTTTAGGCCTCTAATTGAAGAATTAGCAAAGGATATGAGGACATGAGCAGTCAATTCACAATGAAGGAAATAAAAGCTAACCACTTACTATAAGGAAACACGTACAGCCTCACTGGCAGTCCAGCTAAAACTCAAGGCTTATATTCCACCTGTTAAGTTAGGAGAACATTTGATATTAATACTCACTGTTGCTGGGATGATGCTGGTACTCAGATTGCTATTGCCCTGCAGAGTGGTAAAACTCCTTGGAAACTAATTAAGCTGTATATACCAAGAGGCTTAAAATGTAATGCCCTGTGACTCAGTAATCCCATCTCTGGGAAATTTATTCATGGGAAAATATTCAATCAGTGAAATATTAATTTTAACTTTAAATTTAATTTTAAGGAACTATTTAAGTAGAATAATCCCCTCCATGGATATAATACAATCATTTAAAACAATGCAAATATTTTCATGAATTTTTTGAGAGCCAACCCTGTATAAATATCTAAAATAGCATGGGAAAATACAAAGTATTAGTTATATTATTATTATATTTTATTATGTATGTTTTATAATAGAATAATAATATTTTCTATAATGCTTACCATGATCCAGACATTGTTCTTAGTGATTTACATATAAAAACCTATTTAATTATCACAACCACCATATGAGGCAAGTGCTGATATTATCCCCATTTTATGGATGAGATAATTGAGGCACAAAGTTAAGTATCTTGTTCAAAATAGTACAGCTACTAAGTGGTAGAGGTGAGATTCAAACTCACATATTCTGATCTATTTTTTATTATTATTGTTTATTTATTTAGAGACAAGGTCTCACTCTCTTGCTGAGGCTGGAGTGAAGTGGCGCAATCTTGGCTCACTGCAACCTCCACCTCTCAAGTTCAAGCAATTTTCATGTCTCAGCCCCCTGAGTAGCTGGGATCACAGGCATGGGCCACCACGCCAGGCTTATTTTTTGGTATTTTTAGTAGAGATGGGGTTTTGCCATTTGGCCAGGCTGGTCTCAAACTCCTGACCTCAGGCAATTCACCCACCTCAGCCTCCCAAAGTGCTGGGATTACGGGCGTGAGCCACGGCACCCAGCCTCGATCTAGAGTCTTTATTCTTAACCTTAATGGGAACAATTTAAAAGTAGAAGTGCTTACTTTGTTAAGAATGAAAAGTACTCGAAAATGTAACAGTGTCTGTATTGAGGAAGCAAGATGATTGGTAATTTTTTTTATGATTTCAATTTCCTAATTTGTGCTGTTTAAAATTGTGCAATATTTAGGGGTTTTGTTTTGTTTTGTTTTTTAAGTTCTCTTCAGCTGGTTGTCCTAATGTGTGAAGTTGCATCACCTGTGCGCAGGTGTCCTTCACCAAGATCTTTGTGATGCTGAAGAAGGTAAATGACCACTTGGGTCACAGCCTTGGACTTGGCTGGCAAGGGCACCCTGGCTCTTTCCACAGACATAGCAAAACAAGATGAGGACAGAAACAGGGGAGGCTGTTTGGACTAGGGATTACACATTGAGCAAGCTGGGCTGCATCACAGAGTGGCTGGCACAGCACATTGTATCTTTATACATTTATTAGTTTAGGTATTTCTGCCTGGTGCCTTAAGCCTAAGGGTACTTGAATCTATGTTTAGAGATGGTAGTTGAAATTAATATGTTTTAATTCTAAAAACGAATTTAAAAGAATCACTTGCAACAGGTG
The DNA here is from genome assembly GCF_028878055.3 of Symphalangus syndactylus. Lineage (NCBI taxonomy): Eukaryota > Metazoa > Chordata > Mammalia > Primates > Hylobatidae > Symphalangus > Symphalangus syndactylus. The sequence continues at coordinate 119,078,611 of NC_072426.2, read as the reverse complement.
AATATTAGAAGATAGAGTTGCAATATCAGGGATTCAGGGTCTCCGCTAAAAGTGTTCTACCTAGAAAATGTAACTAAGCTGGTTAAATATATACTGATAAGCAACTGGCAATAATGGTACTTACTAGTTGTCACATAGCTTTCTTGCACCAAGAGAGAAGTCTGTAATGTAAAGTCATGTGCCATTGCTCCTCATGGTCAGTGACTGAGGTCACATACTTGCAGTTCTAATAGGAGCAAGATTTTTTTTTTTTTTTTTTTTTTTTTTTTTGAGACAGAGTCTCGCTCTGTCGCCCGGGCTGGAGTGCAGTGGCGCAATCTCGGCTCACTGCAAGCTCCGCCTCCTGGGTTCACGCCATTCATAGGAGCAAGATTTTTAAAATTGTGAACTGAAGTAAGAGTTGTCTGCCCTGGACCCTAAGTGCAGTTCTGACAGGAACGGGATTTGAAAACATTGTAAGTGGGTACATATTTCTTCCTTTCTCTTTTTAAAAACTTTTAAAAATATGGTCACTCTAGAAAATTTTGAAAATGGAATGAAAGTAAACAAACACGACACCAGTAATTTTACACTCTAGTGTAACCCACCATTACAGCTCTGTTTATTTCCAAACTTTGTATACATATATAGAGAGAGATATATATAGATTTTTTTTTTTTTTTTTTTTGAGACGGAGTCTTGCTTTGTCGCCCAGGCTGGAGTACAATGGTGCCATCTCTGCTCACCACAACCTCCGCCTCCACAGGTTCAAGCGATTCTCCTGCCTCAGCCTCCCAAGTAGCTGGGATTACAGGCGTATGCCACCACACCTGGCTAATTTAATCTCCTAATAAAGGAAGTTAGGTTCTAACATTTACAGTCACTAGATTGCTTAATTAAGTGATTTGAAGGGAACTGAAGAACAGTCTCCCTATATTTTCTCCCCTAACCTAAAACTATGAGGTCACGTTGAATCTGTAAATCATTTTGTGGATAATTGACATCTTAACATTCTTAAGTCTCTTGAACCAGGAACAAAGTCTAGCACTCCAGTTACTTGGGGTTTATAATGTACATCTTTAGGCCAGGTACGGTGGCTCATACTTGTAATCCCAGTACGTTGGGAGGCCAAAGTGGGCAGATCACTTGAGGTCAGGAGTTCACGACCAGCCTGGCCAACATGGTGAAACCCTGTCTCTTCTGAAAATACAAAAATCAGCCAGGCATGATGCACACGCCTGTAATCCCAGCTACTTGGGAGGCTGAGGCAGGAAAATTGCTTGAACCCGGGAGGTGGAGGTTGCAGTGAGCTGGGATCACGTTACTGTACTCCAGCTTGGGCAACAGAGTGAGACCCTGTCTCCAGAAAAAAAGTACATCTTTAATTTATCACAGTAAAACTTCAAGTGATTGATTAAACCACTCCATATGTTGTATAAGAACCTCACGCAAGTAGACTTCCATTTCTGTCCTCCTAGCCTTTATGCTATTGTCATATGTTTCCTTATGTGTTTTATAAACCCTACAAAACACTGTTATTTTTGTTTAAACAATGTTAGTTTTATCTTTTAAAGATATTTCAGTAATTTAAAAATTATGAATTTATCCATGTATTTATTATTTCCAGCCTCTTCATTCTTTTGTGTAGATCGGTTTTATATCTGGTTTCATTTTCTTCTGCCTGGGCTTTGAACATTTCTTGTAATTCAGATCTGCTGATGATGAATTCCTTCATTTGTTTTAATGTGAGCTTTTGTTTGTTGCCTTCATTTTTGAAATATATTTTCACTAGGTATAAGATTTTAGGTTGACAGTGTATCTTTCAGTACTTTAAAGATGTTGCTTTACAGTCTTCTTACTTGCATAGTTTCCAGTGAGAAATCCACTGTCATCCTTGTTTTTGTTCCTGTGCACATAATATATCTTTCTTCCTCTGGCTACTTTTAGGATTTTGTTCTTTAGCACTGATTTTGAGCAATTTATGATGTTCTTTTGTATAGGTTTCTTCGTGTTTCTTATGCTTGAGGTTCATTGAGCTTCTTGGATCTATGGGTTTATGATTGTCCTCAAATTTGGAAAATTTTTGGCCATTTCAAATTTCCACCCTCGCCACCCAACCAGGGATTCCAATTAAACTTATTTTAAGCTTCCCAAAGGCATCCCACAGTTCACTGATGCTCTTTTCATTTGGGGGAATTCCTTTCTGTTTCATTTCAGATAGTTTCTATAGCTATTATCTTCAGGTTTACTCATCTTCCTCTGCCATGTCTAATGGGATTACTGCTGGTAACAGACACTGCAGTTTTCATCGGTAGAAATTTTATTTAGATCTTTTTAATATCGTCCATGTCTCTACTTCTTGAACATATGAAATACAGTCACCACTGTTTTAATGTCCTTGTCTGCAAAGTCTAACAACTGTGTCTGTTCTGGGTCACCTTTGATTGGCTGATTATTCTCAATTCGAATGGTGTTTATCTTTTTGCACATCTGATCACCTTTGGATGCAGACATTGTGGTTTTTACCATGTTGGGTGCTTAATATTTTATATTTCTATACATACTCTTGACCTTTGTTTTAGGATGCAGATAGCTACCTGGAAACCTCGTTCCTTTGGGGTCTGGCTTTCATGATTCTTTGGCGGGTCTAGATCACTAGGCAGTGATTTATCTAGGTAACCCACTACTAAGAGACCTTTCTTAGTTTTCTACCTAATGCCCTGTAAATTATGTGTTTTTCCAATCTGACTGGTGGAAACAGGCATTATTTCTAGCCCTCTCTGAGTGCCGGGCACTGTTCTCTAAGCTTTTCAGGTGGCTTTTCCCCCTCCAACTATGGGTAGTTCCTTCACCCCCATGCTCTGATCCATACTTTGTTGAATACTCAAGGGGGACCCTCTCTGTGTCCCTGGGGTTGTTCTTCTGTGCTGCCCCTTCCTCTCTGATACTCCGTCCTGCAAAGTCTGGTCAGACCTTCAGCTCTGTATCCTCCCCTCCACTCAGGGAGTCTGTCAGGTTCTACCTGGTTCCTCCTGTCTGCATTGAAGCGTGGAGAGTCTCAAGGCAGGAAACTGATCAGTCATATGGCTCACTTCTTTTGTTTCCTGTCTCTTAGGGGCCACTTTTTTTCATTGCCTAACATCCAGTGATACGAAAACTAGCGTTTGGTATATTTTGTCTGATTTTTTTCAGTTGTTAGTAGTAATGGTAAACCCAGTCCCTGACACTCTCTCTTGAGTAGAAGCAGAAGTCTTCTGACACTAGATTTTAATGGCCTGCTGACTTGTTTGTATCTGGCTTTGAGGGAGAGGGTCCCGAGTACTGACGAAGAGCATGGACCCTGGAGTCAAACCAACTCAAACCTCTTCACCACTTCCCAGCCATATGATCTAGGCCAGATTAACCTTTCTGTGACTCCATTCCCTCTTCGTAAAATGGGACTGATAACAGTTGTGCCACATAGGATTTTTGAAAAAACAAAATGAGATAATTTAAAGTATAATACAGTTCCTGGAACGTGGTAACATGTTTAGTACATCTTAGCTATTACTGTCATTTTATTTTAATTCATGTAAGACCTTAATAAACACTTGTCAAATTAATGAATGCCTGCTCTTGGCCCCCAGTACCACAAAGGAGGTAGGTGCCTTAGGACCTGGGATCCCCCAGCAGTGGGGGAGCTTGGGACATGAGCCTGTGCCCCCAGAATGATGATGCATCCATGAGACTCAACTCGTCACCCTCAGTTGCTATAATTCTGAGGATTTTCACCTCAGTAACAGACTGGGTTATTTGCTTATTTTTCAGGGGAAGACAGGAAGACCCCCAGCGAATCAAATAGCCCCTCTTCATCCTCCCTCTCAGCTCTGAGTGATTCAGCCAACAGCAAAGATGATTCAGATGGCTCCCAGAAAAACAAGGGCGGGAACAACCTGCTGGTCATCTCTGTCATGCCTGGGAGCCAGCCCTCACTGAACAGTGAGGAAAAGGCAGAGAAAGGTAAGGAGGAAGTGGGCGTGAGCCTGCTCAACCCTCCGCACCCAGGATGACCCATTCTTGAGAATAAGCCCTGGACAGGAGCGATGTCAAAAACTGATAACAGGCCTAGGATGCAGTATGCTGGGCCTCACCTAAAGTTTGCATTTCTTTTGGCGTAATTTGAATCCGAGCATGGGGTGGAAGGATGGGGAGGGCGACATTGATTCCGATGTTTGTACATTTAACTCCTTTTAGCACAGAGATATGGGGAACAGTGCCTAGAAGGGTATAGCTGTCAGGCATCGGAGGAGGTGGGAGGAAGTGGGGGGGAGCTTGGCTCCACTCCTGCCCTCCTCTCCCCGCTGCCCCGTGCACCTCTATACCCAGCTTCGGTCCTTGCAGGGTTCGAATGTGTTTTTTGCAACTTTGTCTGCAAGACGAAGAACATGTTTGAGCGTCATCTGCAGATACACCTCATCACCCGGATGTTTGAGTGTGATGTGTGCCACAAGTTCATGAAGACCCCCGAACAGCTGCTGGAGCATAAGAAATGCCACACTGTCCCCACCGGTGGGCTCAAGTAAGGAAAGCAAGTACAGAACCTTTTACTGCGTTGTTATTAAATACCCTTTCCCCTTCCCTATCCCGTCCTTTCCCATGAAGGTTTTGGGAGTCATGGAGAAGGGGAGCTTGGTATGAGGGGAGTTAGTCAGGAACCCCTGCTGCCTTTAGCTGGATTGAATTAGACCTGTCCCCCTGGGGTGTCAACAGATGTCAGTAGGAGAATCCATTTTGCGAATATCCCGGGATTCAGGGCAAGAAAAAAGACACGGTGGAACAACCCAGCATGCAAGAGTAGACTACACTGCTTGAGTTTTGTTCAGACTTGATTTTAATGGACTCAGGGCTTAGTGTCTCCAAGCATAAATCATACTGTGACCGAGATTCACCTTCTCTGTTTTTCTGATGGCTTGCTACACATCCTTTAAGTAAGCATTACAACCACCCCACCCTCCAAAATTGGACAGTTTGAACAGGCAGGAGGCAACATTTTTCATGCAACGATCATGTGCTTCATGGTCCTCCTGCAAACATACTGATGTCTTCTTCCCAAGATCTAGACAACAAGCATCATCTTTAACCAGTATTTTCAAGAGGCCCTTTGGTCTCAAGTGAGACCAATCAACTAATATCAAACATACTGTGTGTCTGGCTTGATAATAGGTGCTAACAGGCACACAGGAATAAAACACCATTTCCACCCTCAAGAAATGTATGTCCTAGTACTACCTCATCTGCGCAGTGAAATCAGAGTCCCTGTTCACAAGGCACTTAGGGTCTGGTAAAGAGAAAGCAGGGCAGGTAGGAGGACACAGAAAGACACAGTTTTCAAGGCATAATTACTAATTCTCAGCTAAACGATCATGTTGAATGAAAAATTACATTTTACTTAACACAAGGGGGAAAAAAAACCTTTTGTTTTAAAACATGTTCATCATTGAACCGCGCAACCTGCCAGAGAGGTGGCATGACTCCCCCAGATGGGTGAGGAAGGGAGAGATGGAAAAGACCCTGGGAGTGGAGTGTTGGGGGCAGCGCAGGCTGGGTCCCCCCAGGCCCCTGCCTCCTCAAAAACTGCCCCACATAGAAGAGTCAGGGAACAACAGGACCATTGAACTCCATTTCGTTTCACTCTTGGGGGTGCTTCCGAGGGAGGGGGAGGGGAGGGCAGAAGGGATTGGGGAGGGGGTGATTATGATTCAAGGAAACCAGTAGATGGGAAATGCCTAGCGAGAGCTTATTTGGGGATTTGATTTGGTTTGTTCCCAGTGTCCCTTTATAAATATTTGTGTGCTCTCATTTTAAAAAGAGAAACACCAGAACCATGTTTTTCTGTGGTTGGACCAGTGCTCACTGCCCTTCCCAGTAGCCCAGTCACACCCATGAACATTGCAGCCCCTGCCAGTTGTGGCTTTGCCAGTTCGCCTTTCCTCAGGGACCTCCAAAGTCCCGAGCCTCTGAAGCCATTGGGGAGAATGCACAGTGAACTCTGATGCTTTTGCTGGTATAGACACTTCCCATGCGGTGCTAACCGTCCCCTGTGTAATAGTTTATGTTCTAGGATGACCAAGTAGAAGAATACTTTGAAAAAATTGATAATGCCTTCTGGCTATACAGTGAGTCTTTGTTTTGTTTTGTTTTGTTTCCTTTGCCATATCAGAGAATTAATTTGCCTGAGAGAGTGTCTTTAAGAAAATAACGGGAGCACGGAAAACCCTTAGCACTTTGCCTGAGCAGTGAAAGAAAGATTGAGCTGTGGGTCACAGAAATGTCCTTAAAATGAAACAGACTGCTGATGTCTAAATTGCTTTTCTGTGATGGAACTGCTTGTACTCTATATCCTGTTCATAATGCAGATCAAATAAGATTATACTATTATTTTTCTTTTGCCGTAGCTCAGGACAGTGGTGAGTTTCAGACTCCTCTAGGTAAGGCCCAGCTTGGCGTAGGGGTTGTGTGTGCACCTGACCTGGGAATGGGCTTTATATTTCTCTCGTGTGCACTCTTCTGTGAGCTGAGGTTCAAAGGCTAACGGCGAGCTTGGCGCTGAGGAGGCCGTGCACGGTGCACTTGGTTGTGTTGGGCTCTGCTGAACACCTCTCCAGACCCTCCGAGGACAGTCCACTCCTGGGCCCTGCCCTGCAGGAGCCAAGCAAGAGCTGAGGCAGCCACTTTTGCATCTGCATTCTTTGTGGAAAGAAAGCAAACACGCTACAGTTCTCATATAAGCCACTGACTCCAGCCTGGCAGCTTCTAAAAGAGAGGCTCAGCAGAGTTTGTTAACATGGCCTCACCACTCCTCGTGGCCCCTCTGGACAGCCAGGAGGGTTGGTGGTAGCGTAGCCTCACTGCAAAGGATGGAGAAACCGAGCCACAGAGAGGCCCAGGCTAGGGTGTCCAGCTCCAGCCTGACAAGGTGATGGAGCTGGGACCAGCATCTGCCCTTCCAGAATCTACCTAAATTGCCTGTAGAGACCACTCAAATAATGAACCAGTATGTCCTGAGTGCTTAGCATGTGCTGAGTACTCTACCAAGCACTACAGAGAATGCAGAGGAAATGTAAGATACGGTACTGCCCTCTGAGAATTTCCAATCCAGTTGGATTATTATCCTACCTCCGGCATAATCATCTATTAATGTTTTCGAGCTCCAGGTAGCAGTTGTCTCCCTCCCTCCTCCCTTCCTCATTAGCAGATGGGCCGTTGGGTGGGCTTCCTTCTCCTCCCATGCCCCTGCCATAGTCCTCAGCTTCCTTTCCTGACAAAGAGCCAGTCCTGTAGGGAGATATGTTTTACGAGTACATAGATATGTACACATGCACACACTCACACAGAGAGACACACACAGGCCTTCTCATCCTAACAACCCCTTAATAAGCACGATTCTGACCCTTGTGACTTTCTGTTTGCTGGAGGTAGCGCTCCCCCTATAAGCTGTTCTTTAAAACCTCTTAGCCTTTCTGCGTGTGCTTGGTGTGGTGCATGAAAAGTCGATTCTTTGTGTTGCTCCCATCTAGAGGGGAGGTCAGGAGGTTTAGACCTCTGCGCTGTCTGGTCGGGAGTGGGGAGGGCTCCGAGGGGCCGGGCGGGGGCTGGAGGGGAGCACCAGCAAATTGATTCCTGGCACTTTCTCTGCTCCCCTTGGTGAGGGCTGGCCTTGCCTGTATCGGCCAGGAGACCCAGAATAGGCTGAGCGGACCTCGCCAGAGCTGTTTGTCAGCGGGGACTGCTCTGTCAGCAGGGAGAGCCAAAAAGGGCCGTTCCACCCCTGAGAGGCGGCAGGGCTGGGCTGGGCTGGGCAGGCCAGGCCTCAGACACTCGGGGGGTGGTGTGAGGGAAGGCTGGTGAGGCGGGGAGAAGCGCGGCTGCCTCCGAACCTTCCCGGCTGAACCTCGCTTGCGTTGCTTTCCCCGGCAGGTGCCCATTCTGCATTTATTCCACCAACCGCCCCGCTGCCATGGAGTGCCACCTCAAGACCCACTACAAGATGGAGTACAAGTGCCGGATCTGCCAGACGGTGAAGGCCAACCAGCTGGAGCTGGAGACGCACACCCGGGAGCACCGCCTGGGCAACCACTACAAGTGCGACCAGTGCGGCTACCTGTCCAAGACCGCCAACAAGCTCATCGAGCACGTGCGCGTCCACACCGGGGAGCGGCCCTTCCACTGTGACCAGTGCAGCTACAGCTGCAAGCGCAAGGACAATCTCAACCTGCACAAGAAGCTGAAGCACGCCCCACGCCAGACCTTCAGCTGCGAAGAGTGCCTGTTCAAGACCACACACCCTTTCGTCTTCAGCCGCCACGTCAAGAAGCACCAGAGTGGGGACTGCCCCGAAGAGGACAAGAAGGGCCTGTGTCCAGCCCCCAAGGAACCGGCCGGCCCGGGGGCCCCGCTCCTGGTGGTCGGGAGCTCCCGGAATCTCCTATCTCCCCTGTCAGTTATGTCCGCCTCCCAGGCTCTGCAGACCGTGGCCCTGTCGGCAGCCCACGGCAGCAGCTCAGAGCCCAACCTGGCACTCAAGGCTTTGGCCTTCAACGGCTCCCCTTTGCGCTTTGACAAGTACCGGAACTCAGATTTTGCCCATCTCATTCCCTTGACAATGTTATACCCCAAGAACCACTTGGATCTCACATTCCACCCTCCCCGACCTCAGACTGCGCCTCCCAGCATCCCCTCACCCAAACACTCCTTCCTCGCCTATCTCGGACTGAGAGAAAGAGCAGAGACTGTCTGAGGGCAGCCATGTTCTGTACCAAAAACAAAGAGACAAAAGACAAAAAAAAAAAAAAAAAAAAAACCCACAAAACTTAAACACAACCCCAGCAGGTGTATGTTGCTGCAAAACCTACAGACCTCCATGGGTCTGGAACATGTGTACTGTATATCTTTAGTAAGGAATAGAGAATTGGCTCTGTGTGTATACCTATTGCATTGACCTGAAAGCTGCTTTATCCAATCTTCAGAGAGGTGACCTACTGCATACTTCTACCTTCAGAGGCATGCCTCCCCAGCCACCCACTCCCACTCTCAGCCCTTCTCCGTACTTTTCTCTGAAAGGAATCTTGTCTTGTTAAACCCTAAAGAGAGTGTCCTTAATAGCAATCAGCACTTGTAAGCTTATATACTGGTGCATTTGGTTTTCTGTTGGGTGAATGCGGTGTGTGGGCGTTTGTGGATTCTGAAAGAGAAAGCCGTGTGTTGTGTGCCATGACATTTCTATTGCACATTCTTTGTACTGGCTTCTTTAACAGCGATGAACGTTCTTTTCCCTCCTGGGTTGTTCATCCACGACAGTCTCTCCCTGTGCTCCTTCATCACCTTTCCCTCTCTCTTTGACGGCTACAGAGTGGTAGGGCCTGGTGCTTAGTCGATGAAGGAATGGTAGACATCTACAGTGCTGCTGGAGATTTCCGCCAGAGTGCTGGAGACCTTGCGCTCAGATCTTCTCTGGTGATGAAGAGGCAAGGAATCAAGTGACTGATCTGGAAGAAATATCTCGCAGCACTGCAGCTAACATCACAGAACTTAAGTGTGTTTTGTGTGTGTGCCCACACGTAGACAAATGTGTACGGTGCACACACACAGTGCATCATTTTTTAAGGGCAGATTATATATATATATGATGTATTAATTCAGTGGTTACCATTTGTTTGCAGGAAAAAGAAATGTATGGGTGAAAAAATTTATGGTTGATAAATCCAGCCAAGGAGATTAAAAGGGGTTTGGATAAATTCTGGGTATAAATGCTCAGACTAAAAAAAAGAAATGGCAGTTTTGCACAGTGCTATGGTCTTGCACTAGTTTTTGTTTCTCATCTGAAAAAAAAAGTAAAATAAAAGGAAGAAAATGTACCTTTTTTATGGAATGAGTAGACTGTATGTTTGAAGATTTAGCCACAACCTCTTTGACATATAATGACGCAACAAAAAGGTGCTGTTTAGTCCTATGGTTCAGTTTATGCCCCTGACAAGTTTCCATTGTGTTTTGCCAATCTTCTGGCTAATCGCGGTATCCTCCATGTTATTAGTAATTCTGTATTCCATTTTGTTAACGCCTGGTAGATGTAACCTGCTAGGAGGCTAACTTTATACTTATTTAAAAGCTCTTATTTTGTGGTCATTAAAATGGCAATTTATGTGCAGCACTTTATTGCAGCAGGAAGCAGGTGTGGGTTGGTTGTAAAGCCCTTTGCTAATCTTAAAAAGTAATGGGTGATTTAAAAAGAAAAAAGGAAAAAATCTTTGGCTGAATATGTTCATTGCTTGTATTTTTAAAACAACAGAATTTCCAGTATGAAACAGGCTGAAAGAGCAGGAAGAAATGTTCTTTGTATAATAATGGGAAGTTTGGAATATAAAAGTTTATATATTATTTATCTATTGGAGATCTGGTGTACAGGAGGAACACTTTCTTACTGTGTTGCTGTTTTCCATCATGTGTTATCCTAAGAGTTGGGGTTTTTTAAAATCTGTTTCACCAGGGGAAAATAAAAACATCCCTAATGTTCTTCCTCTAGTCAGTTTGCTTTGCTGAAAGCTCCCTGGTTATTAGTACAGTTCTACAGGAAGCCAGAAGACTGTACTGTCTGTCCACACCATGGTCTCCTCAGTCCCCTCCATGCCAGCCCCTCTTCCCCACACCCAGCAGGTGTGCCACACCTCCCTTTGCCAGTCATCCCGCCATGGATGGGGAGCCTACTTGGTGCCCTGGCAAACCTGTTTACACTAAGGAGATGCCCACAGGGAGCGGGAAGCTCCCAAACCCTCAGTCATTCTCCAGCAGAGACCTTTGCTCTTGGCCAGGTTTGAAACGATGTTCAACCTCGCCGCGTCAATGTCTCAGTAGAAGACACTATAGATAGTTATGGACAATACACTCCAAGAATACTGGGCTTATGGGTGGGTTGGCTTTTTTGTTTTGTTTTCAAGTCATGTCTTTATCCCCATATAATGGAGAATGTGCCACTTGGCTAATAGTGTGTTTTCAAAATTACAAGTTCAGTGATGACAGGAAAGAGGGCTAAAGTAATCCCACAGAGGCTGGTAGAAAAGGTGCATCACACTTAAGCACCAGCGGGTTAAAAACCTGAAAGGGTGGCCCCGACAATTCTGACTATAGGTTTTACAGCATGCCACTTGTGCACTAGGAGGTCTAGGGTTGAAACTCAAGAACGAGAGGAGGTGAAGGAAGGAGACGTTTACTGCTCAAATGCCATGCATTTCACTGCTTACCACTGAACTTGTATTTGAATGACTTAGTAATGCTTAATATAATTGGGCAACTTTTTTAGCACTTTGGAAAGAGTCATCAATCTTTCTGGTAAATTATAAAAGTTTTCTGAGTGAGAAAAGGTGTGTTTGGAGTTTGTTTGACTTTTTATATTATTATTGTTATTAATAAAGAAAAAAATCTACAGCATTTTTCAGACTCCACCCTAGAAAATATGTATCCCTGAATTTGGTTTGCAGTTTGATACTCAGGGAAGGATGTATTCCATAGATATCCTTTCCGTGTAAAACACTAACATCTTTGAGAAATTCACCTACCAACTAACTTCAATTGTTGTCACTATGCATTCTTCAATGAAAACTAGCTTATTTTTCCATATAGTAATGCAGTTAGGGTTCTCAGCACTTTCTTTCTTCTATCCTTTTTTTAACTCTTCATATTATGTTCAGATGATCATACTGTCAAGGTTTGTGTACATTACTGAAAATTTGTATTGTATAAAGCTTTTTGCATTACAAGGCTGTACAGGGTCATTTTGACAGTAACTGGTATATTCCTTTGCATCTTATGTTGCATTGCCAATTTCTAGTGTATCCAGTTTGAAAGTATAATATACTCTAATTAAAAAAAAAAAGGTTGGCTATACTCTTGTTTCTTTTTCTTTTTTGGTTTGCCATCCTTGACTGCTTGTTAGTCTCAGCGTTTTGTTTGTCTTGCTTTGTTCTGTTTTTTACTTCTCGGTGTATTTTAATCAGATTTCAGAAGTGTCCACTCCTGGTTATAACTGTCACAAAATTCAAGTGTTGAACAGCGATGTTTATAATGCAAACGGTTATTATGTACATCATTAATGGCCATTAAGTTTGAGAGCATATCCATCATTCAGGACAGTGGCAGGCCAGCTCCTTCCTGAAATTACTTAGTGACATTTAAAAGTGTTTGCCAGCCCTATCCTCTCCTGCTTAACATCATTTCATTGACCCCATAGCCAAAGGGGGGAAAACAGATGAATAATTCCATTTATCTTAATGAAGTTGGGCAACTATGAGATTTTAATGAGTGGAAAAATGGTATGTTTTGCAAACTAAATAATAATCTATCCAAATGCAAGTAATAATAGTTCACCATTCAAGGGAAGGTACCAGAGAAAGAAACAGAGACCAAAGACAGAGAGAGAAAGAAATGAAAAACACACTAAGTTCAAACAATTTTTTAAAATCCATTTTGTTCTATTTGAGACCTTTCCATGAATCTATGATGGTTGACAAAAATATATAAAGCAGCAGAAGAGACTGTTTTGCCTGGTTTGTAATTTGCATGCTTATAAATATAATGTCCTTTGCTTATTTCAAGCAATTGTGAACCACTTCACTCTAACATTTAAAAAGATCAAATTTACTTTTTTAAAAATGAGATAATGTAGGAGAAGCCACTTTGAAAGTGGCCAGTCACTAATTAGACACTATTTTCTCTTTTATTTTTTCATCCAATAGCTATTTTTTAGGTGATTGAGTCAAATACGTTAATTTGATTCAAATACTAATTTTGTTTTGAGGTGGCTGGTGTTTATTGAAAATGTTAAAATAAGCCAGACTTCTTTGATTTTTGCTAGTGCTACAGGCAGGTGTGGCTTCTCATTTTGTGTACACATTTTTTTTTCCTTAAACTCCACAGCTACCTTACATTTTCCCTGACGTTGAGAATAGCCAGCAATACAAAGAAAATAATCATCAGTTTAGTAATCATTTCCCCAGAAATGGGCCTTCAGTGACTTTGAGAAATGGTCTGGAAACAGAACTGTTCATGACAGAACAGACCACATCCTCTCTCATCTTCTCTGGAAAACATGGTGTGTGGACCCCGGCATCTCCAAGCCAGTCATGAAGCCTTTGAATTTTAATCCAAGCACGATTAGATATTTCTCCTACTGTCATGCTACATAAATATAATTTAAGCTAAGACTCAAAGCCATGTTTTCTATAATGTGTCCACTGCTGATGGATTGTTTGGGGGCCACCAATGAGCTATGCCTGACATTTAACAGAGCTGCCGCACTGGTCACAGGAGAGGAAGGAGAAATAGCAAACCGTCGTGAGCACATATGTCCCCTTATCCACAGTCAGAAACATCACAGTAGAACCCCTGCCTGCCAAAGGTCATGTGGGGCTTGTGAACAATTTGAAGGGGAAGACACATCTCATTAGTCACCTCCATGCTTTCAGTCTGTGGGGACGAAGGAGAGCCGAGAGGTGCTTAGTGAGAGGTGGAAGCGGGTAGCAGCTGAGTGATTTCATCGGTGCTTCCAGAAGACAGAGAATATAGAACTGGAACCCTTCCCAGCAGCAGCTTAGAACCTGTGAGCAAAATCACAAGATAAAAGGAGTCCCTTGGAGATTTAAGATTCATTCTAAGGAGCCATCTATCACAGATATTCAAGATACTCCAGCCAATATTCTTGCTTACATCATTCCCTCAGAATAGAAGAGTCCCACACAAAATGGGGTTTATTTTGGGAATAACTACAATTAACTAAGCAGGCAAATGCCTGTAAAACAGGCCCCAGGGTAAGTGAAGTGCGGTGACTCCCAGAAATTGGGGCACCCCGTTTTTCCCTGTGCAACATCTGAAGGGTTATTTATTAATCAAGGCCTCTTCTTCTTTATGAAGTAGTAGAGCTTCTGTTCATAATTCTTTCTTTGTAGTTGAATCTGTAAAACAGGAAAATTCAGATCCTGCTCACACTGATAGGAGGTGCAAAAGGGAAAAGAAAAACCAATTGCCATATCCCCCTGGAATTCCTTTCTCGTATAGTTAAGTATTAATTCATTAGTTCTTGGTTTTCAGTAGAATTATAAACCAGGAGCACAGAATCTGCTTCAATTCAGACTTCAAAATCATTTCCCCCTACATAATTCCTTATAGATGGTTTTTTACCCTGTATAGTGAGAAAATTTGGATTACTTGGAGTCGGGCTACCTGAGTTACAAACCTGGCTCAGACACAAACTAGGGGTGTTATTATGACATACCATTAAGCATCTTATGAAAAGAGCCGCTGAACTAAATGATCTCTAAGGCCCCTTCCCACTCTAATATAACATATAATCAACTGTGATTCTACAGTTTGTTGTAAACAAGAAAAAGTCAGCCTTTTGAAAGAGAGATGGTTGCAAGGCAGAATCCTTGTAAGGCAATTACAGCAAAAATGGCACCTCAATATTTTCAAGTCACAGCAGGCTCAGTGAAGGGAAAAGAATGACTAAAAAGATTTTTCTGCTCACTTCACAGGTTGGGAGATCTAAAGTTCTTCTCTTCTTTTTTTTTTTTTTTTTTTTTTTTGAAACAGAGTCTCAATTCTGTGGCCCAGGCTGGAGTACAGTGGCATGATCTCGGCTCACTGCAACCTCCACCTCCCAGGTTCAAACAATTCTCCTGCCTCAGCCTCCCGAGTAGCTGGGATTACAGATGCATGCCACCATATTCATATAATTTTTATATTTTTTAGTAGAGACATAGTTTCACCATGTTGGCCAGGCCAGTCTTGAACTCCTGACCTCAAGTGATACTCCTGCCTTGGCCTCCCAAAGTGCTGGGATTACAGGCACGAGCCACCATGCCCGGCTTAAAGTTTTCCTTGTCTGGTTAAAGCTAACTCTCCGTGCTTGGATTGCCTGCAGTCATCTTGAGGGTGGCTTAAACGTATTTTACTGAACTGTTTGATCTGGTTTGATGAGTTAGGGGTTTGTCAGATGGATAGAGAGGCTTTGCCCTGCCCACTTTCATCTCTCCAACTCTGCTCCCTCCATTTCCCATCCCAATTGCTTCCAGCCTCCTCAAAGTCACCAGTGCCACTGTGACTGACCACTGACCTCTGACAACCACTTTGCATATGTTTTCTGTAGAAGAGTAAATGGTTTCTTATAGCAGGTATAATGAAACATTTTATTTAGTTTTAGCATAATGAAAGAATACACTAAATATTGAGGTGGCAAAGAAGCCCTGGGCAGGCAGCAAGAGCCACTTGGTGAAGCCGAGAGGAGGTCCTGTCAATGACGTCTGACCCGAGCTTGTTGCTACAACAAAAGGTAGAATAAGGTGAGTCTGTGAGGTGGGGAACAAGCGGTATCCAATACGATGATCATATTTGGTGTGAATGTTGCCATGTCTTTAGCCTCTAGGTCAATGTTGGTTACCCACTCACCCTGCTGGGTTAGCTCAATGCACTTCCCCTCCACTCCTGGCCCCCTACTCCTGAGAAGGACTGATGGTCTTGGGCAGAGCCAAGGACAGTGTTGTGTCACGATGCTAAGAAACGGAGGAGTTGGCACATTAAGAGGCAGGCAAAGCCTTCTCATTCATGTAGCAGGGTCTCTTTAGAGTCCTCCCATATTGGGGGTATGTTATTTCTCTGATGGGATGTAGCTCTTCTAGGACTTTTTGGGGAGAAACCACTGGAGAGGGTTGTGCACTGCCTTCCACCATAGCCTCCTTGACCTAGGAAAGCCATGTGAGAGCCAAAACAGGGCTGATAGGGACAAGTTACCACCCAGGCCTCTGCAGGCAGCCTCAAGCCCAAGCAAAAGGCATCCCAGTGGCTCTCCTAGGTCCAAACTCACCATGAAAGGGGTTGTGAGCCACACTCCAACTAGGAATAAAAAGATTACATTTGTCTGGCATCTTCTCTGTGCATATAACTCCCCCAGGAACATGGGGCTGGACAAGGAGTAGCTGCACTCATAACAGATAATTGAAAATTAAAATATTCAGTATAGGGGTTTTCTCTGTTTCTTCCCGTCTTTGACACATAACTAGCAGTTGTATTATTAGTGGCAGACTGGGATAAAGATGGACTGATGGATAGGATGGCCACGTGGATACATAGAATGTATATATAAAGAATGCATAGGTACATACATAAAAAAGATACAAACATAATAAATATGTATGTGTGGGATCACCCAGAAGGAAGGTCATCAATTTTATTATTCTAGGATTCATATTAAAAGACAATATTTTTCAAGGGTGGAGCAAGCTGGTTGAATAGAAGCATTCACCAATTGTCCTCTTTATCCTCCACCAGAAACACCAAATTTAACAACTATCTACACACACACACACAGACACACACACACACACACACACACAAAACCTTCATAAGGACCAAAAATCAGGTGAGCAAGCACCTGGTTTTAACTTCATATTACTGAAAAAGGCACTGAAGAGGGTAGAAAAGACAGTCTTAAATTGCCAAGACCATCCCTCCCCCAGCCCCCAGCAGTGACCACATGGCACACAAGATCTGTGTACTTGTGGGAGGGAGAGCACAGCGATTGTGGGACCCTGCACTGACGTCAGTGCTGCCTTGTTACAGTGGAAAACAAAACTAGGCTGAACTCAACAGATGCCCACTCATACTGGCAGCATTTAGAACAGCCCTAGCCAGAGGGGAATTGCCTATCCAAGTGGTCGGAACTTGAGTTCAGGCAAGACCCACCATTGTGGGCTAAAGTGCTCTGAAATCCTAAATAAACTCAAAAGGCAGCTTAGGCCACAAGAATGGCAGCTCTTAGTGCTGTGCTGGACTTGAAACCAGTGAACTTAGAGGGTATACAACCTACTGAGACACCAGCCAGGGCAGCTAAGGGAGTGCCCATGCCACCCCTCCACCAACTCCAGGCAGTACAGCTTACAGCTCCAAAACGGACCCCTTCCTTCCACTTGAGCAGAGAAAAGGGAAGAGAAACGAGGGCTTTGTCTTGTAACTTGGATAACAGTTCAGCCACAGTAGCATAGGGCACTGGGCAGAGTCATAAGGCGCTGATTCCAGGCCCTAGCTCACGGACGTTTCTAGACATATCCTGGGCCAGAAAGAAATTGCTGCCTTGAAGAGAAGGAGCCACTCCTGGCAACATTCATCACCTGCTGACTAAAGATCCCTTGGGTCCTGCATAACCAGCAGCGATACCCAGATAGTACATCAAGAACTTTGGGTGAGACTGAGATATGTTGGCTTCAGATAAGACCCAGAACATTCTGAGCTGTGGTGCCAACCGTGAGAGATTCCTTCTGCTTGAGATAAGCAGAGGGAAAAATAAAGGGGACTTTGTCTTGAACCTTAGGTGCCAGCATGGCCACAGTGGGGTAGAGCACCAAGCAGGCTCTTGAGGTTCCTGATTCCAGACATTGGCTCATGGACAGCATTTCTGGACCTGCCCTGGGCCAAAGGGGAGCCCACTGCCCTGACAGATGAGTCCCAGGCCAGGCAGCATTCACCACAAGCTGACTGAAGAGCCATTGGGCCTCAAGGGAACATCGGCAGTCACCTGGCAGTACCCACCACATTGTAGGCACGTGGTGGTGGTGGTGGCTATGGGGAGAGGCACCCCTGCCTGTGCAAAGGGAAAGGAAAAGTGGGAAGGACTTTGTCTTGTGGCTTGAGCACCAGCTTAGCCACAGTAGAACAGAGCATGAGGCAGATTTCTAAAGTTTTTGACTCCAGGCCCTGACTCCTGAAGAGCATTTCTGGGCCTGCCTGGGTACTGGGGGAACTCACTGACCTGAAAGGAAGGACATAAGCCTGGCTAGCTTCACTTGATGATTGTACAGCCCTAGGGCCCTGAGCAAACATAAGTACATAAGTAGAGCCAGGCAGTAGTTACAGTACACCTTTGGCAAGACCCAGTGCTGTGCTGGCTTCAGGTCTGACCCAGTGTAGTCCCAGTGGTAGTGCGACGGGTTGCTTATGTCACTCTATCCCCAGTTCCAGGCAGCTCAGAACACGTACAGAGACTGTGTTTGGGAGAAAGTAAGGGAAGAAGACAAGAGTATTTACCTGGTAATCCAGAGAATTCTTCTGGATCTTATCCAAGATCACCAAGGCAGTACCTCTACCACCTGCAAGAACCATAGCATTATTGGGCTTGAGGTATCCCCTAATGCAGATACAAATTAGATCACAACACTCAAGTCCCTTCGAAGAACTGGAAAGCCTTTCCAAGAAGGATAGGTACAAACAAGCCCAGACTACGAAGACTAAAATAAATACCTAACTCTTCAATGCCTAGACATTGTTGAATATCCACAAGCATCAAGATCATCCAGGAAAACATAACCGCACCAAATGAACTAAGTAAGGCACCAAGATCAATCCTGGAGAAACAAAGATAAGTGATCTTGAAGGCAAAGAATTCAAAATAGCTGTTTTGAGGAAACTCAGAGAAATTCAAGATAACACAGAGAAGGAAATCAGAATTCTGTCAGACAAATTTAGCAAAGAGATGGAAATAAAAAGAATCAAGCAGAAATTCTGGAGCTGAAAAATGTGATTGGCATACTAAAGAATGCAACAGAATCTCTTATCAGCAGAATTGATCAAGCAGAAGGAATTGTTGACCTTGAAGACAGGGTATTTGAAAATACATAATCAGAGGAGACAAAATAAAAAAGAATTAAACATTCCTACAAGATCTAGAAAAAAGGCTCAAAAGGGCAAATCTAAGAGTTATTGGCCTTAAAGAAGAAGTAGAGAAATAGATAGGGGTAGAAAGTTTATTCAAAGAGAAAATAACACAGAACTTCCCAAACCTAGAGAAAGATACCAACATTCAAGTACAAGAAGGTTATAGAACACCAAGTGAATTTAATCCAAAGAAGACTACCTCAAAGCATTTAATAATCAAACTCCCAAAGGTCAAGGATAAAGAATGGATCCTAAAAGCAGCAAGAAAAAAGAAACAAGTAACATATAATGGAGCTCCAATATGTTTGGCAGCAGGCTTTTCAGTGGTAACCTTACAGCCCAAGAGAGTGGCATGACATATTTAAAGAACTAAAGGAAAAAAAAAAAAAAACTTTTACCCTAGAATAGTGTATCTGGTGAAAATATCCTTCAAACATGAAGGAGAAATAAAGATTTTTCCCAGAAAAAAAGCTGAGGGACTTCTTCAACAATGGAACTGTCCTACAAGAAATGCTAAAGGGAGTTCTTTAATCAGGAAAAAAAGGATGTTAATGAGTAATAAAAAAATCATCTGAAGGTACAAAACTCACTGGTAATGTAAATACACAGAAGAAAAACAGCATATTATAACTCTGTAACTGATGTGTAAACTATTCTCATATTAAATAGACTAAAAGATGAACCAATTAAAAATAATAACTACAACAACTTTTCAAGACATAGATAATATAGAAGATAAATAGAAACAAAAAGTTAAAAAGTGAGAGATGAAGTTAAGGTGTGTAGAATCTCTGTTAGTTTTCTGTTTGCTTGTTTGATTTTTAGGCTAACAGTGTTAAGTTGTTACCAGTTTAAAATAATGGGTGATGGACGGGCACAGTGGCTGACGCCTGTAATCCCAGCACTTTGGGAGGCCGAGGCAGGCAGATCATGAGGTCAGGAGATTGAGACCATCCTGGCTAACACAGTGAAACCCCGTCTCTACTAAAAATAACAAAAAATTAGCTGGGCTTGGTGGTGGACACCTGTAGTCCCAGCTACTCAGGAGGCTGAGGCAGGAGAATGGTGTGAACCCAGGAGTTGGAGGTTGCAGTGAGCGAGATTGCACCACTGCACTCCAGCCCGGGCAACAGAGTGAGACTCTGTCTCAAAAAAATAAAAATAAAAAAATGGATGATAAGATAGTATTTACAAATCTCATGGTAACTTCAAACCAAAAAACGCACAACAGATACACAAGAAATAAAAAGCAAGAAACTAAATCATATCACCAGTGAAAAATCACCTTCACTAAAACGAAGACAGGAATGAAAAAAAAGAAGGAAGACCACAGAACAACCAGAAAACAAACAACAAAATGGCAGTAATCAATCCTCACTTATCTATAATAACACTGAATGTAAATGGACTAAGCTTTCTGATTAAAAGACATAGAGCGGCTGAATAGATTTTAAAACAAACAAATGAAAAAACAAGACCCAGTGATCTGTTGCCTACAAGAAATACACTTCACCTATAAAGACACAGACTGAAAATAAAGGGTGGAAAAAATATTTCATGTTAATGAAAACCAAAAAAGAGCAGGAGTAGTTATAATTATATCAGACAAAATAGTTTTCAAAAATTATAAGAAGAGACAAAGAGGGTCACTATATAATGATAAAGGGGTCAATTCAGCAAGAAGATATAACAATTTGAAATATACACACACACACACACACACACACACACACGCATTGGAGCATCCAGGTATATAATGCAAATATTATTAGAGCTAAAGAGAGACATCAACCCCAATACAATAATAGCTGGAGACTTCAACATCCCACCTTCAGCGTTGGACGTATCTTCCAGACAGAAAATTAACAACTAAACATTGAACTTAATCTGCACTACTGACCAAATGGACCTAATCAATATTTACAGAACATTATATCCAATGGCTATAGAAAACACATTCTTCTCCTCAGTACATGAATCATTCTAAAGGATAGACCATATGTTAGCTCACGAAACAAACACATATAAATTTAAATAAAATCAAACATCTCCTCTAACCACATTGGAATAAAACTAGAAATCAATAACAAGAGGAATTTTGGAAACTATACAAATACATAGAAATCAAACAATATGCTTCTGAATGATCGGTGGGTCAATGAAGAAATTAAGAAGAACGTTGAAAAATGTCTTGAAACAAATGATAATTGGAACACATCATACAAAAACCTATGGGATACAGCAAAAGCAGGGAAGTTTATAACTATAAGTGCCTGCATCAAAAAAGAAGAAAAACTTCAAGTAAATAACCAAATGATGTATATTAAAGAACTACAAAAGCAAGAGCAAACTAAACCCAAAATTTGAAGAAGAAAAGAAATAATAATGATTAGAGCAGAAACACATGAAATTGAAATGAAGAAAACAATACAAAAGATCAATGAAATTAAAAGTTGGTTTTTTGAAAAGCTAAACAAATTTGACAAACCTTTAACCAGACTAGCTAAGAAAAAAAGAGAGGTGATCCAAATAAATAAAAGCAGAGATGAAAAAGGAAACATTACTACTAATACTGCAGAAATTCAAAGGATCATTAGTTGCTATTATGAGCAACTAGACACCTGTAAATTGGAAAATCCAGAAGAAATGGATAAAGTTCTAGACACATACAATCTATCAAGATTGAACCATGTAGAAACCAAATTACTTGAACCAATAACTTGAATGTTATTTGACTAGTAACATGTAACGAGATCAAAGTGGTAATAAAAAGTCCCACAGCAAAGAAAAGCCTGAGACATGATGGCTTCACTGCTGAATTCTACCAAACATTTAAGAAGTAATACCAATCCTACTCAAACTATTCTGAAACAGAGAGAAGGGGATACTTCCAAATTCATTCTAAGAGGTCAGTATTACCCTGATACCAAAACCAGACAAAGGCATGAAAGAAAGAAAAACAAGAAAGAAGGAGGGAGGGAGGGTGGCAAGGAAGGAAGGAAGGAAGGAAGGAAGGAAGGAAGGAAGGAAGGAAGAGAAAAAGAGAGAGGAAGGAAGAAAGGAAAAGAAAAAGAGAAAGAGAGAGAGGAAGGAAGGAAGGAAGGAGGGAGGGAGGGAGGGAAGGAAGGAAGGAAGGAAGGAAGGAAGCGAGGGAGGGAGGGAGGGAAGGAGGAAGGAAGGGAGGAAGGGAGGGAGGGAAGGAAGGGGGGAGGGAGGGAGACTAAAGATCAATGTCACTGATATTGATGAAAAAATCTTCAACGAAATACTAGCAAACTGAATTTAATGACACATTAAAAGGATTATTCATCATTACCAAGTGGGATTTATCTCAGGAATGTAAACGTGGCTCAACATATGCAAATCAATCAATGTAATATATCGTATCAACAGAATAGAAGACAAAAACCATATGATCATTTTGATTAATGCGGAAAAGGCATTGTTAAAATTCAACATCACTTCATGATAAAAAAAATAACCTCAAAAAACTGGGCACAGAAGGAATATCCCTCAACATAATTAGAGCCATATATGACAGATCCACAGCTAGTATCATACTGAATGGGGAAAAACTGAAAGCTTTTCCTCTAAGATATGGAACACAACAAACATGCCTATTTTCACCACTGTTATTCAACATAGTACTGGAAGCCATTGCTAGAGCAATCAGACAAGAGAAAGAAAGGGCATCCAAATTGGAAAGAAAGAAGTTAAATTATCCTTGTTTGCAGATGATAGGACCTTATATTTTAAAAAACCTGGACTCCACCAAAAAACTATTAGAACTGATAAATTCAGTAAAGCTGCAGAATACAAAATCAACGTACAAAAATCAGTAGCATTTCTATATGCCAACAGCAGTCTGAAAAAGAAATTTAAAAAGGGATCCCACTTACAATAGCTACAAATAAAATAAGATACCTAGAAATTAATTAAAGAAGTGAAAGATCTCTACAATGAAAATTATAAAATCTTGATGCAAGAAATTGAAGAGGACATAAAAAAGAAAGATATTCCATGTTTGTGGATTGCAAGAATCAATATTGTTAAAATGTCCATACTACCCACAGGAATGTACAGATTCAATGCAATCTTACCAAAATACCAACAGCATTCTTCAAAGAAATAGAAAAAAAAATTCCTAAAATGTATATAGAACCACAAAAGACCCAGAATAGCCAAAGCTATCCTGAACAAAAAGAACAAAACTAGAGGAATTACATTGTGTGACTTCAAATTACACTACAGAGCTGTAGTAACCAAAACAGCATGGTACTGGCATAAAAACAGACCTATAGACCAATGGAACAAAATAGAGAACCCAGAAACAAGTCCAGGCATCTACAGTGAGCTCATTTTGACAAAGGTGCCAAGAACATACCTTGGGGGGAAAGATGGTCTCTTCAATAAAAGGCACTGGGAAAACTAGATATCTATATGCAGAAGAATAAAACTAGACCCTTATTTCTCACTATATACAAAAATCAAATAAAAATGGATTAAAGACTAATACCTAAGATCTCAAAATATGAAACTAAAAGAAAACATTGGGAAAACTCTCCAAGACACTGGAGCTGGCAAAGATTTCTTGAGTTATACCCCACAAGCACAGGCAACTAAAATAAATGTGGGCAAATGGGATCACATCAAGTTAAAAGCTTCTCCACACCAAAGGAAACAAACAAAGTGAAGAGATAACCCACAGAATGGGAGAAAACATTTGCAAACTACCCATCTGACAAGGGATTAGTAATCAGAATATACAAGGAGTTCAAACAACTCTATAGAAAAAAATTTCTAATAATCTGATTTTAAAATGGGCAAAAGATTTGAATACATATTTCTCAAAAGAAGACATAAAAATGGCAAACAGGTTTACAGGTTTACGAAAAGGTGATCATTGATCATCAGAGAAATGCAAATCAAAACTACAATGAGATATCATCTCACCCAAGTTAAAATGGCTTCTGTCCAAAAGACAGGCAATAACAAATGCTGGTGAGGATGTAGAGAAAAGAGAACCCTAGTACACTATTGGTGGGAATGCAAATTAGTACAACCACTATGGAGAACAGTTTGGAAGGTCCTCAAAAAACTAAAAATAGAGCCACCATATGATCCAGCAATTTCACTGCTAGGTATATACCCAAAGGAAAAGAAATCAGTATATTGAAGAGGTATCAGCACTTCCATGTTTCTCGCACCACTGTTCACATTAGCCAAGATTTGGAAGCAACCTAAGTGTCCATCAACAGATGAAAGGATAAAGAAAATGTGGTAAATATACACAATGGAGTACTATTCCGCTATAAAGAAGAATGAGACCCAATCATTTGCAACAGCATAGATGGAACCGGAGATTGTTAAGTGAAATAAGCTGGGCATAGAAAGACAAATTTGACATGTTCTTACATATTTGTGGGATCTAAAAGTTAAAACAATTGAACTCATGGAGATGGAGAGTAGAAGAATGATTACTAGAGTCTGGGAAGGGTTATAGGGGGTTAGGGGGAAGTGGGAATGGCTACTGGGTGCAAAAAAAAAAGAATGAATGAATAAGACCTAATATTTGATACCAAAACAGTGTGTCTTATAGTCAATGATAATCTAACTGTACATTTTATAATAACTAAAAGAGAATAATTAGATTGTTTGTAACACAAAGGATACATGCTTTGGTGATGGATACCCCATTTACGCTGATGTGATTGTTATGCATTGCATGCTGCATCAAATTATCTCATCTAGCCCGTAAGTATATATACCTACTATGTACCCATCAAAATAAATAATTTTTTAAAGACAATATTTTTCATTTTTTCTTTGTTCTATTTAATATAAAAACAGATTGATGAAAATGTATGAAAAGAAAAACTAAGGGTCAAAGAAATCTTATTAATCAGAATGAATACCTCCTTGCCCACCTTTTCTACAATTAAATAAATGGGCATAGCAATAGATCATCACCATAGATCATCACCATACTATTAGTCAAGGTCGCATCTCTGTTTTTTTTTTTTTGTTTTTTATTTTTGTTTTTTTGAGACAGAGTTTCTCTCTGTTGCCCAGGCTGGAGTACAGTGACACGATCTCAGCTCACTGCAAGCTCCGCCCACTGGGTTCACACCATTCTCCTGCCTCAGCCTCCCGAGTAGCTGGGAATACAGGTGCCCGCCACTACACCTGGCTAATTTTTTGTATATTTAGTAGAGACGGGGTTTCACCGTGTTAGCCAGGATTGTCTCAATCTCCTGACCTCGTGATCCACCCGCCTTGGCCTCCCAAAGTGCTGGGATTACAGGCGTGAGCCACGGCGCCCAGCCAAGGTCCCATCTCCTTATGGCATCAGACAATACACATAGTAGCAGCAGTAGTGAAATACTCAAGAGTTGAGGTTACAATTAAATGGGCAGAGTAATAATTTCCTGCTGAAGGACTTTACAATTTGGTTATCTGCCTGTGGATAAGAAGCTAAATGTGCACACGAATGATTTTGTATCACAGGATCCTGTGTTTAAATATAAGCCCTTCACATTACCCATAATCCATTGCCACCCTCATCATTATTCCCTATCCCTTTTCTTCAGAGCCCAAAGTTTCCATCCCAGTTGAACATATTCTAAAGCAAGTCCCAGCCTACCTTACCAAACATTTCTCCCCGCAAGATTCCCCTTCCACGCTAACCAAGATCAATGTTTCCCTCTCCTTTTCATTTATTAATGAGCAACAAATATATGGAAAATCATGTGTTGGCAGCTGATAAGGAATGGAAATAAATAAGATACATTTCCCAGCTTTAAGGAGTTTACCAACCAATAGAAGAAATGCGCGTCTGAGCATATGCATGATAATACAAGGAAAAATACACATAAATTGCTGTGAAAATATTGAATAAAGAATGACAGATTCTAACTGTGGTGGGAGGAGGCTTTATGGAGGATGTAGCATGCAAGCTGCAATCTAAAGAATGAGTGGGATTTCCATACACAGAAAAATTGGGGAGGGCATTCCAGATTGAGAGAACAGCTTGAGCAAAGGCAAGAAGGTGAGAAATTGCTTGGTGGATTCTGTTGTGCTAGAAGATTACAATGAAACCAAACAAAGACAGCTTGTGTAGGGCTTCAAATCCCTGTCAAGGAGACTGAATGCCTAAACTACTCTGTAGTTAGTAAGAGCTAACAAAAAATTTTGAGGCGAATGGCATGAATTAGATCTGCACTTTAGGAAGATAATTCTAGCAGCACTAAGAAAGTTCTATGGTTTGAATCTCCCAAAGTTCATGTGTTGAAAACTTAATCCCTAATGTAGCTGTGTTGAGAGACAGTACCTTGAAGAGGTGATTAGCTCATGTGGTGTTTGCCCTCAGAAATGGATTAATGCCATTATCACAGGCATGGCTTTGTTATCTCAGGAGCAAGATCTTCATAAAAAGATGAGTTGAGCCCGCTTCCCCTTCTCTCTCTCATGTTTTCTCTTGCCCTCCCACCTTCTGCCATGGGATGATGCAGCAAGAAAGCCTTCACAAGATGCTGGCCCCTTGATCTTAGACTTTCCCACCTTTAGAATCATGAGCCAAATAAATTTCTGTTTATTATAAATGATATAGTCTTGGGTATTTTGTTACAGCAACACAAAACAGACTAAGACAGAAAGGAAGACTCAAAAGGCAAAAAAGACAGAGATGAGGTATGTTCCGAATGTCCTAAACTGAAGTCATCATCTTCTCCCTTAAATCTAACCCTTACCATGTATTTATTACTCCAGTAAGGGCACACCTATCCTCCAACTTACCTAACCTATAAAACTTGGGGTCAGCTTTGTCCCCTTCTAGCTCTCCTACTTCTTTTTCTTCCTCTTGCTCTTTGGATAGTTAATCCATCAAAGAGCTCTGTTTATTTTATTTGCCAAATATTGTTATGACTCTCTCCTGTCTTTTCCACTCTTAATATCCTTGTGCAGGTTCTTAGCATCCTCACCAGGTGGATCACAATAGTTTCCTGTCTAGAAGAAAATGCTCTGGCCGGGCACGGCGGCTCACGCCTATAATTCCAGCACTTTGGGAGGCCGAGGCGGGTGGATCACGAGGTCAGGGGTTCGAGACCAGCCTAACCAACACAGTGAAACCCCGTCTCTACTAAAAATACAAAAAAATTAGCTGGGCGTGGTGGCGGGCGCCTGTAATCTCAGCTACTCAGGAGGCTGAGGCAGGAGAATTGCTTGAACCCGGGAGGTGGAGGTTGCAGTGAGCCAAGATTGCGCCACTGCACTCCAGCCTGGGCAACAGAGCAAGACTCTGTCTCAAAAAAAAAAAAAAAAAAGAAAAGAAAAGAAAAAGAAAAAGAAAATGCTCTTGTGTAGAAGACTGAAAATGTATTCCAAAGCTCAGAAGAAAGTTCATGATGAGACTTGTTGGAACAAAGATGACATTTGAAGACAGTGGAGAGGGTGGTAACACCATGGAAGCGACAGCAACAGCAACAACAAAGGCACCAATGACAGAACCTTAGGAGATGGCTTTAATGGAGAGACTTTAACGGAGGAGAAGAAAGAGGAGGAGTTGTCAACACACGAGAATGAGAAGAAATAGAGAAGTCAGAGACAAGCACAACATTGCTAGAGAACCCAACGGTAGAGAGACTTTTATGTGAAATCGTACAGAAGGATGAGTAGAGTGAGGCTGAATCTCATAGCCTGTATCAATTTGATGGCCACTGGTGATCTTTAAGGATGCAGATTCAATGACAGGTTAGGAGTGGAAGCTAAATTCCAGTAGGTTAAAGAATGAGTAGATGGTGAGATGCTGGCAACAAAGAGAAAAGTCTACCCTTGTATTGAGTTTAGTACTGAAAGAAATAAAGTTAATGCAGCCAGGCGTGGTGGCTCATGTCTGTAATCTCAGCCCTTTGGGAGGCCAAGGCAGGCAGATCACTTGAAGTCAGGAGTTTGAGACCACCCTGGCCAACATGGTGAAACCCAGTCTCTACTAACAACAACAACAAAAATTAGTTGGGCATGGTGGCAGGCGCCTGTAATCCCAGCTACTCAGGAGGCTAGGCAGGAGAATCACTTGAGCCTGGGAGGCAGAGGTTGCAGGGAGCTGAGATCGAGCCACTGCACGCCAGCCTGGGCGACAGAGTGAGACTTTGTCTTAAAAAAAAAAAAAAAAAGGGCCGGGCGCGGTGGCTCACGCTTGTAATCCCAGCACTTGGGAGGCCGAGGCGGGCGGATCACGAGGTCAGGAGATCGAGACCACGGTGAAACCCCGTCTCTACTAAAAATACAAAAAATTAGCCAGGCGTGGTGGCGGACGCCTGTAGTCCCAGCTACTTGGAGAGGCTGAGGCAGGAGAATGGCGTGAACCCGGGAGGCGGAGCTTGCAGTGAGCCGAGATTGCGCCACTGCACTCCAGCCTGGGCGACAGACCAAGACTCCGTCTCAAAAAAAAAAAAAAAAAAAAAAGAAAAAAGAAAATAAAAAAAGAAAGTTAATGCATCTTAGCTCTCGCCAAAAGATCCCAAATCTTTCCTTCTCTCTCAGGGAAATCTAACCTTTTCCCACTCCCTACTTCACATTCCTTTGAAGAAGAGTAAACTAGTGGCATTATAATCTCCAGCCACACTCCAAACTAATTTTCCATATCTTTTTTTATCAAGTCATCCTCTGAAGTGTAGGCCATCCATCTTCATACCATCCCTACTATTGCTGCCCGCCAGGACCAGTTTCTGTTAGCCAAACATCCACAGGAAAAGAGGACTACACAGATAAAATTTAGTACCTCTTCTCCTAAATACAAAGAGTCCAAAAAAGTTTTAAAATAAAAAAAGGTCAAAGGATGAAAAGTCACCCTACCCCTCACCCCTCTGCTGTGGCAAGAGTTATAAAATAAGTATTCCAGTCTGGAAAAATGAAGGATTAGAAGGGAATATGATCAGCCTCTAAGAAAACATGATGGATATGGCCAGAGAGCCCCAGACTCAGCCACCAAATTCCAGAATATTAGAGCTAAAAGGTAAACCTTGAAGTTTCAAAGAGATTGTTTATGTTGGAGCCCTGGTCTCTGTTACCCTGACAAACTATCCTTTTCTGATGCATTGCAAGCATGACCTTTGTGAGGAGGAGGGGATCTCAAATTCTAGGCTGGACACCGCTTCAGCCGTGGAGACAGCTGCAGCTCCATAATCCTCCCCACGCTCACTGCCACCTCACCAACGGGAAAAAAAAAATCACCCTCATCAGATAGAATGGGAGGAAAGGTACTGGGTTTTATGAGCTAGAAATGAAATAATCTGTTTTTTATTAACTATCATGAGAAAATTATTAGTTCATGCCAGAATCACAGATATAAACATTATCATATTGAAAGCATTTACTCTGAAGGAGACCATCTGGCAGAGCCTTGCAGACCACACTTTGAGAGGCAGAGCATGTGTCGCCATTGCGGGCTCTTCCACTAAAGCGGCCAATCCAGAAGAAGTGAAAATTTAAGGGTTTTGAGGGGAGTACTCTGCGGTAATGACATCTGCTAGATACTTGTCACATGTTCTCTAGAGGTGGACCTGCTTTTACAAATGCTGTTTTATGAAAATCTGTGTTTTCAAAACAAGGGGTGGTTATTATTCAGAATCCCTCTCTTTAAAAATGGGTTTTTCCTTGAGCACTGAATTTCAGAAGGGTGTTTATATAATGTGTAGAGCATTAACTGTTTAACATAAAGGTCGGAGGAAAGATGAAGGGGACTGTAGGAAACCCAATGAGTTAGGAGCCACAATTAATTACAGATTAACCAAAAATAGAAAATACAGCATTTGAAATTATAAAGTAAATGCATAGTTCTTTTTTTGTAAAATGCAGTTTTGAAAACCTCACATTGTCTTTTTTTTTTTTTTTTTTTTTGCAGAAAGGGAGAGATAGCTATAATTTGGAAAGCATTTCACCTTCTCTGAATACAGATAGAGCCCTAGTTACATACAAAGTGAAGGAAACTTTACATTCCAGAAAAGAAGAAATGCTGATGGCAACTCGAAGAAATGCCCGACTCCCTTGAAGATCCACGTGAATGGTTTTCACCTGGCTGGCTTCCAATGTCAGTGGACTCTGAATTAACGTTTGTTTGCATCTTCTGCCTTCATTTGCTCAGAGATGCTATTGCTGGTTGAATATCAGTCCCACGTTGAGCCTTTCCCAGATCTCCCTCCTCTAGGTCACACTGCATCCCCACTTACTCAGGCAGACACTATGCATATCTCAAAATCTAGTGAGAGTAGCAGCATTTAACAACTAGGAGCTCAATAGTTGTCAGGGGTTTTGGGCCGCAGTGACTCAATCTCTACCTTTTAGTCAGGAGAGTAATTCAGATTATACAGGCTGCATATGTTTACTGTCTCATCATATCAAACACTTTAGTGTGGATATCAGAAGTAGAGGAAAAAGCTCTCAAGTAATTCAAATCTCCTGGGAGAATTTGGACTCTCAATAATTATTCTATTGTCCTTATACTTTTAAAAGTTTAACAACTGTTTTTAGTGCTTTCTGAAAGGTAATACATGCACATGATAAAATAAAAGCCAATTCAATGATTATGTTTCAAGAAGAGAGTGAAAAGTCATAATATGATTTTGTTTGTATCTCCTGCCTTCATTTGTTCAGAGATGCTATTGTTGGTTGAATATCAGTTTGTGTTTGAGCCTTTCCCAAATCTTGCCCCTCTGTGCCACACATTAACTTCTATGGGTGGACCAAGACAATCTATGGGATGAATTCCTCGGTCTGGAGTAGTAAACTTCTGGGGAGGTAAGCAGAGCTTCGCATTCTGGATCTTAAGCTAAGAGTCCTAAATTGCTATACTTTTGGTCACTGTACAATCTTTTCTGACCGAATCTATACATGACAACTCATCTGATGAGAAATTAGATTACTAAATGAGTGGACAAAGTATTTGTGTATGCTTCTTATAAGCTATTAGCCATAAAAGAAAGTGTTTAGGTAGGTAGATGACAAGTGACTAAGAGAAAGAGAGTTACAGAGAAACAGCAAGACTTTAGAGCATCTAACTCCATCTCATTCTGTAAAAGAATCTTTCATTATTTAAAAAGAAACTGTAGCCTAGACAGTGTGAGGGAAGGGAAGGCACAAGGACAGAATGAAAGAAAAGTATTTTCCTAATCATTAAAAAAATAATAATTGCTGGCCAGGTGCAGTGGCTCATGCCAGTAATCCCAGGACTTTGGGAGGCCAAGGCGGACAGATTGCTTGAGCCCAAAAGTTTGAGACCAGCCTTGGCAACATGGTAAAACCCCATCTCTACCAAAAATACAAAAAATTAGTCAGGCGTTGTGGTGCACACCTGTGGTTCCAGCTACTTGGGAGGCTGAGGTGGGAGGGTCACTTAAGCCCAGGAGACAAAGGTTGCAGTGAGCTGAGATCATATCACTGCACTCCAGCCTGAGTGACAGAGCAAGACCCTATCTCAAAATAATAATAATAATAATTGATTATGTAATTCATATTAATTTAAAGTAGTCTTATGGTTCAGTCTTGTGGTTTAGTATCAAATCACAGATACAACAGTCCCACAGAAAAAAAATATAATTAACGCCAATTTAAGTCTTAGTTTCTTCATAAAACACCAAAGAAGGGAGTGTGTGTGTGTGTGTGTGTGTGTGTGTATATATATATATATATATATATATATATATATATATATATATTTTGTTGTTGTTGTTGTTTCAAGATAGAGTCTCGCTCTGTCACCCAGGCTGGAGTGCAGTGGCGCGATCTCAGCTCACTGCAACCTCCACCTCCCAGGTTCAAGCAATCCTCCTGCCTCAGCCTCCCAAATAGCTGGGATTACAGGTGCCTGCCACCACGCCTGGGTAATTTTTGTGTTTTTAGTAGAGAAGGGGTTTTGCCATATTCGTCAGGCTGGTCTTGAACTCCTGACCTCAGGTGATCCACCTGCCTAGGCCTACCAAAGTGCTGGGATTACAGGCGTGAGCCACTGTGCCCTGCTGGGAGTATATTTTTAATATGCACCCAAAGAGCTTAAAAATCTTCTTTACACATTTTTCTCTATCAAGGATGTGCTCCAGTAGGAACCAACTAACAATGAATCTCTCCAAGCCTTACTCTCTCACTCTCTCTAGAACCCCTTAAAATTCCTCCCAACACTCAAGCCACACAGTTTCTTTCCTTTCTTCCTCAGCATTTCACTATATAGATGAATTTAACCTGTCTGGTTTCCGCCCCATATCTTAGAACCTGAACACTCAGATTGAAAGAGCCTATCATTATCAAGCAGGATAAACTTTAAAAATAAATTCATACATAGTGATATCAAAACAAAACTCCAGAGCATTGAGGTGAAAAAGGCAATCCTAAAAGGTACAAGAGGATACAGAGGATTACCTACAAAGGAGTGAGAGTCAGATCAAAAGGGTACTACTCATCAACCAAAGCAGTCTCAAGAAAATAGTGGAATAGCTTAGAAATGCTCAGGAAAAAATCAATTGGAACTTAGAGTTCTATAACAAGCCAAGCTAACATGTAGAGAGAGAGAGCAAAATACCTTCTCAGACATACAAGCACTTAGAAAAATGTATTACCCACTCTGATGGAGAAGGGAGGAAAAGCAAAAGAAAATCTACCAAAGATGTGCTCCAGCAGGAAGAAAAATGAATCCAAAAGGTAATGATGGGCTATAAGCAGTAAAGAAGAATGTATTCATGTTTTATTTTTGTAATTAGAAAGTAATCATTTTTCAAAGGTTGGGGAGAAAAGATAACGATAATTCTTTATTTATATTCCATTTTACCTTTGCATGATATGTCACTATAGTTTGCAAAATGCTTTCCTATAAATTGTCAGTAGCTAGAATCACAGGACCTACAAAAATATGTTTTAAGAGGGCTATGTTAGGACAAATATTAATTCCAATAAAACTTGGAAATGTGATCCCTGAATCTAGTAAGATATTTCTTGCCGTGTACACTGGCTGGCTTCTACAATCATTACGATGACAATGTCATTGGGTCTAAGAAGGGTTGATGAACATGAAATTTAGCAGACTTTTTTTTTTTTTAACTCTGCCTACCAAGTTGAACCAGATTATGGACTGGTAGATAGATGAATGGAGGTAAGAACCATAATAGTTCAGATCGGCTGATGCATTCAAAAGGGACTCACAAGACGTTCAGGCTCTGAGGTTTATGGACTAGAGAGGACTCTCGCTGCCAGGGTGTGACAGGGAGGCCACTATTCTGCCCAGGAGGCCTTCTAATGACAGATCCTAGGTTCCCCAAAGGCGCCTATTGAGAGGCTCATGGTGCTATTGCCTGTGTCATAGGCCATGAATTTAGGGCTTGGAATCTCTCACTTGAACTTTTTTACACCATCCCTGATGTGTGCCAGAAAAAGAGCAGCTGCCAAAAAGCAGACATTTTCCTGTCTCTAAAAATAAGACACTGGCAACGCTTCAGGCTCCTGTGCCAAGACCTGGCCCTTCCCAGGATAAACAATAGATGGCCAAGCCGATCGAAAAGCAAATATTGAGTCCTGAAGCATGTCTAAGTCCAGCCTGAAA
This sequence comes from Symphalangus syndactylus, assembly GCF_028878055.3. Lineage (NCBI taxonomy): Eukaryota > Metazoa > Chordata > Mammalia > Primates > Hylobatidae > Symphalangus > Symphalangus syndactylus. Next base: position 119,045,322 of record NC_072426.2, on the reverse strand, counting down.
TGCCTAGGTCAGGGCATGTGCACTCGAAAGCCAGGAAGCCAGAGAAGGCCCTCCCTCCTCCGCAGCTGATGGAGGGCAGCTGTTGCGCCCAGCCACGGACCAGGTGTGGCTGAGAGGAGGCCTCAGGTTACACCCAGACCTTGACCCAGCTGAGGTCACAGAGTCCCTATCAGGTCCTGCCTCTAGAGCCCTGGGGTGCGTGGTGACAGATCTGAGGGCCTGTGAAATCCTGTCCAGAGAGAGCTCCCTGGGAAGGAAAGAGTTTCAAAAGCATCCTTCTGCATTCGTCACTCAGGGCTGTGCTCGTCACCTGTCAAAACTCCTCATGCCTAGCTGAGAGCCCTCACCTGCTAGATACAGGACCAGCAAAACCTCCTGAATATAGGAATGCTATAATAACAGCGTTCCCACTCTAACTGCCTCCCAATTCGTCAAATCCTTCTACAGCACATGTTCAAGCCCCTGTGCCTTGTCATTAGGGTTCAAACCTTCCAGACCATAGCTTGGCTTTTTGCTGGTTTGGGGACTTAAGAAGTCTAAGAGGGGGTTAGGGGAGGAGAGGGCCTAAATATAGCAAATATTTGCAGGCATAATCACTCCATAAACATGCTTCAGTGGAACAGAGTGTAGGGCTGACCCAGATGACGGATGTCACTCACCCAAGTGTCACATCATAAATAAAATTGAATGAGCCCATTCTCTCGCAGAACCAGAGTGACGCCTGTTCCCACTATAAATATTTATGAAGTCATCGTCCTTAAAAGACTTTATTTTTCCAGGTAAGTAGACTTTAAGGAACAGGTTAAGCAGAGCTTTGCCTGCAATTATGGAATAGTCACCATAGCTTTTCAATGAGTATTCCATGGAAAGGAAAAGAAAAAGAGAAAGAAGGTAAGGAAAAACAAGTCCCTGTTCCATGGGGCTGCTGCACGAAGACCTCATTTATGCCAGTCAAAGTTCATTCTCATTCAAAAAGTGACAGCCTTCTCTGGGAAGAAGAAACCAGAAGCAGAAACCAGAAGAAGCCCTATCAGTCCCATTCCACTCAGGCCTGTGTATTGAAGGCGGCACAAACAGATCCTTGTCACCCAAATTCCAACCCCTCCCACCACCTCTGCCAGGAGAGACATTCTCCTTTGCATTCTCACTCTCCTAGTCTGTCTCTTAGTAACAGAAAAAATGTACACCTCATCCCATTACTATGCTCATTTGAAAAGAATTCTCAGAATGTGAGGATGTGTGCCTGGGTGGCTCTCTGGGTGTTTATGCAAAGTCTACTACTTTTGCCCGTAGTTACTCTTCCTGATTGCATGAGGAATGGCACCTCAGAAACCCTACTGGCATCTGACAATCTTTCTGCACTCAGGAGGAGCAAACACCTCCTCCAGGCTTAGGAGCACTCCAACAGTCCCCTTCTCCAAGGCACTGTGGCAGCCCCGACCTGGAACTCTCAAGCCCTTGTCTCCACTACAATACATGCTAATTTTCACGTCACGTTGCAAGTTCCATGTTATTCATCTCCTCACTGCACCAAAGCCCTCGCCCAAGTCCATCAAGCCTGTTTCTTTCCCAGGGATGGCCTTGTGCCTGGGCTCTCTTCCCCTCCAAACTCCGGGGTGGCCCCTGCTTTTTATCAGACTGAACTGGCTCTAAGGAGAAACGTTGACGATCATCTTGCTCTAGCCTCCAGGAAGTCTTGCTCCACAAAGAACAAGAGTCTCTGGTTTTGTGAAATGAGTCACAGGCTGCCTTGACCATGCCTATCTGGGGAGGCCGGGGCTGACATGTATGGTCTGTGCTCCGTGCCACCCACCTCTCACTGTCAGTCCAAGCTCTTTGCCAGGACAGCCTGAGTCATAAAACTCAGCACATTCCTCAGGCGTTGGATAGTCTTTCCTTGTTATTACTTTGCTTTTGTTTTATGCAGCACCTGGTTTCATTTTTAAAACCCAAATAAAAATCACACGGTCAGGGCTGGAGTGGGGAAATATGAAGAAAAGCAAAGGGCTCTAACTCCGCAAACAGGGAGGCACAGAGCAGGACAGAGATGGGGCTGCGGCTGAGGGACTGGGGAGAGCCAGGATGTGCCACTAATGAATTGGTTTGACCACAATCTTCCTTGCTGTATATGATGAAGCTCTTGATGCCCAGGTCTCTTCCCCAGCCTCCCATCCCCAAATTAGGCCGCAGTACCGTACTCATCAGCCATGTGACCTTCCCGAAGCCCCTCCACTTTCTGAGTGTCCTCAATCAATGGACATACATCTCGGATGAATCCTAAGGAACATTCTAGTTACAAGACTCCGAGTCTATGAACCTGCCGGTTCCCTTTTTCTTGGACACAAGCCCTAACCCACGTGAGGGAGTATGTTTCCACAAGCAAACATTTGTTCTTTGCCTTTTGGGGGTTAAGGAATGGTGGACAGACAGGCGAGAAGGTGTAGACCCCACCATACCAGTGTTGCTGGTCAAATTGAACTTCTGTGGCCAGGTTACTGTTGCAACCCATCTGTAAAGCTGTTAGCCTTCATTTTCAGAATTAAAGCAGAATTCTAATCAGCTATCCTCTGCGTATAGTAAAAAACAAATGATGAATTAATGATAAGCATTACCTTGGAGAACTGTATTTTCTCGGATTAGGAAAAGCCAAGAAATTAGAGATTAAAACCAGGATCATGAGGTACTAGACTCGGAACCTAAACAGAGGCCTTTCTCTCCTGCCTGGGATGTCTACCGGGGCTGGCCAGGGCAAAACTCCGGAAGCTTCTAAGTGGCTACAGCGCCGCCTTTTCAATGCATGCTTTTGGAGAGCTTAATGGAAACCATACGAAGGTTGCCGGGAATCAGACCAGATGGCTCCCGGGGAATGTATTTAACCCAACCTAGGGCTAAGAGACAAAAATCATCACTAGGAGTTTGTGGGGCGGGAGGCAGGGGTGGTGCTGCGACTTTCAATTTTCTATTCAATTGTATAGAATAGAATTCAATTGGTGTTGTATTTTCTATTCAACAGAAATCCTAAGAGAAGGACGGTCTTGGTAACTAGGAGTAAATGGAAGGGGGTGGGGAGCAGAGAGCGGGACTGGGGAGGAAGAGTGGGTAGGAGGCGGCTACTTTAGTAAACCAAACACCGTTCTGCTTTTCCTCAGAAGTCGGCGGCTGCCGGGCCCTTCGCGGGCCTAGACGGCAGCGGGCTCCTTCCCGCGTCCCGGGTCACTGTACAGCCCCTTGCCGCTCCCGGTCCCTCCCTCCTGCGCGCTCCGCGGGGGCGACGAGGCCGGCGGTGGTGGTGGGGAATCAGCAGGAGGAGGGTCGCGAAGGGAGGAGGAGGGTCGTAGGCGGCCTGTGGACTCTAGGGGAGGAGGATCGTCGGGGAGAGGAGGTGGGACGTGGAGGGAGGAGGAGGCGGCCGCTCGGGCGGGCCGGGAGGAGCGGGAAGAGGCGGACCGGGGAAGGGAGGGGCAGGCGGCGGGTGGGCGGGCCGTGGGCGCGGCTTTGGGGGCGCGGGCAGCCTACCCAGGGAGCCGGCACGGGAGGGCCACGACCCCGCCCCTGAGCTCGCGCGCCCGCCGCGTCTCAGGACGCCCCCGCCCCTCGACGGTCGGAGCCAATTCGCTTCCCGGCGGCGCCTTGCGCGGAGGAAAACCTGGCGGTGGAAGGCTCCGGCTCTGCTGGGTGACCGCTCTGAATACAAAGAGCCTTTCTCACGCCCCTGCGCCTTCCCCGGGGCTCCCAGATACAAGGGACAGGCTCTGTGACGCCGGAGCCCCCGACCGTCGGGGCCGCATCACCATTTCTGTGGTTCTAGCAGAGAAATGTGGTCCCAAGTATTTATTTAAAAAGGAAAATTTAATAAAGATTATAAAAACTTTTGTCTCTCTGCACCAATTAAAAAGGGAAAAAATTGAGAAATGAAGCCCATGGAATTGTCCCAGAAAGCCAGCCTGCCAGGGTTGTTGGGAGGGCCCCATACCTCAAAGTTGTTTCTTAAGCAAACTCCACGCCTCCAGCATTGTGGCTTCATTTTCCAACTCAGTTAAATGGCGATGAGGGTCTTCCCCAGCCATAATCGGAGTATCGATCAGCTTCTGAATCCTCAGATGAGCCAACCTTGCTTTCAGAATCGCACCGTCCATGAAGCTGGAGAAAAATGGCCTGGTTGTCAACACTCGCTCATCCGCAAAGGTCACTTTTCCACAAAATTGGGAATTAAATGGTCTCTTCCAAACCAGACATCATTCATGAGCAGGAGATGGGATTGATCCTGCATTTTCTTCCATCTCTCTTAACCTTCCTGTTTAATGTATTGTGTCTCTGTTAGGAAGGCCAGATTAATAAAGTGGGAGAGAAAAAGGGCAGGAACTTTTGCAATCCCTAACTGGCCCCCACTGCTTCTCTGGTAAGATTCTTTCCAGGTTTCCCTAATTCCTTTAGTCCCCACATTCCTGGATGTGAATGCTCTACTTTCCAGTTTCCATCAGGAACTTCTTCAAGATAGGACACAGGAATATAAATATTTAGAGAATGATTACCAAAAGCACTACCCAGCAAGCAAATACTTTCGAAACTAAGAATAATGTTAATGATCGTTGAAAATTTCATTCAATCTCTACTTATTGCTTTGATGCAGGAAATTGGGCATTTATATATCTCAGTGCTTGTTCTCCTCCAAACTATATATATTTAAAAATATTAAGATTTGCCTTGTCTTGGCTGGGCATGGTGGCTCACGCCTGTAATCCCAGCAGTTTGGGAGGCTGAGGTGGGCGGTCACCTGAGGTCAGGAGTTCGAGACCAGCCTGGCCAACACAGTGAAACCCTGTCTCTACTAAAAATACAAAAATTAGTTGGGTGTGGTGGCACACACCTGTAATCCCAGTTACTCGGGAGGTTGAGGCAGGAGAATTGCTTGAACCCAGGAGGCGGAGGTTGCAGTGAGCCAAGATCACGCCATTGCACTCCAGCCTGGGCAACAAGAGTGAAACTCTGTCTCAAAAAAAAAAAAAAAAAGATTTGCCTTGTCTCATAAATAAAAAGTCATGATTTATTTTTTTGGTCAGGAGTTTAGGTCCAAGGTTTTCCAAATATGTGCCCCATATTAATTGTGTGGTATGTGTGTGTGCACGTGCATGTACTTTTAGTCTGTTATTGCACCACAAAAACAAGAGCAGGATTAATGTCATTTATTTGTTGGGAATGGTTGACTCAAAAGCGGCTACTTTGAGTACAGAGAATTCCCTTTCTGGGAGGGGTTGGGGAAGCACCTTACAGAGAGAAGCAGCTGTTCCCCAGAACAGCTGCAGACACTGATTGGCAATGGAATTGCTTGGCACCAGTACAACTCCATGTAGGCAAGAGGGATTTATTTATTTAACAATAGTTAATGATTCTCCCAAGCAACTCCCAAGAGGCCAGCTTTCAGTAAATGTACTTTCAGGAAATCATCTACCCTTCCTAGAAGCAGGCATCAACCCTACAGTGAAGGGGTGTCCCTGGTTGACCACACAATATAACTTTCAGGGGACCACACAGCTACAAATGCCCCCAAACAACTCCCTCCACAGTCTGCCACCGCACTGGCTTCCCATGTTTGAAAGGCTCCCTGGGAACATTATCAGGTCCTAAGTAGAAAAGTTGAGAAAAACTGCACCATTTCTGGAAGACCATCATTAAAATAGACTAGTTGCCTGGGAACCAGCGTGGTTCATCCAACCCTCTCCCATTAGCGAAATGTATCATATCTGCTAGTTAATGTCCAAAGACCAGCATTTCCAAGTGAAAGTGAAATGTATGTATAACTGGTGGTTCTTGTGATACTGTTAGGTAGTATTTGTATAACATTTTTTATTTTAATGGTCAGGGTTGTTTTTTTTTTTTAACACACATAACGAGCATATCAAACCCATGGTATAATAAACACAATTACTTAGGATGAGTCTGAGTTTTTTTTAAGTTAAACAGAAATCTTAATAAAGTAATAGAATAGCAAAAATAGTTGTAACTTCTATGCAAAAACCAGTTTTTATATTTTCTTTCAACTTACTCTCTAAGAGTGTCTGCCAGAACTTTAAGACGTAAAAAGAACCCCATTTTAACAATCTGTTTAAAAGCCCTGGGGTTTGAGAAAGTCTAATCAAGAAGGAGAGGATCCCTGGTCTGGAGGGTCATATCGGGGAAGCAGGGACCATAGATGCTGGGTGGCAGGATGGGCACATGAGGAGGGAAACTCCGGCCACTGGGCAACCAGGGTGGATATGCGGCAGGGCAGGACTATCTGAGAACTCCCTTTTTCACAACAGGCAGAACCCAGCAACTCACCGATGAAAATTTGGACAGTACAATAGAAATTCCAACTGCTGTAAACCTCTTAGGGCCTTGTTTCCAAAACAGCTGCGGAAAGATCCACCCAAGAAACTATTCATGATGCTTTAAGAAAGACTTTATCTTATCAGAACAGCTCTGCTTTTTGCCTGACTGTAACTTAGGGAATACTTTTATACCAACTCTAAATATTCACAGGCCACCACCCCTGCTGCCATGTAGAGACACTCAGAACCCCGCTTCCTGACTGTCCCCCGCAGATCCACTGTTGCATGGCAAGTAAAAAGATTCTTACATGCTTTAGGACACCTTTCCCTCGTCGACTGTAGTTTATCAGGGCCTCCTGTGCTGGCTTTTTAGGTCTCATACCTAGGGTGAAGAGATAGCCAATGTGTGAGTGTTTGCAATAAACAGAGTCTACCATAAATGAAATTTCCTGACATTCCCAAACCTTGTTTTAAATCAATAGATGCAAACCTTCACATACACAGCCCCAGCCTCTGCCACCAGCATGAGTGGCAAATGCCTCTTGCATTTCTCCCTCCTGTTATTTCTGCATCCTACCTTTTGTATTGTTAGGAGAGATAAAATGATGTAACAATGTGGGTGCCAGGAGGAAGGAAGCAGAAATGCAAAAGGTATGAAAATATCACATGAAAGGGCCGGGCGCGGTGGCTCACGCCTGTAATCCCAACACTTTGGGAGGCCGAGGCGGGAGGATCACAAGGTCAGAAGATCGAGACCATGCTGGCTAACATGGTGAAACCCTGTCTCTATTAAAAATACAAAAAATTAGCCGGGTGTGGTGGCGGGTTCCTGTAGTCCCAGCTACTCGGGAGGCTGAGGCAGGAGAATGGCATGAACCTGAGAGGCGGAGCTTGCAGTGAGCCGAGACTGCGCCACTGCACTTCAGCCTGGGCGAGAGTGCGAGACTCCGTCTCAAAAAAAAAAAAAAAAAAAAAAAAAAAAAAAAAAAAAAATCACATGAAGACCACGATTAAAATAAAGGCCAGAAAATGGATATAAAGTAGTAGTTTAGGACGGGACTTACAGTATTTTCCATAATTTGGAGGTGTTGGAAAACAATCACCAAAATCCCAAATTTGATGTGCCTATAAAAAGGAAAGATAGAAATAAATACCAACCACTTTTATAATAATAGAAATCTACTAAAATTCATTTTCCCAACGTTGTTCCTCCCCACCCCTGCATTCAGAAAGCACTGATACTGCTGTCAAAAGCCACCACTGTGAGTGCAGTGTAGTCTCAGCCACTCGGGAGGCTGAGGCAGGAGATTGTTTAAGCCCAGGAGTTCAAGGCCTGCCTGGGCAACATAGCAAGACCCTGTCTCAAAAAAAAAAAAAAAAGCCCCCACTGTTATAACAAACAATAACAGTAAAATATAGACAAAAGAGTACAATCCTAATACGAAAATACCATATACAAATCAATAAGAAAAAGCTAAACACCCTAGTAGGAAAATGGACAAAGGAAATATACTATCATTATCATTCAAATATAATTATTCATGAATCTGTATTTGCAAATTCACCTACTTGCTAAAATTTATTTGTAAATTAATTAAGCTCCATTCTGGCATTAGTTATAGTGCTGTTAGCCATGAGTTCATATATTAAATTAAGTGTCTTTAAACAGAAACATACATAAAAACAAAATTATATATTGATCAGTCGACAAAGATGTTATGACTGGAGGCTCCCAGGAATCTAACTTTATATTTCCTTTAGGAACAATGGTTCAGTATTCCTTAATTCAATATTCATGGTGATTTTACAAAATGTAACCGCAAATAATGAGAATCAATTACAATTCATGAAACAACTATGAATGATGAATAAACATAGGAGAAGATGCTTGACTTCACTAATAATCAAAGAAATGAAATTAAAAGAAAAGTGAACTATCTTCATCTATCAAGTTGGAAAACATCAAGATTATATTTTAAAGCTGATGTTAGAGAGGATATAGGAAAACAGGCACTCTCACACACTACTGGGGCACGAGGCCAATTTTCGGGAAGGCAGTTTGGCCGTTTGTAAAATAAGTGTACTTTTGACCCAAGAATTCTTCTTATGGGAACGTACCCTGAAGAGATGATTTTACACCTACAAAAACGTATATTCAAATTGATCACAGCATTGGTTACAGTAGTTATAAATTAGAAAACCTTAAATGCCTCCTTATATGGCATGTGTGCGTGTGTGTGTGTGTATATATATATATATATATTTTTTTTTTTGTAGGTGGAGTTTCACTCTTGTTGCCCAGGCTGCAGTGCAGTGGCACGATCTCAGCTTACTGCAACATCCACCTCCCGGGTTCAAGCAACTCTCCTGCCTCAGCCTCCCAAGCCTCTGGGATTACAGGCACGCACCATCGTGCCCGGCTAATTTTGTATTTTTTTTTTTTTAGTAGAGATGGGGTTTCACTATGTTGGTCAGGCTGGTCTCAAACTCCTGACCTCAGGTGATCCACCTGTCTTGGCCTCCCAAAGTGCTGGGATTACAGGCATGAGCCACCGTGCCCGGCCCATGGCATATTTTAAAATTGTAATGGAGTCAGTTAATAAAATATTATGTATCCATTAAAAATGATAATAATTATGTTGATTAACATTGAAAGATGTCCGTGAAAATATTGAGGGATAAAAGCAGGTTATAGAGGACAGTGTCCAGTATGATCTCATCAATATACTGTGTATATGCATGTATCCTTATGTATACATAAATATAGAGAGACATTTATAAGGATGTTCACTGAAATGAAAATGGTGATTGTCCCTGGGGGAAGGGAAAGGATTTCAGATAATCTTTACTTTGTTAGTCTGTATTATTTGAATGTTTACAGTCAGAAAAGTTAGTTTTAACTGCCAGTATATTATATACAATTTTTCCTCTGCAAGGAAAAGAGGAAAAGTTAGTGATGATAATAAAAATACAGTATCATCAGTTGTTCACAATTTGTAACCTTGGTTATTGTTGTGTTCCTATCACCTAATAGAAAGCCACACACAAAATAAGCACTCAGGAATAAATGGTGAATATTGTTTTTTCAAATTTTAACCCCTTTTGTTTTTTTAATGAATAATATGCAATGTACAGTAATTTAAGCTCTCTACAGGTAAGTGATCGCTGAGAAATGTTGTGCTTACCACTCCATGCTTGACATCAAATGACTTTTTAAAGGGCCTGGTTATATCAGGGAATAGTCCTGCATGCACATGAAGAAGGACAATCAGGATTAAATGCAGTGTTAGAATAAAATTCCTTACACTTCCAATTAGGCTATTACCACAAATTGTACACACATCAATTGTTTCCCTTTAGCATCTGACCAAAAATTACAGCTACATAAGAGGAATAAGTTTTATTGTTCTGTAACACTGTAGAGGCAGTACAGTTAACAGTAATTTATGGCCAGACACAGTGGCTCATGGCTGTAATCCCAGCACTTTGGCAGGTCAAGGCAGGAGAATCACTTGAGGCCAGGAGTTCGAGACCAGCATTGGCAACATAGGGAGACCCCCGTCTCTACAAATAATAATTTTTAAAAATGAGCTGGGTGTGATGGTGGCACCTGGGGTTCCAGCTACCAGGGAGGCTAAGGCAGGAGGATTGCCTGAGCCTGGAAAGTGGAGGATGCAGTGAGCCATGATTGCACATTGCACTGTAGGCTGGGCAACAGAGCAAGACCCTGTCTCAAAAAAAAGCCCAATAATTTATTGTGTATTTTCTTTTTTTATTTGAAATATCTCTGGAAAATTGCATATTTTCGAATAGCTATAAGAAAGGATTTCGAATGTTCCCAATACAAATAAATCATAAATGTTTGAGGTGATGAATATGCCAGTTACCCTGACTCACTCATTACACATTGTATACATGTGTTAAAATACCACACTGTTCTCCAGAAATATATACAATTATTATGTGTCAATGAAGAATAATATCTTTTTAAAAGTAAGCATCAAACAGGTAAGACAAAACTGTAGAAGTTAAATTCATAGTAATTCTTCTGGAGCTTTTGGGACAGGTAAACATTTTTGTGTCTGAAATGTTCTCCTATGATACACAACTTACACTCTTAGAATTAGAGAGAGGAAAGACTGCTGAAATTCCAAGGCTGTAAATTTTTATTAAGGTCTTGAGAAGCTCAGGTGTATTTTTCTAAACAATTTTATTGATATATAACTTATAAACCTTGAAATTGATAAAATTTAAGTACACAGTTCAGTGAATTAAGTAAACTTATCAGGTTATGCAATCATCACCATAATCTAGTTTTAGAGTATTTTCATCATCCCAATAAGATTCCTTTTGCTCATTTATAGTGAATCCCATTTCTTACTGCCAGCACTGGAAAACCACTCATCTACTTTCTCTATAGATTTGCCTTTACTGGACATTTCATATAAATGGAATCATACACTATGTGATCTTGTATGTCTGACTTCTTTAACTTAATACAATGTTTAGAGGTTCATCCATGTTGTAGCTGTTTTAGTATGTTGTTCTTTTTTTTTAATTGCTGAATAGTATTCCATTGTACGAATATACTAGATTTTGTTACTCATTCACCAGGTAACAGACTTTAGGGTTTCCAATTTTGGCTGCTGTGGATAATGCTGCGATGAGCATTCACATGCAAGTCTGTGTAGACACGTGTTTTCATTTCTAGTGGGTAAAAACCTATATGTAGCATCGCTGGGTTCTGCTATTAATTTTTGTTTAACTTTTAAAGAAACTGCCAAGGTGTTTTCCAGAGCGGCTGTATTCTTTTATATTCCCACCAGCAATGAATGAAGGTACCTATTTCTCCACATCGTCTCCAACATTTGTTATTGTCTTTGTGATTATAGCCATTCTAATGGATGTGAAGTAGTAACTCATTATGGTTTTTTCTTTTAATTTATTTATTTAAACTTTTCTAATTTTTTTATTTCAATAGGTTTTTTGGGAACAGGAGGTGTTTGGTTACATGAGTAAGTTCTTTAGTGGTGATTTCTGAGATTTTGGTGCACCCATCACCCAAGCAGTGTACACTGTACCCAAGTGTAGTCTTTTATTCCTCATCCCCCTCCCACCCTTTCCCCCGAGTCCACAAAGTCTATTGTATTATTCTTATACCTTTGCAATCCTCATAGTTTAGCTCCTACTTACGAGTGAGAACATACGATGTCATTGTGCTTTTTCACTTGCTCTTTTCTTTCTTTTTTTTCTTCTTTGTGTTTTTTTTTTTTTTTTTTGAAACAGTCTTGCTCTGCCACCCAGGCTGGAGTGCAGTGCATGATCATGGCTCACTGCAACCTCCAACTTCCAGGCTCAAGTGATCCTCCTGCCTCAGCCTCTCAAGTAGCTGGGACTACAGGCACGTGCCACCACACTCAGTTAATTTTTAAACATTTCTCATAGAGATGAGTTCTCACTCTATTACCCGGGCTGGTCTCAAACTCCCGAGCTCAAGGAATCCTCCTACTTCAGCCTCCCGAAGTGCTGGGATTACAGACATGAGCCATGGTGCCCAGATTGATTTTTTAATGACGAATTATACTGAGTTATCTTGTGTGATTTTATTAAAAATCAGGGGAAAATGCTGAAAGGGTGTCTTGCTTGATGTAATATGATGGGACCTGGTCATTAGAAATAAGTCAAGAGAGAGGACTAGCCTGTGGCAAATGTTCATTGCTTTGTGTGCTATTTTATGCTGATAAACTTTTTTTTTAAAACAAGGTATCTTAAACAAGAGTCAAAGAGCTTAACAATTACTTAGCTAAATTCAAGAAAAACCCACTTTTTCATAGCCACAGTGAAAGCAGACGGATAAGAAGTTTATCCTTCACAATTAGTGCTGATTGTTCCATGCTCTGTGAATTCTTAGCCTTTCAAAGCTCTGTAAGACTTTTATAAATCCCACAGGCCTCCCAGAGGCTTAACTAGCTTTTTGTTACCCTTTCTTTCAAGAATTATACTAATCATTAATTAGTAAGTGATATGATTCTATAATATTAAAGTTTTATAGAAAGTAATTTTGAGGGCATTTGGTGCATTATGGGGAAAAAAACCAGACATTAGAATTTGTGCTAGACCATAGCATTAGGTATTTTTACATTTGTGTTTATCTTTCAGCCAGCTTGGTCATTTTTCTCACTGAACTAGAAATGTCTCTCATTTTCTTTAGCGGTATATGGAGAGGAACCAGTGTTCCTCTTCACCAGTGTTAAGCTCACATATGTTGGAGTACGGTTAGCTAATGACTTTTCTTTGCGAGGTCACAGTTCACAAAATAGAGCCCATGGTAAAGTTTGACCTTGGCAGCTTCAGCTGGCCTTTTAAGGACATTTAATGTTACCCTAATTTGCTAGTATGTATCTACCTTCCTGCTCCCACTTCCCAGTCTTAGAACTGTAACTGAATTGGGCAATTTGTTGATAAAACTAAATATCTTTGTAATTACCAACAAATTCTATCTTTAGGTATTAGGTCCTTAAATGTTGTGCCAACCCTGATGGAAATACCTGTATTTCCTGTAATTCCAGGTTACAGGTATTTAATTTTTAAAAGCAAATTATCAAGAAAGCAAGTGTAGGCTGGCAGAAGCAGAGAAGCTCAAGTTTGGAAGTATACCTCCAGGTCTTCTAATCATTTAGTCCACCTACTGGGTGTCTGTCATAGTACAACTGTCAGCCTTATCTGTTTCTTTTTTCCTTTAATATGTTGGGGATACTTTGATCTTCCACCTGCCTGTCGTTTGAAATGAAGGTTCATGAACACAAAACATAATGTTGGAAGGTGAAGACAAACCATTCTCCATCCTTTTTGAGTACTGTGGCCTTAAGTTGTATGTACACAAAGGAAGAGAATTTAGATTAAATGTGAACACTACAACCTAGAAGCAGCCAAGATGTATGCATTGTTGGCCAGTATAAGTGTCTTTATGCAGCAGTCCCTAACCTTTTTGGCACCAGGAACCAGTGTCACGGAAGACAATGGAAAACATGGAAACATGGAAGGTGGGTGGGCAGGGGCAGGGGTGATGGTTTCAGGATGATTCAAGCGCATTATATTTATTGAGCACTTTATTTCTATTATTCTTACATTGAAATAGATAATAAAATAATTATACAACTCACCATAATGTAGAATCAGTGGGGGCCCTAGCTTGTTTTCCTGTAATTAGATGGTCTCATTGGGGGGTGATGGGAGACAGTGACAGATCATCAGGCATTAGATTCTCATAAGGAGCATGCAGCCCAGATCCTTTGCATGCTCAGTTCACAAAAGGGTTTGCACTCCTATGAGAATCTCATGCTACCACTGACCTGACAGGAGGCGGAGCTCAGGCAGTAATGCCAACCATGGGGAGTGGCCATAAATGCAGGTGAAGCTTTGCTTGCTCCCCACTGTACACCCCCTGCTGTATAGCCCACTTCCTAACAGGCCACGGACTGGTACAGTCTTTATGGATATTTTTCTGAAGATAGGTCCCAGAGCTTTCATCAGATTTTTCAAAGTGTCTCAAAAATATAATGTATCATTGTCTTAAAGAGAGATGTGTTAACCATTGGGATAGATTAGAGAGCAAACCTCTTTCCTGACAGATTTTTTTTTTTTTTTGAGACAGAGTCTTTCTCTGTCGCCCAGGCTGGAGTGCAGTGGCACGATCTCGGCTCACCGCAACCTCCACCTCCTGGGTTCACGCCATTCTCCTGCCTCAGCCTCCCGAGTAGCTGGGACTACAGAAGCCCGCCAACACACCCGGCTAATTTTTTGTATTTTTAGTAGAGACGCGGTTTCACCGTGTTAGCCGGGATGGTCTCGATCTCCCGACCTCGTGATCCACCCGCCTCGGCCTCCCAAAGTGCTGGGATTACAGGCTTGAGCCACCGCGCCCGGCCTGACAGATTTTTAAGAATAAGTCATTCAATGGTCTATGTATTAGATAAAAATTATTCTAGCAATGTTAAATTTCTTTTTTTTCTGATCAGCTGACTTTAAGAAATGTCAGACTTCTTTTGAGTGTGATAACAATGTTGTAGTAATGTAAGAGAACATTCTTATCCCTAGGAGACTCACGCAGAAGTATTTAGGATATACCGTTATGATATTTTAATTTTACTCTCAACATTCTAGCAAATAAGTATATATAGGTATCAGTATAGAGAGATTTAGATAAAGCAAATGTTAGGAAATGTGGCAAAATATTAACAATTGATGAATCTGGGAGAGGGCAGGTGGGTATTGATTGTGCCATTTTAACTTTCTTGTGGATTTTAGAAATTCTTTGAAAGAATTTTTCATTCTTTTATTCTTTGGGAACAAAAGAATAAGGCAGTTCATTTATCTGTCTTTTTATTTGTGCCCTCCCCCATTTATCTGCCTTAACCTGGTAATTATAAAGAAGGCAGTTCTATTATATTTTGTAAACGGCTAAAACCAAGCACACACACACAAAAAAAAAAGGAAAATCACCGAGGAGCATCCCAAATTACATTTGAGCTATAACCAAGGACAGAACTAAAAATAATGCTTCACCTTTTCCCTATTTTCTCCCCACGTAACTCCCCCCCATCTCATGGGCAGACACATGGTCTGTTCATATAAGTCTACTAAAATCACTGTGATGTCCACCATAGCTGAATCTTTTAAGTTCACATGCAAAATCAATTGCAGCCACCTCCTAGTTGATGTTATGCTTGAACAGTAAAGTGCAAGCAGTAACAGATGGCATCTTGTGACCTTCTTAATAACAGGCTTGGCTGCCAATGTTCACTTGTGCCCAGTCTCTGCAGGGAATTTGGAAACTGTTGCCTTACACTTGAATATTTTCCGGCAAACACATTTAACTATTTCTTAGTCTGTTTTCTAATTTAAAATAGAGAGAGCAAAACAAAACAAAATTCCCACCACCTGGAAGGGACATTGATATTTTCTGAGTCCAGAGGCCCATGCTGGGATTCAATGGGGTGTGCTGGCAGTCACACAGCATAGCTGTCATGTTCAGTGTGGTGAGGCCCTCAATTCCAGGCAAAGTGTTTATCACTCTACCTAGACGTATTGGTGGCCAGTGTGATCTTTTTTTTTTTTTTTTTTTTTTGAGACAGAGTCTCACTCTGTCACCCAGGCTGGAGTACAGTGGTGTGATCTCAGCTCACTGCAACCTCCACCTCCCAGGTTCAAGCAATTCTCCGGCCTCAGCCTTCTGAGTAGTTGGAATACAGGCATCCGCCACCACACCTGGCTAATTTTTGTATTTTTAGTAGAGACAGGGTTTCACCATATTGGCCAGGCTGGTCTCTAACTCCTGACCTTGTGATCCACCCATCTCGGCCTCCCAAAGTGCTGGGATTACAGGCGTGAGCCACCACACCTGGCCATCTTTTTTTCTTCCTGTAGTTTAAAAGAAATGTATTCACTTCTCACAGCAAGGCATACAAATTAGCCAAAAAACAGTCTAAGTCATGAAGTTAAAAGGTCCCTCTGCCATGACAGCTCACACCGTGGTGAGTGAGGCTTGTTTTCGGTCACCTAGTTCCCTTTGTTGCAAACCTTGGGCAGCTGTGGCTATCAAGGTCCATAGAGAAATGGGGAAGGAGGGTAAGGGCAGTGATTAGGTGAGGGAGCAGCCTGCCTGTCTCACCCCTGACCCCTCCACTGTCCCACAGGGACATCTTTCCTTTGTTGAAAAAAGAAGGCAAATAAGGGTGACCCTAGGGCAAAACAATGAAGACAGTCACACCAAAGCCCTTCGGAGTCCTTTTCTCCCATCAGCAGAATGACCTGTAAGGCCTTGTACCAGGAAGGAAGTTCTAAACATCAGTCTCTGCTAGGCAATCAGTGTGGGGAGATGGGTGGAGGAAGAGCAAGAAGAACACTCCCAGGGAATATGTGGTGGGGTAAAAAGTGTAGCACCTCAGCTAGCAACAGCTCAGCTGACGGGTGGAATATTGTGCGGAGTCACTCACAGAAGGAGAGTCTTAATCACAGTAAGACCTAGGGCTCCTTTGGGGGAGTGTAGGTGGGTGGGTTTCACTCCTGGGTATCTCCCTGTATAGCTGAGGAGAAGTGAGAAGTGAGAGTCTTCCTGTTGGCCCCATTTCTGGACTTCAGAACAAGAGGAGGCCTTGGAGAGGGAAGTTTCCTCTGCTGGGAAAAGCTGGCCTGGGTGTGAGGAAGCCTTGGCTGGGGAGCTGTGAGTCTCTCCCAGGAAAGCTGGGCGAGGTGCCCATTGCTCCTTTATGTTCGCATCCCAGAGCCAGCGTAGAGTCCCTTTCTTAGACAGACCAGAAGACCCATGGAAAAAGCCTCCCTCTATTGAGGCACGCCCTAACCCACCTGTTTCCACCTTCATTCTGGGGCCCCAACCTCCAGGATCAATAAGCTTTGGAAATGATCCAACCACAGAACAAGGGAGCACACCTCTAAGGCGTGATCAAAACAAAACCAACCAAGCTTGGAAGTCACGAGATACTCACATTGCTAAGAAATGGGAGGTCCTTCCCCAGCCTCAGGCTCCAACTCCTCCCACAGCCACCAGCCAGTCACCTGCCCTCTCTCCTCTTTTCCTCTCCCCGCAAATCACATTTGCCATCCCTTATTTATATTCCTTATGCATAAGTTTCAGATTTGGGGTTTGCCTGGCCGTATCTCCTTTAGCGCATCATGGAACCTGGATAGGGGATGGAGAAGTGAATATAACTAAAATCATTTTTGTGTGCAACAGTGCCATACACTAGTCATTCGCTTCATTTTTAAAGTATTGCAATTCTAGGGGCTTCTACATAGGATTCTAAAGACTGTCATTGGAAACACAGTTTTTCAAATGTTGCTTCTATACACTACATTTTAATTTTTAAAAGTCATGTATAAGTTTCCTTTTGGAAGACAAATTATAAACAAAGATCTGCCCCTATAAAGAAGTACGTTGTGGGAAGGAAAAAGCCAACCATGGAAGGACCGTAAAAACCATCGTTCAACAAATAATGACAAACAATCTGCTTTGTGTGATGCCCTGTGCCAAGTGCTGGGAATACAAAGACAAGACAGACAAGTTCCTCCCTCATAAAGGTTATGTTCTAGTAGGAGAAAGAGATAATAAGCAAGTAAACAAATACCATAATACACAGAAAGCAAAGCAGGCATCAAGATAGAGACGAAGAGGGCGAGAATGTGAAAAACTTATTTTAAACATGGTAGCCAGGAAAGACCTCTCTGAAGAGGTGACATTTAAGTTCAGAATTGAAGGACCTGAAGGATACAGCTCAGCAGAACTGGGATAATTGGGTTCCAGCAAAGATTCAGCACATGTAAAGGTCCTGACGTGGGAAATAGCTTAGCAGTTTCAAGTTGCTAAAAGAATACAATATAAGTGGAACAGGATGAGCAAAGGTGGGAGAAGGTGTGAAATGAGACTGGAAAGATAGGCAAGGTCACATTCGTGCAAGACCTTCCAGGCCATGGTAGAAAATTAGGATTTTGTTGTAAGTGCAATAGGAAACAGAAGTGAGATTATTTTGTTTATGCATTAAGATGTCCCTCTGTGGAGAATAGATTGGGTTGGCAAGACATGACTTATGGGGTGGTCCAGTGAGTTCTTACTGCTTTTTGAAGTTTTTCAAGGCTTGGAAAGGCTTTACAGAAGAATAAAAGTGGGATTGAAAGATCTGGTGAGAAAGGATGTTAAAAATGGACACAAATACTCTTGAAATTATGTTGCAACTCACACGCATTTTGCCCTCATAGAATATTATTTGGTTCTTGTCAATATTCTCCTAGGCACTGCCGTCCTTGTTAAATGTCTTATCCCATAAAAGCATTTCCAGGTAGCTGATTCGGAGACTTGAAGTTTGCTGCCTGTGTTTAGGAAATATCCCAAGGATATCTTACACATTTTCATATCTGGACTTTACTGTGGTCTTAACCACATAACACCTCCTCCTAGTGCATGTTACATCTCCTGGAACAGCAAGAATAAAAGAGACAAGTGCACTCTTTTGCAAGGTTCAGCTGAGCTCTCCCTAGAGCAGTACAGGTGTGGGGCACAGATACGGAGCTTAGGACAGAGAAAGGAAAGGGAAAGCCAGTGAGTGTTGGCCCAGCTGTATCATGGTTTGCATTCTACATGCTCTTCATAAAGCTGCTTCTGCTAGACAGAAGTTTAATAAAACAAAACATATTAGAATCTGTATTAGCATAGTACAATGGAGAGAAAGTTGAATTAAAATTTTGTTGTATTGCAGCTTTATAATACTGGATTTTTATTAGCTATTGCTTTGTTCTACTTTGAATATAAGAGCTGAGCATATGATATAGAAGGGAATCAGGTCAGAAAAGCTGCAACCAAATCAAACCCTTGGAAAGAAAATTAATATTAATGCAAAAGGAAAAGCACTTTAATGTAGGCAGAAATACAATTGAACTCTTTGAAAGGCAGATGTGAAAAGGAATTTGAGAACTTTTCTCCTGTAATGATCATGAATCACACTTAAGAACAGCCCATGCAATTTTTCTATTTATGAATGGATGTTACAAAGGAACAACTAGTCGACCAAACTCCACTAGTGACAAGCAAATTTATATAATTGGCTTGCACTGACAATTTGATCCTTGGCTTCAAGCAAAATTAATGTTGATAATCCAAAATTTGACATGGAAATGGAAAAGAAGCACAAGGAGAAATTATCATTTGGGTAAATTAAATAGTTCTGCTTTGATGTACTGTTACCTCTTAATGAAGAGAGGCAGCATCAGTTATATGAAAATGACCACTTGCGAAGAATGAAAAAGGCAATATGGGTAAATTGATAAGCAATCATTATGAGTATATTCACTGATGCCATTTCTACCTTTCATTCTCCCAGTGCTTTACTATAATAACTGGAGAGGAGATAGGAATGCAAAGTAATACCTGCTGTAGAGTAGTAGATTATTGCTTTCACTACTCATGTTTCCACCCCTCAAATGCCCCCACCCACCTAACTTCAGGACTGCTCAGCAGGTCTAGCAGGCCACAGGTGATTAGCAAAGCTAATCAGAATTCTGAAGGGCACAAAAAACAATATGAATGTAATAGAATTGTACTTTGTGCTACTCAGATCAGATGTGCTGTCACCTTAACTTACTATGAATGACGTGTTCAGGCTGTTTAATTTCCCAAACACAGGCTCAGACTTGTCTTCAAGCTACATAGTGTGTTTCAATTTTATGTTCTTTACTGCAAAAGGAAGAAAGAAAGTCTCCTGATTTTAACAATAGCCCACATGGTCAGCTGTCCTCTCCTCTTGCCTCAACAAACCACAGAGGAACACATAAAACCCTCCTCAGATGTACTATGCTCATGAAGTCAAATTTTACCAGGAAAGCTAACAGAATAGTGATCATCCAAGGCAACCATCAAAAACCTTTATCTCCATTATTTAAGAAAACTCAATAAGGCTGCAGGATAACTTTTTCCACCATGCGCAGCCCCTACCACACACATAGACACATCCCACCACAAATGGGCATTACCTGAATATTTTATAAATTGCTACAAATCCTAATTTGATATTACAATCATTAGTCTTGTTAAGCCTTCAGAGATTCAACCCTGAGAGATGGAAATTATATGGAAAATAATCTATTGTGTTCTCTTCTCAAAATCAGTGTGTGGCAGAATGGCTAGCTGTTCCCTTCCATAGTGTGCAGTTGTTGCTAGGAAGTGGCTTCCCAGCCAAGGAATCCATTTCTGAGCTCTCTGGCATCACATTGGAATGTGAGCATAAGTGATGCAAGTCACTTCCAGGCTGAAGTGGAGAAAGAGCACGTGTGTCTCCCCTCCCCTTCACCCCCACCTGCCAGATGGAGACAAAGGGCTCTAGGGCTTCGGGTATTGGTGGAAGCCCAAGAGAAAGGAAGTCTGTGTCCCAGATCACCATGAGAAAGGTCTACCTGCAGAACAGCCAACTTTGCCTTTGGATAAAGAAAAAAAAAATTTATTGTGTTAAGCAACTGGAATTTGGAAGTTTATCTATCAACCCCCTAATTAATAGATAATTTTGATAATAGAAAATAGATAATTTGGGGGGGTTATCTATAACAACTAGTGTTAACCTAATTTAACTGAAACAGGGTGGAGGTGGCTATAGATTAGTAAATATAGTTTACAGTTGATAGTTGATAGTTTTGGTTTATCTTCTTAGTTCCTTGGTGTACTCAGTAAAGCTCAGATTATATCACCTAGAGCTCCAAGCTCTGGTGGAAGTTACATTTTGGGACTAATATGAAAGAGAAAAATGTTTGCTTTGGAAGAATCGTCACTTTTAAGAGCAACTGTTCCAGCGTGTAACATGGTCATTTTCCTGCTAAAGACCACCATCCCTTTAGTAGGCAAATGGAAGCCATTGGGGCTACCATAAAGAATCTACAAGTAGAGGAGAGTGATGTCAGTAAAATGGCAGTTTTCTACCATCATTTCCCCCTGGACGGATTGATTTTGACAACCACCCATGGATGACAGTATTATAGTGGGAGCCTGGGTGGCCAGTGGAGAAATTCCAGCACATTAGTGGGGTAAAAACTCCAAGAATAGATGAATTGAAGAGGGTAAGAAGAACAGTTTCCCTTTACCTGTGACACCTCTCCTGCAAGGTAGCACAACTCGGTGTCAAGAGAGAGCTCCTCAGCCCACGATTCTTCCCACAGGAAGTGAGAGAATAGTGAGTGAGCGCCTGGCTCCTCCAGCTGTGCAAGACACTGCCCAAGAGGCCCACTTCTTTCTCACCCCACAGAAAATACTGAGGTGATTATCACAGCTGAGTGGTGAGGGAGGCTGCAAACAGGGAAGAAAGGCAAAGACTCACAGCCACCAGGGCTCGGAACTCAACAAAGGGCCATGGATCCCAATTACTGCTTCGGGCAGTCCATCAGAAACCCACTCATGAGCTGCTTGGGATGCCTCACCTGCAGACCACCCCAGCTGGCCCATGGGTACATCCAATGCCCCACATGCATCACTACTCCTTCCCCTGTAGCCTGTTCTCCATATGTGTCCCTGGAGACACCAAGTGCAAGCCTCTGCAGATGGCATGTGCAGACAGCCCACCCAACTCCATGAGACTGGGAGAAAGCACACAAATGTGAGCATTTTAGGGCACTGCTCTAGGGAAGACAAACAAGAGCCTCTCAGCGTCTGGTCTGGCTCTGCAGGATTGACAGAAGCCATACAATCTTAAGAATTCCTCCAAAGAGGGAGCAAGAGGGGTGGAATGGGCGCATCCATAGAAAAGGCCTGAGACAGCCATCAAATACCCAGCTGAGCTGACTGGTGAATGTGTTTCTCCCCTGAAGCCGGTCAGTGAAGACTGGAGGATGTGACTATATCTCCAAAGGCAAAGACAGTAACTCAAGACTTTGAGCAATAAGAAAAATCAAGGAAACATGTCACCACCCAAGAAACACTGTATTTTTCCAGTTACCAATCCCCCAAAATGGAGCTCTACAAATTTCCCGACAAATTTAAAATAATTGTTATGAAAAAGCACAGTGAGCCACAAAGAGAACACAGATAACTTAATGAAATCAGGAAAACAGCACATGAACCAAATGAGAAGTTCAACAAACAGAAATAAAAAACAAACAGAATATGTAGGTCAGAAGATACAAACTGGCAGATACGTAGGAAGAACGAGTCTAGAGATGTAATGAACACGTGAGGATTGTAGGTAATAAAACTGTACTAGATCCTGGATTCATGCTATTAATCAATGAGTAGATTTTAGCTGCTCTTGCCATAAAAAAGGGTAATTATGTGAGATGATGGATATTTAATTTGCTTCATTATGGTAACCTGTTTACTATATATGTACTCTATAGCATCATATTGTATACAAGCATACTTTAGAGACAGTGTGGGTTCAGTTCCAGTCCATTTCAAGAAAGAAAACATCACAATAAAGTGGGTCACATGAACTTTTTGTTTCCTAGTGCATATAGAAGTTATGTTTACCCTATGCTGTAGTCTATTAGGTGTGCAATAGCATTATGCCTAAAAATAAAATGAGCCAGGTGCAGTAGCTCACACCTGTAATCCCAGCACTTTGGGAGGCCAAGGTGGGCACATTATGTGAGGTCAGGAGTTCAAGACCAGCCTAGCCAACATAGTGAAACTCCATCTCTGATGCTGCCTATTCTCCTGTTTTCTCTGTGTGTTTTCTGAAATGGCCTCGAACACCTGCCAGACTGTCTGCCTCAGGGGCAAGTCCACCTCTTTGTTTTCGCTTTTGCATGCCACGTGACTTCTTAAACACATACTCCCTGTAATTCATGTTCCTGCAGCTCTTGCTGCATTTGCATGACAACAAAGACATGAGCTTCCTTGCAGGTATCCCCTGAGATTTATACTTGTTTTTACCCTACCAACTTGGATGACTTCCAACCCTTCCCCAGTCTCTTGGCACATTGTGGGGACAGACACTAATTGGAACCCTGGCTCTGCCAGCAACTTATGACTTGCCATATGCTTTTTGTTCCTGTTACGCTCTAGGGGTAAGTTTTTCAGTGGCTTTTGAAGCAGTTTGTCCACCTGCATAGGGCCTCACTCTGCGGCCCTTTAAAAGCCCCACATACTTGGTTTTTTTGAGTTAGAACCCCTCGGGAAGGAGACAAAGTTCTTCCTTTGCCATTTGTGAGTTCTTACTCCAAGCCCCAAGTTCTCTGGAGGTTACTACTTTATGTCAAGAGGGCAAATAAACGCTTCCCTCTAGAATCCAAGGGTTGCTGTTTTTGTGAGCATATGAAGGCTTCCCATGAGTATTCCTCTCACATCCTCCCACTTCTTCCTGTAGCCTCCATTCCTCTAATCACTTCCATGCCCTTCTCAACATGCATCAAGACCTTCAAGGTCATATTCAAAGGAAGTGAAGTCCAGCCCCCTTGAGGCAGTTAGCTGAAAAGCAGGCCTCTTTTCTACTTAAAAAACATGGAAAATGGGAATCTGAGAAAAGATAATGGTTTTGTTGCTAAAATGCTCCAAGTGAGAGTCACTATGAGGTCATGGAGACAAGGATATTGGCCAGCCCAAGACCGTAGGCACAAGAGACCCACAGGACAGAGATAAAGCTTGGTCCCAGACTAACAGATTACCATTAGAAAAGAGATGAAGGCAAGGTTAGGGGTATATGGTAAGACTGGTTCATTCTGGAACCCCAAGGATAAACAAGGAGCCCACTGCTCACTCCAGTATCTTCTCTGTTCTCAAGTGCATAATTGTGATGAGATGGGACCAAGGTAAAGGGTACATGGTAAGACCGGCTCATTCTGGAACCCTAAGGATGAATAGGGGATGCCCCATATAAGATAACAGGAAAGTAAGAGGGGACACCT
Source organism: Symphalangus syndactylus (assembly GCF_028878055.3). Lineage (NCBI taxonomy): Eukaryota > Metazoa > Chordata > Mammalia > Primates > Hylobatidae > Symphalangus > Symphalangus syndactylus. The sequence continues at coordinate 119,021,623 of NC_072426.2, read as the reverse complement.
TGTTTTTACTTTTTTCTCCTCTGTTCTCTCTTCACAGACAGGTAATCTTGTCTCGATACCACAGGATATGCCCCTTGGATGTATCACCCAAAACAGAAAGATCTCCCCAAACCTTGAAACAAGAAACTAGTTTTCCTTTGTAATACGATTTGGCTTAAAAATGAAAGGGGAGGAAATTACAGAAGTCAGCCTTGGAACCTAGTGCCACTGTGCAGGAGGTCCTCAGATTAGCCTCTTCAGTCTTTCATAACTGAGAGCAGAATAAGGACAGGGCTAAGGAAAAGGAGAAACAAAGGGAAAGGAGGTGAGCTCAACTATTGGCTGCTCTGCAAGCCCACTAGCCCCCTCCAGGTTGCCCTACGGACACTTCTCCAGGTAACTACCATTGGTGCAGGAAGCCAGGGCACTGGAAGGCACTGCCCCAATGGGATAAAAGCTATGTGCATGGCTTGCCCCTTCTGCCAGAAGGTCGGCCACCGGAAATGAGACTGCTCCAAGGGCCAAGCCACCCCTGGGACAGAATCCCAACTCCTGATGGCCTTGAGCTGAAGGGACTGTCTGCTCTGACTGGCTTCCAAATCAGACACTGTCATCAACAGGACAAAGTTGAGGGCAACTCTGGAGGTGGTAAGTAAACTTATAAATTTCCCTTTTGGGTTCAAGAGCTGCCTACTCTGTGCTAATCTCCTTCTCTGAGCAACTTTCCTCCAAATCCTGTCAGGTAATGGGGAAATGGCACCCCCTCCCTCCAAAAGAAAAAATTCACATCCCTTTATATTACTTAAGGGACCAGTCCCTGGTGATGTCTAAATACTCAATACCTCGTTAGGGCAAAAATATATTTTCCAAGATGGGTGCTTGCTTAATATTTACTTGACCTCTGAATTCATCTTTCTAATAGCTCTATTTCTCCTAGGAAACCTACCTAAATCTTTAACCAATAACTTCATCCTAGACAGTCCTACCCAGTGGTATAGAAATAGCCCACACTTATTCAGACAAGCACTAGCAAAAGTCTAACTGAACAATCTCTTGGGGTGGGATAACTTCTCCAGTACAGTATGTAAATAACCTCCTCATTTGTTTGCCCTTTACAGAACTTGCAAAGCAACATGCGGTACAAATCTTAACTTTCTAATGGAAGGAAAATGATTTTTGTTGAATTCAAAGGTTCTAAAGGCACGAAGGTTATAAAGAAGAGATTTTATATAAAAAAGTATCTTGTATGGTCCGGGCGCGGTGGCTCATGCCTGTAATCCCAACACTTTGGGAGGCTGAGGCGAGTGGATCATGAGGTCAGGAGATCGAGATCATCCTGGCTAACACAGTTAAACTCTGTCTCCACTAAAAAAATACAAAAAATTGGCTCATGCCTGGTGGCCCAGCACTTTGGGAGGCCAAGGTGGGCTGGATCACCTGAGGTCAGGAGTTCAAGACCAGCCTGCCCAACATGGTGAAACCCCATCTCTACTAAAAATCCAAAAATAAATTAGCCAGGCGTGGTAGTGGGCACCTGTAATCCCAGCTACTCGAGAGGCTGAGGCAGGAGAATCGCTTGAACCTGGGAGGTGGAGGTTGCAGTGAGCCAAGATCCCACCACTGCACTCTAGCCTGGGCGACAAGAGTGAAACTCTGTCTCAAAAAAAAAAAAAAAAAAAAAATTAGCTGGGCATGGTGGCAGGCCCTTTTAGTCCCAGCTACTGGGGAGGCTGAGGCAGGAGAATGGCATGAACCCAAGAGGCAGAACTTGCAGTGAGCCGAGATGGTGCCACTGCACTCCAGCCTGGGTGACAGAGCTAGACTCTTTGTCTCAAAAAAAAAAAAAAAAAAAAGAAAAGAATGTGTTTTCTTTTGTAACAGGACACAATTGGAGAAACTGGTTATTTTACCAAGACTTTGACTGGAATGGCATGCTTTTCTTTAAGGAATCAAAATGGAATTATGAAGCCAATAAAAGCTCCTTCGGAAAACTGCCCTCATACCTTGGCTACACAGTCCCTATACAGGGTTCCTGGCCTGTGGTAAGTAAAGAATATCACTTTATAACAGGTCTAGTAGCCCCAGGTTATTTTGAGATCACAAGAGGAGAGAAATTTACCTATGTCATACAGGTATTTGATGGTGCCAACCTAAGGCTTTAAAAAAGTTTTATCTGAAATTCCTTATGGAACACAGTTTTATTAAAGCCAATTTTAAAAGGAGTCTATATGGTACATAATTATTCTCACTGTGCTTTATGCAAATAACCATGCCAAGTATAATAAGACTAAAGCTTATGTTGTGAGCCAGTCAGTTCTATCATGATTTGTCTTTAATAAAACTGAGGACCGGAGAGAAAAAAATTCTGTTTCAAAAACTATGGTACACCTGTTATTAGATTCTAGTCTCATCAGTTTTTAAGTTTTTGTCTGCAATTTAGACTAACCCTGCTTATTCCTGTGAATCAACCAGTGATCTCTGGCTGCAGCTCAGAAGAAACAAGATGGATGGGTAATGTAAAAATCTGGATCAATATTCTAATTCTGGGCACATGTTGGAATCAGCTAGCAAACCCATGCACCCAAGTGTCAGCAGGCATAACTATAGCCACCAGCTACCTGAGGATATTGGCAGTCTCGGAATTTTTTGGAGCTATCATCACCCCCTTATTTTGGCTTGGCATTCTTCTAATTCTAATAATCCTATTTGTTGCCTCTCACCTTCAGGCCATCAAGCTCCAGATGATCATCAGTGAGGGATACTGTCCTCTCAATATTCAAGAGCCACCCATCTACAAAGGACCCCTAGACTGCTCATCACTGGGACACGACAGAGGCAAAATCCTGTCCCTGTCTCTTTTGGACCTGGTTGGATACTGCTTTCACCAACCCATGGAACCAGCTCTGCCATGACAGCTAGCAAGAGGCCAAGACCTGCAGAACAATCACTACCACCCCTCTCTGTCAGCAGGAATCAGTTACAGAAGACTGACCTTCATCCATTTTCCCCAAAGAATTGGGGTACTGGACTCTTGAGGGGGAAAATGTTAAAGTAGGTAGCTAGTCAGGCACAAGCAGGGCAGGAGACGGCCTAGCCTCCAACCTTGCCACACATACACACCAGAAATGTCAGGCAACCATCAGGTTATGGTCAGGTGATTGCTAACTGTCTCTTTAAAATAGTAATTGGTCACAGCCAATGCTAGGGAAAGGCAGTCTCCCAATAAATAGAAACACCTGAAACTGGTGATCAGCGGCATCCCGATAAGATCTCAGGAGTTTGAGGAATGGGCTCAAGCTTGCACATTAAGAGGCAAAATAGTGGAGTTTAACTAGTATATGGCCTTCTAGAGACATTTGACTGGTAAGGGAAGAATGCCTCAAATGAGCATGTATACAACTCCAGTAAACACACTGTGCATGCTCTCCTCTCAAGTGTTAGCAGGCCACTGCAAGTGCAGACAGCCCACCCAAGGGAAGAAACAGGGAAGAAGGGATGCAAGCCCTTGGAAGTATGCTAACGTATGAAACCCCAAGCCAAAGGTCAAACTGCGCACTTGATCTCTCAAGTTGCCCGCTTTAGCCTCTTCCAAGGTAATCTCTCAAGTCACCTGCTTCACCCTCTTCCAAGTGTGCTTTACTTTCTCTCATTCCTGCTCTAAAGCTTTTCAATAAACTTTGACTCCTGCTGAAACTTGCTTTGGTCTCTCCTTCTGCTTATGCCCTTCAGTCAAATTCTTTCTTCTGAGGAGGCAAGAATTGCGATTGCTGCAGACCTGTATGGATTTGCCACCAGTAACAAAACTTTCAAAAATCAAAGACAGAGAGAATTTTGGAAGCAGCAAGAAAAAACATTTGTCCTAATTTCAAATTATATTAGAAAACTGTAGCAATCAAAAGAGCATGGCACTGGCATAAAAACAGACACACAGGCCAATGAAAAAGAATAGAGAACCCAGAAATAAACCCACGCATATACAGTTAGCTAATCTTCAACAAAAGCACCAAGAATACACAATAGGGAAAGAATAGTGAAGGAAATTAAAATATTTTATCCAAAAATAAATTTCTTTGACATATTTTTAAATAGCTGCTACTTGGCCAGCAGAGAGAAGTGGCCTTGTGAAGCTATTCTTTTTTTTTTTTTTTGAGACGGAGTCTCGCTCTGTCACCCAGGTTGGAGTGCAGTGGCGCGATCTCGGCTCACTGCAAGCTCCGCCTCCCAGGTTCATGCCATTCTCCTGCCTCACCCTCTCCGAGTAGCTGGGACTACAGGCGCCCGCCACCACGCCCGGCTAATTTTTTGTATTGCTAGTAGAGACAGGGTTTCACTGCGGTCTCCATCTCCTGACCTCGTGATCCGCCCGCCTCTGCCTCCCAAAGTGCTGGGATTACAAGCGTGAGCCACCGCGCCCAGCCGTGAAGCTATTCTAAGTGGGGGAAATTTGCATCTGTAGAGAATCTCCATTAATGAAGCCATTCCCCCTCCCCTTTCTATGCCTCCCCCCAGATCCAGGAGAGGTTGAGAGTCTGACACCTTTATTATTTATTTATTTAAAACTTTTTCCTCCAATACTGGCAGATGAACTGACACCTTTAAAAATCTGAAAAGAAACATTTACCATCTATTCTCTCTGAGGGAGGCTTCATCAACATAAAAAAGCCATCTTTGCCAGCCAAGACTCCTCATTTCTCTCTCTCTAAACCTGCCTTGCCACTAAGCCTGATTTACCTGTTTCTGGACATGATCTGAGTCTGCATTCTTTGCTGTGGCCTCAGGATAATATACACGTTTCTGTAACTCACTGGGAAGTTGGGCTTTTATTCTGAAGGCTCCCGTGGATGCATGTTAAATAAATTTTTATGCCTTTTCTTTTATTAATCAATCTGCCTCGTGTCAGTGATTTTTAGCAAAGCTTTAGAGAGCCAAGAGCCTATGGTTCCCACAGTAGTCTCGTCAATAATTAGGCCGAGAAAACTGGATATCGACACATAAAAGAAAGAAATTATACTCTTATCTTACACTATACACAAAAATCAACTCAAAATAGATTAAAGAATTAAATATAAGACCTGAAAACAAGAAACTCCTAGACAACATAGGGACAAAGCTTTCTGACATTGGTCTTGGTAGTGAATTTTGGATATAACATCAATAGCAAAGTTTACTAAAGCAAAAATAAACAAATGGAACGATATTAAACAAAAACTTTCTACACAGGAAAGGAAACTGTCAGGCCCCTGAGCCCAAGCCAAGCCATCGCATTCCCTGTGACTTGCACGTATACATCCAGATGGCCTGAAGTAACTGAAGATCCACAAAAGAAGTAAAAACAGCCTTAACTGATGACATTCCACCATTGTGATTTGTTCCTGCCCCACCCTAACTGATCAATGTATTTTGTAATCTCCCTCACCCTTAAGAAGGTACTTTGTAATCTCCCCCACCCTTAAGAAGGTTATTTGTAATTCTCCCTACCCCAGCGAATGTACTTTGAGAGATCCACCCCCTGCCCCCCAAAACATTGCTCCTAACTTCACCGCCTATCCCCAAACCTATAAGAACTAATGATAATTCACCACCCTTTGCTGACTCTCTTTTCAGACTCAGCCCACCTGCACCCAGGTGAAATAAACAGCCATGTTACTCACACAAAGCCTGTTTGGTGGTCTCTTCACACGGACGCGCATGAAAGAAACTATCAACGAAATGAAAAGAAAACTGACAGAATAAGGGGAAATATTTGCAAACCATATCTCAGATAAGGAGTTAATATCCAAAATATATAATGAACTTGTAAACCAAAAATAAAATTCTAGGCCGGGCGCGGTGGCTCAAGCCTGTAATCCCAGCACTTTGGGAGGCCGAGGCGGGCGGATCACGAGGTCAGGAGATCGAGACCACGGTGAAACCCCGTCTCTACTAAATATACAAAAAAATTAGCCGGGCGTGGTGGCGGGCGCCTGTTGTCCCAGCTACTCGGAGAGGCTAAGGCAGGAGAATGGCGTGAACCCGGGAGGCGGAGCTTGCAGTGAGCCGAGATTGCGCCACTGCACTCCAGCCTGGGCGACAGAGCGAGACCCCATCTCAAAAAAAAAAAAAAAAAAAAAGATCTAGATACAACGTATGTGCCTATCAATAAAGAATGGATAAAGAAAATGTGGTATATACATACAATGGAAAATTATTCAGCCTTAAAGAGAAGGACATCTTGGTTTATGTGACAACATGGATGCACCTGGAGGACCTTATGCTAAGTGAAATTACTCAGCCACAGAAAGACAAAAACTACATGATTTCACTCATATGTGTAATCTAAAAAGTCAAAGTTATAGAAGCATAGTAGAACAGTGGTTACCAGGAGGTGTGAGGTAAGATAAATGGGGAATTTTTGGTCAAAGAGTACAAACTTTCAGTTATAAGAGAATATGTAAGGAGACCTTATGCACATTATGGTGACTGGTTAATTAAAATGTATACTTAAAATTTGCTAAGACAGCCTGGCATGGTGGCTTACGCTTGTAATCTCAGCACTCTGGGAGGCCAAGTTGGACAGATCACAAGGTCAGGAGTTTGAGACTAGCCTGGCCAACATGGTGAAATCACATCTCTACTAAAAACACAAAAATTAGTCAGGCATGGTGGCAGGAGCCTGTAATCCTAGCTACTTGGGAGGCTGAGGCATGAGAATCACTTGAACCTGGGAGGCAAAGGTTGCAGTGAGCCGAGATCAGACCACTACACTCCAGCCTGGGTGACAGAGTGAGACCCTGTCTCAAAAAAAAAAAAAAAAAAAAAAAAAAAAAAAAAAATATATATATATATATATATATATATATATATATATATATTGCTAAGAGAGTAGGTCTGTTTTTGTTTGTTTGGTTGGTTGGTTGGTTTTGTGCTGTTTTTTTAGACCGAATCCTGCTCTGTCACAGGCATGCTCCACCATACCCAGCTAATATTGTTTTTGTATTTTTAGTAGAGATGGGTTTCACCATGTTGGCCAGGCTGGTCTCAAATTCATGATGTCAAGTGATCCGCCTGCCTTGGCATCCCAAAGTACTGGGATTACAGGTGTGAGCCACAGTGCTGGGCCTACAATTTTTATTTGTCAATCATATCTCAGTAAAGTGAGAGAAAAAAAAGAACCTGAAAGAAACACAGCAACCCTGGCAAAAGGGCTGGGCCCAGAAACTGATCATGTTTCACTTACCTTTGACATCTGTAGTCTCTTGGGTACCAGCCCAGCAGAGAAGATGACAGGCAGAACTGTTTGGCAATGACATCCTAAGGAAAGCAAGTAGAAGAAACAAGTTACAAATTTATGGATCTGTAAGTCATATGAAGCCTATGGACTTACAGGGATTTCCATTCATCTTTTTTTAAACTTTCATTTTAGGTTTGGGGGTACATGTGAAGGTTTGTTATTTAGATAAACTCGTGTAATGGGGGTTTGTTGCACAGATTACTTCATCACCCAGGTATTAAGTCTAATACCTGGTAGCAATTTTGTTCTCCTCCTCTCCCTCCTCCCACTTTCCACCATCCAGTAGACCCCAGTGTCTGTTGTTCCATTCTTTTTTTCTTTTTTTTTTTTTTTTGAGACAGAGTCTCGCTCTGTTGCCCAGGCTGGAGTGCAGTGGCGCAATCTCAGCTCACTGCAAGCTCCGCCTCCCGGGTTCACGCCATTCTCCTGCCTCAGCCTCTCCGAGTAGCTGGGACTACAGGCACCCACCACCACGCCCGGCTAATTTTTTTTTTTTGTATTTTTAGTAGAGACGGGGTTTCACCGTGGTCTCAATCTCCTGACCTCATGATCCACCCCCCTCAGCCTCCCAAAGTGCTGGGATTACAAGCGTGAGCCACTGCGCCTGGCCTGTTGTTCCATTCTTTTTTTGAGAGGGAGTCTCACGCTGTCACCAGGCTGGAGTGCAGTGGTGTGATCTTGGCTCATTGCAACCTCCTCTTCCCTGGTTCAAGTGATTCTCCTGCCTCAGCCTCCTGAGTAGCTAGGACTACAGGCACACACCACCAAGCCCAGCTAATTTTTGTATTTTTAGTAGAAACAGGGTTTCACCATGTTGGCCAGGATGATCTGGATCTCTTCACCTGGTGATTTGCCCACCTCGATCTCCCAAAATGCTGGGATTACAGGCGTGAGTCACTGCACCCAGGCATGTTGTTCCTTTCTTTGTGTCCAGGTGTTCTCATCATTTAACTCTCACTTATAAATGAGAACATGCGGTATTTAGTTTTCTGTTCCTGCGTTAGTTTGCTAAGGATAATGGCCACCACCTCCATCCATGCTTCTGCAAAAGACATGATCTTGTTCTTTTTTGTGACTGCATAGTATTTCATGATGTATATGTACCCCATTTTCTTTTTACAACCTGTCATTGATTGGCATTTAGGTTGATTCTATGTCTTTGCTGTTGTGAATAATGCTCCAGTGAACATTCGCATGCATGTGTCTTTATGTTGGAATGATTTATATTCCAGAAAGATTTTATGACATAGATGCCAAAAGCAATCACGACAAAAGCCAGAGTTGACAAAGGGGATCTGGTTAAACTTAAGAGCTTCTGTACAGCAAAGGAAACTATCAACAGGTAAACAGACAACCACAGAAGAGGATAAAACATTTGCAGACTATGCATCTGACAAAGGTCTAATATCCAGCATCTAAAAGAACTTAAACAAATTTGCAAGAAAAAAACAAACGATCCCATTAAAAAGTGGTCAAGGAACATAAACAGACACATTTCAAACAAAGACCTGTGGCCAAAAAGCATATGACAAAAAGCTCATTATCACTGATCATTAGAGAAATACAAATTAAAACCACAATGAGATACCATCTTACACCAATCAGAATGGCTATTATTAAAAAAGTCAAAAATAACAGATGCTGGCAAGGTTGCAGAGAAAAGAGAACACTTGTACACTGTATTGTGGAAAGCAGTATGACAATTCCTGAAAAAGCTAAGAATAGAACTACCATTCTACCCAGTGATCCCATTACTGGGTATTTACTCAGAGGAATACAAATCATTCATCTTTTTATTTGGTTTCTTAAACATTTGTTTGTTTTCTTCCACCCTTTCCATACTCCCAACTGTAATCACACAATCCCATTAAATAAACTACAGTTGGACTTTCTTATCATCTTCAGTGATTTGTTTGTTCTCTAATCTGTCATAAAAGGGTAATATTTTCAACTTCTGTGCATGAAAAGCTCAAACATTAAGTTCATAATTATTTCAAAGGGATTTATGAGTGTTTCTCTAGGGAGCTGTTTTCAAAATAAGATAAGTGCTCTGAATGGGATAAGAAAGATTACAGTAATTATGTTGGTTTCTGAAAAAACTAAAAACTTAATATCAGCGGAATAACTTGGGGACTCACAGATGCAGTGTGTATCCTTTGAAACACATCTGTATCCCAGTTTCCTTGAATCCAAATATGACACCCTAAGCAAGCAGGGACCGGGTGGGAAACGCAGGTTATTTTGTATGGAATGAACAAAGTCATCAATTTCTAGATTACACATGGTAGATTACCAATTACACATGGTGGCAATTATTTTAGGGCCTCTGATTGAGGGAGGAGGGTCCTCATGCTTCAGGAACCTGTAACTCTGTGAGGCAGGAGTAGAGTAGAATAGATTTCAGCCTAACGAGCCCTAAAATATTCCTGTACATGTATTCAGCACACAAACCAGCCCTAATTATTCCTGAGACAGGGGCTGGTGGTCTACCCTGCATCTTTCTTCTCCTACTGACAGCATCAGTTGAATCAGCTGGGCGTATGAATTTTAAAGTGCAGATTTTTTAGCTCAATCCCCAGTAATTATTCTTCAGTAGATTTGGGGCAGATGGTCTGATACAGGTGGTCACTGGGCCAGTTCCCTGACTTCTACAGGAGCCACTTCTTTGCTTCTCTTAATATATTTTATCACTAAACACCATAGTTTGGGCTTGTTTTTTTGAATTTTATATAAACAGAATTATACAGCATGTCACCTGGTTCAAAATGCCCAACATTATGTTTGTGAGATTATTGAGTGGAACCATAGTTTTTTCTTATTCATTACTACACAGTATTCCATTGTATGACTATGCCACTGTTGACTCTTCTGCCAGTGAATAGTACTTATTCTACATTTTGCTTCTTTTAGTTTTTTTTGGCTATTATGAAAAGTACAGCTAAGAACACTATTGTACATGTCTCTCGACGTACATGTGAAAGTGCATTTCAGTTGGAGTAGAATTGCTAAGTCTACAATATCCATAGAATCAACTGTAGACAGTAAAACCAAACTTTTGCTAAAGAGCGATATCAACGTACATTCCCATCAGCTGTATATGAGAGATCTTATTGTTAGGCATTCTTACCAACACTTAGTAGGTTTTTTTTTAGACTCAAGGGCTACATGTGCAGGTATGTTACATGAATATATTGTGTGATGCTGAAGTTTAGGCTTATATTGAACCTGTCACCCAAATAGTGAACTTAGTACCCAATAGGTAGATTTTTTTGTTGTTGTTGTTTTCTTTTTTTTTTTTTTTGTGAGCAACATGGCTGTTTATTTCACCTGGGTGCAGGTGGGCTGAGTCCGAAAAGAGAGTCAGCAAAGGGAGATAAGGGTGGGGCTGTTTTATAGGATTTGGGTAGGTAAAGGAAAATTACAGTCAAAGGGGATTTGCTCTCTGGCGGGCAGGAGTGGGGGTCGCAAGGTGCTCAGTGGAGGTGCTTTTTGAGCCAGGATGAGCCAGGAAAAGGACTTTCACAAGGTAATGTCATCGCTTAAGGCAAGGACCGGCCATTTACACTTCTTTTGTGGTGGAATGTCATCAGTTAAGGTGGGACAGGGCATATTCACTTCTTTTGTGATTCTTCAGTTACTTCAGGCCATCTGGGCGTATACTTGCAAGTCACAGGGGATGCGATGGCTTGGCTTGGGCTCAGGAGCTTGACATTCCTGCCTTCTTGTATTAATAAGAAAAATAAAAATAGTGTTGAAGTGTTGGGGTGGCGAAAATTTTTTGGGGGGTAGTATGGAGAGAGAGAATGGGTGTTTCTCAGGGCTGCTTCAAGTGGGATTAGGGGCGGCGTGGGAACCTAGAGTGGGAGAGATTAAGCTGAAGGAAGATTTTGTGGTAAAAGGTGATATTGTGGGGTTGTTAGAAGAAACATTTGTCATGTTGAATTATTGGTGATGGCCTGGATATGGTTTTGTATGAATTGAAAAATTAAATGGAATAAGAGAAGGAGAAAAACAGGTATAAAAGGTCTAAGAATTGGGAGGACCCAAGACCTCTGGTTAGAGAGTGCCTAAGGAGATTCAGCATAGTCCTGCCAGCAAAGATTATTTATTTACTTCAAGAGCTAAGAGTGGCAGTTTGGGGATAGCATGAGGAGATATCAGCTGTGATGGCTTGGAGAAACAGTGTAAACTGGCAGAGTAAACAAGAGCAGGGCATGTATGAGTAGTTGAGAATGGAGAATAGGAGTATGACTAGACAGAAAATAGTAGGGATGACAAGTTATTTGGGGGCACAGTCTAAGTTGGTCTGGTGTCTGGAATGAGACTGGGGCCTAATACAAAGGAGCTCAAATTGGCTGTACCTTGTAGCATTCTGAGGACAGGTCTGACTTCTGAGAAGGGAAAGTGGTAAAAGTATTGTCCAGTCCTTTTTAAGTTGGTGGCTGAGCTTGGTGAGGTGTGTTTTTAAAAGACCTTTAGTCTGTCACTGAATACTAAGAGCCTGAAAAAATGCTTGGCTGATTTGACTAATAAAGGCTGATCTGTTATCAGACTGTATAGAGGTGGGAAGGCTAAACTGAGGAATTATGTCTGACAGAAGGGAATGACAAGGCTAAACTGAAGAATTATGTCTGACAGAAGGGAAGAAATGACTGCGATGGCCTTCTCAGACCCTGTAGGAAAGGACTCTACTTATCCAGTGAAAGTGTCTACCCAGACTAGGGGGTATTTTAGTTATCTTACTCGGGGCATGTTGAGTAAAGCTAATTTGCCAGTCCTGGGTGGAGGCAAATCCTTGAGCTTGATGTGTAGGGAAGGGAGGGGACCTGAATAATCCATGAGGAGTAGCAGAATAGCAGATGGAATACTGAGAAGTTATTTCTTTGAGGATAGATTTCCACAATAGAAAGGAAAAGAGAGGTTCTAAAAGGCGGGCTAGTGGCTTGTACTATAGCATAGCCTGCCTTTACTGGTGTGTGGCGATTAGGCCTGGTGGAACTGCCATCAATAAACTAAGTGTGATCAGGGTGAGAACCAGGGAAGAAGGAAATGTGGGGAAATGGGGTGAATGTCAGGTGGATCAGAGAGATGCACTCATGAGAGTCAGGTGTGGTATCTGGAATAATGTGGGAGGCCAGATTGAAGTCTGGGGCAGGAACAATGGTAATTGTGGAGACTTAACAAAGAGTGAGTGTAGCTGAGGGAGCTGGGGGAGCAGAAAGTATATGCATCAGGTGTGAGTAAGAAAATAGACTTTGGAAATTATGAGAGCTGTAGAGAGTGAGTTGAGCATAGTTTGTGATTTTTAGGGCCTCTAAAAGTATTAAAGCAGCGGCAGCCACTGCACGCAGACATGAGGGCTAGGCTAAAACAGTAAGGTCAAGTTGTTTGGACAGAAACGCTACAGGGTGCGGTCCTGGCTCTTGCGTAAGAATTCTGACCGAACTAACCATGCCTAGGAAGGAAAGGAGTTGTTGTTTTGTAATGGATTGAGGTTTGGGAGATTAATTGGACATGATCAGCAGGGAGAGCACGTGCGTTTTTATGAGAATTATGCTGAGATAGGTAACAGATGAGGATGAAATTTGGGCTTGACTGAAGTAATGGGAGCTCTCTGTGAAACCTTGCAGCAGTACAGCCCTGGTAATTTGCTGAGCCTAATGGATGTCAGGGTCAGTCTAAGTGAAAGCAAAGAGAGGCTGGGACGAGGGGTGCAGGGGAATAGTGAAAAAAGCATCTTTAATATCGAGAATGGAACAGTGAGTTGTGGAGGAAGGTATTGAGGACAAAAGAGTGTACGGGTTGGGCACCACAGGATGGATAGGCAAAACAATTTGGTTGATAAGGCACAGATCCTGAACTAATCTGTAAGACTTGTCCGGTTTTTGGACAGGTAAAATGGGGGAATTGTAAGGAGAGTTATAGGTTTTAGAAGCCCATGCTGTAGCAGGCGAGTGATAACAGGCTTTAATCCTTTTAAAGTGTGCTGTGGGATGGGATATTGGCATTGAGCAGGGTGAGGGTGATTAGGTTTTAATGGGATGGTAACGGGTATCTGATCAGTTGCCAGGGAAGCAGTAGAGATGTCCCATACTTGTGGGTTAAGGTGGGGGGATACGAGAGGAAGACAGGAAGGAGGCTTTGGGTTGGGGAGAAGGGCGGCAATGAGATGCAGCTGCAGTCCAGGAATAGTCAGGGAAGCCGATGATTTGGTTAAAATATCTCAGCCTAATAAGGGAACTGGGCAGGTGGGGATAACTAAAAAAGAGTGCATAAAAGAGTGTTGTCCGGGCCGGGCGCGGTGGCTCACGCCTGCAATCCCAGCACTTTGGGAGGCCGAGGCAGGCAGATCACGAGGTCAGGAGATCGAGACCATCTTGGCTAACACGGTGAAACCCTGTCTCTACTAAAAATACAAAAAATTAGCCGGGCGCGGTGGCAGGCGCCTGTAGTCCTAGCTACTCAGGGGGCTGAGGCAGGAGAATGGCGTGAACCCCGGGAGGCGGAGCTTGCAGTGAGCTGAGATTGTGCCACTGCATTCCAGCCTGGGCTACAGAGCAAGACTCCGTCTCAAAAAAAAAAAAAAAAAGAAGTGTTCTCCAAGTTGGCACCAGAGTGGGGGAGTTTTCAGTGGTTTAGAAGCCTGGCTGTCAATACCCACAACAGTTATGGAGGCAAGAGAAACAGGCCCTTGAAAAGAAGATAATGTGGAGTGGGTAGCCTCCGTATTGACTACGGGGACGGACTTACCTTCCACTGTGAGAGTTACCCGAAGCTCGGCGTCTGTGTTGGTCTACGGGGCTTCCGAGGTGATCGGGCAGCATCAGTCTTCAGCCGCTAAGCCAAGAAGGAGTCAGTCAGAGGGCCTTGGGCCAGAGTTCCAGGGGCTCTGGGAGTGGCTGCCAGGTGAGTTGAACAGTTTGATTTCCAGTGGGATCCCGCACAGATGGGACACAGCTTAGGAGGAATCCTGGGCCACAGGCATTCCTTGGCCTGGTGGTCAGATTTCTGGCACTTGTAGCAAGTTCCTGGGGGAGGAGGTTCTGGAGGAACGCCTGGCTGCTGCGGTACAGGCGTTTGGAAGTTCTTGTGTGCTGGAGATGTGGCTGGGGTTTGTCTCACAGTGGAGGCAAGGAATTGCAACTTTTTTCTATTATTGCACACCTTGAAGGTGAGGTTAATTAAATCCTGTTGTGGGATTTGAGGGCCGGAATTTAGTTTTTGGAGTTTTATTTAATGTCGGGAGCAGATTGGGTAATAAAATGTATTTTGAGAATAAGACGGCCTTTTGACATTTTAGGGTCTAGGGCTGTAAAGTGTCTCAGGGTTGATGCCAAAAGAGTCATGAACTGGGCTGGATTTTTATATTTGATGAAAAAGAGCCTAAACGCTATCTGATTTGGGATAAAGAAAAAAGAGCATTAACCTTGACTATGCCTTTAGCTCTAGCCACCTTTTTAAGAGTAAATTGCTGGGCAGGTGGGGGAGGGCTAGTCACGGAATGAAACTGTAAGCCGGACCCATTGTGAGGAGGGGAGGTGATAAAAAGATTATAGGGCAGAGGAGTGGAGGCTGAGGAAGAATTCAGACCTAGCTCGGCCTGGTGAGGAGCAGCTTGGGGAGAAGGGGAGAGGTCAGATTGGTCTATAGAAAAGGAAGAGTAGAAAGACTCAGTGACACTTGGGGTTGGGATTGAGAGGACAGGCAGGAGGGAAAGAAGGAAGATTTGGTATGACTTGCATTGGGCACAGAGACTAGGAAGGGACTGCTGTGTAAAAGAATGCCTGGACATCAGGCACCTCAGACTGCCCATTTTACGACAAGAATTTAGATCTTGTAGGATGGGAAAATTGAAAGTGCCATTTTCCGGCTATTTGGAACTACTGTCAGTTTGTATTGGGGTCAAGCGGCATTGCAGAATAAGATGCTTAGATTTTAGATCAGGTGAGAGTTGAAGAGGTTTTAAGTTCTTAACACAGGCTAAGGGAGAAGGAGGAATGGAAGGTGGAAGCTTGCCCATAGCGAAGGAGGCAAGCCCAGAGAAAAGAGTAGAGACATGGAGAAGGGGTGGGGGGTTCTTGCCCTCCAGAAAAGCAGAGAAGGGGTCGGGGCACAGAGATATAAGAGGTTGGGGCACAGAAATAAGGGATCAGGGCACAGAGATATAAGAAGCTGGGGTGTGGAAATAAGGGATTGGGGTGCAGAGATACGAGGTTGGGGTACTTGTTCCTCCCCCAGAAAAGCGTGACTTGCCACAAACGGTGAAGGAGAAGGGGTTGAGGGGTTCTTGCCCCTACCCCAGAAAATCAGAGAAGGGGTAGAGACATGGAGAGAAGGGGTTGAGGTATGTGCCCCTCCCCCAGAAAAGCGGGACTTGCCGCTAAGGGTGAAGGACCAAGGCAGGCGTCCCTGCGTGGTCTGACACGTTTGAAACGTGGGTGAATAATCAGAGAGGCGTCCCTGCAATGATTAAACACCAAGGGAAGGCTGCCTTCCCAGTCCGTGACCGGTGCCGGAGTTTTGGGTCCACGGATAAAATGTGTCTCCTTTGTCTCTACCAGAAAATGAAAGGAATTGAAATTAAGAGAAGGGAGAGATTGAAGCATGGTGCCAAGATTGAAAGGAGAAAGAGGTTGAGGGATAGTGAGGGAAGTTGGAGAAGAGAGTAAAAAGAGGCTGCTTACCGGATTTGAAATTGGTGAGATGTTTCTTGGGCTGGTTGGTCTGAGGACCTGAGGTCGTAGGTGGATCTTTCTCACGGAGCAAAGAGCAGGAGGACAGGCGATTGATCTCCCAAGGGATGTCCCCCAATCCGAGTCACGACACCAAATTTCATGCGCTTCCGTGTGAGGAGACCACCAAACAGGCTTTGTATGAGCAAAATGGCTGTTTATTTTACCTGGGTGCAGGTGGGCTGAGTCTGAAAAGAGAGTCAGCCCCCAATAGGTAGTTTTTCAACCCTTGTTCCCTTCCCTTTCTGCCCTCAGTGTCTACTGTTCCATTTTTATATCCGTGTGTACCCACTGTTTAGCTCCCACTTATAAGTGAGAACATGCTGTGTTTGATTTTCTGTTTCTGCATTAATTCACTTACCAGCTGCATCCATGTTGCTACAAATGACATTATTTCATTCTTTTTCATGGCTGTGTAGTATTCCATGGGGTATACATACCACATTTTCTTTACCCAATCCACCATTGATGAGGACCTAAGTTGATTCCATGTCTTTGCTATGGTGAAGAGTGCTGCAATGAACATATGAGCACATGTGTCTTTTTGGTGAAATGATATACTTTCCTTGGGATATATACCCAGTAATAAGATTGCTGGGTCAATGGTAGTTCTATATTTAGTTCTTTGAGAAATCTCCAAACTACTTTCCACAGGAGCTGAGCTAATTTACGTTCCCACCAACAGTGTATAAATGTTCCCTTTTCTGTTCAACTTCATCAACATCTGTTATTTTTTGACTTTTTATTAGTAGCCATTCTGATTGGTGTGGGATGGTACCTCATTGTGGTTTTGGTTTGCATTTCTCTGATGATCAGTGATGCTGAGCATTTTCTTCATGTTTTTGGCCACTTGTTGTGTTTTTCTCTTGAGAAGTGTCTATTCATGTCCTTTGTGCAATTTTTTTTTTGAGACAAGGTCTCACTCTGTCACCCAGGCTGGAGTGCAGTGGCATGATCATAGCTCGCTACAGCTTCGACCTACCAGGCTCAACGAATACTCCCACCTCAGCCTCCTGAGTAGCTGGGACCACAGACACATGCCACCACATCTGGCTAATTCTTTTTTTGTGAGGTGGGGGAGTGGGGAGATGGGGTTGCCCTATGTTCCCAGGCTGGTCTCAGATTCCTGGGACAAGCAATCCTCTCTTCCTGCCTCGGCCTTTCAAAATGCTGGGATTACAGGTGTGAGCCACCACACCTGGCCCTTTGTGCCCTTTTTGATGGGTTTGTTGGGTTTTGTTGATTTAAGTACCTTATGGATTCTGGATAGTAGTCCTTTGTTGGATGCATAGGTTAAAAATATTTTCTCTCATTCCGTGGGTTGTCTCTTTACTCTGTTGATAGTTTCTTTGGCTATGCAGAAGCTCTGTGGTTTAATGAGGTCCCAATTGTCAGTTTTTGTTTTTGTTGTGTTTGCTTTTGATGACTTAGTCATGAATTCTTTGCCTATGGCAATGTCCAGAAGAGTGTTACGTAGGTGTTATCTTCTAGGATTATTATTATTATTATTATTATTATTATTATTATTATTATTTTGAGATGGAGTCTCGCTCTGTCGCCCAGGCTGGAGTGCAGTGGCGCGATCTCGCTCACTGCAAGTTCTGCCTGCCGGGTTCATGCCATTCTCCTGCCTCAACCTCCCGAGTAGCTGGGACTACAGGTGCCCGCCACCACGCCCAGCTAATTTTTTGTATTTTTAGTAGAGACAAGGTTTCACTACATTAGCCAGGATAGTCTTGATCTCCTGACCTCGTGATCCACCTGCCTTGGCCTTGCAAAGTGCTGGGATTACAGACGTTAGCCACCATGCCCGGCCTATTTTATTTATTTTATTTTTTTACGGAGGTTTGCTCTTGTTTCCCAAGCTGGGGTGCAATGGTGAGATCTCAGCTTACTGCAACCTCCACCTCCCGGGTTCAAGTGATTCTCCTGCCTCCGCCTCCCGAGTAGCTGGGATTACAGGTGCCTGTTACCACGCCCAGCCAGTTTTTTTCTGTTTTTAGTAGAAAGGGGGTTTCACCATGTTGGCAAGGCTGGTCTTGAACTCCTGACCTCAGATGATTCGCCCACCTAGGCCTCCCAAAGTGCTGGGATTACATGCATGAGCCACCGCACCCAGCCTCTTCTAGGATTTTTGTAGTTTGAAGTCTTACATTTAAATCTTTAATCCATCTTGAGTTAATTTTTTTTACATGGTGAAAGGTAGGGGTCAAGTTTTCTTCTTCTGCATGTGGTTAGCCAGTTTTCCTAGCACCATTTAATGAATAGTGTGTCCTTTCTCCTTTTTTATTTTTGTTGACTTTTTCACAGATCAGTTGGCTGTAGGTGTGTGGCTTAATTTCTGGGTTCTTTATTCTGTGCCATTGGTCTATGTTGACACTTAATATTAATGGTCTTTTAAATTTTAACTTTTCTGGAGGGTGTTTAGCATAAGCTCTTTGTGGTTTTAATTTGTGTTTTATGATTGCTAACGTGGTTGAGCACCTTTGGTATGTTTGTCGGTTATTTGGATATCTTGGTTTATTGATTTAATTTTGAAGTCTCCTATTTTTCTAGTGGGTTGTGTTTTTTTGGTATTAATTTGTAAGAGTTTTTACAAATTCATATGTATACACATATATGTATATAGGTACATATATGTCTCATAGATGCAAGCCTTTTATCAGTCACTAAGTTGAAAATATATTCTTCTCTGTGGCTTGCCTTTTTGTATGCCCTTAATATTGTATTTGGTTGAATAGAACTACTTAATTTTAAGGTAATTCAAAATTTATCTAACTTTTTCCTTGTGGTTAGTGCTTTCTGTGTTTTGTTTAAGAAATCTTTGCCAACCTTGAAATCATAAGATATTCTCCATATTGTCATCTAATGGTTTCATTGATTTGCCTTTTACACTTTGATATTTAATTCATCTGAATTAATTTATTTGGAATTGAAAACATCGCCTTTGCTGCTCTGCTGTCTTTTTTTATGAATCAAGTACTTGTATACGCATGGGTCTGTTTCTGGCTCTTGATTCTGCTCCACTGGTCTTTGCTTATTCTTGTTTCATAAAAGCACCCTGCCTTAATTACTGAAGCTTTATAATATGTTTGTTGTTGGTAGAACAAGACCCTCACCTTTTTGTTGTTGTTGTTGTTTTTGTTTGTTTGTTTTGAGAGTATCTCAGCTATTGCCTGGCTCTTTGTAGTTCCACATAAATTTTAGAATCATTGTGTCAAGTTCTACAAAAACACCTATTGGAACTGTATAAAATCTATAAATCAATTTGGGAAGAATTGACATTTTTACAATATCCTTGTATTAGTCCATTTTCACACTGCTATAAAGATACTGAGACTGGGTAATTTATAAACAAAAGAGGTTTAATTGACTCACAGTTCCACATGGCTGGAGAGACCTCAGGAAACTTACAATCATGGCAGAAGACAAAGCGTAAGCAAGGCACATCTTACGTGGTGGCAGGAGAGAGACAGCATGCAGGGGAAACTACCACTTTTAAACTATCAGATATCAGGAGAACACTTTCACTACCACAAAAGCAGCATGGGGGAACTGCCCCCATGATCCAATCACCTCCTACCAGGACCTTCCCTTGACATGTGAAAATTACAATTGGATATGAGATTTGGGTGGGACACAAAGCCAAACCACATCAATCATCTTTCAATTCATGAACATGGTTTGTATCTCCTTTTAAATTGCCTCTATTTTCTCTGATGTCTTCTAGTTTTCTGAGTGGAGATCTTGCACATCTTTGATTACATTTCTTCCTAGAGATGTGACTTATTTTAGCCATGTTGTAGGTGCCTTTTTTTTTTTTTTTTTTTGAGGTAGGGTCTCACTCTGTCACCCAGGCTGGAGTGCAGTGGTACAATCATGGCTCACTTCAGCCTCCATCTCCCAGGGTTAAGTAATCTTTCCACCTCAGCCTCCCAAGTAGCTGGAACCACAGACATGTGTCACCACCACCCGGCTATTTTTTTGATTTTTGCAGAGATGAAGTCTCACTATGTTCCCCAGGCTGGTATGTGGCATTTTTTACATCATTTTTAACTGTTACTGGTAAGCACTAACTTTTTAATTTCCTCTTTTAATTTAAATATTTATTAAAATTTTATATCATGCTATGTTTTCCTTTATTATAAAAATCATATATGCTTTTTCTTTACTTAAAAATGTTTCTGCTCTCCCTCCCACGTGTGTTACTTTTGTATTGCTGCTGTAACAAACTAGTGCTCCCTATTTGTCCTATGGCTTTCCATGAGCCCTGGCACAGTGCTACTTCATTTGAGAAGCATAACCTGACATGCTGCTGCTTTTTCACTCCGGAGTTTGTTTCTATAACTACCAATTCAGAAAGGAAAACCATTGCTTTTCAACAATTTTGGACTATTCTGAAAGGCTCAGTCACAGTTATCACAACTTTTTCTCTTTTCTGGGTTTGTGCTCCCCCTAAGCAACAATGAGGTTAATTGAAGGAGTCCAAGACTGACATAGAAAAGTAAATTTTGTCCTCTAGTGAAAAGGAGATGTGAACTCTGAAAATTTGAGATATGTCTCAGTTAATTTAGAAAGTTTATTTTGCCAAGGTTAAGGATGTGCGCCTATGACACAGCCTCAGGAAGTCCTGAGGACATGTGCCCAAGGTGGTCAGGGCACAGCTTAGTTTTATACATTTTAGGAAAACATGAGACATCAATCAATATATGTAGGAAGTACATTGGTTTGGTCTGGAAAGGCAGGACAACTTGAAGCAAAGGCAGGAAGACTCAAAGAGGGGAGGGAGCTTCCAGGTCACAGATAGGTAAGAGATGAAGAGTTGCATTCTTTTGAGTTTCTGATTAGCCTTTCCAAAGGAGGCAATCAGATACCCATCTATCTCATTGAGCAGAGGTGTGACTTTGAATAGAATGGGAGGCAGGGTGGCCCTAAGCAGCTACCAGCTTGACTTTTCCCTTTAGCTTAGTGATTTGGGGGCCCCAAGATTTATTTTTCTTTCAAAAGGGGTAGAAGGAAACCCCTGCACAAAATCCAATGTCTTCTGAAAGAGTGACTCCTCAGAAGCCCCTTAAGTGACATCAAGTTTGGTGTCAGGCTGCCATGTGGCTAGAATAGATTTTTCACCCTCTTCCAAACAGCATTTCCCATTGTTTTCTGATCATATAAGATCTATCTGGCTGGGCGCGGTGGCTCACGCTTGTAATCCCAGCACTTTGGGAGGCCGAGGCGGGCTTGTAATCCCAGCACTTTGGGAGGCCGAGGCGGGCGGATCACGAGGTCAGGAGATCGAGACCACGGTGAAACCCCGTCTGTACTAAAAATACAACAAAAAAAAGATCCATCTGGAGCACTTATTAAACATACATTCATCAGTGCTTCATTATGATAATCTCTAAGGAGAGTGACTTGAGAACTTTTATTTTTAAAAAGAACTTATCATTTTCATAATCAAACAAATGTAGTAACCAGCATTGCTCTCAAGGACTATCAAGGGGGTGGGAGTGATCAAGTTACAAGGGGCAAACCTCATTGTTGTTTCCAGGGTTTTTTAGTTTTCCTTGAGTATACACTCCTCAGATTGTTGCAAACCTTTGGTTAATTTTTAGAGTTTTGAAAAAGTTGACTTTGACAATTTGTGCAAGCAGTGAACATACAGAATATACATCCCTCTGTATATGCAGTTATATACAGAGGGATGGATATACAGGGGGCCCCTCTCTGCATTCTACAAGTTCTGTCCTTCACAAGTTTTCATTATTATTATGATTATTGTAAAATGCACACAAGAGAAAATTTATTATTTTAGTTATTTTTAAGTGTACATTTAGTGAAAGTAAGAACATTCACAATGTTGTGCAATGATCACTGCTATCCATCTCTAGAACTTTTTAGTCAACCCAAACAAAAACTCTATATTCATTAAACAATAACTCCCCATTTCCCCCTCTTCCTAGCCTCTGGTAACATGTATTCTACTTTTTGTCTGTATGATTTGCCTAGCCTAGGTATGTCATACAAAATTTGTCTTTTTATGTCTGACTTCATTCCCTTAGCATAAAGCTTTCAAGGTGCATCCATGTTGTAGCATGTGTCAGAATTGCATTCCTTTTTAAAGCCGAATAATATTCCATGGTATGTATGTACCACATTTTGTTTATTTCTTTATTGATGTATATTTGGGTTGTTTTCACATTTTGGCTATGGCTTTCACAAGTCTTTTATTTATCACACTTATGTATTATTCAATTCAAAGATTGTTTTCTAATTTTCGTTGTGATTTCATTTTTACTCATGGGTTATATGAGTGTATTGTTAAATTTCTATATATTTAGACATTTTCTAGTTTTGTTTTTGTCATTGATTTCCAGCTTAATAACACTTGTCATAAGGGAGGAGACCACCCCTCATATTGTCTTATGCCCAATTTCTGCCTCCAAAGAAAGAAAAAGTAAAAACTAAAATGCAGAAATCAAATCCACAAGCAGACGGCCCGGCGCCACACCCTGGACCTGGTAGTTAAAGATCGACCCCTTACCTAATCAGTTATGTTATCTATAGATTACAGACATTGTATAGAAAAGCACTGTGAAAATCCCTATCCTGTTTTGTTCCAATCTAATTACCGGTGCATGCAGCCCTCTGTCACGTTACCCCCTGCTTGCTCAATTGAGCATGACCCTCTCATGCACACCCCCTTAGAGCTGTGAGCCCTTAAAAAGGACAGGAATTGCTCACTCGGGGAGCTCGGCTCTTGAGACAGGAGTCTTGCTGATGCCCCTGGCCGAATAAACCCCTTCCTTCTTTAACTCAGTGTCTGAGGAGTTTTGTCTGTGGCTTGTCCTGCTACAGTCAGAAAACATACTCTGTATGATTTGAATTATTTGAAAATTGTTGCTTTTTGATGGCCTAAAATATGGTCTTTATAGCAGTGTGAAAATGGACTAATACAAAGATATTGTAAAAATGTCAGTTCTTACCAAATTGATTTATAGATTTTATACAGTTCCAATAGGTGTTTTGGTAGAACTTGACACAATGGTCAACCACATGTATATTCTGTGCTCGATAGGTTCAATACTATAGCTATGTCAATTAGGACAAGTATCTTAATCAAGTTCTTCAAATTTGGTTTGCCTTTATTATTTGCTTTTTTCCATCAGTTACTCAGAGAGGTATGTTAAAATGTTCAACTATGCTTGTGTATTTACTTATTTCTCCTTTTGGCTCTTTCAGTTTTACCTAATAAGCTTAGAGACTATGTTACTAGATGCAGACAAATTTAAGATTGCTATATCCTCCTATTTGGTTGCTAGAAAATGTCTCTCCTTAACCCTAATAGTACTTCCTGCCTTCTGACCATCCCATTTAAAGCCAGCCCTCCTCTCCACTCCCCAGCTTCCCCTGCCTCAATTTTTAAAGACTTTTTTTCTAAGAGCAGTTTTTCAGTCATAGCAAAATTAAGATGAACATACAGAGATTTCCCATAAGCCTCCTGTCCCTACAAATTCATAGCCTCCCCACTATCAACATCCCCCACCAGAGTGGTACATTTGTTACAACTGATAAACCTACACAGACACATCAATTATCAGCCCAAGCCCATAGTTTACCTTAGGGGTTCACTCTTGATAGGTGTGTAATGTTATCTTATTATTTTAATTTGCATTTCCCTGATGACATATGTGGTAGTGGGACATCTTTTTTATTTTTTTTTTTTGAGACAGTCTCGCTCTGTCACCCAGGCTGGAGTGCAGTGGCATGATCTTGGCTCACTGCAAGCTCCACCTCCTGGGTTCATGCCATTCTCCTGCCTCAGCCTCCCGAGTAGCTGGGACTACAGGCACCTGCCACCAAGCCCAGCTAATTTTTTGTATTTTTAGTAGAGACGGGGTTTCACCATGTTAGCCAGGTTGGTCTCGATCTCCTGACCTCGTGATCTGCCTGCCTCAGCCTCCCAAACTGCTGGGATTACAGGTGTGAGCCACCATGCCCGGCTAGTGGGACATCTTTTTACATGCTTATTTGCCAACTGTATATCCCTTTGGTGAGGTGTTTTTTAAAGTCTTTGGCCCATTTTTTAATTGGATTGTTTGTTAATTTAATTTTAAGAGTTCTTTGTGTATTTTGGATAACAGTTCTTTTTCAAATGTGTCCTTTGCAAATATTTCCTTCCAGTCTGTGGTTTGTCTTCCTAATCTCTTGACATTGTCTTACTCAGAACAGATATTTTTAATTTTAATGAAATTCAGCTTATCAATTATTTCTTTGATGGATCATACCTTTGGTGTTGTATCTAAAATATCATTGCCATTGCCATGCCCAAAGTCATTTAAGGTTTCTCCTGTTATCTTCTAGGAGCTTTATAGTTTTGCATTTTACATTTAGGTTTATGATCCATTTTGAGTTAATTTTTGTGAATGGTATAAGGTCTGTGTCTTAGTTAATTTTTTGGCATGTGGATGTCTAGTTGTTCCAGCAGCATTTGTTGAAAAGAACAATATTTGCTCCATTGTATTGCCTTTGCTTCTTTGTCAAAGACCAGTTGACTATATTTATGTGTACCTATTTCTGGGCTCTCTATTCTACTTCATTGATCTATTCTCTCACCAATACTATACTATCTTGATTACTTGGCTTCATAGTGAGCACTAAAGTTGGGTAGCGTCAGTCCTCCAACTCTTTGTTCTTCTTCAATATCGTGTTGGTTATTCTTGGTGTTTTGCCTCTCCGTATAAACTTTAGAATTAGTTTGTTGATATTCAGAAATTAAGCTGCTAGGATTTTGATTGGAATTGCATTTAATCTATAGACGAGTTTGGGAAGAGCTGACATCTTGATAATATTCAGTCTTCCTATCCATGGACATGGAAAAATCCCTCCATTTATTTAGTTCTTTTTTTTATTTCTTTCACTGGAATTTTTTAGTTTTCCTTATATAGACCTTGTACATATTTTGTTAGATTTATACCTAAGTGTTTAACTTTTGGAGATGCTAATGTATATGTTATTACGTTTTTTATTTAAAATTCCACTTGCTTATTGCTCATACATAGGAAAATAATTGATTTTTGTATGTTAACCTTGTATTCTGCAATCTTGCTATAATAGCTTATTAGTTCCAGGATTTTTTTTTTTTTTTTTTTTTTTTGCTGATTCAGGTTTTCTATGTAGATGATAATGTCATCTGCAAACAAAGACAGTTTTATTTCTTCCCAATTTGTATGCCATTTCATTCCTTGTCTTGAACACAGAAAGAATCAAGACTTAATAATTTATACTTGAGCCACATTCCTATCTTAGGAATTCCAAAATGTGACCCTTCCCTTATTTTAACCTTGGCAGACAACTGGGATTGACACTAATATTTCATAATAGCTTAAGGTCTGTATCACACTAATCTCCATTCTCCAAATTCAGAATCCTTTTGATTATGTTTATAAATTTACATATCTGCGGTTAAAACTGGTTCAGAACCAAATGATCAAGACTTTTACCAAGTTTCTTCTATCTCACACAATATGAATATTCAATGTATGTGGTGAATAAATATGATGAATAAAAAGTGTAATGTGAAATGTTTTGTGTATTTTAATACTTTCCTGACTTAACCCACTTTAAATGATCAGTCATTTTATGTTTTGTCGCAATAATTCTCCTTGGAACATTCTGATTTTATAGCAATGTAAAATGTCTCTCTATAGCCTTACGGAATTTTAATCAAATAGCTTTTGCTCAGAACTTAAAAAGACATTTGTCCTTGGGGCTAAAATTAGCCATGAAAAAGATTAAAAACAAAGCAAATTTAGAATATAATCAGTACTTTCAAAATGAGCTCGAGTTGTGCTTCATCTTCATTTATAACACTTGCTTCTTCTTAGCTTCTAATAGAATAAGGAATAGTTGTGCAAAGAATATATTTACATTTCTGAGGTTCCAAAAACAGATGAACCTCACAAGCTCATGCTCTTTTGTGTTTGGAATGTCACAGGCCGCCTTGGTTGGAATGATTCACGTAATGATCACTCTCTGAATAGGAAAAAATTCCAAGTTCTATACATTTTCACCAGATGTCCTATTCCTGCATTTTTTTCAGAGTTATTAAATATAGTACCTTTTTTCCTACTCTGGTAAATGGATCTGTTTGGATACCACCTTTCTTTCAAACACTATTTTCAGACAGGACCTCAGCAGTGCTTAAAGACTCCTCTTATGGTTTGAGTGTGTCACTCAAAAGTTCATGTGTTAGAAATTTAATCCCCAATGCAATAGTTTTGGGAGGTAAGGACTAGTAAGAGGTGACTAGGTCATAAATGTGGAACCTTCACAAATAGATTAATCATATGAGCAGGTTAGTTATCTCAAGAGGAGGCTGTTATAAACCAAGTTCAGTTTCTGGTATCTCTCTCTGTCTCAAGTGCTCTCTTCCACCTTTCACCCTCTGCGATAAGATGATCCTCACCAGATGCTGGCACCATGTTCTTGGACTTCTCATCCTTCAATAACCCTGAGGCAAATAAACTTCTATTATTCATAATTTACCCAGTCTATGGTATTGTGTTATAGAAGCAGAAAATGGACTAAGACAACTCCACTACCTGGCCAAGATGAACCTCAAGTATCACAGAATTAGCAAAGGGATGTCCAAAGCTAATTAAGTGTCAATATACTTGAGAGCTATTTTAAAAATGCAGAAATTATACTTTGTTGGACTAAACCAGATAATGCACCCAATTGGGAAGTACTTCTGAGACATTTTAGCTTTAAGTGCTTGTTTTGATGATTTGGAAAGGTCTGGATGGAAATACAACTAATATTTATCAGGGTATTATGTGGGTTATTGCTCTTATCTGAAGTTGAGGTTAATAATTCAACTGATTATAAAATATGTTCCAAGAATTTGGATAAAATATTTACCAATTAATATATACAGATGGATAGATTTCATAACAAGTCCTGAAATTTTTCCACATCCCCACTTATACTTTCTCAAATGTACTTAGCTCCTTGCAGCTCCTTGATGGTGCTTGTGGCTAAATGGTTCTTTCTCCATGCAGTGTGCTTTTCCATTCCCCACCTCGCCTGCCTTTCAAACCAGCTTGGAGGAAACCTATTTTACTGAGCTCTCTTCAGACACTCAACACTCCCTCCCTCACCAGACACCCACAAAATCTCCTTACTTTGTGCTGATTACTTATTTCCATAGTTCTGTCACTTTATAAACTGAAATTAACTTTTTTGATTATGGGCTTATCACAGGGCCTGGCTTACAGAAAACACTCAGAAGATGCAATAACCACAGGTAGGGAGTAGGGAAGGATTTCATCAATTTCTTCATCCTCTGAAGGAAGTTTTAAGCTCCTGAAAGCCAGAAAACCAAACAAGAAACAAAGCGAAATTCTCAGGAGCACCTTTTTGCTGAAAAGAGAACCCCAAATACCCAAAATTTGGTCAAATATTCATATCCATATCCTTTCAGGACTAGGTAGTTATATGTAATTTTAGGAATACTAAATAGAGAATAGGATCATAATTTCAGCTGGTCACTGACATTTAAGCTCTTCTTCCTGCTGACATTTACAAAAGAAAATATAGAGGGTTAAAGTCTATGAAGTCTCTCAGGGTCTACAATACCTCTTTCTTCTAAGAGCACTCTTGTCTATTTATAGTGATATATCCAGGTGCAAATTACAAAGAAATCTTACTGTTTACACTCAGGCTCATGCTGTCCTGCTCTAAAAGAAAATTGGCTGCACATGGACTTGTCCAGTTGTTTTTTCCGGTAACTGCCTGTGTATGTTGTCACGGAAGAATCTGACCATCGTGTTTCATCCTGCCAAGATGCTCCAGCCTTGCGTCTGATCAGATCAAACTCTTGAGAAGTAAGAGGGCTAAAGGGCAGAAGAATTTGTGGAGTCAAGTAGAAGAAGTGTGACATAACTACGAATGGCCTCTCCGGATGACAACTTGTCAAGTCCTCTGCATAATGAAGAATTAATTTCCTTCTAGTAGCAGGAAGCAATTGATTGGGCTCACCAAACTTTGTGACTCAACAGTTCACAGAGTGCAGAAGCTTAACTGTTTTAGATATAGTTGCCAAGCAACAGATCACAAAATTCCACAAATGCTACCCCCTTGCATCCCAAGGGAGGTAAATTTTAACTAACAAATTTATAAGTTATATAACTTTCTGGACTTTGCTGTAAGAAATATGAAATATGCTGCTTCATAATTATGGCAAGAAAGCAGGTGGCAAAATTATTTGTATTTTACTGCTATCATGAATAAAGCAGTAATTCCTAATGATGGTGGTTCAAGAAGTGGAAACGAGATGAAAGAACAGTGCCAAGCATTCACTTCTCCTAAAGACCTCCAAGTGTCTGGAAGAGAACATGAACTGCTTGTAATGTCAACAATAGCAGGTGACTCAACAGCTTCTCATATGTCACAGAGTAGTGGTGCTCTGGTTGGCTGCACACTAGAGTCACCCTGGAAGCTGTTAAAATAAGCAGGAGTCCAGGCCCCCACCACAGAGATTCTGATTTAGTTGATGTGGAATAGGGCCCAGGCATCACTATTTATTTAAAGCTTAATCCTGGAGGATTCTAAAGAGCAGCCAGGGTTAAGAATTAAGGTCATGGACACGGAAAAAACATTTGACAAAATCCAGCATCCCTTTAGGATTAAAACTTGAGGCAAAATTGGCATAGAAGGGACATACTTCAAAATACTAAAAGCCATCTATGTAAAACCCACAGCCAACATTATACTGAATGGGGAAGAATTGAAAGCATTCCTCCCGAGAACTGGAAAAAGACAAGGATGTCTACTTTCACTACTTCTATTCAACATAGTACTGGAAGTTCTAGCCAGAGCAATCAGACAAGAGAAAGAAATAAAGGACATCCAAATCAGTAAAGAGGAAGTGAAACAGTTGCTGTTCACCGATGATATGACCATATACCTAGAAAATCCTAAAGACTCATCCAAAAAGCTTCTAGATCTGATAAATGAATTCAGTAAAGTTTCAGGATACAAAATCAATGTACACAAATCAGCACTGTTATACACCAACAGCGACCATGCTGAGAATCAAATCAAGAACTCAACCCCTTTTATAACAGTTACAAAATAAATAAATAAATAAAATACTTAGGAATACACCTTACAAAGGAGATGGAAGATCTCTACAAGGAGGCTGGGCACGGTGGTTCACGCCTGTAATCCCAGCACTTTGGGAGGCCGAGGTGGGCGGATCACGAGGTCAGTAGATTGAGACCATCCTGGCTAACACGGTGAAAACCCATCTCTACTAAAAATACAAAAAATTAGCTGGGCATGGTGGCGGACACCTGTGGTCTCAGCTACTCAGGAGGCTGAGGCAGGAGAATGGCATGAATCCAGAGGTGGAGCTTGCAGAGATGCTAAGATTGTGCCACTGCACTCCAGCCTGGGCGACAGAGCGAGACTCTGTCTCAAACAAAAATAAAAAAAGATCTCTACAAGGAGACCGGGCATGGTGGCTCATGCCTGTAATCCCAGAACTTTGGGAGGCCGAGGCAGGTGGATCACGAGGTCAGGAGATCGAGACCATCCTGGCTAACATGGTGAAACCCTGTCTCTACTAAAAAATAAAAAAATTAGCCAGGTGTGGTAGTGGGTACCTGTAGTCCCAGCTACTTGGGAGGCTGAGGCAGGAGAATGGCGTGAACCCAGGAGGTGGAGCTTGCAGTGAGCAGAGATTGCACCACTGCACTCCAGCCTGGGTGACAGAGCAAGACTCCATCTCAAAAAAAAAAGATCTCTACAAGGGAAACTACAAAACACCGTTGAAAGAAGTCATAGATGACACAAACAAACGGAAAAACATCACCTTGCTCATGGATGGGTGGAATTAATATTGTGAAAATGACCATATTGACAAAAACAATCTATAAATTCAATGCAATTTCCATCAAAATACCATCATCGTTCTTCACCAAACTAGAAAAAACAATCCTAAAATTCACATGGAATTAAAAAAAAAAAAAGTGTGTAACCAAAGCAAGACAAAGCAAAAAGAACAAATCTGGAAGCATCATCACATTGCCCATCTTCAAACTATACTACAAGGCTGTACTTACTAAAACAGCATGGTACTGGTATAAAAATAGCCACATAGACCAATGGAACAGAATAGAGAACCCAGAAATAAATCCAAATACTTACAGCCAATTGATCTTCAACAAAGCAAACAAAAACATAAAGTTGAGGAAAGGACACCCTATTCAACAAATGGTGCTGGGTAATTGGCAAGCCACATGTAGAAGAATGAAACTGGATCTTCATCTCTCACCTTATAAAAAATCGACTCAAGATGGATCAAAGACTTAAAGACCTGAAACCATAACAATTCTAAAAGATAACACAGGAAAAACTCTTCTAGACATTGGCTTAGGCAAAGACCTCATGACCAAGAACTCGAAAGCAAATGCAACAAAAACAAAGATAAGAAGATGGGACCTAATTAAACTAAAAAGCTGCACAGCAAAAGATAAGATCAGCAGAGTAAACAGACAACCCACAGAGTGGGAGAAAATATTTGGAAACCATGCAAAGTTTGCAACAAAGATCTTTGTTGTAGACAAAGGACTAATATCCAGAATTGACAAGGAACTCAAATCAGCAAGAAAAAAACAAATAATCCCAGCAAAAAGTAGACTAAGAATACGAATATACAATTCTCAAAAGAAGATACACAAATGGTCAACAAACATGAAAAAATGCTCAACATCACTAATTATCAGGGAAATGCAAATCAAAACGAGACATCACCTTACTCTTGCAAGAATGGCCATAACTTAAAAATAAAAAAAAAAATAGATGTTGGCATGGATGTAGTGAAAAGGGAACACTTTTATACTGCTGGTGGGAATGTAAAGTAGTACAACCACTATGGAAAACAGTATGGAGATTCCTTAACTAAAGGTAGAACTACCATTTGATCCAGAAATCCTACTATTGGGTAACTACCCAGAGGAAAAGAAGTCATTATATATGAAAATGACACATGCACATGCATGTTTATAGAAGCACAATTTGCAATTGCAAAAATATGGAAGCAGCCTACATGCCCATCAACCAATGAGTGGATAAAGAAAGTGTGGTGTATATAGATACCATGGAATAGTACCCAGCCATAAAAAAAAGTGAAGTAATGGCATTTACAGCAACCTGGATGGAGTTGGAGGCCATTATTCTAACTGAAGTAACTAAGGAATGGAAAACCAAACATCGTATGTTCTCACTCATAAGTGGGAACTAAGCTATGAGGACGCAAAAACATAAGAACTATATAATGGACTTTGGGGACTCTGGGGCAATGGTGGGAGGCAGGTGAGGGATAAAAGATGATACACTGGGTACAGTGTATACTGCTCAGGTGATGGGTGCACCAAAATCTTAGAAATCACCAGTAAAGAACTTATCCACGTAACCAAAACCCACCTGCTCCCCCAAAAACTATTGAAATGTTTAAAAAGCACATTTCCTCTTTAAAAAGAGAGAGAGAGAAAAAGAGAGAATTAAGGTCATGGAAATGCCACCGTGAACTTTTTTATGTTGAGAAGTCATAGCATTTGATCTTCTATTCACTTGAATCCCTCTATCCTTCACTAATAATTACTGTAAATCTGATTATTATGTTTGCCCATCCTCATTTCTCCAGATTAAAAAGCAATTCATTGGCAAATCAAAATGAAATAAATCTTTCAACGTTTGTTCTTTTTTTTTTTTTGAGGCAGTTTCTCTCTGTTGCCCAGGCTAGAGTACAGTGGAACAATCTCGGCTCACTACAAGCTCCACCTTCCGGGTTCACACCATTCTCCTGCCTCAGCCTCCTGAGTAGCTGGGACTACAGGCGCCCACCACTGTGCCCGGCTAATTTTTTGTATTTTCAGTGGAGATGGAGTTTCACCATGTTAGCCAGGATGGTCTCGATCTCCTGACCTCATAATCTGCCTGCTTCGGCCTCCCAAAGTGCTGGGATTACAGGCATCAGCCACCGTGCCCAGCGTTTGTTCTTTTTTTTATTAACTGTTGGGGCAGTAGTTCTCAACCCCCAGTGCTCATTCAAGTAACCCTCTGAATTCTTTATAAACACAGATGCCGTGTACCTTTCCCGCTTCACCCCAATCAGAAGTACCGATTAGCAACTCTGCAAGTGGAGCTATCATTAAGTGCTGAAAAAAAGAATTTTGATAGATGATTTGATCAGCACCAATAGGGCCCATTAAACCGGCAGAACTCTCAGCTCTACCTTCAGAGACTGCAGGTCTGAGGTAAAGCCCAGAGATCTGCATTTTTATATTGTTACATGCTTCTGCTGCAATTGGTCTTTGAATACAAGTGATGCTGCTCCAGGGATTGAATTTAAAGTCTTTTCAACTCAGGCTGACACACTATATGGTATATTTCTCTGAGAATGAGATTATTTGCAAATACTTGTTAGTATGTTTCCTTATGGTTTCTTCCTTAAAATGTTGAAATTTGGAACATAAGCACCTTTGCCCTAGAAAAAGAATTAGGCAGATGTTGGCAGACTTAGCTGCTTTTTATCACGGATTTGAAGATTTTTTGGAGAAATACAGATGAGATAAAAAGATGACAGAAGCCAGGGGTGGTGGCACACACCTGTAGTCCCAGTTACTTAGAGGGCTGAGACGGGAGGATCACCTGAGCCTAAGAGTTCGAGTCCAGCCTGGGCAACAGAGTGAGACCCTATCTCTATTTTTTTAAAAAAAGATGATGAAGATAAAGAGTGAAGGAGAGAAAGGAACACTGGGCTGTCCAGGTCTTTTTAGCCCATTCATTATCAGGTAGTGGCTGCTTGAGGAAAACTCTGCCAGCAATATGTATTGTTTTGAGACAGGAAAATAAATAGACAAACTTGTGAAAGATTATTTGTAAAAAACATTTTAAAATTTTCTTCTCAAAGTATGTGTTAGTCTATAAATGAACATGGAATAAAATAAGGTCTTTTAAAAATACATTATAGTATCAGTGTGCTTTGTTATCACTTTCCTGTCCTCTCTAATATTTTCCTTTTCCCATAATCAGTTATGATATCATTTTAACAATTATAACCTCAAAAACCAAAAGTAGTGAAACTTAAGCGAAAATGTCTACTCTTGGGTTTAGATGGAATTATGACTTAGTTCAGCAGTCCACTTGATGTTGAACAAGTCTGTTAAAAATAAATTGGACTGGCTGGTCGCAGTGGCTCACGCCTGTAATCCTAGCACTTTGGGGGGCTGAGGCGGGCAGATTACCTGAGCTCAGGAGTTCATGACCAGCCTGGGCAACATGGTGAAACCCCGTCTCTACTAAAATACAAAAAATTAGCCGGGCGTGGCAGTGTGCACCTGTAATCCCAACTACTCGGGAGGCTGAGGCAGGAGAATCACTTGAACCTGGGAGGCGGAGGTTGCAGCATTGTGTCTCTGCACTCCAGCCTGGGCAACAGAGCGATACTCTGTCTCAGAAAATAAAACTAAATTAAATTAAAATAAAATAATAAATTAGATTTCCAATTAGAGAATAAGTGAACAGACTAATTGAATTTATTATCATAAGTGTTTATCCTATAATAATTCTAGAGGACCTCATGCTCATTCTTTGTTCTGACATTTTATCAGATACTTTCCTTCTCATGGACACTGACTTGTATGGTCTGACTTCCAGGTTGGAAAATCTGCACTAAAAACTTCCCTTTTGTAACTGATTTATGGCAAGTTGTGTTGTTTATTCATCAGTGTGTTAAGTATGATAAAAAAAAATCGAGAGCACTGTGACAACAAACTCTGGGTTGTGAGCATGATTTTGTGAAAATAAGAGCTTACTGAGTGACCTCATACCAAATAAAACCAGCAGGGGGTGTTCATTTCACCTGGTGCATGGGAGCCTTTGGTGACCTAGCACTGACTAGGCTTCTCTCTGAACATAAGCTGATTATTCTAATGAGATGTCAATAGGTATTAATTAAAAGGGTTTCATGGTAAGTAAGTTTAGAACAATTTGGGATAAACATGTTTTTTTTTTGTTGTAAGACTTCTCAGAGCCTTTAATGTCTTTGCATTGTGCGTCTTGCAAAGTGGCCTAGATTGTGCAGCATTTCTTAAACTTATTTGACCACAAAACTCCTTTTGTCACAAGCATCTCTGAGGGTTCCTATTCTATAGAAGAACCCAGGAACAGGAAAGGCCAGAGGTCTCTCTACAGCTGACACAATGGCTGGTCTGCAGTTTCTGAAAGTTACTAGATCTTGACTAGATCACCAGCTTAAAGTACTGATAGCCTGCCAAAAGGGTGGATCAAGCCGTATTTTGTTAAAAAAAAATTTAGAGATAACATCAAACAGTGAAGTACACACATATATTTTACATATGTCCTTACCCGTGTAACTATGACCCACATTCAGCATGCTAAATGTTGTTCTGTGTCCCTTTCCAGTCAAAACAGCACACACACACACACACACACATGCATGCGCACACACGCACAAAACACAACATCTGGTAACCACTAATTCAATTTCTATCACCACAGACTAGGTACGTCAGGCTATATCCTGTGAAGGCAGAAGCTTATTGATACCATCACAAGATGAAACCTAGGAAGATACCAGATAAAGACCAGAGAAGGCCAGGTGTGGTGGCTCACGCCTGTAATCCCAGCACTTTGGGAGGCTGAGGTGGGCGGATCACGAGGTCAGGAGATCGAGACCATCCTGGCTAACATGGTGAAACCCTGTCTCTACTAAAAAATACAACAAAAATTAGCCAGGCATGGTGGTAGTCGCTTATAGTCCCAGCTACTCTGGAGGCTGAGGCAGGAGATGGCGTGAACCCGGGAGGCGGAGCTTGCAGTGAGCCGAGATCATGCCACGGCACTCCAGCCTGGGCGACAGAGACAGACTCCATCTCAAAAAAAAAAAAGACCAGAGAAAGCAGAATGCCCTTGAGAAAAAAACCCCATATGAAGCTGCAATTTCCATCTCAGCCTGAATCCGTCTCTTCCCCATAAGGTGCTAAGTTCTGATATTTGGATGAGTGTGGCTACACACCTTAATGAGTACACATAATGTGTTACAGTTAATAACTGTTTGAGTCTGTCAATTACAATAGTATTAATTATTAGTCCTTGATCTTGGAATAGTTTCTTCATACTTACCAACCAATTGTGTGATTTGGAAATTTTTAGTAACTTATCAAAGACTGAGTAGTAGATGGCCTAAAAGACACGGGATACAAGGAACCAGTTATAATAAGACTTGATGGAAATAAAAGAAGGGGAAACTGCAAAGGAACAGGAAAAGGAAATTGATAAAATTAGTGAGGAAAAGACCAAAAGGAAGGATCTTTTCTCATTGCTTTCCTGAAATTTATTTTTGGTTCTGTTTACCATTTGAAAACTGAAACTGATTGTCAACAGTGTATATGTTGTGATCCCAATTTCGCTTAATAAAAAGTGTGTGTGTGTGTGTGTGTGTGTATTTTAGAAGAAAAGGTCTAGAAGGTTATATATACATGTTAATACTTATTTTAGCTGAGTGGAAAAATACACATGATTTTTACATCATATATTCTTTTATTTTTTAAAAGAAATTTACAATGAATATATGTAACTTATAATTAGAGTCAAAATGTTATGTTATTTTACAAAAGTTAAAGCAAATTGAATATATCAACATATAATCTGTATTAGGCTATTTTATGTTGCTATAAAGGAATACCTGAGGCTGAGTAATTTATGAAGAAAAGAGATTTAATTGGCTCATGGTTCTGCAGACTGCACAAGAAGCATAGTGCTGGCATCTGCTTCTGGTGAGGCTTCAGGAAGCTTCACTCATGGAAGTGGAAGGGAGAGCAAGCACGTCACACGACGAGACAAGGAGCAAGAGAAAGAAACGGGGGTAGGTCCCAGACTCTTCAACAACCAGACAGCCTGTGAACTGATTATGGCAGGGCAGGCCCTAAGCCATTCATGAGGGATCTGCCCCTGTGACACAAACACCTCCCAGGATGCCTGACCTCCAACTTTGGGGATCACATTTCAACATGAGATTTGGAGGGGACAAATATTGAAGCCATATCATAATCACTCACTCACATCTTGCAAGAAATCTCTTGGGTTTGCATTTACTTTTCCACTTCCTTCTAGAGTCAAGGCCTTAAGAAAAAAAAACCTCTAAGGCATAGAGATTGGAACCAATTCAATCAAATATGATACTTCTTAAACTTTCTTTCCTTTTAGTTCTGGGTCCAGTAATCAGAGATAGGAGAAAATAAGGTATACAGCTCTTTAGTGAGTGAGTGTGTGTGTGTGTGTAATGGGTGGGGAACAGAGAATAGGAAAATAGGGTGGAAAGAATATGAATCCACTGAGGAAAAGACCAAGGTATACATGTGAGGAAACTTGAATGGTTGTTCTTTTTCAAGGAAACCCTGTCTATTCATAAATACCTATGATGAAATAGTCCACAAATTGTGCCCCACACACTCAGGCGAATAAGCCAAAAGGCTCATAATAATTGAAGCTAAAAAATAATTGAAGCCGAACACGGTAGCTCATGCCTGTAATCCCAGCACTTTGGGAGGCTGAGGTGGGCGGATCGCTTGAGCCCGGGAGTTGGAGACCAGCCTGGGCAACATGGCGAAGCCCCCTCTCTACAAAAAAATACAAAAATTAGCCGGGCATGGTGGCACATGCCTGTAGTCCCAGCTACTCGGGGGACTGAGGTGGGAGGATCACCTGAGCCTGGGAGCTCGAGGCTGCAGAGAGCTGAGATCAGGCCACTGCACCCCAGTCTGGGTGACAGAGTGAGACCCTGTCTCAAAAAAAAAAAAAAAGATTCATAATAATGGTCAAGGCTTCATGGATTTCCTAGTGGTAACCCTGGGATAAACAGCACATAGTAATAGCTGATTTTGTCAGGTCACCCCTGGAGGGAGTGGGGGAAGTTGACTCACAAGTGGAGCTGACCCATCTTTCCTGTACTATAAAAGTAAGCCAGTCCTATACAATTCTGCTTGTACACCAATCTCAGTCTCTTATATGCAAAACATTATTAGGAAAAGCAAAAGTCATTTAGGAGGATGTCTTAAAAGATATTTCAAAGTATTGTTTAACCTGAGTCTCATGTATATTATAATAATAATAATTGATATAGAAGCAAATTACTTACACTTGCCAGGCACATTTCTTAGACTTTAACATTCATTTAATCCTCACAGCAACCCTATGAGAAAGGCACCATTATTGCCCTCATTTTGCAGAGGAAGAAACTGATCCATAAAAAGTTTACCCAAAGTCACATTGCTAGGAAGCAGTAGAACTGGGGTTGAAACTCAGGCAACATGGCTGCAGAGTCTGGACTCTTGCCTAGTGAATACTCCATCTGTCTCTCACCCTCCACCTATCTCTGCCCTGGCTTTCTCTGGTCCCACACTTGCTGACTATTCCCCTTCTTCTTAGAACAGTCCAAAAGCAACTCTGACAACCCATATATGACTGGATTTCATATTCAAAGAAGCTCCTAATCATGACCTAATAAGTCCTGCAGAGAAAGACCAAAGAATGACATTATTTATTTATTTTTAATGCAAATTGCCTTGTGTTCCCACTTGTTTACAGGAAAGAAGTGTACAGTCTCTTATTACATGCATCGTTGAAATACTTTGAAGATTCTGAAACCAAGTTTAAGAACCACACATCAAATATTATTAATTAAATATTAACAAGCAAAACCCTCACAACCCCAGAAATTATTCAAACTCAGAGGAAATATTCTAGAAGGCTATCACCCATGGCATATTTGCTAACTGAAGTCCAAAAAAGTTCTCTGTTAAAGGGGA
The DNA here is from genome assembly GCF_028878055.3 of Symphalangus syndactylus. Classification (NCBI taxonomy): domain Eukaryota; kingdom Metazoa; phylum Chordata; class Mammalia; order Primates; family Hylobatidae; genus Symphalangus; species Symphalangus syndactylus. The sequence goes on along the minus strand of NC_072426.2, from coordinate 118,983,749 downwards.
ATTAATCCTAGTGAATTACAATTTCTTAATGCTTGAAGACAAATAATAGATAGATGAACTCCTCATGGCTTTAAATAAGTTGAATCCTACCCGGAACCTCATGGTAGAGGGTGGAGAAAGCCATGAAATAAAGTTGCTAAAATAGGTATTGTGTGAATGTTGGTAAACAGAGACCACAGGATAAATCTTCTTGAAGTTTAACAAACAGACCCTTCATTCCCTCCCTATTTACCAAGGGAGCTTATTTGCCTATGTTGGTGGCTTAGTCAAATACATATCCAAGTTTGACTCTCCTTATCTCTTTTCTCACTATGTGCTAATTTGGGATCCAAAAGTTTAAGGATGCACAGAAAGAATGTGCCAGGACCTGGGACAGACAATCCTAGAATGACCAAGGTTAATACTTCACTCCATATCCTTTGGACATTTAGTCTGCATGGTGGCAGATTTATAATGTGCACTGGTATTTACCTACCTGTTTCTGAATTTTCAGAGGTACACTGAGAGATGCTTTGAGCTAAGACATGCAATGTTCTCTTTTTTTTTTTTGAGACGGAGTCTCGCTCTGTCGCCCAGGCTGGAGTGCAGTGGCGCAATCTCGGCTCACTGCAAGCTCCGCCTCCCAGGTTCACGCCATTCTCCTGCCTCAGCCTCCCGAGCAGCTGGGACTACAGGTGCCCGCCACCATGCCCGGCTAATTTTTTTTTTTTGCATTTTTAGTAGAGATGGGGTTTCACCGTGGTCTCGATCTCCTGACCTCGTGATCCGCCCACCTCGGCCTCCCAAAGTGCTGGGATTACAAGCGTGAGCCACCGCGCCTGGCCGACATGCGATGTTTTCTACAAAAATGTGAGTATCCTGACAAATGCCATTTTAGGGTATTTGGAAAATTGTATTAATTCAATATATTACTGCCCTTTGATTTGTCACTCTGTGAAGGGACTGTTTAATCTATGGCTTTGTCTCTGTGTCTACATATTAACTTTGCTCAGAATTTGTTCATTCATCCATTCATTCAATAAATATTTATTATGCATCTACCTTGGGGCACTGAACAGCACCATTTATTATTTCCTGCCATGCTGATCTACTTTCTCTTTTTTTGAGATGGAGTCTCACTCTGTTGCTCAGGCCAGAGTACGGTGGCACGATCTCCACTCACTGCAACCTCTGCCTCCCAGGTTCAAGCAACTTTCCTGCCTCAGCCTCCTGAGTACCTGGGATTACAGATGCCTGCCACCATGCCTGGCTAATTTTTGTATTTTTAGTAGAGACAGGGTTTCACCATGTTGGCCGGGCTGGTCTCGAACTTCTGACCTCAGGTGATCTGCCCACCTCGGCCTCTCAAAGTGCTGGGATTACAGGCGTGAGCCACAGCGCCTGGCCTGGTCTTCTTTCTACAAATACATTTGAATAGTATACACTATACCCATGGCATTTCCTCCTGCCACCCTGCTTAGGATTAATTCACTAATCAAGAGCCATTTGAGTAGAAAACTGTGTAAAAAGGCAGCATAAACAGCATACAAATTTCACTGGGTATACTTTACTTTCTTGATATTGGAAAGTAGGTATATAATGTGTCGTGAAGTATCTGTTTTTTTTTTTGTTTTTTTGTTTTTTTTTTAAACATCTAAGTGTTTATTAAGGTGAGTTTTTACAAACAAGCATCTATCCCAGTGTGGGGGATGAGGATGGGAGAGCAAAGCGGGGCAGGAAGATGAGGATTCTCATCTATTGATAATAAAGCTCCAGGTTCATCCCATCGTGGATTTCATAGTCCCCCAGAGACACGTGGTCCTTAAAAATCGTGTACCATTTCTTCAGGACAATCTTGTTCCAACGGGTGACAGTTTGGGCTGCAATCAGCTTCTTAAGGTCCCCGATGGTATCATCCGTGTTGCATTTAACGCGGACCTTCTTCCCCAGACGGTCGTTGCAAACAACCTCGATCATCCTAGCTGGACCTCGAATCGCCTGGAACCTGCCGGCGCCACCAGCTCCTCACCCGAGCGCTGAACCCCGGTCGTATCTGTTGTTTTGAGACACCAATACGTAGTACAATTTTTGAGCAAATTATGAAGATATTATTTTGAGCTAAAAATTTGTAATGTAAATGCCATATGATAGAGTTTGATGCTAGAGAAGGTGAATGCGTGTTATAAAAAGTTGGATGGAACGGAAATGCGTTTTATAATAGCAGAACACTTTATAACTATGCCTTTCCCCACCCTCTGCTGAGTGTCAGACATTGTCTCCTCAAGGCAGAATAGCTTGAGTGGCCAAACATTTCATAATGGCTTTTCTGTTGCTCATCACTAATTTTTTTAGAACGTCTCTAAAATTTTCTGAGTCCCTCTTATAAGGGAACTCAACCTCTCAGACTTGTGAACTTTAGGTATTTGGAATATTCAAAGCCCAATACTGAATTTAAGGCCAAGATGTGGTATGAATCGTGGGATATAAAAGGAAGCAAAGTACCCGGATAAGACAAATACCAGGAATCTCATGTGTTCCTTTCATTTTACGGGTTTCCAAGGTGCTCAGGGAAGCAGAATTGGGAGGTGAAAGAATATATTCTTATTTGGGCAGTGGGGATTGGCAGGGGTAGTTATAAAATCTTTGTAGACGTTTCTCTCTCTGAGGCAGGCTCAGATAGTTTGACAGCTGTATTAGTTCCCCAGGGTTCCAGTTTCTTCACATCCTTACCAACACTTTCTGTAACTGTTACCATTACTTTCTGTTTTGGTAGTGGCTATCCCAAAGGGTGTGAGGTGATATCTCAATATCTCACTGTGGCTTTGACTTATATTTTTCTGATGATTAGTAATGTTGAACATCTTTTTGTATGCTTACTGGCCATTTGTATATCTCCTTTGGAAAAATGTCTATTTAAGTATTTGGAATATTCAAAGCCCAATACTGAATTTAAGGCCAAGACATGGTATAAATTGTGGAATATAAACAGAAGCAAAAAGGCTGCCATTAAAAAGTACCACAAACTAGATAGCATAAAACAACAGAAATTTATTATCTCTCAGTTGTGGGGGCTGAAAGTCTGAAACCAAGGTGCTGGCCGGGCCATGCTCCCTCTGAAACCTGAAACCGGGCCATGCTCCTCTGAAAGGGGAATCCTCCTTTGCCTCTTCCTAGTTTCTGATGTTTGCTGCAACCTTTGGTGTTCTTTGTCTGGCAGCTGGCTGCATCACTCCAATCTCTGCCTTCATCATCACATGACATTTTCCCTGTGTGTCTTTGCCACATGTTGCCTTCTTACAAGGACACCAGTCCTATTGGATTAGAGGCCCACCCTACTCTAGCATGATTGCATCTTAACTAATTACATCTGCAACAAACTTATTCCCAAATAAGATCATACTCTGAGGTACTGGAGATTAGAATTCAACATATTTTTTGGGAGGAGGGACACAAGCAAGCCATAACAACAGTAATAATATGTGACAGGCAATAAAATGTTCTGAGATTCATTGAGAAAAAATGGTTTTTGTGTCCTCTACTATTTTAAGAGCCCCAAGTGACTGGAGCTAGTGGGAAGAAAGTTTCTGGCACCAGTAACACCACTGGTTTTGCAAAAGAGGTGGTGTGATTTCTCAGATTCTTGATTTGAAATAAAGATGTAGTATGTGTAGCAAATCTCTAGGAAGCAATGACATTTCTAGAATTAAATAGACTGATAACTTTATAAGGGAAGAGCAGGAATAATAATAGTAATTTAAAGGTCTATGTGCAAACTATATATCTGATAAGGGGTTAACATTCAGAATATATAAAGAACTTCTACAACTTTATAACAAAAAAATGATAACTTGATTAATAAATCAGCAAAGGAATTAAATAGACATTTATCCAAAGAAGATATACAAATGGGCATTAAGCATATAAAAACATGCACAACATTACTAATCATCAGGGAAATGTAAGTCAAAGCCAACACCTTACACCCTTTAGGATAGCCACTACCAAAACAGAAAGTAACGGTAAGAGTTACAGAAAGTGGGCTAGGTGCGGTGGCTCACGCCTGTAATCCCAGCACTTTGGGAGGCCGAGGCAGGTAGATCACCTGAGGTCAGGAATTCGAGACCAGCCTGACCAACATGGAGAAACCCCAACTCCATGAAAAATACAAAATTAGCTGGATGTGGTGGTGCATGTCTATAATCCCAGCTACTCGGGAGGCTGAGGCAGGAGAACCGCTTGAACCCAGGAGGCAGAGGTTGCAGTGAGCCGAGATCGTGCCACTGCACTCCAGCCTGGGCAACAAGAGCAAAACTCCATCTCAAAAAAAAAAAAAAGGAGTTACAGAAACTGTTGGTGAGGATGTGAGGAAATTGGAACCCTGGTACACTGTTGGGAATGTAAAATGTTGCAGCCATTATGCAAAACAGTATGGAGGTTCCTCAAAAATTAAAAATAGAACTACCATATTGATCCAGTGACATGGTTTGGCTGTGTTCCCTCTCAAATCTCATTTTGAATTGTAGTTCCCATAATCCCCACATGTCGTGGGAGGGACCTGGTAGGAGGTAATTGAATCATGGGCGTGGTTACCCCCATGCTGCTGTTCTTGTGATAGTGAGTGAGTTCTCACAAGATCTGACCGTTTTATAAGGGGCTTTTCCCTCTTTGCCTGGCACTTCTCCTTGCTGCCATCATGTGAAGAGGGATGTGTTTGGTTTCCCTTCTGCCACAATTGGAAGTTTCCTGAGGCCTCCCCAGCCATGTGAAACTGCGAGTCAACTAAACCTCTTTCCTTTATAAATTAGCCAGTCTTGGGCAGATCTTTATAGCAGCGTGAGAACAAGTAATACATCCAGCAATTCCACTTCTAGGTATATATCCAAAAGAGTTAAAGATAAGGTTTCAAAGAGGTATTTGCACACCCAGCATTATTCACATTTATAGCACCATTCATGACAGTCAAGAGGGGAAAGCAACCTGTTTATTGACAGATAAAGGGATAAAGAAAATGTGGTATGGACAAACAATGAAATATTATTCAGCCTTAAAAAGTGAAATCCTGTCATAGGTTACAACATGGATGAACCTAGAGGATGTTATGCTAAGTGAAATAAGCCAGTCAGAAAAGACAAATACTGCATGATTCCACTTATTTTTTTTTTTTTTTTTTTTTTTTTTTTTGAGACAGAGTCTCGCTCTGTTGCCCAGGCTGGAGTGCAGTGGTGCAGTCTCGGCTCACTGCAAGCTCCGCCTCCTGGGTTCACGCCATTCTCCTGCCTCAGCCTCTCCGAGTAGCTGGGACTACAGGCGCCCACCACCACGCCCAGCTAATTTTTTTGTATTTGTAGTAGAGACGGGGTTTCACCGTGGTCTCGATCTCCTGACCTCGTGATCCGCCCACCTCGGCCTCCCAAAGTGCTGGGATTACAAGCGTGAGCCACTGCGCCCGGCCCATGATTCCACTTATATGAGGTGGCTAAAATAGTCAAACTCATAGAAATAGAAAATAGAATGGTGGTTGCCAAGGGCTGGGGGAAGAAACAGTGGGAAGTTTGTTCAGTGGCTATAGCATTTCAGTCATGCAGGGTGGGGGTGGTTCTGGGCATCTGTTGCACAGCAATATGCATGTGGTTGATGGTCTTGTATACTTGGAAATTGAAAGGGTGAATTTTATGTTGTTTGTGTGTTTGTTTTCTAGAGACAGTCTTGCTTTGTTGTCCAGGTTGTAGTGTAGTCCAGAGATCATATTTCACTGCAGACTTGAACTCCTGGGCTCAAGCCATCCTCCCTACTTCATCCTCCCAAGTAGCTGGGACTACAGGCATGAGCCACCACACCCGGACTAAATTTTACTTTATCTTGTGTAAAGATGGGCTCTTGCCATGTTGCCTAGGCTGGTCTTGAACTGTGGCCTCAAGTGACTCTCCCACCTTTGCCTCCCAAAGTGCCAAGATTACAGGTGTGAGCCACTGCACCCTGCCTATGTTGTGTCTTTTTTCCACAATTGAAAATAAAAGCCAGGCACGGTGGCTCATGCCTGTGATACTAGGACTTTGGGAGGCCAAGGCAGGTAGATTGCTTGAGTATAGGATTTCAAGACCAACATGGCCAACATGGCAAAATCCTGTCTCTACTAAAAATACAAAAATTTAGCCAGGCGTGGTGGCATGCACTTGTAATCCCAGCTACTCAGAAGGTTGAGGTGGGAGGATTGCTTGAGCCCAGGAGGTTGAGGCTGCAATGAGCTGTGATGGTGCCATTGCACTTCAACAGAGCAAGACCCTGTCTCAAAAAACAAAAGGCCAAATATTTTTCTTAACAAATTGTTTCTAAGCCATGTCACAGTGAGATCACTGAGTAAATGCCAGTTAGGATAGGTAGGTTTGATTGTAAGTCATACTGGCTGCTTAAATCAGTTAGTTCACTCCTCTGGAACTCACTGATCTACCTATTATTCTGTGGTGGAAGTACACATCACGGCCTGTTTTACCCATCGACCCCAAGAAAAAGTGCCTTCCAAACGGTTCTTGATAAATAAGCAGGAACCATATTTATGCTTTATTATCCCACCTCCTGAAACACAGATTGAGGTGAGCACCTGATTCTGGGAAACCTACCCATAGATTCCAGTGACCCCTGTTGCCACCAGAAGATTTCTGTCAGGAATCCAAAATTTGGAACCAATAAACTGTAAAGTGCTAAAGTAAACTAAAGCTCTAAAGTAATGAGATAAAATTTAAGCTAGAAAGCCTTGATAGTCCATATAAAAAACAGTTATGAAAGAGTTAAAATCTAGAATGGTGCAGGAACAAGACAGAGAGAAGTACATGACTGAGACTTTCTGGTTCACGTGAGAATGGCCTGCATTCTTTTTGTCTGGTTTTCTGCAGTTCAAATATATGGTTATGTGTGGGTTTGATGTTGTTGTTTATTTATCCTGTTTAGTGTTCACTGAGTTTTCTGGATATGTGGTTTGGTGTCTGTCATTAATTTTGGATAGTTTTCAGGCATCATTACTTCAAACATTTCTTCTTTTTTCTCCTTTTAGTATTCCATAATTGTGTATCTTCGGGAATTTTCCAACAGTTTTTGAATGTTCTGTTCCATGCTTTTATTCTTTTTTATCTTGCATTTGAGTTTGTGAATTTCTAATGGCTTGTTTTAAGCTCACTGATCTTTTTCCTTGGCCATGTCGAGTCCACTGAGGAGCTCATTGAAGGCTTTTTTCATTTTTGCTAGTTTCAGAAATTCCTAGCATTTCCTTTTGATTTCTTCATAGAGTCTCCATCTCTCTGTTTACATTACCGATCAGTTGTTGCATGTTGTCTATTTTTCCATTAGATCTCTTAGTATATTAATCAGTTATTTTAAATTCCCTGTTTGATAATTCCAACATCTATGCCATATCTGAGTCTTGTTCTGATTATTGCTTTGTCTCTTCATATTATGTCTTTTCTTGCTTCTTGGCATACCTTGTAATTTTATTGAAATGTATACATGTTATTGGGTAACAGAAACTGAAATAAACAGGCTTTTAGTGTGAGGATGCATATTAGTCTGGCTAGGAGTTGAGCTGTATTTAATATTTGGAGTAGGCACAGGTACTAGAGGCTTCAAATTCCTCATGTCCTTGTTTTTGTCTTTCCTCTTGACTTGAGGCTTCCTTAAGTACTCCTCCTCAGAGAGAGAGTCTGTGTCTGGCATCTCTTATAACTGTAATCCACTGTTACAATATTAAAGCCCTGGTGGTATGATGGCAAGGTTTAATGGGGGAGGGTCCTATAATCTTAAAATTAAATATCGGTCTTTTAATTGGTCCTGTGTTTCTGGGCTGTGACTTCACAAGTGTTTTTCCAGTGATAGAGATTTCCCCTACTCCCACTCCCTTGTGCATTCACTGGCTACTGAGTTTTTAATCTAGTTGCCCCAAGCCCTGACTCCTATTGACTATGTTCCCCTCCCTCTTTTAGGTGAGAAAAAAAGGCATCAGTTGGGAATGGAGTGGAAGGAATGCCATTATCCCAGCTGGGAAAAAGCTCAGACAGTCTTTTCCCCTGGAGAGTAGGCCTATGAGAAGGCTCTGGGCTTATTACATAATGATTTCTCTTTTCCGCCTTCTGCCAGAGCCATGAGAGGACTTTTTTTTTTTTTTGGTTGAATCTTCACTGTGACAACACTGTTCTTGGAAGTACAGTCCATGAAACTGTGGGGATTCCCCTAAGACTGCAACGTCCAGGAGTTTCTCACTTTTGCACTAGTCCAAACTCAGCCTCCAGCAATTCTTCAAAATAATCACTTAATTTTTCAAAACAATCTAATAGTTCATGGCTCCAGTGGTTTCTGCTCTAGATAAGCAGATCTTGGCTGCGACTGTCCGGGTGCACCTGTCTCTAGATTTCAGTGTGGTGCTTCCCTATGGGTCCAAAAGTCCTTGATTTTCAGTTTTGCCAGCATTTTCTTGTGGTAAGGATGAAGTGGTGATTTTCAAGTTCTTTATATGTCAGTTTAAAATGGAATCCTTATTGCCTCCATTCTTAGAGGCTAAATTTTGATTCCTGTCCTTGGATTTTCATGAGATTCTCTAAAATAAACCATTTTTTTCTCTAGAGTTGGCTTGAGTAGGTCAACCACACAATCAAAAGACCTGTGTCTAAAACTTATTGCCTGCCATGCATCATAGCTTCTTCAACTGTTCAAAGGGGCTGGTTAGGCTAAAATAACTCTAAAATCCCCTATTAATCAGCTAGACATAAAATAAATAATACAAAAAAGATATCATGCTTTAACCAGTCCTCTTGAAGCTACTGATCCTTTGTTTGCAGATGCATCTTCACTGTTAGGAAGGGGAAATAGTAATTTACTAGGGGGCCGATAAAAGAAAAATATTTTACTTGTAAAACTGGATCAGGGAAGGATATTTCTAATAAATAACGGTATTATTGCCACAAAAGTTCAACTATATGACAGCTGACAATATGAACCTCACTTGTGTGTGTTTCAGTGGGTATAGAGTTGACCCTTGAACAACATGGAGGTTGGGGTGCCAAAACCCCACACAGTCAAAAATCCATGTATAACTTTTGACTCTGCAAAAAGTTTACTAATAGCTTACTATTGATCAGAGGCCTTACTGATGATATCAACAGTTGATTAACATATATTTTGTATGTTATGTGTATTATGTACTGTATTGTTATAAAAAAGTTAGAGGAAAGAAAATGTTAAGAAAATCATAAGAGAAAATATATTTATCACTCATCAAGTGGTAGTGGATCATCATGAAGGTCTTCATCCTTGTCATCTTCAGGTTGAGTAGGCTGAAGGAGGAAAAAGAGGGGTGGCTGGTCTTGCTGTCCCAGGGGTGGCAGATGTGGAAGAAAATCAGCATGTAAATAGACCCACACCATTCAACTTCATATTGCTCAAGGGTCAACTGTATTACCAATAATTAGGTAATTAAACCTTTTCATGAAGATTGAATCTTTTAATATGACACCAATCAATAATACTTATGTCTCACTTTATTCCAAAACAGATTAAAGTATCTGTAATAGATCTCTTTTTTGTCTGCCTGGCATCCTATTTGATTCTGTGACTATCAAACCTCTTATTTTGGGGAAATGATCTTTCCTCAACTCCAGTCAATCATAGAACCCACATCCCTGGCCATGGAGATGGACCTATGACCTGTCAGGCAGACCAGTGAGAATGCTCCCCTGAGACTTTCAGAATTAGGTTGATGGAGATAGGGGAAATCCTTCCTGTGGACCTAAGTGCTGCTCTTGCCATATTTCCAGCTATGTGGAGGAACCCAGGAGAATGAAGTCAATACACAGAGGAGAAAAGGCAGGGAGAATCCCCAGCATCATTTGTGTCTGTGAAGTTTACTGTACTCCTACTCTTCTCCTTGTATGATTAGATGATCCAGTATATTACTCTCTTTCCTAAGCTAATAGATTTCTGTCATTTCTAGCCAAAAGTTGGGTGAATACAGAAGCTGATATTAAGGGTTTCTGTTTGGTTTGGTCTGAATGTCTAAAATATTATCCTTAAACATAAGCAAAAAACTCTACTGGAAAAAAAATACCTTGAGGTGTGTTCTCCACAAAAGCAAAATCAAGGATATTAGGTTATAGAAGAAAGGCCTTAAAGTTAAAACACTGAGCAGGATCTTACCATCTGAGTTATGTACAGATTCCTTAATTACTCTGTATCACAGAGGTATCTATAATTGAAGATAACATCTGTCACTGAACTGTCTTATAGAAAGAATGAGGTTCATAGAGTGCTTTGAGCAACTTGGAAAATAGTAATGTTTCAATCTAATATATATAATGCATCACATTTAGAAATGGTGAACTTTGATTAATTTCCTAGTAACCCTGATGCTCAATTTCTTTTTCTGTAAAATGGGGGCGATACTTTTTTGAGGGGTTGACAGAACTAGCGATCATATCTACATGTGAAGCTGGGAGGTCATGATTCAGCCAAAGGTGATACTACCAGAAAAGGAAGGACTGCCAACTACTCAGGCATCCTTTGCAGGAGTTGATTTGCATTTTGGAAAGTGGGCTTGTGTGGGGAAAGCTTTCTGCAGAGGTGTGTACTTAGGTGCTGGGGGAAAAGACAGGAGACCTGAGGACAGTAAGAGATGGTAGTAGTTGGTTCCTATCTCAGAACCATGCACTGGCCCCTATGGGAAGAGAGGCAAAGAAGCTGTACCCTGGAAACACAGCACTATTTTGGCAACTTAAGTGTTTCACAGTTTGGGAACATCTAAGCAAGGCAGCATTATCCAACAGGAACAGCAGCAGTAGAAATAGTGGAGGCCCAACAGAAGCCTGGCACGAGTAGGCTGCACCCAAGAGTGTGAACTTGTTTGTGAATCAGTGAGGAAACCCCTGAGACTTCCAAAAATACTTGGGGAGAGGACTTTTCAGGGGACTGAGATCTTGCATGCGATGGAATTCTGAGTCAGCAAAATCTGGGTGTAAATGCTAATGTGACTTTATAAGAGAACATTGATCCTTGAAATAGCTGGGTTCCTATATAACAAGATTTGGCATTTAGGTATGAGCCCTATAAACGGCTATACTGTCATGCTAAGATTAACACCATGCAACAACATGGATGAACCTGGAGGACATTATGTTTAGGAAAGTAAGCCAGACACAGAAAAACAAATACTGCATGATCCCACTCATATGGAAGATAAAAAAAGTTTTGTCTCATAGGGAACAGAACAGTGGTTACCAGAGACTGGAGAGGGAAGAGCAGAAGGAAGGGAAGGGGGGTCAATGGGTACAAAGTTACAACTAGACAGGAGGAATAAGTTCTGGTGTTCTATTGCACAGTAGGGTGACTATGGTTCACAACAGTAAGGTAGTGTATATTACAAAATAGCTAGAAAATAGGATTTTTAAATGTTCTCACCACAAAGAAATGATAAATGCATGAGATGATAGATATGCTAAGTACTCCGATTTGATCATTACATAACATATACATGTATTGAAACATCAAATTGTGCCCCCATGAACATGCACAGCTTCAATGTGTCAAAAATTATTGTGAAAATTGAAAAAAGAAAAAAAAGAATTCTATCCACATCTCAAGACTGGCCAGGTGGATGTTACGAGCTTTGAGAATGAGGTCACATGATTTCTTCTGTGTTAGTTAAAAGCATAATTAATTTAGATTAAACCTTTGACCTTACTAACAGAATAGTTTACTGACTTACATATGCCCTCACCTCATTCTATCAAGAAGCTGAGGGGCCTAAGCAAAATAAACTGCCCCAAGATTACCTTTATACACAAATTTTCAGGTAAGCATTAATGAACTTTGACTCACATCATCTACATTTTCTAGTACAGAGTGAAATTTTCTCTAAAACAAAAGCATTCAATATAACTGCTTTTGTGCCACTAATATTTTTGTTATCAAACATACCACAAATGACAAAGCAAATCTACAGAAGCTTCTTGGGACAGGGACTATCACTAAGTATTCATCTCAAGTGGGATAAAAACGTTCATAAATTTAGTAAATTTTAAAATTTAGAAAATTTTAATTAAAATACTACGGAAAGAAAAACACTTGTTAAAGAGTTTTTCTGATTGTTCCTTTTAAAGGAAAGTTTTGACATGTTCATCATTGTTGTAGTCTTACCTGGATAATGCTAATGTTGAAAACATCTACTGCTGGTGCCAGCCACCACTCTGACACTCTACCTGAATTACAATGGCACCTTAACATATGTCCACTTGGATAAGAATTCAACTTTAGGAGGAGTTTTTCATAAAGTCTGGCATAGGCAGCATTTGCATTAACGAAGCCACATTTGCATTTCTCAGGCTTTAGGAGCAGCAAAGCTCCACCATCTGCACAAACATATAGATCACAGGAGTTACTTCTGTCTTCACAGTTTACTGGTAGTTTACTCGTTTTTAGCAGTAGCATTATAACTTCTATGATGGCAGTCTACCTACCTAGTGAGCACAATGTTTGAATGATTTTCACTCATTTTTCCTGGTTTTTTTTTTGCATTAGAGGTTCAACTACATAAATTATCATACATATGTTGTTCGTTAGCTGTTGTCTTCAGTGTACACTGGGCAATAGCTATAAAAGCTTAGGGAAATGGCCATATGATCGAGTGATTCTGAAGAGAAAATGCCTTGTTAGGTGGTATTGGGATAGCTAATGTCAACTATTGAAATAACTGTCATCATTGTAATGAGATTTGATATTGTTTTAGCAAAATGTCTGTCAGTTTTGGAGCTCAGCACATTTTTTACCTATCTACAGAAGTTAATGGTAATCATATTCTTGACAAGGCAAAGTGAACCTATGAGATTTTTTTCAGAATTATCTTTTTAAGATGGACACTGTAACTCGTTTAATCCTCCTAACAGTTCTAAGAGATAACTACCATTTATTGTCAGATATGTATTTAGCACTTGTATTAGGCTGTTCTTTCTATAAATACCTGCGACTGGGTAATTTATAAATTTATAAAGAAAAGATGTTTAATTGGCTTATGGTTCTATAGACTACAGGAAGCATGGTGCTGGCATCTGCTCAGCTTCTAGGGAGGCCTCAGGAAGCTTACAATCATAGCAGAAGGTGAAAGGGGAGCAGGCATGTCATATGACGAAAGTAGGAGCAAGTGATAGAGTGGGGGATGGGGAGACGCCACACACTTTTACATGACCAGATCTAGATCTCCTGTGAACTCGGAGCAAGAGCTCACTTACCACCCAAAGGATGGACCAAGTCATTCATGAGAGATCTGATCTAATCCATATACCTCCCACCAGGCTCCACCTCCAAGATTGGGGATTACATTTCAACATGAGATTTGGGTGGGGACAAATATCCAAACTTCATCAGCATTTATATCCAAGGATTATATGTAATACTAAAATAGTCCTGCTCTGGGTGGACACTATTGTCATCCCCATTTAATAGTGAGGAAACTGAGACACAGAGAAATTAAGTAGCTTGGCCAATCTGAAATTAATATTAGTCTGTTTTGTAGAGCAAAGAACTGTCACAAATATCTATGTAAAATATTTACACCACCATCTACCAATTATTGAGTGCTAAGCACTGTACAATTTCTAAATTCTTCCAACCTTGTAAAATAGCTATTATCTTAATTTTACAGAAAAAGAAACTACTGCACATAGAGAAAAAACTTGCCAAATATCATATAGCTAGTTAGTGATAGAGCTGAGATCTGCCCCCACATGTATCTAAGTCAAAACCTATGCTTTTGACCAAGTCAGATGTCCAGTACAATATAATCACAGATGGGGAGAGGGAATAGGATTTTGGAGTTGAAAAAAAAAGGCTGTATTTCATTATTATTATATTACCTCCAGTATAGCAAATAACAGAAACAGAGGTGAAAAATCTCTTAGAAATTGGTCTCTATACAATACCCAGTGGTACAATGACAACATAAGGAGAAGTGAGTTTTCTAATGATTTTTATGATGACATTTATAACATTTAAAAGTAGTTCAAACTGAGAAGAAATGCCTTTAGCCTTAAAATTAAAGCTAACAAAAGTCCCCCCCACCTTTCCTACCTTCTTTACAATGCAGTATGTGTGCTCCAGCATTACTTACACTGTGCCACATGTGGCAGGAGATTTGTTATTCCCTGTAACAGCTTACTCAGGGAAATTACAAAATTCCTTCTCTCAGGTTTCTAAAAACCATTTTTTTTGTCTGATAGGGTGGTTTAATGGTAGTCCTTTCTAAAATCAGAAAAGTCTAATAGGTAACCTTTCAAAGTTTCTCCTAATCCTTGTATGAAATAGCTATGCCAATGGAGTACTAAAAATCTTTCCAAAAAATGTAAAGGGATGTTTGTTAAAATAATGCTCAAGAGGTTTGATTCTACATAGGAATCAGTACAGTAAGTAACAATGCAAGCTGCTATACTACATAAAATATTCTACAGGGTTCAGAACAGAATATGTTAGAAACTTCTATAAAGGCTTTTTGTGCAATGGAGAAATTTTATGGTTAGAAATTTTATTCAAATGTACATAGTTACAACTACCATCAAATAAGTATAAAATATATTCAAAGAATTAACTAGAAAGGGTTCTTCAAAGATAATCCTAAAATATCCTAAAATATCAAGAGTATGATGGTAGTAACAAGACCATGAGAGAAAACTGAAATTATACATCAGGTTTGTACAGTTTCAGGTACCCACAACTTTAATGTAATAATGATAGTAAGCAGCCTTTGAGTATTTCCTATACACCATCATGACAGTTAAATAATTCTCCTATGTTATTTCACTTAATCTTCACTAACCTTAGAAAGTTATTTGCCAATTTCATTTTACCAGGGAGGAAATGGAAGCTTAAAGAGATTAACCCATATAGCTAATATATGATTGATCTGGGTTTAAAGTTTAAACCCACATAGTCCAACTACAGAGCCCAAGCTCTTAATCACTGTGCTATGCTTCCTCCATAGCATAGGACAAAACTTGTTCACCATCAAGAAAAAAGATTTTTAAAATACTAAAATGAAGTGAAATGGCCAAGGAAGAAAAGCAAAAGCCTTTGGTAGTCTTCAAACTGAATAATCCTTGAATCATTCTGACCTCACTTCGTCTTTTAGGGGTTTACTCCAATCAGCTACAAATATAATGGGTCCAAGAATTGGGGATTAGTCACCCATTTTATTTGTAGCTGATTTTCCCAGTTCCCTTTTGCTCTCTTACCTATCATGTTGGGGGGTGGGGGAAGGGTACCTGCAAATCCAGACAAGCGGACTTTAAAATTGTGTTCACATCATCACATTATTCCAGTTGTTTCATTACTCATGTACATGGTGATTTCAGAAATTCTTAGAATAATCTGGTACACTAAATGTCAATTATGATTTTCAGCTCTTAGCAACCCACTGTGTGTTGTTCTGGCTTCAAGAAGGACTCCAAAAACATGGTCACTCTTGTTTACATCTTCCCTGGAAATTCAGATAATATGGAATCAAAGTAAGCATTTTAAAGTGCAAGATATTTTCTACTCTCCTCAGCTTTCTCTGTTCTTGACTAATAAGAAGAAACTACCCTACAGGCCACCATGCCAGGGTGTAAGAAGAGAAGGAAACAGAAATCAGTAACATACAACAGGTACCTTATAAATACTGCCTAACTTTTGCTATTCATATCTAACTTCCTTCAAGTTTTCAAGCATGGGTCACAAACAAAGAAGACAAGAGCACCATACAATAATTACTGAAAATATAAGCATACAAGTGATTTTTCTATTAAAATACTTTATGAAATGATATGTAAAATTATTATACAGGATGAATTTTATTAGTCTCTGCTTTTAAAAGCTTTTAACAAGAAGTCTGCTGCTAGTCCTGGGGACAGGGCCCCAGTGAGAACCTTTTGTTCCAGAAGTGGAATCTGTTCCCGGACTGTGGGATGGGTCCTGAAATGCTCTAACACACTTTCCTGAATGAGATTCCACATCCAAACTTTCTGTTGCTTCCGTCGTTTGGCAGTCAGCTCCCCACTGGCAAGCATTAGGTCCTGGAAATCTTTCATTTTATCCCACATTTCAGAGATCCCCTCTCCACTTCTGGCAGAAATACGAATTACCTATTGAAAAGGGAAGAACCAGACCATTTTACTTAAAATGATAGAAAAAATTTTTATGGGGACGCTGATACCTGCCAGTTAATTCTTACGGTCTACAGAAATAGGCAATTGACAAGAATGAGATTTTATTGCTGTGTCAAAGTAAATATACCAATATATATTCTGAGGTAATATATCTAGGATTACTAAGTGCATAGCAGAAATAAAACACTGATTCAAGGTCAAATTTTAAGCTCAGAGATTTATTTTAATTTAATTTATTTTATTTTAATTGCTCAGATGGTCAGGGGCATCATAGAGGACTTGTGACAAGGGCAATGCCAGGTAGGTTCCCCTGAGGCCTGAGTGCCAGAAAATGAACCTAGGTTGAGAAATAGCCTAATCCCCTCTGTCAAATTTGCCTGATTTAGCAACTGGAAGAGCTGGGTATCTGACATCTGCATGTATATATAAGGTGGCTCCAGACTCAATACAGACAACATGATTGGGAAAAACTGGGATGTGACAGTAAGATAAGTCATCATTGTTCTCATTATAATGATTACAGCTTATTCTTTAATAACATAGTGTCTGTCTACAGATAAAGATGCCCACATCAATATTACTGCATCACTTATTACAGGATTAAAATTTTTTTCCTTACTGAAAATGGCACCCAACAAACATAATGGGAATGGAGGTATCGCATCACAAGGCTTTTCTCTCTTACTCAAATTCCAATATAGATAATCAAATCATTAACTGTTCCATAATCTTAAGGATGGTTCCTTTCAGAATGGATTTGCTATCACTTCCAAATGGCTCAAATCAAGTATTACAATCACATCTATCATCTCTGATCTAGTTTTTGACATCTAGTGGTTAAAGGATTATATTTAAAATCATGACTACACACTCTGGCTTTGTCATGATTTTTAAAACTATCAACTTCACATAGAAGCAAGATTGATTATATGTTTAGTTTGGGACTTACATCCTGTCTTTTAATGTACACAATCCATTCAGAGTGAAAGATACAGAATGCAAGATGTAAGCAAGCTTACCTTTGGTTTCCAGACTTGTGAACGTTTGCGGAGTAATTTCAGTGCACTCACATACTCCGCTTGTATCCTTCGAGCTGGCACAATCAAGTCTCCATCAGATTTAGTTACAGCTACCAGATCTGCCATCTCGATTATACCCCTTTTGATACCCTAAAGAGATCAGAAACATTTAATGACAACCAACATAAAAATGGGAAAACTAGTCAATGCTAAGATTTTGAAAGTCATACATTTCATTAACTTTTCATCTGTATCCTCCTAAGCCCTGGATGCCAAGAATCACCATTACTTGACAGAAATTACCCAAAAGCATTGGCTGTTGGAATTATAGAAGTCATCTGTAATATCTCTTCCAAATTTAGAGACTAACATGTTGAAATACATTCAGAATTAGGGTAGATACATCAAGTCACAACATGATTGAGTGGCAGGACAGTTCACATTGTCTCGTGATGGAATCTGCTTCTCCTGAGCTAACACTGCAGGATGCAAAACCATCCATCACTAAGGTGCTTAAAAAGAAAACACCTATCCTTAACATCTGCATTTCCAGAAAAAAGTCTTTGAAATTCTCCTTAAACATATATAGCATTTTATTTCCAATTTGCATTTGAGGAAAAATAACCTGATGTCTAAAAATACGTCAATCTCTTTTTTTATTATTATTTATTTTTATACTTCGTATTTTTCTTCTCTCAGCTTTGCGTGGACAAACCTCAATCTCTTAATTCAAATTATGTCACATAAAAATATTAGAAATAAAGGATGAAATCCAAAAACCAAACCTTATTTAGTAAATACAGATTTTTCTACATAAGATTAAAATTTCTTTTCAAATATTTTTAAACAAAACATTCAATTATGAAATATTAATAGTTAACGTTTCTAAATAAGCAGCCATAGTCTGCAATCACTATGTTTTAGAATTACAAAATTGAAACAGAAGCATTGTATAACAAATAGTTTGTCTGGGCTAGGTGTGGTGGCTCACACCAGTAATCCCAGCACTTAAGGAGGCTAAGGCAGAAGGATCGCCTGAGGTCAAGAGTTCAAGACCAACTCGGGCAACAAAGCAAGACTTCATCTGTAGAAAAAAAAAAATTAAAAAATTAGCCGAGAGTGGTTGCACATGGCTGTAGTCCGAGCTACTTGGGAGGCTGAGGCAGGAGGGTAGCTTGAGCCCAGGAGTTCAAGGTTACAGTGAGCTATGATCATGCCACTGCACTCCAGCCTGGGAAACAGAGTGAGACCCTGTCTCTGGAAAAAAAAAAAAAAAGGAAAAAATTTGTCTGGTCTTTGGGTTTCTGGGAGGTAATCTTTTAAGTTCTAAATTCCCAGAATTTCCTGAGTAACAGGAGTGTCTGTTATTCATGGGAGGTGCCTGGGGCTATACCTGAATTTTTTGTTTGTTTGTTTTTTTTTTTTGAGACAGAGTCTCACTCTGTCGCCTAGGCTGGAGTGCAGTGGTGCGATCTTGGCTCGCTGCAAACTCTGCCTCCCGGGTTCGAGCCATTCTCCTGCCTCAGCCTCCCGAGTAGCTGGGACTACAGGCACCCGCCACCACGCCCGGCTAATTTTTTTTGTATTTTTAGTAGAGACGGGGTTTCACCGTGTTAGCCAGGATGGTCTCTATCTCCTGACCTCGTGATCCGCCCACCTCGGCCTCCCAAAGTGCTGGGATTACATGTGTGAGCCACCGCCCCCGGCCTATACCTGAGTTTATGCAATGAGATCACTCAGGATGGGAGACTGACCATGGCAGAAAGACCTATCATGTGATTAGAGGGCTGGGGTTTTATGACATGTGATATCAACCCAACTGCCAGGGAGGGGACAGGGGCTAGAGATCAAGTTCAATTATTCAACCAATCATGCCTACATAATGAAACCCTAAGAAAAACTTGGGACACTAAAGCTCAGGGGAGCCTTCTGGTTGGTGATACACATCAATATGCCAGGAGAGAAATGTGTCTTGAGGACACAGAAGCTTTGCATTTGGGCCCTCCCAGACTTCTTATGTGTCTCTTCATTTGGATGGTCCTGATTTGTCTCCTTTATAAGCATGCTGCAATTGTAATATAGTGCTTTCCTGAGTTCTCTGAGTCAGTCTAGTGCAAGGGTCCCCAACCCCCAGGCCACGGAGGAACTGGGCCTCAAAGCAGGTGGGCAGCAGGGGGGCGAGCATTACTGCCTGAGCTCTGCCCCGTTAGATCAGCAACAACATTTGATTCTCATAGGAGCGCAAACTCTATTGTGAACTACGCATGCTAGGCATCTAGGTTGTGCACTCCTTATGAGAATCTAATTGATGCCTGATGATCTGAGGTGGAACAGTTTCATCCTGAAACCATCCCCCCTTACCCCCAGTCTGTGGAAAACTGTCTTCCATGAAACCAGTTCCCGGTGCCAAAAAGGTTGGGGACCACTGCTCTAGTGAATTACTAAACCTAAGGGATAATGGGAACCCTCAAATTTATAGCCAGTTGGTCAGAGATATGGGTGGCCTGGGAACCCTGAAGCTTGCAGCTAGTAGTGTCTGAAGTGAGAGGCGGCTTGTGGAGGACTCTGCCCTCACCCTATGAAGTCTGCACTAACTTTGGGTAGTTGTGCCAGAACTGCAGTGCAGGAGGAGAGTAAGAATCCCATTGTACAACATATAAACTATGATAGTGGGATCCCACTCTCCCCAGAACTTTTGAATCAAGTATACTAACAACATCTATGCAACAATGGTCTCTTCTGGCTGAAGCGATCCATGTATTTCAGTCATGTTACAGATGGAAAAATTTATGTTGCATAATTTTACATTCTCAAGGACATATATTCTATTCCTGTAAGTTAGGAAAAAATATAGAGAATCTGCCTTTGATTCAGGTACTTTAGCCAACATGAATGATGTTTCATTTTCTAAACCATTATCAACTTAGTTTACAAAAACACAACATTGGAAATTTTTATTTTCAGAGATATACATTTTATATTTTTGGGGAAAAAAATAAAAATTACCTGCAACTCATCTCCTCCTGCTGGTGGCAGTAGTAAAACAAACATGTCAACCATGTCAGCAACAGCAAACTCCGACTGACCCACACCTGAAATTTTAAATCACAACTATATCCTAAAATACTCACCATTATTAGACTTTCTCAACTACATTGACCATTTTCATTCTACTTCATTCACTCATACTCATGGTCACACAGTCAACCTGGTCACTCTTTTAAACATCTCACTTCTGAAGAATGTATTAAACGTCATATCTTACCCTCTAAGCAAACCAGTTATCCTTCCTAGCTCTCCCACTCCGTTCTTGGATTGAATGGAGAACCTAAAGGCTTCCATCCTCTCCTCACTCTCACAGCTCTTTCTTGGCTTCCCTTTCATCAGCGAGCAGCTTGAACACTGTGACTCTAATCTTGAATCATGCCTGCAAATACTTTCATCTTTTTTGTCTTCTCGTCCTCATACTTGCCTGCAAACGCCCAATTATGTATGGATCAATCCAACTATGTGTGTTCTCTCCTCCATAGGCACGTGAGAGAAATCACTCAACTCTGTGGACAAAAGCCACGACAGGCAGCCTCTGCTACATCTTCCTTATGGCCTGGCAAAAGCAATCTCCCTAAATGCCCTCAGTTGGCTTCCGTTCCATTTCCCACAGCAGCTATTATGAACATTCACTGTCCCATAATCTCCCCGCTTGATGAGGACCACAGCACCTACTTCACAGAGAAAATAAAGGCAAGAACTTCCTAGGCTTCTCCCTCTCCCGTCCTCCACAGGTAACAAGACACAAACATAAACTCAGCCTTACTGCCTCCTCTGCAGTCTCAGTGTAATAAGAACTATTTGACTGAAAAGGAATCTCTCATTCCTTCCACTTCCTCTGGGTCCTTGCTGATTTTTATCTTTAACCTCTCATTTATCTACAGGCTCTTGCCCCCCAGCACAATACATAAATTGTGCTCAAATCTTTCTCATCTTAAAACCACATAAAATGAAAACAACAACAACAAAATAACAAGACAAAAACTTACAAACTCCTCCAACTATCACCATGTTTCTCACTTTTTTAAAAAATACTCGTTTCTGGAAAAAGGTAATTTATGCTGACTCCTTCCACTTCACTTCATGTTCATCTCGCCCCACTTAAAACCGCCTTCCAGCCTGGGTGATGTGCTGAGACCCTGTCTCTATAAAAAATACAAAAATTCGCTGGGCATGTTGGTGTACCTGTAGTCCCAGCTACTTGGGAAGCTGAGGTGGAAGGACAGCTTGAACCTGAGCCTGGGAGGTCGAGGCTGCAGTGAGCTGTGATTGTACTGCTGTGTTCCCACCTGGGCAACATGGTGATACCCCATCTCAAAAAAAAAAATCTTCTTCCACCAAAACTCTGGAAACCCGCTCCCTTTCTCAGTGTGATGGACTTCTAGTTGCCTATTTAATATTTATTCTTCCCTATTTTCTTATCCCAATGTTATTAGGAATATCAATGTATCAGATCAAAGACCACATTAACAAGATCCCCTTTCAGCTAAATATGATGAATGAGTCAAAGCAACAGTCATTAGATAGGGTTTCCAGAAAAGTTTTTTAAAGATGGCTAATCCAGCTATACCTCTTATGCCACCCCGCTCTGCTTATTTCCCTTTCCTTCTTCCATCTATGTGGAATATGGAAGTGTCAGTCAGAGCTTCATCAGCCATCTTTTAACCATGAGCAAACTGGAGGATGGAAACTGAGTGCTAAGAATGGTAAGCAGGCAGACAAAAGCAACCTGTGACACCGAGGGCACTGTCAAAGCACCATACCTGCTCTGGACTGCCTGCCTCAGGCTCCTTTTTATTTTAAAGAGAGATTGGGTCTTGTTCTGTTGCCCAGGCTAGAGTGCAATGGCATGATCATGGCTCACTGCAGCCTTGAACTCCTGGGCTCAAGCCATCCTTTCACCTCAGCCTCCTGAGTAGATGGAACTGCAGGTGTGTAACACAATGCCTGGCTATGTTTTTTTTTTTTTTTTTTTTTTGGTAGAACCAAGGTCTTGCTATGTTGCCCAGGCTGGTCTCAAACTCCTGGGCTCAAGCAATCCTTCCGCCTTGGACTCCTAAACTGCTGGGACTACAGGTGTAAGCCACCATGCCTGGCCTCAGGGTTCTTTTATTTTTTGAGAGAGTCTCACTCTGTCACCCCGGCTGGAGTGCAGTGGTGCCATCACAGCTCACTGCAGCCTCAAACTCCTCAGGCTCAGGTGATCCTCCCACCTCAGACTGCCAAGTAGCTAGGACTACAGGTGTGTGCCACCATGCCCAGCTAATTTTTTTATTTTTCTGTAGAGACGAGGTTTTACCATCTTGCCCAGGGACGTTTGGAACTCCTGGGTTCAAGCAGTCTGCCTGCCTTGGACTCCCAAAGTGCTGGGATTATAGGCTGGGGCCACATCGCCCGCTCTAGGTCTCTTTTATATAGAAAACAACCTCTTTCTTGTTTGAGTCACTGTTATTTTGAGTTTCTGGGAAAGGTAGCTAAATACAATTTCCAGGTAATATATTTGGTTTTTCAGGTGCTCTTCTCCTTTGATTTTCTTACTACCACTCAGGCAACTAACTCTTCATTCATCTACTTTTTAATGGTGGAGTTTCTAAAGCCCTGTCATGGCTGTTGTTATAAACTAAGTTGTGTTCCCCTCATCTAGAAACATTCCTATGTTAGGCCGGGCGCGGTGGCTCATGCCTGTAATCCCAACACTTTGGCAGGCCAAGGCGGGCGGATCACAAGGTCAGGCATTAGAGACCAGCCTGGCCAATATGGTGAAACCCCGTCTCTACTAAAAATACAAAAATTAGCTGGGTGTGGTGGCATGCACCTGTATTCCCAGCTACTCGGGGGGCTGAGGCAGGAGAATCATTTGAACCCAGGAGGCGGAGGTGGCAGTGAGCCAAGATTGCACCACTGCACTCCAGCCTGGACGACAGAGCGAGACTCTATCTTTAAAAAAAAAAAAAAAAGACCAGGCACGCGGTGGCTCACTCCTGTAATCCCAGCACTTTGGGAGGCTGAGGCGGGCGGATCACAAGGTCAGGAGTTCGAGACCATCCTGGCTAACACAGTGAAACCCTGTCTCTACTTAAAAAAAAAAAAAAAAAAAAAAAAAAGATTAGCCGGGCATGGTTGCAGGCGCCTGTAGTCCCAGCTACTGGGGAGGCTGAGGCAGGAGAATGGCGTGAACCCAGGAGGCAGAGATTGCAGTGAGCCGAGACTGCGCAACTGCACTCCAGCCTGGGAGACAGAGCAAGACTCCGTCTCCAAAAGAAAAAAAAAACAACAAAACAAAACACAAAACCACATTCCTATATTAAAGTTCTAAACCTCAAGGTGACTTTATCTGGATATAGGGCCTTGAAAGAAGCAATTAAATGAGGTCATAAGGGTAGGGCCTTAATCCAATAGGACTAGTGTCCTCAAAAGGACAGGAAGAGAAACTAGGAGACTGAAGTGAACAGGAAGAGACAAGGGAGAGTGAAGATGCAGCAAGAAGGCAGCCATCTACCTACAAGACAAATGTAGGGGTCTTAGGAAAAACCAACCCCATGGGCACCTTGATGTTGAACTTCAGTCTCCAGAACTGTGAGAAAATACATTTCTGTTGTTTAAGCCACCCAGTCTACGGTATTTTGTTATGGCAGCCCTAGCAGATTAATATAAATATCTTCCATTTTTGTCCCATATTTTCCCCAGTTGATCTGAACCAAATTCTCAAACTATGAAACTATGAACCATGCTGGTAACTATTAAATCTGTATTGCTCATTCAGTCCTTTTCTCTTGAGACACACAGTCACTCGGATACCTAATAAGCATTTAACACTTAATATATTCACAACTGAACTCATTGTTTTCCTCTCTGCAAATCTACTTTTTCCACAGTATTCTCTATTATCTGCAATTCCCCTTCCTTCCTTATCTCACATCTTATCATGGATAAAATCCTGCCCATTTATCTTCAATGTTTTATTGATCTATCTCATCTCCATTCCCACTTCCTTTGCTTGGTTCAGACCTCTACCATCTCCTTCTGGGATTAGTACAGTAGTCTCCTGATTCTATTCTAGCCCTCCTTCTAATCATTCTGTACTCTGCTGCCAGGGATCTCTCCAAAATACATATCTGGTTTTCTCACTCTCTTGCTTATCCAGCAGCATCTTCCCACTCCTTTAAGGGCAAAATCCAGAAGACTCCTTGGCATGGCATGTAAGGTCCCTGACAAGCTGGCCATGGCCTACTGCTCCAACTGACCTCCCTTCATTCCCTGCCTTCACACTCTGTGCTCTAAGTATCCTGAGCAAACTGTACTTCTCTGGATGGGCCATGTTTTCTGACTCCTGTGTATCTTTGCAAATGCCCTTTATCGCATACTTTGTTTAACTCCAATTCTTCCTTCAAAACTGAGTTCAGCTGTCACCTCCTCTAGGAGGTCTTCACTGGACCTCCACATCTGAATTAGGCTGTATCACAAACATTTATCCCACAGTAATATAAGAGATTGTCTCTCCACAAGAAAGAATTTATTAGGGTTTTCATTTCAGTGTCTTTATCACATGTAACTGTATGCTAAGGATATAAAACAATGAAATAAAACATATCTGCATTTTCAAAAGGCACCCAACTACATTAATTTTCTTGGTGAACACAGTAGACATATGAAATGTACTTAAACAAAATAGGTGTTGTGCTAAAGCATCATTTACACAGATCATCCTAATGCTTACAGTTCTCCTCTGGCATGTATAATATACCACCTGTATAACAGTTATCCAGATAGATGGCTTATTTTTACTCTTTAAAATAAGATCTTGGAGGGTAAAGATTATAACCCATCCATTCATATCTTCTAGGGAGTATGGGATATCTTGTATTTAATTATATATTTAGCAAATATCTGCTGAATGAACAAAAATAAGTTGTCACTCATCTTTATATAGCATTCATAAAATAGTATATTGTTATGAAATAGAATATCACACTCACCAACGGTTTCAATAAGAATTATGTCATATCCCGCTCCTTCACACAACAGAATAGCTTCATTTGTGGTCCTTGTCACGCCTCCTAAAGTTCCTCTAGTAGGAGATGGCCTGATGTATGCATTCATATCTCTTGATAACTCAGTCATTCGGGTTTTATCACCTAAGAGTGATCCTAAAACATACAGTTACATTTTATAATCGTGGAACAGTTTTATGGGTCAATTATCAGCCAGTTCCTAGAGGGAAGTGCTTTATGCCATTTCTCCCTAAATCTCAAACTGCATTTCATATTACTGAGCTTCTCTCCAACTCATTGTATACAATGATGTCAGATTAATCTTAACATTTCAAGCCCCTAAAAATCTATAATTTATAGCTTCCCCCTGACCAAAGGTTCCAATCTAGATTCTTCAGCCACACCTTACCTGTCCAACTCTGGCTTCTACTAGTCCCCACACCAATCCTCTGTTCCAACCAGCGTGGTTACTTTACTGTCAACATCACTGTGTTTGCTTCGTCCCATCTTTTGTTTGTGCTCTCATGCCAGAAGTATCTCTCCTGTTTCCTCACTGCTGAGTTACAATGTGTCAAGCCCAGGGTCTGTATTCTGGTTCCACCGTTTCACACTATTCAATTTTGAGAGGTCACTTTACCTTCCTGAACCCTCTTTCCTCAGCTACATCACAAGGGTAATATGCTACTGGGAGAAGCAAATGTAATTATATACAGGAAGGTGCTTCAAAACCGTTGATAACAAAAACACAGAACTTATCCACCTTATAAAGATCAGTAAAAGTCCTTGCTCCTTCATATAGTCTGCCTGGAACCTTTTCAGCCCATGCCCATCTCTGTGATTTTCTAAGGTACAACAGCTCTGCAATGTATGCCAGCATGCTGGAGGGCATAAGAGAACTTTAGTGTCCCTCCCCTTTCTATTATCTCCATGAGCACCCTCCACTCCTCATTCTTTTATTTTTGCAAATGACATTTTCTCAACCTTACGTAAATGCTACACAAATATATCTTCAAGCTGCCCCTTCTGCCCAGTCTGTTGCTTCTAATCGCCTACTACTTAGAAAATTTGGAGCTCTCACTGAATGCAATGTAAGCTGAGTTAATGGATGGAAAACTATTCATACAACACATTTTTTGGTTTCATATTTTTAATTCTTATCTCTTTCACACGGTGGTTCTCAACTGGGGGCAATTTGGCAATGTTTAGAGACATATTTACTTGTCACAAGTGAGGGGTAGGGTGCTACTGGCATCTACTGGGTAGAGGCCAGATATGCTGCTAAGTAAGCATCCTTCAATGCACAGGACAGTCACCCACAACAAAGAATGATTTGACATAAAATGTCACTACCGCCAAACTTGAGAAACCGTGCTTTAAATAAGTCTTTGCCTACAGGACCATGTCTTATATAGGTTGTATACTAAATGCTTAACAAAGTGTTAAGAGTAGGCACTCAATAACTGTGGAATGAAACTGGTTACGTTTTTGTTTTCATGGTAGTATAATATTTTGACAAACATCAATACTTACAAATTCTAGAAGACTGAAAGTCCTGGGACTATTATGTTTTTCTACTTTGCTTTAGTCATATACCAACATTTGTAGATGTACTGCTGTTCTAATCTGAATATTCATTTTCCCTCTTTTTAAGAGCTACTTTTTCCACATAATGTAAAGATTGAAAAGTGTCTTAAAGATATGCTCTTTTACCACTAAATGCCAGTTCAGAGTCTTCTCATAGGTTCTAATTCTAGACCACACATGTACCCCATACATCAAGTTCCTTATTTACTTCACATACAACCTTTTCTTAAGGTAATTTTCTGCATGAAATAATCTCTGTGTAAGTAAACAATCTGCCAAAGCTATACTTTAAACTACTATCCTATAGATCCCATCACACTGAAGTAAACATTAGGAAATTACTCTCCCATGTCTTAGCCAGCGATTCCAAAACTGTTAATTGAAGACTCTCACGAAGATCTCAAAGCTATCACAGGGAGTCTGTGAATTCAAAGCACAAAAAAGATGGACTATAGACCAAAAAACTAATGCTTCTCAAACTTTAATGTAATGCTGTTTTTCAAGTGTATGTACTGATGCAATAAGGTAGAAATTTATATTTATAGTGTTTTGTCTGTCCTTGTATTTTTTTCTTTCAAAGTGTATATAATTTTTTTGCCTGAGAAAGGGATCACCATTTTTTGAGAAAGGTTAGGAACCACATAGCTATGTAACTTTAATCACAGGCTATTTTATGACATTATTTTTGTCTATTATTATCTCAAGCTATTATTTTTTTTCTATTGTTAAGTATTCCAGAATATTGTGAAAATGGGGGAATAGCCTTCTCACCTATATATAAATGAGGGCCACTTACTGAAAAATCCTTCATTAAGTACTTACTTTTAACAAAGTTCTAAAACTGTAAATGAGACAACATATTGACATGGATTTAATTTTGAACCTTGTGAGCAAAAATTTTATTTTACAGTTAACTTTTTTTATTATAGTGACTCAAAAATTTTGAATGTTCTGAGCTAGATTTCTCAATGGGGTAATAATAGGAATGGGGTGATAATAGGAATTGTCCACGTCTATATTAACCTAAGTCCCTAAAATATGATTACATCATCATTCTGAATACTTAGTATTAAACCCACATTATAACGCAGTACACAAAAACCAAATAATTCCATAAAGCATCTTGCATTTACCCCTTCACAACACACATTGTATTGTAATGGCCTGCGTTTGTGTTTCCTGCATAAGATGTAAACCTTGCTAAAGCCAGGACTGTATCTTGTTCACCATTATATAACACAGTTTAAGAACCTTCCATGTACAATGCCTCACCTACAGTAGGCACTCAAATACTTCCTAAGTGAGTAACTGTAATATGAAAAGCTTAAATCATAAAGAGGGGTAAGGGAAGAAAAAACCTTTCCTGTTTATATGGTATGCTTTCTGTTTTCTTTAAACGATCCTTTGGGGAACTAAGTTTATATTCATTTTATCTCTGATGAGCTGCAAATTAAACTTTGAGTGACTTCATGTCCTCAAATCAGAAAGTAATTGCTTAACATTCTGTGCAACGTACAATGTACTATGCTAAATGCCGTAAGGGGAATGGCAGTATATTACAGTGCCCCTCTAAGAGCTTTCTGTTTAACTGAACATATTATATAAACAGTTGACAATTATAAACAGCAGTAAGGTTTTTCTAAAGCTTAAGAGATGTTAAAACATTATGAGGAAAATGACACATGAGTAAGGACCTATTTTCTGAATTGCACAGGTGCTAATGCAGCCAGGAAACAACAGGAGCAAAGAGGGGCCTGGCCTTATGCATGGGAGCTGAAGGACCAAAATTTGCATTTGATCATCTTCAACTTCTGGCACCTGTTGTCACAGTTTTCTGAGTGCCCACTGAGCTATCCACAAGCTGGCCGCCTCTGAAGAGTACAACACTCCCAAACTACTTCCCTCAGCTTCCACCTAACTCTGCAGAACTCCCTTCCTTTAGCGAGACCAAACTTAGCTAGCAGTTAGAGGTCACCCAACTGTGCCAATTCCTACTAAATTGTAACAGAAAGCCCCCAGAGCTCTGCAATTTAAAAAGAATCAGCCATACTTACCACCACTAGTACAAGAAGAAGGGTCCACAGCTAGCACAGATAATTTGTGCCCTCTCTCAGTAAGCATTTTTCCAAAATATTCTATAAATGTTGATTTTCCAGCACCAGGGGGCCCAGACAATCCTACGGTGGAAAGAGATCTTCTAGTTCAATGAAACAAATGAAATCAGAACTACGATCAGTTTTACTGAGTAAAATATTAGACTACCTTCTATTTCCCCTAATGTATTAAAACCACAATTAATATATTTCAACATGTCCTAAAATGGCAAATAAAAATCTGTTTCTTTAATTCCCGAGTAACGGGGCTATAGGAAGGAAACACTCTGGGTTCCACATGTTCACAAAATTCACTTTTAAAAACTGCAAAACATGCTTTGCCTTTGTACTATAAAGTAGATCTTTCTGGACAGACTTCACTGTCTCCATTGTTAATGTGCTCAGTTTCTACATCTGCCCACTTCTCATCATGATCAAATTATTTTACCTACCTCAGTTCTGTATACTTCTTCCCACTGGAAAAACAACTCATTATTCTAGAAATTCCCAGTGATTGAGAAAGCAGTTTTCTATTTATAAGGGATCATCTTTTTTCTTCATCTCACTCATAACTCAAAGAATATAAACTGAATTCTGAAAAAAATAATTTATGTTAAGAAAAGCAGAAAGCTCCCCCACTTGGAGAGTTGGCAGTGCACGGCCGGTAAGAGCACAAACCCTGAAGCCACGCAGCCAGTTCTCATTCTAGCTCTGCCTCCCACGAGCTGTGTGATCTTGGGTAAATTACTTAACCTCTTTCTATGCCTCAGTGTCCACTGCAATAAAATAGATATAGTAATAGTACCTCTCTCTTCAGGTTGTTTTAAGAATTAGATGAGTTAATGTCTGTAATATGTTTAGAACAGTGCATGGCATAAGAGATATATAAGTGTATGTTAAATGAAATATATAAAACATAGGCATTTAACTACACTCAAAGTATGTATAGTGTATGGGATGCCTGACTCCTTACCACAATTCTTGGGGCAGATCCAATACTATCTTAAACACCCTTTTAGGTGCCGAATAAACATTTGTTGCTTTTACTTATGGTGGTGAAAAAAATAACTGCAATAAAGACAGGTTTATCTGGCCTCATAAGATCAAGATGGAAGAACCGGAATAGCACTACAAAGTTATCTGTGAACTGCTAGTTAATTCCATACATTTCTGAGACATTTTTTCAAAGATTCTCTAAAATCTTAGTAAGTAGGCACTTTGTCATAACTAGAATTTCTCTGTGGGAGTTTGCTATTATCTTTGTTTACCATACATAAAGATTATTAACATCCAATGTAGTACTCTCAAAATGAGAATCCCTCAGTAAGGGCAGAAGATTAAGAAGTCTGAAAAATGGGGACCAGTATAAATATTGGTTGGCGAGCTATTTTGAAATTATCTTAAAGCATCCATGCCCATTACCCTAAAAACCAGGAGGCTTTTGTGTCTGCATTGCCAATAAACTGTGAGACAAAGGTGTAATGTAACATGAAATTTTAAAAGTATTTACTCATTCTCCACAAAATTTTTGCACTTTAACCACCAAGACAAGTTGTTTTTAGCAGGAGGGTTGGTTCAAATCACCTAGTTCACCACCGTGGGACATTCTCATTCCACCTAAACTGGCTTGTTTAATTCCTGCTGGTCAAACATATCTAAATTGTTTTACAATGTACAATTTCAAAAACAATTTCAGAACCAAGTCAAATTGTTCAAGAAATCAAATGAACATCTAATATACAGACAACAAATAAATATGATCTCTTTCTTAAAGTACATTTTGATAGGCTGGGCATGGTAGCCCGTGCCTGTAGTCCCAGCACTTTGGTAGGCCAAGGTGGGAGGACTGCTTGAGCCCAGGAGTTCAAGACCAGCCTGGGCAACATAATGAGACCCCATCTCTACTAAAAAAAAATTAGCCAAGGATGATGTTGGAGGCATGATATTGGAGCCAAGCATGATGTTGGAGCTATGATCACCACTGCATTCCAGCCTGAGTGACAGAGTGAGACTAAAAATAAAATAGCTGGGCATAGTGGTTCATGCCTGTAATCCCAGCACTTTGGGAGACCAAGACGGGTGGATCACTTGAGGTCAGGAGTTCAAGACCAGCCTGGCCGACATGGTGAAACCCCATCTCTACTAAAAATACAAAAATTAGCTGGGCATGGTAGTGCATGCCTGTAATCCTAGCTACTCGGGAGGCTGAGGCAGGAGAACTGCATGAACCCAGGAGGCAGAGGTTGCAGTGAGCTGAGATCACGCCACTGCACTCCAGCCTGGGAGACAGAGCAAGACTGTCTCAAAAAATAAAATAAATAAAAAATAAAAATAAAATTTTGGTATTGAGATGGCTGCATTTACAGTCACTCCCAGAAACTCAATAAAAAGTACCTGAAGGAAGTGAGACTTGCCTATACAAAGACTAATGAAATACCTAAGAGGCAGAATTTTGAAACGTGATAATTATAGTTGATACGACAACAAAACAGGGAATTCACTTTAAACTATTTAAGCAGAAGGACTACTAAAAGAAAAAGGAGTAAACTCGCTAGTAGTTCTTCCTATGACTATTTCTATCCTGGGATCCAGAGCAAGATTCTTGCCAAAGTAAAAATCTTATATTATGTTCTTAAAATACATAGCCTTGGTTCAAATGTCATGGCAATTTTTTCAACTTAACAAAACTAATATTTGCCATGAAAACTCATTTAAAATTCATCCAAATATTGAGAAAAAAGTCCCCATTCGATTGCAAACTATTTAGACTTTTTTTTTTTCTTAAACCAGAATACAGAGAATTTGTAAAAATATTTACTGAGAAAACACACAAAAAAGACTGACCTACTCGAAATGCTAGTGGTTTTCCTTTATTTGATTGTTCTTGTTCTCTGTGGTAAAGTAATACTTTCTGAAGAAGCACCTGGGCTAACTCCTTTTTCCTGCTGTGAGTTGATTCTACAAGAGTTATGGCCTCTGCTAAACAGGCCCTTTGCCCTTGGATTAAACCAGTATAAAGTTTATCCACAAATCTTTGCTCTTTATCAGAAAGTCCTTCTGTGTGGTCCTTTAAGGTTGTTTGTACACATAATTTTCTCTTTAAACCATCTGACAGCAGCACCCACTTTGTACAATGGAATCCAAGAGAATTAAACGGCTGAGCACATGGGATTCCTGATCCGAGATGAGTACTTGAGTGAAAGATGAAGTGGTAACGTCGGAAAGGTGCTCTTAAAAGGCCTTTTAGGAAATGCTGGTGAGGATGTGGTAGCAGCATGGACATATTCGTTTTATTTGTAACTGAAGAAAACACTGGATGCGTTTTGGCTCAATGTGATTTGTGATCTCCCTAGAAGAAAGAAAAACATGTCAGCCAGTTCAATATATAACTAAAATATTGAAGTAGTAAAATTTGAAAGCCTAGTGTTTCCCCCATATTCTAAACCACACATAATCAGAGTTTTTGGTAGTACAAATGGGTGAAAGTTTTCTTACTAAATAAACTTAGAAAACTCCCTCCATGGCCACAGTTAATATTCAGAGTAACCCAAATAATGGAACTACTACTCTACTGCGAAGTGTAATTTACATGAACATTTTCTTCTAATAAAAACAATATATAACATACCACTAGGGTAAAAACTTTATGTTGTGCTTTCTCTTACATTCATCTTAACAATTTCCTCAGGTCAATACACCAGATTCTGAAGCTCATACAAAAGGTTAAAAAAAAATGAATCTCTCTGATGCTGGCCTTGTATTCACTCTCTACAAAAAGAAATGTGATTACTAGGGTGGGCACTTCAGGTGTAAGTTTAGATACATGTTTGTATTCAATAGACTCATCCTTGAACACAGATGTATGCAAAGAGTAGCCTAACTTAAAGCACACAAACAAGCCATAAGTGAACTGTAGCAGTTGTGTAGTAACCAGATCAGCATATCTCAAAGTATAGTCAGAGCCACCTGGGTGCTTATTTAAAATGCACATTCCCAGCCCCACTAATCAGAATCCCTGTAGATTCATACTAAAGTTTGAACCACTACGAAATTAGGTAAGGATCTTTTTTTTTTTTTTTTTTTTTTTGAGATGGAGTCTCGCTCTGTCGCCCAGGCTGGAGTGCAGTGGCGTCATCTCGGCTCACTACAAGCTCCGCCTCCCGAGTTCATGCCATTCTCCTGCCTCAGCCTCCCGAGTAGCTGGGATTACAGGCGCCTGCTACCACGTCCAGCTAATTTTTTGTATTTTTAGTAGAGACTGGGTTTCACTGTGTTAGCCAGGACGGTCTCGATCTCCTGACCTCGTGATCCGCCCGCCTCGGCCTCCCAAAGTGCTGGGATTACAGGCGTGAGCCACCGCGCCAGGCCATAAGGATCTTTTTTCTGATGATATACTGATATTCTCTACTTCAAATTGTATTAAAAAATGAAAGTTGACATGGTATGCCGAGTCAGGGCAGTGCAGAGGTTACGAGCCATGGTCACTGAATCTCTGCCACTTAAGCCAAAATAACCTTAGGCAAGTTACTTGACCACTCTGTGCCTCAGCTTCCTCTTGAGTAAAGAGAATAGGTAAGAAAGCAGAGTGGTTGTGAGAGCAAAATGACAATTCTTGTAAAAAGCTTAGAACAGTGTCTACCGTGGAGTAAGAGCTCAATTAACCTTAGCTTTATTTGAATTACACCAAGTTATGAAACATTGGTAATAATTCTTCCAGTAGCAATCTAAAATTTACAGTTATATATAATTCACCCAGTTTGGGTTTATGAGTATTTGTAAATTTTGGTTGATTTTCAAGCACCTTGTGGCATGATGGAATAAATTATTGCTCCAAGGTATACCTCTAAATGGTACTTCAAGGCCGATGAACATGAAATTAATTTTAGCTTCTTAACATTCTATTAGGGAAAAAAGAATAGTTTAAGATTTTTTAAACTGGTAGAACTATAAGTGCTCATCAGTTTTCCAAAAGCAACAACTTTTTCTCTATGGGGCGGCGGGGGGGCGGGGGGCGGCATTATAATGTCTATTTGTACAAAATTAGCCTTATTCTAAAAGGACAATTAAAAATGTATAAAAGTTTTTCTAAAAAACAATTTTAAAACATCTAATGTCACCTTTCACACAAACACACAAAAAGACATTTAAAACAAAACTTTAAGACAGAGTCTACTTTGGAAGCTCTCTTTCAATACCACCTTTAAGCACAATTCTCATCAACACCACTACCATTACCAACAGACTGGAATCCCACAGGCAAGAACTGTATTTTTATTCAACCACATTTTCTAAGAACGTGCTACTTTTCAGGTCCCATGATAGGTGATAAGAGTAATGGTGACTATAGTAATGGTACTGATGGGGATGACAATAGTATTTGATTATGTTCCAGCCATTATACCATAACCTTCTATTAATATATTAGTTCCCTAGGGCTGCTGTAACAAATTACCATAATTACTGTAACAGAATTAGTTACTTAATTACATTGCAAAGACTCTTTTTCCAAATAGGGCCACATTCACAGGTTCCAGGGATTAGGATGTGGACATATCTTTTTGAAGGCCATCATTCAACCTGCTACACTTTCTTAGGTACAATGCCTCATTCATTATCTTATCTTAAATAACCTAATCCTAGCACTTCAAGAGCTCACAGAATAAAATACATCACATCAAAGAAAGAACAAAGTGCCATGGGAACAGACAAGATTACAGGAGCTCACTCTCCTTAGGGAATTCAAGTCATAGAGGAGTTGAAGTCAAGACCGACTCTGAAATAACAAAAATGTTGAAGAAGGTTGAGGCAGGCTTTCCAGTCTGAGGACTTAAATGTGCAAAATCAGAGTTGGGACTTGGTCTCTTCCCTGTCATGTCAGAGAAAATTAAGAAATTCAGTAAGGCAGAAGCCTAGGGTATATGGAACTACTGATAGGAGATGAGGCTGGACCAGAGGTAAACTGAGGTCAAGAATTTAAATTTTGTCTTGTGGGCAGAGGACAAATGACAGAGACCTTTATGGAGGTGACATAATCAACTTTGCTTTTGAAAAGATAACTCTAGAAGCAGTGACATGAAGGCAAGAGTGATGAGACTTTTAAACAGAGCCCAGTTCAGGAAGCCTAGCAAGGAACCAAAGGAGAAGATGAGGACCTAGACTGAGGCAAGTTATTAAGGAATGGCAAAGAAAAGGCTGCTTTAAGACCTTCTTGAGCTATCCTATCTTATTAGAATCCTCAGAGTTTGACATGGAGCCTGGCACACTGCAATTGCTTAAATAAAAAGAAAAAAGAGCTGCTGCTGATCTGAACTTATTTCATTCCCCAAATGCCTGGCACATTAGAGTCTACAAGCCACTTTCAGATATTTTATTTCATTTTATTCTCCAGTTAATTCCATGAAGGCAGTACAACAGTTATTATTTTCATTTAACAGAAGGGGGAAAGAACACTGAGAGAGCTGAGTGATCACAGTCATAGCCAGTGGCGGGCCCAAGATTCAAACCCACGTTGTTTGACTCTCTATGGCAGGCATTACTTAATAAATTATATTAAAATAACAAAGAAGTCCTTTGGCTAAAAGGGAAGTAGATATTAGTAACTGCCCAGCTTCTAAAGTGAGTAAGAAGTCTTTTCAGTTGCAGTGACGCTAGTGGCATGAGGAGGAGCCAAAGAACAGAGAGAGGAAATCTGCAGGATAGAAAATATTCTCATTACCAAATCTAGTCCTGTGGTCCCATAGGGAAGATGTTGTCATATGTAGTCTAACAGCAAATTAGAACTATTTAAAATATGCTCCTTAATTAACAAGTCTTACCATGACTACCTCCTATTACCAAACAAGCTGTGTTCAAAAAAAGAGTGACAGAGGTGGTCAGGGTCGGAGGAGGATAGCAGAATACAAGGCTTCACCAATCATTTTCTACCTGGTTTTAGCTTCATATCACTCAAAGAGGCACTGAAGAGGTAGGAAAAACCGTTTTGAATCCCCAACACCACCCCTCTCCCATTCCCTGGTAGCAGTGGCATGATGCAGAGAGCATTTCTGTGCGCTGGGGAGAGGGAGAACATAGCAATTTTGAGGCGCTAACTCAGTGCCGCCCTGTTATAGCAGAAAGCAAAATCAGCTGGCACCACACACAGAAGGAACTATTAACCATTAAACCAGCCAGAGAGGAATGGCTGTTCCCAGAGCTTGAAACTTCAGTTTCCGGAGCTCATAGAAGCCTAGCCACTGTGGGTTAAAGTGCTCTAGTGTCTCAATTAAACTTTAATGGCAGTCCAGGCCACAAGGACTGCAACTCCTAGGCAAGTCCTAGTGTTGAACTGAGCCCAGAGCCAGTGGACTAGGGGGTTTCGGGGAGGGGGAACACAACCCAGTGAGACACCAGCTGGAGCAGCAAAAGGAGTGTTGGCATCACTCCTTCCCTAATCCCAGGCTGCATGGCTCATGGCTACAAAAGAGACACCTTCCTTCTGCTTGAGGAAAGGAAAGGGAGGAGTGGTGAGGACTTTATCTTGCATCTTGGATATCCTCAGTCACAGCAGGATGGGGCACCAGTTAGAGTCATGAGGTCCCCCCTTCCAGGCCCTAGCTCCTGAACGACATTTTTAGACACACCCTGGGCCAGAAGGGAACTTGCTGCGTTGAATAAATGGAGCCAGTCCTGGCAGGATTCATCATCTGCTGACTGAAGAGCCCTTGGGCCCAGCAGCAATACCAAAGTACTACATACAGGGCCTTGGGTGAGACTCTGAAACTTGCTGGCTTCAGGTAAGACTCAGCACATTCCCAGCTGCAGTAGGTACAGGGCAAGACTCCTGCTTGAGAAAAGCAAAGGGAAAAGTAAAAAGGAATTTTTCTGGCATGTTAGGTACCAGCTTGGCCACAGTGGGGTAGAGAAACAAATGGGCTCTTGGGGTCTCCAATTCCAGGACTTGGCTCTTGGATGGCATTTCTGGACCTGCCCTGGGCCAGAGGGGAGCCCACTGTCCTGAAGGGTAAGTCCCTGATCAGCCAGCATCACCACAAGCTGACCAAAGAGCCCTTGGACCTTAAGGGAGCATCGGCAGTAGTCTGGTAGCACTCTTCATGGGCCTGTGGCAGTGGCAGTCATGGGGTGAGGCTCCTCTGTCTTTGGAAAAGGGAGGAAAGAATGGGAAGGATGACATCTTGGGGTCTGAACACCAGCTTAGCCACAGTAGAACACAGCATCACGTAGATTTCTAGAGTTTTTGACTCAGCTTTTACTCCTGGATGGCATCTCTGGACTTACCTGGAGCCTGGGGGAACTAACCACCCTCAAAGGAAGGACATAAGCCTGTCTGGCTTTGCCACTTGCTGACCATACAGCCCTAGGAATCTGTGTGAACATAAGTGATAGTCAGGTAGTAGCTACAGTGGGCCTTTGGTGAAACCCAGAGCTGTGTTGGACTCAGGTCTGACCCAGTACAGTTACTGTGGTGGTGACCACAGGGTTGCTTGTATAACCCTATCCCCAGCTCCAGGTGGCTCAAAACAGACAGAGACTCTGTTTGGGAGAAAGTATGGGAAGAGAACAAGAGTCTCTGCCTGGTAATCCAGAGAATTCTTCAGGGTCTTATCCAAGATCACCAAGGTAGTACCTCTAGGAATCTGTAAGGACCATAGTGTTACTGGGCTTGGGGTGCCCCAAAATGCAGATATGGCTTAGATCAGAACACCCAAGCCCTTTCAAATATTTGGAAAGCATTCCCAAGAAGGACAGGTACAAACAAGCCCAGACTACAAAGACTCCAATAAATACCTAACTCCTTAATGTCCAGATACAGACAAACATCTATAAGTATCAAGTCCACCCAGGAAAACATGACCTCACCAAATAAACTAAATAAGGCACCAGGGACCAATCCTGGAGAAACAGAGATATGTGATCTTTCAGACAGAGAATTCAAAATAGCTGTTTTGAGGAAACTCAAAGAAATTCAAGACACGACTGAGTGTGGTAGCTCACACATGTAATCCCAGCACTTTGGGAGGCCGAGCTGGGCAGATCACTTGAGGTCAGGAGTTCGAGACCAGCCTGGCCAACATGCTGAAACCCCGTCTCTACTAAAAATACAAAAATTAGCCAGGTGTGGTGGTGGGTGCTGTAATCCCAGCTACTTGGGAGGCTGATACAAGAGAATCACTTGAACCTGGGAGGCAGAGGTTGCAGTGAGCCGAGATCGTACCACTGCACTCCAGCCTGGGTGACAGAACAAACTCCATCTCAAAAAAAAAAAAAAAAAATTCAAGATATCACAAGAAAGGATTCAGAATTCTATCAAATAAATTTAACAAGGAGATTAAATGCAACTGGCATACTAAAGAATGCATCAGAGTCTCTTAAGACAGAATTGATCAAGCAGAAGAAAGAATTAGTGAGCTTGGACCAGGCATGGTGGCTCATACCCGTAATCTCAGCACTTTGGGAGGCCAAGGCATACAGATCCCTTGAACCCAGTTCGAGACCAGCTGGGCAACATGGCAAAACCCCATCTCTACAAAAGATACAAAAATCAGCTGGGTGTGGTGGCTGTAGTCCCAGTTACTCAGGAGGCTGAGGTGACAGGATTGCTTGAGCTTGGGAGGTAGGGGCTGCAGCAAGTCCTGATCACACCACTACACTCCAGCCTGGGTGACAGAGCAAGACCCCTGCCTCAAAAAAAAAAAAAAGAAAAAAGAATTAGTGAGCTGAAGACAGGCTATTTGAAAATACACAGTGAGGGAAGACAAAAGAGAAAAGAATAAAAAACAATGAAGCATGCCTCCAAGATCTAGAAAACAGCCTCAAAAGGGCAAATCTAAGAGCTATTGGCCTTAAAGAGGAAGAGAGGAAGTAGAGAAAGAGATGGGTAAAAAGTTTATTCAAAGGGATAACAGAGAACTTCCCAAACCTAGGGAAAGATATCAATAGTCAAGTACAAGAAGGTTACAGATCACCAAGCATATTTAATCCAAAGACTACCTCAAGGCACTTAATAATCAAACTCCCAAAGGTCAAGGATAAAGAATGAATCCTAAAAGCAGCATGAGAAAAAGAAACAAACAACATATAACGGAGCTCCAATATGACTGGAAGCAGGCTTTTCAGTGGAAACTTTATAGGCTAGGAGAGAATGGCATAACCTACTTAAAGTGCTGAAGGGAAAAAAACAAATGTACACTAGAATAGTATAGCCAGTGAAAATATCCTCCAAACATGAAGGAGAAATACTTTCCCAGACAAACAAAAGCAGAGAAATTTCATCAACACTAAACATTTCCTACAAGAAATGCTAAAGAGAACACTTCAGTGACAAAGAAAAGGACATTAGTGAGCAGTAAGAAATCATCTGAAGGTACAAACTCACTGGTAATAGAAAGTAAACAAAGAATATTGGGGCCGGGCACGGTGGCTCAAGCCTGTAATCCCAGCACTTTGGGAGGCCAAGGCAGGCGGATCACGAGGTCAGGAGATCGAGACCATCCAGGCTAACACGGTGAAACCCCGTCTCTACTAAAAATACAAAAAATTAGCCGGGCGTGTTGGTGGGCGCCTGTAGTCCCAGCTACTCGGGAGGCTGAGGCAGGAGAATGGCGTGAACCCGGGAGGTGGAGCTTGCAGTGAGCCGAGATCGCGCCACTGCACTCCACCCTGGGGGACAGAGCAAGACTCCGTCTCAAAAAAAAAAAAAAAAAAAAAAAAAACAAAGAATATTGTACCTGTGGTGTATAAAGTACTGTTAAGTATAAAGACTAAACAATGATCCAATCAAAAATAATAACTACAATAACTTTTCAAGACAGTAATATATGAACAGAAACAACAAAAAATTAAAAAGCCAGGGATTAAGGTAAGGCAGAGTCTTTATTAGTTTTCTATTCACTTGTTTATGTAAACAGTGTTGTTATCAGCTTAAAATAATGGGTGATAAGATAGTAAGATAAAATAGCAAGTCTTACAGTAATCTCAAACCAAAAAACATACAACAGATACACAAAAAATAAAAAGCAAGAAACTAAATCATATCAGCAGAGAAAATCACCTTCACTAAAATGAAGACAGGAAAGAAAGAAGGGAAGACCAGAAAACAAATAACAAAATGGCAAGAATAAGTGTTTACTTATTAATAATAACATTCAATGTAAATGGACTAAACTCTCCAGTCAAAAAACATAGAGTGGTGGAATGGATAAAAAAATAAAAGACCCAATGATCTGTTGCCTATAGGAAGCCCACTTCACTTATAAAGACAAACACAGACTGAAAATAAAGGGATGGAAAAAGTTATTCCATGCCAATGGAAACCAAAAAAGAACAGGGGTAGTTACAATTGTATCAGACAAATAGATTTCAAGACAAAAACTGTAAGAAGAGACAAGGAAGGTCACTAGATAGTGATAAAGGGGTCAATACAGCAAGAGGATATAACAATTTTAAATCTACATGCACCCAACCTTGGAGCACCCAGATATACAAAGCAAATATTATCAGAGATAAAGACAGAGATAGACCCCAATACAATAATAGCTGGAGACTTCAACACCACACTTTCAGTATTGGACATATCTTCCAGACAAAAAATTAATAACAAAACATCGGACTTAATCTGCACTACAGACCAAATGGACCTAATAGGTATTTACAGAACATTCCATCCAATGGCTGCGGAAAACACATTCTTCTCTTTGGTACACGGATCATTCTCAAGAATAGACCAAATGTTAGCTCACAGAACAAGTCTTGAAACATTCAAAAAACTGAAATAATATCAGACATCTTCTCTAACCACATTGGAATAAAACTAGAAATCAATAAGAAGAGGTATTGTGTAAACAATACAAATATATGGAAATTAAACAATATGATCCTGAATGAACAGTGGGTCAATGAAGAAATTAAGGACATTGAAAAATGTCTTGAAACAAATAATAATGGAAACACATCATACCAAAACCTGTGGGATACAGCAAAAGCAGTACTAAGAGGGAAGTTTATAGCTATACATGCCTACATTAAAAAAGAAGAAAAACTTCAAATAAACAATGCATCTTTTTTTTTTTTTTTTTGAGGAGTTTTGCTCTTGTTGCCCAGGCTGGAGTGCAATGGTGCAATCTTGGCTCATCACAACTTCCACCTCCCAGGTTCAAGCGATTCTCCTGCCTCAGCCTCCCAAGTAGCTGGGATTCCAGGCACGTGCCGCCACGCCTGGCTAATTTTGTGTTTTTAGTAGAGATGGGGTTTCACCATGTTGGCCAGTCTGGTGTTGAACTCCTGACCTCAGGTGATCCACCCGCCTCAGCCTCCCAAAGTGCTGGGATTACAGGTGTTAGCCACAGCACCCGGCTTAAACAAT
Organism: Symphalangus syndactylus; assembly: GCF_028878055.3. Classification (NCBI taxonomy): domain Eukaryota; kingdom Metazoa; phylum Chordata; class Mammalia; order Primates; family Hylobatidae; genus Symphalangus; species Symphalangus syndactylus. Next base: position 118,942,511 of record NC_072426.2, on the reverse strand, counting down.
GCATCTTAAAGAACTAGAAAATCACGAGCAAGCTAAACTAAGGAAAGCAGAGAGATGATCCAAATAAATACAAGCAGAGATGAAAAAGGAGACATTACAACTGACACTGCAGAAATCCAAAGTCTCCTTAGTGCTTATTATGAGCAAGTATATGCCAATAAACTGAAAACATCTAGAAGAAATGGATAAATTACTAGACATATATAACCTACCAACATTGAACAATGAAGAAATCTAAAACCTGAACATACCAATAACAAGTAATGAAATTGAAGCTGTAATAAAAAGTCTGATAGAGAAAAGCCTGGGATCTGATGGCTTCACTGCTGAATTCTATCATTTAAAGAATACCAATCTTACTGAAACTATTCTGAAAAACAGAGGAAAAGGGAATATTTCCAAATTCATTCTATGAGGCCAGTATTACTCTGATACCCAAACCAAAGACATTCCAAAAAAAAGTACCTAGAGGCTTGATATGGTGTGGTTCTGTGTCCCCACCCAAATCTCACCTTGTAGCTCCCATAATTCCCACATATTATGGGAAGCACCCAGTGAGAAATGACTGAATTATGGGGGTGGGTCTTTCCTGTGCCATTCTCCTGATAGTGAATGAGTCTCACAAGATCTGATGGTTTTAAAAACAGGAGTCTCCCTGCACAAGTTCTCTTTCTGCCTGCTGCCATCCATGTAAGATGTGACTTGCTCCTTCTTGCCTTCTGCCATGACTCTGAGGCCTCCCCAGCCGTGTGGAACTGTAAGTCCAATTAAACCTCTTTCTTTTTTAAATTGCTCAGTCGCAGGTATGTCTTTATAAGCAACATGAAAACGAACTAATACAAGGCTAGTATTCTTTTGAATACTAAATAAAAAAGAATACTATGCTTTTGAATACTATTGAATACTAGCCTCTAGTATTCTTTTTTTTTTTGGTATGTCATTGGTTTTGGTATCAGAATAATACTGGCCTTATAGGATGAATTTTGATGACTATTGAGGCTAAAGTCCTCAATAAAATACTAGCAAACTGAATTCAACCATACATGAAAAAGATCATTAATCATGACCAAGTGGGATTTATCCCTGGGGTTCAAGGGTGGTTCAACATATACAAATCCCATCCCGGCTAAGAAGGTGAAACCCCGTCTCTACTAAAAATACAAAAAATTAGCCAGGCATGGTGGCGGGCGCCTGTAGTCCCAGCTACTCGGGAGGCTGACACAGGAGAATGGCGTGAACCCGGGAGGCAGAGCTTGCAGTGAGGTGAGATCGTGCCACTGCACTCCAGCCTGGGCAACAGTGAGACTCTGTCTCAAAAAAAAAAAAAGAAAATATACAAATCAATCAATGCGATACATCATATCAACAGAATGGAAGGCAAAAACCATATAAGCATTTCAATTGATGCTGAAAAAGCATCTGATAAAATTCAACATTCCTTCGATGTTTATATGTCATTTAAATCTACGAGACCAGATTACTAAAAAAAGGATTCAAGATTAAGAGGAAGTGTGACACCTTTTTCAAAAATGTTAAACACACATTGACACCCTCCCCATACACACACACACACAGAATAACTACATATATCGATGTGTATATAATTTCATCTACAGAGGAGTGGTATTATGGTGCTTTTATGTTGTTTTTTGGCTGACCATATATTTCTGTTTTTTTAAAAACAGCATATGTTACTATGATAGGCAGAATAATGGCCTCCCAAACACGTCCACGTCCGAATCCCTGGAACCTATGAATATGTTATGTTATATGGCAAATAGGGAATTAAAGTTGCACATGGAACTAAAGTTGCTAATCAGCTGACAAGGTAAAAAGATTATCTTAGATTATCCAGGTGGACCCAATGTAATCACCAATGTCCTTTAATATGAAAGTGGGAGGTAGAAATGAATAGCAGAGTGACATCATGTGAGGATTCAATCCACTCTTCAGGTCTTTCAAGATGAAGTAAAAGGGCCATGAACCAAGGAATGAGGACAACCTACAGAAGATGGTAAAGGCAAGGAAACTGATTCTCTTCTAGATCCTCCAGGATGGAACAAAGATCTACTGACACCTTGATTTTACCCCAGTGAGACCCGTGTCAGACTTCTGACCAATAGACCTGTAAGATAATAAATTTGTGTTAAGACACTAAGTTTGTGATAATCTGTTACTGAAGCCATAGGAAACTAATACAGTTCTATTATAAGAAAAAGTAACCAAAAAAAATCTTTTTTAAAAGATAAAATTCAGAATTTTTAAAATTTAACAAGAAATGCCTAATAACTACTCATGATTTAATTATTATCTTTATAACCTGTAACTTGCTTCCATTTGCATTTAGATTTCTTCCTAACATCACAGTCAAATTTGATGAATCCTTAATTTTACCAGTTATTGTGACTATCAGTGTTACACTCAATGCATTTATATGTCAGTTTCTAAATTAGACATAAAGCCAGCATATATACTAAAAAAATTTAGTAAAAAGAATTATGTGCAAGGTGAAATAAGCAATAATCACATTTTACCATTTCTTCCATGCACAGATATTTTATCATAATTATGTTAAATTTGAAGTTCAAAAGTAGTCTGAAATAACATGATATATATGAGATGGTAACCATTTTTGAGCATGGTAGATTTTTTTAAACTATATATATATGCTATAATAAAAATTAGGTGTCTGTAGTGCATATCCTTCACATATTTGCTGACAAATGCCTACTCAGTTCAAATAGCACCTCCTCAGAGATATATCTTCCCCCACCTTCTCCAGGCAGTTAAGTGTTCTATTCAATGCTCCACAGTCTTTTGTTCCCATCTCAAAAATAGTATTTGTCTTCTTGTTTTCTAATTTATCTATTTATAGACCGCTCCTTACCAATTCTCATTGCTCAACTCAACTGATTCTCCCAGAAAAAGGGCATATTTCCTCAGAAACTAGCACAGTGCCTGGCACACAGTAACCTTCCAATTTTTTTTTTAGGTTCATGAATATATACTCCATCTACTCTATGTAAATCTACTAAACTATAAAGAAAAGTTTGGGTAACAATCTTAACCTTTGTGACTGAAGGACCTCTACTAAAACATTTTGCCTTCTAAGTTTCCTGTTTTGAATCAAGGCACCTTTGACATGTAATCAACCTTCCAAACAGAAAAACGGTAAGATAAGTTTGCAAGGAATCAAAACTCAGTAACAAAAGCTTTACTACATGAAACTATGTCCATTTATAATAATGTAAGCAAATATTCTCTAAATAAATATTCTAGATTGCTTTAACATTTAAAGTAGTGGTTTCATACCACTACCATTGCAATCTTTCTCAGAAAATCCACACCAACTGTCTGATAAGCTTATGATTTATACTGCAGGTTTTATCACAATTGGGATTGCAGTTCTCTGCCTTCTGATGCCAATACAAATCTTAAAAGGACTTTAAATGAAAAGAAAGAACGAGAAAAAGGATGATACCATCTTACTCCAGTTCTTTTGCCAAAACCAAAAAGCTATCCAGATGTATGTAATTCTGGATTTGACATCCTCAAACTTCTTCCCAGGGGACTAATTTTCTTGATTCCCACCAACTCTCTGGAGCATCTGAATGGCAAGCAGCAGCTGCTACCTTCTACTGAGTGTTTATCATGTGTGAGGCATCGTGCATGCATTTTTTCAGCTAATCCTCATAACAATCCTACAGTGGATGACATCCTATTTTAAAGGTGAGGCTCAACAGCATAAGGCTGATTGACCAAGGCCTCAGAATTAGTGGCAGAACTTGGAAAAAACTATAGATTTCACAAATCCAGATTTATATGGTGTCAACTCTAGAGAAAATAAAATAATCCTGTATATCTGAATATGCCTGATTATGGCCGGCTATTTATCTTTCTATTTATTTATTTTTTGCTTAGACCAAAATGAAAAATTAGTTTCTACTTCCTGTGCTAAGTTTTTATCAGTAGGAGATCTCGATGTGTTAGGTGACAGAACAAACCACATTTTAAAATGTTTTTTGCTCCACAGACAATAATTCACTCCTGATAACTAAGTTCATAATATATTTAACCCCATGAATTTATCCAATCAACCAGATTTTAAAGCAGCCCATGAATTTTTTAAGAGCCAATATAACTCAGCCTTGTATGAGCAGCTTTCTACCTTTATATACTGTCACAGGCAGAACAGACTAATTCCACTAAAATGGCAAAATTATGTAAGTAGAGAGAAGGATTTCCTACCTGCTCATGTAACTCAGCATCTTTTCCTGCTTTCTCATGGGAAGAAATCGAAGAACTAGATCAATAATCGAATCAGCTTTGGGCCCTAGGTTTGTGTGGGGCCGTGTCTCAGCCCACACAAGGTCCCCTCGGATTGCCCAGAGAGGCACTCGGACCTGGAGCTGTGAGCAGAATGAATACCTTCCAAGACCAGAGTGGCAGCTCCAGTAATAAAGAACCCCTTTTGAGGGGTAGTGATGCACAGAGGGACTTGGAGCTTGCTATTGGTGGAGTTCTCCAGGCTGAACAGCAAATTAAAGATAACTTGCAAGAGGTCAAAGCTCAGATTCACAGTTGCATAAGCCATCACCTGGAACGTCTTAGAAGCCATGAGGTGTGACTACATGAACAGGTGAACCTCATCTATCAGCTTAAAGAGGAGACACTTCAACAGCAGGCTCAGCAGCTCTACTGGTTAACAGCCCAGTTCAATTGTCTTATGCATCAACTGGAGTGTACCCAAAACAAAGATCTAGCCAATCAAGTCTCTGTGTGCCTGGAGAGACTGGGCAGTTTGACCCTTAAGCATGAAGATTCAAATGTCCTACTCTTTGAAGCTGACACAATTGCTCTGTGCCAGACCATCACCACATTTAGGTCTCTCAAAACAATTCAAATTCCTGAGCATTTGATGGCTTATGCTAGTTCATCAAATATTGGGCCTTTCCTGGAGGAGAAGCTATATCCCAATGCCAGAGCAGAAGTCAGCATCCAGTATTGCAGCTATCCCTCTCAGCAAATGGCTCCTTGGAAGCAAACCTGCCAGTGGTCATTAGGCTCCTTACATACCCAGCACCAACCCCCAGGACTGGCTCACCAAAAAGCAGACCCTGGAGAACAGTCAGACTTCTTCCAGAGCCTGCAATTTCTTTAGTAATGTCTGGGGAAACCTAAAGGGCTTAGAAAACTTGCTCCTCAAGAATCAGCAACAGGAAGTTCCTGAAAAACCAAGTTATCAAAAGTATAACAGCCATTCCACTACTAGTTCTCCATTGAAATGGAAAAGGTTGAAGATCTAGAGCTTCCTGATCAAGATGAGATGAACCTATCAGATTGGCTAGTGACTCCCCAGGAATCTCATAAGCTGGGGAAGCCCGAGAATGGCAGTCATGAAACCAGTGAGAAGTTTAAGCTCTTGTTCCAGTCCTATAATGTGAATGATTGGCTTGTCAAGACTGACTCCTGTTACCAACTGTCAGGGAAACCAGCCCAAAGGTATGGAGTTGGAAAACGTGGGCAATCTGAAGTGCCTGCATGACCACTTGGAGGCCAAGAAACCACTGTACACCCCCAGCATGGTTACAGAGGATTGGCTGGTCCAGAACAATCAGGACCCATGTAAGGTAGAGGAGGTGTGCAGAGCCAATGAGCCCTGCACAAGCTTTGCAGAGTGCGTGTATGATGAGAATTGTGGGAAGGCTCTGTATAAGTAGCTTCTGAACAAAGAAGGAAAGGATAAAAATGGGATGCCCATGGAACCCAAACCTGAGCCTGAGAAACATAAAGATTCCCTGAATATGTGGCTCTGTCCTTCTAGTAAAGAATAGAACTAAAGCATCAAAGTCAATGGTTCCTTCTAGAATTGCTGGTTCCTTCTAGAATTGCTGATTCCTTCCAAGTCATAAAGAACAGCACCTTGTCAGAGTGGCTTATCAGGCCCCCATACAAAGAAGGAAGTCCTAAGAAAGTGCCTAATACTGAAGACAAAGCTGGCAAACAAAAGCTAAAAAGCCCCATGAGCACTTCCTGGTGTTCCTTTAACACAGCTGACTGGGTCCTGCCAGGAAAGAAGATGGGCAACCTCAGCCAGCTATCCTCTGGAGAAGACAAGTGGATGCTTCAAAAGAAGGCCCAGGAAGTATTACTTAATTCACCTCTACGGGAGGAACTCAACTTTTCTTGTTAGTGGTCTGAAATAATGATTTTCCTATTCTATTAATATACAGAGTATTTTGCACAAAAAATTAACCTGGCCGATAGTAATTACCAAAATATATGAATAATGTTGGCAACTTTTGACATTAATTACCAAACATTTTAGACTACATGTTCTACATTATTATTCTTCACTTGAAAGAAACTCAGCTACTGCAAATTTTGTCCTTCTTTCTGTAAATGTTATTAAAATATCCAGTGAGCTCCTTTAGAAGGGCTTAGTATTATTTCAAGACTATTTTTTAGGTAGTTCTAGCCTTTTAAAATATTCTACACACCTGCAAGGTTCAAAAGAACCCCAGCACCAACTAAGCAAATAGGCAAAAGACATGTTGGAAATGTAGTATAGTACTTGAACCATTCACTATCATAGGGATTATTGGTGCATCCTGGGTAATGGAAGCAGAGCTTGACACCTGGTGCTTTTAACTAGGGATAAAGTCATCCTCTCACTGTAAGCACAGTATACCTGTACCTCCAAAAGTGACATTTTAGTGAACAGGCCATTTTCAACACTTGTGCCTTGGGGTGTTCATTGAAGCTCTATGAAAACTACTCATGTTTTCTCAATCTCCTTAATGTCCATGCTTTAAAATGTCTCTGTAGGAGAGAAGTGGGGTTTATATTTATAATGTTTTTAAATTCTCTCAGATATATTTGCTGCTTTCCAGACTTTGAAACTATTAAACTTTAACTGCCTCTTATTGAAATACTTCTGGGGAAACTTCATGGTCCCACAGTGTCATTGCCATACAGCTTCACTAGAGTTCTCTGAACCACAGCTGAAAGAGCTTTGTATTATTTTTTAATTCCCTCCCCAGACATCATATATAACTATTATAATAAAGGTGGTGGGCAAAAAACAATGTAAGGAGCCTTTCCAGTTATCTTAAGTTGCAGCTAACTCTGTAGTTTCTCTTTTGAGGCCAAACACACTGTATTTTACATTGTCAAAATATAATTTACGTTAATCACTATGTTAAGGAGTATGTAAAACATTATTTTGCATTGACGATTTCTGTATCTGCCTCCATTAAAAGCATAACAGCCATAAAATAATAATAATCAAATCAAAATGTTTCAACTAATTTTCATGATTCCTGAGAATATGGCTTCATCCTACAATTTGTAAGCTAAGCACTACCAAAATACAAGGGAAATTCCCCAGCTTTACAAGATTCAGTATGGTATCTCAAAGTAGGCCATATCTAGTGTATTAGTCTGATTTCAGGCTGCTGATAAAGACATACCCAAGACTGGGTAATTTATACAGGAAAAAGGGTTTAATGGACTTACAGTTCTATGTGGCTGAGGAAGCCTCACAATCATGGTGGAAGGCAAGGAGGAGCAAGTCATGTTTACGTGGATGGCAGCAAGCAAAGAGAGAGCTTGTGCAGGGAAACTCCCATTTTTAAAAATATCAGATCTCATGAGACTCATTCACTATCATGAGAACAGCACAGGAAAGACCTGTCCCCATAATTCAATCACCTCCCACCAGGCTCCTCCCATGACACGTAGGGATTGTGGGAGTTACAATTCAAGATGAGATTTGGGTAGGGACACAGCCAAACCATATCAGTTATCTTTGTATTTACAGCACAATTATTTGCTCACAGAATTAATGAATGTATGCCATAATTCTGCATGGGTCAATAACTCCACTACGCTGATTACTCAGTTAATTGATGTTTTTAAAATGTACATTTTTTTCTAGATTTTACAGTAATATATTTTAAGGACTTTCTTTTTAAACTGATTTCAATATATGGATATTTTCCTTCATTAAAAATTTGCTCAGCAGCAGCCAGTCTGACTTGGGATATTTATCTTGAAATTGATCCAATGAATATTCTCAATTTCAATAACTACTCTGGCAAGAGAAAGCATACAGAATTTCCAAAATCAATACAGTAGATCAGTGTCTGCAGCACAGCACAATTCATACAGGCAATGCAGTGTTGTACCAAGTGTTTCCATTTCTCAATGCTAATCACTTTTGATTTGAAGATAAGCTGTCAAATGCCATTAATCTGTTTGCCATATTCCACCACCACCCCCCCACCCCCCTCCCCACCCCCACCCCACCACAGAAGGCTTTCTCTTTTTCAAATAATTTCAGGAAATTTTTGTAGACCAAGATGACTTCTTAAATAAGCAACTTTTAAATAGGTTTTAAATAGGTCATCATGAGTTAAGAGTAATGAAGAACAAATACCGAATTCATGAAGGGATTCTCTAAAGTTCTCTGTCCATTTTACTTTTTATCATTTTTCCAGTAAAATTCAGATTTCCCAATTTCTACTTTTAGGCTTAAATGTGCTTGAGAAGTCTCTATTTTTCTAAATTCCATCACCATTAAATGTTTTGATTCCCACTGCTACCACCCTATTTCAAATCTAGACTTGAACTAGGAAGCTCTGAGACCACTTACAAAATGAAAACATTAAGATCTACGTATCAGGGTCATGGTGAGTATGAATGAGTATGCATGAGAGAGCCTGGGACAGGGCCGGGCATCAAGCAGGTGCTTATCACCTCTAAGAAACGTTCCTCTTTTCTCTCTCCCTCCTCAGTCCTCCTTTCAGACTTCACAGCAAGACTCATTCTGAAAGGTGAAGGTGATCTCCTTACCCTCCTACTCAAATTCCTCCAAAAGTTCACCGTACCCTAGGACAGTGGTTCTCAAAGTGTAGTTCCCAGGCCAGCAGCACCTCTTGCGCTTGCTTTTCCAAAATTCCTCTAAGGAGAGTTTACTATCTTCAAAACCTGCCACTTTCCCAACTCCAAGATTTAACTCATCTTTTAAATCCTTCCCCCTCTATGATATCTCTCCTATACTACCCAGCTTAAAATCTTTCCTGACCATCCCAGTCTCTAGGACTTTTTCTGACCTCTAATTCTAATTATTTCTGAATACAAAGAGTCTTCATCTTACGATCGGGTCTGTGTCTGGATAAACCCACTGTAAAGTCAAAAAATCTTTAACTGAACCATTGTGTAAGTGTAGGACTGTACTAAGGTGAAAATCTGCAGAGGTCACAAACTAGTTGCACCTGGCCCACCCACAGAAGGTGTGTGTTAACTAAATTGGTTGCAAGTAACATTAAAAACCAAGAAAAATTACGTAAAACTACAGATCTTTGGCCTGTGTTGGAGAAAATTGGATCTGCGTTTGAGAGACCCCCATTCCCACATGGCAACAATCAGCTAAATGGTAAATGTTTCAATCATTCACCAGCTCTTTCCATTCTAAATAAAGGGTTTCTTTTGACATCTTCAAATATCTCAAATGGTGATTTACATTTCTTATGGTTATGTAACTTTTCATGCTTGTTTTGTCTCTCCTAATAGAATACCGCCCTTTAAAAACCTGTCCTTGTCTTTGACTTTTTAAAAACCTCGTTACCCTGAACACAAACCGGTATTTAGTGCAAAATTATTGTAAAAGAATATTCTGAACATTGTAGACAACCGCAAAATGCTGAATAATCCACACAGTTTTTCTGGAAACTTTTGGCTTTCTACCAAGTTGGAAAAGTTTTATTAGTTTATGTTTTCCAAACATGGATTAGGGTACAACTCTTAAGACAGATAATAAAGAATTTTTATATTATTTTGGTTTAGGTCGTCTTTCATTTTCTAATGAGAAATATATATGAAGACAGCATGCCCTCTGCTGAGATTTAGCCCCTGCCCAGCACAGCATGTGACAGAACCTAGATACTGTTTGTAACTTTTAGTTTGAATCCAACTTTTATATCCTGGATTTCCCGGAAAAGAGTTTCAATTTCACTCTTTGGTAGGAGTCATAGTGGCTTAGTCTGTGACGCGGCCTCAGGTTAACCATTCACCCGGTTTGGCAGCGACAAGGGATGAGCCACCTTAACAAAGCTGCCTTGCTGTGGCTCAAAGATAACCTGAGAAACCTAACCAAGAAAAGAATTTTAAAACACTGTTTACGTACAGGGCCTTTCTTTGTTAGACCTTCCATTTGAACCCATTTGCCGACTCCTGCCTGTCCACACATATCCGCACCCCTAGCATCAATATTAGGAGAATATTCGATAATACTGTCCTTTTCCTTCCCCCACCCCAAATCCTCCAGAGGGCGCCCCGGAGGACCGAGCTGGCCCCCCGGCGGGAGGGCGGCCGTAGGCGGGAGCCCAGCCCCGACTCCCGGACGCCCCGCGCACTCCCCATACTCACCCGCCCGAAGCCACGGAAGTGCCACCTGACCCCGCCCCTTCCGCTGGATCCTCCCACGCAGGCGCAGCGCCGACTGCAGGCGCGTGGGGCCCGGGGATCGCCTGGGGCCGGGTGGCGGCGCGGGGCATGGCCGGGGTCCCCGTGGACGTGGCCGCGCAGTTCCGCCGTGGGGCGGAGAGCCAGCGAGCATGAAGGTCTCCCGGCCTGCGGCAGGCTGCGGAAGCTCTGCGCCGGGAAGTTTTCTGGCCGGGGAGGGGAGGGCGGTTTACGGCCTTTAGGGTAGGTTTTGCCCTTTTTAAAGTCCACATGGAATCTTTCGCCTCCGAAGTTCGAGGGTAACTTTCGTTCCCTCCTGGCCTTTGCGACACCCTTGAGTCGGACGGAGGCCGAGTCCTGCCCTCACCCCCAGCAGCCTGCGGCGGCCGGGACCCCCGGAGCCCCTTCTTCCGCTCCTTGGAAACTTAAAATGTGGGGTGAGGGAGAGACGCGTTACGTTTGACAGACCGGTTAAATTAAAGACACTCAAGCTTCTCAAAGTGATTTGAAGAAATGCTCAGCGTTCGGCCGAAATATAGTTTTAAGTTTTTAAATCATGGCATGGTTTTTAAAGGCTGAAGGACCCACAATTTTTTTCTCTTAAAAGGCACTCATTCATTTTGATTAATATTTCTTAACATGCACCCAAAGCCAGGACTCGGGCTCACTGCTGCAGGGATGTCCTCGGGAAGTCCCGAGGGGGGAAAGGCGCAAGCCTGAAATGGAGATGAAAATAAACAGGCATAATATTTGCTACCTCACTGCGTGGGCGGATTGGTAACTAATTTTTAAAAAAGTCTTAGATGACGTATAAGTAGTAAAGCCGTTGTATGCTAATCTAGAATTTTTGAGAAAAAATCACCCAAATGTTTGCTATAATGTGATAAAAATAGCATCCATCGGCAGTAGCCAGGATCAAACTATGACGAGTAGACACGGTTATAAATGGGGGCCATGCAGTATAATTAGTATATGAAACCAAGATGTCAGTCCTCACACAATTCGTGTAATGATATGCATTTGGGAGGCTTCAGGCCTTTTCAGCTATTTGATACAGGTTGATTCTCACTGAATACAGACTAATAAAAGATGAGTTACTGGTCTCACCATTTTCATTATTACTATTTGGACCAAAAGACTACAACTTTTACTCCAAAGAGTGATTGTAGACTCAATAGTCAATGACAGAAAATTAAGCACAAGTGTAAATGAAGCCGAGGATTTAGTGGAAAGAACATAGAATCAGACCTTTCAAATCTCAGCCTACTGAACACAAGCAGAATGACAGTTCTTGAGAGGGTTTACTTCCTTTCTTTAAACTTGGCGTTGCTCATCTGAACAATTGTTTTGGTAAGGGTTACGTTTCATGAAAGCTTAGTTTGTGCTACCTTAGAAGTGAAGAAGTTTGTTAATTTTAAAATTGAGTTAATCCTTACCTACTTTTCATTCTACAAACTCTAAAACACTTTCATGCATGTCACTTTTTTATTCAGAAGTTTTCTAAACAGTACAGCTTAGGGAACACATTTCCATGGAACATTAGTCTCTTGAGAAATGTTAATAGATGCTTCATGGGAAAAAAATTGCTAGCATCACCAATACTGGCGAAAATATGAACCTGTCATTCTGAGGCTATGGGAAATACACCTTTGTAGCGCTCTTGCCAAAAATGTTTAACCTCAATCTGATTGTGAGGATTACACTCAGATAAATTCAGAATGTGATTTGTTTGGACTTTTCAATAAGGTTAATAAGACAATAAGAAAAGGCAGGAGGACTGATCTACATTAAAGACAGCTGTCAACTAGATAGCCTTAAGGATTTAAAAAATTTGAACCTGGGCCCGGCACAGTGGCTCACGCCTGTAATCCCAGCACTTTGGGAGGCTGAGGTGGGTGGATCACGAGGTCAAGAGATCGAAACCATCCTGGCCAACATGGTGAAACCCTATGTCTACTAAAAATACAAAAATGAGCTGGGTGTGGTGGCACGTGCCTGTAGTCCTAGCTACTCCGGAGGCTGAGGCAGGAGAATCGCTTGAACGCTGGAGGCAGAGGTGCAGTGAGCCGAGATTGCGCCACTGCACTCCAGCCTGGCGACAGAGACTCCAGTCTCAAAAAAACAAAACAAAACAACAACAAAAACAGTTGGTAGTTTCAGGTAAATAGTATATGAATGTTCTTTTAACTCTTCTATAGATTTGAAAATTTTCAAAATAATAGTTGAGGACAGATTGTAGCTAGCAATGCTGGAAACCCATTTCTGCCTCCCAGCAGGTGGCAGCAAATTAATACTCCATAACATACAAGAAAATCATTGCAATTTCCTCATCTTGGTAAATGTTTTGGGTGTTGCAGACTGGCTTTTTTTAGGGATAGGAGCCAAAAGAATATTGTTGCCAGATTATGGATGATGTTTATGTTAATTTATCAACTAGTTGGGAAAGTACTTATTGTTGTTCTTCATTGCTCATCTCTCACAGAACCAAAAGTCTGTAAGCTCTTTTGTTGGAATAACAGTCAAGCTCATGTTCCCTTCATAAACACGCTCCATAACCATTAATTGGCTAATAACCATCAATACAACATTTCAAAGTTTATGAAATACAACTAAAGTATCCTCAGCGGGAAATTTGTAGTTTTTTCATGCCTTTATTAGACAAGAAGAAAAAAAATCAGTGATCTAAGTCAGGATCAGCAAACTGTGGTCTACAGTTCAAGTCCAGTGCATTGTCTTCTTTTGTACAGCCTGCAAAACTCTAGAAAAACTCATTTTAAAAATAGACAAATTGCCGGTATCTGGAATGAAAGAACACTAAAGATTCTACAGATATTAAAACACGGGTCTCAACCAGAGGGTTTTTTGCCCCCAGGGAACATTTGGCAATGTCCGGAGACATTTTTGGTTGTCACAGTTGGAGAGTCTGCTATCAGAAGGCAGAGGTCAGGGAAACAGCTGAATATTCTGCAATGCACAGGACAGTCCCCCACAGCTATTTGCTGGCCTCCAATGTCAATAGTGCTGAGATCGAAAAATTCTAATTAAAACCATAAAAGAATAATATTATAAACAAATTTATACCAACAAAATCTGATAACTTAAAATAAAAACTTTTGGGGGCCGGGCATGATGGCTCACACCTGTAATCCCAGCACTTTGGGAGGCCGAGGCGGGCGGATCACTTGAGGTCAGGGGTTTGAGACCAGCCACGCCAACCTGGAGAAACCCTGTCTCTCCAAAAATACAAAAATTAGCTGGGCATGGTGGCACGCACCTGTAATCCCAGCTACTTGGTAGGCTGAGGCAGGAGAATCACTTGAACCTAGAAGGCAGAAGTTGTAGTGAGTTGAGACTGCACCACTGCACTCCACCCTGGATGACAGCGAGACTCTGTCTCAAAAAAAGTTTTTTGAAAATAGAAAAAAAACCTTATAAAAACACTGAAGAATAAACAGAAAATCTGAGTATTTGTACATCTGTTACAGAATTTGAATTCATAATTTAAAAATACAAAGAAAACTATCCACGTTAGTGAATTCTATCTAGCATTTAAAGAACACACAATGTCAATTTTATGTAAACTCAGAGAATAGAGGAGGAAGGAATAACAGCAGAACCTTCGGAAAAATCTAACAGACATTAGAGAAAAAAACAAACAAACTAATATTACTCACTAATACAGATGCAAAATTCCTATAGAAAATACTGGTAAATTGAACCCAGAAAAAAATAAAATAAAATCACCAATTGCAGTTTATCCAGAATGCAAGATTTGCCCAACATTAATAAACAATAATTTACAACATTAATAAAGGAGAAAATCTTAATAATGGTGGAAAAAGCATTTGACATAATTTATTGCTAACTCATGATGACAACAATCACAAAACTAGAAATAAAAGAGAACTTTATAAGGGACATCTATGAAAGATCAATAGCTATTATGCTTAATGGTGAAATATCCAATCCTAAGATTGGGAACAAGGGAAAGCTGTCAGCTCTCATCGCTTCTATTCAGCTTTGTATCAGAAATTCTAGACAGTAAAATAAATAATTAAAATAATAAAAAATATTTTAAAAGTGCAAAACTGTCTATTCACAGTGGTCTATGTAGAAAATCTGTTTTTCAAAGCTACTAAATAAATTGTTTCTGTAGACTGTCCATGTGGAAAATCTTCAACATCTACTGAATGTTGAAGTCATGGGGTAAAAGCTCAGTATATATAAAAAAATACTTTATATACTAGTAAGCAGCAATTGGAAAATGACATGTTAAAATATGCCATTTATAATAGTACAGATGATCCCTGACTTATGAGGGTTTGACTTATGGTTTTTTTTTACTTTATAATGATGTGAAAGTGATAGACATTCAGAATGCTCCTCAGGTTACAATGGGGTTACATTCAGATAAACCCATCGTAAGTTGAAAATATTAAGTTGAAAACCCCCCTACAACTTACAGTATTTTCCATTTAGGATGGGATTATTCAGACATAACCTCATCATAAGTTGAGGAGCATCTGTATTATAAATACCTAGGAATACGTTTAATGAAAGACATGCAAGAGCTGTACTCTTAAAGTGACAAAACATTGCTTAAATGAAAGAGCTAAATAAATGGAGAGATGTGCCATATTTATGCCTACTGAACATGTGCCAAGAAAGACCATATTCTGGGTTATAAGTCTCAATTTATAAGGATGAAAATCATACAAAGTATTGTTCTCCAACGACAATGGAATTAGAAGTCAATAATAGGTCTTTGGAAATCTCCAAATCTCAATAATCAAAGGCAGAGATTTTCCAGACTGCTGGCCTCAAAAGTTCAGATTGACACTGAAGACATTCTTCTCTGCACAGCCAAGCCGATTGATTCACATGGGAAATAATTATGGACATATTGCCACATTCTAACCAACTGCACTAACCTGGCACTGCCCTGAGATTGGGGTATGCTGGAAGCAACTGCAGACGGCTGTTATATATTTTATTGTACTAAAACAGATTTACAGCATATTTAAAATTCATGAAATTGTTCCCATTTCTTGCTTTCCTTCCCTCACAGTCTGAAAATACTGATGAAAAATCTGGGAACAAGATTATGGGTGTAGTTGACAAAACAGAAAATCTGTTCCTGGACAGCTTTTGATGAATTTAATAAGTACAGAGATAATGAACATAGACGACATTTGCATAATGGCATAACAAAAATTCATTGAACAATGCTAACTATCTGGGGGAAACTACAGTTTGGAAACTGAATGTAAGATTGTGGTTCTGGTAAGATTACTCATTCTATTTAATGATTATACATGGTGTTGAAAGGGATGGGGGGAAATAGTCCATTTTATGCTGCTGTAACAGAATACCTGAGATGGGGTAATTTATAAAGATTAAAATAAACATTTACTTCTTAGAGTTCTGGGGGCTGAGAAGTGCAAGGTTGAGGGGCTCACTTCTGGTGAGGGACTTAATGCTGTGTCATTCCGTGGCAGAAAAGGGAAGGGCAAGAGAGGGGAAGAGGGGTGGGTGGGGAGGGGACTGGCTTCATCCTTTTATGCAGAACTCACTCCTGTGACAACCAACTCATTCCTGTGAAGTGGCATTAATCAGTTTATGTGGGCAGAGGCCTCATTACCTAATCACCTCTCAACACTGTTGCATTGGAGATCAAGCCTCTAACATGAACTTCAGGGGACACATTCAAACCATAGCATTCCTCCCCTAGCCTTCAAACCTTTTGACTTCTCACCATGCAAAATACATTTATTCTATCCCAATTGTCCCAAAAGTCTTGTTCTACATCAGTTCAAAAGTCCAAAGACCAAAGTCTCATGTAAATCAGATATGGGTGAGATTCAAGGCACAATTCATCCTGAGGCAAATTCCTTTCCAGTTGTAAGCCTGTGAAATTTAGCAAGTTATCTACTTCCAAATATGTATTTGGAAGTATATATATATATATATGTTGTGACAGCATGGGATAGACATTCCCATTCCAAAAGGGAAAAATAGGCAAGAAGGAAGTAACAGGACCCAAGCAAGTCTAAAATCCAATAAGAAAAATGAGTTTTAAAGGTGGAGAATAATCTCTTTTGACTCCATATCTCACATCCTGGGCACACCAGGATGGGGCAGGGTCCCTAAGGCCTCAGGCAGCTCCATTCCTACCGCTTTGGTGGACTGTCTACCCAGCAGTGCTCAGATCGAAATTTCATTGCCTCCAGCTTTCCCAGGTTGCAGTTGCAGGCTGGTAGCCGTACAGTTTTGTGGTCTTGGGAGCTGCCCCACTCTCAAGACCACTAGGCATTGACCTACTGGGCTGTCCACATTCTTTGAAATCTAGGTAGAAGTCACCATCGCCCTACAGCTCTTGGATTCTGCACATCTGCAGAATCAGCACCACATGATGCCACCAAGGCTTACTGTTTGTGCCCTCTGGAATGGCAACCTGAGCCACAGCCAGGCCTGCTTGAACCACTGCTGAAGTGACAGGATTACTGCGCTGGCATACAGGGAGCAGAGTCTGCAAGTGGTCCTGGGCAGCAAGCCCATGGAGGGCACCATGGCTTGTCCCCCCAAACCATTCTGTTCTAGAGCTCTGGGCCTGTGATGGAAGGGGAGCCTCAAAGATGTCTGAAATTCCTGCCAAGATGGCCGACTAGGAACAGCTCCGGTCTCCAGCTCCCAGCCCCAGGGACACAGAAGACTGGTGATTTCTGCATTTCTGCTTGAGGTACCGGTTTCATCTCACTAGGGAGTGCCTAACGGTGGGTGCAGGACAGTCGATGAAGCGCACTGTGCTCGAGCCGAAGTAGGGTGAGGCATTGCCTCACTCAGGAAGCGCAAGGGGTCAGGGAGTTCCCTTTCCTAATCAAAGAAAGGGGAAACAGACGGCACCTGGAATATCGAGTCAGTCCCATCCTAATACTGCGCTTTTCCAATGGGCCTGGAAAACGGCACACTAGGAGATTGTGTCCCGCACCTGGCTCGGAGGGTCCTATGCCCACGGAGTCTCGCTGATTGCTAGCACAGCAGTCTGAGATCAAGCTGCAAGGCGGCAGCGAGGCTGGGGGAGGGGCGCCCGCCATTGCCCAGGCTTGCTTAGGTAAACAAAGCAGCCAGGAAGCTCGAACTGGGTGGAGCCCACCACAGCTCAAGGAGGCCTGCCTGCCTCTGTAGGCTCCACCTATGGGGGCAGGGCACAGACAAACAAAAACTCAGCAAGAACCTCCACAGACTTAAATGTCCCTGTCTGACTGACAGCTTTGAAGAGAGTGGTGGTTCTCCCAGCACGCATCTGGAGATCTGAGAACGGACAGACTGCCTCCTAAAGCGGGTCCCTCACCCCTGAGCAGCCTAACTGGGAGGCACCCCCCCAGTAGGGACAGACTGACACCTCATTCAACCGGGTACTCCTCTGAGACAAAACTTTCAGAGGAACTATCAGACAGCTGAATTTGTGGTCTCACGAAAATCCGCTGTTCTGCAGCCACCGCTGCTGACACCCAGCCAAACAGGGTCTAGAGTGGACCTCTAGTAAACTCCAACAGACCTGCAGCTGAGGATCCTGTCTGGTAGAAGGAAAACTAACAAACAGAAAGGACATCCACACCAAAAACCCATCTGTACATCACCATCATCAAAGACAAAAAATAGATAAAACCACAAAGATGGGGAAAAAACAGAGCAAAAAAACTGGAAACTCTAAAAAACAGAGCACCTCTCCTCCTCCAAAGGAACGCAGTTCCTCACCAGCAACGGAACAAAGCTGGATGGAGGATGACTTTGATGAGTTGAGAGAAGAAGGCTTCAGACGATCAAACTACTCTGAGCTACGAGAGGAAATTCAAAACAATAGCAAAGAAGTTAAAAACTTTGAAAAAAAATTAGAGGAATGGATAACAAGAATAACCAATGGAGAGAAGGGCTTAAAGGAGCTGATGGAGCTGAAAGCCAAGTTTCGAGAACTACGCGAAGATTGCAGAAGCCTCAGTAGCAGATGCAATCAACTGGAAGAAAGGGTATCGCTGATGGAAGATGAAATGAATGAAATGAAGAGAGAAGGGAAGTTTAGAGAAAAAAGAATAAAAAGAAATGAACAAAGCCTCCAAGAAATTTGGGACTATGTGAAAAGACCAAACCTACGTCTGAATGGTGTACCTGAAAATGATGGGGAGAATGGAACCAAGTTGGAAAACACTCTGCAAGATATTATCCAGGAGAACTTCCCCAATCTAGCAAGGCAGGCCAGCATTCAGATTCAGGAAATACAGAGAACGCCACAAAGACACTCCTCGAGAAGAGCAACTCCAAGACACATAATTGTCAGATTCACCAAAGTTGAAATGAAGGAAAAAATGTTAAGGGCAGCCAGAGAGAAAGGTCGGGTTACCCACAAAGGGAAGCCCATCAGACTAACAGCTGATCTCTCAGCAGAAACTCTACAAGCCAGAAGAGAGTGGGGGCCGATATTCAACATTCTTAAAGAAAAGAATTTTCAACCCAGAATTTCCTATCCCGCCAAACTAAGCTTCATAAGTGAAGGAGAAATAAAATACTTTACAGACAAGCAAACGCTGAGTGATTTTGTCACCACCAGGCCTGCCTTAAAGAGCTCCTGAAGGAAGCACTAAACATGGAAAGGAACAACCGGTACCAGCCACTGCAAAAACATGCCAAATTGTAAAGACCATCGAGGCTAGGAAGAAACTACAGCAACTAACGAGCAAAATAACCAACTAACATCATAATGACAGGATCAGATTCACACATAACAATATTCACGTTAAATGTAAATGGGCTAAATGCTCCAATCAAAAGACACAGACTGGCAAACTGGATAAGGAGTCAGGACCCATCAGTGTGCTGTATTCAGGAAACCCATCTCACATGCAGAGACACACATAGACTCAAAATAAAGGGGTGGAGGAAGATCTATCAAGCAACTGGAAAACAAAAAAAGGCAGGGGTTGCAATCCTAGTCTCTGATAAAATAGACTTTAAACCAACAAAGATCAAAAGAGACAAAGAAGGCCATTACATAATGGTAAAGGGATCAATTCAACAAGAAGAGCTAACTATCCTAAATATATATGCACCCAACACGGGAGCACCCAGATTCATAAAGCATGTCCTCAGTGACCTACAAAGGGACTTAAACTCCCACACAATAATAATGGGAGATTTTAACACCCCACTGTCAGCATTAGACAGATCAACGAGACAGAAAGTTAACAAGGATATCCAGGAATTGAACTCAGCTCTCCACCAAGCAGACCTAATAGACATCTACAGAACTCTCCACCCCAAGTCAACAGAATATACATTTTTTTCAGCACCACACCACACCTATTCCAAAATTGACCACATAGTTGGAAGTAAAGCTCTTGTCAGCAAATGTAAAAGAACAGAAATTATAACAAACTGTCTCTCAGACCACAGTGCAATCAAACTAGAACTCAGGATTAAGAAACTCACTCAAAACCACTCAACTACATGGAAACTGAACAACCTGCTCCTGAATGACTATTGGGTACATAATGAAATGAAGGCAGAAATAAAGATGTTCTTTGAAACCAACGAGAACAAAGACACAACATACCAGAATCTCTGGGACACATTCAAAGCAGTGTGTAGACAGAAATTTATAGCACTAAATGCCCACAAGAGAAAGCAGGAAAGATCCAAAATTGACACCCTAACATCACAATTAAAAGAACTAGAAAAGCAAGAGCAAACACATTCAAAAGCTAGCAGAAGGCTAGAAATAACTAAAATCAGAGCAGAACTGAAGGAAATAGAGACACAAAAAACCCTTCAAAAAATTAATGAATCCAGGAGCTGGTTTTTTGAACAGATCAACAAAATTGATGGACCGCTAGCAAGACTAATAAAGAAGAAAAGAGAGAAGAATCAAATAGATGCAATAAAAAACGAAAAAGGGGATATCACCACCGATCCCACAGAAATACAATCTACCATCAGAGAATACTACAAACACCTCTATGCAAATAAACTAGAAAATCTAGAAGAAATGGATAAATTCCTCGACAAATACACCCTCCCAAGACTAAACCAGGAAGAAGTTGAATCTCTGAATAGACCAATAACAGGTTCTGAAATTGTGGCAATAATCAATAGCTTACCAACCAAAAAGAGTCCAGGACCTGATGGATTCACAGCTGAATTCTACCAGAGGTACAAGGAGGAACTGGTACCATTCCTTCTGAAACTATTCCAATCGATAGAAAAAGAGGGAATCCTCCCTAACACATTTTATGAAGCCAGCATCGTCCTGATGCCAAAACCTGGCAGAGACATAACCAAAAAAGAGAATTTCAGACCAATATCCTTGATGAACATTGATGCAAAAATCCTCAATAAAATACTGGCAAACCGAATCCAGCAGCACATCAAAAAGCTTATCCACCATGATCAAGTGGGCTTCATCCCTGGGATGCAAGGCTGGTTCAACATACGCAAATCAATAAATGTAATCCAGCATATAAACAGAACCAAAGACAAAAACCACATGATTATCTCAATAGATGCAGAAAAGGCCTTTGACAAAATTCAACAACCCTTCATGCTAAAAACTCTTAATAAATTAGGTATTGATGGGACGTATCTCAAAATAATAAGAGCTATCTACGAGAAACCCACAGCCAATATCATACTGAATGGGCAAAAACTGGAAGCATTCCCTCTGAAAACTGGCACAAGACAGGGATGCCCTCTCTCACCACTCCTATTCAACATAGTGCTGGAAGTTCTGGCCAGAGCAATCAGGCAGGAGAAGGAAATAAAGGGTATTCAATTAGGAAAAGAGGAAGTCAAATTGTCCCTGTTTGCAGATGACATGATTGTATATCTAGAAAACCCCATTGTCTCAGCCCAAAATCTCCTTAAGCTGATTAGCAACTTCAGCAAAGTCTCAGGATACAAAATTAATGTACAAAAATCACAAGCATTCTTGTACACCAATAACAGACAAACAGAGAGCCAAATCATGAGTGAACTCCCATTCACAATTGCTTCAAAGAGAATAAAATACCTAGGAATCCAACTTACAAGGGATGTGAAGGACCTCTTCAAGGAGAACTACAAACCACTGCTCAATGAAATAAAAGAGGATACAAACAAATGGAAGAACATTCCATGCTCATGGGTTGGAAGAATCAATATCGTGAAAATGGCCATACTGCCCAAGGTAATTTATAGATTCAATGCCATCCCCATCAAGCTGCCAATGACTTTCTTCACAGAATTGGAAAAAACTACTTTAAAGTTCATATGGAACCAAAAAAGAGCCCGCATCACCAAGTCAATCCTAAGCCAAAAGAACAAAGCTGGAGGCATCACGCTACCTGACTTGAAACTATACTACAAGGCTATAGTAACCAAAACAGCATGGTACTGGTACCACAACAGAGACATAGATCAATGGAACAGAACAGAGCCCTCAGAAATGATGCCGCATAGCTACAACTATCTGATCTTTGACAAACCTGACAAAAACAAGAAATGGGGAAAGGATTCCCTATTTAATAAATGGTGCTGGGAAAACTGGCTAGCCATATGTAGAAAGCTGCAACTGGATCCCTTCCTTACACCTTATACAAAAATTAATTCAAGATGGATTAAAGACTTATATGTTAGACCTAAAACCATTAAAATCCTACAAGAAAACCTAGGCAATACCATTCAGGACATAGGCGTGGGCAAGGACTTCATGTCTAAAACACCAAAAGCAATGGCAACAAAAGCCAAAATCGACAAATGGGATCTTATTAAACTAAAGAGCTTCTGCACAGCAAAAGAAACTTTCATCAGAGTGAACAGGCAACCTACAGAATGGGAGAAAATTTTTGCAACCTACTCATCTGACAAGGGGCTAATATCCAGAATCTACAATGAACTCAAACAAATTTACAAGAAAAAAACAAACAACCCCATCAAAAAGTGGGCAGAGGACATGAACAGACACTTCTCAAAAGAAGACATTTATGCAGCCAAAAAACACATGAAGAAATGCTCATCATCACTGGCCATCAGAGAAATGCAAATCAAAACCACAGTGAGATACCATCTCACACCAGTTAGAATGGCCATCATTAAAAAATCAGGAAACAAGAGGTGCTGGAGAGGATGTGGAGAAATAGGAACACTTTTACACTGTTGGTGGGACTGTAAACTAGTTCAACCATTGTGGAAGTCAGTGTGGCGATTCCTCAGGGATCTCGAACTAGAAATACCATTTGACCCAGCCATCCCATTACCGGGTATATACCCAAAGGACTATAAATCATGCTGCTATAAAGACACATGCACACGTATGTTTATTGCGGCACTATTCACAATAGCAAAGAGTTGGAACCAACCCAAATGTCCAACAACGATAGACTGGATTAAGAAAATGTGGCACATATACACCATGGAATACTATGCAGCCATAAAAAATGATGAGTTCGTGTCCTTTGTAGGGACATGGATGAAACTGGAAAACATCATTCTCAGTAAACTATCGCAAGGACAAAAAACCAAACACCACATGTTCTCACTCATAGGTGGGAATTGAACAATGAGAACTCATGGACACAGGAAGGGGAACATCACACTCCGGGGACTGTTGTGGGGTGGGGGGGCGGGGGAGGGACAGCATTAGGAGATACACCTAATGCTAAATGACAAGTTAATGGGTACAGGAAATCAACATGGCACATGGATACATATGTAACAAACCTGCACATTGTGCACATGTACCCGAAAACCCTAAAGTATAATAAAAAAAAAAAAAAAAAAGATGTCTGAAATTCCTTTCAGGTCATTCTCCACGGTCTTGATGAATATCACCTGGTTTCCTTCTAGCCATACTAACCTCTTTAGCAAATAGTGGCTTGGCCATATCCTCGGTTTGCTGTCCTAAAGATACTATTTTACTTGTGACCTGAGAAACCAAAAGCGATGCCCCTTTATCAACTAAGACAGACCCCAAGTTCAAAGAAACATACTTTTCTTTGAGGGTTCAGTGCTCAGCTGACATGATAACTTCTAAATTCCTATGGCTATAAGAAAAAACACACTCTTACTAAACTCCCTAACAATAGGAGCTATCACATAAATTATCAAGAGCCCTCATAAACTCTGATTTACAACTCAGACCACTTCAACTCTGATTGGACAGAAGACCTACCTTATAAACACACTTTCCTAATAAGTAACTAGAGACCTTAAGCAAGTTTCAGCAAGCTTATAGAGACTGTGCACAGTCTTCGTATCCTACGGTTCACCTTTTAACATGGAGCCAATTTCACCTTATTTTAATGCCAAAACCCCACCCCAAAGTGAACATGGATTATACGTTACATATATGCCTGCCCATTGCACATGCACTCAATTCTCCACATAAATATGTATAGCTTTTCCCCAAACCTGTTGAATATGTATGACTGTACAGGCCGTTTGAGGCATAAGGGCCAACCTGCCCTTTTCATCTTCAAAGAAGAGCACCTTCAGCACATGCCATAGACCCTTCTCAGTTTGCAAACTGATATTGCCAATAAAGCTCTCCTTTCTACCATTTAGGCATTCTGGTGGTGGTTTGGACAACACACTCTCCATGCCCAGGCTGCAAATTTTCCTAATCTTTCTGCTCTGCTTCCCTTTCAGTATAAATTCTAGATCACCTCTCTCTCTCTCCCTCTCTCTTTCTGTGTGTGTGTGTGTGTGTGTGTGTGTGTGTAGCTTTCATATGTTACATTTTATCTTATTTTGCTGTATGCAGTTAAACATATCCATGCAACTCCTTCAATAATTTGCTGCTTAGAAACTTCTTCCACCAGATATTTTAGTTCATCTCTTTTAAGTTCTGCCTTCCACAAAGTCCTAGGAAATGGACACAGTTCCACCACAATTTTCTGCAAAACACGAATAGCTTTTAATCCGGTTTCCAATGCGTTGTTTCTTATTTCCATCTGAGACGTCATCAGAATGGCCTTTACTGTCCATATTTCTACCAGCCTTCTGGTCATGACCACTTAAGTAATCCTTAAGAAGGTTAGGCTCTCCTCACAGCTCTTGTCTTCTCACCAGAATTGCCCAATGCTCCATTCACAGCAGTCGAGGCTTTTCTATTTGCTCCTCCAAATTCTTCCAGCCTCTATTTGTTACCCAATTCCAAAGCCACATCTACATTTTCAGGTATTTGTTGTAGCAACAGCCCCACTCCTCAACACCAATTTTATGTCTTAGTCTATTTTGTGCTTCTATAACAGAATGCCACAGACTAGGTAATTTATAAGGAAGAGAAATTATTTCTTAACAGTTCTGGAGGCTGGGAAGTCCAAAATCAAGGGTCCCACACCTGGTGAGGCCTTCTTGCTCCATCATTCCATGGTGGAAGACTTGGAGGGCAAGAGAGGGAAAAAGTAGGCAAGGGAAAAGAGCAGGGAAGGGGGCTTAACTTATCCTTTTATCAGGAACTCACTCCCATGACAATTATGCACTCCTGCAATAATGGCTCCATTCAACCCTTAATGAGAGTAGAGCCCTCAGGACCCAGTCACCTCTCAAAAGTTTCACTTCTCAACACCATTGCATTGGAAATGAAGCCTCCAACACATTAATTTTGGGGAACACATTCAAATCACAGCAACCCTGCATGCTTTCTTCCACTCTCACTATTATCATGATAAAAGAATTTTTTTTTAATAGAAAGATTTCCAACATACAGATCTGTCCCACATGTATCTCTTTCAAGGATTTATAAAATTAAACATTTCTCTTTCAATAGATCATTGAGAGGATTGGGGACTATAAATCACTTTTAATTTTAAAAAGTATTTTTGACCCTTAAAAAGGTTTTAAGTTACTCATCTTCACAATTATTTATTTTGACTGTCAATTATGCTTAATATAATGAGATTAATTTTCAGATTTCACTTGGTAAATAGAGTTCATAGACCTTTCTTTCCAGAAGTTGCCTTTTTAAAAAAATAACTTTTATTTAAATGTTTTTTTCAACCTTTATCTTTTACAGTTTTTAACTTCATGTTACCTCTAATCATTCTGAAAACAATTATTCCATTTTGGTATAATTTTCTAAACTCACAGGGGAAGTCTAATACTCTTTCTTTTCTTGGTTTGAACATAAAGGGGAAATCAAATGTGATGGCATGGTAACAACTAATCGCAGCTGATATTATTAAACTATTTTATGGCCATTGTCAACATCCCTGTGAGATAGATGCTACTGGTATCCCATTTTACATACATGAAACTGAGACTCAGGGAGATTAACCAATGTGCCCAATGTTACATGATAGTATAAAAGCCTGGCTTTGAGCTCATGTAATTGACTTCAGTGTCCACATACTTAATCATTGGTGCTTACTTTTCTGTGCATTTACTAAAGTAACAGGATTATTTCACATTCCGTAACTTATTATGATAGCTCCAATTTCAGTGTTATCTATATATAAGATGTGATGAAATGGCACCATGTTGGCAAATGTTTCGATGTAGCGCACAATTTCACCACATGATGGTGCCAGTGAAGTGAGAAGTCATCTGCTGTTAGTATTTGACATTAGGCTCAGACCTAAATATGTCAACAGAATGTAGTAAAAGATGTTTAAAAAAACTTTTTTAAAGAGCAATCATAAATAATTATAGACTAGAGTGTCTTTTGAAAACATAAGGAATGAAAACATCACAAATACAAAAAGAGTAAGAGTAATTGACTCATAAAAGTTAAAAATAAAAAAGATGAGCTTTTGTATTCATAAGGAAGTATGTAGGACAGATGTCACAGACTTTCCACAGGAAGGAAAACACCAAAGGAAATGAATTAAATGAGAGCAGGTGACTTAAAAAAAAATGAGACCAGCTGTATAGTGATGTGGCTCCAGGGTCAAATGGTTCCAGTAAGATTCCACAATCAGTGCAAAGGAGTTAGCAAAAGCCAATGACTAAAAGATTTTTAAAAACCTTTAATAGACATTACTACTTCCTTTTCTAATCTAAAATAAGTATTATTTTTCTCTGCATTATCAAAGATGGAACCAACAATAGAAGGAAGAAGCATTGCTTTTCAGAAATTATTGAAACAAATCCTTACATGTCATTATTACAGTGATTCACTAAGTATGGTCTCTGGACCAGCAGCATTGACATCACCTGAAATGTTAGAAATACAAATTATTTGGCCACACTCAGACTTTTACTGAATCTGAAACTTGGGGAATGAGGCCTTTCAGGGCTTTTGGATGTACCCAAAAGTTAGGGATCCACTGTGTTACTTATGGTCCACGCCTGTAATCCCAGCACTTTGGGAGGCTGAGGCAGGCGGATCACGTGAAGTCAGGAGTTCGAGACCAACCTGGCCAACATGGTGAAACACTGTCTCTACTAAAAATACAAAAATTAGCCAGGCATGGTGGTGGGCAACTGTAATCCCAGCTACTTGGAAGGCTGAGGCAGAAGAATCACATTAAACTTGGAGGCAGAGGTTGCAGTGAGCTGAGATCGCGCCACTGCACTCCAGCCTCAACAAGACTCATCTCAAAAAAAAAAAAAAGAAAAGAAAAGAAAGAAAACAAATTCACTAAAGCATAATTAATAATACAAAGATATTGGAAATGCCAGTTTAATATTAAAGAAATATAAGTAAATAATAGTATATTGTCAAGGAATTTAAACATCATTCTGTTGTATAATTTTTAATAATGGAAAATGCCTATTATATAATAGTGGAAGAGTCTCAATTATGTAAAAAACAATTCTAGAAGAAATATTAGAAGGAAAGAAGCAAAACTAGTTATTAATGGTTGCCTTGGAGTGATGTGATTAAATGCACCATTTTCCTCCTGCCTGTTTATATTGCAGATGCTGTTTTCAAATTTTCTATGAGAAACTATTTTACTCCTATAAATAAGTCTTATAATGATTAAGGATGTTGGGGGGGAGGCTTTCCAAAGTCCTATTCAGAGGTTACATTCTTACCCATTTTGTTCTAAATGTATGGTTGCTGAGAACAAAATAGGACACAGATGACAGTCCACAGCATAACCCACCTTCCCTCTTCCACACACACCAAAAAACCCCATGGTCATCATGTTACTTGCTGGAGAAAGAAGACATAGAAAGACCATTCTGGTGCAGTTTATATATATTCAATGTTGAAAGGGATGTAGGGGATTAAAATCTGACAGTGAGAAAAAACAGCCTTGTTATAGACACTAATCACATGCTTTGCCAAGTATTATTAGTTAATGAAAATATTAAATATTCTGAAGTAATATAAGGGAAAATATCTT
Source organism: Symphalangus syndactylus (assembly GCF_028878055.3). Lineage (NCBI taxonomy): Eukaryota > Metazoa > Chordata > Mammalia > Primates > Hylobatidae > Symphalangus > Symphalangus syndactylus. Next base: position 118,914,723 of record NC_072426.2, on the reverse strand, counting down.
TATGTGTAGATAACAACATGCTTAGACATGTTACCCCTAAGGAAGATTTTCATTTTATAACTGTGTCATTTGAATTAATGACCTGACAAATCAAGCAGTCAAAAAAATTCTAAGATTATAATTTAAAAGATTAATATCTACCTACCTATTTATGTTTATGTATATCTTGAATGTTAGACCCTAAATATGATTATTTCTGTTTGACAAAGATCTGTAGAATATATGCTAAAATTGATAACATTAGGCCATTAAAAACTCAGTGTTTAGAAAATAATCTAAAACTTAGACCACATTCTCTAAAAGTAATACAATAAAAATGAATAACAAATGATTAAACAAGGGGAAAAAAAGCGATCATTTAGAAATTTGAGAAGGAAATTATCCCAAATAAGTTACATGACAAAAAGGAAATAAAAACAATAATTATTGCTCCTTTAGAAAAGAAGTATAGAAAATAACAAAACAAATGGGATGCATGTGAAGATGAAATCAAACAAAATATATTATTTAAGGAAAAGGAAATAAGAAAAATAAAGACAAAAATTAAATAATTATTAAATAAAAGCCATTAAAATTATAAGTAGATCAAAAGTTGTGTCTTTGAAGGAAAAAATAATACAAAAATGCCCTGAAGACTGAGGGTGGTGACTCATGCCTGTAATCCCAGCGCTTTGGGAGGCTGAAGTGGGAAGTCGCTTGAGCCCAGGAGTTAGAGACCAGCCTAGGCAAAATAGTGAGACCCTGCCTCTACAAAAAGAATAAAAATAAATTAGCCAGGTATGATGGCATGCACCTGTGGTCCCCCAGCTACTTGGGAGGCTGAGGTGGGAGGATTGCTTGGGCCTGGGAGGATGAGGCTGCAGTGAGCCATGATTGTGCCACTGCACTCCAGCCTGGATGACAGAGTGAGACCCTGTCTCAAAAAAAGATAAATGCCCTGGAGATTTCTAATTAAGAAACACACACACATAGAGACACAGACACACACACACACACACCACAAATACACACATACTCACCACAAATACCTAATACATTAGGAATGAAAAGGGGGATAGAAACACTTGGATATACTTTTATAATTACAAAAGAAGACTTTCACTTCCAGTTGTATGGCAGGCTAGGTTACTCAGACCAACATTCCCGGCTGAAGGAAAGAATAACTTAAAATGCTGTATAGCACATAAAAAGTGAATCCTTTTAAGCAATAAAGATATGATAAGGTAGTAAGACATTTTCAGGGTAAAACCTAAAAAGAGGAAAGACCCAAGGTAGGAGCACAGCATTGAAACTGCTTTTGCCTAAAAACATTTGCTAAACCAAGCAAATTTGGTTTCAGTGGCCTTGTAGAGCATGGAAAACAGAACTCAAAGCCTAGTGTGTAGTTGAGATGAACAATGTGAAGATCTAAAAGGAGGCCCTTCTCCCATAAAGCCAAGATACCAAAGGGATATTCCCTCAGGAAAAAGATAAACCAGAAATGAACCTGCTCCACTTCTGCCAGGAATGTTAACTTGGCTCTAGGCAGAGCAGGGCTGGGAAATAACCACCCCTGAAAAGTTGTGACCATATGAATGCATCAGGCTTTTTCACACAATATTTACAACACCAAGGTAGTCCAAAAAACTTTAAACCATAATTTTAAGTTGTTTCCAAACTGATAGTGTTTCTATGCACTAGTCAGAGGCAAAGGCATCTTGACTTTAGGCCTCTAAGACACCTCAAAAATAATTTTCCAATGAAAAACAAAAAGCAACTCACAGACAAAAGTAACCAAGCACCACAAGGAAATAAGTCACTATGCACAAGACTCAGCAAAAAACAACAAAGAGCAGAAACAAATATACAATTAATTTAGATATTGTAATATTCCAGTTACAGGAAATAAAATGACTATGCTTTGAAAATGAAAAACCAAGTATTTTCAGGGAATAGGAAACTATTTTTTTAAAAACCTAGCATATTTAAAAGAGAACTAAGCAAACTTCTAGAAATAAAAAACATAACAATTGAAATATAAAACTCAATGGATAGAATTAACAACACACAAGAAGAAGTTGAAAAGAGAATTAGTGAATTTGAAGATTGGTAAGAACTATTCAGAATACGGAGACAAAAAGAAGTAGGAAGTATAAACCAGAGTTTATGTAACACAGAGCTTAGAGCTTCTTCATTGAAGAGTTTCTTAGGTTAAGAAGATCTATTATACATCTGATAAGAGTTCCAGTTGAAGAGAAAGATACCGAACAGAGATAATAGCTGAGAATTTTCCAGGACTAATGAAAGAAACCAAAAATAAGTATACATCTTGACATATACTGAATTGCAGAAAAGCAAGGACTTTTTTCATATTATTAACACTTAAAAAGAAGCCGTAGGAAAAGAGAAGACTGATTATTTTCAAAGGAACCTCACTTAGACCAACAATAAACACTGGAAGCCAGAAGCTGGTGAAATATCTTTAATATGTTGAAAGAAAATAACTGCCATTTAAAATCTTATATTCAATAAAATTGTTTTTTAAGAATGAGGGTAGAGACATTTTCAGACCAAAAAACAAACAAACAAAAAAAAGAGTTTACCAGCAGTGCAAAACTCAAAGAAGAAATGATAAAAGATTAATTTGAATTGAAGAAAAGTGATTTGAAAGGGAGGGTCTGATATGTAATAGGAAATAAAGGGCAAAGGCCGAGGCAGGCAGGATCACTTGAGGTCAGGAGTTCAAAACCAGCCTGGCCAAGATGGGGAAACCTTGTCTCTACCAATAATACAAAACTTAGGGCCGGGCGCAGTGGCTCACGCCTGTAATCCCAGCACTTTGGGAGGCCGAGGGGGGCGGATCACGAGGTCAGGAGATCGAGACCACAGTGAAACCCCGTCTCTATTAAAAATACAAAAAATTAGCTGGGCGCGGTGGTGGGCGCCTGTAGTCCCAGCTACTCAGGAGGCTGAGGCAGAAGAATGGTGTGAACCTGGGAGGTGGAGCTTGCAGTGAGCTGAGATTGCACCACTGCACTCCAGCCTGGGCAACAGAGCCAGATTCCGTCTCAAAAAAAAAAAAAAACTTAGCCAGGCGTGGTGGCACATGCCTGTAATCCCAGCTACTTGGGAGACTGAGGCAGGAGAATCGCTTGAACCTGGGAGGTGGAGGTTGCAGTGAGCCAAGATTGCGCCATTGCACTCCAGCCTGAGTGACAAGGGCGAATCTCCATCTCAAAAAAAAAAGAATGCTTGACTCAGACTACCAACCACAAAAAATTATGAGAAAGATGGTGTCCTAAATAAATGGGGAAAGGAAGCATTATTTCATAAATAGTCTAGGGAAAATTGGTTGATTAGGTGGGGAAATGACAGCAAAGGCATGACATGAAGCTGGGATTGTGACAGAGGCATCTCTTTTCAGGTGCCTTAGTAGAGAATAGGAAAGACAGAAGATTTGAGGGTTTTCTGCTTGCATTATCAAATCTCCTAGTAATGTGTGATTCCTAGATCTACATCTATCTTTATTTATTTAGATGCTGGAGGAAATGCACAACATGTTAGCAATGTCTGTCACCCACTTTCATATTTTAGTTAAATATGCAAAGAGGACTTTTTAATTGTTATGAAAAAAACTAACATTTAAAAATGCCCCATGATCTTAATGTGCAAAGTTTAGAAAAGCTAATCATTGTTTTCAGTTGCTTAAGTATTCTCCATTTTACACAAAGCTCCATAAACTAATACTATAAATTTCCAAAATAATAGCCATAATCTAAGTTAATGTCTCTAAACACACCGTCTTAACAATAGTATATGCAATATAGCTAACATGACCACATCATTTTACAGTCAGCCTATTTTTTTTCTTTTTGCTGCATTTTTTCTACAAATGTTCAAGCTTTCTTTCCTCTCATTCGGGAGAAAAATAACTAAAGGTTGTGGTGTAAAAGCAAGCAACAGCTCTTCCCTAGGATGAGACAAAAAGAAATACAATGTATTTTTAAATATTTGGTAATGGACTTTAATTTCAAAGTAGAAGGAAAGAATTTTTTTTTAAGAAAGATTATATTAAAAGCATGAGCAGTTGCCCTGAAGCATAATTCAATATTTATCAAATTCTTTGTGTATTTTTGCCAAACTGGAATGAGTAGATTTGGTCTCAGATGAGTAATATTCAACTGTCTATGATAAATATTCTTAGTCTTCTTTACACCAAATTCAAATGTGCTTATTTTGTTTCTTTTCAGTTTCATAAGAAAGGGAGACAAGACTGAACTGCTGAATGTTTCTTTTTGATCTTATGCACTATTTCAGCTGTCAGAATAAAAGAAATGTCTGTTTACTTAATTTATTAATTTATTTGAAAAAAAACCCTGTTGGCTGTGTTAGCCCATCTTCTTCCTTAGAGAACAGCAACTGCATTTATAAAAGGATAAAAAGTTGTGGGTTCAATTGCTCTGACATTTTCTAGCCTATTTTGATAGCACTTGGGAATATCAGCCAATCTTTTAAAGATGGTTTTTTTATGAAGCCTTGAAATAACCATTCCTGTCTGGCATTCTAAATCATTATTGTCTTTCTAGGGATAGTTGATGAAATATCTTGAAAATATCTCCTGATAATTGATTAATTCAAATTGCTGATTGGAAAAAAAAAAAAAAAAAAAAAAAAAAAAAAAAAAAAAACTAACCCTAAAGCCAGTAGTCTCAAGGGGAAAGCTGCCTGGCCAGCCTAACACAGGCCCTGGGGTCACTACTTGGTGATGATGGCACAGCACTCAATCCAGAGCCAGTCCCTGGCCTAGCAGGCCCACAGGTTAATTTATAGTCTCCTCAGGTAAAGATTCATGGTAAATACTTTCCCAAACACTAATATATGTAACCAAAATGCCAGCAGCATATCCAGTTCTTATTAATAATTCTCTTCACAGGCAAATATCTATTTGAGGCCAAATTTCAATCAGAAAAGGAGTAAGGTGATAGTAATGGCTAGTGTCAACAATCTGTAATACCTACTACACCAGCTCCATGTGAGCATTTATCTTCTACATTGCTGATCACTACTTCTGATTGATACATGCCTTTTTAAAAAACAGATTATTAAATATTCAATCTGGCTACAGTCAAGGGTTGTTGGGCATGAGTGTATTTCTTTATCCCCATGGTGAACTTCATAAACTTTTTAAATAGTTTACTCCAGAGTTTAGTTATATTTTTCTCTTTCCATATTCTGAGGAGGAACATCTCACCTCTAGAACAAAAACTACATAAGCACAGAAATCTTGTCTGTCTTACTCACCCTGTGCCCCATCTGCATCACCCCTGCCCCCAAGTCTAGAACAATGTCTTAATATAGTAAGCACTAAAAAAAAGTAAATGAATGATAGAAAAAGCATCTTTTATTTGCAGGCATTCCTATACTACACAAATGTTATTAGAAAAATCACATATACTAAGTACCTGTATTTAGTATTGTGGATTATTCCTCCAGCGGAGGAGCTCAAAGGAAAGAGCTCACACAGTGCTTGCCTTTGATCCAACAATTTAAATTAGACACCCTTCTTCACTTGATTATTCTCTCTTAACTTTCTTTTCCTTCAGCACTTACTACAATTGGTAGTTGCAGTTTATTCATGCTTATCTATTTAAGATCTGAATCATGCTCTGGGAAGGCAGGGACTATGTCTATTTTATATGTAGCTCATGTCTATAGCCTGCCTTTAATGGTATAGGCTCCATGATATTCATAAAAATTGCCTTGAGTATTTTTTTAAGACAGAGTTTTGCTATGTCACCCAGTCTGGAGGGCAGTGGCTATTCATAGGCACAATCACAGCTTGCTACAGCCTTGAACTCCTGGGCTCAAGCGATCATCCTGCTTCAATCTCCGGAGTAGCTGGGACAAGTTATGCAATTGGTTCACACAGTACTTACATGCCTTGAGTTTTATGAGCCAGATCTATCTTGCAGTCACAGGAAGAAAAAAATAACTTGGTGGCTTATATAATGAGCTAGTTTGGAGGACAGGCAGCCCTCCCAATACCCCAAAATCATACCGTATGGGGAAATGCTGATCCCAGGTAGACTATGGGTCATTGGTGTTTCCCAGGCTAGCTATAGGAGGAAAGAGCAAGGAAACAATTTAGTTCATGTTTATTCTGTAAACTTGAGAGTTAAGATTAACTTATATTTTATAGAAAGCTAGTCACATGCTTAGTAATCACTGTGCTTCTTCCTGAAAGTTGTTCATTTCAGCTAATAGTTAATGGTGCACTTTGCCTTGACTATTGAATTTTGCACATTTAAATGTCATTTACATCTGTCAGCTTTAGACTTTTTATTGTGTCATGGTAGCCAATTCACAGAAATAAATCAGTTATTTAAAAGTAAAGTATAAAAGTAGTGATGAAAATTGTAATATAAATAGAACAACACTGTAAATGTAAACAGGGAACAGGAATTCAATGCAAATATCAAATATGAAGCTGTATTTGCTAAAACAAGTGAATCTTGATGAATATGTGAAAATTGGATTTTATCAGACCAGCAATCAATTTGTCTCTAGTTTCTATTGCATTGTCTGTTACAAAACTTTGTTAAAGAATGGCAAGAAGCCACAGGAGCTTTTGCATTGCTTTCAGAGTTCCGTGACCTTTCTGATAAACCAATTGAATTTTTCCTGAACAAGCACAAAATAATGCTTTCTAATATGAAATTGATAAATTTTGTCATTTAAAGATGGAGAAGATACTAAAACTAAATAAACATTATTCAAAATTACACATCAAAAAAAGAAATATAGAAGTCACATTATCACTACGAAATTTCTAAAACCAGCTCTAAGGTTAATGATCATTACCATGCTCAGGAAGAAACTTTAATTAGCTACTGGCAATTTCATAATCCAAGTGAACTGCTGTACATCATATAATATTAATGGCATACAGCACAGAAGAACAATGTCTTATCAGGAGTACATGCTAGCAGATACTTGGCTTACATTTGGAAAGAATCAGGTGTGCAGAGTATCAATCAGCGCTTGACAGAAATATGCAGAAATATATGAAAGAAAAGTGCTCAATGACTTATTGGCTAGTTTATGGCTCCAACCCCATGCTAGGGGAGGTTTTCCATGTGGTTAACAATTATTCTGTGAACCATGATTTAGGCTAGAAAGACATGAACAGCAGTATGTGCTCAACAAGAAAATATTTACATGGATAAAAATGAATGTCCTTTATGCATTGCTTTGTCCCCAGAAAATAGTTGGTGAAGTAGTTAATACATTCAAACTGTGGCCCCAAGTGTTTATCTTTTCAGCATGCTTTGTGAAGAAATTGGCAGCAAGCATAAGTCTGCTTTTCTACACAGAAGTAAACTATTGAGGTGAAACATTTTTACACAAATTTTTGAAACCAGGGTTGAGATAAAAGCATTTCTTTTCTTCATGACACCAGTAATGCCATTTTTTTAAAAGTAGTTTTTTCAAGTGGCATATCTCAGTGATATATTCTACCTTTTAGTAGCCTCATGTCAAAGTGTAAATTTAATCATTTTAAATATCATGTCTGTCAGGGTTTCTTAAGAAAACCAAACTATGGTATAAATATCCTAATCAACAAGTTCCATTTTAACACTTGATTGTCTCACTCATGATAGAGATCAGTGACATTACAGGACATATTTATACATCATAGTAAAAAAAATATAAATAAAAACAAACAAATCCAAATGCCATTCACAAATCTTCAGAAACACCTTCCAGAGCCAGATGGAATCAAAGTGGAGCAGGACTGCATTCGTCATCAACTCTGGGGCTATAACAGAGGACACTCCAGGTATTAAGTGTGATGTTTTCCCCTGTAGTACCTGACTTACTGCTGAGAAAGAAATACTATGCTTTCTGGGTACATGTTTAAATGATATATTTAGAATGATCAGACAGAGGTCCTGAACAATTCTACCAATCCCGATGACCAATAATTATGATTAGGGCTATTTCAGCAGCAATAGAGTCAGGAAAGAAATGGACTGCATGTGGGCTTTTTATCTTGGAAAAAAATTACAAAAAACATCATCCCTTTCACTGATATGAAATAGTCATTATTAAGTGAAAAATATTATGTTTTGGATGAACCTTGAAGATAATTATGCTAAGTGAAAAGAGCCAGACATAAAGTGACAAATATTGTATGATTCAACTTATATGAGATACCTAGAATAGCCAAATTCACACAGACAGAAACTAATATAAAGGCTACTAAGGGCTAGGGGGAGATCAGAATGGAGAGTTAATGTTTAAAGGGTGCATAATTTCTACATGGAGTAATGAAAAAGTTATGGAAATGGATGGTGGTGATGGCTGCATAATATGAATGTACATAGTGCCACTGAATTGTACACTTTAAAATGGTCAAAATGGCAAATTTCATTACAGTTTGCCACATTAAAGTAATTGTTTTATTATGATTTTTAAATTGTGATTAAAATGTACTTAAAGCCAGGCATGGTTGTGTGCCCCTGTAGTCCCAGCTACTTGGGAGACTGAGATGAGAAGGTCACTTGAGCCCAGGAGTTAAAGTCCAGCCTGGGAAACATAGTGAGACCCTATCTCTTAAAAAAAGTACCCCAAATTGTTAGCCTTGTGGGTACCAAACACCCAGTTACTGGTCTGCGAATGCTGGAATCCAGCTCTGGAAATTCTGGTTAGGACTTTTGAAGCATCATTTCTACCAACTGGAGGAAGTGAGAGTGGATTGGAAAAGACCAGGAAGAGGGCTAACCCTGAGAAATTAGGGCTAGGAGGTGAAAATTGAAACTCCTTGTAGTTTGTTGTGGGGTGTCCACTTTCCTCTTATCTGCAGAGACAGAAGCCAAAGAGAAATGTAATGTAGAGTTTTCTTCTCACCAAGGAAAATTCTGTGGTAGGCAGCAGAAGCACATTTGTTGCTGTTTGATAGTTCTGTACTTATTTTACACTTTTACTCATTAGGTATATTAAAAAGAAAGCATTTGGCTGTAGAATCCCTTCTTTAGGGAAAGTCATCAAAATAAGAAGCCTTTGGAACTTCAATGAAAGACAGAAATTCTTCTCAGACTGAAGACGGCACTATGGTTTAAGTGTGTCCCCCAAAGTTCATGTGCTGTAAACTAAATCCTCAATGAGACAGTGTTGGAAGGTGGGGCTTAATAAGAGGTGGTTAGGTCACAGGGACTCTGCCTTCATGAATGGATTGATGTTGCTATTGTGGGAGTGGGTCAGTTACAATGAGAGTGGGCTTGTTATAAAAGTGAGTTCAGGCCCCTCTTGATCTTGCTTTCTCTGGAGCATCCTTTCTTGACCTTCCACCTTCCACTATGAAATGATGCAGCAGGAAGACTCTCCCCAGATGCTAGCATTTTGATGTTGGACTTTTAAACCTCCAAGACTGTAAGAAAGAATTATTTTTCTTTATAAATTACCTAGTGTGTGGTGATCTGTTATAACAACACAAAATGAACTAGGATGGCATTTCCTAAAGTGGGGACCACGAAATATTAATAGGTGTTCCATGAAAAAAACGGATCTGTGGTCAAATAAGTACAGTTGACCCTTGAACAACCTAAGAGTCTGGGGCACCAACTCCATACAAGCAAAAATCTTCATGCAACTTTTGACTCCCCCAAAACTTAACAACTAATACCCATATTGTTGGAGGGTCAACAACTGAAATTGCTGTAGAGGTTTCTTTACTGCAGATCATTCCAGAGTGCCTTTTGAATTTATGAAAGATTTAGAGTCCTTTTTAAAATGTTGCTGACATGGCTATAGTCTTAAAAATCAACCCTGTTTATGCTTTTCACAGAGAATTTTGTGAACGTGTATTCTCAGGAACACACTTTGGGAAAGGTTGGCCCCAAGGAATTTATTGTTTTTTATTTGCTTCTCACGCATGCTTCTGTGATCACTGCAAATATCAGTGGCTCAGTTGCTGACAAGTGATCATAACACTTTTTATTATACAGTATGTTTAATATTTATTTTTCTTATTAAAAAGACAATGCAATCTTATTGAAGAAAAACTGGGAAAAAGGTCAGCAAGAAGAGTAACATAAGATACCCATGACCCCACTGTCTAGGGGTAATCACCGTTAACAGCTTTGTGTATCAACTCAGCTCTGTTCTTTTTAATAAATATGTATACACTTATCCACTACAGTGGCACCATTCACTACAAATTGGTTTTTCACCTGATTTTTAAATTATCAGTCTACTACAAAGTTCTTCCCAGGTCAGTAAATATTCATCCTCAATATAGTTTTCAATGATAAAAATATTTTATATGTGTAACTATATATGTAGAATATTAAAATGCAGGTCTGAATTATCAGCACAAATGTTGTAGGTTTAGGAAATTCTTACATGCTTTCATTCATTTTTTTTTCTTCTGTGTTACATTTTAATGGAATTTTTAAAAAAGGATTTAGTCAGCCCTTACTTAATCCCTTCACAGCTGCATTTTGACTAACATAGCCACAGCTGATCAAGGCTATGTGTATTGTTAACACATTTGCCTATAAGGTAATGTTGACATGAATACGTGAAAATGACTGTCCTTTTCTGAGACACTTATTAGCAGTTCACAAGTACTTATTTATGCATTGACTGCCATCTCATTGCACATTCTGGACTATAAATGGTGGTTAGCAAATAGAACACAAAGTTCAATACAGAAAATGGGAAAGACACAAAACTCCTTTTGAAAGGAATTTGGCCTTTGAATTGAAATTTGTAGGAGAGGTTCCAAGATGGCCAAATAGGAACAGCTCCAGTCTGCAGCTCCCAGCATGAGCAATGCAGAAGATGGGTGATTTCTGCATTTCCAACTGAGGTACTGGGTTCATCTCACAGGGGCTTGTCAGACAGTGGATGCAGCCCACTGAGCAGGGCGGGGCATCGCCTCACCCAGGAAGTGCAAGGGGTTAGGGAATTCCCTTTCCTAGCAAAGGGAAGCCGTGACAGATGGTACCTGGAAAATCGGGACCCTCCCACCCTAATACTGCGCTTTTCCAATGGCCTTAGCAAAGAGCACACCAGGAGATTATATCCCGCGCCTGGCTTGGTGGGCCCCACGCCCATGGAGCCTTGCTCCGTCTGAGATTGAACTGCAAGGCAGCAGCAAGGCCACGGGAGGGGCGTCCACAATTGCTGAGGCTTGAGGAGGTAAACAAAGTGGCCAGGAAACTCCAACTGGTTGGAGCCCACTGCAGCTCAACCAGGCCTGCCTGCCTCTGTAGACTCCACCTCTGGGGGCAGGGCACAGCTGAAAAAAAGGCAGCAGAAACTTCTGCAGACTTAAACGTCCCTGTCTGACAGCTTTGAAGAGAGTAGTGGTTCTCCCACCATGGAGTTTGAGATCTGAGAATGGACAGACTGTCTCCTCAAGTAGGTCCCTGACCCCCAAGTAGCCTAACTGGGAGATACCTCCAGTAGGGGCCGACTGACACCTCATACAGCTGGGTGCCCCTCTGAGATAAAGCTTCCAGAGGAAGGATCAAGCAGCAACATCTGCCGTTCTGCAATATTTGCTGTTCTTCAGCCTCCACTGGTGATACCCAGGGAAACGGGATCTGGAGTGGACCTCCAGCAAACTCCAATAGACCTGCAGCTGAGGGTCCTGACTGTTAGAAGGAAAACTAACAAACAGAAAGGACATCCACACCAAAACCTCATCTGTATGTCACCATCATCAAAGACCAAAGGTAGATAAAACCACGAATATAGGGAGAAGCCAGAGCAGAAAAGCTGAAAATTCTAAAAATCAGAGCATCTCTTCTTCTCCAAAGGAATGCAGCTCATTGCCAGCAATGGAACAAAGCTGGACAGAGAATGACTTTGACGAGTTGAGAGAAGAAGGCTTCAGACAATCGGTAATAACAAACTTCTTCGAGCTAAAGGAGAATGTTTGAACCCATTGAAAAGAAGCTAAAAACCTTGAAAAAACAATAGACAAATGGCTACCTAGAATAAACAGTGTAGAGAAGTCCTTACATGACCTGATGGAGCTGAAAACCATGGCATGAGAACTGCGTGATGCATGCACAAGCTTCAGTAGCTGATTTGATCAAGTGGAAGAAAGGGTATCAGTGATTGAAGATCAAATGAATGAAATGAAGTGAGAAGAGAAGTTTAGAGTAAAAAGAAATGAACAAAGCCTCCAAGAAATATGTGACTATGTGAAAAGATCAAATCTATGTCTGATAGGTGTACCTGAAAGTGACCGGTAGAATGGAACCAAGTTGGAAAACACTCTGCAGGATATTATCCAGGAGAACTTCCCCAACCTAGCAAGGCAGGCCAACATTCAAATTCAAGAAATACAGAGAACACCACAAAGATACTCCTCAAGAAGAGCAACTCCAAGATACATAATTGTCAGATTCACCAAAGCTGAAATGAAGGAAAAAATGTTAAGGGCAGCCAGAGAGAAAGATCAGGTTACCCACAAAGGGAAGCCCATCAGACTAACAATGGATCTCTTGGCAGAAACTCTACAAGCCAGAAGAGAGTGGGGGCCAATATGCAACATTCTTATATAAAAGAATTTTCAAACCAGAATTTCATATCCAGCCAAACTAAGCTTCATAAGTGAAGGAGAAATAAAATCCTTTACAGAAAAACAAATGCTGAGAGATTTTGTCACCACCAGGCCTGCCTTACAAGAGCTCCTGAAGGAAGCACTAAACATGGAAAGGAACAACTAGTACCAGCCACTACAAAAACATGCCAAATTGTAAAGACCATCAATGCTAGGAAGAAACCGCATCAACTAAAGAGCAAAGTAACCAGCTAACATCAAAATGACAGGATCAATTCACACATAACAATATTAACCTTAAATGTAAATGGGCTAAATATTCCAATTAAAAGACACAGACTGGCAAATTGAATAAAGAGTCAGGACCCATCAGTGTGCTGTATTCAGGAGACCCATCTCATGTGCAGAGACACACATAGGCTCAAAATAAAGGGATTGAAAATCTACCAAGCAAATGGAAAACAAAAAAAAGCAGGGGTTGTAATCCTAGTCTCTAATAAGACAGACTTTAAATCAACAAAGATCAAAAGAGACAAAGAAGGCCATTACATAATGGTAAAGGGATCAATTCAACAAGAAAAGCTAACTATCCTAAATATATATGCACCCAATACAGGAGCACCCAGATTCATAAAGCAAGTCCTTAGAAACCTACAAAGAAACTTAGAATCACACGCAATAATAATGGGAGACTTTAACACCCAACTGTCAACATTAGATAGATCAACAAGACAGAAAGTTAATACGGATACCCAGGAATTGAACTCAGCTCTCCACCAAGCAGACCTAATAGACATCTACAGAACTCTCCACCCCAAATCAACAGAATATACATTCTTCTCAGCACCACATCACATTTATTCCAAAATTGACCACATAGTTGGAAGTAAAGCACTTCTCAACAAATGTAAAAGAACAGAAATTATAACAAACTGTCTCTCACACCACAGTGCAATCAAACTAGAACTCAGGATTAAGAAACTCACTCAAAACCGCTCAACTGCATGGAAACTGAACAACCTGCTCCTGAATGACTACTGGGTACATAATGAAATGAAGGCAGAAATAAAGATGTTATTTGTAACCAATGAGAACAAAGGCACAACATACCAGAATCTCTGGGACACATTTAAAGCAGTGTGTAGAGAGAAACTCATAGCACTAAATGCCCACAAGAGAAAGCAGGCAAGATCCAAAATTGACACCGTAACATCACAATTAAAAGAACTAGAGAAGCAAGAGCAAACACATCCAAAAGCTAGCAGAAGGCAAAAAATAACTAAGATCAGAGCAGAACTGAAGGAGACAGAGACACACAAAACCCTTCAAAAATCAGTGAATCCAGGAGTTGGTTTTTTTTGTTTGTTTGTTTGTTTTTTGAGACGGAGTCTTGCTCTGTCACCCAGGCTGGAGTGCAGTGGCGCGATCTCGGCTCACTGCAAGCTCCGCCTCCCAGGTTCACGCCATTATCCTGCCTCAGCCTCTCCAAGTAGCTGGGACTACAGGTGCCCGCCACCACGCCCGGCTAATTTTTGTATTTTTAGTAGAGACGGGGTTTCACCGTGGTCTCGATCTCCTGACCTCGTGATCCGCCTGCCTCGGCCTCCCAAAGTGCTGGGATTACAAGCGTGAGCCACCGCGCCCGGCCCAGGAGTTGGTTTTTTGAAAACATCAACAAAATTGATAGACTGCTAGCAAGACTAATAAAGAAGAAAAGAGAGAAGAATCAAATAGATGCAATAAAAAATGATAAAGGGGATATCACCACTGATCCCACAGAAATACAAACTACCATCAGAGAATACTATAAACACCTCTATGTAAATAAACTAGAAAATCTAGAAGAAATAGATAAATTCCTGGACACATACACCTTCCCAAGACTAAACCAGGAAGATGTTGAATCCCTGAATAGACCAATAACAGGCTCTGAAATTGAGGCTATAATTAATAGCCTACCAACCAAAAAAAGTCCAGGACCAGATGGATTCACAGCTGAATTCTACCAGAGTTACAAACAGGAGCTGGTCCCATTCCTTCTGAAACTATTCCAATAAACAGAAAAAGAGGGAATCCTCTCTAACTCATTTTATGAGGTCGGCATCATCCTGATACCAAAGCCTGGCAGAGACACAACAAAAAAAGAGAATTTTAGACCAATATTCGTGATGAACATCAATGCAAAAATCCTCAATAAAATACTGGCAAACTGAATCCAGCAGCACATCAAAAAGCTTATCCACCATGATCAAGTCAGCTTCATCCCTGGGATGCAAGGCTGGTTCAACATACACAAATCAATAAACATAATCCATCATATAAACAGAACCAATGACAAAAACCACATGATTATCTCAATAGATGCAGAAAAGGCCTTTGACAAAATTCAGCAGTGCTTCATGCTAAAAACTCCCAATAAACTAGATATTGATGGGACATATCTCAAAATAATAAGAGCTATTTATGACAAACCCACAGCCAATATCATACTGAATGGGCAAAAAACTGGAAGCATTCCCTTTGAAAACTGGCACAAGACAAGGATGCCCTCTCTCACCACTCCTATTCAACATAGTGTTGGAAGTTCTGGCCAGGGCAATCAGGCAAGAGAAAGAAATAAAGGGTATTCAATTAGGAAAAGAGGAAGTCATATTGTCCATGTTTACAGAGGACATGATTGTATATTTAGAAAACCCCCTAGTCTCAGCCCAAAATCTCTTTAAGCTGATAAGCAACTTCAACAAAGTCTCAGGATACAAAATCAATGTGCAAAAATCACAGGCATTCCTATACACCAATAACAGACAAACAGAGAGCCAAATCATGAGTGAACTCCCATTCACAATTGCTTCAAAGAGAATAAAATACTTAGGAATCCAACTTACAAGCGATGTGAAGGACCTCTTCAAGGAGAACTACAAACCACTGTTCAACAAAATAAAAGAGAACACAAACAAATGGAAGAACATTCCATGCTCATGGATAGGAAGAATCAATATTTTGAAAATGGCCATACTGCCCAAGGTAATTTATAGATTCAATGCCATCCCCATCAAGCTACCAATGACTTTCTCCCCAGAATTGGAAAAAACTAAAGTTCATATGGAACCAAAAAAGAGCCTGTATTGCCAAGACAATCCTAAGCAAAAAAAACAAAGCTGGAGGCATTAGGCTACCTGACTTCAAATTATACTATAAGGTGACAGTAACAAAAACAGAATGGTACTGGCACCGAAACAGAGATATATACCAATGGAACAGAATAGAGCCCTCATAAATAACACCACACACCTACAACCATCTGATCTATGACAAATCTGACAAAAACAAGAAATGGGGAAAGGATTCCTTATTTAATAAATGGTGCTGGGAAAACTGGCTAGCCATATGTAGAAAGCTGAAACTGGATCCCTTCCTTACACATTATAAAAAATTAATTCAAGATGGATTAAAGACTTAAATGGTAGACCTAAAACCATAAAAACACTAGAAGAAAACCTAGGCAATACCATTCAGGCCATAGGCATGGGCAAGGACTTCTTGACTAAAACACCAAAAGCAATGACAACAAAAGCCAAAATAGACAAATGGGATCTAATTAAACTAAAGAGTTTCTGCACAGCAAAAGAAACTACCATCAGAGTGAACAGGCAAGAATGGGAGAAAATTTTTACAATATACCCATCTGACAAAGGGCTAATATCCACAATCTACAAAGAACTTAAACAAATTTACAAGAAAAAATCAAATAACCCCATCAAAAAGTGGGCAAAGGATATGAACTGACACTTCTCAAAAGAAGACATTTATGCAGCCAACAGATACATGAAAAAATGCTCATCATCACTGGCCATCAGAGAAATGCAAATCAAAACCACAATGAGATACCATCTCACACCAGTTAGAATGGCGATCATTAAAAAGTCAGGAAACACCAGGCGCGGTGGCTCACGCTTGTAATCCCAGCGCTTTGGGAGGCCGAGGCGGGCGGATCATGAGGTCAGGAGATCGAGACCACGGTGAAACCCCGTCTCTACTAAAAATACAAAAAATTAGCCAGGCATGGAGGCGGGCGCCTGTAGTCCCAGCTACTCGGAGAGGCTGGGGCAGGAGAATGGCGTGAACCCGGGAGGCAGAGCTTGCAGTGAGCCAAGATCGTGCCACTGCACTCCAGCCTGGGTGACAGAGTGAGACTCCATCTCAAAAAAAAAAAAGTCAGGAAACAACAGATGCTGGAGAGGATGTGGAGAAATAGGAATGTTTTACACACTGTTGGTGAGACTGTAAACTAGTTCAACCATTGTGGAAGACAGTGTGGTGATTCCTCAAGGATCTGGAACTAGAAATACCATTTGGCCCAGCCATCCCATTACTGGGCATATAAGCAAAGGATTATAAATCATGCTGCTATAAAGACACATGCACACGTATGTTTATTGCAGCACTATTCACAATAGCAAAGACTTGGAACCAACCCAAATGTCCATCAATGATAGACTGGATTAAGAAAATGTGGCACATATACACCATGGAATACTATGCAGCCATAAAACAGAATGAGTTCATGTCCTTTGCAGGGACATGGATGAAGCTAGAAACCATCATTCTGAGCAAACTGTCAAAAGGACAGAAAACCAAACAGAGCATGTTCTCACTCATAGGTGGAAATTGAACAATGAGAACACTTGGACACAGGGTGGGGAACATCACACACTGGAGCCTGTCATGGCATGGGGCAAGGAGGGAGGGATAGCATTAGGGGATATACCTAATGTAAATGACGACTTAACGGGTGCAGCACACCAATGTGGCACGTGTATACATAAGTAGCAAACCTGGATGTTGTGCACATGTACCCTAGAACTTAAAGTACATAAAAAAAAAGAAATAAAGCTGCAATGAACATTAAAATAAAAAAAGATATTTGTAGAGAGCACCACCACTTTCCCAAAGATGATGCTAAGTATTTCCTTGTGCCACCCAAAACCCTATTTGTAATTATGTTTATATTTCAGAAGCTCTTGGAGATCAACAGAGATGGACAATTACACTCTGCTGGTGGAACCACTGTTTCTCAGGGAGGAAAGAATATTGGTGAAAGACAGACATTTCTTCTTTAGCTTTTTTCAGTGACCCACACGAGATTTCTCTCTCAACTGTTAATCATAACTTACCTTTATTTTCTGCCTCAATACCACCCAAAGAATTCATAGTGGAGTCATGTTTTCTGTGAATTTAGCTAAACCACACCTGAGTACCAAATCTTTTTCCAGGGTAGAGGGACAGCCCCTTTGATGAAATAATGAACTCACCTAGATTTGAGGACCAAGTGGATCAATGATTTGAAGGTGCTGAAGGTAGAGAGTTTACTCCAAATTAGGAATTAAAACTATGAGCATAATCAAGGATAATTCAAAAACAAATTAAAAGATGGAAGTGTAATTTTATTTTTAAAATACACGAGCATTTAATTCACTTAGAGATATTGTTTCCAAACTATAAACATTTTCAATCAAGCACAAGAATAAGCACAAACTGATAAACAAGGGATTAAAGATAACATGCATCAAGAAGCAGAGCTAGCCTAATTCTGAAAACCGTTTTGGGATACTGACCACACATAAGTTCCTCTTTCAATCTGCCAAATCACTCAGGCAACCTAAGATATGTTATCATTTCTAGGGACATTTTTATAGACAAGAAAATAATCTTGTGTTTCTTCAAGGGGGCTTTTATTGCCAATAAATACAACACACACACACACACACACACACACACATACATACACACAAACTTCCACCCAATTTCATGAAGGATATTTTAAAAGCAACAGTTAACACTATTGCAAATTAACATTTTAGAAACTTTCACAATTTAAAATGAGTCCAGGAGCAAAAATCCCAAAAGAATACTTAATTAATGCTCAAAAATAATTTTCGCTTGAAACCCTGTTCTTTAGCCAACACATCTCCCAGAAACAAGACCAATGTATATTTGTCAATATGATGTCATTTTAAGTGCAAACAGAAATATACAAAGATATGAGGTCATTTTATGTGAAAACACAAATATATTTCTGTGTCTTACTCATCACTTAACAGATTATTTCATCTGATGTCTTCATTTTACAGATGAAAAAATCCTTCCCAAGGAAGCTGAGTTGAGTTGCCCAGGGTCATATAGTCATCTGTTGGCAAATCTGAAACTAAAATGTCTCCCAGGTCTCCTGATGCCTAGGCTGGATTTAACTATCTTTCATGATTGAATCTACCTGTGCAATAACAGTATACATACATATTTATAAAATGTACAATGGCCCTTATTGAAAATTATGCTCCTCATAAGTCTGATCCTCCCAAAAACCTTCACCTACCCTTCAGACTTGGTCAGCAACCCCTTATTCAGTCTTACAGATGTATGTATTGTTTCAGCAAAGCAGTAACCCCAGATGTAATTTTACATTTGATTATTATATTAGTCTGTTTTCATGCTGCTGATAAAGACATACCAGAAACTGGGCAATTTACAAAAGAAAGAGGTTTATTGGACTTACAGTTCCACATGGCTGGGGAGGCCTCATGATTATGGCTGAAGGCAAGGAGGAGCAAGTCACATCTTACATGGATGGCAGCAGGCAAAGAGGGAGCTGATCAAACCATCAGATTTTGTGAGATTTATTCACCGTCACAAGAACAGCATGAAGAAGACCCTCCCCCATGATTCAATTACCTCCCACCATGTCCCTCCCACAACACGTGGGAATTCAAGATGAGATCTGAGTGGGGACACAGTGAAACCATATTAATTATATAATCATAAGATTGTAAACTCTATGAAGCCAAGAAATATGTGTGATTTTGTTCACTATTATATCTCAAGCACTTGGCACAGTATCTGGCATGAAATAGATGCTTACTGAACTATTTATTGAATGGATGTTGATCATTGGTGTTGGTGACTGAAAAAACCACTCATACTAGGTTAACATTTTTTTTCCATGTTGAGGACATGGACAAACTGTCCTGTGGCTTGTGGCTGTGATGATGCATGGCAGCACTGGGGTGCTTCTGACTGGTCCGCTAAAGACTATTAATAATTTTTCTATATCTGCCAATAGGAATCTTATGTTATTTTGTCTGTGGCTGTGTTTCCTGTCCTTCAGGGCACAGTCAAGCCCCACTTGCCTCAAGTTGTTTTTCTAATGATTTTCCTTTGCCCATATCCTGAACCAGCTTCTGGTGTATGAAATTTCCACAGAAGCCTGTACTCAGGATAGCAGACCAAAGCACACACGCTGATCTACAGCTCCACTTGGGAGTCTATTAATATTATAGTAATTTAAAATGTAAAAAAGATAATTTTCCAGCAATGATAATAATAATAATAATAAAATGGCAAGGGACCCATCCACTGATAAGAGAGCTCAACACGTTTCTGAAATGTGTGAAGAGAATGTCAAGTGTTGGCCATGAAGCAGACAGGAGGCAGGAGCCACCTAGAACATAGGCAGTAAGGGCTGCAGCTGTGGGAAGGAGACTGGAAATGACAGATATCACAGTACAGAAATGAGAAGTGAAGCAGAGAACAGAAGGATTAATATAGAGTACAGTTCTCCCACCTCCCTCCCAAATCCAGCAGAATTGCTTGCAGAACTGTGACAACCCAGCAATTACTCCAAGACAAAGATTCTTCCCCAACAAACTCTCTGGGAAGAACTAGGGCAGCCACCACGGCACTTAGAACCCTAGAGCAAAACCCTGCTCATTTTGACCTTAGGGATTCCCTAATATCATGGCTGTGCAGGGAAATCTGTTGGTCAAAAAGTCCCTTTGCCCATATTCAGAGCTTCTAATCAGCCTTTCTATCCCTCATTCTTCAGGATGAATGAACAATTAGAGCTCAACACATATTTGAGAAAAGTGAACACAATGATGTAGGAAGTTCAAATTAAAAATAAACAACAGGTTGGGCACAGTGGCTCACACCTGTAGTCCAGCACTTTGGGAGGCCGCAGCAGACAGATTGCTTGAGCCCAGGAGTTCGAGACCAGCCTGGGTCACAAAGCAAGATCCTGTCTCAAAAACAACAACAAAAAAAACTCAGAGAAATTTATAATGGAGGAAGAAAAATTTTTAACTAAAACATTACTGAAAAACTTCTCAGAGTGATGATTCAAGAAGCTAGTCTATCCATAAAATAGTAATAGGATGCTATAAAAAGGAATCAAGGAAAATAGTTCTTGGAAATTGAAAACATAATACCTGTAATATTGAAAGTTTGATGATAAAGATGGCTAAATTAGCCTGGCTCAGTGGCACAAGCCTCTAATCCTAGCATTTGGGAGATCAAGGCGGGAATACTGCTTGAGGCCAGGAGCTCTAGACTAGCTGGACAACATAACAAGACCCTGTCTCCATAAAGAGTTAAAAAATTAGCTGGGTGTGGCATGCACCTGTAGCCTCAGCTACTTGAGAATTTGACTCTGGAAACGGTTTTCCACTGAGGGGCTCAGTTGTTGTGTCATTGGAACCCTAGAGAATGAAGGGTAATCAGACCTCACCACCTGGTTCTAGATAGACACAGTTAGGATAATGTAAATGGTTACTGGTTTGGAACGTTTAGAATCAACCTGTGAACAAATCACAGGAGACTTGGCTATGTTTAAGGAATGCAGTGAAAATGTCATCAGCCTTGACGTCATACGAATAGAGGTTCAGGTGATGAGGTTGGGAGGTGAAGTTGCAGCCAAGGTATGAACACTTATGTCTTCATCTCAGTGAATGGGCAGCCATGGGAAGCTGTCTACAATTGATGGAACAAGAAATGGAGATTTAAGATGTGAAGACATGAAGAAGGCCAGTGAAGGAAATGAGAATCATGAAATTGCTACACTGAGAGGAGGCGGGAAAGGGACATGGGAGTCATATAAGTTAGCTAAATTCTCTATCACTCAAAGAAATCAATAAATAAGGCTTAAAATCAGTAAATCAAGATATAAAAGTAGAAGTTTATTATTTAGTGCTGTGGAGATGCCAACCAAAAGAAAAACAGTAACATATTAAGAATCATTGCCTCGGCTGGGCATGGTGGCTCATGCCTCTAATCCCAGCACTTTGGGAGGCCGAGGTGGGCGGATCACCTGAGGTCAGGAGGTCGAGATCAGCCTGGCCAACATGGTGAAACCCCATCTCTACTAAAAATACAAAAATTAGCTGGGTGTGGTGGTGGGCGCCTGTAATCCCAGCTACTTGGGAGGCTGAGGCAGGAGAATCGCTTGAACCCAGGAGGTGGAGGTTTCAATGAGCCCAGATTGCACCATTGCACTCCAGCCTGAGTGACAAGAGCAAAACTCCGTCTAGAAACAGAAACAAAAACAAAAACAAAAACAAAAAACATTGCCTCAAGACAGCAAAATTAAGATAGGAAAGGGTAGAGTCCAAGATTGTTGCTTTGCAGTTCTAAGTTTTTCTGTACTAATTTAACCACAGGCGTGTTACACTTATAAAAATTTGAACAATTTTATTTGTAAAAAAAAAAAACTCAAAAATGAAGAGCTATGTGAGACATGTAAAGGATGAAAGTGAGACAAAAGAAGGCTATAGTAGTCATATTAATTACAAGGGAATCTGGGATCACTACCCACTGTTCGACTGCCTAATTATGGCGACAGTAAAGCCCCCCAAGATTCTTGATTGAGGGCAAACGTGGCAGTTCAGCATGGAAACACACAAAGCACACAAACTCTCTGGGAAGAACTAGGGCAGCCACCACAGAGCTTAGAACCCTAGAGCAAAACCCTGCTCATTTTGGCTTTAGGGATCCCCTAACGATGGCCGTGAATGGAAACTTGATGGTCAGTTTCATGCGCATCCGTGTGAAGAGACCACCAAACAGGCTTTGTGTGAGTAACATGGTTGTTTATTTCACCTGGGTGCAGGTGGGCTGAGTCTGAAAAGAGAGTCAGCAAAGGGTGGTGGATTATCGTTAGTTCTTATAGGTTTTGGGATAGGCGGTGAAGTTAAGAGCAATATTTTGGGGTCAGGGGGTGGATCTCACGAAGTACATTCTCAAGGGTAGGGAGAATTACAAAGAACCTTCTTAAGGGTGGGGGACATTACAAAGTACATTCTTAAGGGTGGGGGAGATTACAAAGTACATTGATCAGTTAGGGTGGGGCAGAAACAAATCACAACGGTGGAATGTCATCAGTTAAGGCTATTTTTACTTCTTTTGTAGATCTTCAGTTACTTCAGGCCATCTGGATGTATATGTGCAAGTCACAGGGAATGTGATGGCTTGGCTTGGGCTCAGAGGCCTGACATTCCTGCTTTCTTGTATTAATAAGAAAAATAAAACAAAATAGTGTTGAAGTGTTGGGGCGGTGAAAATTTTTTAGGGGGTGGTATGGAGCGAGAATAGGCGATGTTTCTCAGGGCTGCTTCAAGTGGGATTGGGGCGACGTGGGCACCTAGAGTGGGAGAGATTAAGCTGAAGGAAGATTTCGTGGTAAGGGGTGATATTGTGGGGTTGTTAGAAGAAACATTTGTCGTGTTGAATTATTGGTGATGGCCTGGATATGGTTTTGTATGAATTGAAAAACTAAATGGAATAAGAGAAGGAGAAAAACAGGTATAAAAGGTCTAAGAATTGGGAGGACCCAGGACCTCTGATTAGAGAGTGCCTAAGGAGATTCAGCATAGTCCTGCCAGCAAAGATTATTTATTTACTTCAAGAGCTAAGAGTGGCAGTTTGGGGATAGCACGAGGAGGTATCAGCTGTGATGGCTTGGAGAAACAGTGTAAACTGGCAGTGTAAACAAGAGCAGGGCATGTATGAATAGTTGAGAATGGAGAATAGGAGTATGACTAGACAGAAAATAGTAGGGATGACAAGTTTTTTTGGGGCACAGTCTAAGTTGGTCTGGTGTCTGGAATGAGACTGGGGCCTAATAAAAAGGAGCTCAAATTGGCTGTACCTTGTAGCATTCGGAGGACAGGCCTGAATTCTGAGAAGCGAAAGTGATAAAAGTATTGTCCAGTCCTTTTTAAGTTGGTGGCTGAGCTTGGTGAGGTGTGTTTTTAAAAGACCTTTAGTCCGTTCTACTTTTCCTGAAGACGGAGGACTGTAAGGGATATAAAGGTTTCACTGAATACTAAGAGCCTGAAAAACTGCTTGGCCGATTTGACTAATAAAGGCTGGTCTGTTATCAGACTGTATAGAGGTGGGAAGGCTAAACTGAGGAATTATGTCTGACAGAAGGGAAGAAATGACTGTGGTGGCCTTCTCAGACCCTGTAGGAAAGGCCTCTACCTATCCAGTGAAAGTGTCTACCTAGACTAAGAGGTATTTTAGTTATCTGACTCAGGGCATGTTGAGTAAAGCTAATTTGCCAGACCTGGGCGGGGTCAAATCCTCGAGCTTGATGTGCAGGGAAGGGAGGGGGCCTGAATAATCCATGAGGAGTAGCAGAATAGCAGATGGAACACGGAGAAGTTATTTCCTTGAGGATAGATTTCCACAATTGAAAGGAATGAGAGGTTCTAAGAGGCGGGCTAGTGGCTTGCACTATAGCATAGCCTGCCTTTGCTGGTGTGTGGCAATTAGGCGTGGTGGAACTGTGATCAATAAATCAAGCGTGATCAGGGTAAGGAACAGGAAAGAAGGAAATATGGGGAAATGGGGTGAATGTCAGGTGGATCAGAGAGATACAGTCATGGGGGTCAGGTGTGGTATCAGGAATAATGTGGGAGGCCAGATTGAGGTCTGGGCCAGGAACAATGGTAATTGTGGGACTTAACAAAGAGTGAGTACAGCTGAAGGAGCTGGGGAGCAGGAAGTATATGCGTCAGGTATGAGGAAGAAAATAGATTTTGGAAGTTATGAGAAAGGTAGAGAGTGAGTTGAGCATAGTTTGTGATTTTGAGGGCCTCTAAAAGTATTAAAGCAGCGGCAGCCACTGCACGCAGACATGAGGGCTAGTAAGGTCAAGTTGTTTGGACAGAAAGGCTACAGGGTGCAGTCCTGGCTCTTGTGTAAGAATTCTGACTGCACTAACCATGCCTAGGAAGGAAAGGAGTTGTTGTTTTGTAAGGGATTGAGGTTTGGGAGAGTAATCAGACACGATCAGCAGGGAGAGCACGTGTGTTTTTATGAGAATTATGCCGAGATAGGTAACAGATGAGGATGAAATTTGGGCTTGACTGAAGTAATGGGGGCTGTCTGTGAAGCCTTGAGGCAGTACAGCCCAGGTAATTTGCTGAGCCTAATGGGCGTCAGAGTCAGTCTAAGTGAAAGCAAAGAGAGGCTGGGATGAAGGGTGCAAAGGAATAGTAAAGAAAGCATGTTTGAGAATAATGGTAGTAGAGGGAGATAATGAGGATAGGAGAGTATGTGGGTTTGGCACCATGGGGTGGATAGGCAAGACAATTTGGTTGATAAGGTGCAGATTCTGAACTAACTTGTAAGCTTTGTCTGGTTTTTGGACAGGTAAAATGGGGAAATTGTAAGGAGAGTTTATAGGTTTTAGAAGCCCATGCTGTAGCAGGTGAGTGGTAACAGGCTTTAATCCTTTTAAAGTGTGCTGTGGGATGGGATATTGGCAATGAGCGGGGTAAGGGTGATTAGGTTTTAATGGGATGGTAATGGGCACATGATCGGTTGCCAGGGAAGGAGTAGAGATGTCCCATACTTGTGGGTTAAGGTGGGGGGGATATGAGAGGAAGACTTGAAGGAGGCTTTGGGTTGGGGAGAAGGGTGGCAATGAGATGTGGCTGTAGTCCAGTAATAATCAGGGAAGCAGATAATTTAATTAAAGTGTCTCGGCCTAATAAGGGAACTGGGCAGGTGGGGATAACTAAAATGGAGTGCTGGAAAGAGTATTGTCTAAGTTGGCGCCAGAGTTGGGGAGTTTTAAGAGGTTTAGAAACCTGTCCGTCAATACCCACAACAGCTACGGAGGCAAGGGAAACAGGCCCCAGAAAAGAAGGTAATGTGGAGTGGGTAGCCTCCATATTGATTAAGAAGGGGACGGGCTTACCCTCCACTGTGAGAGTTACCTGAAGCTCGGAAGCCGAGGCAATCAGGCAGTGTCAGAGTTCAGCTGCTAAGCTGAGAAGATCTGGGAAGGAGTCAGTCAGAGAGCCTTGGGCCAGAGTCTCAGGGGCTCTGGGAGTGGCTGCCAGGTGAGTTGAACAGTCCGATTTTCAGTGGGGTCCCACAAAGATGGGACGTGGCTTAGGAGGAATCCCAGGCTGTGGGCATTCCTTGGCTTGTTGGTCAGATTTCTGGCACTTGTAGCAAGCTCCAGGGGGAGGCAGGCCTGGAGGAATGCCTGGCTGCTGCAGTTCAGGCGTTTGGAAGTTTTCGTGTGCTGGAGATATGGCTGGGGTTTGTCTCACATTGGAGGCAAGGAATTGCAACTTTTTTCTATTATTGTACACATTGAAGGTGAGGTTAATTAAGTCCTGTTGTGGGGTTTGAGGGCCAGATTCTAATTTTTGGAGTTTTATTTAATGTCAGGAGCAGATTGGGTAATAAAATGTATATTGAGAATAAGATGGCCTTTTGACCTTTTAGGGTCTATGGCTGTAAAGCATCTCAGGGTTGCTGCCAAACAAGCCATGAACTGGGCTGGATTTTTATATTTGATGAAAAAGAGCCTAAACGCTATCTGATTTGGGATAAAGAAAAAGGAGCATTAGCCTTGACTATGCCTTTAGCTCCAGCCACCTTTTTAAGAATAAATTGCTGGGCAGGTGGGGGAGGGCTGGTCATGGAACAAAACTGTAAGCCGGACCAGGTGTGAGGAGGGGAGGTGATAAAAGGATTATAGGGTGGAGGAGTGGAGGCTGAGGAAGAATTGGGACCTAGCTCGGCCTGGTGAGGAGGGGAGAGGTCAGATAGGTCTGTAGAAAAGGAAGATTAGAAAGACTCAGTGACACTTGGGGTTGGAACTGAGGGGACAGGCAGGAGGGAAAGAAGGAAGATTTGGGATGAGCTGCATTGGGCGCAGAGACTAGGAAGGGACTGATGTGTAAAAGAATGCCTAGATGTCAGGCACCTCAGACCATTTGCCTATTTTATGACAAGAATTATTTACATCTTGCAGGATGGAAAAATTCAAAGTACTATTTTCTGGCTATTTGGAACTACTGTTGAGTTTGTATTGGGGTGAAGCAGCATTGCAGAAGAAAATAAGGCACTTAGGTTTTAGGTCAGGTGTGAGTTGAAGAGGTTTTAAGTTCTTGAGAACACAGGCTAAGGGAGAAGAAGGAGGAATGGAGGGTGGAAGGTTGCCCATAGTGAAGGAGGCAAGTTTAAAGAAAAGAGAGAGTAGAGACACGGAGGGAAGGGGTTCAGGGGTTCTTACCCTCCAGAAAAGTGGGAAAGGGGTTGGGGCACTGAAATATAGGATTGGGGCACAGAGATATAAGAGGTTGGGGCACTGAAATAAGGGATTGGAGCACAGAGATAAAAAGTTGGGGTGCGGAAATAAGCAATTGGGGGTTCTTGCCCCCTAGAAAAGCGGGAGTTGCTGCTAAGGGTGAAGGAGAAGGGGTTGAGGGGTTTTTGCCCCTACCCCAGAAAAGCAGAGAAGGGGTAGAGACATGGAGAGAAGGGGTTGGGGTACTCGCCCTGCCCCTGGAAAAGTGGGACTTGCCGCTAAGGGTGAAGGACCAAGGCAGGCGTCCCTGTGTGGTCTGACACCTCTGAAACGTGGGTAGAATAATCAGAGAGCTGTCCCTGCAATGATTAAACACCAAGGGAAGGCTGCCTTCCCAGTCTGTGACCGGCACCGGGGTTTTGGGTCCACGGATAAAATGTGTCTCCTTTGTCTCTATCAGAACATGAAAGGAATTGAAATTAAGAGAAGGGAGAGATTGAAGCATTGTGCCAAGATTGAAAGGAGAGAGTTTGAGGGACAGTGAGGGAAGTTGGAGAAGAGAGTAAAAAGAGGCTGCTTACCGGATTTGAATTTGGTGAGATGTTTCTTGGGCTGGTCGGTCTGAGGACCTGAGGTTGTAGGTGGATCTTTCTCATGGAGCAAAGAGCAGGAGGACAGGGGATTGATCTCCCAAGGGAGGTCCCCCAATCCGAGTCATGGCACCAAATTTCATGCGCTTCCGTGTGAAGAGACCACCAAACAGGCTTTGTGTGAGTAACATGGCTGTTTATTTCACCTGGGTGCAGGTGGGCTGAGTCCGAAAAGAGAGTCAGCAAAGGGTGGTGGATTATCATTAGTTCTTATAGGTTTTGGGATAGGCGGTGAAGTTAAGAGCAATATTTTGGGGTCAGGGGGTGGATCTCGTGAAGTACATTCTCAAGGGTGGGGGAGATTACAAAGTACATTCTTGAGGGTGGGGGAGATTACAAAGTACATTCTTGAGGGTGGGGGAGATTACAAAGTACATTGATCAGTTAGAGTGGGGCAGAAACAAATCACAATGGTGGAATGTCATCAGTTAAGGTTATTTTTACTTCTTTTGTGGATCTTCAGTTACTTCAGGCCATCTGGATGTATACGTGCAAGTCACAGGGGATGCGATGGTTTGGCTTAGGCTCAGAGGCCTGACAGTCAGAAAGTCCCTTTGCCCATATTCAGAGCTTCTAATCAGCCTTTCTATCCCTCATTCTTTAGGCTGGCCAGGAGACTGGGGCAGAATACTAGAGAACAAGTCCAGTATAATGAGATAGTAACATAACAACCAATCCCTAATTAATGTCAGAGGGCATATCTCCCACTGCCTGACATCTCAGGCTCCTACCTCTTGCCCACTTCACCCACAGTCAGTGCAAATGGAGCATCAACTTGACTGCTGTGTAAGGGAACCCGGGAAAAAGGACCATTTTGCCAGTGACCCCAATCCTATTTGAGTGTAACCACCCACTGCTGGGGATTGAGGCTCTTGTTGGAACTGTCCCAGGTTTTACTTCCTCATTGCAATTTCCTGGCAGCCCTGCTCCAAGGCTAGATGAAATCTTCACTCTTGCCAGAGCCATTCTCAATAAACTTTTGCTGAAGAAATACTTGCTACCTGAATGAATATTCAGAAGCCAGAAAAGTCAGCTTTCAAGAGGAGCTTAGGAACAAGCAGGTCAGCAATTGGGGGCTGGGGGAAGGCTGGGAACTTGAGGTGGGTACCTTGGGGAAATAGGGAGGTACAGATAACAACTGCATTCTCCCGGTCTTTTCCTTCCTTCTCATCCTCCTCCACTCCCTACTCGTGCTTCCCTACTTCCCCTTCTCCCTATCCCCTTCTCCTTCTTCTCCTTTTTCTTTTTTTTGTTCTTGTCATTCCTTAACCCTCTTCATTTTTCCTTCCTTTCTTGTCTTCCTTTGCCCCTGGCCTGGGCTGTGAAGCCTCCTTGAAGGTCACCCCTCCTGCTCACTAGTTTTCCTCTGTGTTTGCAATTTACATGCATTTGCCCCTCCTATGTACATAATGCTAATGGTTTACTATATTTGCATAATGCTCCTAGACTTTCCT
Source organism: Symphalangus syndactylus (assembly GCF_028878055.3). Lineage (NCBI taxonomy): Eukaryota > Metazoa > Chordata > Mammalia > Primates > Hylobatidae > Symphalangus > Symphalangus syndactylus. Next base: position 118,885,677 of record NC_072426.2, on the reverse strand, counting down.
TCTGGTCGTTTCCCCTCCAGATTTTTTTTTTTTTCTCCTTTACTTTTAGGAATTCCCATAGAGGCAGGATTTGTTCCATCCTCCCTTCTCCCCACTAGCTCCTTCCCACCACTCCCCAAGGTTAGATGTTTCATAGTGATAGTAGCATATGTCACCAAGCTCTTCTGCAACTGGAAGCTTTTTCACCCTCGCTTACCCCATTTGAGCACTCTGAGTGAGATTAGTTCAGCAATAATGCCATGCTTTAAGCAGAATCACTGTAGACAGTATGCAACCTGGGAAGAACTTCCTGTTCTCCTTTAGTATTGTAGTTGAACCTCTGAACTATATATAGTTGAACCTCTTCTTTAAAATCTTACAAATAAGAAAACAATGTAGTGTATTTATTTTATAAATTAAAAAATACAGCATAACAACTATTTACATAGCATTTACATTGTAGTAGGTATATAATTAATCTAGAGATGATTTAAAGTACATAGGAGGATGTGCATAGGTTATACACAAATACTATCCATTTTATATAAGGGACTTGAGCATCTGGGGATTTTGATATCTGAGGATGTCCTGAAACCAGTCCTTCTGCTATATGCCTCAGATATGGAGAAACACTGTATTTAAAAGCCAAGAAAATGGTTACAGGAAAGAAAATGGTTACAGGACGATAGGCTGTTTTCATTGATACATCAGCAATTGCATCAAGGGAGTAACTCTAAAAGGGGGGCATATTCCATGATAAACAGAAACACATAACCTCTTTTTGCTATTCCAAATCAAAAAGCAATGATGTGTTTCTTTCCAAAAGCATAAAAATGGAGTTGAAACAAGAATTTCCCTGGGGAATTTCTGATTGTCATTTCCTACAGAGAAAACCAAATATTGAAATGCATAGTTCCTTTTAAAGAGTTAAATAGCTTAGCTCGTGTATAAATAAAGCAAATCATCACTATTTTAGAAACTAAGAGCCTATGAAGCTACAATTTTAAAAGCTCAAACACAACTCAGTAATTTTATTATAAAATTTGCATTCTGACCTGATACAAATGTAAAAGGAATTTAAATGCATCTTCAAATGTAGAAAGCCAGGGAGAAGGGACAGGGAGATGTAAGTATCATAGTATAGTTATATAATCTGGTGTCAAATGGAGATCAAATATAATAAGCCTAGTATTTACCCCTAATTTTAAAGTGCTACCCTTTGATATTATACTTAACTTAGGACTAATGGAAACACTGCCATCAATTTTGGAAGCCTTTCCAACAGAACTGCCAGAGGCTTCAGGCTTCTTTGATAGGACAACGACGTGGCCAAGAAGTGGAAAGATCCCTGGACATTGGGGTCAAGACACAGATATGACACTAAAGTGCCGTGAGGCCTGGGAGAAATCACCTAATTGCTCAGTCCTCAGTTTCCTCCATAGAGGTGGGAGGAGTGGACATTGGGCCAGATCTTAACGTTTTATCAGTCACAGATGGCTTTGGGAATTTAACAAAAGCTATGGGCCTATCCACCCCCACCCTTTTAGGGAAAAGACATCTTGATATATACACAGAATATTTTACGTGCAATTTCAGGGTCTCATTTTCTGGCCATTAATGCCTCACAGGGACCATCCAAGGGCTTGTAGAGCTACATCATCTGTCCAGTCCCTCATTCTCTCTCCTATGCCTGTATACTGGCCCTCCTCACTTTAACTGTGACCCAGGCTGGGCCACATTTTTCACTCTTTTGAGAACTCCATGATAGTGTTAAGGTTGAAAATATCCTTGGTAAAATCTTATCAAGTTTAAGGACTGAGAGTTGTGGCTTACACATTTGGGAGGCCAAGGCAGGAGGATCAATTGAGGCAGAAGTTTGAGACCAGCCTGGGCAACATAGCAAGACCCTGTGTCTAAAAAAACAAACAAAAATCTTGTTGAATTTAATGCACATAAATATTCACATGCCTTCATGTATCTCCTGGTTTTGCTGAACTGTATTCTAAAGAGACAGAATCTGAGAATCCCAAGGAAGGAAAGTTCAGATCTCACATTCAGACTGAGTGAGCCTTCCTTGCAGACAAATTGAGTCATGTTCAACCCTAAAAATATAAAAATCATATATTTATTTTTTGAGGTGGAGTCTCGCTCTGTCTCCCAGGCTGGAGTGCAGTGGTGCCATTTCGGCTCACTGCATCCACTGCCTCCTGGGTTCAAGCAATTCTCATGCCTCAGCCTCCCGAGTAGCTGGGATTACAGGTGTGTGCCAACATTCCTGGCTAACTTTTGTAATTTTAGTAGAGATGGGATTTCACCATGTTGGCCAGGCTCGTATCAAACTCCTGACCTCAGGTGATCCACCTGCATCAGCCTCCCAAAGTGCTGGGATTACAGGAATGAGCCACTGTGTCCAGCCAAAAATCATATTTATAATAGCCGTTTCTGAGAGGTCTGTCTACTCCTGCACAAAGAGTTTATATAGCTTTAGGTGAGTCCACTTTTTCATTCAGACTAGCATTTATTGAGTGCTTATTATATTCTGAGCCCTGAAGTAGCACTGGGAATCCTAGGATAAATGAGATATGGTCCTGGATTCAAACAGCAGCTAGCGGAGTGGGAGAATATGGTTAGAAAATTACACAAGGACTGTTTATCGCTTGGAATGGTGCATGTGCAATGGAGAGTACCCACCACTACCCGAGACAGGCATCAGGGAGGCCTCAAGTATTTTTTAAAGGATGAGTTAGAATTTTCCAGGCAGCAGGAGAAGAACCTCTCAGACAGATGTCTGTGTGAGAGCAAGCGGTTGTTAATACAGCCTGGGTGAGGTGTGGCTAGAGCTTAGCCATGTGTGGGGTCGTGCTAGGAGGATGGGAGGACTATAAATGGTCCCTACACATTTTGCAAGTAAATGGCATTTTTAAAATCTCATTACACATGACATATAGGGGGACAAGAACTTACTGAAGGATTTTCACCAGAGTAGAGTGATATAACTGGTATTTTGGAAAGATGGTGTGAAGGATGGACTGGAGATGGGGAGGCTGGAGCAGGTTAACACACTTTACTCACATCTCTTTGTAGATCCCCTTGAGGAAAATATCCACTTGCCTGAGCACTATGCTCATACTTCAATTTTTGATGCTGACAAGTCTTTTTGTGCTAATTGGCAACCAGGGTTTGCTGGGAGGCATCTGACCTCATACCCATCCACTATGATTGGTTGGTTTTTATCCCCGGTCTTGATAAGATATCACATAAGCTTTTATACCTCACATTTGTGCCCACAAATATGTTTTAACTAATTGGTATAAAAGAGCGTGCAAATATATTGTGAATGTCAGCTTCAGTTAGCCTTAATTTGCCACCTCTGAAATGGTGGCCTGGGTACCACAGATGCTATAGGTCGGCTCAAATGTTTTAACACTTTAAACACTTTATTTCACTGGCAAAACTTGACAGTTTTCTGTCTTATAGAATTAGGAATGCTATTTATATATTACCAAGAGGATGCTCACCACATTGCCTCACCTTATTCGTTCTTTCATTCCACAAATATGCACTGGGCCCCTACTATATTCCAGGCAATGTTCGAGGCACAGTGGACACACTGTTGTGTAAGACAAAAAAGGTCCTTTATCAGGTGACAAGTGCCAAAGAGAATTCAAGTAGGTGATGAGCTGGAGAGTGCCTCAGGGTGACACTCACGAAGGAGCCATCCATGCAACCTGTCGGGAGGAGCACTGTAGGAAGAGGGAATAAATAGCTGGCGCAAAGATTTAGACTGCTCCCTTGTGGCTTGCATTCATTTCTGTTTATTTTGCCTTAAGATTGTTATGACAACCATACTCTATGCATTGGGAAATAAATCTGTGGCTTCATACAGAAATGCATTCATCCCTCAATGGATGAGTATAACCAGTCCAAAATTTTTGCTCATAAGCCTGGACTGGTATTGTCAATCAAGCATTAATTGTTGTTAAAGGAGTAATTTCATAAATTCATAATAAAGTGCTTCGTATTGCCACATGTCAATGCTCAGGCATGTCTCCACTAGAAAGAATGAGAAGCCATCAAATGATTGCCCGTTTAGGTGGAATCACTGTGCACGTGCAGAAATGTTGCAATAGTGGCTCAGATACAGCCCGTAGCTCCTCTAAGGGTGAGGTGATTTTCTGAAATAGTAAACATTTCTGGACAAATTTTGAAACAAAACAAAGTACATCCTCTTCTACATTGACACAGTCATTGCATTCCTGGAAAATTCCATGTAAGTACTTTGTATTTAATATATAATATTGCATAATGATCCAGGCTCAGATAATGATTGACAGGCAAAATGAAGGACCTCCTCACTATAGTGGGATATCTAGTATTCCTGACCCTGCCTGCCAAATGCCAGTTGCAGCCCCTCTTTCCAATCATTTCAACAATAAAAATTGCTCCCATGAAATTCCAAGCACTCCTCAGGAATGAGAACCACTGAGCCACTGGAAGGAGTTTGCATTTATTCAAAGTACTATGGGAATCCACTGGAAGATTTTATTCTGGGAAGTAACATAAACTGATTTGCATTTTTAAGAGTGCTCTGGATGTCATGTGAAGAAGTGATGGTAGCAGGGGCAAGAGTGGTGGTGGGGAGACTTTGGCAACAGATAACTAGCCTCAGGCAAGGCAGCAGGGAAGCAGCAGAGATGGAAAGAAATTCATAGATTAAGGATGTTTTCAGGGTGGAGGCAACAGGTTTTACTGTTGGTACTGATGCGAGATGAGAAAAGATTTTTGGCTTTAGCAACTGAGTGAATGATACATACCTTTATGGAACCCAGGAGAAATCCATGGCTTTTGTCTTCTTAATGTTTTTAAATTTAATGTGGCCCACACTGAACTCATGATCCCCATGCCACTCCCAAGTTTGAGATGACAGCCATGTGGAGATGTCAAGTTAGATATATGAGTTCCTGTGAAATACTCTGGCTGGAGACGCATCTGGGAGTCAATGGTACACAGAAGGCATCCAAAACCGTGGGATTGGAGACGTGAGGTCACCTTGGGAGAGTGGGTGGATGGAGGAGAGAAAGGCAGCCAGGACAGAGCCTTGGGGACCTTCAACACTATTAAATGAGGCACTGTCTTCTATTAATTACTCCATTAAGAGAAAGACTGAGGTTTTTAACATTAATTTTAATGGGAATACTCAGTGATTGATGACACCAGTTTTGGCTTATGAACAGAAACTTTGGAACTAATTATACTCATTTATCAAAGCATGGAATGGACTTCTTCATGAATTTCAAATTATTTCCCAATCATAGAGTATGGATATCATAATAATCTTATGATACCAAAGTAGTAATTAATGATTGGATTAAGGGCAGTCTACCTAAGGGAGGTCTTGGACTTACGTTCTCATGAAAAATTACAGATAAAGTCCCTTAATCAGTATTCATTGATCACCCACAGAATAGGCTGTGAAATTTTTCAGCTTGAAAATTACTTTCACATTTTCTAAGGGAATTTGATAGATTCAATTTTCCAAATTAAAAAAATTTAACAGACTTATTGAGGTATAACGCTCATATCATAAAATTTTAATCTTTAATTTGAAGTGGTTACAGTGCATTTTCAAATAGACATATGTAAATTAGAAACTAAATTACCCTGCCAGCTTAACAAAACAAAACAGCAATTACTGTTTATTGGGCATCAACTGAGGTGACAGGTATGATAAACAGCATTTAATCGATCCCAATCCTCCCAGCATCCCTGAAGAGTATGTCTTCCATTTTACAGAGAGAAAATCCCACCTCAAAGGATCTGGAGAACTGGCCAGAGATCACCCCAGAAGAGAGTACAGGAGCCAGGCTTTAGACGCAGGTCTGTCTGATTCAAATCCTTTTCTCTTTCCCTTACTTCATCCTCCCCATCGTCTCCTGAAAAATAGAAGCTACAGTCTGGAATACACACAGAAAACCCTCCACCCATTTTAAGGATACATCAAGATCAAAACTCATTGGTATTGTAATCTTACTAGTTTGAACTTTAAAACATTTTACTGCCATACAGGGACTGGCTTCAAAAGAAATGTTTTAGTGGTGTAATGTTTAATGCCTTGTGTTTATGTAGAATTACATATCCTATAAATGTTACATTGGTTTATCTTGTCTCCTCCCTCTCAAAAGGACCTATGCCACTTTAAGCTTCTAAATATATTTAGGCAAGTGTTTGGGGGTGGGTAGGAAAATTAGTAGGGACATGAGTTAATGGATTTTACTAGATACAAGTAAGTTAATATATGCTGACTGGTAAGGGTAGAGTCTGCTGTGTACTTAGGCAGACACCCGGGGCAAAGTGCCTGCCAGTTCACCTAGTTATGAATCATACACTTCCAGAAGTAGAAGAGGAGACTTTGATGTCCTGACCAAAGGAGACAAAATTATGTTACCAAAATAAATCCTTGCCTATGAAGGACTAAAGAAGTATATGGGATGTGGAACTCCACAGAAAGAGAATGTCCAAAGTCATGGTGAAGCCACATACTGACTGAATTCCTGGTGGGGTGAAAGGATGACTAGCATGTGATTTCAGCAGCAACAGTGGGATGTGGGTGACAGTAAGAACTGAAGAATAGCTAGAATCCTTTGAGGTCAGCAGTGCTCTGAGGCTGAGGATGGGAGTCACGGGTCTGAGATCAGATTAGAAATAATTCAAGGTAGTATAACTGTGGATGGAACTAATAATAAATAAATTATTTTAATATTGGGAATGACAAGGGTAAGGGATGCCCTAAAAAGCAGCTGACTAGTCTGTAAATTAAAGGTGGGGTAGGGAATGATATAGATGAAAATTTACATTTGTAAGTACCCTGAGAGTAATATTATTAGCAAATAGGATAAAACTTGCGGAATAGTCACATCATTATCTTCAAGTCAGGAATCTACGGATGAGATTCTGGTTGGAAGCATTAGGGGAAGATTGGCAGGGTCTGTTTTATTAACATCAGCTATACACATACTGAGCACTGCTTTTTTTTTTCTTTATTTAATCTAAATTTTTTTATATTTTAAGTTCTAGAGTACATGTGCACAATGTGCAGGTTTGTTACATAGTATACATGTGCCATGTTGGTTTGCTGCACCCATCAACTGGTCATTAGAAATACATTAGGTATTTCTCCTAATGCTATCCATCCCCCAGCCCTCCACCCACTGACAGGCCCTAGTGTGTGATGTTCCCTGCACTGTGTCCAGGTGTTCTCGTTGTTCAGTTCCCACCTATGAGTGAGAACATGTGGTGTTTGATTTTCTGTCCTTGTGATAGTTTGCTGAGAATGATGGTTTCCAGCTTCATCCATGTCTCTGCAAAGGACATGAACTTATCCTTTTTCATGGCTGCATACTATTCCATGTTGTGCATGTGCTACATTTTCTTAATCCAGTCTATCATTGATTGGCATTTAGGTTGGTTCCAAGTCTTTGTTTTTGTGAATAGTGCCACAATAAACATACATGTGCATGTGACTTTATAGCAGCATAATTTATAATCCTTTGGGTATATGCCCAGTAATAGGATGGCTGGGTCAAATGGTATTTCTAGCTCTAGATCCTTGAGGAATCACCACACTGTCTTCCACAATGGTTGAACTAATTTACAGTCCCACCAACCGTGTGAAAGCGTTCCTATTTCTCCACATCCTCTCCAGCATCTGTTGTTTCCCAACTTTTTAATGATCGCCATTCTAACTGGTGTGAGATGATATCTCATGTGGTTTTTATTTGCATTTCTCCAATGACCAGTGATGATGAGCATTTTTTCATGTGTCTTTTTCAAAATAATAAGAGCATTTTCATAAATATCTTCTTTTGAGAAGTGTCAGTTCATATCCTTTGCCCAGTTTTTGATGGGGTTGTTTTTTTTTTTTTTTTTCTTGTAAATGTGTTCAGGTTCTTTGTAGATTCTGGATATTAGCCTTTTGTCAGATGGGTAGATTGTAAACGTTTTCTCCCATTCTGTAGGTTGTCTGTTCACTCTGATCATAGTTTCTTTTGCCGTGCAGAAGCTCTTTAGTTTAATTAGATCCCATTTGTCTATTTTGGCTTTTGTTGCCATTGCTTTTGGTGTTTTAGTCAAAAAGTCCTTGCCCATGCCTATGGCCTGAATGGTATTGCCTAGGTTTTCTTCCAGCGTTTTTATGGTTTTAGGCCTAACATTTAAGTCTTTAATCCATCTTGAATTAATTTTTTTTAAGGTGTAAGGGAGGGATCCAGTTTCAGCTCTCTACTTATGGCTAGCCAGTTTTCCCAGCACCATTTATTAAATAGGGAATCCTTTCCCCATTTCTTGTTTTTGTCAGATTTGTCATAGATCAGATGGTTGTAGATGTGTGGTGTTATTTATGAGGCCTCTATTCTGTTCCATTGTTCTATATCTCTGTTTTGGTACAAGTACCATGCTGTTTTGGTTACTGTAGCCTTGTAGCATAGTTTGAAGTCAGGTAGCATGATGCCTCCAGCTTTGTTCTTTTGGCTTAGGATTGTTTTGGCAATGCGGACTCTTTTTTGGTTCCATATGAACTTTAAAGTCGTTTTTTCCAATTCTGTTTAGAAAGTCATTGGTAGCTTGATGGGGATGGCAGTGAATCTATAAATTACCTTAGGCAGTATGTCCATTTTCATGATATTGATTCTTCCTATCCATGAGCATGGAATGTTCTTCTATTTGTTTGTGTCCTCTTTTATTTCATTGAGCAGTGGTTTGTAGTTCTCCTTGAAGAGGTCCTTCACATCTCTTGTAAGTTGGATTCCTAGGTATTTTATTCTCTTTGTAGCAATTGTGAATGTGTGTTCACTCATGATTTGGCTCTTTGTCTTTTATTGGTGTATAGGAATGCTTGTCATTTTTGCACATTGATTTTGTATCCTGAGACTTTGCTGAAGTTACTTATCAGCTTAAGGAGATTTTGGGCTGAGATGATGGAGTTTTCTAAATATATAATCATGTCATGTGCAAACAGGGACAATTTGACTTCCTCTTTTCCTAATTGAATATCCTTTATTTCTTTCTCCTGCCTGATTGCCCTGGCCAAACCTTCCAACCCTGTGTTGAATAGGAGTGGTGAGAGAGGGCATCCTTGTCTTGTGCTGGTTTTCAAAGGGAAAGCTTCCAGTTTTTGCCCATTCAGTATGATATTGGCTGTGGGTTTGTTATAAATAGCTCTTATTACTTTGAGATACGTTCCATCAATACCTAGTTTATTGAGAATTTTTAGCATGAAGGGCTGTTGAATTTTGTCAAAGGCCTTTTCTGCATCTATTGAGATAATCATGTGGTTTTTGTCATTGGTCCTGTTTATATGACGGATTACGTTTATTGATTCGTGTATGTTGAGCCAGCCTTGCATCCCAGGGTTGAAGCCGACTTGATCATGATGGATAAGTTTTTTGATGTGCTGCTGGATTCAGTTTGCCAGTATTTTATTGAGGATTTTCACATCAATGATCATCAGGGACATTGGTCTAAAATTCTCTTTTTTTGTTGTGCCTCTGCCAGGCTTTGGTATCAGGATGATGATGGCCTCATAAAATGAGTTAGGGGGAATTCCCTTTTTTTTTATTGGTTGGAATAATTTTGGAAGGAATGGTACCAGCTCCTGTTTGTACCTCTGCTAGAATTCGGCTGTGAATTCGTCTGGTCCTGGACTTTTTTTGGTTGGTTGGCTATTAATTATTGCCTCAATTTCAGAGCCTGTTATTGATCTATTCAGAGATTCAACTTCTTCCTAGTTTAGTCTTGGGAGGGTGTATGTGTCCAGGAATTTATCCATTTCTGCCGGATTTTCTAGTTTATTTGCATAGAGGCATTTATAGTATTCTCTGATGGTAGTTTGTATTTCTGTGGGATCAGTGGTGATATTCCCTTTATCATTTTTTATTGCATCTATTTGATTCTTCTCTCTTTTCTACTTTGTTAGTCTTGCTAGTGGTTTATCAATTTTGTTGATCTTTTCGAAAAACCACTTCCTGGATTCATTGTTTTTTGGAAGGGTTTTTGTGTCTCTGTCTCTTTCAATTCTGCTCTGATCTTAGTTATTTTTTGCCTTCTGCTAGCTTTTGAATTTGTTTGCTCTTCTCTAGTTCTTTTAATTGTAATGTTAGGGTGTCAATTTTAGATCTTTCCTGCTTTCTCTTGTGGGCATTTAGTGCTATAAATTTCCCTCTACACACTGCTTTAAATGTGTCCCAGAGATTCTGGTATGCTGTGTCTTTGTTCTCGTTGGTTTCAAAGAACATCTTTATTTCTGCCTTCATTTCATTATTTACCCAGTAGTCATTCAAGAGCAAGTTGTTCAATAACCATGTAGTTGAGCGGTTTTTAGTGAGTTTCTTAATCCTGAGTTCTAATTTGATTGCACTGTGGTCTGACAGATGGTTTGTTGTGATTTCTGTTCTTTTACTTTCGCTGAGGAGTGCTTTATTTCCAACTATGTGGTGAATTTTAGAATAAGTGCGATGCAGTGCTGAGAAGAATGTATATTCTGTTGATTTGGGGTGGAGAGTTCTGTAGATGTTTATTAGGTCTGCTTGGTGCAGAGCTGAGTTCAAGTCCTGGATATCTTTCTTAACCTTCTGTCTTGTTGATCTGTCTAATGTTGACAGTGAGGTGTTAAAGTCTCCCATTATTATTGTGTGGGAGTCTGAGTCTCCTTGTAAGTCTCCAAGGACTTGCTTTATGAATCTGGGTGCTCCTGTATTGGGTGCATATATATTTAGGATAGTTAGCTCTTCTTGTTGAATTGATTCCTTTACCATTATGTAATGGCCTTCTTTGTCTTTTTTCATCTTTGTTGGTTTAAAGTTTGTTTTATCTGAGACTAGGATTGCAACCCCTGCTTTTTTTTTTTGCTTTCCATTTGCTTGGTAGATCTTCCTCCATCCCTTTATTTTGAGCCTATGTGTGTCTCTGCACTTGAGATTGGTCTCCTGAATACAGCACACTGATGGATCTTGACTCTTGTTCCAATTTGCCAGTCTGTGTCTTTCAATTGGAACATTTAGCCCATTTACACTTAAGGTTAATATTGTTATATGTGAATTTGATCTTGTCATTATGATGTTAGCTGATTATTTTGCCCATTAGTTGATGCAGTTTCTTCCTAGCATCGATGGTCTTTACAATTTGGCATGGTTTTGCAATGGCTGGTACCAGTTGTTCCTTTCTATGTTTAGTGCTTCCTTCAGGAACTCTTGTAAGGCAGGCCTGGTGGTGACAAAATCTCTCAGCATTTGTTTTTCTGTAAAGGATTTTATTTCTCCTTCACGTATGAAGCTTTATTTGGCTGGATATGAAATTCTGCATTGTTGAATATTGGCCCCTCCCCCTTCTGGCTTGTAGAGTTTCTGCCAAGAGATCTGTTGTTAGTCTGATGGGCTTCCCTTTGTGGGTAACCCGACATTTCTCTCTGGCTGCCCTTAACATTTTTTCCTTTATTTCAACTTTGGTGAATCTGACAATTATGTATCTTGGAGTTGCTCTTCTCGAGGAGTATCTTTGTGGTGTTCTCTGTATTTCCTGAATTTGAATGTTGGCCTGCCTTGCTAGGTTGGGGAAGTTCTCCTGGATAATATCCTGAAGAGTGTTTTCCAACTTGGTTCCATTCTACCCATCACTTTCAGGTACACCAGTCAGGTGTAGATTTGGTCTTTTCACATAGTCCCATATTTCCTGGAGGCTTTGTTCATTTCTTTTTACTCTTTTTTCTCTAAACTTGTCTTCTTGCTTTATTTCATTAATTTGATCTTCAATCACTGATACCCTTTCTTCCACCTGATCGAATCAGCTATTGAAGCTTGTGCATGTGTCTCGAAGTTCTCGTGCCCTGGTTTTCAGCTACATCAGGTAATTTAAGGTCTTCTCTACACTGTTTATTCTAGTTAGCCATTCGTCTAATCTTTTTTCAAGGTTTTTAGCTTCCTTGCGATGGGTTAGAACATGCTCCTTTAGCTCAGAGAAGTTTGTTATTACCAACCTTCTGAAGCCTCCTTCTGTCAACTCGTCAAAGTCATTCTCCGTTCAGCTTTGTTCCATTGCTGGCAAGGAGCTGCGATCCTTTGGAGGAGAAGAGGCACTCTGGTTTTTAGAATTTTCAGCTTTTCTGCTCTGGTTTCTCCCCATATTTTTGTTTTGTCTACCTCTGGTCTTTGATGTTGGTGACCTACAGATGGGGTTTTAGTGTAGATGTCCTTTTTTGTTAATGTTGATGCTATTCCTTTCTGTTTGTTAGTTTTCCTTCTAACAGTCAGGTCTCTCAACTGCAGGTCCATTGGAGTTTGTTGGAGGTCCACTCCAGACCCTGTTTGCCTGGGTATTATCAGCGTAGGCTGCAGAACAGCAAATATTGCAGAACAGCAAGTATTGCTGCCTGATCCTTCCTCTGGAAGTTCTGTCCCAGAGGGACATCCACCTATATGAGGTGTCTGTCGGCCCCTACTGTGAAGTATCTCCCAGTTAGGGTACATGGGGGTCAGGGACCCACTTGAAGAGGCAGTGTGTCCATTGTCAGAGCTCAAATGCCATGCTAGGAGAGCCACTGCTCTCTTCAGAACTGTCAGACAGGGATGTTTAAGTCTGCAGAAGTTGTCTGCTGCCTTTTGTTCAGCTATGCCCTGCCCACAGAGGTGGAGTCTTTAGAGGCAGTAGGCCTGGCTGAGCTGCAGTGGGCTCCACCCAGTTAGAGTTTCCTGGCCACTTTGTTTACCTACTCAAGCCTCAGCAATGGCAGAAGTGCCTCCCCCAGCTGGGCTGCTGCCTTGCAGTTCGATCTCCGATTGCTGCACTAGCAGTAAGAAAGGCTCCGTGGGCATGGGACTTGCCAAGCCAGGCATGGGAGAGAATCTCCTTGTCTGCCAGTTGTAAGACCTTGGGAAATGTGCAGTATTTGGGTGAAAGTGTCCCATTTTTCCAGGTACAGCCTGTCACAGCTTCCTTTGGCTAGGAAAGTGAAATCCTCTGACCCCTTGCACTTCCTGGGTGAGATAGCACCCTGCCCTGCTTTGGCTCACCCTCCGTGGGCTGCACCCACTGTCCAAACAGTCCCAAAGAGCTGAACCACGTACCTCAGTTGGAAATGCAGAAATCACCCATCTTCTGCATCGATCATGCTGGGAGCTGCAGTTCCTTTTTGTCCATCTTGGAGCAGATCTCTTTTTTTCTTCTTTTCTTTACCATAATGCTTATTATTGTTACAGGGATTTAAAAAATTCTTACTGAGTTTCAAGTCATCTCTCATATCCCAGGGATACTGAAAATCCTACCACTTCCACTTATTTCATATACACTAGACCTGTATTAATGAACCCCTCTAGGTCACCATGACCATTGCAGCCAAGCCACTATTAAGCACTTACTGTGTGGCTCTGTGCAAGTATTTAATGTGCATCACACCATTACTACCTCACCTATGAGAGAGTGACTGTTATTTTTCCATTTTACAGATAATGAAACTAAAGCTCAGTCATTAATTCACTTGCCTGAGATGATCCAGCTAGATAATGGTAGAGCTGGCAAGTCTAGATAACTCAGTATCCGCTCCTAGTCATTACATCTGCAGTATAACTAAAAATCCATGGGATGGAAATTATGTGTAGGTGACTCTTCTCCAGTCTCTGTCAGACACAAGACTAAAGCAAAGATGAAAATATTCTCTCTCCAGCTAGGTGTGGTAGCTCACCCCTGTAATTCCAGCACTTTGAGAGGCCAAGGTGGGCAGGTCACTTGAGGTCAGGAGTTTGAGACCAGCCTGGCCAACATGGCAAAACCCCGTCTCTACTAAAAATAATAATAATAATAATGCAAACATTAGCCAAGCGTGGTGTTCCATGCCTGTAATCCCAGCTACTCAGGAGACTGAGGCAGGAGAATCACCTTAACCCAGAAGGTGGAGGTTGTAGTGAGCTGAGATCATGCCACTGCACTGCAGCCTGGGTGACAATGAGATTCCATCTCAAAAACAAATAAATAAGTAAATAAATAAATAAGAGATGTTTTCTGTTTGTTTTTAAAAAGAAAATGTTCTCTCTCATATTCTCACAGGGTTTGGAATCCTAGAGTAACAAGGAGCACTGTTGCAATTTCTTTTCTTTCTTTCCACTCCATTTAAAAAATTGTCTATGTTTAGAGATAAAGAGAGTCATGTTACTTTGATATATTTGTTTTTTGGATCAAGGGGAAATTTACAAATTGTCAACTTTTCACAAAGTATTTCTTAGAGACCATGCTCCCAAGTTTTAATTTTTTTTTTTTAGTTTTTTTTTTTTTCTCTTACTGTTTTTTGTTTGTTTGAGATGGAGTCTCGCTCTGTCACCCAGGCTGGAGTGCAGTGGCACAATCTCGGCTCACTGCAAGCTCCACCTCCTGGGTTCACACCATTCTGCCACCTCAGCCTCCCGAGTAGCTGGGACTACAGGGGCCTGCCACCACGCCCACCTAATTTTGTTTTTGTATTTTTAGTAAAGACGGGATTTCACCGTGTTAGCCAGGATGGTCTCAGTCTCCTGACCTCGTGATCTTCCTGCCTCAGCCTCCCAAATTGCTGGAATTACAGGCATGAGCCACCATGACCAGCCTCTCTTATTGTTTTTTTAAAACTTTTATTTTAGGTTCAGGGTGCATGTCCAGGTTTGTTATATAGGTAAACTCATGTCATAGAGGTTTGTTGTACAGATTATTTCATCACCCATGTACTAAGCCTAATACGCAATCATTTTTTCTGATTCTGTTCCTCATTCCCCCTTCACCCTCAGGTAGGCCCCAGTGTCTGTTGTTCCCCTCTTTGTGTCCATGTGTTCTCATCATTTAGCTTCCACTTATAAGTGAGGACATGTGGTCTTTGGTTTTCTGTTCCTGAGTTATTTTGCTAAGGATAATGAAGGCCTCCAGCTTCATCCATGTTCCTGAAGAAGATATGATCTTGTTCATTTTTATGGCTGCATAGTATTCCATGGGTTATGTACCACATTTTCTTTATCCAGTGATATGGTTTGGCTGTGTCCCCACCCAAATCTTATCTTGACTTGTAGCTCCCATAATTCCCACGTGTTGTGGGAGTGACCTGGTGGGAGACAATTGAACCATGAGGGTGGTTTTCCCCATACTCTTCTCATGGTAGTGAATAAGTTTCACAAGATCTGATGGTTTTATAAGGGGAAACACCTTTTGCTTGGCTTTCATTCTCTCCTACCTGCCACCATGTAAGACGTTCCTTTTGCCTTCTGCCATGATTGTGAAGCTTCCCCAGCTACAGGGAACTATGAGTCTATTAACCTCTTTCTTTATAAATTACCCAATATTTGGTATGTCTTTATCAGCAGCGTGAAAACAGACTAATACATCCAGTCTGTCATTGATGTACATTTAGTTTGATTCTGTGTCTTTGCTATTGTGAATATTGCTGCAGTGAACATATGCATGCATGTGTCTTTATGATAGAATAGTTTACATTCTTTTGGGTATATACCCTGCATATAGGTATATAGGTGTATAGGATTGCTGGGTTAAATGAGAGTGCTGTTTTTAGCTCTTTGAGGAATTGCCACACTACTTTCCACAATGGTTGAAACTAATTTATACTCCCACCAATAGTATATAAGCATTTCCTCTTCTCTGTAACCTCACCAATATCTCTTATTTTTTTGATTTTCTAATAATAGCCATTGTGACTCGTGTGAGATTGTATCTCATTATGGTTTTGATTTGCATTTCTCTAATAATCAGTGATATGTAGCTTTTTAAAATATGCTTGTTGGCTGTATGTATGTCTTCTTTTTGAGAAGTATCTGTTCATGTCCTTTGCCCCACTTTTTAATGGGGTTGTTTGGTATTTTCTCTTGTAAATTTGCTTGTAAAGTTCCACATAGATGCTGGATGTTAGACCTTTGTCAGGTGCATAGTTTGCAGATATTTTCTCCCATTCTGTAGGTGTCTATTTACTCTGTTGATAGTTTCTTTTGCTATGCAGAAGCATTTTAGTTTAATTAGATCCCATTTGTCAATTTTTTGCTGTTGCTGCAATTGCTTTTGGCATCTTTGTCACGAAATCTTTGCCAGTTCCTATGTCCAAGTTGGTATTGCTCAGGTTGTCTTCCAGAGTTTTTCTAGTTTTAGGTTTTACATTTAAGTTTTTAATCCATCTTGAGTTGATTTTTGTATGGTATAAGAAAGAGGTCCAGTTTCCATCTTCTGCATATGGCTAGCCAGTTATCCCAGCACCATTTATTGAATCAGAAATCCTTTCCCCATTGCTTGTTTTCATCAGCTTTGTCAAAGATCAGATGGTTGTAGGTGTGTGGCCTTATTCCTGGGCTCTTCATTCTGTTCCATTGGTCTATGTGTCTGCTTTAGGACCAGTCCCACACTGTTTTGGTTACTGTGGTTCTGTAGCATAGTTTGAAGTTGGGTAATGTGATGCCTCCAGCTTTCTCCTTTTGCTTAGGATTGCCTTGGTTATTCAGGCTCTTTTTTGGTTCCATATGAATTTTAAAATAGATTTTTCTAGTTCTGTGAAGAATGTCATTGGTAGTTTGATAGGAATAATACTGAATCTGTAAATTGCTTTGGGCAGTATGGCCATTTTAACAATATTGATTCTTCTTACCCATGTGCATAGAATGTTTTTCCACTTGTTTGTGTCTTCTCTGATTTCCTTGAGCAGTGTTTTGTAATCCTCACTGTAGAGATGTTTCACCTCCCTGGCTGGCTGTATTCCTAGGTATTTTATTCTTTTTGTTGTAATTGTAAATGGGATGGGTTCTTGATTTGGCTCTCAGCTTGGCTATTGTTGGTGTATAGGAATGCTAATGATTTTTTGTACACCGATTTTGTCTATGGAAACTTTGCTGAAGTTGTTCATCAGCTTAAGGAGCTTTTGGGCCAAGACTATGTGGTGTTCTAGATAGAATCATGTTGCCTGCAAACAGGAATAGTTTGACTTTCCTTCTTCCTGTTTAGATGCACTTTATTTTTTTTCTTGATTGACTGTTCTGGCCAGGACTTCCAATACTATGCTGAATAGGAGTGGTGAGAGTGGCTATGGGCATAATCGTCATGTGCCAATTTTCAAGGTGAATTTTTCCCAGTTTTTTCCCAATTCAGTATGATGTTGGTTGTGGGTTTGTCATTGATGGCTTTTATTATATTGAGGTATGTTCCTTCAATACCTAGTTTATTGAGATAATCATGTGGTTTTTGTCTTTAGTTCTGTTTAAGTGATCAATCATATTTATTGATTTGCATATGTTGAACCAACTTTGCATCTTAGGGATAAAGCCTACTTTATTGTGGTGGTTAAGCTTTTTGGATGTGCTTTTAGATTTGGTTTGCTAGTATTTTGTTGAGGAATTTTGCATCTATTTTCAAGAATATTGGCCTGAAATTTTCTTTTCTTGTGTCTCTGTCAGGTTTTGGTGTCAAGATGATACCAACTCATAGAATGAGTTGGGGAAGAGTCCCTCCTCCTCAATTTTTTGGAGTAGTTTCAGTAGGAATAGTACCAGCTCTTCTTTATACAGCTGGTAGAATTTTGCTGTGAATCCATCTGGTCCTGGGCTTTTTTTGGTTGGTAAGCTATTCATTACTGATTCAATTTTGGAGCCCATTATGGTCTTTTCAAGCATTCAATTTCTTCCTATTTTGGTCCTGGGAGGGTGTATGTGTCCAGGAATTTATCAATTTCTTCTAGATTTTCTGGTTTGTCTGCATGATTATTTGTATTTTTGTGGGGTCAATGGTAGCATCCCCTTTGCCATTTCTTATTCTATTTATTTGGATCATTTCTTTTTTCTTTTTTATTAATCTAGCTAGCAGTTTATCTTATTTTTTTTTTTTTTCAAAAAACCAACTCCTGGATTCGTTGATCTTTTGAATGATTTTTCTTGTCTCAATCTCCTTCAGTTCAGCTCTGATTTTGGTTGTTTCTTGTCTTCTGTTAGCTTTGGGATTGGTTTGCTCTTGCTTCTCTAATTCTTTTCATTGTAATGTTAGGTTGTTAATTTGAGATATTTCTAGCTTTTTTATGTGGGCATTTAATGCTACAGATTTTCCTCTTAACACTGCCTTAGCTATGTCCCAGAGTCTGATATATTGTATGTTCTCATTAGTTTGAAAGAATTTCTTTTTTTTTTTTTTTTTTTTTTATTATACTTCAGGTTTTAGGGTACATGTGCACAATGTGCAGGTTTGTTACATATGTATCCATGTGCCATGTTGATTTCCTGCACCCATTAACTCGTCATTTAGCATTAGGTATATCTCCTAATGCTGTCCCTCCCCCCTTCCCCCACCCCACAACAGTCCCCGGAGTATGATGTTCCCCTTCCTGTGTCCATGAGTTCTCATTGTTCAATTCCCACCTATGAGTCAGAACATGTGGTGTTTGGTTTTTTGTCCTTGAGATAGTTTACTGAGAATGATGTTTTCCAATTTCATCCATGTCCCTACAAAGGACACGAACTCATCATTTTTTATGGCTGCATAGTATTCCATGGTGTATATGTGCCACATTTTCTTAATCCAGCCTATTGTTGTTGGACATTTGGGTTGGTTCCAAGTCTTTGCTATTGTGAATAGTGCCGCAATAAACATACGTGTGCATGTGTCTTTATAGCAGTATGATTTATAGTCCTTTGGGTATATACCCAGTAATGGGATGGCTGGGTCAAATGGTATTTCTAGTTCTAGATCCCTGAGGAATCGCCACACTGACTTCCACAATGGTTGAACTAGTTTACAGTCCCACCAACAGTGTAAAAGTGTTCCTATTTCTCCACATCCTCTCCAGCACCTGTTGTTTCCTGATTTTTTAATGATGGCCATTCTAACTGGTGTGAGATGGTATCTCACTGTGGTTTTGATTTGCATTTCTCTGATGGCCAGTGATGATGAGCATTTCTTCGTGTGTTTTTTGGCTGCATAAATGTCTTCTTTTGAGAAGTGTCTGTTCATGTCCTTTGCCCACTTTTTGATGGGGTTGTTTGTTTTTTTCTTGTAAATTTGTTTGAGTTCATTGTAGATTCTGGATATTAGCCCTTTGTCAGATGAGTAGGATGCAAAAATTTTCTCCCATTGTGTAGGTTGCCTGTTCACTCTGATGGTAGTTTCTTTTGCTGTGCAGAAGCTCTTTAGTTTAATTAGATCCCATTTGTCAATTTTGGCTTTTGTTGCCATTGCTTTTGGTGTTTTAGACATGAAGTCCTTGCCCACGCCTATGTCCTGAATGGTATTGCCTAGGTTTTCTTGTAGGATTTTAATGGTTTTAGGTCTAACATTTAAGTCTTTAATCCATCTTGAATTAATTTTTGTATAAGGTGTAAGGAAGGGATCCAGTTGCAGCTTTCTACATATGGCTAGCCAGTTTTCCCAGCACCATTTATTAAATAGGGAATCCTTTCCCCATTTCTTGTTTTTGTCAGGTTTGTCAAAGATCAGATAGTTGTAGATATGCGGCATCATTTCTGAGGGCTCTGTTCTGTTCCATTGATCTATGTCTCTGTTGTGGTACCAGTACCATGCTGTTTTGGTTACTGTAGCCTTGTAGTATAGTTTGAAGTCAGGTAGCATGATGCCTCCAGCTTTGTTCTTTTGGCTAGAACTTCTTGATTTCTGCCTTAATTTCATTATTTACCTAAAAGTCATTCAGGAACAGGTTGTTTAATTTCTAGGTAGTAGTACAGTTTTGAATGATTTTCTTAGTCTTGACTTCTATTTTTATTGCGCTGTGGTCCAAAAGAGTGGTTGGTATAATATCGGTGCTTTTGCATTTGCTGAGGAGTGTTTTATGTGCGATTGTGTGATTGATTTTAGTTTATGTACCATGTGGCAATGAGAAGAATGTATACTCTGTTGTTTTGGGGTAAAGAGTTCTGTAGGTGTCCATCAGGTCCATTTGTTCCAGTGTTGAGTTCATGTCCTGAATATCTTTGTTAAATTTCTGTCTTGATTATCTCTCTAATACTGTTAGTGAGGTGTTGAAGTCTCCCTCTGTTTTTGTGTGGGAGTCTAAGTCTCTTTGAAGATCTCTAAGAACTTGCTTTATGAATCTGGGTGTTCCTGTGTTGGATGCATATACATTTAGCATAGTTAGGTCTTGTTGAATTGAACCCTTTACTATTGCGTAATGCCATTCTTTGTCTTTTTAAATTGTTCTTGGTTTTAAATGTTTTGTTTGAAATTAGGATCACAACCCCCACTTTTTTTCTGTTTACTTGGTAGATTTTTCTCCATCCCTTTGTTTTGAACATATGGATGTCATTGCATATCTTCTCCTGAAGACAGCATATCATTGGGTCTTGTTTCTTAATCCAGCTTGCCACTCTGTGCCTTTTAATTGGGATATTTAATCCATTTATATTCAAGGTTAGCATTGATACATCTGGATTTGATCCTGTCATTGTGTTGGCAGCTGGTTATTATGCAAATTTGTCTGTTTGGTTGCTTTATAGTGTCACTGGTCTGTGTACTTCCAGTATGTCTTCGTAGTGGTTGGTAATAGTCTTCTTTCCATATTTAGTGCTTCTTTCAGGAGCTCTTGTAAGGCACGTCTAGTGGTAACGAATTCCCTCAGCATTTGCTTGTCTGAAAAGGCTCTTATTTCTCCTTCACTTATGAAGCTTATTTTGGCCAGGTATGGAATTTCTTGTCTTTAATAACGTTGAATATAGGCCCCCAATCTCTTCTGGCTTGTAGGATTTCTGCTGAAAGGTCCACTGTTAGTCTGATGGGCTTCCCTTTGTAGGTGAGCTGACCTTTCTCTCTAACTGCCTTTAACATTTTTCTTCCATTTCGACCTTGGGGAATCTGATGATTATGTGTCTTGGGGATGATCTTCTTGTGAAGTATCATGAGGGGGTTCTCTGCATTTCTTGTATTTGAATGTTGGTCTCTCTAGCTAGGTTGAGGAAGTTCTCATAGATGATATCCTGAAATATGTTTTCTAAGTTGCTTCCATTCTCTGCATCTCTTTCAGTGATGCCAATGAATCATAGATTTTGTCTCTTTATATAATTCCATGTTTCTGGGAGGTTTTATTTTCATTCTTTTTTCTTTATTCTTGTCTGTCTTATTTCAGAAAGCCAGTCTTCAAGCTCTGAGATTCTTTCATCTTTCATCTTGATCTATTCCTCTGTGAATACTTGAGATTGCATTATGAAATTATTGTAGTGTGTTTTTCCAGCTTTCTTGGGTTGGTTACATACTTTTCTATACAGGCCATTTTGTCTGTCAGTTCCTGTATCATTTTGTTGTGATTCTTGGCTTCCTTCAATTGGGTTTCAATGTTTTCCTGAATCTCAATCATCTTTGTGCCTATCCATAGCCTGAATTCTATCTCTGTCATTTCAGCCATCTCAACCAAGTTAAGAACCCTTGCTAGAGAACTAGTGCAGTCATTTGAGGAAAAAAGGCACTCTGGCTTTTTGAATTGTCAGAGTTCTTGTGCTGTTTCTTTCTCATCTTTGTGGGCTGATGTTCCTTCAGTATTTAAAGTTGCTGTCCTTTGGATGGTCTTTATTTTATTTTATTTATTTATTATTTTATTATTTATTTTATGGTTTTTATTTTATTTATCCTATTTAATGACCTTGGGGGTTTGATTGTGGTAATAGGTGGATTCATTTGACTGGCTTCGTTTCTGGAAGATTTTAGGGAGCCAGGCCTCAGCTCAGGACTCCTAGACTGCATGCTGTAACTCTGGGGGACTGGTATTGGGTCCTGGCTTTGTTCTCTGGCTCCTTGAGGTTAGAAACCTGCTGCACTAGAGGGGCTGATGTATTCTTCAGCTGCTAGTCACAACACTCCAATGGGTATTGCCAGCCAAAGCACTTTGTAGGGCAGTAGCAGTGGGATCTATCCTTGTTTGCACAAGCCAGCAGCAGCAGCAGCATGGTGGGGTGCACACTCATTGGCTGCAGAAGGTTGCTAGTGGATACCAAGGTGCCTGTCTCTGTGTGGGCATTGCAACAGCAGTGGTGGCAGCATGGCTGAGAGGTGCTGGTGTAGGGGACATGAGGGATTCTGCTGGTGACTGTGCATACATTCCTGCCAGGGGTGGTGTTAGCATCGGAGCAGGGGACTGTTGGGCACAGGACTATGTGCCTTCTGTGCATGTTCACACCAGCAGTGGTGGCTACTTAGGGTGGGGGCCCGCCCACTGTTTTCTGTGCCTAGTTTTGCACCAGTGGCAGTGACAGTGCAGGGATGAGGCACTGGTGGGGTCATGGCTGGCAGACTCCATGTCTGCCAACACTCTGACAGCAGTGGCAGTGTGGTGGGGTAAAGGTGCAGGGTGCACTCATGCTAGCAGCAGTGGCATGACAGGGTGCACACACACATGCCTGCTGGTGGGGAAAAGGAAGCAAGGTCTGCTGATGCACACATGCACTGGCGTAGTGATGTTGGGGGTGGTTGTGTGTGAATGCATGCAGGCAAATCAGCGCAGGGGAGGCTGCAGTGAGGAAAGGGTGTGAATGGGCTGGTGCATGTCTGTGGGAGCTGCTGTGCTCCCACTGGAGCTCTCTTCCAGTCAGGCATGGTCTGCCAGCACAAGAACCATGATGTGGGCCCCCAGGAGGTATCCTCCCTGGGCACCTGAGGCTGCACTGCAAGTGGGCATGGCCAGGCTGGGGTACCAGGAGAGGCCACTAGACTGAGGGGTGCTCAGGTCAGGCTGGCCTCATCTTATGGGCAGGATCACCCTGCAGAGTTCAGGCCTGATAGTTCTATTGGAGCTAAAGTCCCCTGTGGAAGTGAGTGGAGCCTATGGTCATGGGCATCCCTGGCTATGCTCCACTATACGTGCTTCTGCACAAAACCCTCTGGGCTCCGCACCAGCTGGAGTTCTGCCCCTACCACTTCTCTGAGCAGCTCTCTTTGTCAATTCAAGTGTCCATGGTGGTCATGGAGTCTCCCGCTGTCAGGATTCTTGAGGTCTCTGGTGAGAGTGTGTTGCTCCTTGCCTGTTCAACTCACCCTTTCCCCAGTAGTCACTGGGGGCTAGGACCAAGTCCCAGTGTGTGGTGGCCCCATGCAGGGTTCCCAGCTTCCTCCCCCTTTAGCCCAGCATCTGTGTCTTCTCATCATCCACTCTCAATGCCTTCCTTCTGAAGATGTTAGAAATATGCCAGTCTTCCCAATGTCCTGGTTTCTCGGTGGCAGATATTCCTCCTGGCTGTGTCTAGTCAGCCATCTCACCATCTCTCCTCAAGTTTTAAATATGGAAATTCCCTGCCTTTTAATTATCAGCCAACATTTAGTCTGAATAGATCATGGCCTTTCAGCTGCAAACACTGAGCTTCCAGATCTGTTGAGGTGGTTTTACAGTTCCAGTGCTTGAAAACTGCAGGCCTGAAGTTTCCCTACAGCACTCTCTTTGGGGAGCCATTGCTTTTGAAACCACTTAAGAATTATGAAACTACACATGGTACAGTTACCAGACACAATAAAAAGTAGACTTTTCAGTAAATTGCCTACAATTTGTGCAATCCCAATTATCCCAGAAAAAGTAAAAACAAACACATGTATATGTAACAATTAATATTGTGGCCTACAGCTCATCTTTTATGTTGGGTGAAACTTGAATCTGGCTCTTTTCTGTACTTTTTTTTTTTTTTTTTTTGGACTGAGTCTTGCTGTGTTGCCCAGGCTGGAGTGCAGTGGTGCAATCTTGGCTCACTGCAACCTCTGCCTCCTGGGTTCAAGCAATTCTCCTGCTTCAGCCTCCCAAGTAGCTGGGATTGCAGGCATGCACCACCATGCTCAGCTAATTTTTTTTAGTAGAGACAGGGTCTCACCATGTTGGCCAAGCTGGTCTTGAACTCCTGGCCTCAAATGATCCACCTGCCTTGGGTTATATGTACTGGGATTACAGGCATGAGCCACTATGCCCGGCCAAATTTGGCACACTTTTAAGATACTCAGCAAATTATTTCTTTTTAATAAGTCCTAGTAGTATACAAAAATGCAGGCATAAAATGAAACATTCTTTTAAGAAATACCTACTGTTCTAAATGATTATATCAGCCCAGGAAACACCAAATGTCCTATGCTTATGGTCCCTAGAGTTGGCAATAGACAATGAGCTTTTCAGAGATTCACTATTGTTTCACTTGTGGCTAGAAATACAGTGTGCTTTGGGAAGAAGAGAGGTCTGGCTGAGATGAAAAGATCTTGTATCCCCATCACCATATTCCTTTCCTGCTATTCTCTCTATGACCTTCTCGCTACATTCCATTCATTCCACTTGCTGGGTGTGCTCTTATTCTGCATATTACTGACATAGAACATATGGGGAAGCAACTAGTTCATACCCGAAATATGAGAAAGAAGGAGACTCTCAGGAGCCTGGGAATTCTCAGCCAGTGTGCTTCACCAACCTAATTTTCTTCATCCCACACTTGTTTCCTTTTTCTTGAGTTCCTACTTTATTTAACAGTACCACAACCTCTGTGAACTCAGCTAGAAATTCTTCAGAAATCCTTCTAAAACCTCAGGTATAGGGAATCTTTAAAAGATACACAAGACAGAAGATGAATGTCTACTGAGCTCTGGTATAATCCCTGCCTCTGCCAAGCATGTGGAAGATCATTCTGATCCCAGGGTGACAGATGTTGCTGATTTGCCCTGGTTTTCTTTCTCATTTATCTTCCTTTTCAGACCCTTGTTCTGGATTGTTGATGGTTTAACTTTTGTTTCTTCACTACAGTGGCTCTGCCCCTCCCTTTCCTTAATTCCACTGTAACGTTCACAGTGTCTCCTGTATCACCACAGGTAACTCAAATGTCTATGAGGCTAGACAATATCATTCATTAATTCTTTACTGAAAGCGTACTGTGAGTTAAGCACTACCTGGTGATGCAAGGAGGAGCAAAAACACTTCGCTCCTCTCAGCCTACTTCTTGGTTCCTTGATTTTCCTCTCCTCCAGTGACTTCTGCAACTGTTTCATATTAGCAACCCTTGTGAAATGGCCTTGGTTCAGGATTTATTACCTCTGAGAATTTCAAGATGCTCGTCTTCTCAAATTTCTCGGAGGGGGAAGTAATGATTGAAGACTGTGGACACTCACACTGAATGCACTCTTTGCTGTCATCTCAACTTCCCAGCAACTCCCTTTGACTTCTTGTTCCTAGTTTGATTCTTACCCTGCTCCACATAGGCCATCATTCCAATGATGGTCATTAGTCTGACAGAATTTCCCCAAGACTGCTTTGCCGATCCTCAACTCTAAGCACTTTACCACTCTTTTACTCTGATTTGGTCCCCAAATTCCAGAGACTTTGTATGATTATGTGGACTGAATCCACCTCAAGGTCATATCACCCAATCTCTGCCGTGCACACTGATACTTCTTGACAGTGCTTTGCTTTATTACTAGTGGACTCCTCTCTTCACAGGTGGCTGCTCTGACTTTTCTGTTCTTCAGCCTGGTCTTAGTTCCCTTTGAGTGGATGACCTCACCAAGGAGGCAGACATCACTGAACAGGCATGTCCATAGCTCCTTGTTCTGGCCTCTCTCCACAGCTACTCATCTCTCCAACCACCTCATTCTATCCTCTTTGTGTCCTTCTCACCAACAAACTTTTCTAGAATCAAAATGCTTTTGAGCTGGGCACAGTGGATCACGCCTGTAATCTCATCACTTTGGGAGGCCAAGGTGGGAGGATCACTTGAGCCTAGGAATTTGAGACCAGCCTGGGCAACATAGTGAGACCTTATCTTTACAAAAGAAAGAAACTCTTTCCTCTACTTTTTTTAGTCCCTTGTAATTTGGCTTTATGCCGCACTCCTACAAAACTAAGGTTATCAAAGACTTCCTAGTTACTAAGTGTCAACTTCTTCTAAGTTCCATCCTTCTCTGTCTTGTAAATCAAGCCCTGCTTGTTGAAATGCCTCCCTTGGCTTCTATGATTATTTCCCACTCTTTGTTAGCTCCTTTCTCCTCCTCATATGTATGCTTGGCTGTTGGTTTTCTCCTGGCCCCTGTTCTGTTTGATCCTTAGGTTGAGATCCCTAGGAGCTAAAATCCTTGGGAAACATCCCATTTCTTAGCAGAACATACACAAGATTCTTAATGGCTTGGCCCCTTCCTACCTCTCCATTCTCTTACTTACCATTGCATATAATTGTCCTACACCCCAGCTACGCAGAATTACTGGTTGTTCCCAACAGTCTTGCCTTATTTTCTGCCTGGTACACATTTCCCCCTCCCTATTCCTTGCTGTGTAATACCTATTATCACAGCAAGACTCAGTTCTGAGGCACTATCTCCTCTGAGAAGTCTCCCCTTACTCCTGTCTGGGTTATGTACTGTTCTGTGCCCCTTGCTATCATGGCACTGTGCCATCAGTCTATTTACTTGTCTGTCTTTCCCATTAGAGTTCAGGCCCTTGAGGGCTGGGCTGAGATTTGTTCAATTTTTTCACCTAACACAGTGGCTAACACAGGATTGGTACTCAATAACTGCTTTAAAAATGGAGTCAATCATCATCTCTTTACTAAGCAGGTAATCCAACTAACCTCTAGACTTGCATTTCCTATAGCATGCTATCTCTATGCCAGGTTATCATCACCTAGTGCAAGGATAAACTAATTCAATTATCATGGGTTAATACAGGTGATTTTAGGTTTCTTCTTTTTGTTCATCCTGTGCTTTATGGGCCCAGCATGCTTCCACTGCGTGACTCTGCTTGTTTATTCCATACTTTAAAAATCTTTCATGAACAAGTATTATTTTGGTTAAAAAAAAAGATCTATTTAAAAAAGATATATCTTTTTTAAAAAAGTCAAACATTTTCATACTGTATTACTTAATCCTCATTTGCTTCTAAGGAACAAAAACCCAAATGAAACTACATTAAGCAAAAGGCGAGGGGAGGGGGGCATCTGTACGGATTCTGGTGTATCCAAGGACAGCAAAGAACAGAAATGTGGCAGGTCTTGGTAAATCCTAGACCCAGGACACTGGATGCCCCGAGATTTCTGTCTCTTCTTTCTTGTCTCCAGCCCATATAGCAGGTGAGATGACGGGACAATTCCCAAGGTTTACTGTATCTTCAGCCATGCAGAGACTTTACTTCTAGCTCCAGAATTCCCAAAGAGCAGATTCCACCCAACAGTAGCCAGAGGGGATATGTCATGCAGTATGATAAATCCCAGTCACCCTGACGCCGGGAGGCACATCTTTAAAAATCGGGGGGTAGATGCTGGGGCATGGCAAACAACAGGTATCTGTCTTGGAGTATTCTCCTGCCCACAAGTTCCTCCAGTTATCAAAATGCTTCCCACCTTTCAAGCTCAATCTTAAATGCCACTTCCTCTGTAAAAACTCCACTGATCTCCATCCAAACAAGTCTGAACTACTTCTTCTTCCCTCTGTGCTCTTCATTCTACTTTATTTTATAGTAAGTACATATGACTGTAAACTCACGAGAAAGAAGACTATAGTATTTAATAGAACTAACTCTAGATTTTAAAGTCAGATCTGAATTGAAACTGATTTCCACACTAACTAGCTAGGTGACTTTGGGCAAGTTATTTAGCTTCTGAGTTAAATTTCCTCATTTATAAGAAAAAAATGGCAGCCAGGTGCAGTGGCTCATGCCTGTAATCCCAGCACTTTGGGAGGCCGAGGCGGGTGGATCACCTGAGGTCGGGAGTTCAAGACCAGCCTGACCAACATGGAGAAATCCTGTCTCTACTAAAAATACAAAATTAGCCAGGCATGGTGGCGCATGCCTGTAATCCCAGCTACTCGGGAGGCTGAGGCAGGAGAATCGCTTGAACCCGGGAGGCAGAGGTTGTGGTGAGCTGAGGTTGCGCCATTGTACCCCAGCCAGGGCAACAAGAGCGAAACTCCCTCTCAAAAAAAAAAAAAAAAAAAAAAAAAAGCAAGAAAAATGGCATAAGGAGTTGGGGACAGAGTAGTATCTCATATGTCCTTGGGAGGATGACAGACAATGTTTGCAGAGTCCTGGAACACAATAGGCTAGGCACTCAAGCATTGCAAGTTTTCTTTCTCCAGGTTTCTCTCTCTAGACTCTGAGTTCCTGAAAGATAAAATCTTCCACTGTGTTTATTAAATACTTCAAAGGTAGGTAGGTCTTCATCAAATGTCTCTTGAATGAAATTCCTTTCAGGTGTCTTCCCAGCCAGATTTAGCTGGCTGTATTAACACTTATTAAGAGGTTCTAACTGCTTTGCATGTATCAGCTTAATCTTCATGATAGCCCCAGGAGGTAGGCTTTACTGTCTCCATTTTACAGATAAGGAAACAGGTGCAGAAAAACTAAAAAACTTGATGGAAGTCAAATACCATTAAATGAAGAATGAGGCAAGAGCTCTAGGGCCCTCCATTTCTAATAGTTGATTTTTTCCATTCCTTTAAACCTTTCCAAGAGATTTAATAGCCTCCTATGGCTGATGACAATGGTCTTCCTAAGATTTCACCAAAAATACATAGAGTTGCACTTAACCATGAAGGACCTACTTATGCACCATGTTGCAAACTCCACAGGTCCCCAACCAGGAGATTTCAATTTACTGGTTGATCCTGGTGTTCTATCTGATAGAACTTCAAGCTGGCTACCAGCATTGCTACACCCAACTAACAACTTGCCTAACTGTCCCACCAGGCAACCATGGGAACTCAAAATTGGCTTTTCACTAGGAAAAGGATGAGGAATCCTAGCCTGAGCTCTTTATCTCTTTACTTCATTGTTAAGCCTAATAGTTTTAATATCAACTTTGATTATATCTCACCAATCACTATTATCTAGATTGCCTGTGCTTGAAATGACTTAGGTAAGTGGAAAATAGAGCGTATGGGAGAGTTCAAGTGATCCCCACACTTGCATGGCAGATGCGTTTTTAAGGCATCTTCACCTCAATTTTGTGACAAGGCACAACTATATTATTTCCACTTGACAAATGAAGAAACAGAGATTCACATAAGTTAAGTGACCCAGCAAAGATGTGCATTAATTTGTGTTATAATGTAGGACTTCTGTCTGGGGCTTTCTCTACTTATATCATGATGTTTTTTGGACATAAAAAGCAGCAGCAGAAATTTTTCCTTGGTCATAGTTTAGGGAATAAATGTTGTTATTTTGGGGGTGAAAAAGCAAGGCATTCTTTTCTTTAAAACTAGGTTTAAAAAGGGAGGGTCCTTAAATTTCAGGTCTCATAAACACACTCGAGGAAAGATGCTATTCTTTCTCCTTTACATTTTTATGTATCTATTGGGCCAGGAAATAATCTAAGTGTACTTCAATCTGTGTCCCTCATTGGTAAACTTTTTTGTGGGGGACTGGGTAGTGTTGGGATCAACCCAGCCTTAAGTAGACTGCAAAGGTAGTCATCTTTTCCTGCTGCAGTGTGAGTTCTCATCCCTCCCCCTTTATTAATTACCTCCTCCCACAGTCACGCTTGTATCTTCATCTGCAGTTTAGAAATTGTTGCTTTGGTTGACTGCGTGGTACTAACCAAAGAGTGCTGCTGCTGTAATTTCTAAAATTAAAAAGTTTATACACTTAAGATTTTGGCAGTTTTTCTCAGTTTTTCAAGGTGTACATGTCCTTTGTTTTTTGATTTAAATTGGCTCCGGTCTCTTCATGCTGCTGTGTTCCAGTCTCTGTATTAGTAATTTCATTCATGTTTGGTGGAGGATATTTGAGAAAAAAACTCTAAGAGTAGCAAATTTTACTGATCCTAAAATCTAGTAGGTGAATAAAGGAAATGACAAATTTTTAATCAAAGTAAGCAATAATGACAGGTTTATTGAAAATTTCCGGTAGAGAAAACCCACTAGTTTTGGAATAAAAGTACTCAATGTACGAGAGCATAAGTGAATACAAAAGATTAACAGAAGGAAAATAAAACCAAACATAGTACAAAAAAATTTAAAAAGTTTGAAATGAATTCAAACTGGGATGTTCTTTAAATCCTCCAAATATTTAACAGAGTTACTAAGTTTGGCAAAAAGTTCACTTGAAAATTAAAGCCTATTTCTGTACTGTAAACTCCATAAAAACTGCTTATTAAATTCAAGCGCTCCATATAACTGGTATTGAAACATGTAGGCAATCTCAGAATAGCAGGAATTATTCATTTGCTCTCACAGTTACATGAATTAACCAGCTGCAGAACTGCTTTTTGAAGAGTATGAGATAAAAGAATGCCAAAAGAGAGAGAAAAAATGATAAAAATCTCTAAAAAATGGAAACACAGCAAAATTCAGATCAGTTTGTTTCTTTAAAGCAACAAACTGAATTTTTAAAGTATAGTCTACATTTGCAGTTGTCATTTCCCTCTTCCCCCCACCCACCTCAAATACTTCTAAATTCACTAGTCTAATCAATTCTTAACTTCCAAATACTCTGTACATACATATTTAGCAAAGAGCATATGCCTA
Organism: Symphalangus syndactylus; assembly: GCF_028878055.3. NCBI lineage: Eukaryota > Metazoa > Chordata > Mammalia > Primates > Hylobatidae > Symphalangus > Symphalangus syndactylus. The sequence continues at coordinate 118,855,248 of NC_072426.2, read as the reverse complement.
GCATTATTCTGACAGCAAGTATGGTCAGCATACAATTTTAGAAAGATTATTATGTGTATCATCAAGATTAACCTTTACTTAAAACAAACAAAACCATCGCTAAACAAATAGTTTTAAAATATTATGAAAACCCATGAAAAGAAGACTCAACATGGGCTCTAAACCTGATAAAACACGTTTCAGAACAACTATTAATGCTAAACTTCTGCCCAACGATGACCTTAAAGTGCCAAACACCAAAGAATCTCTTAGGACCGTTTTCTAATAGACAATTTGTCTCTGGCTTGGCCATCTCTCCTTTAACTGTACACAAAGTCCTGCTAAAAGTCTGCATTTTAGTTGATTTTACAATAGAATGTTACAATGTAAACTAAACAGGTTCTTGATATCAACAGTATGTTACCAAGGTGTGTTTTTTGTGTGTTTAAATTTCTGAATCCAACAGTTGGTCACAGAGGTCAAGTATTATCAAGGCTCCTTTGTCAGTTCTCAATCGTGTCTGACTCATCCATCCTTCAAGTACATGCAAGGCTCAATAGTTTTCCAGAGGCAGATGCCTGGGGCCATTTAAGACACAGATGAAATAGGATTATGAGGTGAACCCATTTGAGTAAGAACTTTATCCAGCCACTGGAGGGGGCCGTGCAGATGTATCTCAATCCAGCAGGGGGTGCTAGTAACATCCTGGCGGTGGTATTCTGCTCCCCAGCCCTAAGAAAAACATACTGGAGGTCATTTAACTTGTTTAACTCAGTGGTTAAACTTATTAAGTAAGAAGAGTTCACATAACCAGAGACTCTGATTAAAGCTATGCATCTTTACTCCCTGACCCCCCACCCCTGGAGGGAAAAAAACACATGCGCAAACGCACACATAATTTGGCAGGCAGTTTCAAGGGATGGATGTTAGCTCCCCAGGGTCCATCCATGGATTCCAATAAGAATTACTGGTCTTGAGGAATGAAGGTTTTAAAATACATTATACAGTTGTCTTAATAAAGACACTTTAAAACTTTTATTTTAATTGCCCATTACTGATAGTAATGTAATAGCTATTATTCTCATTTTATCATCAAGGAAATAAAACAAAAAAGCTATGCTAGACAGACTGACATTCAATTTCTTCCCTATTCAGCCACTGAAGGTCCACCTATCAACACACAGCTCTTGATCTTTCAGTCTCTAAGCAAAACGGGCAGGAGTACATTCAAGTATACAAAAAGCTATTATCGACACCTAGCCATTGCCATGAATCAATACATTCTATCATTCATTTGTACAAGAAGGTAGCTTGGAAGAATTAGTGCATTAAGACAGTACAGTTCCATAGAATAAAGTCACTATGAAAAAGAAAAGTAACTGCTACTGCAAAGATCAAAAACTCATTGGTGGGGGTGGACAATGAATGTGAAGTTCTGATTAATCCTTTAATCATTGTTTCATGAGGAATATCAGAGAAGGTTGGGTTCTATTTATTTCTGCTATCTATCTACTCCAGTAGTTTTAAGAAATCTATCTGGGGCCAGGTGCGGTGGCTCACGCCTGTAATCCCAGCACTTTGGGAGGCCAAGATGGACAGATCACCTGAGGTCGGGAGTTCAAGACCAGCCTGGCCAACATGGTGAAACCCCATCTCTACTAAAAATATAAAAATTAGCCAGGTGTGGTGGTGTATCCCTGTAATCCCTGCTACTCGGAGGCTTAGGCATGAGAATCACTTGAACCCAGGAGGCAGAGGTTGCCATGATCACACCACTGCACTCTGGCGTCGGTGACAGAAAGAGACTCTGTCTCAGGCAGGTGATCACTTAGGGTCAGGAGTTTGAGACCAGCCTGGCCAACGTGGTGAAACTTTGTCTGTACTAAAAATACAGAAATCAGCCGGGTGCGGTGGCCACACGCCTGTAATCCCAGCATACTCGGGAGGCTGAGGCAGGAGAATTGCTTGAACCTGGGAGGCAGAGGTTGTAGCGAGCCGAGATCACACCATTGCACTCCAGCCTGGGCGACAGAGCAAGACTCTGTCTTAAAAAAAACAGAAAAAAAAGAAAAAAAAAGAAAATATATCTGAACATCAGAACTTGTATGAACTACATCTATGTAGATGTATGTACACTCATGCATTTGTAAACATAAACTCCTAAATTTAATTTACAGGCTTATGTGCAGGTTTCCTCCATCAGATAGCAAGATCTTTGAAGGCAGGAATTTATCTTTACCTCCAATATATAGCATAATGATAGAAAGCAGAAGCTCCATAAATACGTGTTCAGCTGAGCTGACTTGGAATTTTCAGATATAGAGTTTAAAGTACAAATAATTTATAAAATGTGTTTTATGTTAACATCCAAAAACGATCATTTTAAAAACAGCACAAGATTGGCTATCGTTTGTAAAATGTTCTGTTATAATTTCTCTAAAATGTTGAATGGGAGAGGATAAAGTATGCAGTCCTTATAACAAAGAACAGTTTTGTAAAAACAGTGTGCAAATTTTTTGTTGCTAATATACGATAAACAACTTCTCTTTAACATTCAGCAGGATTTTTAAATAATATTTACCTTCAGCTCTCCAAATCCAACTTCCAGGCTAAGTTCATTATATCTTGTATAACTCTCCATTCTAGTTCTTATCAGTTTATAATTAAAGATATACTAGGGCATAAGGATCTTGATGATAGAGACTTTAGGTGCTTTTTCATCTTTGTATTACTTCTCTGAAATAGTGCTAAAATATCTGCTGAATGAATGAAATCTAATAAATTTTGAATGCATAATTTTGCATTATAAATACCTTTTATTAGTGTAAAGGTTGTTTTTACTTGTATAAAAGTAAATTATTAAAACTCTACAAAATAAAATAATTAAAATTGATTGGGTAAACAATAAGAAATGAGTTTGAGCAGAAAGCTAATTGAAACATTAAAGTCATAAATTCTCTTACAGTGTTCCTTCAATAACAGACTCACTGAGGGACCTTAATAACAATTACCACAGTTCTCAACTCCATCCATCCACCCCCATTTCAAAGACGATAAACATGAGAACCAGAGAAGAAATCTGTGCCTTAATCACACGGTTAAAATGGCAGAAAAAACTGGAAACTGCATCTCGACTCTCAAGAGCTGTTATTTCCTCCATATCAATTATAACAATAAACAAAAACACTTCTGGCAGGTCACTGTTCTTATTTTAAAAATCATTTGAGCCAAATGCTAAGTCAAAAATTAAACAGCACATGTTAACAATGAATAAGATAGGTCTTTGTAGTCCCATATGTACATAGCATATAGGTCAACCTCTTTAAAAGGTAAAAAAATTTTCTTAATACTAACAAGGTACCAGACTCAGCTACAAATAACTGTTGAAGTACACTGCAAAAAGCAAGCAAGCAAACACACACACAAAAACAAACACTAAGGGAACACACTGAAAATCTAAGATGCTTTAAATAAGTAGGAAAAGTAATTATATTCAGGAAAAGATATCTTTGATCTAAGGGATGATTAACAAGTAAGGCTCCAAAATTATCCTCAGTAATAAATACATTACAAAACAGGTTTAACAACAAGTTTGGTGAGCTTCCAAAGAGAAGACATAAAAGGTAATTGTCTCACTCAAATATATAATTAGCTCTGTTTCTCAAAGTATGAGAGGATGAAATTTATTTTTGAGAATTCAGAGACAGGTCAGTTACTAGAATAAGTCACTGACTCATGAAATCTAATCAGACATTTAAGGTTTTTTAGATTTCAATGGCATCTTAAAAATTTTTATTTCTCAGGCAGAAGATGACACAGCAAAAAGATCAATTATTATGAGCAATGTCTTTAACCTTTTCCCTCATCAAACCTTACAATGCAATCTTTGAGCTAAGGTATCTATTTATCTTGAGCAAGGGCCTTATTAACTTTTGAATTGTAAGAAAATCATGAGGCTTACTGAAACCACTAAAAAAAACCTGACCAAACACAATTTCCAATGTGATGAACTTTAATTTTTACAAAAAGATCACTTGCTTACTGTTGAAACAAAAACAAGCATTACCACCATAAAAGTACTAAAAACAAAGAATGAAAGTAAGGAAGATATGCTTATTCAACTGATCTCATAAAACAACCATGTATTTAAATTATATGTTAAATATATCACAACATATTCTACTGGTAATACAGTAGCTAAAGCGGTGCTATCTGAATAAGGAAAAGGCTATTAAAACTTACTGCTATTGATATTTAATACAAGTACTCCTATGTTCCGATGATATTTTCCTAATAATTGACATTTTTGTTAAAGTTTAAAAATGCCTAGATAATAAGTCAGCTAATATGATAATATGTTATCAAGAGGATATACATTCATATACTGTGAAAAAAAAAAAGCACAGCAAAAGTATGTTAGACCCTAAATGGAGGAGTCAGAGCTCACTTACCTTCACAAAGCTCATACGTATAGTACACATTTTTGTAAGCTCATAGACCGTCTCAAATCCATGGTTCACAGACTGTGCCAATAACTGAGCAAATTCTTGGTTGTTAAAAATTTTCAGACTACACCCACTAGGGATCTTGCAAACAGTAGTAGGATGAAATCCATGATGGTAGTTGCAGTTCCGACTTTGCACAAAGATGCTACTGTCACTAAGGCATTCGGCATACACCTCCCCTCCAACATAATAAAGATGAACTCCTATAGGAAGACAAAGCATATCATTTAGTTATTATTAATTTTTATAGCTCAAAGGCACCTGTGCAGCTTCAATACAGAAACTTAAATTTCCATGGATTTAAACTTTGGCTAGTTAGATAGTTATTCTCTAAGTCCTGTACAACAGGGGTCCCCAACCCCCAGAGCCATGGACCAGTATCAGTCTGTGGCCTGTTAGAAACCAGGCCACATAGCAGGAGGTGAGTGAGCAAGCATTACAGCCTGAGCTCCACCTCCTGTCAGATCAGCGGCAGCATTAGATTCTCATAGAAGCATGAACCCTATTGTGAACTGTGCATGCGAGGGATCTAGGTTGCATGCTCCTTATGAGAATCTAATGCCTGATGATCTGAAGTGGAACAGTTTCATCCTGAAACTATCCCTTTCCCATCCCCTGTGGAAAATATCTCTTCCATGAAACTGGTCCCTGGTGCCAAAAAGATTGGGGATGGCTGATGTATGACTGATAAAATCTTAGTTAACTGTATTAGTTAATACAGCATCTAGGAGGTTTCTAGAAAATAACATAACAAAATGTTTTAAAAATAGTAATAGGCCAGGCACAGTTGTTCATGCCTGTAATCTCAGCACTTTGGGAAGCCAAGGTGGACAGACTGCTTGAGCTCAGTTCAAGACCAGCGTGGGCAGCACGGTGAAACCCCATCTCCACAAAAAAAAAAAATACAAAAAATTAGCCAGGCATAGTGGTGCATGCCTGTAGTCCCAGTTACACAGAGGCTGAGGTGGCAGGATTGCTTGAGGCAAGGAGGTTGAGGCTGCAGTGAGCTGTGATTGAGCCACTGCACTCCAGACCGGGTGACAGAGTGAGACCATCTCAAATAACAACAACAACAACAACAAAAGGTAGCAATTTCATTTTGGTAAGTGATTAATGTCCTATTTGGCCACACATCGAAAGTATATTTTCACTCTAAAAATATAGCATAATAAAACCTGGATGCTATGTATTTACTATAAAGTGCTCTTGCATTTATTGTACAGCTAAGATGTTTGGAAAATTTTAGAAAGTGAAGAGAGGAGAAAGAGAAGAGAGGAACTGGAAAGCCACAGGTGGAAGAAGTATTGCCGAGAGCTGTAAGATATAAGATCCAGCAAAAAAAAAACCATGAAAATGAAACTAGAAAAGTCATACTGTGTGTGTAAAATTAGATCTCACTAAACTATCACCTGCTCCGAACTTCTTCCTGTGAGACCCAGAGTGCTTAAAGTGTAGGAAATTGGGCCTACCCTGTCTTTAAAAAAAGGAAAGTAGGGGTAAAAAACCTCATTCTCACAAAGCCCCACACCATTATGGGAGATGACTTTATACAGGTCACCCAGCAGCGTTAGATCCCATGTGGGTTTAAATGATCCACCTTGTAGGTAACTCTGGTATGGCTTAGTCAAGGCTATATTGTGTCTTATAGAAAACATTACAAGTTGTGTTTATATGTATACACAGCGGTTAGCATTTCTGTAACAAATAGCTGCTAGAGCAGAAGCCCATATTTTTGGCCTGATGTAGAGAAAACAATTTAAGAGTGTGTGTGCTACTAATTTTTCCTGATGATAAAAATGACAAATTGTCATCCTGAAAAATCAGAAAGTAAATCAAAATATAAAGAAGGAGAAAATATTATCACTCTTTTAGTGACTCAGAGGCAATAACTATTAATAGTTTGATACACTGTATTTGGTTTTGGGTATCATTAAAATGTCTTGGCAAACATTTAAAATATCTGCATGATTGTATGAATGTTTTTAAAATGATTTTTCCCATTAGTGGACCATTGGGTTGATAGCAATGTTCTGCTTTTATAGTAATGCCATGATAAATGTCTCTGGACAATTTTTGATAATATCCTTAGGAGAGATTCCTGGAAGTTAAATTATTGGATCGAAGGCTGCTGATTAACTCTGCCAAATGACTTTCCAGAATGCATCAATTTACACTGTCACCAGCAGTGTAGGAATGCTTTTCTCATTTCACCCGTGCCAGTACTGAATTTGAGTGTAGAGTAAAAACAAAATGTCCCTAATTGATAGTTGACAAATAATTGTTTAATTTGCATGTGAGGCTGGATATGCTCTTGTAGTTTATTAGCCATCTGTGTTTCTCTTGTGAATTCACTGTTCACATTTCTTACCTATTTATCTCACTGGGGTCCTATTTTTATTATTTTTTAATGAACTGTTCATGTAAGAAGGATATAAATACTTATTTGTTTCCCTGTTAGTCCTTTGTCTTTTAATTTTACTCGTGACATATTTTTAACCTGCAGAAGTTTGCAATCTCTTAGTCAAACCTCTTATGGTCTTTTGTTGCTTTTTATGCTTAGAAAATTTCTGCCTCTCTGATCAAGCATATTTTCTTCTAGCTTTTTAATTGTTTGCCTCTTGAAAAACATTCAACTCATTAATCTGTTTGCATATATGGTATGAGGTCAGGGTTTCTCTTTCCCAGCCTCACCCAAAAGCTAACTTGGTTATTGTAGAACCATTAGAAGACTCTACTGATTTGCTATGCTTCATTTAACATACATCATATTTTTATATACAGTATAGTATGAGTTTAACTCATTCTACTGTTTTGTCTACACATTAGTTTACTTGTAGTTTTACAATGTTTTATTAACCCTAATGCCAATAATTTTTTCTTTACTTTTCCATTTACAAAGTTAGCTAGCCTCACTTGTTTATCCTTCCAGGTAATATTCACAATACATTTTCCAATTTTCAAAAAAATCACATTGTGATTCTGAAAAGAGTTGTTTTAAACTATAAATTAAATTAGATGGAATTAATATGCCCAAAATGTTCTCACAATATTAAGCCTTCCTTTTAAGGAACACAGACTGCCTATTTATTCAAATTTTCTTTCTCTCAGTAAAATTTGGTTTCTTCATGTAATTCTCACATATTGCAGGTTCAGATTATTTCCAAGAAATTGATGTTTTCTGTGGCTATTGGGAAGGCGATTTCCCCTTTCATTATATTTTCTAACTGGTTATTACCAGATTAAAGGAAACTGACTTACATAATTTTTAAAAGATAGATTCTTTGGAGGTTTCTAGATAAATAATCATATCATTTGAATAGGCACAATGCCCAACCATAATACTGGCATGGATGAAGGGAGAAAGGCACTCATATATTTCTGGTGGGAGTGCAAATTCATTTTATGTATGTCTGTATTTATTTATTTATCTATTTATTTATTTTAATTAATTTATTTATTTCGAGACAGAGTCTCTCTCTGTCACCCAGGCTGGAGAGCAGTGGCTTGATCTCAGCTCAGTGCAACCTCCGCCTCCCAAATTCAAGTGATAACTTTGCCTCTGCCTCCCAAGTAGCTGGGATTACAGGCGTGTGCCACCACACCTGGCTAATTTCTAATTTTTAGTAGAGACCCGGTTCCACCATGTTGCCCAGGCTGGTCTCGAACTCCTGACCTCAAATGATCCACCTGCCTTAGCCTTCCAAAGCGCTGAAATTACTTTTTGGAAAGTAATTTGGTGAAATACATCAATAGATTTTGATCTACCAATTTCACTTCAAGAATCTATCCCGAGAATACTGTCAATCAAACATATAATCTACACAAAATGATAATCTTGCCTTATTTCCATTATCTATAATTGTATATTTGAGTACACTACTAAGGGCATCTGGAACAATTTTAAATAACAGCATTCCAAGAATCCTTATTTTCTTAATAATGTTTTAAGAGGATATGTCCCATAGTACAATTTTTCTTTGCTACTTTGGGGTAAGAGTCGTCTTTAGAATTTAACGAAAAGTATGTCTTTCCCTCCCAAATGTATGCAAAATTGTGTTTACATACAATTTCAGAGGTTTACAGACCATAGAAAGATAACTATGTATGTTATGAACCTAGGTTCTAGCATTTCATTATTAAATTTATAGTCAGAGTTTTTTTCCTTTAATTATATAAGAAAATATCTATCAATTCCTGATTTAAGAGTTGGAGTTTTCTTCCCCTCAGGATTAAATGTTACACTTTATCCTGAATGCTTTTAAAGCATCTAATAAATAACCTTTTAATCTGGTCCACTGTTCTAAATTTCATAGTAGGTCACTGTTTCATACTTTTACTCTGGAAATAATTTCAAATTTGTAGAAAAGTTTGAAAGGGAACAAAGAAAAACAGAACAAAGAACACCCATAAAACCATTATCCAGATGCATCTATTGTGACAATTTACCACATTTGCTTGATCACTTGGGCCCTCCCTCCCCACTGCTGCTGCACACGCACTGTGCGATGTGTGTGTGTGTCTGTATGTATGTATGTATTGTAACACAGGTTTTGGATAGACAGACGGTGAGTAGACAGGTATCTTTATATACTAATTTCTTCCTGAACCACTTCCTTAAATACTTATTTCCTAAGAATAGGGATAGTCTCTTATATAGCCATGGTATAGTTGGCAATGCTAATACATTTAACATTGGTCTAATCTACCATTCATATTCCAGTTTTGCCTGCTGACCTCAATAATGTCCCTTACAGTATTAATATTTTTTCTCCTGTTCAGTACAGGATCATGTCCAGGGTCAGATATTGCATGCAGGTGTCATATCTCTTTTTTTTTTTTTTTTTTTTTCTTTTTTTTTTTTATTATACTTTAGGGTTTTAGGGTACATGTGTACAATGTGCAGGTTTGTTACATATATATCCATGTGCCATGTTGATTTCCTGCACCCATTAACTCGTCATTTAGCATTAGAAGTATCTCCTAATGCATATCTCTTTTACTGCTTTTAATCTGGAACGTTTCCATACCTTTGTCTTTTCACACTGATATTTTGAAAAAGTTAGTCCCCCTTCTTCAACCTTTTTAATAGAATGTTTCTTGCTTTGAGTCTGTCTGATATTTCCTCAGGATTAGATTCGGATTTGCATTCTCAGCTGGAATCCTGCATAGGTGATGTTATGGCCTTCTCAGGGTATGACATCTGGAGGTATATGATACCCATCTGTCTCTCATTGGTGATGATAATTTTGATCTCCCAGTCAAAACAGGGCATCAATTTTACAATTAAAATACAAATGATACAGTTTCTCCACTGTTTAGTTAATGCTTTTTATTCTCCCTTGTACTAACAGGCAGTTTGAGGGTAAACACTCTTAAGACCATGCAAATATACTGATTCTCATAAACATTTTCTTTATATTTAGCATCCATTGATGATTCTTGCCTGATCCTATGATGGTTGCAAAATGATATTCAAACTTTAGCACTGAGTCTGCATTTATCAACCAGCCTCCCCCATTCACTTATTTATCTATTTATTATGAGTATGGACTTATAAATTTGTATTGTTTTTCAATGGTGTAAAATTTAATACCATACTGAGGCAAGGCATAGTGGCTCACACACCTGTAATTCCAGAATTTTGGGAGGACAAGGCAGGCTGATCATTTGAGGTTAGGAGTTCGAGACCAGCCTAGCCAACAAGGTAAAACTCAGACTCTACTAAATATACAAAAATTAGCCAAGCGTGGTGGTGCACACCTGTAACCTCCCAGCTACTGAGGAGGCTGAGGCACAAGAATCACTTGAACTTGGGAGGTGGAGGTTGCAGTGAGCCAAGATCACGCCACTGTACTCCAGCCTGGGTGACAGAGGGAGACTCCATCTCAAAAAAAAAATATATATATATATAAATAAATAAATAAATAAAAAATAAATAAAATAAATAAAATGAAGTAAAATTCATCACTGTAATTATTTTGGAGCTCAAATTGTCTGAGAGTTGGCTAGTGGAAGGCCCTCCAAGTTGGCTCCTGAGGCATGCCCCATGATTTCCATAAGCATTTCTTTACTTTCTGCCACAACAAGATGCTCCAGGGTCCTCCTGTGCCTACCTATCCCAGCCTAGGGGTCAGCCATTTCTTCAAGGAGCCCTAGTTCCCTTTAGTGGGACATGGTATTAGCGATGATGATCTGAACAATAGATGTGCTTATTGCTACTGGGTATGTATGCTTCTGGGCCCTTTCAGCAGGCAGATCAGAAACTATATGCAAGTAAAAACGCATATACATACGCATGCATACGCACATACGTAATACATGAGAACATAAACATGTATACATACATACACATACGTATTATTAAAATCAGAATTTTGCACTGATACCTCTATTCTCCTTCACAGGGTTTATTTTTTCCTGCCCTCCCCATTTATATGTCTGTTTTCCACAGTGGAAACCCAGGCTCCCAACAATATCCACACATTTAGTCACTTGCTTCATCTTTACATATGACAGTTTCAGAATGGTTTCACTCATACTGCTATGAAATAATCAAGTTTACCAAGAAGAGTTCGGGATTTATTTGAAATCCTACCCCTACTCTATCTACTCCACTCAGCCTAGGCTGAGGATATATAGTCACTTACTATATTCATAACTTACTAGGCTTGTTTTTTGGTCTTATTTCTTCTTATTATAAAAATATCCATGCTTGATTTTTTGTTCTTTTGAAGGTGCTGTCTTATATGGACAGGCATTCAATTTGGTGTCCCTTTGGGGGTACAATCACTGCAGGGTTCTATCGTGCCACCTTGCACGATGTTTGTGCTAGAATCTAGTTCTTTCTTTTCTATTTACTGAGTTATGGTATTTATTTGAAATACAATTAAGCAATTAACTTTAATTTGCTTTTAATTTTAGGTTGTAATTCATTTTATAACAGCTAATTTGTTCTGTAGCAAAATATCATACAGAATAGTGTCTTAAAATGGCAAATCACAATTTCAACTAATTAATTTCAATATTATGAGAGTTGATCGACCACAAAAATCACTGACTGCAAGAGCTTCCAGATAGCAAAAACTGGAAAAATATTTACAAACTGCAGCAAGTGAACATTACCTGGTCTTTGCCACAATAGTTTGTTACAGGAATGATTTTAAGTCAGCTCTAGAGGAACAGGGACACAACAGATAAACATCTGAAAGAGGTTAAAGCAAAAACTCACCTTTTCCAATATGCCGCCTGGTGTTTTCAATAGTGGAATTCCGGTTAACATTGGAGAGCAGCCCAAGGCAGAAACGGTTCTTATTGTTGGAAGGATCAGTGAAACCATCCACCAACACACTTGTGGAGGAGGCATGGAACGCTTCACCCACACGATTGTTGAGCTCATAGTAGACAATAGAGCACCAGTGTTTTGGTTCCTCATAAGCAACCGCCTGAACATCTAGAGGAAAGAAAATGTTATATCAACCAAGGTTAGTGCCTCAGGCTCTCAAAAACTGAAACCATGTTGCTGAATTGGCTCAGGATCATGGAATGAAGACACTGGAAAAGCAATTGCTATTATAATGTATACAGTTTTTCTATGATGTTTAAAGCAGGTACTTCTTACTAAATATGACATTCTCCTTATTCTCCTAATTGGAGAAAATTGGAAAACAATTTTCTCCAATTACTATCAGATAATCAAAACACCAGCTAAGGAAGTATAGCAAAAACTTTTGCTGAATATTAACAATATGCTAATTGCTCTGTAATACGCAGAAATGGAAATCACCCCTACCACAGACTTTGGCTCACCATCTAAAGAAACACAACAAGTGACAAGTGAAAAAATAAGTGGGAAGAGAACAATAGAATATAGGAAATATGCCAAAGGTACTGGCATAAAAATGAATTACTTTTGGCAAAGACTATGCCTATGCTTATTCAAAGCAATGAAAATCAGTTTCTAATTATTGATAAGAAGTTACTTTACCTCATATTAAGTTGCCAATAACTATCACAGCTACAGGGTTGCTCCAGTTCTCAAACTCAGGAAGAAATCTTGCCAGCTGGCCATTCTTACAGAATGAATCATATCTTTCTCATCCAGATTTCATGCTAACTTCCTTATATTTGCTTTAAGTCATGCAGAGCAGGTGTGTTTTGTCTCTCCATTCCCAGAATGGGCCAACAATGGAAATTACCCAACTTTACTGACAGGATGCAGCTTGTTAAGTCAAATCTCTTAAGACTAACAAATCTCCAAACAGAACATGGTTCTAAACATTTGCAACTAAAAGGTTCTAAAGATGAATTCCTTCTGTAGTAAAACCTCTCGTACCACTGCTTTAGAGATTCCAGGAATACAAATCATATATTTCCAGCATACCAATATATAATGATCTGAGGTTTATGAAGTCTTGGGTGTACAATAATAAAAGAAATAAAAGAAAGTTCACATCAGAAGCCCAGACTATAACTGCTAAGGGAAAAGCACCTCTGTGTTCTTAACATCAAATTCCACAAATACTAAAATGCACTTTACTTTAGAATTTGGTAAAAAAACAAAACCAACAACACACACACACACACACACACCCAAAACAAGGAAAATACTCATTAAAAAGCCCACACATAAGTTAGTTGCTTTACATACGTAAATAGTTAGCTAAAAACATACACCATCTTCCCTGCCTGCTAAGCAACTCTGCCACGTCAATTTGCTATAATTCAAAGAGCAAAACTTTAGTGATTTACAAGTGCCAAATCTTAAAGCAGACTGCAACATTATTAACAGAAGGCTTTTATCAGCCATCAGCATACTTCAAAATACTATTCATCTAGGTCAGAGGTTGATAAATTTTTTCTGTGAAAGGCCAGAAAGATTTTATGGGCTGTATAATCTTTATCACAACTATCCAATTCTGCCCGTGTAACACAGAAGCAGTCATAGACAATATGTAATGACTGAATACAGCTGTGGTCCAATAACGCTTTATTTACAAAAACAGATAGCAGGCTGAATCGGCCTGTGGGCTGTAGTTTGTTGACCCCTGCTCTAGGAAAATCACCAAAGGTTAAAAAGAAGTTAAAAAAAAAAGGAGGGGGGAAAGAAAAAAAAATGGCCAACATTCCTTCCTCGTGAAAATATTAACTGACTATAAAGGAAAAAAAAATTAAAGCTTTTTAAATGAAAAAAATCTTAAAGCAATTTAAAGATGTGTTTCCTGAAATCAGACATTTTGGGTTTAGTAATAATAGTTACTGGGTCCACATGCTCCTAATAGTGTGGTACTGTGCCTATTCTCTCCTGGTATCCTGGTCCTCAAATATAAATTCCCCCAACCAGTGTTCATTGACTCGGAATTATGTTTGATAAGATGTTCAAGAGATAATCAGGAACCATAAAATAGAGGCAATAAAAAAGATTTAAAAAATCATAATGATTAAAACGGTGTACATTCCAATTTATGACACTGCACATCCAAGAAAGGTCCTTTGAGTTTATCACCAATTTTTTTTTCTTTTTTTTTTTTTGAGACTGAGTTTTGCTCTTGTTGCCCAGGCTGGAGTGCAATGGTGTGATCTCGGTTCACTGCAACCTCTGCCTCCTGGGTTCAAGTGATTCTCCTGCCTCAGCCTCCCAAGTAGCTGGGACAACAGGAGCCCGCCACCACACCCAGCTAATTTTTGTATCTGTAGTAGAGACAGGGTTTCACCATGTTGGCCAGGCTGGTCTTGAACTCCTGACCTCAGGTGATCCACCTGCCTCGGCCTCCCGAAGTGCTAGGGATTACAGGCGTGAGCCACCACGCCCAGCCTTCATCACCAATTTTTAAATCGACGTTTAAAGCAGTTTTAGGTTCACAGCAAAACTGAGTGTAAGATAGAGTGATTTTCCATATGCCCCCCACCCTCACACCCTCCTAGCCTCCCCCATTATTAATCACCAGAATGGCACATTTGTTGTAACTGATGAACCGACATTTATCCTACAGACCTACAACCAAAGTCTACAGTTTACATCAGGGTTCACTCGTGGTGTACATCCTATGGGTTTGGATAAATGTATAATGACATGCAGTTACCACTGTATAATGTGTCATAGAGACAAAACCAATTTTAAGTACTTAAAAATATAAGCAACTCCTATTTTAATAAGTATCTCCTATTTTAATAAAAAAGCACTAAAATGAAACAAGACATACCTAGTAATCAAACTGCGCTTTAACTTCAATTTGCATTAACATATAAATTGCATGACCCATGCCATGTGTTGAGTGCAGCAGCGAAGCACTTTCCTTCATGAGAGGTTATTTAAGAACAGTTTTATTTGCCAGGGTGGCTGTGGATTCTAACAGATTCTCAGAGAGTCTACCAAACTTATTTACCTGAGTTCTCTGCTCACTTAAGTCTATTCTACTTGCCTATGTAGAGCTGGAAGAATGATGGCATCCTCCACTCGGTCACTGCTAAGGATATATACAGCGCTGGAATCAAAGATCCACCCTTTACTGGAGGGGAAAGAAATTTTCATTTCTGCTTGCAAGTTCTTCAGGCTGAGAAGGGGAAAAACCTGTGCCTCAATTTCTTTTAGTAACAAAGTTAGAAACAAATAGCAAGAAATTCTATTAGTTTGTTCCAGTTGCAGTTACACATATGTAAGAACTGAAAAATAGATGGGGTTTATGAGCATCTATCCTAATTACAGAAGAAAGTCTTCGGACAGCCCAGTTATACCAACTTCCACTTTGGAAATCACCAGTGAAAACTCTACTTCAGTACTGTTATACTTATTGTTTCTAAATACCATTTTGTTCATTTAAAAATACCCTTTTTGGCTGGGTGTGGTGGCTCACACCTGTAATCCCAGCACTTCGGGAGGCCAAGGTGGGCGGATCACCTGAGGTCAAGGAATTCGTGACCAGCCTGGCCAACATGGTGAAACCCTGTCTCTACTACAAATACAAAAATTAGTCAGGCCTGATGGTGTGTGCCTGTAATCCCAGCTACTCAGGAGGCTGAGGCAGGAGAATCACTTGAACCTGGGAGGTGGAGGTTGCAGTGAGCCAAGATCACGCCATTGCACTCCAGCCTGGGTGACCAGAGCAAAACTCCGTCTCAAAAAAAAACAAAAAAATTTTCATCATCAGTTAAAAATTATTAAGTATGAAAGATCTAAACAGATAACTGCAAAATTATTCTCAGGTCTTCATCAGTTAAGTCAGTGTATTTGTTCTTTAAATTAAAGACTTACTTGTTATCCAGGAATTCTACTGAGCTTCTCTTAACATTGGGCTCTATTTTTCTCAAATAGCTCTCTTTTTAAAGACTAATAACAATTTGTGAGAGAAAGTAACATCTGGACAAACTTTAGACTCTTAAGAAAGAGAACAGGGAGCAATTAGTTTTACCTCCTCTGTTGATTTCTGAGGGCAGGGGAGGCGCCATCATGTTTGTGTCCATCGGCTGAGAGCCATCCTGGGTCATGGGGTCTTCAGGAGGCAGGTAAGCAGGTGGGGGCGTATCAGCTACAAAGTTTTTAAAGAAGTTATTTCTTAACCCTTAGTAAACATACACGCTCAAAACACACATCCTCTTCTGTACTGAAATTCTCAAGAGATCAAGTTGCCATTTCAATCTTCCCATTAAAAGACTAAAGGCTACAGGCACTGGCCTTGATGTACAATTTCTGAAAAGTATTAATCATGCCACATCATATAGATTTTTGTGAAAATTCAGTGGGAGGAAAAGTATTATACTATATGCCAGTTCCAGAAGCTGTTTGCCTATCCAGGATCATGCTGTTTAAAAGCAATCAGAAGAGTATTTTAAGCACACTTCAATATAATCTGCTTTGAGAGGACTTCTGCATTTCACTGGTAGATGGAAAACCTCTGAAAGCTTCACTGGACTTCTTAAGAAAAGGAGCTTCAGGGTCTTTTGCATTAAATCTATGGGCTTTTAGAAAATTTACCGAGTTTCATTATAGCCTACTGATTTGAACTGTTAATTTTCCATGACTTTAGGGAATCTGTTAGGACCACATTCTCCCTACTCATTTAAATAATCACTAGCTTTAAAATCTCTAGTAACAGAATAATAGAAAATGAATCAGTTTATCACAGCTATCTTCTATTTCAGAATTTACATATATGTTTCTTCTGGCAAATAAGAGGCAAACATTTTTTAAACAAAGAACACTAACACAAGTCTTGCATTTTCTTAATATAAAACAAAGGGTATAGGTTTCTCACAAATAATGCTTTTCCAGCCAAAAGCAAGTTCCTCACTAGCTATCATGAGCTCATCTAGCATATGTGTCAGAGCCTTGGAGACAAAATTTTACCTGAGGGAATCATGAATGTTTGGATAAGTAATCGAGACCACTCAGAGCAACTGTCAAATACAAACAACTCATGTCGTTCCATCAGAGAGCCCCAGTGATTTCCAAGACTCACTCTCCAGCTGATTCACAACCCGGTAACTTCACATCCAGCTGCTAACAAGCAACAACTCATAGTACTGAGACGGGACTACTGGGACCTTCTCTGGATGCCTCTTTTGCCTCTTTTCCAGCTTCTTTTAATTCAGCCTCTTCTCTGCAGCTGTAAGGCTGACTCAGCTTTATCTCAAGCCAGGAACAAAGACAAAGAGCCTCCTCTGAGCCCAAGTCAATGAATTTCTGCCAAGAAGCTGGTGAAAATTTCATTGGCAACCTATGGCATCAGCACAACCAAGAGGGACCCGATAATTCTTGATACTATTCTACTATTCCTACAAGCACCTCCTCCCATCCCTGGCAACTGTTTTCCATATTTCCATTACTTGGCCTTTGCCTTAGGGACAAAGTGTAAATTCAAGCAATAACCTTTAATTCAATCTTGGGGCCACTCTGGGCTGCCACTGCTCAAAAGTCTTCTGAAATGTATCTCCTCACCACTAACCTGCCCATCATACAGGTTAATGGTGAGGAGGAAAGGAGAGAGGTAGACAGGAAGTTACCAGTTACTTTGATTTTTAAACTAGTCTATCTCCCAACCCTCATCCCAAACAGCTTTGGAGTGAAAAACAGACAAAACAATGTGAAATAAACAAGATTTAAATAAAAGAAGGTAATAAATACATAAATAAAAGGAAGCAATATAAATGTGGTCCACTTTTCAATTTTTGAAGGCCCAGCACTGATGTTGAATTCAAATTTACTTAAAAACATTTTAAGCAGCCCAATAAACACACTTGCCCAGTCATTTTCCCTTCCGAAAACATTAATAGATGTTAAGTATATTTTTGTTTAGGGTATCTTTCTTAAGGTCTACTGGCAAGAAATTTGGCACTCTTTTTTTTTTTTTTTTTTGGAGATGCTTGCTCATTAACCTGTAACTTAAAAATATATAATGTCCTTATTAATCATTTATTTTGATAACCATTACACCATCAGTTATGTCTAAAAAAAGAGGATAATTGTTTTTTGTCTTTGCTAAGTTGAACAAGCAGATGGTTTCCAGTGCTTCTGTTGTAATTCCTTTGTTGTTAAAGTATATGTTTCTTGGGATTACATCATCATTTAAATGAATTTAATTAAGTAGGGGGTGGGATACCTCAGGAAATATTTTTTCTGAGGTTGCACTTACAACAGGAGTTTTTTCCATGTATGAAAACGATGCTGATTGAGGTTGTGTTCTCACAACAGCAAATGTGTGTAACACACTATTTTTCTTTTTATCAAGAGTAAAGACTGTAACAATTATGCCACTCCCAGAAGGATGCAGCTGCTTCAAAACCTTTTAAAAACAAGGGAAAAATATAGCTTATTCAAGCATCTGTGCCTGACAAATAAAATAAGACATTTGCTTACTTGGCTATGAGGTCTCCTTTCTCCAAAAGTTTTATCCTAAAAGTGCGAGAGCACTATGTCATATACCAGGGCTGAAAACCTCCCTCCACTGCAGGTTGACCCAGCTTTTCCGTGACACAGTGATAACACTGTCTGATACGACCACAGAACATCACTGAACATTCCAACCTACCTGGCATCTGGAAAGGGCTTCCTGGGTCTGAGCTGGTGGGAGAGTGAGGGTAGGTGCTGCTGCTGCTCCCAGGAGAGTTTGGGTAACTGCTACTGGGAGAGTGAGGAAACGGGTGGCTGTTGGGTTGCTGGAAAGAATCTGGAAAAGTGGCGTTGAGTGGCATGTGAGGCTCATTTTGTCCTAAGTTACGGAACTGAGCTAAGAGGCTGTGCTGAGGATTATATTCGCTGTGTCTTGGAACCAGCACAGGAGGAAGTACTAGAAAAAGGAAGGGAAAAAAGAGAAGGACAAAAATGAGAATTATGATCTATAATTACATCACAATAAAATAAAACATAATCTGTAAGCAACAACAAATTATCTGATCCCTGTCCTGCTGCCAACTCAAAAGCATCATTCAAATGAAAAGCTATTTTACCCTCAAGAACAAATGCAGGAACAAATACAATCTCTTTAGAATCACTGATGACATATGCCTGAGATTTGCAGTATTCACAAATTGCCCAAGGAAAGTTGGCAAAATACAATCTTTTAGGTTAAAAATGTTAAGGTTCCCTCATTCTTAATTTTTTCATTCACTAAAAACCAAAGCATAATTGTTTATCACCATTGACAATTATATTTCATAGCCCTGGCTGATAAGACTTCACATCTAAGAGTTAATGCTTATTGAATGATATGAATTATTCACCACAAGTGTTTTAAGCTGACACACTAGTTCACTTTAACACAAAAAAGCAGCATGGTAAATAAAGCTGAAGAGGTAAAATCAGTGAACTGTAGAAAACGCAAATGCCATGAAGATAGTTAATTATACAAAATATGAGGTGTTTTGTGGGACAGAATTTATCTTGTATCCTGTCCTAGGCGTCACACTTTATGAACATCTTTTTTCTAAGGATCTTACCCACTTTTCAAGAATCCTTAACACCACCTGTGAGGTCAAGGAAGAAACAGGTCATACAATTCACATTTTGCTAACTGAAAACTCAAGGTACAAAGGCGGCGCAATAGGTAGGCACCTGTTGAGAAGCAAAGAAAACAACTCCTGTCACTCCTAAATGTTCTACATTAGGAACCTAAGGAGTTAATAATTGGCATGGTCACCAACCTCCAGAAACCTCCTGAGGCAAAGCCACTATAAATATAATTATCCTAGAAAGGCAGGGCTGGCTAACAGTTACAGAGCCCTAGCCAGATCCTAGAGTTAGATCCCAAGTTTCCCTGCCAGGGTCACCAGATGGATGCTCTAATAAAGGCCTTTGCAATCCCTCCAGCTCCTGTGGCCTCAGCTACAAAAAGAAAAGCAACCCATTTCATAAACTGCATGAGAGGACACAGGAGAGATTTAAAACTTATGATTATTGTTGGTTAGGAATCAGAATATATTTCCCCAAAGAAACAATATTTGGTGGCAATAGGAATTTAGCAGACTTTTGAGGGCTTTCCAGGGAATCTATGCATAATTTATATCATTTCTACAGTAAAAAGTGCTCTTAACACTTGGATTATCACTTCTTTATGAGCTGAAAATTGCTTTTTAGATAAAAATAAGTTTTTTAAAAAGTATTAAAATTTCTCATATGCTATATTTTATACTCCTACATAATCCCATAGCATCAGATTTGTTATTTCCCTATTTGATCCTTTAGGAACAAATCTTTTCAGTATATAATAAATGTATTTTCTTTTTAGTACACTGATGGAATCTTCCCAAACCAAACCATTAAAAGCATAAATTCTTCTTCTACCTTTCAATAGTCATCTGAACTATAAAATGCTTTTGATTTGTTGAAGAAACATTCCTGATAAGGGATCCCCAATGCCAATAAAAATTTATATTCCAAAACAGTCCAATACCTTTCAATTACCTTTGCAATGACAAACATTCCCTTTTCTTTTAGCTGCTGTGACTTGAGTTACCATTTCCCAACTTGCCTTTTATAGGCATCTAGCTATGGTCTCAATTATGATTTTTACCCTTAAAAGGGGGAAACATTGGCCCCTAAACCTCTCCGCATAAATGCAGCACTAGACAGCAATCCTTCATATCCTCTATCCTTCAGAGGACCCCTCCCTCCCACAACACACATGCAGAGTCCATTAAGGTTGGTGCAAAAATAACTGCAGTTTTTGCATTTAATGGCAAAAACTGCAGTAACTTTGCACCAACCTAACACTTAGTGGAGCATCTGTTTTAGCAGCTCTTGTTTCCTAACAGTTTTAGAACTGGGGACTTACTTGTTCCTACTACTTGCAGATGGGGGCAGTCAGGGAGGAAGAACTAGCCTTTGCAATAGCCACAGCAAAGGGCAATGTATTTCTGCTCCCCAAGTTGATAATCTGCATATGTGTTCCTCAAAATGTGAGACTCATCCAATGTTGTGTGTGTAGCACCTTGTTATATATATATAAACTACAATTTATTTGATGATACAATTTTATCTTCTGCTGATAAATACTTGGGTTGGGGGGAAAAAAACCAACTCAATGCTTGGGTTATTTCCAGTTTGAGGCAGTTATAAAAACTTCTATGAATTTTAAAAAATTTAACTTATTTTGAAATAATTTCAAACTTACAGAAAAACTGCAATAGTACAAAGAACACTCAAATACACTTTACCCAGATTCACCAATTTTTAACATCTTGCCACATTAACTTATTCATTCTCTCTCCTCCATTCCCCGGACCCAGAACACAAATACACTTCTTCTGAATTATCTGAGAGCAGGTAACATACATGTCCCTTTACCCTATAGCATTTCAGAGTAACTCCCAAAAGGAACATTAACTTACATATACACATTTGTTAACAAACTTGGGAAATTTAACATTGATGATTTTATCTAATATAAAATCATATTCCAACTCTGTCAACTGTCTCAACCATGTCCTATGTAGCAATTTCCTGATATAGGACCTAAGGTAGAATCACATATTGTACTTTGTTGTCATATTTCTTTAGTCTCCTGTAATCTGGAATAGTTCTTCAGCGTCTTTTTTCCTTCCTGCTTTCATGCTACTGACATTTTTGAATACAGGCAGTTATTTTGCATACTGTTTCTCAATTTGGGTCCCTCTAATGCTTCTCCGTGATTAAACTCTGAGACTTTGGTTGGACTACTAGATAAGTGGTATTATTCCCTTCTCAGTTCATACACACAGAAGCACACGATGTGTCTGCCTGTTTGAGGTTTAATCCTGATCACTTGGTTAAGGTATTGTGCATTTCTTCCACCGCAGACAGTTTCTATCTTTCCTTTTGTAATTAATAAGTAGTGAGAGATACCACGCGACTGTGTAAATATCCTGTTCCTTATCAAGCTTTGTCCCCTATATTTAGCATCCATTTTGCCTGAATAAATTTTTGCTATAATGGTTGTGAACTGAATTTTCTTTAATTCCATTATTCCTTCATTATTAGTCAGAATTCTAATATGGGGACGTGCTTTTCCATCTCTTGTGTCTATATGCCTATATATAACAGTCATCAGTATGGCTTCATGGATTCTTAATCAATGAGCTATAATCGATAAATGTCTTCATCTATTTTGATGGTCATATTGTCTTAGATTTGGCCATTGGGTGCCTGTTCAAGCTAGTCCCTGTGCCTTTGTAACATGCTCCAATTATTTAAGTATTTCTTAATTTCTGGAACAAGACATTCCAGGCTTATCTCTTACCTTCCCTTTCCACCACTCCAGCAATCTCTGGTCCCCTTTAGTGAGGAATAGTATTTAGAAACCAAAATCTGGGATTTGGCTGTGTTCTGTATGTCTACTGGAGCCACATTGATTCTAACCCCGGGTGTGTGCGTGTGTGTACTGGAAATTGGGTTATGCTGTTACATCTAAGTGTAAGCCAACTCCACAGGGTTTTCATTTGCCTTTCTCTATTTCCTATCTGTATCTCCTTATTTCAACAGTGAGAACCTTGGCTACCAACATCAAAGTATTTATGAATGTGCTTAATTCTATGATACACTGAAAAAATTTCAGAAATTATAAAATAAACCTACTAAGTTTTGGGTTTATTCTCTTTATTTTTTTGGTATACAAAGTACTTGGATTCATTCAAATTCATTCAAAATCTACTTGGATTCATCCCTCTCTTCTCTTCAGTGTTATTTTATTACTTTGAAATTTTATGCAATTTCTCCCTTTCACAGTTAGTTTATTCGAATACATCTGTTGCTGTTTGCGCTTAGTTTTAGGAGTTCCCCTCTCTCATTCTTGTTGATTTTACTTTTTAAATACAGACAATATTAACATGATTTTAAAGTCAAAACAATATACTCCCTACCATGTCCTTTCTAACTTAGTCCTCCAATTTTAACATCCTCCTAGGGCCACCAATTTCATTTTTTTCTGGCTTATCCTGTGTTTCTTCTTGAAAAAAGCAAGCAGATAAACGGATGCTTTCTTATTTCGTCTTTACTGCTAAGAAGAAAGGTAGCCTACTATATATGCTCTTTTGCACTTTGCTTTTTTCACCTGTATATGAGAAACAACTTCATATTAGTGCACAGAGGTCTTCCTCATGTGGTTTGACAGATAATAACACCAAAGTTGATTTAACAATCTCCCATATCTGGCCATTTAGGTATTTCACAATATTTTACCATAAAATGTAATACTGCAATGACTGTGCATATATATGGTAGCATTGTCAAAGGTGTATCTTCAGGGCAAATTCCTAGATGTGGAAATGCTGGGTAAATGGGTAAATGTATATATAACTTTGTTATTGTCAAGTACCCCTTTCCAATGGTTGCACCATTTTGCACTGTCACATAGCAGTGCCTTTTTCCCATACCTTCCAGAACAGAGTCTGTCAAGCTTTTGAATCCTGACAACCTGATGGGTGAGAAATGACATTTCGGTGCAATTTTAATTTACATTTCTCTTATAGTGAAAGTTGATCATCTTTTCATGTATTTCAGAGAGTGCTTTTCTATCTTTTTCTTTGAACTGTTGGCTTATGCCTTTTGCCCATTTTTGGAATTTTCACCCTTCATTAAAAAAAACAACATACTAGAGATACTACCCTGTGATATATGTTGTGGATATTTTACCACAACTATCATTTGTCTTTTCACTTTGCTTATGTATATTTTTTGGTAGTCACATTTATCAACATTTTATTGCATATTTATTTTTGAGTCCTAGAAAGCCTTCTCCTATTCCCAGATTATAAGGAGGAATTCAACCATGCATACTTCTAGTGCATATAAAGTTTCATAATTTATTTAGCTCTGTGATCCCTTTGGAGTTTAGTGTTATTTGTGGTACGAGGAATGGATCTAATTTTATCTTTCTCCAAATGGTTAGCCAGTTAACCCCAACACCATTCATTAAAAGCCCATCTTTGACCCAGTGATTGGAGTTGCCGCTTTAAAAAAGTTCCATAAATGTTCGAGTCTACTTTCAGACATTTAATTCTACTACACTTCATCTAGTTCTAGTCTGTGCCCTAGTACCACTCTGTTTTAATTATAAAGGCTTTATAGAGATTTTAATATCTGATAGGGCCAGCCCCTCTCACAGTTCTTCCTTTTCAGTGTTTTGTTTGCATGCTTAAGCTTTCCATATGACTTCAGTTATCACCTTGTTTACCTCCAGTAAAAAAAGTTATTAATACTTTTATTGAGGTCACATTATATTCATAAATCAAGATTAATATCTTGATGATGCTGAAATGCCCTTCTGAAGATGTAGGAAGGTCTGTTCAAGCCTACTTTTGTGTTCTACAAGTACTGTCTGTATTAGTTGCTAGCACTGCTGTAACACAATACCATAGGCTGGTGGCTTAAACAACAGAAATTTATTTTCTCACTGTTGCTGTGAAGGCTGGAAATCCAAAGTCAAAGTGTTGGCAGGTTGGTTTCCCTGAGGCTTCTCTTCTTGGCTTGCAGACAGCTGCCTCCTCAGGGTGTACTCACATGGCCTTTTCTCCTGAGTTCTCTGCATGTTTCATCCCTCTTCTTATAAAGACCCCAGTCAGACTGCATTAGGGCCCATGCTCATGGTCTCATTTTAATTTAATTACCTTTTTTAAAGGCCCTATCTCCAAAAACAGTCATATTCTATGGTGCTTGGGGTTAGGGCTTCAATATATCAATTTTGGGGCACGCAACTCAGTTCCTAACACTACATATAGGATTTGTACATTTCTTGTTAAATTTATCAAGTTGTTGCTATTTTCAATGAGATTAAATGAGGCTTCTTCTCCAATGTATCTTCTAACTGGTAATTACTACCACATGGTCCACAGCAGCACTTACAAAAACTTCCTTCTCTTATTTGCTTTTTTAAAAACAAATTTTATTATTATTTTTAGAGCTGGGGTCTTCCTATGTTGCCCAGGCTGGAGTGCTGTGGCTATTCACAGGCATGATCATAGAGCAATTCAGCCTCAAACTCCTGGGCTTAAGTGATCCTCCTGCCTCAGCCTCCTGAGCAGCTAGGACTACAGGTGCCTGCCACCATGCGCAGTTAATTTTTATTTTTTGTAGAGACAGGGTCTCACTATGTTGCCCAGGCTGGTCTCAAACTCCTAGTTTCAAGCTATCCTCCTGCCTCAGCCTCTCAAAGCACTGGGATTACAGGCATGAGCCACCACACCCACCCTGGAGACTGTTTAAGTAGGGTGTCTGTAAGTTCTAGCTTGCCTGGGGTAGTGCCAATTTGTACCTGTTGTCCGATGTAATTAGTAATAGGTGACTCTTGTCAATTTCAAGCCTCCTGGCTTGGACAATAAATGTTCACACTAACTATAAACAATGACTAATTAAATTCAGGAAAGTAAAGAGACAGGTCTGGAACAGCTGCCAGCCCTAGAAAGAAGTATTAATGTGGCAGAGAGGAGACACATGGAAGTTAGTCAGGCTGAGTTAAGCCTACAAACACGTGCTGCTCTAAAATAACAAGGCCCAGGCCTCTCTCCCTGTGTGGAATCCTGAAGGACAATGCTGTGGTTCTCTCCCAGATGTCTCACTCTACCCCCACTTCATGCTCCTTTCATTTCAGCAAGATTTCAGTAAAGAATAATTAAAATATGTTTTCTATTAGACAAAAAGGAAAGAAGAAACATTCAGATACTTATTCATGTTTAAGCACACTTTCTTTGTGCAATTCTCATTTCTTGGGTGAGAGATTTACCAGCCTAAAGAATGAGGATTTGCAAACTACAGGCCCAACTCAGGTCACCAATAGGAAGGGAGAGACGGTGAGCAGTGTTTCCCTCTGACTTGTTCTACGTCTCGGGCTGTTCCTATTTTATGGAAAACAAATACGGGAACATAGACTTTTCTGGGGAACCATTTTCTTAGTGCACTAAGGTGACCCTTGCTTGGTAACTTCAAAATATGGCTAAAGTGTGGGACTTCCCTCTTTAAGGGCTGCTCCTATTGGTTAATTTGAGTAAGAATCTGCTTTCAAAGAGGAGCCCAATGTTAAAACATCTTTCTTTGTACACATTAATTTCTTCTGAGTTATTTAAAAATCAGACCATGTATGTCCTTCTTGTATCCTAGGAGCTCTAACTCTGGTAAAAACCCAAATCTTTTCTCCCACCCTAACCCCTCAAATATATTCTGAAGAAAGGCCCCTAGGTGATTTCACCAATCCTCTCCACCCATTTGAAAATGTCTAATTGTGTTATGTCTTTAAAAGGCTGAAGCTATCTTCTTTTCCTGATCTTTTTACCTTTTCTCTCAAAAAAACCTTCAGATTTCTGCCTTTTCTCAGTAACGTTAACTCTGCTTTTCAAACTGTGCATCTCTGTTAAAAATAACATCCCTTTTCCAGTCAACAGGGAAACCCAACTAAGAATGTTTCAGGAAGCAAAAGTTTCAGAGATACTTGTGATTCTGCTATTACACTCAGCTTTTCGGCGTTGCTAAGGTACAAGGAAAAGAATGAAAAAGAACAGTTAAAATTGTAGAGAGGGGCTGAGCTCTGGAAAGGATTCCTGTAAACTCTAGATGTGAGAGCTTTTTTAAGATTTTGAAGTACTGCTTGAAATTCTATCACCAAGTTGTCAGTGGTAAAGTAGTCTAGTAATGAGACAAAGTCTGACAAATCCCCACGTGGGCTGTGACCCACCAAATGTTCGTGAGAAAGCAGCTTTTTTCTTTTTTAAACACACAAGGGAGTTCTGATATATGTTTGCCCGTATAGAAGTAACAGAAAAAAAAAAAAAAAGAAGTAATGGACACAAGCTACCTGTTACCTGGCAGTACAGAAATGCCTTCTAGTTCTGACAAGGTGGAAAAGGCATTTAGGTTAGAGTCAGGACACCTTAGTTCTAGTTCTGACTCCCATAACTACTTCTGTGACTTTGAGCCAATCACTTAATGTCTCAGGGACTCAGTTTCCTCACACAAAAGAGCAAGAAACTTGCTCTCCACAGGGTCTTCCTGCTCTAAATTCTGCAAGTCTGCTGACTGATGAGAATGCTGCTCATGTACACCTGGAGCTTCGTAATGTCCAAAGCTCAGCCCCAGATGGCATCTAAGTTGAATCTCAGGACATTTCAGTGAGGCCACCTACAAGCAGAAAGGAGGCCCAGGGCTAGGGGAAGAATGGCCCCAGAGCCAGTCAGCTGCAGCAATTCTCATGAGAAAGGGAAGGCAAGCTGCCAGAACAGCTGTGCCCAATATGATGCCTACGCGAGACAGATGTCCCCAGTAGAGTGTGTTCAGTGACCTTCTAAACAGAGACACTTCAAGTAGGAAGTGCTGGAAAGGGTAAGAGTAAGAACACTTAAAATTAATAGTATACACATTTATGAAATAAAATTCCTTACCTCAGCATATGTCAGGGAAACTTTACGCTGAAGAAATGATTCTTGGAACCTCAATAGAGGTTAAATTTTAATGAAAATATATAACAGCCTAAATCCCTGAGTGGTGGCACTTTTTTTGTCTGCTTATTGGTGATGAGGTGATAGTACGGAGGGTCTGTAATATAAGGTTCACTGGGTACCATATATCTCCATCATGCAGGGCACTGCAGGTATGAGTCAACAGGACAGACACTGTCCTTGCCCATTGGGAAAAGTGTCTATCACTAAATCCTCACAGCAGCTATCTCCGTTTTACAGGTGAAGGTTCAGGCTCAGCCTAGCTAAGTAACCCATGCAAGGTCACACAGCTGCTAATTGAGGGCCAGGATGTGAATCAAGGTCTGCTCATAACCACTAGACAATTACTCAGTACTATAAAACTGGAAAGAGATTGTGGAAGTTGTTTTTTAAATTCTTTTTCCATCCTTCTGTTTGTTTTTTTGGGGGCAAGATCTTTTTAAAAGGTAAGATAGTTTTGCCTAAAGGTAGCAACACTGTAGTATTTACTTTCTGGGAGTATAGTTACTCAAGTACAAATATATTAAAAGACAAATATGTGAACATAATTTGACATACAGAAATGAATTTCATTCAATAATATCATCAAGCATTAAACAAAAGCCACTAAATTTACCTAAAAATCACCTAAATCTAACTCAACTTCTGAGAATCCAACTTCCTACATAATGCCAGGCCAATGATTCTTTTTGTATACCACAGATTATTTTCTTGAAAAACACCTTCTCTGGGCACCCACAGAACATCTGCCACAACTCCATGACCTAGTTCAGGTTCCTGCTCCAACCTATCTTTGTGGCTTTTTGCAGTTTTCATCTGCTAGTTTCATACTTCTGCACCTTTGCTCACTTGGCCATATTTCCAAGTCTCAGTTCTAACAGTACTCCCATGGTGCCTTTCCTGGTCTTTCTACCCACCCCTGGTAGAAAAGAATTCCTCCCTGTGCCTCAGTGTGCCCTACACAGACTTTCATTGTAGCATCTGCAACATTTTATTGCTAAGTTGACTTTACTTCACCTGGACTGTAATGCCTTTGTGGGCAGAACTGATTTTCTTTCTTTTGAATGGAAATAGGTGCCAGACATTGGCACCTAATAGGTCCTGAATGAATGTTTTTTTTTTCAATTATTGTATGTTTGTAAATTGTATTGCTATTCCTGACCTGTCTAGTATAAGTGGGTTCATATAAACCAGTCTTTCTCAAAGTTTGGCCCTCAGACTCTCTGCACCTGAATTAGATACTTACTTAAAAAGGCAGATTCTTATACCTCATCCCAGATATAACAAGTCAAAACCTTCAGCAATTTTGGGTGAATACAGCCTAGGTACAGGAAGACAAATGGTTACTACATGCACTGGCAAGACAGCTAGGTGTCTGGCCCTATCTATGTCTCTAAGTAGCTATGGAAGTTGAACTTCAATTTTTCTCATCTTAAGTCAAATTTCTAGAGATCATCCCTTTCACTTACAAAAAAACTCTAGACAGTGTTGGTCCTGATTCTTTGATAGTATACACATATAAATCCAAATGACATGGAAAAGGCTGGCATGGCCTTATAGTAAGCTTACAGAAAATTTATAGGGCCCAGTTTTTTTGGTCAAGAGGCATGTTGTCATGGAAAATGCACTGGCTTGGGACCAAGATAGCCCAGGGTCTTAGCTGTATGAATTTAGGTGGCATAAATTCTCACCTCACTTTCCCCAAAGGGATAGCAAGCCCTTAACAGCACTCTGAGAATCAAGAATGGTGGCACACAGCAGTTTGTCAAACCTAGTTCCCTCTCTGTCTTTTCTCTTCCTACTTTCACCCTAGTAGTTTCCTTTCTTTTCCAAGTATTTATTTGCTTTACTTCCACAGAAGGAAGGTGCTATGTTATTAGAGACTTCGAAAGTTGTTAGAGGTAGAAAAAAACTTCAGGGTATAACCTAAAAACATCAGGAGAAAAAAAAATACCTTCAAAAGCCACACATGAAGTATAGTAACAGTCAGAAGCAGGTTTTAGTTTCTCAGTTCCAAAACTGGAAATTCTGCTTATTTACTAGCCGATTAACTAGGGCAATTTACTATTTAAACCTCACTTTTAATAGTAAAATAGGAATAATAGTACTTCTCAGATTTTCTTTTAATATGGTGCTTATACATGTGTGTACCAAGTGCCATGTACCAAGCTGTACCAGATATTAACTCATTTAATCTTCTTAACAACTCTGATCCTAGGTACTACATTACCCCTACTTTATAAAAGTGGAAAATGAGATACAGAGAATGTACCACCAATAACCAGAGGAGACAGGATTCAAACCTAGGCAACCTGGCACTGCAATCCAAGTTCTTAGCCACGGTGCTATGGTGTCTCTCAATGTTGCACAAGTTAGTTTTAAAAAAGTTCCATAAGCACTCAGTGAGACGTAGTCATTACACAAAGAGCAGTTAGCCTATGGTGTCTAATCATCTATTGCACTATTGATATGTAAATGATTAACCTAGGTATCACCCAGGCATCTTTGTTTAATTTGTAACTGCAGCTGAATTAATTATATTCAGCTCATTCTGAGTTTATATTTGATGCAATTAAATATATTCCATGAAAATGAGATACTTGGTATCTAATAAAGAACATTATGGTCAGGTGCGGTAGCTCACGCCTGTAATCCTAGCACTCTGGGAGGCCGAGGTGGGTGAATCACTTGAAGTCAGGAGTTCAAGACCAGCCTGGGTAACATGGTGAAACCTCCCGTCTCTACTAATACAAAAGTTAAGCCAGGCGCAGTGGCTTACACCTGTAATCCCAGCACTTTGGGAGGCTGAGGCGGGCAAATCACGAGATTGGGAGTTTGAGACCAGCCTGGCCAACATAGTGAATCCCTGACTCTACTAAAAACACAAAAAATTAGCTGGGCATAGTGGTGGGTGCCTGTAATCCCAGCTACTCAGGAGGCCTAAACCCAGGAGGTGGAGGTTGCAGTGGGCCAAGATCGTGCCACTGCACTCCAGCCCTGGTGACAGAGTGAGACTCCATTCCAAAAAAAAATATATATGTGTGTGTGTGTGTGTGTGTGTGTGTGTGTGTGTGTATACACACAAAAAAAAATTAGCCGGCAGTGGTGGTACATGCCTGTAGTCCCAGACACTCAGGAGGCTGAGGCAGGAGAATCACTTGAACCCAGGGCCGGGACCGGGGCAGGGAGGGGTGGAAGTTGTAGTGAGCCAAGATTGTGCCACTGCACTACAGCCAGGGTGACAGGGTGGAATTCTGTCTTGGAAAAAAAAAAAAAATTACTGATCAACAGGAAATAAACACAAGCCTCCATAAACACTTCAATGGCAGATGTGGACTCGCAACCCAAAACTCATGCAGCTGGTGCACATATGATCACATTCTCTACCAAAATCTCTGGATGCCCCTCCTTTTTATTGAGAGAAAACTGATTAAAGAAAAGACTTCTTTTGGGAAGCAGTATAGTACAGTGGTTAGCAGCATGGATATTGCAGTTAGGCTTTAATTTGAATCCTAGCTTTCCAGATACAAGTTGTGTGAAAAATTTACTCAAATTCTACATCTCAGTAGCCACGCTGGTACCATCTTCCGGCAGTCATGGTTAGGATTAAATGAGAATAGATGGTTAAGTGATAAGCACAGTGTCCAGCACACAGGAAGCATAAAAGTCACTATTTTAACTCTGTTAATATTTTATTCTAATAATATCATCCCTTTTCTGAATATCTGTTTAATGAAAAGTTGTTCACATTACAAATTTTGTTTCTATTCTAAGAAAGATACACAGAAGTGATGTTCCTTGTATCACTATTTCAGTCATATTGTTTCAAGAATGCATTAGTATATAAAGTCTTTTTACATGCATTAACTTTATCCTCTACCTGAAAAGTAGATGTAACCACTCCCCCATTTTATGGGTTGGCAAACACAAGCTCAAAGAGGACAAATGACTGACCCAAGATCAAAGTTATCAAGTGCCAAAATTCAGTCCAGGCCTTCTAACCTTAGATTCTTCCCACCATATTTTAACTACTAGAGAGAAATAAATATCTCCTTTAAATGGCCTTATTGTCCAGAATATCCTAAAGAACTCCACATTTACTGGCTGGCAATGGCATTCTACTGTGAGCAAGAGCCTTTTCCTTCTCCCCCATTCATCATCAGCATGGATTCCTGTTTTTCTCCCAGTGGTCTGTAATTCACTTTTGTCCTTAATTATTCTGTTGATCAAATTGTCTCAGATTTGTCACAAGCTGGCCTCTGGGTCCTTGTGACATGCTCCCATCAGTTTTCTCTTAAATAACATTTTAAGATTAGCTATTATTTTTCCTATTTAAAAGCTGTAAGTTATATGTGAATAGACATTCATCCACAACTTTTCTCCCAAGTTGATCATCTTACTTAAATATCTGTCAAGCACACCACCATACCCTGGGGTAAACTTCTCAGGTGCTCAAAGAAAGGTATTGTCACACACAAAAAATACTGCAAAATCTGCTACAAAGCTAGCTAGCTAGAACTGATAGGGAAACTACAGGGAAACAAAGGCAAAAACATATAAGGCAATTTCACTCTGTTATTTATATGTTTATTTTTAGTTTACAATAAGCTGTCCAAATACACTTTATAAAATCACTCTTCTTTTACTTTATTCTCACTGAACATCCCAGACAGGCCACTGGGCAATTAGTCCAAGTGAAGGTGATGTGCGACCACATAAGCCAGACCACGCCAGGCCACAATTTAGATAAAAAATGGCTTTTCTCATGCGAAAGAATAAAGAACTAAGAAGGGCAGCATCTCTTGGGCAGCTGTTTTAGAACCAGGGTAGTGATATAGCAGAATATAAACCTGACCTTCCATTTTTAAAACCTGCTAAGATTCCAGAGCATGAACATTTAGAGAACTGGAGGAAAATTGCCAAACACTCCTTTGTTGACCTAAATCTTGATTTAAGCCACAGAACGTGTTTCCAACACCCTAGATCTTTTATCAAGGAAATTACATTTACCTCTAGTTACATAGTTTTATGTGGAGCAGACCTGCAATTGAGTATTATGGTCAGGCTTCAGTGCTAGAGAAATCCTGTTGAGGACTGAGGGCCATGATAATTAGAAAAGTGGAGTGGGTAAGCAGCAAGTGATTATTTCTCCATCTCCCATACACGGGGAGGCCTGGCCCAGCTCAGCCCCACTCAGACCAACCCAAACCAGCCCAGCCCAAACCCAGGGGAAACGAGTCTGCATGCAGACATTCAAACTAGATTCAGCACCAAACAACTACACCAATCCCCAGCCAAACTGGCAAATTAACAAAATGTGGGGGTTTTAGCTCTACTATTCTGCAAGCCCTCTTAGATTTTTACCACAGTGCTCATGGTATCCACCCTACAGCTGCTCCAAATCCTCCAGCTCTGCTTCTTCAAAACAAATAAACCCTTGTTGCTTCCCCATCTCCTCCCCAAACAAATCTCATTTTTCCAAATATCAGGGCAGAGGTTTGATGATCTGGCTAATTCATGCTTATTAGTCATGATGCTTAGTCTTTCTGAGAGTATGTTCATTTTAAGGGGAAAATGGCAAGGGGATAGAACATATATTTGACAGAAAGCAGTCTCTGGTCTGTTCTCTGGCCTTTTGATATCTAGCACCAAAGAGGCTGAAAGTAAAACCAAATTAATCAGCCTGAGATCATTACATAAGCCGACCATCCTCTTCTATTTCTCTCCTTTTTCCAAGTATCCAGCAAGGCCACGGGGCACTCCCACTTGGGGCAAATCACCTGTGACTCCTCCTAAACTCAACCAATATAAAACTTACTCAAACCTCCAAGAAATCATTGTTTCAGGATGATCCACATGTGGGAATAATAAGCCAAAAAGCACAATTCAGAAGGTCTTAATTATTATTTCACCCAAAGCTAGTCTTGGAAATATTAGCCTGTTTTTTTTCTTTTAATTTAAAATATTATGACAAATGTTTTTCTATGGTTTTCAAAATTGCTGTTTTTCTTCAGCCACTTTTTTTTTTTCCGTTTTCTTTTTAACAGCTGCTGGCTGGCTGGTGTTCTTTCTGCTCTATGAACTAGCAATGGAGGGTGGAAGACAGCTGCACTTTAAATGAATCTGAAAGATCTGAAAATATCTTCTCTTGGCCACCTAATATTGCAGAAATAGAATAAGAAGAAAAATAATAAAGCAGAAGATAAACATCAGGAAAGCAAAAGTATGAGAAAGGTACTTTGTGTGATCTATACACTACTGTCTTAAAATTTCAAATTAAAGTAGATTTGGCGATAGAAAAATTCTGCCCAGAAACAAATCACATTGTAGTTGTCTAGATGTCTGCTTCCATCGATGTATAACAATTTATATACTTTTACAGTTTATGTAAAAGTAACATACAGTAATGGCTGAAACTGTATCTATTCATCAATAACCCAAAACAAATGCCACAAACAATGCATTTAAGAACAGTTGCTCAGAAAAGAAAAAAAAATTAAAATAAGCTTCACATTTTGCCTAGGATTTA
Source organism: Symphalangus syndactylus (assembly GCF_028878055.3). Lineage (NCBI taxonomy): Eukaryota > Metazoa > Chordata > Mammalia > Primates > Hylobatidae > Symphalangus > Symphalangus syndactylus. The sequence goes on along the minus strand of NC_072426.2, from coordinate 118,821,348 downwards.
ACACTGGAATCCACTAAAAGATCTGGGTATAAAATCCTACTCATGACTATATTATTTCGTCTGTTTCTAGTAATATTATAGATGAAAACGATAAAATTATCAACCATAAGCCAATGCCAATGATAAAATCCTGGAAAGCATTCACTGTCTTATCTCCATGTCCACTTGGCTGTGTGGATAGAAATCTTAGTGACCTTGTGCTTTTTCAAAAAAGAACTTCCAGACTGAGCACGGTAGCTCATGCCTGTAATCCTAGAACTTTGAGAAGCTCAGGTGGGAGGATCCCTTTAAGTCAGGAGTTTGAGGCTGCAGTGAGCTATGACTGTGCCACTGCACTCCAGCCTGGGCAACAGGGCCAGATCTTGTCTCAAAAAACCAAACCAAAACAAAAAGCCCAAAAAGAACTTCCATGTAGACTGAAGAATGAAACCCTGAGAGGACTGTGGAAGAGCAACTGCAAAAGCCAGGGGGCACTCACCCCACCCTAAGGCACCCCTCCTGCCAGAGGCCTCTGCAACCGCCTCAGTGGCTCTGCCCGGAACCCAACCTTCAAGCGCAAAAGCTGATTTGTATCTCCTAACTCTTAAAACTTTCTTCATCTCCAAGCTATTAATACATACACCTCTCCCCCACACCAAAATTATTATGAGAAACATGCAAACTAGGATTACAAACATATAATAACTATACATAGTTATTTTTGTTTATAGTTATACAAATATACATAGTATATTTGTATTATAGTAACTCCTATGGAACACCTTTGTGCTAGTTTTTCTCAGTCTTGATCTTTCATTGTGTTTTCCCTGGTCTATTTTATTAGTAATTCTTTTCTATTTTATTGTATGTCCACCTGTAAACTGATTTAAGTCCTTTCTGCACTGAAACATACACATATATCCCATCACCACAGATTGCAACACCATGTGTTACATGTGTCAGAGTGAGCAAGCTTTTCTGTGGTGACTCCTGGGTGTGTAAGAGTTAGCTGCAGCCTCTATCCAGTGTGTAAGAGTTAGTCGCAGTCTCTATCCACACCTTTATTCAATTTAGCATACAGTGCTGTAATTACATGCTAACCTTCTGGGGCAGGCACAGTTCCTGAGGAGTTAGTTTATCATGTGCTTTAAATGTCTGAATAAAAAGAAATTTAGACATGCAGGAACAAAAGGCATAATGCCTTATTTTAATTTTTATAGTTAATATTATTGCTAATTAATCCCAAATATTTAAAAACTTAAAAAAAACTTCAACTAGACTTTTTGTTACCACAGACATGTCATATAAAAACACATTCACAGCCGGGCACGGTGGCTTACGCCTGTAATCCCAGCACTTTGGGAGGCTGAGGCGGGCAGATCACAAGGTCAGGAGTTCGAGACCAGCCTGGCCAAATGGAGAAATCCCATCTCTACTAAAAATACAAAAATTAGCTGGGCATGGTGGTGGGCGTCTGTAATCCCAGCTACTCAGGAGGCTGAGGCAGGAGAATCATTTGAACCCGGGAGGCAGAGGTTGCAGTGAGCCGAGATCATGCCATTGCACTCCAGCCTGGGTGACAGGGCGAGACTCCATCTCAAATTAAAAAAAAACAACAAAACAAAACAACATATTCACAATGTGGTGAAGCAAGACATTTTTTAAAGATTTCCATTTGTTTTTTTGGAGACAGAGTTTCGCTTTTGTTGCCCAGGATGGAGTGCAATGACACGATCTTGGTGCAATGACACAACCTCCACCTTCCAGGTTCAAGCGATTCTCCTGCCTCAGCCTCCGAGTAGCTGGGATTACAGGCCATGCACCACCATGTGGGCTAATTTTGTATTTTTAGTAGAGATGGGGTTTCTCCATGTTGGTCAGGCTGGTCTCAAACTCCCGACCTAAGGTGATCTGCCCGCCTCGGCCTCCCAAAGTGCTGGGATTACAGGTGTGAGCCACTGCACCCAGACTTTTTTTTTTTTTTTGAGAGAGAGTCTTGCTCTGTCGCCCTGGCTGGAGTGCAGTGGCGCGATCTCGGCTCACTGCAAGCTCTGCCTCCCAGGTTCACGCCACTCTCCTGCCTCAGCCTCCCGAGTAGCTGGGACTACAGGCGTCCCCCACCACGCCCGGTTAATTTTTTTGTATTTTTAGTAGAGACGGGGTTTCACCATGTTAGCCAGGATGGCCTCAATCTCCTGACCTTGTGATCCACCCTCCTCGGCCTCCCAAAGTGCTGGGATTACAGGGGTGAGCCAACACGCCTGGCCTGTTTTTTAAAAATATTAGTTTTATTACATTTCCACTTGTCTTTTTAATATTCTGTGTGACAAAATGAAAAGTGCACAAAGAGCACCAGTGAGAGCTGTGAGCTGAACTAGCTGCCTTTTTTTTTTTTTTTTAAAGAAAACCATTTGTTAAATCAAGGTAATTGTAGATTCACATGCAGTTTTAAGGATAACAGAGAAATCCTACTTACAGAATCAGAATATTACATACTATCACAGAATATTACAAAATTATCACAATCAAAATACTGACATTGATACAGTCAAGATACAGAAAATTTCCGTCACCCCAAGGATCCCTCACATTGCCCTTTTATGGCTACACCCACTCCCCCTCCCCTCTTACCTCTTCTCGGCCCCTGGTGAGAACTAATCTGTCCTCCATTTCTATAATTTTAAGACTTTCTCTTCAAGGTAAAATTTACCAGGACACAAATTACACAGTGACTGAGGCAGCCAAAGAGTGAAAACATGCATTCAGTCAACAGGTGAAGAGGATTTTACGTGAATTTTAAACAGCTGGCAGCCATCATGCTGAAAATGAAAGCACCTGGAAGCTAATGCCGTAAAGATCAAAACTGAAATCTCAGAATTTCAAGCTCAGATTTAATACGCCCTTTCAAGCTGATTAAGTTCAAAGTGCAGAAGATAATTTTCAAGAACCATGTGAAAAACCTTAAAAAAAAAAACAGGCCAATGGCAGGTAATCTCCATTAAGGTATTTTTAATAGCAGAAGATAGCAACTGAATGGTCTTCTCAATACCACAGTTAGATTGCTTGCTTAACCACTATCAGCATTTACTCTGGTAAGAAAAAATAAACCTTACATTTAATTCAACCACTAATAAGTAGCCCTGATTCTGAAGGCTAGTAAAAGTCCAAGTAAACAGTCCACCTGTTAATCATCAGCAGGGACATAGTCTTCAGAAGCTCCACGAACTTTCTCTTTCCTGTAAGTATTCACATATTTGCAGAAAAAGAAATTCCTAACATTTTCTACTTTCCCAAAGATCTATTTTTCAGCAATGGTCAAAGTAGCAAATTTCAACAAAAGGAAGGTTTTTCTCCTTGCACACTTGTCATTGTTAACTATAATAAATACAAGTTGTAGCAAAGTGTTTTCATAAGTTTTTCCCCACTACCATTTTTTTACAGTTTTATTTATAAGAAAATAAATGGCATAGGTTAAGGAAAAACAACAATTACTCCAGTCCGTAATATTACTTTTGTCAAAGAGATAGAGATAGTACACTCTAAAGAACAATTCCAAAACTCGCACTGAGCTGAATAACAAAAGCATAGACTTCTCCCCAACTTCTCCACCCACTTAAAGACAATTTATCCCATCTTGTCAGATGGCTAATCTTAATGAATATCAGAAGGAAAACTCTGGAAAGAGCAATTTTCTATCTGCATCCAAACATGCAAAATTAAAAATGATGGAAGATTTAAAAGACTAGCTCATTAGCATCTCTTCTGAATTCAAGACAACTTCATCCAGACAATCGGACTTGATGACTTGCCTGGATACCTTAAACCAGTGGTTCTCAAACTTTTGCAGTTATCAGTTTCACTTGGAGAACTTGTTACAACACAGATGTCTGTCCCCATCTCCAGAGTCTGATTCAGTATTGTAGGTCTGTGGAAGGGTTTAAGAATTTGCATTTCTACACATTCATCCACTGAAGAGCACTTAGGTTAATTTCATACCTTGGCTATTGTAAATAATGCCACAGTGAACTTAGTAGTGCAGACATCTCTTTGACACACTGATTTGACCTCCTTTGGACATATACCCAGTTGTGAGAATGCTGGATCATATGGTAGTTCTATTTTTAATTTTTTGAGGAACCTCCATACTGTCTCCCAAAATGACTGTCCCCTTTCTCTACATCCTGGCCAACACTTGATATATTTTATCTTTTTGATAACAGCCATTCTAACAGGTGAAAGGTATATCTTACTGCAGTTTTTGCATTTCCCCGATGATTACTTATGTTGAACATTTTTTTCAAATTAAATACTATTCAGCCTTAAAAAAGGACATTGTCACTTGTGACACCTGGCGGACATTATTGTTAAGTGAAATAAGCCAGGCACAGAAAGACGAATACTGCACAATCCCACTTACATGTGGAATCTAAAATAGTCAGATTCATAAAACTAGAGTGTAGAATTAGAATGGTGGTTACCAGGGGCTACATGGAGGGGTGAACATGGAAACAGGAAATGCTGGTCAAAGGGTACAAACCTTAAGCTAGGAGTAGTAAGTTTTGGTGATCTATTGCACAGCATGGTGACTATAGTTAATAATACATTGTATATTTCTAAATTGCTAAAAAAGTGGGTTTTTTTTTTTTTTGAGACAGGGTCTCTCTCTTACCCAGGCTGGAGTGCAGCGACATGATGATAGCTCACCACAGGTTTGGCCTCCTAGGCTCAAGTGATCCTCCTGACTTAGCTTCTGAATAGGTAGGACTATAGGCACATGCCACCATGCCTCGCTAATTTAAAAAAAAAAAAATTTAAGACGGGGTCTTGCTATGTTGCCTAGGCTAGGAGTGGATTTTAAATGTACTCACCAAAAAGAAATTGGTATGGTGAAAAAAAAAAAGGTTCAGCTGGGCTTGGTGGCTCACGCCTGTAATTCCAGCACTTTGGGAGGCCAAGGCAGGTGGATCACCTGAGGTCAGGAGTTCGAGACCAGCGTGGCCAACATGGTAAAACCCCGTCTTTACTAAAAATACAAAAATTAGCTGGGCGTGGTGATGCACGTCTGTAATCCCAGCTACTCGGGAGGCTGAGGCAGGAGAATCTCTTGATCCTGGGAGGCGGAGGTTGCAGTGAGCCGAGATTGTGCCACTGCACTCCAGCCTGGGCAACAGAGCGAGACTCTACCTCAAAAAACAAACAAACAAACAAACAAACAAAGAGTTCAGAGAATAGGCAGTTAAAAAAAGAAAAAAAAAAAGAAGCAAATATGCATGGGAGGTGACAGGTATGTTAATTAGCCTCATTTGATCATTCCACAATGTATACATGTACCAAAACATAACACTGTACTCCACAAATATATACAATTATTTGTCAATTTTAAAATAATAATTAGCTTTTCTAACAAGTTCCAAGGTGGTGCTGATGCTACTAATCTGTGGACGACACTTTGAAAACCACTACTCTAAACCTAAATATTCTCAATTTTTGAGTTTTTTTTTCAAGTCATTGAGACCTCAGCAGAAAACACCAAGTTTGGGAGACTTAAATTTGTTAAACTGCTAAACTGTTCTTTGAGATACTTCATCAGAGGTAAAATAATGACAAAGTTCAAAATAATTCAGTGTTGAGCTGTGTATATGTGCAGCTTAGAATTCCAGACCCCCTTTTTCTGATTTCACAGAAACAATACCCAGGTGTACTCTGTACAGCTTTATAGAGGGCTTCACTTCTGGCAGTGTGAGGGGCTAAGTCCCCTTGCACTTTTTTTTTTTTTTTTTTTTGAGATGGAGTTTCACTCTTGACCCCAGGCTGGAGTCCAATGGCATGATCTCGGCTCACTACAACCTGTGCCTCTCAGGTTCAAATGATTTTCCTGCCTCAGCCTCCCGAGTAGCTGGGATTACAGGTGCCCCCCACCTCGCCAGGCTTATTTTTGTATTTTTAGTAGAGATGGGGTTTTACTATGTTGCATTTTTTTTTTAAAAATTACGTTCTAGCCACTGCCCAGGCTAGAACGTAATGGCTATTTACAGGCACGATCATAGTGTGCTGCAGCCTTCAACTCTGGGGTTCAAGTGATCCTCCCACCTCAGCCTCCTGAGTAGCTGAGACTACAGGCATGTACCACCACATCTGGCTGCCTCTTGCACTTTGATTTAGTAGAGTTTCTCTTCAGAAGGTACAGGGACTGCTTCATAGTGGTCTCTGGAAAAAGTCCTTTGTTCCAATTCCCACATCAGTCACTTCATAATGTGAAAAATATACACAAAATCTTGGTATGTTCAAATGAAATAGATCTTAGCCTCACCCTCCATGTTTTCCAGAATTGTTCTATTCTATCCATGACTCACAAGACTCCTGGGTAAAGGAGAGGCTGAAATGGCATTTGTGGAGTCTCAAAATGCCTATGTAAGCCAGTTTTCCACCTCTTCCCCATTATTTTATTAGCGCATATGTTATTAAGAGTAACAAATTCATCTCAGTATTGGTTTTAACATTTCACCTTGTATCAGAGGTGTAATAGCCATAAAATGACCAAAGAAGGGAAGAAGATGGTCAAAAGGTATAGACAAACTGAAAATTCAGCTCTAAAAAAATGGCCAAATGACAATATTAAATTAAAAATCAGCATTACCATTTAACAGCAAAAATTTATCAAATTATGCTTGTTGCTAAATATGGAGATGTTAATAATACACATAGTCCCTGCCCTCATGGAGCTTTATTTACTATCTTGCAGAGAAGACCAACAGAACAATCATTACAAGTGTGAAGAATGTTCTAAAGAAATTCAGGTTGCTATGGGAAATGAAACCTAACCTCCCCAAGAGGAGTAGGGAGATATGTGTGAAGAAGGAGGTATCAAGAAAGGTTTCCCAAAGAAACTGACCTCCATCACACAATTACTTAGTTTATTAAGTAATGACCATGTGCTAGACACGAACGATAAATAAGAGTGGGCTAGGCAAAGAGGGAGGAGAAACAGGTACAGATAGAGGAAACGTGCGTGAAATGTTTCCAGAGAACTCAAGCACACAAAGCATGCAAGAGTACAAAGGAAGTTGGAAAGGGAGGCAAGGACCAGAATGTGCAGACCTCTCTAGAGGACTTCTCAACAGTAGGGAAAAGCAGGACAACAAGAGGATCATGTCTGCATCTTAAAAAATCCCTTTCTGTAGACAATGGACTGAAGGGGGCGACCAGTCAGGAGGCAGTTGCCGCATTGTAAGATGAAATGCTGGAAGGTTAGCACAGGGTGAGGGGGAGTATGGATGGAGAAGACATATTCATAGTGTTTTTTAAATAGTGAATTTTGGCTTTCATGTCAAACACCTCTATTTTCTAGTTCTAACACAGGGCACTTAATTTGTAGGGGCCTCAGTTTCATCACATATGGAGTAGAATTAAAATCTTCCCTATGTATTAATACTTTTTAAGGTTACTACGAGGATCAAAAAAATCATGTGCCTAAATAATATTGCTGGTACATATTACTTATCTACTACATTTTACTCTCCAAAACTCTTAGCTCCATTTCCATTTCTGGCTAGAAGAGGGACATGTACCTCTGTGCTGGGTTTAGAAAAAAGAACACTGCATCACAGCTGATATAACAAGCAATAAAGAATGTCTATATTGGAACTGGTAAGGAGAATTCAGCACAGTTGTAGAAAAAAGGCAATGCTCTCTTAGCCAAGAGCAACTGTAACAAAATGTTAACTTTTAAAAGGATACAATAAAAACCAGTTATCTAGAAATAAATCTAACATGTGCAGGAGCTGTATGGAGAAACTTAGAAGTGCACTAAATAATATTATGCTCAAGAGCATACTATGCCAATCTTCCCCAAATGAAATCAATGAAATTCCAATAAATTCCCAAAGTATTTTTCACAGGACTTAACAATGTAATCCTAAAGTATATAACCTAGAAATCACAAAAACGTAATGTTGGATGAACATAAACAAGTTGTACAAAGAAACTCCAATATTATGTAACATTTTTAAATATATAAAATATTACGTATTGTCATGGACTCATACGTATGTAGTAACAGTATAAAAACATGCATGAGAATGATAAGCGTCAGATTCAGAACAGTCATTACCAAAGGGAGCAGAATCAGAGGAGCAAAAACAGGGGTTCCAGTTTACACGTAATCTTTTATTTCTTAAAATGAGTAGTGGATACAAAGATGTTTGTTATACTATTGGTCTTTAAAATCTTTTTTTTAAAATATGTCTTAAATATTCCACAAAAATACAGAATGCCTTTTATTTGAAAACCATGTTATTACATGATCTAGTTTAGTAATTCCCAAACACCAATCCAATAGCTACATCAGTAACACCTGAAGTACTTGTTAGAAACAAAGATTACCAGGCTATCCCAGGATCAGGATTTCTGGGAGGAGAGCCACGTGATTCTAATATAGAGCCTTAGTAACCCAGGAACTATTAACAGCCAATCCATCAACAAAATTGGTCCCAATCGACAATGAGACATTTAAGTGCTTGAATATCTAATCACTTTCCAATGATCCAACTGTCTAGAATGTAGATTCTAACTTGAGGGCAAAACCGTACAAATTTTAAAATACATCCTTTACTGTACCCTCCCAAAAGACTATACATGTAAAAACTGGGTATATTTTATTAAGTAATAGTATCAAATGATTCCATAGAAGGATATAATTCCTTCATATTCACCACAGGAAATATGCCACAGCAAAATTCCACCAGAGATGATAAAAGGTGCTGTTCTTAAGTTCAAAATGGTTTAAGTCACTGGCAACTACCCTCATGATGTATTTCCCTCAAGCATATAGAAAACAATAATGCATTTCTTTCCTAATTTTCTTCCCTTAGAATACAATTCATAGCTAACTTTATCTAGAGAAATGCAGAGAACCATGAGAGACATAAAAAATAAATTTAGAAAGAAAACAATTTATTAAAAATTAGGGGTATTAGTACTGCAATGACAATTGTCATAGCCTGCTCCCAAGACATAATGTTGACTAGAGATGACTATGCTGTTAAAATGTATGAAACACTCAAGGGCCTTCTCTCTTGCATTCACACAGACACACACACACAGTTTCCCCTAATATTTTTAAATTACAACTAAAAACAAGGAAAGGGATTATTTTGATGTTCTAAACAACACAAATCCAGTACTGGGCACACAAAGCACATCAACATAAAATAACTCACTTACCAGGGCTTTCTACTCGCTTATAGTGGTAGGGATTGATGCAGACCTCCTTCTGCTTGGAACCAAAAGGAAACTCACAGCATTCCAGTGGTTTTAGTTCATGGTGGCTCTGAAGATCGGGCCAGCGCCACACACGGCAGTAAATGACATGAGGCAGTCCCTTCCGGTGGGAGACTTGCAGCCTGCCATCCAGAGAGCGGGGAATGGTGACACAGTTACTCGGTTGCCCTGGGCAGCTCAAAGCCTTTTCCAGTTCCTCCATAGCACCTTTCTTTTTCTTCAGTTTTTTCACCAAAGCATCAACAGCTTTCTCTGCCCATTTTTCTTCTTCATCGCCCTGTTTCCACCCAAGAAGTCTCTTCACAGCTGGACTTGTAAAGGAAAATAAACTTGTCACATTCATAATGACAGCACTAGTTATACTCCTTGGATATGGTGAAATAAAGCCGTCTCCAAATGCAAAAGGACAGCAGAAGAGATTTATTTACAGAGAAGTCTCTTTAACTTCTTAGTCTGAAGTCCAGAAAAGTAGAAATTACCATTCCTAATGTTTAAAAAAGTAACCCAGTCAGCACCTACAAAAGAAAAAAAGAATGGTTAGAATCATCTTTACCATACAACCAAATTTATTAATCACCATGTGCTAGGTACTATTTTAAGTGCTTTTATGTGATACAGTATGCTGTGGACTGAATTGTGATCCCTAAAATTCATATGCGGAAGCCCTAACTCTCAGTATGACTATATTAGGAGATGGAGCCTCTAAGAAAATAATTAAAGTTAAATAAGGTCATCAGGGTGGGGCCCTAATCTGATAGGACTGGTGGTCTTAAGATTGCTATCTCCCTCCTCCAGCCTCTATGCACACACACTGAGGGTACTGCAAGGAGGCAATCATCTGTAAGCCAGGAAGAGAGCCCTTACCAGAGCCTGTATTGTCCAGAACCTTGATCTTGGACTTTCCAGACTCCAGAACAAAGAGAAAATCTATTTGTTATTTAAGCCACCCAGTCTATGATATTTTATTATGGCAACCAAAGCAGAATATATAGCATTTAATGCTTTTCACAATCCTTTGAGTTAGGCAATACAACTGCTGCCACTTTACAGATGAGTAAACTGAGAAGCAGTTTAAAAAGTAAGCCACTGTTAGCAAAAGCTCTGGGATAATAGCAACAAAGTTAAAAAGTCCAAGTTCTCAAAAGATACTGTAATATTTTAGATTCATTTATAACTTCTAAAAATATATTTCAAAACACCTCAATCAACAAAAACTGAAAGCAACAGGGAGAAAAAAAAATATTAGTCTAATATCTGTTTTTTGGTTTGTTCTACAAATATTTCTTAGGCTAAAAGAAAATTCCTATTATATAAATGTAGTAATATTTTAGGGTATTTCTTCAGTGAACAAGCCTGTGTCTATGGGCTACAGGGCAAATAGGATAGGAAATACATCTCTTGCTTTAAAAATTCTGCTATTTATTGACATAAAAGCAATAAAGCACATGGACACATACTGTACCAAATTCTTTAGCCAAGTTGCCTCATTTAAACTTTCTATTTACTCTTTAGCACATGAAAACATAAAATGTGAAAAAGGTTAAGGAGGTTAACTTTGTACAAACCCTGGCTAAACTGGAGTAGCACCTATCAGACCAACCTCCTTCCAAACAAACAAGCCAGAAAACAAACAAAAGCCCAGCTTTTTAAAGGCATCAAAGAGGAACCAAGGCACTCAGGACTTGAGGGGGCCAAGATCCTGGAGAGAAGGGAAATGCAATGAAGTGAGCTGAATATTCGTCACCACTCTTTCTTTCCAGGGATTTGCCAATAGCTATGCTATGAGCAGCAAAAGGTCTAGGAGCCAAGCAGAAAGAGGTAACTAAGAGGCTAAAAACTAAGCAGAGCTTCTAGTAGACTCATAGTGCTGAGGAACCCCAAAATAACAACACAACAACAAATGGAGTTGAGGGCCTGCTGCGGAGAAACCCTGGTAAATAGTCTAGGCTTTCAATGGAATCTCCTGGAGGAATATGCCCCAGTCTAAGGGCAAAAATGAAACGGATCAGTCTTTACAACCAACCTAGAATCATCTTAATCCTAGCCTTGGTCTAGGTGATGGGTATTGCTCTCTAACAGCTTGCCAGAAGAAAAACAAATTCTCTATAGAGGAAGACAACATCAACCTTAGCCACTACAATTTTAAATTCACAGCATATAGCAATGAACCAAAAGTTATCAAGCATACCAAGAAACAGGACCAAATGACCAAAACAAAACAGAATAGAAACAGACCTAAGGGGTGACCCAGGTAATGGAGTTACCAGAAACAGACTTTAAAGTATTAATGATTACTACTTAATATGTCAAGGAAAGAGAAGACAAGGTTGAAGATTTTAACAGAGAACTGGAATCTATAAAGAAGAATGAAATAAAAATTCTAGAACTGAAAAATATAACTAATAAGACTTTAAATAGGATGAACTTAACAATAGGTTAGATATAGTAGAATAAAAGATTAGTGAGCAGGAAGATTGGTAAAAAATGCTCATACTAATGCAGAGAGAGGGAAAAAATGAAAAATAAAGAACTGAGGAGACATAATGGCTCTAGTGAAAGGTCTAGCACTGCGTAAGTAGAGTTTTAAAAGAAAAGAAGAAAGACTAACAGAGCAATATTTTTAGATACTAGCCAAGGATTTTTCCAAAACTGTCAATAGACATCTAACCATACATTCATGAAGCCCTACACCTTCCAAGGATACATACAGAGAAATCCACAAATTTCAATGTGTCATATTACAGTAACATTCCTGAAAACCTAAGACAAAACTCTTTAAAAAGGCACATTACCTTCAAGTAAGTACAATCAGGTTGACAGCTGACATTTCAGCATAAACAATGGAAACCAGAAGACAATGAAATGACATCGTTAGTACCAAATGTAAATAGCTGGTAGCTTAAAATTCTACACTTAGAGGAAAAACACATTCAAAAAATGATTGTGAAATAATGATGCTTTCCAACAATCAAAATCTGAGAGAAGTGGTTTACAGCAGATTGTCACTAAAAGAAATACTAACAGGAATTCTTCAGGCAGAAGGAAAAAGACTCTAGAAATAAGCAAAGAACTGCAGGAAATGAGGAAGAGCTCCTGAAGGTGAAATAAGGGTAAGTTTAAATGAATACTGACTTCACAAAACAACAATAGGAATGTCTTGTGATGTTTAAAATATATGTACAATTAAAATGTATGGCAACATCAAAAAGACATATATGAAGTTAGCATTCTAAGGTCCTTGTGTTATCCAGGCCATGGTAAAGTATAATTTACTATTAGTATAATAAGTTATGAATTCATGTCATAATAAAGCAACAACTGAGAGAGTAAGTTACAAATTATAACAAGCTAATAGATGGGTTAAAAATATGCAATTAAAAAAATATATATGATTGGCCCAGTGTGGTGGATCATGCCTGTAATCCCAGCACTCTGGGAGGCCAAGGTAGGAGGATAGCTTGAGTTCCAGAGTAGCCTGGGCAGCACAGGAAGACCCTATCTCTACAAGAAGTAAAAATGTAGTCCAGCAAGGTGGCATATGTCTGTAGTCTCAGCCACTCAGGGGGCAGAGGCAGGAGGACTGCTTGAGCCTAGGAGTTATGATAGGCGTTATGATCGTGCCACTGCATTCCAACCTGAGTGACAGAGTGAGACCTGTCTCTAAAAATCAAATAAAAATTTTAAAAATGATTAATGCAAAACATATGAAAAGGAGACAACAGATGAGACAAACAAAATAGTAAGATTTAGATATAATCCCAAAGCATAAGCAATTACTTAAATATAAATGACTAAAATATGACAACTAAGAGTTGTGGGGAACACTAACTATATTGTACTTAAAAGAGACACACATTAAATATAAGAACACAATATTGAAAGCAAAAGAGTGGAAAAATATATACTATGCATATTCTACACCAAAAATTGGCATAGCTACCCATTCGGATAAAATAGACTTTAAAAATAAGAGGTATCACCAGAGATTTTTAAAGAAAAAAAAGAAAAAAAGGACATTTTATAGTGACGAGTTGAGCCACCATGTAGTTTTTAAATTCCAAATTTTATGTAAATAACAACAGCCTCAAATTCATAAAGCAAAAGACTAACAATTACAATGACAGGCAAACCCACAATCCTAGTGGGAGATTAACATAGTAAATGATAAACAAAAATCAATAGATACAGAAAAAAAGTGTTTAAAAACTTGATCCAATTCATATACATATTATCACAGCACTCAACAACTGTACAATTCATAACACTTTCAAATACACAAGGAATACTTACTGAAATTGACCATATAATGAACAACAAAGCAAATCTCAATCTGTATCAAAATACTAAAATCATATAGAATATATTCTTTGATTTTAGTATAACTAAGAAATCAATAAAAACACTGTTATTGAAAAGAACCAAACTTTAAAATAACCCAAGGGTCAAAGAAGAAATTATAGCGGAAATAGAAAATATTTCTAACGAATAATTGTAAAAATATCACATCAAAAATGCAGGATGTGGCTCAAAGCACAGAGGGAAATTTATAGTCTTCAATGCATGTATTAGAAAAGGAAAAAAGCTGAAAACTAACACTCTAATACCCACCAAAGATTTTTTAGAAGGAAAAATAAACCCAAAGAAAGTAGAAGAAAATGAAAGCAGAAATTTAAAGCATACTAAAGAAAACCTATAAAATCAAAGTTGATTCTTTGAAAATACTAATAAAATTGGATAAATCCCTAGCAAAACTGATAAATAAAAAAGAGAAGGCACAAATTACCAACAAATGGATTAGAATGCAGAAATCATTAGTGAGCCTCAGAAATTAAAAAATATAATTATTATAAATTGCTGTCACGGCAAACTGTGCATGTCTATAGCTACATTGTGATAATCTACACATCTGTCATCTTCACTACAGGAAACGATGTAGGACTCCAACTTATTATTTTCTTACCTTTGGAACTTGGCATAGTAGCTGGCACATAGCTGATTCTCACTAAATGCCTGATGAATAATTTAGCTCCCTGAAGAACTTAGAAAGCCAAATATGGAGCGTCAACTCTATTTGGGAGGCTACAGGGCGTCCGCTGTTTTCCTTTTTAAAGAGTTCATCCAAATTTACTAGTTTTTTTGAAGTTGGTATTATTTTCATTTAACATTAAAGGAAAGAGAAAACAAAACTATGCTATTATCAAAAGTCACACTTGGTCAGAGTGTACCTATTGATATAATAATTCCCTTTTACTAAAAGGTTAGTTTTGCAAAAGAACAAGAACTTTTTTCTAGGCTTCTAGGAACAATTTATAGAGGGAGTGTATTTCTTCATATTCTATATGTCCATCTCTTCTTCAAAAACAGCTTTTCAACATTTTAAGCAATAATTTTTAAACAGAATGGCTAAGTTTGTATCAAAATAACTTGGGGCTATTTTAAAATATGTAAGAAATACATTTAAACAAATACCCCCAAAATCACTTGGGCGTACTTATTTAAGGCAAGAGTGTTGGGTAATGTAGTATATAAGAACCACCATTTCAGATTTTTAACTATTCAAATCGACATTCATTCAACAAAGTTGTATTAAGCACCTGCTAAGTATGCCTAGCACAGTGCTAGACACAGGAGACACAGAGGCAAACATGTCTAACATACTGGAGGAGCTCACAATCCACTGGGAAAGCCAGCGTGTAAACAACTAACTCCCATAAAGCAAATTGCTAACCTGCATGCTAATTCTAAAGGACTTTGCTGAGATGTGTTATTAGGTGACCTTCCAGGGACTCAGTCAGAAGAAATACTACGATTATACCATTGCCCACGGGCACAAGAATAACCGAAGAGGAGGCCCATGTGCTGTGCATTTACCTACTATTAACTAACTCTAATATCATTGATAAAGGCTATAAAACAAGTATCAACAACACTCTGGTCTGAATATTTGTATCCCCTCCCTAAATTCACATGTTGAAATCCTAACCCCAAAGGTGATAGAATTAGAAGGTGAGCCCTTTGGGAGGTGATTAGGTCATGAGGATGGAGCTCCCATAAATGGAATTAGTGCCCTTATAAAAGAGATCCCAGAGACATCTCTCCTCCCTTCCACCATATGAGGTTACAGTGAGAAGAGGCCATCCAGGTACCTTGATCTTGGATTTCCCAGTTACTATAACTTTGAGAAGTAAATTTCTGTTGTTTATAAGCCACTTAGTCTATATGGTATTTTGTTATAGCGGCCTACAAACTAAGACAAACAATAATATATAAAAACAGAAAAGGAAAGAACAATTCTAGAGATTTCAGAACATTTTTTTCCAAGAGAAAACAGACTTAAAGGATAAGTAGAATTTTGCAAAACAATAGAGCAAACATTCTGTGTGTTCATTACTTGACAAACACTGTTCACTGCTGTTTATCTATTAACCAGTTTAATCTTGGCAACAATACCTTAGTATTTACTGTGAAGTAAATACTATCATTTTCTTTATTTTACATGTAAGGAAAATAAAATATAGAATAGTTAAGCATCTTGTCCAAAGTTATGTAGACAGCTATAAGTGGCAGAACCTGGATCTGAACCCATTTTGCCTGGCTCTAGAGCCAGAATTTTTAAACCACTTTTCCAAATGGCTTGTTCCAACAAACACATGATAGAAATGCTGGGGTTTAATCCAGCTGGAGATGATACAAGGCTGATATGAAGGAAGGGGCAAGACTGAAGAATCTTATCATATGGACAAGTGGAAGGTTTTAAATCTGAGAATTAACATGATTAGATCTACATTTTAGAAAGACAACTAAGGTAATATCTTCAATACAGAAAGATTTCTTCATACTGGGAGCAAAAAATAAAATAAAATAAAATAAAATAAAATAAAATAAAATAAAATAAAATAAAATAAAATAAAATTCTAAACCAAGGGCATCCAAACATTATAGAAGCCAGTTAGGTGGTAAATGTCTTGAGGCCACTCACAAAAATTAAAGTGAAAGGATCACAGCACTTTGCATATAAACATGCACAGACAAAACAAAATGCAGGCTGATGACTAATTTTTACCTGAGCTAAGCATTTTTTAATATTAATATACAAGTCAAACAGGTAGCCTACCTCATATGAGGAACTCAAATGAGTCCATGATACTATGGCCTTGGCAAGACAACTACTTTTTTTCTGCCCCTTTTTGTACTTCCTGCCTTAGTTTATGTCAAAGGCTAAGTGGCCTTATCAGTTTAAAGTGCAAAATAAAAACATGAGTCAGCAAACAGGGATTTCCTTCCCTCTTGTCCAAATATAAACATTTCACACTGACAAAAAAGTATTCATCTAGTAAAAAAAAAAAAAAAAGAACCCAGCAGCCTTAAAAATATTGAGATCTTTATTCCAGCAACTTTATCTTCAGAAATTTACTCTAAGGAAATATTCTGAACTGGAAAGGGAAATAGTTTTTGCACAAAGATTTTCATCAGAGCATTATTTATAATAGTGAAAAAAAGAGAAACATCTAATAATTGAAAAATAGCTAAGTAAACTGCATACATCTACTCAATGGAATATTATACAGACCTTAAAAATTATGTTCATAAAGACTACATAATAATTTGGGGAAAACTGTAAGCAGAACATAAAATGGTTGGTTATATGTACCATTAACAACTATGTAAATATATGAAAATATTAACCATGACTGGGTTTGGAAGATTAGTAATGTGTCTCTCTCCTCCTTTTCTAAACTTTTCATTCTTTAATGAAAAAATGTAACTTTCGATTTTTTTTAAAAAGGCTTTCGATACAAATATTTGCTAATTACAAAAAAAAACCCCACAAAAATAAATTCATTATCTCAAGCCACATCTATACTCTACTTAGAAATCAGGTTGGATTTATAGTGTGATCTGGTTTGAGAAGTAAAAAAAAAACATAATGTAGTTTAAAGCAGTGTTCTAAATTCAGAACGTTTTCCTAAGGAGTCTCACCCATGGGAAGGATTTCTATCAGAACTGCCAGAAGTGAAATTAGAAAAATACTCTTATACTACTCGACATGGCTATTTAATTTTCCAACTTACGTGTTATTCCTTAATATTAAAAGAAAAAAATGTTAAAATACTCTTAACTGCTACGTAACTTGCTTTATATTTAAAGGAAGCCTAATCAGCCAATTGCAGAACAAATGGGCATTTTCTTCACCTTGGCCTCATCTAGTAAAGCAACAAGTAAATTATCCAACTCCTGTGATTATCAACAAAATACACTCTCTTCCATTTAATATGTTACAGATCCCAAATTCCCACAGAAAGTTTTTTTTAATTACTCTAATTTGTATATGAAGATATAACTGTTTTTTAAAGGAAGGAGTAACCACCAAATGTTACAACCCAAGTACCTTTAATAAAAAGATGAGGAGACAAATAATGTCCAACCACTCTCTGTATCAGCTTCAGACTAGAGGCTGTTTTATAATTCTTGCACCAGTATGGAATTCAACAGACTAAATAAATGCTCCCATTAAATATTGAGGGAATAATTGTATTATTCAATAAAATGAACAAAAAATACAGGCTACAAAAAGTGACTGGGGGAAAATAATCCAAAAACTCTCAGTACTTTAAGAAAGGCAAGTAACAGAAGATAAATGGTCTATTGTCAAATAAAGCAGGCAACTCTTTTCTCCCCCTACTTCTTGTTCTTTGGTTCATTACTCTTTCTTAACTAATAGTAAAAAATCATGGCACAAAGATCAAAAGAATTAAGGAACTAAAAGTACAGGGTATTGATTAACTTCACTTTGAAAATGTTTAACAGCTGGATACTTTTCTTTTTTTTTTTTTTAAGACAACTTTATAAAAATTCTGTTTGATCGGCCGGGCGTGGTGGCTCACACCTGTAATCCCAGCACTTTGGGAGACCGAGGAGGGGGGATCACCGGTCAAGAGTTCAAGATCAGCCTGGCCAACATGGTGAAACCCTGTATCTACTAAAAATACAAAAATAAGCCGGGCATGGTGGTGTACACCTTTAGATCCAGCTACTTGGGAGGCTGAGGAAAGAGAATCACTTGAACAGGGAGGTGGAGGTTGCAGTAAGCCAAGATTGTGCCATTGAACTCCAGCCTGGGTGACAGATTGAGACTCTGCCTCAAAAAAAAAAATTGACCTTTTTTTTCTTTTTGGAAACAAGTATTTCCAAGTAACAAAACCACCTATGTGTGTATTTCCAGACTTACATCGCCAGATATCTTCTTGAACAGATAGACTGGTCTTGTGAATACACAGAAAAAGTAAGACTTGAGCTCCCAGAGTAGACCTATGGTGGGCTTCAGAGTGATCATAAGCAAACTGTACGAATTTTGTACTTCAGCATTTTTTTTTTTTTTTTTTTTTTGAGACGGAGTCTTGCTCTGTCGCCCAGGCTGGAGTGCAGTGGCGCAATCTCGGCTCACTGCAACCTCCACCTCCTGGGTTCACACCATTCTCCTGCCTCAGCCTCCGGAGCAGCTAGGACCACAGGCACCCACCACCATGCCTGGCTAATTTTTTATATTATTTTCCAGTATTTTTAATATATGAAACTATTTCACAATACACCTCATTAGATGCCATGGAGATGCAAGATATCTCAGAGACATGTTGTAGCAAGTGATCAATATTAACTGGCAATATTAATTAGTATTACAGAAATGTATGTGTCATCTATCCTAACATCCAATTTTGGATAGGATTCAAGGCCTGGTGAAATCAACTCTTGCCTTGTTTGAGATGCTTAAATTAAAACATCAAAAAAGGTCAAAGGGGAACATGCCAGGGGACCTGTAATGTAATTCTCATTACTCTAAAACAAACTACTTTTTTCTAACCTGCTCCATTTCACTTAGGTACTCAACTGTATAGTCCGAACAAAGATGGGATTGTCCAAGTAGATCATGATTCCAAAGGATAATAAAGACACCTGAAAAATTCCTGACACTTATAGAAACCACAGACTCACAGAAGATTATATACACTAAAGATGTAGGGTTAAAAATGCATAAAAACACAAAGGTTGCAAAAACCATATTATTTCAGCAATTTAAGGCCAATAAATATTTTAAAACAATAAAGAGCAATCCACCATTGCTTGCATCTTTCAAGCCATCTTGTAAGCAAAGAATTGCAATGAGATTTATTGGTAAAAGATGAAAAATTCACAAAATGGAAAGGGGATCATAATCATAATCATTCACCCTAAATAAAATCAGGCTGAATTAATCAGAAGTCCAGAAGAACTGGGAACTTACAAACTTTTGATAAAGCTGAAATAACTATTACTTAAATGTGGAACAGCAGACAACCCACATGAGACAATGGCCCAGCAAGAGGGCTGAGGCAGAAACTGCCATCCGCTCACATTTCCAAATAGAGAAATAGTACCCCTAAAAAACAGTACCCCTAAAAATGAAGACAGGTGGAGACAGAACTCTAGAACAAGTAGAACGCAACGATAAGTAGTAGACAGTAGGAACTGTAAATGGTTCCTAACAAAAAGCATGAAAGATTATTGTACAGCTCCTTAAGGAAAATGATAAATATCTACCCTTAAGGTTAAGGCAGACAGGCAAAAAACAAGTTAAAATTTGCTATACAAGTCCAGTGCCATTACAATGAATATAAAAACAGAAATGGATCTGGTTATTTCAGTTCCAGAAAATACCCTAAAGTAGCAATGTTCTTTGATCTGGTTCAACAAATAATATGTTCAAATGCTTCTTTAACCCGGTTACTCCAATTAGGAGCTAACCAGGTTTTCAGATACAGTAAGTCCTTACTGGTTCCTGGAAACTGTCGCTTTAAGTGAAATGATGTAAAACAAAATTAATTTTAGCATCAGCTAATTTATATAAACAAGAGTAAAGTTCCTTCAGGACATTTCTGGTCACAAAATCACCAAACTTCTAAGACCCAAAAGACTTCTAAAATTAACACTGAAATAAATGTGAGCCATATATACATTTAAGAAAGATGAACAGAAACAAAATAATTATTTACCCAATTACTCCAATTCAGGGTTGCAGTGGCCCGAGCCGATCCCAGCAGCTTAGGGTACAAGGTGGGAACCATCCCTGGACAGGACACCATTTCACGGCAGGGCGCACTCACACACACACCTACATTCACTGCAATGGGAACAATGTAGACATACTAATTCACCTAACGTGCACACCTTTGGGATATGGGAGGAAACTAGAGTAGCCAGAGAAAACCCAAGCAGATGTGGGGAGAATGTGCAAACTCCACACAGACAGTGGCCTAGGCTGGGAATGTTTTTTCTCATCAACATTATAAGGAAATGGCATTGAACGAAATGAGGTTGTTTGAGGACCTGCTGTATTTGTATTGGAGGAGGAAACAGGTGAAGTGCCTGCACTCCTTTTTCCTGTTTTAAAACAGCAGTTAGCCCTCAACTTTCAACATTTGTCTCAATCTCAAATGAGTCAAATTTAGCTAAATAAAACTCACCACTAAGCAAAATAAGGGAGAAAAAAACCCCTAGAACACAAAGAAAAATGAAAATGGATAAAACCTTGCTCTTTACTGATGCTAACATACTTCATAAAGTACAGCGCTTAACTTCATTGCTAAAAAGGCTATAATGAACTCTATTTCGCTTTAGTCCTTAGGGGAAAAAATGTATTTAAACAAAATTCCTACACAAGAAAGCCACATGGAGACCCACAGAGAACACAGAACTCTGCTGCTCTCAGTTCACAGCAGCAGGAGAGTCCTACTGTCACAAACACCACAAGTAAAGTTCCATCTTACTGAGCCTCTTACTATTCAGCCTTGGTCTGGTTACTTCCAAACATGGGACTGACGATGCAGAATAGCTAGTTTGACATTTTTCCCATTGAAAATTTATTTTTGCCAGAGATTATTTTCTGAATCTGGAGAAATTGGGGGTTGGAGGTAGGAGAGAGGTTCAGCTCGTGAAAACCTATTTATAGTGATGCAATAATGCAGGTACTATTGCCTTTAAAGCGCAGACACTGACAGCAAGTCTTCCAGTCTCTCCAGTATAACAAGTGACATGCTAGCAAGAGATGCAATGTGGTCCCTCAACAGTGTTAAGTGAGCAGAAATCTTAGGAATCAAAAAAAAAAGGAATACCATGTAGACTGAATTCCAGCTTACTACTTACCACTTGTAAGTTCACCGAAGCTGTGAAATTTCACCCAAACAATTTCAAAAGTAGCATCTCCTTGATGAAAAGGAAGCAAGGAACTTATGGATGTCACAATGACAAGAGTCTCTAAGGATATAACTGTAGTTTATGTATTTTAGGTGTGCCAAGTATGCTATTAACGTATCTTCATTGTATCAGAAAATTCTTTAAAAAGAGTTCTTTCTGGTTTTGTTCTGCATACACAAATCCTTCCATCCTGACGAATCTAGGCTGCTAATAGAGTACCTGGTTAATTCTTCTTAATCATAGAGATCCCCTATAAAATAGCAGCTGTCACATCTGTTTTGTCTGATTAGATGATTACTTGCATAGTTAAGTTTTCTTATTGTCCCCAACTTCAACAAAGTTGGCTTTTCTATATCTTCTTGCCATTTCCTCTAAAAGTTGTACAACATTCCTTAATCCCATTGAACCCCCATTCCCAAATTCATGCTTGTAATGGCACACTGTCCTTCAGGACATGGTAGCCTTTCAAGATATCCAGCTCCCCATAAGCTCACCCTGATAAAGTCCATTCACATTCATGTCAACTCAAACATTGTAAAGACTCCTGGCCTACAAATGCTCACTCCTCAAACACAGGAAAGACTGAAGACCACAGACATTTTAAGATTTAATTTTATTGACTACCCCAGGAAAAAGTCTACAGTAGTTGTCTCTTAGAAAAAACTATTCTCTTTGAGTCAGTTACTAAAATAGCAATTTTAGACTACAAAGAATGCTAAATGTGGTAGATTTCTGTAAGTGACTAGTTATGAATGATTCATCAGTAGCTAATAAACGAAATTGTTTGAGTTACCAACTTATACAAGCATTATACTGGTTGTTTTTACAAACATTATTACATTGACTCCTCACACCAATCCTTTGAGGTAGAAATCATTATCTCAATTTTACTAATAAACTTGAGGCTCAGAGGTTAAAGTAACTTTCTCCAGACCACATTCTGGTAAGTAGTAGATCTATATTTTAAACCAGTACTGACTAATACTAAAGTCCCTCAGTCAAGTTTAAAAAAAAAAAAAAAGTAATCCAAATATCAAATTCACAGATGAAAATGGAATCAACTACAGGAGGAAAAAACTATCCCTTTAAAAAAAAAAAACAAAACAAAAAACCTGCTGTATTTCATGTTTTGGAACATATTTCTCTCGCTCCACTGATCTCACAGGTGCTGTTTATGACAACAAACATGCACATCTGTAGGGGTGAACTGACAGACACAAAGCAGGACGGCCTGAACTCTCTTCCTATATTTAGATCCTTCAGCTCAGCTCTTAATTGCGTAATTTAATCAGGACCCTCTAGAAGGGAAACACATCCATATTCATCACAAGCATCAAAGGAAACATCTTTACAAGTTATATCCTTTTACAAACCAACATATGGTCTCACGCCACTTTCCCAATTGTTGAACTCCTCCTCTGGGAAGAGCATGGAATTTTATTTCTTTTTATCACTTGAAAAAATCACTTCCCTCCTAATTCAGTAAAACTGGGTGGAGGCCACTTCCCCCACAGGTGAGAGAAATAAAACTTGTTGATCTGTCATTGTCAGGAATTTTAAAGTTAACCATTTATTTTACATATTTTCAAAATGGAAACAAAAGGCAGACAAAACCCAGAATGAGAAATTGGGGCACATTCTCCATGCTTTCAAATAAAACCTCTACCTATTTTTTTGTCATTTTAAGATGGTTTCTAAATTAGAAAACAAGTGTCCTTAGCTTGAATAGGTTTGAACTGCAGCTGTCCACTTAGTAGCTGTACTTTGAAGAAAACAACTCTGAGCCTCAATTTGCTTTTCCACAAAATTGTGATACCATCACCCAATCCACTGGGTTATGCAGATTAAACATAAATATGAAAGGCTTACTTCAGAATTATAACATGCTGAAAAACAAAGTGATTAACAAAGCAGGTTTACAAATAAGGCTAATTTTAATATTTTGCATATCCAAAAAAATGAAGTTTACAGTCTAGTTTTTGTCTGTTTAATGAAGTTCTAACTTCATACAAAAAGAGAAAAACTAGTAACCACTAGTTATTCAATTCACTCAACAAACAGCTATCACATGCCAGGCCCTATTCTAAGCACTAGAAATGCAGCACTGAAAGAGACACAAAAAGTTTTTCAAAGTCTGTTCCTGTGCCTTGGTGGGGCCTACATTCTGGTGGTCAAGGAAAGCCTCGTTGTGAATGTGATATCTGAACAGCCCCCTGAAAAGGAATTAACTGGGGAAGGGCATTCCAAGCAGAGAGAAGGGCAATTGCAAAAGCCATTTGAGCCATTTGGCAAGAATGATCCTGAGATGTTCAAGAAATGGCAAGGAGTCCTCACTGAGGCTGGAATGGAGTTAAGTGAGGGAAGAGAAATGAGAGATGAGGCCAGAGAGGTCACAGGGGAAGGTATGTGCGGGACCCACAGAGACTTCAGAGCTTTTGACCCAAATGGAGATGGAAACACTGGGAGATCTGAGCAGAGGAGAGCCATCATCCAACTTAGAGTTTAACAGAATTACTGTGGCTTGCTGGGTTGAGAACATACTGAAAGACACAGGGATGGAAGTAGGGAGTGGTGGGTAAGGAGACCAGTTAGGAAGCTATGGCAATTGTTAAGGTACAAGATGATAAAGATTTCAACCAGCATGGCAGAAGTCGTCAGATTCTGGATATATTCTCAAAGTACAGACATGAACAAATAATACTTTACTGCTTATATAAAGAAAATAATTAACTGTAAGGTTGGAGAATTGTTTAATTTTTAGAAGTATGAAATCCCGTATTACGGGGACTGTAAGACTGAGCAAGATTTTTTTTTTCTTTTTTTATGGAATCTTTCTACCCAGAGATTGAATATCTGAGATAGGACCAAAGACAAGGCCACTGGAGGAGTAGTAGTCCAAGAATTATGGACTAAATGTCCATAATTCCTGTACAGGAATACAGGCTGAGTATCCCTTATCTGAAATGCTTGGGACCAGGTGATGTTTCAGATTCCAGATATTTTTGGATGTTGGAATATTCTGAATATACACAATGAGGTATCTTGGGGATGGGACCCAAGTCTAAACATAAAATTCATGTATGTTTCATCTACACCTCATGCACATAGGCTGAAATTTTTCTTTTTTTCTTGAGACATGGTCTTGCTCTGTTGCCCAGGCTGGAGTGCAGTGGCATGGCTCACTGCAGCCCAGACCTCCCAGGTTCAAGTGATCCTCCCACCTTAGCCTCCTGAATAGCTGGGACTACGGGCAAGTGCCATCTCGCCCGGCTAATTTTTGGATTTTTGTTAGTGACAGGGTTTTGCCACATTGCCCAAGCTGGTCTTGAACTTCTGGGCTAAGTGATCCACCACTTCAGCCTCCCAAAGGGTTGGGATTACTGGCATGAACCAGCATGCCTAGCCAATTTTATAAAATAATTTTAATAATTTTGTGCAGAAAAAAGTTTTGACTGTGACCTGTCAGATGAAGTCAGGTACAGAATTCTCCACTTGTGGTGCCATATCAGTCCTCAAAAAGTTTTGGATCTTGGAGCATTTTGAATTTTTTTGGATTAGGGTCGCTCAACCTATAGTATAAAGGGAATAACAACTAGGAGTTAAATCTTGTAGGAATTAGAGTGAACGACACGGGCAGTGGGGCAGAAAATGACTAACAAGGAAGTTACGGTAATGAGTGGTATAATTTTACATGATAGTCGAAGTTGGGTGTTTTTTATAGAGGATGGTAGAAGAATGGTCTGAAGGTGGCAATAAGAGGTAAACGGCTTATGGGAGAAACCAGCCACGGCTTGAGAGAGCCTCAGGGGAAATAGCTCCCTCAGATGAACACACACAAAGATCTATGTTCAAGTATATTTGTGTTCTAAATAACCCAGGTGCCTAACAATAATGGCATGATTAAATAAATTATGATACATTCGACTATGATGTAACTGTTAACAAAATAAGAAAAAACAGATGGACTTTCATGTACAATACTACCATGAAAAGAAAACTATACCACAACTGTTCAGTAAGAAGTGGTAAAAAGTATCTATAGTATGGTCTCCTTTTAAAAACACAAATAGAAACAAAAACTGTCTATGTATATACATGTGCATTTTTAAAGGCCCAGAAAAAAATAAAAGAAACTGAACAAGTAGTTACCTTTAGGAGTGAGCTGGGTACAAGGGAGTGCAGCAGAGCCAACTACTTTTACTTTTAACCAATTGCTGTTTTCAAATTTAAAATCACAATAATAAAAATAAATAAAAACTGACAGTAGGTAAGAGAGTTATTTCTACATGGCTCTAGAAGAGACAGCATTATGACCAACAGGTGGCAAGACATATCTTCTTATAAAGGAAAAAAAATAATTGAAAGTGTATCGGCATAGGATTTTCAGAAAAATGTATTCTGGTAAAATACATGACCCTATTCTGGGTTAATATGATATGGATAGGAATGGAATGTACTATTTTATTAAGGATTCAGGCACATAATCAAAAAATTCCATTTCACAAAATGGCATATTATAGCAAAAAAGTAAGTTTCCCTCCCATTTTAGACCCTTACTCCCCTTTCTATTAACTATTCAAATATCCATCAAATTTTTCAATGCATGAATTTCTTACTAAAATAAAAATGTTCTATGTTATTCAAATATCTTCATGAGCAATTTGGTCCTGTCCTTTTTCCATTACAGAAATCTGTTATTTGAAAGAATAACTTCTAAAAATCAAAGTTTATCTAACCACTGAAACAAACATTGACATCGGCCAGATTTCACTCTCATATGACAATCAACGACAGACTTTTTTAATCTGCCAAAAACTGGACTGGAATTGCAAACATTCACTTGGCCACCTCGGAAGAGAAACTGAACAAATAGCAGCAACCCCCTCTTCCAGAATGTGAGAGCTCCCTACACCTAAGAGCTAAAAGAAGCAAATGCAAAGTTTTTCACTGGTTTTAGAGAAATAATGCTTTAGATATAAGCAAGCATCACCTATAGAATTAGGTGAGACCTGTACCCATGAATCTAGTCCTTTCTACCTCTGATCACTTGTTCAGTACAGTCTTATCTGCTAACTTCCCTAAAGTAATTTATTTACCAATTACAATAGAAAAACCCAAGACAATATTCTCAGAAGACTTCAGAACCCAAGTTCTCCTCCTTTACATGCTCAGCTACTAAGAAGGCTTTCGTTTCCATTAATCCAGTATTTAACTGAACAAATTTTTAATCCCTTATCACCAACATAAAGGTGCAGTAGAAAGAAAATGAGTATAACACGGTTCCCATCACCATCAAGCTTACGGTTATGAAGTGTGTATGGGAGAGATGGGAGAACCATATCATATGGTAGACTATGGTAAGAGTCACAGGACTGCCTGTTCAGGCTCTTCGTCTAAGGAGAAACATACATGCAGACCGAGCGACCTGCAGTCCTTGCTACGATGACATCTTCCACGCATCCTGAGCTCTGTGTTACTTACCCTACAGTGGAAATCCAAATGGTCCAAATATCAACCAGCTGTTTCAGTGGGTATGAAAAATGGAACAGATAATCCAAAGCAGCCTTACTAGTAATTAACTATTGCTTCTACAATGTATTATGATTCATCAAAGCTTTTAATCATTTATATTTTGCTTACACTATTAATAAAGCTACAATATGCCCTGAGAACATAGTAAATTCTAGAGAAATGCCTATTTAAGATTCAAAAATTGCTGTGGAAAATCTGTAAATGGATGACGGTTAACTATAGTGTTTTAGTATATTATAGAAACATAAAGACAAACATTTTATGTCATATAAATCACTCTTTCTCTTGGAATTCAGAGTATAGGCAAAAAAACAGACTTTTACAGAACACCTGAAACATACTAGTTTTAAAACTCAAGAAACTTTTATCACTATCACCACCAACTTCAAAGGGAGAAAGTGGTAGGTGGTTTTATGGGAAACACTGTATAAAAGTGCATCCATGGTCTCCATCAAATTTCAACAGAAGTATAGTCATCCCTCGGTATACCTGGGGCACTAGTTCCCAGACCCCACCACCCAATACCAAAATCCTTGCATACAGGTCTCAGAGGGCCCTGTGGAACGCGTGCATAAACAAAAAGCTGGCCCTCTGCATATTCAGGTTTCACCTTCTGCAAATACTGTATTTGCTATCCATTTTTGGTTGAGAAAAAAATCTGAGTGTAAGTGGACTCATGCGGTTCGAGCCCCTATTGGTCAAGGGTCAACTATATTCAAAAACAACCAAAAATCATCCTTATATCATCCTCATCACCACAACCACAACCATAATAAATCACCACGCACTGTTTTGAGCACTTTAAATTTAATTAAGTAGCTCTCTTAATCCTTACACAAGTCCTGTAGAATAAGTACTATTTTATAGATGACAAAACCGAGGCACAAAAAAAGTTAAGGAACCTGCCAAGGTAAGCTCTCTACTGCTTCTCCACAGTAGTCCCCTCCTTGGTTTGAAGCATAAGGCAGAGTAACAGGCAAGGATTTGCTTATAGTTTTAAAAAATTCCCTCCATCTCCTGTCCCTTTCTAATTTATTGTTTTTGCTATTGCTTTCCTTCTTGATATCTTCCCACTCACCCAGAACATGAAAAAAAAAAAGAGTTTTATCAGGGCAGCAGTGACAAAATTAAATTCACTTTAAAGAGCTTAGAATAAGATGTTATAAGCTATCATTCAACAAGACATCAGAAAATTGGCACCATTAGCTCTTGTATGTGTTCAAATCTTAATAGTCCTTTTCTCATGATGAATCTGTAGTACACTAAAATTAAACTCCTTTTAAGAAATTCATTTCCTTGACCCAGGTGCAGTGGCTCACACCTGTAATCCCAGCACTTTGGAAGGCCAAGGTGGAAAGATTGCTTGAGGCTGGGAGTTTGAGATCAGCCTGGGCAACATAACATTTAAAAAAAAAAAAAAAAAAAAAAGCCAAGCACTGTGGTCCATGTCTGTAGTCCCAGCTGCTTGGGAGGCTGAGGCAGGAGGATCACTTGGGCCCAAGAGTTCGAAGTTAGAATTAGCTGTGATCACCAGCCTTCAGCCTAGGCAACATAGCAAGACCCTGTCTAGTAAAAAAAAAAAAAAAAAAAAAAAAAAAAAGGAAATTAATTTTCTTTACATTCCCACTGATTATTTTGAGATCCTTTATTGAAAACATAAACAAAACAAAAATTGCTACCTCTTTTTATCTTGAGGTTAACAGTTTTCCAATCAAGTAGACGTAGAGATAAAGAAAATTTAAAGGAATCTTTCAGGTATATTTTAACATAGATAAGATGCTAAGATATTAATTTCAACACCTAATACACAGTTGTAAGTCACAATGCTACTTACAGATAATGGCAAAAATAGTACTCTGCACTCTGAAGGATTTGTGGTAAGGGGGTAAGGAAAGTGGAAAGATAAAGCACACAAACTGTGTGCTGGTGTGGCAGAAACGGTCATGACACTACTCCTTCAGTTATCCCATTTGTCTCCTAATCCCCTTTTTTATCCTGTATTTCAGGGTTCCTCAACTTTAGCATTACAGGATGTTTGGCTGCATCCCTGGCCTCTACCCACTAGAAGCTATTTGCAACCCTCCAGCCTCTCCCTCCAATTTGTGACAACCAAAAATTTTTCTGACATAGCCAGATAAGCCACAGCTCTATTCTGCCACTTTTCCGCTCCTTTTCTCTTTGCAATCTAAGCACCTCAGGCCTCAACTCCGGGATTCACAGAACTGCTGATTCTTCCACAAAGGGAAAAGGGAGAGATGTCAAACACATATACCTTTTCTGTCTCTGTTCTCCTCAATGAAAAAAAAGGGGAAGCAAAAGCAGTCAATCCTCAGAACTTAACTGGTGTGTCTGAGCACCCACAACTGGCATCACACAGTGCTGGGTGCTACAGAATATAAAAGCCATGGTTCATAACTAGGATGAACTCACGACATACCATGTTTCCTGATGTAATTCTAAAAACAGCAAAATGAAAAAATTCACTCATCAAGTACCTACTGTGTGCCAGCCCAACCGTTCTTAATATTGCTGGATATTAACAATATTTTTAAAAGCTTCCTTA
This sequence comes from Symphalangus syndactylus, assembly GCF_028878055.3. Taxonomy (NCBI): domain Eukaryota; kingdom Metazoa; phylum Chordata; class Mammalia; order Primates; family Hylobatidae; genus Symphalangus; species Symphalangus syndactylus. Next base: position 118,791,767 of record NC_072426.2, on the reverse strand, counting down.
CCATAACCCTTCAATAGGATGGGCTCAGGCATTTTTGTGGTGGTAGCTGTTCATATGATTTTGATGAGTAGACAAGGGAGAACCACTGCACTAAGCACTGTGCTAACACAAAGATCATAAAGACACTGGCCATACCCTCAAGGAACTCAGTCTAAAGAGTTAATAAGGTAATTGTAGTAAAAGGCATTACAACAGATGCTAGACTAGACAAGCAGGTTTGTATTGTTCCTTAAAGTTAGAAGATCCTCAGTGCAGGTCCTATACTTACAATTTCTTATCCCCAACTTTATCAAGCTGTCTAAGAGATATACTATGAACATAAGCATAAATAAAAATACAGACACTCAAAACCTTGCTGAAAGAATGAACTGGGGCCGGGTGCAGTGGCTCACACCTGTAATCCCAGCACTTTGGGAGAGGCAGGTGGGTCCCAAAGTCAGGGGTTCGAGACCAGCCTGGCCAACATGGTGAAACCCCGTCTCTACTAAAATACAAAAACTAGCTGGGCATGGTGGCGGGCACCTGTAATCCCAGCTACTCAGGAGGCTGAGGCAGGAGAATCACTAGAGCCTGGGAGGCGGAGGTTGCAGTGAGCCGAGATCACGCCACTGCACTCCAGCCTGGGCGACAGGGTGAGACTCTGTCTCAAAAAAACTTAATAAATAAAGAGTAAACTAAGGTAGAAGTGGGCCAGAGGCAAAAAGCTCTACCAAATGCATCAGACTTTTTTCCCCAATCCCTTGATTTTGAAGTGAAACAGCTTCAAATGCACAATCTCCTCTTACCAATTAGATTGCTTCTTCAGGGCAGAAAATGACTTACAGTTTTCTCTATCCCACCCAAAACATAGTCCAGTGCTGGATGCACAGCAGGAATGCATGAAATACTTGCTGAATTGATTAATATCAGCTTAACAAAAAAGGAGAACTCCACAGTGAGGACACACCCCTTTTAAAGGAGCCTTTTCTAGAATACAGAACATCTCAGCCCACACAAATTGACAAAACTCTTCAGCAAATATATGCTATAAATAAATGCGAATAAATGCTATACAGTTTTTGTGCCAACATTTAAATGATAATCAAGTTAATTTTGTTCACAGTTAACAGAAAAACATTTAAAACTAATCAAATATTCCCTCAAGCTTGAATAAACTAAATAGAAGTCCTGAACACACAAACATAAACACATGAAAAATAAAGAGGTTGTTATTAAATATGTTGGACTGCAAAGCCAGCAATGGGCAAAAAGCAAAACAGGAAACTGTAATAGATGAGATGGCAAGCTATACACAACCAGCTGTATAATTTCTACAGCAATATCCACTGTATCATTATTCTCTTTCATGAAAAACTACTGTCTCTGATAAAATTAAGACTGATTTTCCTGGCATTTCTCCTCCCTCTACCACTTAGCTCAAAGAGTTTGAGTGACAAGTCTCACCAATGCACATCACTTCAGGGCCCGTACTCCCAGTCACAACTCACTCAGAAAGGACTTAAGGATGGGCAGGGGATGCTAGTGGGCCAACTTGTGAGCCTGAAGGTGAGATTTAAAAAAGCCTTTTTTATCCAACTTTAAAATGTTTGCAGGTCATTTAAAAGAAAGGAGATGGTAAGACAGAAGATGCAGACAAATTCTGATTCTGTCTAGTGGCAAGGTAAGAACCCACTTAAGACTGAATGTAATTCAGTTAGGTACGGATCCTACCAATAACCAGCAGACTCATTCCCTCATGGGCGGCATATGAATAGCCTTTTAAACCTGCGGTACTGTAAAATATATATTTGGGCTTCAACCTTGTTTCTGGCATACAGCTCCTAAAATCCTTGGAGACTCCAAAGTGATGTCTTTTTGTATGCTAATGATTGACTGTTGGCTGGCAGCCCCTAACTAGCTTTAGGATGGTGGCAGGATTAGAGGATTGAGACTTTCAGCCCCACCCTCCAACCTCAAGGGTGGGGGCAAGGGGCTGAAGGTTAAGTTGATCACCAGTGGCCAATGGTATAATCAATCATGCCTATAAAATGAAGCCCCATAAAAAACCAAGAGGACAAGGTTCAGAGAGCTTCTGGACAGCTGAACACGCAGAGGTTCCTGAAGCGTGGCACGCCCAGGTTAGGCATGGAAGCTCCATGCCCCTTCCTCCACACCTTGCCCTATGCATCTCTTCATCTGTACCCTTTTTAATATCGTTTATAATAAATAAGTAAATGTAAGTTTCCCCGAACTCTGTAAGCCATTCTAGCAAATTAATTGAATCCAAAGAGTGGAGTCATAGGAGCCCCAACTCGAAGCTGGTCAGCCAGAAGTTCCAGAAGCCTGGACTTATGTTGGAGGTGGGTGGGACTGAATCCTCAATCTGTGGGATCTGAGGCTATCCCCAGGTAGTGTCAAAATTGAATTGGAAGACACCCAGCCCAGCCAGTGTTTGGTGTGTAGGGAAAAACCCACACACATTTAGTCACAAAAGTATTTTGTGTTGACTGTTGTAGTGTGAGAGCAGAGGGAAAAACAGTTTGAGTTTTCTACTGACAGAAAACCCATGACCTCTATTATCCTTTAAAAAAAATTTGTAAAATTAAACACTGATGCCTAACTTTTACGTTTTTTAAAAACATTATAAGGCTTTACTACAAGGGGAACTTTTCTCACTTTATTTAATACCTCATAAACTTGTCCATCTCAATAATCAAAACTATACTCCAAGACCATCACTGCGTCTCACATCAATGAGTAAATGCCACTATAAAATCTAATACGGCAATTCAGGTAGGAGAGAAAGGGGCCTATTTCAATATGCTCTAGGAAGCACTGGTGTCTTCAAGGTTCATCATCTACGCCAGGTGACTAAGAAACTGTGTATAACTGATAGCCCCTCACATTGTAATAAGGAAACTCCTGGATGAAAACCATGTTATGGAGGGAAGCAGGGTGCCTGCCTCTTACAACTCTATATATATGTCGTACCTCCTTGACACTCCAGATTCTCCTAGGAGGCTGGGAAATTCGGGCTTCCTTTCCTTAAATGAGAAAAGCCCAGTCTTCCCAGACTGATACTTCCTAGTATACAAAGAATAACAAAATACAGGAAAAAGGAAGACATCATCCCCATTTCAATCAAGAGTCTGATCCAGGACATAACCAAAACATTGTGCGTTCATTAGCAGTTTGTACTTCTTTTTTCCTTTTTCTTGAGACAGTCTTGCTCTGTTGCCCAGACTGGAGTGCAGTGACACAATCATAGCTCACTGCAGCCTTGAACTGCTGGGTTTAAGTGATCCTTTTGCCTCATCCTCCAGAGTAGCTGGGATTACAAGCGCAGAACCTTCCTGTCAGCAGCTGGCATTTCATTTGCTTGTGAAATGCTTGTTCATGTCCATTACCAATTTTTCTATTGGGGTGGTGCTTCCTATTGATATAAGTCTCTCTTGCAAAGAACAATATCTTGTTGCAAATCTCTTTATCTGTCTTGCAGGTTTTGTTTCTGAGTATGTTTCGTCACATAATAAATGCTATCAAATCTATAAAAAGTTTCCTTTATTGTTTCTGCCTTTGGAGCCACATTTTGAAGGGTTCTGTGGCTGGCTATTAATAACCCTCCCCCCAATGGCATAAATCAATCTCCCCTTTCCTTTTAACGCTATGACAAGAATCCACTGCAGAATCTTTCTGCATTAAGCATGTATTGGTTTAATGAAAAAGAAATGTTTTTAACCGTAATGAATGCTATAAGAAAAGCCACAGAAAAATTCAGAATACAATACTTATTTAAGTTCTAATTAACTTAAATAACCTTTAAAATCATTAAAGGGATTCATCTGTTAGTTCAATTTCTATACTTTTCTTAGAAACCTTTATCTAGAATTGTTAGGGAAATGCTCTATCTACAAATTCCCAAACTTGATATTTCACTACTTCATTACCAAGATTCTCATTGCTTACCTCTTCTCAATTCATTTAGTTCATCAGGCTTCTTATAAAACAAGTGTTAGGGCTTGGTCTTACACCCAGGCAATCTGACTCTAGAGCCTTATCTCTGAACCCATTTGCTATCCCTAAGCCTACCAGGCCACAAAGTGATACCAAAAAGTAACAATTAACCTAGTCTCCTATACAGCAGCCTCACCACACTTCACCCCAGGTTTCCCCCCAATTGTTTAGAATATGACTTCTCTATAGATTTCCTGGCACACTACCTACGGTGGTTCTTCTTCCCTTACCATGTGCTGATCTTCCTCCTCACTATCCCAGTGAAAGGACTTACCTCCAACAATACAGGAAAATCAGCAAAAGTGCACAGGAGCTCTGCCACATGCTTTCCTCTCACTCGGATCCCACTCTGTTTCTTTCTCAGACAACTCTCCCTCCTTACCAGGGTCAACATTTTGTCACTTGTGCTCCAGATTGCTAACTCCATCACCTCTAATTGCTCTCTGTCCACTGACTTCTTCCCCTCAACCTTCAAATATGAAGAGGTCTCATCTATCTTAAAATTCAAGTCACTTAAGGCAATATAAGACTTTATTTCTCACTTCTTAACGTATTCAGTCTTCTCTGAAATTGCATTCACGTGATTATCTGACTACTTCTCCTTCACCCTGAACTGTACATTTTCCCCTCCAAACCTACTTCTAGAATCTCTCTTCCAGTGGCTTCCTGGTTTCCCCACTCCTCTGACCCCATGTCTTTCTTCCAGTTTCTCCTTTGGTCTATGTCAAACAGCCTCTCAGACACTCTACTTCAAATTAGCCTCTTCCTTCTATTAATTGCTAACTGTGGGCTCCAATGGAAGATTCAATCCACCAGTTCTTTCTCTCTTTGTGGTTCTCTCAGAATACCCAGTAGATGACTGCAGAGAGTCTAACGTAAAGCTTTCAAGTCCTCCCAAACCTTATCTCCAACCTGCCTGTAGCATACTTTGACTTAGATATCGCATGTTAAATTTAACACATCGTCTAATTTATCATTTGCACAATTTTTATTCCTTCTACAACCAGCTCTTCCCTATTCGTAAGTAACACCTTTATTAGTTTTCCAGCCACCAAGGTTAGAAACTTAAGGATACATCTCCGACATCTCTTTCTCATTACTTCATAGCCATGTAATTACCAAGCCTTCATGGTTTTTTGTTTTATGTTTTTGTTTTTTTTTTAATCCTTCTCTTTCCATGTCTACCTTTACCAGAGATTTATCATCTCATACATAACTCAATAGCTTTCTTATTGATCTCCTGGCACTGGGCTCTATCCCTCCAGTGCAAACCGCATGTTCAAACACTTTCAGTGACTTCCCAATGTGTCCTTATTCTGGCACTCTAAGGCCCTAAAATTCTCACTGGAACTCAACCTTTCTGAGCATCTCCTCCACACCACCATACTAGGCTCCATGAGGAACAGCCACTGAGGTCAGGCAGGGCTGCTCACTGCCTCTGGATCCGTGCTATTTGATATGATAACCACGTGGCTACTGAAACATAAATTAATTTTTTAATAAATGCTCTTCTATGTGTGGCTATAGCTACTGTATTAGCCAGATGTGGAACATTTCCATCACTGCAGAAATTCTATTGGACAGTGCTGCTCTACAGATACTCAACACTCATGCTTATCTCCCAGGTTTTTCATGCCATTACTCTGCCTATAATGTCCCTCTTCCTTCTGCCTATGCAAACTCACATGTCCTTCCAGGCCACAGTGGTCCTGATGTGAGCTGTCTGTACAATTTACTCCTATACTACCTTGTAACAGCTCTTATAATGTTGCTGCATTTAATTTTTCATGTTTGTGTATCCTCTAATTATTGAGGCTCAGAACTAATAAATATTCAGGGAATAAATGAAGCATATACTTATTACAATACTGCAGCAAAATGATCAAATAACGGCCCATTTAATATCCCTCCTTCATTAAAAAGATACGTTTCTTTTCAATCTAAACAAACAAAAGATCTTGCATTTAGTTAACTGAATAATGGCTTAATTAATGCCTAATTATAACAGTTGAGAGAGTCTCCCCGCCAGCTTTTTTCTAGCAGTGTTTGAAACTAAAAGAAAAAAAGCTATAAAGGTTCTGGAATACTTCTACTTTGCATAAGCACACCACAAAGAAACCACAAAAAAAAAAAAAAAAAAGACAGGGAGAGGATAATAAATGAATAGTTTGAGTAACTATACCCTAACAATCTCAGATTGTAGAGCAAAATATCCACAGTACAGCAGCCCTGCAATTAAGGGGAAACTACAAATAAAGCATTAAAACTTATGTACAAAAATATATTCTGAATCAACAGAGAGACCCCTCTCTCCTCCTCTTCCCAAACAGGCCCTAGTGAATATTCATTTACATCCTGAACTCAAAAGCATATAGATGCATAATTAACAATTGTATGTTCTTTCTTCAGATCCAGGCTTATTGTCTCAAAAAAAAAATTTGTTAAGAAACCAATCTATACTGCAAACCTTGGTTCTTATTGAAAAAAAAAAAAAGCTCCTTTTTCAAACACTAAGAACAGAGAAGAGATTTGGGAGAATCACCAGGTAAGGACTTCCTCACACCTTAGAGGATTTAATCCTTTATTTTCAAGAGAGAGTCTTCCCTAAAGTTCAGATTTTAGCTTATAACAAAAATTATAAAGATGCTGAACTGTTCAAATAGCGTAGTTCCCAGTACCTTACTAAAACTCTGATGTAGTCACTGGAGTGAAACTGCTTATGAAACATCTTTTCTGAAAGATAGTTTCCTTTATGCAAATGAATGTTCTAGAGAAGCCGCTCATTTCTGCAAGTCAGCCCGCAATAGCTATAGACATTACTGTTTTGCATATAGGACTAGACCTGCACCTCTAAAACTGACACCATCTTAATAACACACAGCGAGTATTTTAATTTAGATTTTAAGCAATTACATTAATACTATTTGGCTTTGCCTTTTTCTTCTCTTTCCTTTTCTTTTTAAAGGTGGCTACAGTGGAGTGATGAAAATACTTCAGGTATTTTTGCTGCAAATCAGATGACAGATCAACAGATTAGACTGAATATTTGTACTACCAGATAACAGCAGGAAAGGAAAATAAAGGGTCAAGAGGTTTCAGATTGGGGCAAAGAGGAGATGCCCCTATTTGTTACCAAAGTGTGTCCTAAAATCTTGGTACCAAAGAGTAAAACCACATATAGAAGTAGCAGAACATTTCATCAACCTCAAAGACACACTATGACTTAAAACCGATTTTCTCCACTTTTTTATATTTAAATTATCCTTTTTCTCCTCAGACCTGTCCAACTCTCACCCTAGGACTCCCTAGCTCCCTAGTATTCCCTAAATACCCCAAACTTTAGCTTTTGGTTAGGAATGTGATCTGTTTTTGAGAGTCAAGAGGAGATTCGTATATTTTGCTAAATGTCAGAGTTGCCTGCTTTAATTCGAACTTTGTACAATCTTGGATCTCCCATTTTCTAATAAGGTCCCATTGATTAAATCAGATATAGGGCTTTTCTTTTCCATCTCCAGAATGAGAAAGAATCAATTTTAATATGTAGAAAATAAGCATTTATCTCTGGTTGTCAGATTTGATTCCTACTTAGCTCAAACAATGTTAGGTATCAAAAGTCGCTAACAGGCCAAAAAATTCTTTCCTCCCTTCCCTAAATTACACTGGATATGCTCACACCAAAGCCTCAGAAATATAGTGAGCATGGTACGGGGAAAAAAAACCCAAAAACAAAAGGGCACTTAACGCTAAGAAGAGTCCAGATCTTGGCTTTCCCTTTTCCAATCACTAGACAGGTAACTTTGGATGTCAGTTACCTTCTCTGGACTTCAGATTGTTCACCTTGATATGAACCAACCAGATTAGAAAATCTTTAAAGCAACTTTTAATACTAAATATCTCTATTCTCTGTAAAGGAAATTACAAATCTTAATGTTTATGAAAGCACTTGGCAGGGCAGTCCTATGGACATATTTCACCCGAAAGACCATGAGATTTGGATAGTTAAGTACACATATTAACTCACCATGGCATATAAGCATTTTGGGATAGGAAGGTGGGAATAAGAAGATACAAGATCCATAGTTTCATCAGATTCTTAAACAGCCTTGACCTTGTAAAACATTTATAAAAACAGATGTTAAATGTTTTTTTAAAAATCCCCAATGAATTTGCAATTACTATTCTTACAGTGTTTAACCTCTCAGGGAAGACAGACTAATTTTGGTAAGACAGACAAAGGGAATTACTACAACTTTCCTCCTAACTTAATATCAGTTTGTGATTATGTAAGAAAATGCACGAGGAAAGTGACAAGAATTACACAGAAAAGCAGAGATGAAACTAATTTGGCATCATTAGTTGAATAATGCATTATTGAAATGCATTATTTTCATGACAGATTTATTCTTCAAATTATGTACTGCTTAGATGAGCATTATTTTTCCTTTCTTAAACACTTACAAAAAAAGAAGATAGCCCAGAAAGGCACAACAGAAGGTAAATTTATTTAAAGACCTACAAAAGACACAAGCCAAGTCGTCTATACTGGCATAGAAAAGCACAGCAGAACAATGACGATTTGGGTCTTCCGAACGAATGACCAAAAAACATAGTTAAGATAGAGTTTCTAGAGTTGGACGACCTCGATCATATCCCAGGTAAGATTAGAAATCATAATCGTTCACTATACCGCCTGAATCATCATTCTGACCTCAGTTTCTTTACCTGTAAAATGTGACAACAACAGTACTTATGGAAGTTTTGAGGCTTAAATGAGATACGGGTATTATAAACAATGCCTGGCATACATACAGTAAAAATTCAGAAAAAAAGGTTAGCTACAATTATTTCTCCTCTCTAAGGCTCTAAACCAAATTAGAATCGATGACACTAATAATAAATAAGATCTACAGAAAAGTCAAACTCCTTTTATCCAGTAGCTTCAACTGTCCCTTCCAAACTGTGTTTTATTTTAAAAAGAACAGCTAGTTAGTGATAAAATTAGTTTATATATGTCTTTCCATCTTTGACTTCACAAACTCATTAGTAGAGGTAACAAGTGAGATGAGGTAAAGGTCCTGGGGTGGCACTGGCTAGCAGAACCTTCTGTGATGATGGAACTATTCTATATACACGCTGTCCAGTATGGCAGCCACTAACCACAAGCAGCTACTAAGCATTTGAAATGTGGCTAGTGCTGAGAAAATGAATTTTTATTTAATTTTAATTTAAACTTAAACAGCTATACGTAGCCAAGTGCAGTGGCTCACACCTGTAACCCCAACACTTTGGGAGGCTGAGGCGGGAGAACAGCTCGAGCCCAGGAGTTTGAGACCAGCCTGGGCAACATGACGAAACCTGTCTCTACAAGAAATACAAAAACAAATTAGTCAGGCAGACGTGGTGGCAGTGCCTGTAGTCCCAGCAACTTGGGAGGCTGAAGTGGGAAGATTGCCTGGGCCTGGGAGGTCGAGGCTGCAGTGAGCCATGATCGTGCCACTGCACTCCAGCCTGGGTAACAGAGCGAGACCCTGTCTCAAAAAAAACAGAATAAAATAAAATTTCAAAAAAGCTACATGTGACTATGGCTAGGATAGCAGAGCCCTAGATAATCCATATGCTAAATAAGGATTGTCAGAAATTTAAGCAAAATAAGGATCTTCTTTTCCTGAACTATTTATATGTTCAATTCAAATATCTTTGTTTCTGGTATAGGCCTGGTAAGTTTGACTAGTTAAAGAAATAACATGTCAGTTGATACATCAATACAGTGAAAATTCAGGGGTAATAAAAGGATCAGAGTTAAGTACGTGGTCCACTGATATTTTAGAAGGTCCCTAAGGCCAAGTTAAATTCAAACTCACATGAAGCATTCAGTACACATATCAGAGCTGCAAAGGTCCTTATCAGCATCCCTAAAGCATCTGTTTCTCCTCTACCAAATGAAAAGCTACTTATACAATTCAGACTGAATATCTCTGCACTTATCTTAAATTTTTCTACAGAAATTCATAGTTCTGTAAGCCTTTTCCCTCTTTCACGCGCACTGGTGTCCCTGGCCATCTCAGCCTTTCCACTATAAACAAAACCCATGTACCACCCATATCTGAAGTATAACGCCAGACTCCTGCTCAGCTACCCCTGTAATATGGTTTAATTATGATGACTGAACTAATAGGCTGACATCATAGATTTTTACAGGCTGACCCCATGTCATCCTGATGTATCATTTTGCACCAGTTCAGTGCTGTAAATCAATTTAAGATCTCAAGCAGGTTGAAAAGGCTGGTAATGATGCTTTCTCTGCCGTCTCTGGAGACTCTACATTATACCCAACTTACATTATTTATAAAGCCTCAGTGATGCCTCCATTAGCCTTGTAAGACTACACAAATGAGATCTTTTATACACACACACTTGGCCTTGATTATGTAGGCTACTGCAGCTTAAACATTAGTCTAATTATACCCAAGTTACTTCTTTTTCCAATCTACGAAGTTATTAGATTTTATATTTAACCCAGAATTGCTAGAAATCAAAATTACAAAGTGAAATTTAGTTTTTAACTAATAAATGTAATACACGTAGTTGAGAAAATGTGACAACTTCCTCTTAATGCCTTAATGAACTTGGTAGAAATAAAATTAAATTCCAAGAAGTGTAAGAGGTCAATGTCTTTAATTGCCTAAAAATTGTCATTTCTCTAAACACAAAGGTCATCAGCTCTTCAAGGATACGAAACCAAAGGATACTGCAAGAGGTAAAATGTATTTAGTTATATACCTATGGTTGTAGGGGTCAAAACTAAATCAAGGACAAATCCCTACCCTCAGAAGAAACCCGATCTTGCCTGGATCCTCTAGAGGCTCTGGCATCACCCACCTCCAGAAAAATCATCTCTCACGACCCTAGTTACACATTCCTAAGAACTGCAGTATCACACCAATGATACACCACCTGCACAGAAATAGCAAATAACTGCAAATGGGAAAGAGAGTGGGAGAGGGCAGAACAAACACTTTAATCAGTACAACATATTTAGATCTGGCACCTACATCAGAATAACACTGATGCAACAATATTTATACCAATTGAAAATGCTGGGGCAGTGAACACTTCTGCTCCGATTCTTTTTTAATACAGTTCACCTACCTTCAATACAATTTAAAGTAATTACAAACAATTTGAAAAATCAACATGGGCAGGGAACAGTTTTCTCATTGTGTTACTGAGATGTGGGCAAGTTATCCACAACAGGCAATTAGACCCAGAGATGTTCTAAAATAAAGGCATTCTGAGATTTAGCGGCTGAGAGTTTCAGCAACAGGAAGACATAACAGAAATCATGCAACTTCTGTATCATTCCACGTACTTTGAAACTTCAGATACAATGGAAAGAAAAGAGGGGGGAAGGCAGAGAAAAAAGACAGTTGTCTCAGCACTCACGAAAACGATGCCTTCTGAGGAGATGGTTCTGAGACCGGCCTCGATTTTCAGAAGGAACGCGCCTTTACTGGTTATCTTGCACCGTGTATTTAAAAATTGCATGCGCTTCAAAATAAACAAAAGCTCAGCTACTGTAGCTGTAAGATCTGACAGGCATTTGTTCCTCCTCCCCTCCTAAAGCACATCAAGAAAACGCTCTCCCTTTAAAACCTTCACACAGATTCAGAAACTAGAGCCCACGTCTGTCTCTCACGCCCACCACCCCCACCTTCCTACAGAAACAACCCCGAGAAACACTAACAAAGACAGGGAGCAGAGTAAAGGAACAGTTGTTCAACCGCGAACTCACGAATACACATGCAGTGAGGCAATCGACTCCGGTAAAGGGAAAGGAATGAGACACCAGGAGACGCAGCGGGTGTAGGCGGAAGAGGGGGAAAAATTACGCGCCGCCGCCAAACCTTTGAATAAATTAGAGGGGATTTCGGTGCGAACTTTCCTTGACCTCGACCCCAAAGAGGCTCGCTGGGGCCGAGAAGGAAACCCGTGCGGGATGTGGAGGGACCCGGAGCGCCGGGGTCCCCCGCCCGCGAGACCCGCTCCACCAGGCGCCTTGGAGAGCAGCGCCGGCGGTCGTCCTCCAGCTCCCGCAGGGGTCGCCCCGCCGGCGCGGGGGACACAATGGGTCCGCTGGCCGCGCGAACGGGCCTCGGCCCGGCGGCAGCACGGGAGAGATGTGAGAAGCGCGCGGAAGGGGAGCGCGGCCGGGGAGGTCCCAGCGCGGTCAGGCCCGGGAGCCGAGGCTCGGGGGCCCGGGAACTGGGCTTCCCACAGCAGAAGACCCAACAAAGACACCAGGGGAGCCCGGCGGGCTGGGCGCGAGAAGACGCGGTGGCAGGTTCGCTCCTCCGAGCGGCCGGGAGGCGCCATCATGGGGGGTGGGGGGATCGCGGCCCGCCCCGCGCAGAAAGAGCCCCCTTCCCGCCGACGCCCGCGCCCCGAGCCCAGCACGACCGCGGCGGCCCCACGCGTGCAGAGGCGGCGGCGGCGGCGCTGGAAAGCCTGGGGCGCCGAGGGGAGGGCTGGGACGCGGCATGAAGGGAAAGTTGGGTTCGGGTCTGTTTCGTTTTACCGGGTTGGCGGCGCGCCCGTCCGCGCGGGCGCACGAGTGGCCGGGCGAGCTGGGTCCCGCGGCCCGGGTCCGGCCGCCTGGGCGCTGCGCCACGCTCCGCTCCCAGGGTCCCTCCCCGAGCCTCGGCCCGGGTTGAGCCGCTCGGCCTCTCCTTTCTCCGCCCGCCCGCCTGCTTTCTCCTGGAGCCTGGATTGATCTGGTCGCGCTGGCGTCAGGGAGTCGGAGCCGCCCAGCCTCCACTCCTCGGCTGCCAATACCCGGCGCACTCGCCTGCCCGCCCGCCCGCTCACACGCTCACCCGCTCACCCGCGCGCCGCCGCCGCTGCCGCGCGACCAGGGATCCTCTCCAAATTCCCGGCCCGGCTGGCGTGAGCGCAGCGCGGCCGGGGCCGGAGGACGGCGCGGGGGAGCGGCCGGAGCCACCCCCTTCTACCCGCAGCCCCACGCCCCGTTTCTTCCTGGAGAAAAAACAGTGTGGCGGCGTTCAGGCTTTCCTAACCCTGCCTTTTTAGTCCCGGTGGAGCGGACTTAGTCCATTATCTGCAAGTGGATTTCGATGTTCCATATGTTTATTTTCTGAAATGTTCATTAACGCTTCCACCGCGCCCACCGAATCGTTCTATAAACGTGGAGTGCATGTTGACAGTTATCTTTCGAGACGCGCCCTTTTATGTCTAGTTTTCGTTGCCCCTCACTCACTCTCCAATAATTTGCAGGCCCCAGAAGTTGTACGTACCCAGAATTGGATAGCCTAGTAAATACTGCACGTGCTTATACAAACCCTGAGTCAACAGATGCGTTTTGTGTCAACTCAGGATCCAGTGATTCGAGTAGGTAACCTTGTTGCTTCAAATAATGACATGCCACAAGGAGATACTGCTTTAGAACTCCACATTTTTGGTCCAATTTCTACAGTCTTTTAGATGATGCCAACTCCCCTGCACTTAACTCTTACCTACCTGATCTGCATAGACATTGAAAATATCTTCTTGCAAGAGTCAACTTTTCTCTTGGCTAACTCTTGAAGCTGCATAAAATCTTGCATAATTACTATAATGTTGAGTTATGTTTAGAAAAAATGGTTTTTTTTGAGGAATAAATTTCACATGAAGCAAAAAAAAAAAAAAAAATCACTCCCAGCAATGTGTATCAGAATATGCCTTCTAATTAAATTCCTTTTGCCCTTAACCTATTTGAGCACTTACTGGTCAATTGGTGGGCCTCATCTTATTTTCTCTAAAAGCAGCATTTGACGCAGTTAATCATTCTCTGCTCCTTAGAACAACAGGAAAGTGAACCTTGTTAAATGCCACTCGGATCAGGCCACTCCTCTGTTGAAAACCCTCCCTTGATAAATAGTATAAAGTATCCCATACAAGAGAACATTATTCAGCCATAAAAAGGAATGAAGTACTGATACTGACGCATGCTACATGGATAACCTTTCAAAACGTGTGAAGGGAAAGAAGACAGACCACACATTGTATTCTTCCACGTATGTGAAATGCTCAGAGTAGGCAAGGCTATGGAGACAGAAAGTAGATTGGTGGTTTGCATAGGGTTGGGGAAATGAGGAACTTGGGGAGTGACAGCTATATGGGGTGACAAAATTGTTCTAAAACTAGTTTCTGGTGATGGTTGCACAACTCTGTGGCTATACCAAAAGCCATTAAATTGTACACTTTAAATGGGTCAATCATTTGGAATGTGAATTTTACCTCAAGCTATTAAGAAAAAGCATGACAATGAAATGCAGTATATGACCTTGACTGGATCCTGAATGGGGAGGGGGAGCTATAAACTGTCATTTTAAAGTTGTTAATTTTTTAAAAAATCAAAAATGGCATTTATTTATTTAATTTTGAGACGGAATCTCGCTTGGTCGCCCAGGCTGGAATGCAATGGCGCGATCTCGGCTTACTGCAACCTTTGCCTTGCGGGTTCAAGCAATTCTCCTGCCTCAACCTCTCGAGTAGCTGGGACTACAGATACACACCACTACGTCCATCTAATTTTTGTGTTTTTAGTAGAGACGGGGTTTCACCATTTTGGCCAGGCTGGTCTTAACTCCTGGCCTCAAGTGATCCACCCATCTCAGCCTCCCAAATTTCTGGGACTACAGGCATGACCCACTGCGCCCAGCCTAGATGGCCTTTCTTAGTGCAGTCCTAGCAGTCTTAAATGATAACTATTAATATTATTATGTATGCAGTAAAATTTCATTTTGCCCATTGTGCAAGTTATTTCTTTAAATGATAATAAAAATTTGGATATTCTTTTTAAAAAGACATTGATGAGACCTTTATAAAAACCTAAATATGGACTGTATATTAATAGCATTGTATTAAATTTTTAAAACTCCTCCCTTGGGTCCTCATTTCACTCAGAATAAAAGTTCCCATAATAAGCACAAGACTCTACATAATCTTTCCTTCCCCTCCTTTACCACTCTGACCTGCACTTCTACTCTTCCTCTTGCTCACTTCCCCAAGTCACACTGGCATCCTCACTCTTCTGGAACAATCTGGGCACATTCTCACCTCAGTATCTATGTGCTAGCTGTTCCTGTTCCCTCCCTTTGTGAGTTCATTTTGTGTTGCTGTAATAGAATACCACTGATGTTTGGCTATGTGTCCCCAACCAAATCTCATCTTGAATTGTAGCTCCCATAATAACATCCATGTGTCATAGAAGGGACCTGGTGGGAGGTAATCGAATCATGGAGGTGGGTTCTTCCCATGCTGTTCTCGTGATAGTGAATAAGTCTCATGAGAATCTGATGGTTTTATAAAGGACAGTTTCCCTGCACACGCCCTCTTGCCTGCCACCACATAAGATGTGCCTTTGCTGTTCCTTCACCTTCTGCCATGATTGTGAGGCTTCCCCAGCCATGTGAAACTGTGAGTCCATTAAACCTTTTTTTTTTTTTTTTTCTTTTTTGAGACAGAATCTCACTCTGTCACCCAGGCTGGAGTGCAGTGATGCAACCTCGGCTCACTGCAACCTCCACCTCCAGGGTTCAAGCAATTCTTCTGCCTTGGCCTCCCAAGTAGCTAGGACTACAGGCACGCACCACCATGCCTGGCTAATCTTTTTTTGTATTTTTTAGTAGAGATGGGGTTTTGCCGTGTTAGTGAGGCTGGTCTTGAACTCCTGAGCTCAGGTGATCTGCCTGCCTTGGCCTCTCAAAGTGCTGGGATTACAGGCGTGAGCCACCGCACCCAGCCCTAAACCACGTTTTCTTCATAAATTACCCAGTCTTAGGTATTTCTTCATAGCAGTATGAAAATGGACCAATACAACCACCAGCTGGGTAGTTTATACACAATAGAAGTTAATTTAGCTCATGGCTCTGGGGGCTGAGAAATCCAAAATCAAGGGGCTGCATCTGGTGAGGGCCTTCTTCCTTCATCACAACATAGCAGAAGGCATCACATAGCAAGACAGAGAACATGAGAGGGAGGGTAGAAAAGGGCCAAACTCATGCTTGTATCAGCAATCCACTCCTAAGATACCAAACCGCACTCCCATAATGCCATTAATCCATTCCTAAGGACAGATCCCTGTTAAAAGAAAAACTTTAGGCAAATTAAATTTAACAGACTTTAATTGAGCAAAGAGCAATTTGAGAACTGAGCAGCCCCCAGAACCAGAATAGTTTCAGAGCAACTCTGGGGCTGCCACAGGGTCAGATGGTATTTATGGGCAGAGAAAGAAAAGTGACAGAAAATGGAGTGAGGTACAGAAAAAACTGGATTGGTTAGAGCTAAATATTTGCCTTATTTTAACACAGTTTGAACAGTTGGCTGCCTGTGATTGACCAAAACTCTGTGATTGGTACAAGAGTTGGTTACAGTCTGTTTGCATATCCAGTTAGGTTACAGTTTGCTGTGTACAGAGAAACCTTTAGGCCTAACTTAAAATATGTATGGGCCGGGCGTGGTAGCTCACGTGAGCCTGTAATCCCAGCACTTTGGGAGGCCAAGGCGGGCGGATGACCTGAGGTCAAGAGTTTGAGATGAGCCTGACTAACATGGAGAAACCTCGTCTCTAGTAAAAATACAAAATTAGTTGAACTTGGTGGCGCATGCCTGTCATCCCAGCTACTCGGAAGACTGAGGCAGGAGAATCAGTTGAACCCAGGAAGCGGAGGTTGCAGTGAGCCAATATCATGCCATTGTACTCCAGCCTGGGCAACAAGAGCAAAACTCTGTCTCAAAAAAAAAAAAAAAATATATATATATATATATATGGAGGCAGCTTTAGCCTAAACTTCATTTAACAGCCCTCATGACGTAATCACTCCTTGAAGTTCTCACCTCTTAACACTGTTGCATTGGGGATTGAGTTTATAATGTCTAAACTTTGGGGAATGCATTCAAACCATAGCACTCCCTGGACAGCTCTTCCCACAGATGTCTATGTGGCTCACCCCTTTATCTCCCTCAAGTCTTCACTCAAATGTCTCCATATTATTTAGCCAAAAGAGCAGGATTTCTTGTCTTCTGTGTTCATTGCTATAATCTCAGCACCTGAGCAGTGCCTGGTATTTAACAGGGGCATATTAAATACCTGTTGAATGAATGAGTAAATGAAGCACTGTTCTAGCAGGGGACATGGTGGCAAGCAGAAAAATATCCCTTCCCTCATTAAGGAAGACAGATAATAAATAAATACATGGCCAGACGTGGTGGTTCACGCCTGTAATCCCAGCACTTTGGGAGGCCAAGGCGGGTGGATCACGAGGTCAGGAGTTCAAAACCAGCCTGGCCAGCATGGTGAAACCCCATCTCTACTAAAAATACAAAAAAAAAAAAAAAAAAAATAGCCAGGCATGGTGGCATGTTCCTGTAGTCCCAGCTACTTGGGAGGCTGAGGCAGGAGAATCACTTGAACCCGGGAGGCAGAGGTTGCAGTGAGCTGAGATCGTGCCACTGCACTCCAGCCTGGGCGACAGAGTGAGACTCCATCTCAATAAATAAATAAATAAATACGCAAATATGCGAGGCAGTGGTACAAGTGATGGAAAAAACATGGGAAGAGGGATTGAGAATGGAAGAGATGACTATTTCTAAAGGGGTAGAGAAAACCTCACTGCAAGAGGTCCTGAAGGAAGGGAAGGAAGCACAGTACACACTCTGAGGGATGAGTTCCCAACCTCCCAAGCGAAAGGAAGAGCAAGTGTAAAGACCTAGAAACTGAGTCTACTTTACACATGCACTGAAAAGCTGGGGGGCAGGGTTGGGGACAGTGCAGTGATGTAGGAAAAGCTAGCGACTGGAGGGAAGGCGGAGTATGTGGACTCAGATGCACACAAGCTGGTGCTTGCTTGCAGAGGTGAGAACACAGGGATGATCTCTTCTCACCACTCTCTCATCTTGTTGAAATTGCCAGGGAACCTGCTTCCTGAGAATGGTGGGATTGAAGAGATGCTGGAGGTTGGAAGAGAGAGGAGTGATATCTAAGTCGTCTGGGCGGGTTTGGGAGCGAATGAACTGTGGAAATGTGGTAAGATTGCTACTATTAAGTGTCCATTTGAGGTTAGTGGCCATTAATTAATTTATTTATTTTTTATTTTTTGAGATGGAGTCTTGCTCAGTCACCCAGGCTGGAGTGCATTGTCACGATCTTGGCTCACTGTCATGATCTCAGCTCACTGCAACCTCTGTCTCCCAGGTTCAAGTGATTCTCCTGCCTCAGCCTCCCTAGTAGGTGGGATTACAGGCACGCACCAGTATGCCCGGCTGATTTTTCTATTTTCAGTAGAGACGGGGTTTCACCATGTTGGCCAGGCTGGTCTCAAACTCCTGACCTCAGGTGATCCACCTGCCTCAGCCTCCCAAAGTGCTGAGATTACAGGCATGAGCCACTACACCCAGCCTAGTGGCCATGAATTTAAAGTAAGACCAGTTGGCATGGCTGTGGGTTTTTCTCCAGCCTCGGTTAACCTAAGGGGACAGAGCTGAGTTTAACTAGGGCTGGGGTTTTGCAGGTGTATGTCATGGAAGGAAAGGGGATCAGACAGCAGAAGGTATAGGCAATGGAGTGACTGTCAGGGGTCTGTGATAGGAGGAAGGCGAGAACATATGTAATGTGAAATGCTGGAAAGATGATAGGATCCACCGAGTGAAGGTCCTAGTGCGGTCCATGAGTTACTGGAGATGGGAGCCTTTCCCAAAAGCTGGGGAGCAGTCTGGGAATGAGATACTTGAAATTGAAATCATGATGCTGGGGCAGTTTTGAGCAATGCCAAGATGTAGGGGTGTGGCCAGAGATAGTGGATGGCTGAGGTAGAGAGGAGGACAAGATCCTTCCAGAAAAGGAGATATTAAGGAACTGAAGGCAAATTAATTATGCTATGTAATCAGTTTATCAGGAAAAAATCAGCTACTAATCACCTACAATAAGACGAGCCCTTAAAATTGGCTGCAAATTTTATATAGGCAAAATGTACATCCAAAAACCTGTTTTAAGAGATGATTCTACTCAATAGAAAAATAAATGTAATGATTTATAGTTCAGCTCCATCAGCGAATTTAAGTGACTGTTTTCCTGGAATGAGCCTGCCAAGGATCATTGGTGTGTTATTTTTCATATTAAAAGGAATGCTGGCCAGGCATGGTGGCTGATGCCTGTAATTCCAGCACTTTGGGAGACCAAGGTGGGGGTCAGGAGTTCGAGACCAGCCTGGACAACATGGTGAAACCCCATCTGTACAAAAAATACAAAAAATTAGCCAGGTGTGGTGGTACATGACTGTAGTCCCAGTTACTCAGGAGGCTAAGGTGGGAGGATGGATTGAGCCTGGAAGGTCAAGTCTGCAGTGAGCTGTGAGGATGCCACTGTACTCCAGCCTGGGCCAAAGAGCAAGACTTTGTCTCGGAAAAAAATGTTGTTGTTGAAATCCTTTATTCTCTCATCACACCCTTTGCTCCAAAGAACTTATAGTTCTCTGTAATTATAAATGTATTTAGTCAAATTGTTGAATATCCAGTGAGAAAACCCTGCTGCTCTTCTAAGTAATATGTGGGTGGGAGCTGTATCTAGTTTGTGTTCCCATCTCCAAGCCCAAAGTTTGTACAGACCTGTCATGGCAGACCCTCAAATATTTGCCGAAAGAATAAATCTCTAATACAACTGTTGTGGTCAAACACAAATTGGTATTTTTTCTTGATTACAGCTAGTAATTGTTCTCATTATTGCCCCCAAGTCTGAAATTCAGATCTAATTATAAATTGTAGGAATTAATAAAAAGTTGTCAGCCCTTTTCCTAAGAGTTTTGTAACAGTCTATACATTACAAAGTTCCATGTGAAAATTCTATGGTAAACATTATGATGACAGTAGAACTTTATATTTCCAGCTTCTTAAATTTGTGGGGTGATTTAGTTTGGCTCTCTGTCCCCACCCAAATCTCATGTTGAATTGTAATCCCCACGTGTCAGGGGAGTGACCTGGTGAGAGGTGATTGGATCATGGGGGCAGATTTCCCCCGTGCTGTTCTTGTGATAGTGAGTGAGTTCTCATGAGATGTGATAGTTTAAAAGTGTAGCACTTCCCCTGCATTGCTCTCTCTCCTGCTCCACAATAATAAGACGTGCTTGGTTTCCCCTTCAACTTCTACCATAATTGTAAGTTTCCTGAGGCCTCCTAGCCTTGCTTCCTGTTTAGCCTGCAGAACTGTGAGTCAGTTAAACCTCTTTTCTTCATAAATTACCCAGTCTCAGGTAGTTCTTTATAGCAGTGTGAGAATGGACTAATACAGAAAATTGGTACCAGGAAAGTGGGGAATGACTATAAAGATACCTGAAAGTGTGGAGGCAACTTTGGAACTGGGTAATGGGCAGAGGTTGGAACAATTTGGCGCACAGAAGACAGGAAGATGTGGGAAAGTTTGGAACTTCATGGAGACTTGTTGAATGATTTTGACCAAAATGCTAATAGTGATATCGATAGTGAAGTCCAGGCTGAGTTGATCTCAGATAGAAATGAGAAAGTTATTGGGAACTAGAGTAAAGGTCACTTTTGCTATTCTTTAGCTAAAAGACTGATAGCATTGTGCCCTTGCTGTAGAGATCTATGGAACTTTGAACTTGAGAGAGATGATTTAAGGTATCTGGCAGAAGAAATTTCTAAGCAGCAAAGCACTCAAGAAGTGATCTGGCTGCTCCTCACAGCATACAGTCATATGTGTTCACAAAGAGATGGTCTGAAATTGGAACTTATGTTTAAAAGGGAAACAGAGCATAAAAGTTTGGAAAATTTGCAGCCTGACCATGTGGTTAAAAAAAAAAAAAGAGCCATTTTCTGGGACAAATTCAAGCTGGCTGCAGAAATTTGCATAAGTAAAGACAAGCCAAATGTTAACAGCCAAGACAATGGGGAAAATGTCTCCAGGGCATGTAAGAGACCTTTGCAGCAGCCCCTCCCATTCCAGGCCTGGAGGCCTATGAGGGAAAAAAGGTTTTGTGGGCCATGCCCAGGGCCCTGCTGCTCTGTACTGCTTTGGGACATGATGCCCTGCAACCCAGCCCCTCCAGCTCCAGCCATGGCTAAAAGGGGCCAAGATACAGCTTGGGCTATTGCTTCAGAGGGTGCAAGGCCCAAGCTTTGGCAGCTTCCACGTGGTGTTGGGCCTGCAGGTGCATAGAGGACAAGAGCTGAGCTTTGGGAGCCTCTGCCTAGATTTCAGATAACGTACGGAAATGCCTGGATGTCTAGGCAGAAGTGTGCTGCCAAGGTGGAGTTCTCATGGAGAGCCTCTACTATGGCAGTACAGAGGGGAAATGTGGGATTGGAGCCCTCAAATGGAGTCCCCACTGGGGCATTGCCTAGTAGAGCTGTGAGAAGAGGGTTGCCATCTTCCAGACCCCAGAATGGTAGATTCACCAACTGCTTGCACTGTGCACCTGTAAAAGCTGCAGGCACTCAATGCCAGCCTGTGAATGCAGCTAAAGGGGGCTGTACACTGCAGAGCCACAGGGGCATTGGAGTTGCAGAGCCACAGGAGCTGCCAAAGGACTTGGAAGCCCACCCCTTGCATCAATGTGACCTGGATGTGAGACATGGAGTCAAAGGAGATTATTTTGGAGCTTTAAGATTTAATGACTGCCCTGCTGGGTTTTGAACTTGAATGGGGGCCTGTAGCACCTTTGTTTTGGCCCATTTCTCCCATTTGGAATGGGAGCATTTACACAGTTTCTCTATCCCCATTGTATCTTGGAAGTAACTAACGTTTTTTTTACTTTACAGGCTTATAGGCAGAAGGGACTTGCCTTGTCTCAGATGAGACTTTGGACTTGAGCTTTTGAGTTAATGCTGGAACAAGTTAAAACTTTGGGGGACTATGGAGAAGGGATAATTGTATTTTGCAGTGTGAGAAGGACATGAGATTGGGAGCGGCCAGGGGCAGAATGATATTGTTTGGCTCTGTGTCCCCACCCAAATCTCATGTTGAATTGTAATCCCCACATGTCAGGGGAGAGACCAGGTAGGAGGTGATTGAATCATGGGGGCAGATTTCCCCCATGCTGTTCTCACAATAGTGAGTGAGTTCACATGAGGTGTGATTGTTTAAAAGTGTAGCACCTATAGGCTCTCTCTCTCTCCTGCTCTACCATGGTGAGATGTGCCTTGCTTTCCCTTCACCTTCTACCATGATTATAAGTTTCCTGAGACCTCTTAGCCATGCTTCCTGTTAAGCCTGCAGAACTGTGAGTCAATTAAACCACTTTTCTTCATAAATTACCCAGTCTCAAGTAGTTCTTTACAGCAGTGTGAGAACAGACTAATACATGGGCCATTCTACACTCTTTGCTTAATGGAATTATTGTCTTGTGCTACACTGTCAGTGAAGTCAGGAAGTATTTGTAGTATTTAGACACAGACCTTTGAGGATGATTTATTCTCTCACTCACTATCCTGCCACGTAGAACTTCAATACTTCAATGTCCTTATTCCCCAAAACATCACAGAGAATATTAATGCTGCTAGATTCCTGATATAGACTGACAGCATTCTCTTCACTTATCTGATCTCTATTAATTCAATCATTTTATATCCATTGTTCAAATGTTGCTCCTAAATTCACCTAACAAAAGCAGAGTAAACAGACAACCCACTAAGTGGGAGAAAATATTTGCAAACTATGCCTCCGACAAAGGACTAATATCCAGAATCTACAAGGAACTCAAATAAATCAGCAAACAATAATAATAATAATATTAATCCCATCAAAAACTGGGTTAAGGACATAAATATAAATAGACAAGTCTCAAAAGAAGATACACAAATGACCAACAAACATGAAAAAAATGCTCAACATCACTAATTATCAGGGAGATGCAAATTAAAACCACAATGAGATACCATCTTACTCCTGCAAGAATGGCCATAATTTAAAAATCAAAAATAATAGATGTTGGTATGGATGTAGTGAAAGGGAACGCTTTTACACTGCTATTGGGAATGTAAACTAGTACAACTACTATGGAAAACAGTATGGAGATTCCTTAAAGAACTAAAAGTAGAACTACCATTTGATCCAGCAACCCCACTGTTGGGTATCTTCCCAGAGGAAAAGAAGTCATATGAACAAGACATTTGCACATACATGTTTATAGTAGCACAATTTGCAATTGCAAAAATATGGTACCAGCCTAAATGTCCATCAACCAGCAAGTGGATAAAGATAATGTGGGCCGGGCATGGTGGCTTACCCCTGTAATCCCAGCACTTTGGGAGGCTGAGGTGAGTGGATCACCTGAGGTCAGGAGTTTGAGATCAGCCTGCCCAACATGGAGAAACCACGTGTCTACTAAAAATACTAAAATTAGCTGGGCATGGTGGTGGGCACCTGTAATCCCAGCTACTTGGGAGGCTGAGGTGGAAGAATCGCTTGAACCTGGAGGCAGAGCTTGCCCAGTGAGCCGAGATCTCACCACGGCACTCCAGCCTAGGTGACATAGCAAGACTCTGTCTCAAAAAAAAGTGATATATATGTGTGTGTGTGTGTGTGTATACCATGGTATACTACTCAGCCATAAAAAGGAGCAAAATAACACCATTCACAGCAACCTGGATGGATTGGAGACCATTGTTCTAAGTGAAATAACTTAGGAATGGAAAACCAAGTGTTACATACTCTCACTTGTAAGTGGGAGCTAAGCTATGAGGATGCAAAGACGTAAGAATGTTACAATGGACTTTGGGGACTTGTCAGGAAAGGTGGAGGTGGGGGTGAGGGATAAAAGACTATACATTGGGTACAGTGTACACTGCTCAGGTGATGGGTGCCCCAAAATCTGAGAAGTCACCACTAAAGAACTTATCCATGTAATGAAAACCGCCTGTTCCCCAAAAAGTATTGAAATAAATTTGAAATGAGAGACTTTTTCAAGTGTTGTTACATTTCAAACTTATAATGGCTAGAATTGACAGAGCATTTACCTGTCACAATACTAAACACCTGAGAGGCATCATCTCTTTCAGTCTCAAATCTCCATACAAGGTAGATGCCATCTTCCTTATCTGTGGATAGTATCAGTGTTTACTGAATAGAGTTTGTGAGGCACAATAATGATAGTGATAATAATAGCTAACACTTATGTTTACTATTTGCCAGACATTGTTTTGATCACCTTACATATATGTTATAAACTCCTTTATTCTTCAAATCAATCCTATGATATAGATACTATGCTATTTCCATTTTATAGATGAGAAAACTGAAACACCAACATGTTACATGACTTCCCAAGGTCACATAGCAAGTATGCTAATGCCTCTAAAGTACTTAATGAGGTATCTGACATATATATGTGTTCAGCAAATGTAGCCAATATTCTTTTCACTGGACATTCATAGTGTTGTACTTAAGTGAAGTATTTTAGGTAGACTCAATTAGTGGGTTAGTCCCTTTTTTAAAGTTTTAATGATCACATAATTTCCAGAAACAAATTATTTAACAGTTTTGCTTTCAAAAGTGATTTCCCTTCACTAGGCCTTCATCCGTTGGCAAGGTTTTCCATGCTGAAAGATTGGCTTTGGCTACATTTAATACAAAACCTAAATAACAGTGGCTTAAGCAAGATAGGATTTACTTCATCTCTTGTAGAAACAGACCAGAAAAAGGAATTTCAGGGACAGTTCAGTAGGGTAGCTCAGGGCCATATCTGGCACAAACCAGGGGTTTGAACGTGTGTCAGGTAAATTTTAAAAACCCCAAGTAATCGACTCAGAGGTGTGAGGCCAAGGTCTCTGTACTTCCCTTTGCCTCTCCCTCATTGTTCATTATAAAATGGCCACTGCAGCTCCAGTCACCTCTTTATTCTGGACAGGAAAAATAAACAGGCAAGGACAAGAGGGATGGACCAAGCCTGAAGTCCCTTTAAGGAAGACACCACCTACCACCACCATGGGTGATAGGCTGTCATCACTACTACAACATCTGCCTATGCATCCTTGGTGAGAACTGTCATGTGGCTTTTCCTATTTGCAAGGGTGGCTAGGAAATATCATTTTTGGTTTTTAATCTAAGCAAATTATTTTTAATCCAGGCAACAAAATGACAAAGTGAGAAAGAAGGTAAAGGATGAATGCAGTGGTGTGCTCCAAATGACTTGTACTGGCTGTGAGAGCTGAAGGTGACATTTTCAGATTTTTTGCAAGCTTATCATGAAACACATTGGTAGCCTGAAATTGGCCATGGTGGGAGTATTTACATTGCAAAAATTGTCAAACACTGAAAATTAAGGCCCTGCCCCCTTTTGTGGAGAGGCAGTTGTTAAACTTTTACCAGCACACCACTGAATATTGGATAGGTAAATGGGAGTCCCCGCTACTGAAGGCTTTTTTTTTTTTTTTTTGTCTTACTACGTTTGTCACTTATTTCTGACTTTACTGGTTGAGACTTATTAACACATAGGTAGGTAATCTTTTGAAATACTTGTTGTTTTAATAATCCTTCTCTCTTTATTCTATTGAGTTTTATTCTTTCTGCAGAGAATGTACAAGTTGTTTCTTGGTAGTAAGTTAGGAGAGTCATAAAATATTGTGAATTTCTGTTCTAGACATTTAAAAGGCTTTATTTTAAAATATTCTGATCTAGGAAGATTCAGATATATTCAGAAATAGCTTCTTAATTTTATATCTGAAGCAATTGTGATATCAAGCTGTTGCTAAGACCATTAGCTTTTCTAAGGTATAATTTTAATGAGGTAGAAAAAAAAACCTTACAGTAATTTTTCTTCCCAAATTTAATCCTGAGAAAAGGGTAAAGTGGAATGTTATCTCCTCCTAGTTATAAGGAATAGTCAATGGCTTTTCACTCTCAAGGCCAAGATTTCCTAAATAGGTCTTTTCTCCTTTTCTTTAGACTATAAACAGGTACTTAAAAGCACAGCATTGACAATGACCAAAAATGCTTTCCTTTTGGCTTAAAAGAAGGCAATAAGAAGAAAGATTTTAGGAGCTGAGCTGGAAATTAAGAAGAAAGCCTCAAGGTTTTGTGAGCATGAACCTACTTAAGGGGTCTTGCCTCCAAGACAGTATTTAGGATATAAAGAAGGACGGGAAACAAAGGTATGTATCAGAGTTCCAACATGTACCTTAGATGTTTCTTTGAAAAATCTTGCTTTGTATGACTTCCTTTAATGTTATCCAACTGTAGTAGTTATGATGAAGAATTTTTTAATAAAAAAAATGATCCATAATGATCAGTCTGAAAGGATTGGCTATGCGCTGAATTATACATGTTTGAACACTGTCTATTGAGGGTTTTTAGAGGATGGTCATTAAATGACACCTGCTTGCTCTCCTAAGTATGAAGGCAAATAAGGACCCAAATCAGGCCCAGTGCGGTGGCTCATGCCTGTAATTCCAGCGCTTTGGGAGGCTAAGGCAAGAAGATTGCTTCAGCCCGAGAGTTAAAGGCCACAGTGAGCTATGATTGCACCAGGGCACTCCAGCCTAGGTGGCAGACTCTGTCCCAAAAAAACAAACAAACAAAAATCAGAAGTCAGAGAGATAAAAGTCTGAATATTATCTTTATTATCTAAAAAGTGGACTGGAAGATTTGGCCTTAGATCTGTGGCCAAATTTGCTTGCTAATATTTTACCTCTAAATTAAAAAGTCTCGGATACGACCATAGTGGAACAGCCACAGGCTGCAATTTATTTGCAATAACTGTGGATCATAAAAGTTCACTCTCTCATGAGAAAATGCCCTTCTTCTGGTTTCCCGAAAGATTATTCCACTCTGTATCAGTTTATACCCTAAGTTACCTCATCTTTCAAAAGACAGGCTAATGTTGTGCCTTTCCATTTGAGACAAGGTGATCACTTTTTCCCCCAGCTAACCAAGGGAGGCTCCATTTTGCCTAAATAAGACTTCCTGAAGTTGTTTTTGTTTGTTTGTTTTGAGGTCTTACTCTGTCTCCCAAGCTGGAGTGAAGTGGTGCAATCACAGCTCACTACAGGCTCGAACTTCGAGCCATCCTCCCATCTCAGCCTCCCTAGTAGTTCTAGGACTACAGGTGCATGCCACCACAACCAGCCATTTTTTTTTTTTTTTTGGGAGATAGCATCTTCCTGGTCTTGAACTCCTGGCTTCAAACGATCCTCCAGCCCTGGCTTCCCAGAGTGCTGGGTAGAACCCAGAGGGATTCAGATGTAGGTGAGCCACCACAGCCAACCAAGTTTGTGTTTTCTTCTTAAGGTGCTTAAGCTCAAATTGTATCCATTTCAAATGGATTGTATTGTCCCCAAAAGCCATGGCTAAGTTGGAATGCTTTGTGTAAAATCACAGGAGATAAAATAATAAGTAAAAACATGGGGACGTTACTATAGAAAGTCCTGGTGACAGTGAAAGAACAATATTAACTTAGTTGGCTAATGTTTAATGAGTACCTGCTACGTGCTGGGCACAGTTCTAAGCACTGGATGACTGCAGTGAGCAAGAAGCTTCCACTTTAAGTTGGCAATGATATTTTAATTGAGGAGAGCAACAGTGAACACAGGAACACAATATAAGATGTGAAATCTAAGCTATGAGGACAATAAAACAGGGTAATGTAACGGAGTGATATTAGGGGGTGGACACCTTTGTATTTTTCAAGCATACTCTCAATAACCTCAGGAGTCTTCTCTTCAAAAAATGAAGAATTGCACAATTTCTTCACTAGCAACAACCTTTCTTTTCCTGTAGTCTCAACTCTTTCTCTCCATTGGCTCCTTCCCCCAAACAGTAAACATCCTAAAATTATACACATATGCACACGCTTATAAATACACAAAACAGAGCCACAAAAATAAAACCCCTCTTGCTCCCAAATATGTATCTAGTTTTAGCCATTTTCTTTTTCTCCTCTCATTCACACTTCCAGAAAAAGTAGTTTAGGCCACCACTGTCTTCATTTTCGTAAGTCACATTCATCCCATAACCCGCTAAAATCCAACTTCTGTCTGCTCCATGCCATTGAAACTATTCTTGCTGAGGCAGGGCCACTGCATACTGCTGGGTAGGTTGTGTATATACAGTTTTTCCCTGGTTAAAATTTCATTGACCTTTGTATTGCCAAATCTAATAAATACTTTTCTGTCTTTATTCTATTGCATGGCTCAGATTCATTAAACACTACTAGTCATTCTTCCATTCTCAAAAAGCTTGGCTTTGTCAAAGGCTGGAAACAACACAACTGTCCATTCCTAGAGGTCTACCTGAATTAACAGAATGGAGTACTTTGGAGCTATAACAAAGTGTTAGGACTGTTTTCTATATGCTACAGAGAGTAATTGCCAGGATATATTGTTAAGTGAAAAAAGTTGAGTAGTAGAGAAAAATATGTATTATATGTTATCATTTATTTTTAAAAGGTGAGGGATATGAATATATACATGTTTGATCATAAAAAATAATAATGGAAGGATAAACAAAAAATGTTTTAAAGTTACATAGAGGGCAGAGGGGAAAAAGGTAGAGAAAACAGGATGGAAGCTAGATTTCTCTGAATATACCATGTTTTGTGGATTTGACTTTGAACCCTGGAAATATTTTACTTACTTATAAAGTGAAAGTCATTTTGTAAAAGAATCAGTAGAAACTAAAATAAAAAAACAAATCAACCTGTTAATCAAGCTTGTGATACAGAAAGGAATTATTTCAAATGACTTAAAAAGTGCAGGCAGATCACGAGGTCAGGAGATCGAGACCATCCTGGCTAACACGGTGAAACCTCATTTTTACTAAAAATACAAAAAAATTACCTGGGTGTGGTAGCGTGCACCTGTAGTCCCAGCTACTCGGGAGGCTGAAGCAGGAGAATCACTTGAGCCCAGGAGGCAGAGGTTGCAGTGAGCTGAGATTGCCCCACTGCACTCTGGCCTGGTGACAGAGTGAGACTCCATCTCAAAAAAAAAAAAAAAAAAAAAAAAAAATGCCGGGCGTGATGGCTCATGCCTGCAATCTTAGCACTTTGGGAGGCCGAGGCAGGTGGATCATGAGCTCAGGAGTTCAAGACCAGCCTGGCCAAGATGGTGAAACCCCATCTCTACTAAAAATACAAAAAATTAGCCAGGCATGGTGGCACACACCTGTAATCCCAGCTACTCCAGAGGCTGAGGCAGAGAATTGCTTAAACCTGGAGGGGCGGACTTTGCAGTGAGCCAAGATCGTGCCACTGCACTCCAGCCTGGGCGACAGAGCGAGACTCCATCTCGGGAAAAAAAAAAAAAAAGCAACAATCTGTAAATCCTTCGTGGAATATAATTGAAGGGCAAAAATAACTAGAAAAGAAAACTTTCCATAGTCATATCATTATTAATAATATTTGGCATTTTAACTTTGAAATTATCGTAGCAATATACAATGATGCAACACATAGTGATGTTTTAGTCAATGATGGACTGCCTATATGATGGTGGTCCCACATAAGATTATAATGGAGCTGAGGAATTCCTGTCACCTGGTGACGTTGCCATCATAATGTCATAGCATGATGCATTACTCCTGTTTGTGGTGATGCTGGTGTTAACAAACTGGCTGTACTGCCAGTTGCATAAAAGTATAGCATATACAGTTACGTACAGTACATAATACTTGAAAACAAATGACTATGTTACTGGTTTATGTGTTTGCTATACTATATTTTTTATCATTATTTTAGAGTGTAGTTCTTCTACTTATTAAAAAAAAGTTAACTGTAAAGCAATCTCAGGCAGGTCCTTCAGAAGGTATTCCAGAAGAAGGTATTGTTATCATAGGAGGTGACAGCTCCATGCATGTCTTCTTCTAGTGGGGCAAGATGTGACAGTGGGAAGCAGTGATACTGATCCTTATCCTGTGCAGGCCTAGGTTAATGTGTGTGTCTGTGTCTTAATTTTTAACAAAAAAAATTTAAAAAGCAAAAAAAATTTTTTTAATTTAAAAACATAAAAAGTTTATGAAATAATAATAATATAAAGAAAGAAAACATTTTTGTACAATTGTACAATGTGTTTGTATTTTATGCTAAGTGATTACAAAATAATCCAAAAGTTAAAAAATTTTAAAGTTTATAAAATCGAAAAGTTACAGTAAGCTAAGGTTAATTTATTATTGAAGATAACCTTTATTATATAAATTTAATGTAGCCTAAGTGTGCAGTGTTTATAAAGTCTACAGTAGTGTATAGTAATGTCCTAGGCCTTCACATTCACCCACCACTCACTCATCTACTCACACAGAGCAATTTCCAGTCCTGCAAGCTCTATTCGTGGTAAATGCCCTATACAAGTGTACCATTTAAAAATCTTTCCTATTTTATTTTATTTTTCATCTGAATGAAGATGCCAATAAAGGACTTTTACTGCAGGTTTGTTGCATTTAAATGACACAATGTAAGGGGTAAAAAGTGTACAACACATAAAACCCCAGCATCAAACAAACAAGCAAAACAAAACACCAGCATCACTCATTTCCTCTAAATTCACAGTACAAAAGCAAATTATGCAAATGATGCGAGAGGGAACCAACAATGACATATTTTCTTCTTCCTTAAGGAAAATCATAGCAGTCATTAATATTTATTCCCCTGTGAAGTACATTGTTCTAACTTCCATTCCAAGGGGAAGTCCTGTCCTTGAGGACACCCAAAATTATGCTATTACACGGCCGCATCAGCAGTATATTGGGCACTGGGAGAAAAAGCCAAGCAGCTTATTCTCTGTACAAAGTTGTTGCTCCATAGATAGTATAACGATAGGATCATTTCACCATTACCAAGGCTCCTGCAAGGGTCCCTACATGCCTTGACCAGTGAGGTCCTGAGGTCAGTAGAATCACAGCTGAGCAGGCCACGGGTACTTCTAAGTAGGAAGGCATGACAGTATGAGAGAAGTCCACTCAGGTCTGCTGATTAAGCTCTCAATAAAGGCTAAGAACATTCAGACTTATTAACTCCTTGAATGAGACCCCTCATTCTCTGTGGTTCTCTCAATTCAAGGTAGCAATCTGTCATCTCTGAAGTTGCTCCTGAAAATAGAGGGCAGATGATGGCCAGGTGTGGTCACGGCTCATGCCTGTAATCCCAGCACTTTGGGAGGCCGAGGTGGGTGGATCACTTGAGGTCAGCAGTTCAAGACCAGCCTGGCCAACATGGTGAAACTCCATCTCTACTAAAAATATAAAAATTAGCCCAGTGTGGTGGCTTGCCTCTGTAATCCCAACTACTTGGGAGGCTGAGACATGAGAATTGCTTAAACCTGGGAGGCAGAGGTTGCAGTAAGCCAAGATCATGCCACTGCACTCCAGCCTGAGTGACACAGTGAGATCGTGATCCACAACAAAGCTAAGTGAATGTGTATAAGGCGTAAGGCAGCAGCTCTCTACCTCTGGTGAGCATCAGAAATACCTGTGTATGTTTCTAAACATATGAGGGCTTGGACCTCACTCCCTACCTCCAAAGGTGGAGCTCCAGGGAGATAGGTCTTGCTAAAGTTGAGTTGGCAATTCTGATGTGTGCCACAGAGAACTATTGGTACAATGTTTCTGCCAGGCCTATGCACAATCTTTATCTGATGTAACTGGAGATGATTTATCAATGGTGCATTTTACATGATCACCACGTTAAGAATTCCTTCTTTTGTCTACCCTAGCTGCAGATTACCCACCAACAGGCATGCATAAAATGTCAATTAACTTCATAACCAAAGTTAGAATTTTATTTTTTTATTATTATACTTTAAGTTATAGGGTACATGTGCACAACGTGCAGTTTTGTTACATATGTATACTACTGCCATGTTGGTGTCCTGCACCCATTAACTCATCATTTACATTAGGTATATCTCCTAATGCTATTCCTCCCTGCTAACCCTACCCCACGACAGGCCCCGGTGTGTGATGTTCCCCACCCTGTGTCCAAGTGTTCTCATTGTTCAATTCCCACCTATGAGTGAGAACATGCAGTACTTGGTTTTCTGTCCTTGCGATAGTTTGCTCACAATGATGGTTTCCAGCTTCACCCATGTCCCTACAAAGGACATGAACTCATCATTTTTTATGGCTGCATAGTATTCCATGGTGTACATGTGCCACATTTTCTTAATCCAGTCTATCATTGATGGACATTTGGGTTGGTTCCAGGTCTTTGCTATTGTGAATAGTGCCGCAGTAAACATACGTGCAATAAATGTGTCTTTATAGCAGCATGATTTATAATCCTTTGGGTGTATACCCAGTAATGGGATGGCTGGATCAAATGGTATTTCTAGTTCTACATCCTTGAGGAATCACCATACTGTCTTCCGCAATGGTTGAACTAGTTTACAGTCCCACCAACAATGTAAAAGTCTTCCTATTTCTCCACATCCTCTCCAGCACCTGTTGTTTCCTGACTTTTTAATGATCGCCATTCTAACTGGTGTGAGATGGTATCTCATTGTGGTTTTGATTTGCATTTCTCTGATGGCCAGTGATGATGAGCGTTTTTTCATGTGTCTGTTGGCTGCATAAATGTCTTCTTTTGAGAAGTGTCTGTTGATATCCTTTGCCCACTTTTTGATGGGGTTCTTTGATTTTTTTCTTGTAAATTTGTTTAAGTTCTTTGTAGATTCTGGATATTAGCCCTTTGTCAGATGGGTAGATTGTAAAAATTTTCTGCCATTCTGTATGTTGCCTGTTCACTCTGATGGTAGTTTCTTTTGCTGTGCAGAAACTCTTTAGTTTCATTAGATCCCATTTGTCTATTTTGGCTTTTGTTGCCACTGCTTTTGGTGTTTTAGTCATGAAGTCCTTGCCCGTGCCTATGTCCTGAATGGTATTGCCTAGGTTTTCTTCTAGGATTTTTATGGTTTTAGGTCTAACATTTAAGTCTTTAATCCATCTTCAATTAATTTTTGCATAAGGTGTAAGGAAGGGATCCAGTTTCAGCTTTCTACACATGGCTAGCCAGTTTTCCCAGCACCATTTATTAAATAGGGAATCCTTTCCCCATTTCTTGTTTTTGTCAGGTTTGTCAAAGATCAGATGGTTGTAGATGTGTGGTATTATTTCTGAGGGCTCTATTCTGTTCCATTGGTCTATACGTCTGTTTTGGTACCAGTACCATGCTGCTTTGGTTACTGTAGCCTTGTAGTATAGTTTGAAGTCAAGTAGCATGATGCCTCCAGCTTTATTCTTTTTGCTTAGGATTGTTTTGGCAATGCGGGCTCTTTTTTGGTTCCATATGAACTTTAAAGTAGTTTTTTCCAATTCTGTGAAGAAAGTCATTGGTAGCTTCATGGGGATGGCATTGAATCTATAAATTACCTTAGGCAGTACGGCCATTTTCATGATATTGATTCTTCCTATCCATGAGCATGGAATGTTCTTCCATTTGTTTGTGTCCTCTTTTATTTCTCTGGGCAGTGGTTTGTAGTTCTCCTTGAAGAGGTCCTTCACATCCCTTGTAAGTTGGATTCCTAGGTATTTTATTCTCTTTGAGGCAATTGTGAATGTGAGTTCACTTATGATTTGGCTGTTTGTCTTTTATTGGTGTATAAGAATGCTTGTGATTTTTGCACATTGATTTTATATCCTGAGACTTTGCTGGAGTTTCTTATCAGCTTAAGGAGATTTTGGACTGAGACGATGGAGTTTTCTAAATATACAATCATGTCATCTGCAAACAGGGACAATTTGACTTCTTCTTTTCCTAACTGAATATCCTTTATTTCTTTCT
Organism: Symphalangus syndactylus; assembly: GCF_028878055.3. Classification (NCBI taxonomy): domain Eukaryota; kingdom Metazoa; phylum Chordata; class Mammalia; order Primates; family Hylobatidae; genus Symphalangus; species Symphalangus syndactylus. The sequence goes on along the minus strand of NC_072426.2, from coordinate 118,758,003 downwards.
CCTGCCTGATTGCCCTGGCCAGAACTTCCAACACTAAGTTGAACAGGAGTGGTGAGAGAGGACATCCCTGTCTTGTGCTGGTTTCCAAAGGGAATGCTTCCAGTTTTTGCTCATTCAGTATGATATTGGCTGTGGGTTCGTCATAAATAGCTCTTATTATTTTGAGATACGTCCCATCAATACCTAATTTATTGAGAGTTTTTAGCATGAAGGGCTGTTGAATTTTGTCGAAGGCCTTTTCTGCATCTATTGAGATAAACATGTGGTTTTTGGCTTTGGTTCTGTTTATATGATGGATTACATTTATTGATTTGTGTATGTTGAACCAGGCTTGCATCCCAGGGATGAAGCCAACTTGATTGTGGTGGATAAGCTCTTTGTTGTGCTGCTGATTTGGTTTGCCAGAATTTTTGCATCGATGTTCATCAGGGATATTGGTCTAAAATTCTCTTTTTTTGTTGTGTCTCTGCCAGGCTTTGGTATCAGGATGATGCTGGCCTCATCAAATGAATTAGGGAGGATTCCCTCTTTTTCTATTGATTGGAATAGTTTCAGAAGGAATGGTACCAGCTCCTCTTTCTACCTCTGGTAGAATTCAGCTGTGAATCCATCTGGTCCTGGACTTATTTTGGTTGGTAGGCTATTAATTATTGCCTCAATTTCAGTACCTGTTATTGGTCTGTTTAGGGACTCAATGTCTTCCTGGTTTAGTCTTGGGAGGGTGTATGTGTCCAGGAATTTATCCATTTCTTCTAGATTTTCTAGTTTATTTGTGTAGAGGTGTTTATAGTACTCTCTGATGGTCGTTTGTATTTTTCTGGGATTGGTAGTGATATCCCTTTATCATTTTTTATTGCATCTATTTGATTCTTCTCTCTTTTCTTCTTTATTAGTCTTGCTAGTGGTCTCTCAATTTTGTTGATCTTTTCAAAGATACCAGTTCCTGGATTCACTGATGTTTTGAAGGGTGTTTTGTGTCTCTATCTCCTTCAGTTCTGCTCTGATCTTAGTCATTTCTTGTCTTCTACTAGCTTTTGAATGTGTTTGCTCTTGCTTCTCTAGTTCTCTTAATTGTAATGTTAGGGTGTCAATTTTAGATCTTTCCTGCTTTCTCTTGTGGGCATTTAGTGCTATAAATTTCCCTCTACACACTGCTTTAATTGTGTCCCAGAGATTGTGGCATGTTGTATCTTTGTTCTCATTGGGTTGAAAGAACGTCTTTATTTCTGCCTTTATTTCGTTATGCACTCAGTAGTCATTCAGGAGCAGGTTGTTCAGTTTCCATGTAGTTGTGTGGTTTTGAGCAGGTTTCTTTCTGTCTTTTTTTTTTTTTTTTTGAGACAGAGTCTTGCTCTGTCACCCAGGCTGGAGTGCAGTGGCACGATCTCGCTCACTGCAAGCTCTGCCTCCCGGGTTCATGCCATTCTCCTGCCTCAGCCTCCTGAGTAGCTGGGACTACAGGTGCCCGCCACCACGCCCGGCTAATTTTTTGTATTTTTAGTAGAGACAGGGTTTCACCATGTTAGCCGGGATGGTCTCGATCTCCTGACCTTGTGATCCACCCGCCTTGGCCCCCGAAAGTGCTAGGATTACAGGCGTCAGCCACCGCACCTGGCCTTGAGTGAGTTCCTTAATCCTTAGTTCTAATTTGATTGCACTGTGATCTGAGAGACAGTTTGTTATAATTTCTGTTCTTTTACATTTGCTGAGGAGTGCTTTACTTCCAACTATGTGGCCGATTTTGGAATAAGTGCGATGTGGTCCTGAGAAGAATGTATATTCTGTTGATTTGGGGTGGAGAGTTCTGTAGATGTCTATTAGGTCTGCTTGATACAGAGCTGAGTTCAAGTCCTGGATATCCTTGTTAACTTTCTGTCTCGTTGATCTGTCTAATGTTGACAGTGAGGTGTTAAAGTCTGCCATTATTATTATGTGGGAGTCTAAGTGTCTTTGTGGGTCTCTAAGGACTTGCTTTATGAATCTGGGTGCTCCTGTATTGGGTGCATATATATTTAGGATAGTTAGCTCTTCTTGTTGAATTGATCCCTTTACCATTATGTAATGGCCTTCTTTGTCTCTTTCGATCTTTGTTGGTTTAAAGTCTGTTTTATCACAGAGTAGGATTGCAACCCCTGCTGTTTTTTGTTTTCCATTTGCTTGGTAGATCTTCCTCCATCCCTTTATTTTGAGCCTATGTGTGTCTCTGCACGTGAGATGGGTTTCCTGAATACAATACACTGATGGGTCTCAACCCTTTATCCAATTTGCCAGTCTGTGTCTTTTAATTGGAGCATTTAGCCCATTTACATTTAAGGTTAATATTGTTATGTGTGAATCTGATCCTGTCATTACGATGTTTGCTGGTTATTTTGCCCATTAGTTGATGCAGTTTCATCCTAACATTGATGGTCTTTACAGTTTGGCATGTTTTTGCAGTGGCTGGTGCTGGTTGTTCCTCTCCATATTTAGTGCTTCCTTCAGGAGCTCTTGCAAGGCAGGCCTGGTGGTGACAAAATCTCTCAGCATTTGCTTGTCTGTAAAGGATTTTATTTCTCCTTCATTTATGAAGCTTAGTTTGGCTGGATATGAAATTCTGGGTTGTTGAATATTGGCCCCCACTCTCTTCCGGCTTGTAGAGTTTCTGCCGAGAGATCTGTTGTTAGTCTGATGGGCTTCCCCTTGTGGGTAACCCAACCTTTCTCTCTGGCTGCCCTTAACATTTTTTCCTTCATTTCATCTTTGGTGAATCTGACAATTATGTGTCTTGGACTTGCTCTTCTCAAGGAGTATCTTTGTGGCATTCTGTGTATTTCCTGAATTTGAATATTGGCCTGCCTTGCTAGGTTGGGGAAGTTCTCCTGGATAATATCTTGCAGAGTGTTTTCCAACTAGGTTCCATTCTACCCGTCACTTTCAGGTACGCCAATCAGATGTAGATTTGGTCTTTTCACATATCCCATATTTGTTGGAGGCTTTGTTCATTTCTTTTTACTTTTTTTTCTCTAAACTTCTCTTCTCACTTCATTTCATTCATTTGATCTTCAATCACTGATACCCTTTCTTCCACTTGATCGAATCGGCTACTGAACCTTGTGCGTGCGTCATGTAGTTCTTGTGCCATGGTTTTCAGCTCCATGAGGTCATTTAAGGTCTTCTCTCTGCTGTTCATTCTAGTTAGCCATTCGTCTAATCTTTTTTCAAGGTTTTTAGCTTCTTCATGATGGGTTCAAACATCCTCCTTTAGCTTGGAGAAGTCTGTTATTACCGATCGTCTAAAGACTTCTCTCAACTCGTCAAAGTCATTCTCGTCCAGCTTTGTTCCATTGCTAGTGAGGAGCTGTGTTCCTTTGGAGGAGAAGAGGCACTCTGATTTTTGGAATTTTCAGCTTTTCTGCTCTGGTTTCTCCCCATCTTTGTGGTTTTATCTACCTTTGGTCTTTGAAGATGATGATGATGTACAGATGGGATTTTGGTGTGGATGTCTTTTCCGTTTGTTAGTTTTCCTTCTAACAGTCAGGACCCTCAGCTGCGGGTCTGTTAGAGTTTGCTGGAGGTTCACTCCAGACCCTGTTTGCCTGGGTATCACTAGCGGAGGCTGCAGAACAGCAAATATTGCAGAACAGCAAATGTTGCTGCCTGATCCTTCCTCTGGATGCTTCATCTCAGAGGGGCACCCGGCTGTATGAGGTGTCAGTTGGCCCCTAATGGGTGGTGTCTCCCAGTTCAGCTACTTGGGGGTCAGGGACCCACTTGAGGAGGCAGTCTGTCCATTCTCAGATCTCAAACTCCATGCTTGGAGAACCACTACTGTCTTCAAAGCTGTCAGACAGGGAATTTAAGTCTGCAGAAGTTTCTGCTGTCTTTTGTTCAGCTATGCCCTGCCCACAGAGGTGGAGTCTACAGAGGCAGGCAGGCCTCCTTGAGCTGTGGTGGGCTCCATCCAGTTCGAGCTTCCTGGCCACTTTGTTTACCTACTGAAGCCTCAGCAATGGAGGAAGCCCCTCCCCCAGCCTCATTGCTGCCTTGCAGTTTGATCTCAGACTGCTGTGCTAGCAGTGAGAGAGGCTCTGTGGGCATGGGACCTGCCAAGCCAGGCACGGGATATAATCTCCTGGTGCGCTGTTTGCTAAGACCATTGGAAAAGCGCAGTATTAGGGTGGGAGTGTCTCAATTTTCCAGGTACAGTCTGTCACAGCTTCCCTTGGCTAGGAAAGGGAATTCCCCAATCCCTTGCACTTCCTGGGTGAGGCGATGCCCCACCCTGCTTTCGCTCACACTTCATGGGCTGCACCCACTGTCCAACAAGCCCCAGTGAGATGAACCCGGTACCTCAGTTGGAATTGCAGAAATCATCCATCTTCTGCATTGCTCATGTTGGGAGCTGTGGACTGGAGCTGTTCCTATTTGGCCATCTTGGAACCCAAAAAGTCCAGAGTTAGAATTTTAAATGAATTTTTGCACTTCACACTTTGCTTCTTTTATGTGGTAGAGCTAAGATGTACTTTTTGACTTCTTATTTGTAGTTAGTTTCACAGAAAATTCTTCTGGGTTTAGTGTGCTGCTAATCTCTTGTTTGAAAGATAAAAAAATTTATATATACATATATTTTTTAAAAAGACCAAACAGGTTGGGTGTGGTGGCTCATGCCCTATAATCCCAGCACTTTTGGAGGCTGAGGTGGGCAGATCATCTGAGGTCAGGAGTTCAAGACCAGCTTGGCCAACATGGTGAAACCCCATCTCTACTAAAAATACAAAAAATTAGCTAGACATGGTGGTGCATGCCTGTAGTCTCAGCTACACAGGAGGCTGAGGCATGAGAATTGCTTGAACCTGGGAGGTGGATGTTGCAGTGAGACAAGATTGCGCCACTGTACTCCAGCCTGGGTGACGGAGTGAAACTCCGTCTGAAAAAAAAATAAATACAGAAAACATTCATCTTAGCACCTTCTGATAAAATTTTAAAAAAAAAGACGCCGATTTTACCTTACTACTGATTTTTACTAAACTTTTAAGCTTTAGTTTAAGCAACAGGATCACAATTTCTTTCCCCTGTCACTAACATCCAGATTGTTTCAAATACTCAAAAGGGAAGTGCAAAACATCATGCCGTAGGATTTCTATGATTTCTATGCCTTAGCTTCCTCAGTGTTTCTCTACGAAGGGGCCAAGATGACCCTAGCATTCCTGTCTTCACTCTCAGAGCTGTACAAATTATGCTTTTCGATGTATTCTTGAACAAGATCTGGTAGCAAGTAGCGAATGCTGTGGCCCCTTCTAAGGGCTCTCCGGATTTTTGTGGATGAGATATCATTAGTGATCCATTCATTCACCACATGAATGTTGCTGTGGTGTTTCCATAGCACATTAGAGTCATAGATGAATTTCTGAGCATCATTTTCAGCCCGAGTAATACATAGGAGCTCATAGCTGGCCACAATTTGGGTGATGTCTTCACTCTTCAACAAATTAGGAACACCATAAGCACTCCAGTAAATCTGCCCCACACAGCAGCTTGACCTTTGGTTCACCTTTTGGTTTTGGCTCTAGGGATTTTTTTTGACTAGAATCTTGTCTTTGTTCATTTCGCTTCCTCTTCCATCCAGGCCTTTCTAGTGTAGGTGAGTTCTGCTGATGATCACAGTTACTAGCCTCCAGTTTCTCCTGATGGCATGTTAGCAAAGTAACAGTCTCTTTCCACTTTTTCTGAAGACTTTCCCATGTATCAGCTTCCACTCACTTGGAATTCTTGGTGGCAAGTTTGGCTATGATGACCCAGTGATGGGCAGGAATGTGTCCTTTCTTCTTATAAGCATCACCAACAGGAAAGATCATGCCTTTGACAACTCTGTATCTTCCTGTTCCATTCATATAGTCCTTGGCCAGCTCAAACAACCTGAGGTGCCTGTTGGTAATAGGATTGAAGGAGCTACAGTAAGGAGAACCACTTCAGTCTTCTCTGAATTTTCCATGGTAAGAACTTGAAGTTATTGATGTAAATGGAAAACTGTGATGCCTCCCTTGTTGTTTTTACAAAGGAAATTCTTTGAATCTGAAGTGTCTTGCAAAGTAGACTATTGGAACCATCCCAATTAATGTGTCAAAAGTCTTCCCTAAGGTGGGCTAGAAAAATGGTTTTATATCCAAATTGTAACTTGCACCCTCACTGTCCACTGGCCTGAGTGCTCCTGGAGACAACCCATGTCCAGGATGCCAGTGAGGTGAACACCTTTCCTATTGTATTTTTACTGGACTTTTTCCAGTATTCAGTACAGTAACATGCTGTATAGATTTATGGCCTAGGAACAATAGGCTACAGCATATAGCCTAGGTGTGTAGTAGGCTATACCATCTGGGTTTGTGTAAGTACAGTCTATGATGTTCACACAACAATGAAATCATGTAACAATGCATTTCTCAGAATGTATCTGTATCATTAGTAACATATGACTGGGTAACAAAAAGTAATTACTTTAACATTGTCATCAACCAAGCTTTTCCACACAAGAGAAAAGCAATAGAAATACAAATTTAAACAATTTAATTAAAACTACTTTAACCTTAATTTTGAATTGAGAATATCATTATGAACTCATGATGTACTTTGTCTAAAAATACATATTCCCTGGCTCTTCTGAAGAAAAAGTTTTAAAAACAATTACCAATGCAATAGCAATGAACATCTTTCACACCCAGATTGTAACCTCTAAATAGCATTCCCCATTTAAAGAAACTAAAACGTTTTGGAGAAATGACTGATTCTACATCTGGAGCAAGACATGCATAAGATGACTATGGGTCATTCTTACTTTCGCTTCCTTCCTTCCTTCCTTCCTTCCTTCCTTCCTTCCTTCCTTCCTTCCTCCCCCTTTCCTTCTCTCTTTCTCTCTCTCTTTCTCTGTGTTCCTTTCTTTAAGGTCTCACTCTGTCACCCAGGCTAGAGTGCAGTGGCATGATCACAGCTCATTGTAACCTTGAACTCCTGGGCTTAAGTGATCCTCCTGCCTCAGCCTCCTGAGTAGCTAGGGCTACAGGCGTGTGCCACCATGCCCAGCTAATTTTTTCCTTTATTTTTGTAGAGGCGGAGTCTCACTGTTTTAGCCAGGCTGGCATTGAACTCCTGGCCTCAAACAATTCTAAAGTGCTAGGATAACAGGTGTGAGCCACTGCACTTGGTGCCATCTACATTTTCTCAATGTCAGTTATGCTAATTGTATAAAATGATCTCACTACCTGTTATTCTATTAGCAAAATTGCTTTGCAGACACCTAAATAGTACTTTCATTAAAAAGGAAATGCACAGAAATTGTAGAACATTATTACTTGTTAAATTTTACCTCTACTTTTTTTACAGTAGTGAGAACCCAGCCCTGCATAAGTAAATTTTCTAACCGTGTTTGTTTTCCCACACATGATTTTTGAAGCCCACAGCTATTTCAGTCTTTCAAACTCCTATGCTTTGAAATTCCTATAGTTGAACAGGAGTGGTGGCTGACACCTATAATCCCACCAGTTTGGGAGGCTGAGGCAAGAAGATTGCTTGAGTCCAGGAGTTTGAGACTATAGTGAGCTATGATCATGTCACTATACTCTAGCTTGGGTGACAGAGCAAGACCCTGTCTCAACAAAAAAAAAAAAAAAAAAAAGAGAGAGAGAGAAGAAATGCCTGTTGTTGCAGAAAAGCCTCGAATTTTTTCTTTTTCTTTTCCTTTTTTTTTTTTCTGAGATGGAGTCTCACTCTGTTGCCCAGGATGGAGTGCAGTGGTACAATCTCGGCTCACTGCAACCTGTGTCTCCTGGATTCAAGCAATTTTCCTGCCTCAGCCTCCCAAGTAGCTGGGATTACAGACATGTGCCACCACACCTGGCTAATTTTTGTATTTTTAGTAGAGACGAGGTTTCGCCATGTTGGCCAGGCTGGTCTCAAACTCCTGACCTCAGGTGATCCATCCTCTTTGACTTCCCAAAGTGCTGGGATTACAGGTGTGAGTCACTGTGCCTGGATGCCTCCAATTTTTTCTGAATGAGGTATAAACTTTGTAGAACAGAGAGACCCTGTGTCTTTTCTAAACTCTTCCCAAATTATAAATGGCAAGATACAGTTGACTTACTAGGTCACTGTCAACATTAGAATAAAGGGGGAAATGTAGTATAGAGTCCCAGAAAATCTGTAACAATAGAGTTTCCTGACAGTATAACAAACATTTCAAATCAAATATAAAATGTCCCGCTTTCCCAGTAAGTAGAGCTACCCTGGCCCTTTCAGTTACTCTTTGGGGTAATCAACTATCAGTGCATACTCAGCCACAAGAACCCTTGGACAAGATACATGTTACTATCTTCCTTTACTTGTAGATCCACCCATTTCTTCTCACTTAGTCTAGATATCATAGGATTAGTTAGACCTCAAGCTTCCCAGATAGTGTAGCTCCTAAAATTATAGAGAGAACAGCAGAAACCTTTACCCACATTCTCTATTACTTTCTCAACCGACAAAAGGAGAAAAATATACAATCTAACCCACAAATGGAGGAAAATATACGGTCTGGAATAAATCTTAAGGTGTCATCTCCTTTGTCTGTCATCTTTAATGTGCTAGAATATCTGGCATTAGGCCCAGAAAATTGAGATTTACTTCCACTTCTCAAAGATCTCTATTTCCTCTACAAAGGAATATTCATCAGTAAGGCGATGCTCTTGGCTCAATTTAGCTTAAAGGGACTTAGACTGGAGCCCTCCATTACAGAAGCTTTCTCCCCTGTGTATTTGTACTAATGTATTCTTTCCTCTTGTCAATCTTCTCCCAGAAAATTTCTCCCTCCCTAATAGTGTTTTCTGTGGACAGACATTAACCATCATCAGTCTTCAATCTTACTTTGTAGTATTTAGATATTCTGATGTCCCTTAGTTCACTAGATTCATTGGTTTGTTCAGTAAATATTTACTGAGCATCTACCAGGCCCTGGTATAGGTCAATAAGCAACACAGAACTCTTCCTTTCATGGAACTAACATCCTAGTGGCTCTTGCAAATATCCTGTGAGATGGCTTCAAACAGGCAGCATGGTATTGTGTCCTAAACAAGCGGAAAAAAGAATCAGGCTGGTACATGCAGGTTTCTTCTTCTTGAAGCTCTCATTGCTATCCTCTGGGTCCATTTTTCACATAGGTAGGTTGTGCACTCTGCTTCTTACATTCTCAGAAACAGTGCACTGAACTGCAGCTGTTGTGGGAATACATTTAAGAAATGTTAAAAAAGACCATAGGGGAAATGACTCACTTTGTAGAAATTCACATCAATAGTGTCTCTGGAATGATCCACTTTGCTAGATTGGAATACAAACACAATTGCCTCACATTTATTTATTCAATTTATTACCTGCCCTTAGTGACAGGAAGGCCACTTATTTCCTAAGGCCTCCCTGAGCCAGCCTGCTTGGGTAAGAACACTAGGAACTTAGTTCAAAGGCGATCAGTCCTGCAAAAAGCCAGGACGAGAGAGAAAGCTGGGAAGTATGAACAATACACTAACGCCTTGGCTTGGTCTCTGTCACATGAGGTTAAAGATGGGTGCCACACATTCTGCTATCAGGACATTTGTTTGTGGCTGCTGTGATGCTCCTACTGATTCAGCTCTCTTCTTCCCATCACCCCGCCAGTGTCCCTCTGGAGCTCTGAGACCACATCTATTTTAGGTCACATTCACACACTCATCTATTTCTCCCTCCAATGCTTAGCACCAAGCCAGGTGGGCCAAAGCTAGAAAAGAACTCAATCCCAGCCTCTTGTCATGCTGGAGCACATAAGTCTTCTCCATAAATCCTTGTTTGGTCTGTCTTAGCATCTCTTCCTGCCACTGGACTACCTCGGCATACCCCAACAATGAACCTCCCTGTTGCATGCAAAGGAGAAAGCCAGATGTTGTTAAGCAACAAACACATGCTCATTTTGGACACCTACACCTACACACAAACTCTCACAGGCAAAGACTGTCTGTTTGCCTTACATTTTCACAACTTGGAGGGTCTTTTAAATGATTTTCCTACAGTGAAGCAGTATCCTTCAGGGAACTGTTTTTGGCTGACAGTAAAAGAAGTGGAAGCTCATGACAACACTAAATTTTCATAGAGAAAAGTCTGCTTCTAGCACTACGGATATTGAGTGAGACCAAATCATCGTTACGTAGGGCTTCATTATTCATGAGGGGAGGGCTACATTGTTTGCTTCTCTCCCACCACCTGGTATTTTTACCAAACATTAGCATTTTAATAACTGAGGAAAATATGAATGAGAATATGTTAGTGTACCATTTGTGGTGGCTTTTAGAAAGCATGATGTTGGACAAATGAAAGTCAATGATGACGGTGACATAAGACTTTCTGGGCCACCTATTTGAAGGCTCCTTTCTCCTTCAAACACCTCATTGTTCTGCTACTTTCAATAACACTACATGAACTGCAGAATTAAATCAGAAATCTTTAGCCAGGCCTTCAAAGTCTTCTGCAATCTAGGACTTACCCACCTGTTCATCTTAATTTATCATTATCTTTCTAACTACATTCTGAACTTTGGCTGTATTTGTTTACTCACTAGTTTATGAACTTACCATGCACAGTTTTAAAGATAAACTTTAATTTGGAATAATTTTTAGATGTACAGAAAAAAATATGAAGTTTATACAGAGAGTTCCTATATGTCTACTCTTTATCCAGTTTCCTGTAATGTTAACATCTTACATTATCATGATACATTTGTGAAAGTTAAGAAAACAATGTCGGTATATTACTTTTGACTAAACATCAGTTTTCATACTACAGTCCTTTTGCTGTTTCAGGATCCCATCCAGGATAACAAATTGTATTTAGACCACGCATCTTTTTTGTTTCTAGTCTCTGTTCACTGCATTTTCCCCCAGGATGCCCTTTTCTCTCCTTTCATATTCTCCAAGGTCCATTCATGTCTTATCTCTGAAAGCTTTTCCTAATTGCTCCTGTCCTCTGTGATTTTTCTAATCTTCAAATTGCAGAACCACTTTTGTCTGGATCACATATTTGGAACATGGCATACACTGACCTGTATTATTATATATCTTTTTATATTTTGTTTGCCAATTAGCTTTTAAGGAAAGGATAATATCTCATTCATTTTCTCATCTCTGGCACATGTGCAGGCATTGTGTTCTGTAAATATTAATGGAATTATTAGAGGCCTAAGGCTACTACATTTATATTTTATAATATACTAAATATAAATATAACTTGACAAATCATAGTAACTAATATTTATTGAGTGCCTACCATATGACAGGCACCTTAAAGGCTTTAGATGTAGCTTTAGAGTTAATTCTTTTAATTTGTCCCACGATGTTTTCACTCTGTACACTGGGCTGGGATTTAGAAGCTATTTTGCATCATGTCCTGTCTCTTTACTTTCTGAGGGCAGGAACTTCATATCTTCCTGCCCAGAACTAAAAGGTGAATGTTATAGAACACAATGCCAACTATTTATTTTTCTTCCTTACGACAATATATTCTCTTATAATTTTTTAAATTATAAAAGAAGTTTATGCACATGAAGAAATTCTAAAGCATACATATATAGTAAGAGATAACTTCTTCAATTTTTCCTTCCAATTCATCAAGATGAAATTGTTTAAAATTTTGAACTTGACACAGATTGTTAAAAATTTGAATATTTTAAATTATAAATAAACATATTCATGATCTTAAAGATTTCAAACTCCAATTATACAGAAGAATAAATACAAACAGGAAATCTCCATGAGTCCTACTTTTCAGAGGAAACCACTTGTGAAAGTTTACTATTATAAAACCTCCAGGAGTTTTCTATGCATATAAGCTTTTCATGTTTTATTTTTGGCAGGAATGGAATCCGGGCATATCTGATCCTGATATTTCCAAGGTGTTCCTAGACACTTTCTGCTGCCTTGGACATAGTTACCTGTTATTTTCCCCCCCATTCTAGCCAATCTCGTTTTCCTGGGCACAAACCAATCCTTCCCCTTTTTCAGGCTTCCTCTTTCTGACTCCAAACAGTAAGTTTTTCTAGGATTTTTTTTTTTCTTTCCCTGCATGTTTTCATCCTCAGAGTTTATCCATTCTCTGGGTTGGTTACCATTTTCTCTCACTCTATTTTCTTATGGTCAAACTTCTTTTTGGAGTTTCCCAACCCACACTCATTCCTTAGCCCTCTGAAATCTGACTCACATCCACCACTCCAATAAAATTATATTTGAAGATTCCTGAGACATCACAGAAATTATTTTAGCTCCTACCCCAATGGGCTTCTGGGTACCATTAACTCTTCTTTCTCCTTCTAGAAGCACTCCTCCTGGCTTCAGAGGCATTGCAAAATCATAGTGCTAATTCGACCTTTAGGATTGGCACCTCCCCTATTGACCCTATGGGGTCTCTTGTTCCCCCTCTCTTTCTCCAGCCCACACCCCCTCCATCTCCTTGGGGAATTTTTCAGCTCCCCAAACCTCAAACACCATCTAACTCCATCTGTCCAACATGAATTAACCTTTCTTAAATTCTAGTCCCACACTTCCAACTCTCTGCGGGTCATATTCACAATTTTACTTCAACATTAACAGCTCAAAACTTAAAACTCATCCTCTTGACTTTTTATTTTTGTTAATGGTACCGCCACTCTTTTGGTCATCCAGGTAACATATTGGTCATTTTTCTCTCCAGTGACCCTTGAATCCCATCACTGTTTCTCCCATAAGTTCCACTGCTACATGTTTTACCTCCTTCTCATATCTAGTCCATTATCTCCCCGATTCTCAATTGCACTTTTATAGCCTTCTGATTGTTTTATCTTCATTCCCTTCTTCATTGTCTATCCATCCATAAATTGCTGGGCAAGTCTTCACTAAAGCCCGACTCTGATTATGACACTTCACTGCTGAAAACTCTTCAGTAATGAGCCCAAGAGTGAAAGATAAATTCTTCGGCATGATTTTGGAAACCTGGCATAATAGCCATTCTCAAACTTCTTTGTTTTAGGATCCTTTTTTTTTTTGAGATGGAGTCTCACTGTATTGCCCAGGCTGGAGTGCAGTGGCATGATCTCAGCTCGCTGGAACCTCTGCCTCCCGGGTTCAAGGGATTATCCTGCCTCAGCCTCCCAAGTAGCTGGGACTACAAGTACGCACCACCATGCCCAACTAGTTTTTTGTATTCTTAGTAGAGACGGGGTTTCGCCATATTGGTCAGGCTGGTCTGGAACTCCTGATCTTGTGATCCATCTGCCTCGGCCTCCCAAAGAGCTAGGATTACAAGCGTGAGCCACCGCAACTGGCCAGGATCCCTTTTCACTCTTAAAAATTATCAAGGACTCCAAGAAACTTAATTATATGGACTATACCTATCACTATTTATTAAATTAGAAGACTGAGGGAACTTTTAACATATTTATTTCTCATATATTTTAAAATAGCAATAACAAACCCATTACATGTTAACATATTTTATGAAAAAATTATTTTTCCAAAACAACAAAAAAAAAATAGAATGGCATTGTTTTTCATTTTTGCAAATTTTCTAATGCCTGACAATAGAAGACAGCTGTAGTCTCATAGCTGCTTGTACGTTCAATCTGCTATGATGTCACACATCATGTAGACTCTGGAACATTCCACTGTGTATTTACAAAAGAGGGAGCATTAAAAGGCAAATAGCGTCTTAGCATTATTGAGAAAACAGTTTTGCCCTCACAGTCTTGTGATAGTGTCCCAGGTTCCCAGAGCCACTGCTAGGTACTTTTCTCTCATTGATCCTCAACCAAACCTCATAGCCAGTTCAAACCAGGCTATCCATCCTCTAAGCAAATTAACATTTTCATGGCTATTCTCTGAAACGAGTAACGTGATCAGAGAATTTTACTTGTACATTGGGGGTACCCTATGGTTAGCCCAGCGTTAAAAAAAAAAAAGAGAGAGAGGGATTTTTTTGTCCTCTAATTGGCTGGAAAGCCTAGAGTGCTTCTAGAGTACTAGAGTCTAGAGTACGGGAAATCAAGGAACTTAAGTGCTTGTGACAATTCTGTAACTAACATTTTATGTGATCTTGGACATCATTTAATATCTTGATTCTCAGTTCTTGAATGTATAAGCCAAGGAAATTAGATGAGATGATCTCTCGGAGAAGTTCGAGATCTAAAATCATCAGTGAGTTGGAATTAAATCACCTAAAGTCTGTTCTGAAGAAGTAGGAGATACCTGCCACTTCCCATCTTTTGTATACCTCTCTCTCGCTCTCTTTTTCTGAGTTAATCACAAACTACTGTCTTTTTGTGGGTACATAAAAAAATCAGATTCCTTGTTTTTGTAGTTTCTAATGACTGTCTTGAATGGCTTCAGGAAATAATCTGGCTGGGTGCCGGTGGCTCAGGCCTATAATCTCAGCACTTTTGGAGGCAGAAGTGGGAGGATCCCTTGAAGTCAGGAGTTCAAGACCAGATTGGTCGGCATGGTGAAACCCTATCTAAAATAGCTTAACTGCATCTCAGAACAAACGTTTCATTGGGTCTGTTCTTAATACCTGATTTTTCTCCTCACTATAGATCATATTCTTCTTCTTTGCATGCCTGTCAATTTTGATTGGATGTCAGACATTGTGAATTTCATATTGTTCCTTGCAGGACATTTCTTCATTCATTTACATATTCTTGAACTTTGTTCTGAGATGCAGTTAAGCTACTTGAAAACTAAAACCCTAACTAAAAAAATACAAAGATTAGCTGGGCGTGGTGGCACATGACAATAATCCCTGCTACTCAGGAGGCTGAGGCACGAGAATCTTTTGAACCCAGAGGACAGAGGATGCAGTGAGCCAAGATTGTGCCACTGTACTCCAGCCTGGATGACAGATCGAGACTCTGTCTCAAAAAAAAAAAAAGAAAAAGAAAGAAAGAATCCGCTAGGCCTTTGTTAAATTTGGAATAAAATTTCAATAAATTTCATGAAATTTAGAATATTTTCAGCCATTATTTCTTCCATTCTTTTTATGCCTCCCTTCCTTCCTCTTTTCTCTTTCAGAAACTCCAATTACACGTTGTCACATACTCAATGATGCACTGTGCTTTTTGGTTTGTTTTGTCTTTTTTCCTCTCTGTGTGTTTCATTTTGAATGGTTTCCACTGCTATGTCTTCAAATTTACTAGCCTTTTCTTCTACAGCATCAACTCTTGTTAATGACTGTATTTTTCATCTCTAGCAATTTTATTTGTGTCTAAAAAGACCCATATTTTTAAAATTAAAAGAAAAATTTAAGTCTCTTTCATATCTCTTCTTAAAATGCTCATGTTGCCCTCTATCTTCCAGAACATATGAAGTATACTTTTTATAACTGCTTTAACATCCTTGTCCACTAACTCTGTAATCCGTTTCATTGGGTCTGTTCTTATTGCCTGATTTTTCTCCTCATTATAGATCATATTCTTCTTCTTTGCATGCCTGGCAATTTTGATTGGATGTCAGACATTGTGAATTTCATATTGTTCCTTGCAGGACATTTCTTCATTCCTTTACATATTCTTGAACTTTGTTCTGAGATGCAGTTAAGCTACTTGAAAACAATTTGATATTTTCGATGCTTGCTTTTAAGGTCATTCAGGTGGGAACACAGCAGCATTTAGTCTAGAGCTAATTTGGCCCCATTAATGAAGCAATGACTTTCTGAGTACTCTGTGGCCCTGTCTAATACAGGTTTTTCCATTCTGACTGCAATAGCCCTTTGTGTGATCTCTGGGGATTATTGCGCCTGTTCCTTTCTGGTGATTCTTTCTCTGGTTCTCAGCATATACATTCACTGATCAATAATTAACTGAAGATTCAAGGAGAACCCTCTGCAGGTATCTGGAGCTCTGTCTGTGCAGATCTCTTCTCTGTGCAACAATTTTTCTGCTACTCAGTCCTACAAATTCTAGCTGCCTTGGCTTCCCCGAATCCTTAGCCCTGTCCCCTTAACACTGGGAGCCTGCAGGCTGTTTTAGATCCTCATTCCTGCACTGTAGCCTGGAAGCTGCCTTTAAACATTAATTTGGGAGCAATTCTAGGGCTTGCTTTGTAAATTTCCATTTTCTCAGAGATTGCTTTCTTGAGCTGCCTGATGTCCAATGTACAAAAACTGTTGTTTCATGTCTTACATCCACTTGTAGTAAGTTTGAAAGTTTTGTCTCTCACATGTGATCTTTGATCAATCTGGAATAGATTTTTATTTCTACTGGTCTATTGTAGATTTATAGACAGAATCATGTCACCACAAAATTTTAATATTGAAGCTTTAACCTTCAATGTGATTATATTTGGAGATAGGGCCTTTAAGGAGGTAATTAATTTTAAAGGAGGTTATTAGGGTGGGGCCCTGATCCAATAGGACTTTGGCCTTTTAAGAAGAGAGAGATGCACACACACCAGGGATGCATGTGTATAGAGAAAAGGCCAGGTGAAAACACAGAAAAAAAAGCAGCCATCCGTGAGTCAAGGAGGGAGGCTTTACGAGAACCCTGCCCTGCTAGCACCTTGATCTTGGACTTCCAGCCTCCAGAACTGTGAGAAAATAAACATCTGTTGTTTAAGCTGCTCAGTCTCTGTATGGTATTTTGTTATGACAGCCCTAGAGGACTAATGAAGTGGGAATCCAACTTCTTTTAGAGACAGCCAGTTATCTTCACATGTTTATTGACCATCTCATCTTTCTTTTCCCCACAGAACTACAATACAACCTCTACCATACATCAGATGTCTGATTCCTGAGCTCTGTTCTGTTCCACTGGTCAATTTGTCTTCCTGCACCAAAACAATACTATCTTAATTATTAGAGTTTTAAAATATTTTAATATTTAGTAGGCCAGTACATCTACCTTATTCCTCTTCATCAGAAGTGTTGTAATTCTTGGCACATTGCTATTCTGTACACCTTTTAAAATTAGTTTGCGAATTTCCACCAAAAACACTGTTGGGATTTGAATTGTGCTGTATTAAAACTGTGGATCAGTTTGGGGAGTACTGACATATTTAGAGCATTCAGTCTTCCTTTTCATGAACATGGAATCTTTCTCTATCAAATTCTTCTTTTACATCTTTCAGTATGTTTTATAGTTTATCCATAAAGGTCTTGCATATGTTTTGTGAGATTGCTCTGAAGTACACTTTTTTTTGTTGTTGCGATTGTAAATGGATATTTAGAGGCCGTTTGCTCTTTGTGGCTGGTGTATATAAATGAATTGATTTTTATGAATTCATCTTTTGCCCAACCACTTTGCCAAACTCATAATTCCAATATTTTTTCTACAGATTCTTTTGGGTTTTCTATGTATACGTAACGTCTATGAAAAATGATAGTTTTTGTTCCTTTCTTTCCAATCTTTGTATCTATTAGTTTTTCTCTTGACTCTTTGTACTGGCTTACGATATTTAATAAAACGTTGAGTAAAAGTGAATGTTTTCCTGTTTTTCCTGATTATGTAATTTCATTTTATTTTTTAGAGATGGGGGTCTTGCTATGTTGCACAGGCTGGACTTGAACTACCAGGCTGAAGCCTGGAGGAAGATTCTCTTGCTTCAGCCTCCTTAGTAAATGGGACAACAGCACATATGACAGTGCCTGGCTAATATGATATATTATACAAACTTTTGGTAGTTATTCTGTATCAGGGTAAAAAAATATCTTCTGCTTCTAATTTGATGGGTTTTTAAAATAAAAAATGAAATACACATTCATAAAGTTCTTATTCTACATCTGTTAAAATTACCACATTTTTCTCCTTTAATACATTTATATGATAACTGATATTCATGAGTTTGCTAATATTAAACTGCTCTTGAGTTTTTGGGATAAATGCCCAAGTTAGTCATGATGTAGTTCATTTTTCTGTATATGCTAGATTCAGTTTGCTAATATTTTGTTTAGAATTTTCATCATGTTCCTAAATTAGATTGACCTATAATTTTCTTTTCTTATACAATGTTTTCATTTTAAGATCGAAGTTAAACTGCCTCATAAAACGCATTTCCAAATTTTTCCTTTTGACAGTTCTGTATAAGCTTGTATAAGATAATAAGTTCTGTAAGATAATAATTCTAATTGGAATTATTCATTTCATAAAGTTTGATAAAATTCATGCATATATGTAATAGGCACGTATTTCTTTTTGTGTTGGTTTTGGGATCTATTTTTCTAAGATTTTGTGCATTTTGTCTTTATTTTCAAATTTAAATTGGCATACGCTTGGTTATAATACTCTTTAATATTACAACCATGGGTACAACAGAGGTTATATACCTTTTCAATCCTAGTATTTTTCATTTGGGCATGTTCTCTCTCTCTCTCTCTCTCTCTCTCTCTCTGTCTTTCTCTCTTTCTCCTTAATCTTAGCAGAGACTGATTTTTTAAATAAACGTTTTCGAAGAGCCACCTTTGGTTTCGTTGCTCTTCTATTTGTAATTGTTTTCTGATTTGTTGATTTCTCCTCTTGTCTTTATTCTCTTGTTCTTGCAGGCTTATATTGTTCTGTTTTTAACTTATTAGTTGGACACTTATCACATTACCTTTCAATCGATCATTATTGTCTACAATACCCTCTGAAAGTGCATTTTCACCTCATTCTACAAGTTTTGATATGTCCCAGTTTTGATATTCAATTTAATTAATTTCTAAATGTTTTTAAATTTAATTTGTATTTTTCTTTGAAGCATTATTTAGTAGCCTATTTTTAATTTCTAAGCATATGTGGGTTTTATTCATCTTTTTGTTATTGATGCTGTCTCATAAATTTTTATAATTGTCATTCAATTTAGGAAAACCTCAGTCCAGATTCTTTTATGCATATGCTATAAAATTTCAGGGTATTTCAAGATTTCTAATGAATGACTAATTTCAAATACTCTTTGAATTGACAACACTCAGTAACTAGCTTGCCATAGCAGACTGATATACTTGTTTAGAAGAATATTATGAATTGTATGTTATCTTGCATGATATTAGAAGAATATTGTGAAATCAGGAAGGAGTTTATTGTTTTGTTAATGTACTTTTATGCATCATTCTCTTCATTAATTGTGTTTCCAAACAATCCAAGAACCTATTCATTATTTCAGTTTGAAAAAAATTGATCTATATTTCTTAAGGAATTATGGCTTCTGGTATGATTTGAAACTTTTGTTATAATTTGCTTTATGTCAAAACAATTTCTATTGATTTTATAATTCATCTTTGTCATTTTCACATTTTAGTAACTTAACAGATTTCTTCTGTTGTTGAACATATAAATTTATTTTTAATATTTTTTTAACTTTTATTTTTAGTTTAAGGGTACATGTGCAGGTTTGCTACACAGGTAAATATCTGTCATGGGGATTTGTTGTACAGATTATTTCATCACCCAGGTATTAAGCCAAGTATCCATTAATTATTTTTCCTAATCCTTTTCCTCCACCCACTCACCGCCCTCTGGTGGGCCCCAGTGTGTGTTATTCTCCTCTATGTGTCCATGAGTTCTCATAGTTTAGCTCCCACTTATAAGTGAGAACATGCAGTTTTTGGTTTTCTGTTCCTGCATTAGCTTGCTAAGGATAATGGCCTCCAGCTTCAACCATGTCCCTGCAAAGGACATGATCTTGTTCCTTTTTATGGCTGCATAGTATTCCCTGAGGTATATGTATCACATTTTCTTTATCCAGTCTATAATTGGTGGGCATTCAGGTTGGTTCCATGTTTTTGCTATTGTGAATATTGTTGCAATGAACATACACATGCGTGTCTTTATTGTGTTTTGGTTTGTTTGTTTGAGATAGAGTTTCACTCTTGTTGCCCAGGCTGGAGTGCAATGGTGTGATCGTGGCTCACTGCAACCTCTGCCTCCCAGGTTCAAGTGATTCTCCTGACTCAGCCTCCTGAGTAGCTGGGATTACAGGCACCCACAACCATGCCAGACTAATTTTTCTATTTTTAGTAGAGACAGGACTTCACCATGTTGGCCAGGCTGGTCTTGAACTCCTGACCTCTGGTGGTCTGCCCACCTTGGCCTCCCAAAGTGCTGGGATTACAGGCGTGGGCCACCATGCCCAGCCCACGTGTCTTTATAATAGAATGATTTATATTTCTTTGGGTATATATCCAGTAATAGGATTGCTGGGTTGAATGGAATTTTTGTCTTTAGGTCTTTGAGGAATTGCCACACTGTCTTCCACAATGGTTGAACTAATTTACACTCCCATCAACAGTGTAAAAGCATTCCTTTTTCTCCACAACCTCGCCAGCATCTGTTATTATTTATGTATTTGAGATGAAGTCTTGCTCTGTTGCCCAGGCTGGAGTGCAGTGGTGTGATCTCAGTTCACCGCAACCTCCACCTCCCAAGTTCAAGTGATTCTCCTGCTTCAGCCTCCTGAATAGCTGGGACTACAAGTGCATGCCACCATGCCCAACTAATTTTTTTTTTTTTGTATTTTTAGTAGAGACGGGGTTTCATTATGTTGGCCAGGCTGGTCTCGAACTCCTGACCTCAGGTGATCTGCCTGCCTCGGCCTCCTAAAGTGCTGAGATTACAGGCATCAGTCACCGCAACAAGCCAAGCACCTGTTATTTTTTGACTTTTTATAATAGCCATTCTGACTAGTGTGAGATGGTATCTCATTGTGGTTTTGATGTGCATTTCTCTAATGATCAGTGGTACTGAGCTTTTTTTCATATGATTGTTGGCTGCATTGTACGTCTTCTTTGGAGAAGTGTCTGTTCATGTCCTTTGCCCACTTGTTAATGGGGCTGTTTGATTTTTTCTTGTAAATTTTGAACATATAAATTTAAAGATGACAAAATACCCTTCATATATGTTCAAATCAGGTATTTTTAATGTTCCAAAACATCTGTACAGATTATAGTTAAAATGGGATAATTGACTGTATCAATTTTTTTAAAATAAACATTTTACTTCTCATTTGAGTTTGGCTTTGTCTCCCAAATCTTTAAAAATATAGGCTAGAATCCTTAAAATGCAAGGCTTAAAAAGTCTTACAGGGGACAGACCATCTGGATACATTGAGTTTAAAGAAAAATCCAAGTTGCTTATGTATTAGTTTGCTAGGACTGCCATAATAAAGTATCATACTTGGTGGCTTAAACAACAGAAATTTATTTTCTCATAGGTTTGGAAATCCTAGACTGAGATGTCAGCAGTTTGGTTTCTTCTGAGGCCTCTCTCCGTGGCTTGCAGATGGTCACCTTCTGCCTGGACACCTTTCTGTGTCCTCACCTGGTCCTTCCTCTGGAATGGCCCTTCCTCAGGATGCCTACACATGCCTGGTGTCTCTTTTTATGACCGACTCTCTTTTTATAAGGACATGAGTCAGATCAGTTTAGGGCCCATGCTAACAGCCTCATTTTAACTTGGTCACCTCTATAAAGACCTTATCTCCAAATATAACCACATTCTGAGACACCAGGGTTAGAGGTTCAATATATTAAAATGTGTGTAGGGGGACACCGTTCAGCCCCAAACAGCCTACATATTTGAAACAGTTCATCGATGGGATAAACTGGAAGGACAGAAAACTTTTACCCAACACTAATGAGGAATGAGCCTTACGTGGCACATACACACATACATGCATTTGTTAATGTTTAAAAGTCATGTTTGCACCCCTATGTTTCACTTTCACCACGTGTTGTCCTAAGACTGACAATGACAGTTGTCCAACAGCAGGTTAGGATTGTCCGGACCTTCACTTTGTTGAATGAAGTCATTGGAAGATGATTTTCAGTTGGCAAAAAAGCTAAAAATAGCTCCTAGGAATTTTCATCATAACTGTCACACAGTTGCCATCTGATTAGTATTTATCACATCTGGTGTGGAGAATCTATAAGACGGGAATAGTATTTGTCTTCTGGATTAATTTAATTTGCTGTTTCATTTTGTATAAGTTTTCACATTGTTTTTATTAATTCTTTATAAGCTGTTTTGGACAAACAAGTCATATTTAGTGTTTTACTTTGAAATGTTTCCATGTGCCCATGAAAAAATAAAAGATCCAGTTCAGTAATTGGTTTGAGAAAGTCCATGAAATCTCCATTATTTAAAGTATATCACATTTTATTATGACCTCTTAAAGGCAAACTTCTTTCACTTAAAATTTAATAACCACTATGACTCTTATTACTTTAAAACAAAACTGGATGCTCTTCTCTGTCTGCTCATCTGCCCAGTGCATTTTTTTTTCTTTCTTTTTTTTTTTTGAGACAGAGTCTCACTCTGTCATCTAGGCTGGAGTGCAGTGGCATGATCTTGACTCACTGAAACCTCCTCCTCCCGGTTCAAATGATTCTCCTGCTTCAGCCTCCTGAGTAGCTGGGACTGCAGGCGCCCACCACCACTCCTGGCTAATTTTGTGTGTGTGTGTGTGTGTGTGCATGCATGCGTGTGTGTGTGTGTATGTTTTTTCGTAGAGACGGGGTTTCAGCATGTCCAGAGCATTTTTATTTGATTTATGTGTAATCCAGGTGAACTTGCTTTTTTTTGCTCTGCAGAACCCAAATGACTTTTGAGCAGCGATATCAATATAATGTTCAGTCAGAAAATCTAAGTACTGTCCATTTTTTGGGAAACAGTTTATAAGCAAAACAAAATATGGAACTTTTAGTCTTGGAGCAAGCTGGCCAGGATCTCGTAACAGTTCTTCCTGGTAATCAGGGTCAATTACCCCTGCCATTCTATTGACTAATCATTTGCCAATCCCTAGTCACAAGGAGTCACAGGGAGTGTGCTGCGGGCAGCCAAAGCTTGTAGTTCAAAAGTACCCTTGCTGTGTCCCTTGGAAAGAGTGGGGCCACTCTTTGGGACCTCCAGCCTTGCACAGTCCAGAGTTGTGGGGATGAGAAAGACAAAACCCCAAGTGAGTGATGGGAATAAGCCACTGCATTTCCATCCCTTGGTTTCTAGGCCCACGTATTTCTCCTATTTGGGACATAGTATGGCTCTCTGATTAAATGTATATGCTTGCTATTCTGGAAAATGGTACCGAATCCTTCCAAAGTACTGTTTCAGAACTGACAGTGAAATTGTACCTTTAAAAGGTTATTCTAGTGTCCCATGAAGCTGGTTGCTTCTAGACCACAGTATGCAAAGACTAGAGGATCCCATGGCCCTGGGCCCACTCTCACACCCCCTTCACTGTGAAGAGGGTCTCATGGTTGCATGCTATGTTCTATGAGATTCCATGCCTGTCTGAATCATTGCCTAGCAAGTTTGCTTCCCTCTATTGGGACATTTTCCCAGGTCATCACCACTAAAATCTTTAGCAATTGAATTGTCACCTTGTATCAGGGTGTCCCACTTATTATTCGGGGTGATGTCTTCTTTGCCTGCTGGGCAGGGTGAGCCAGTCCCAAATTGCTGTCTCAACTGACTATGTTTTGGATCATTGTCAGTACCACTTGCATTAGTTCAGGTCCACTGGGAAGCAGATGCCAAGATGGGATTAGATGTACACGAGATTTATTGGGGAAGTAGTATTGTTCTTCCGGGATCAATCTAAACCCTCCCCCTGTGTTTAAAAATCTTTCCTACTCTTTTCTCAGCCGATTTGTTCAACTGCATTCCTCATGCCAATCCAAAATGTGCCCTTCATGTTGAATATCTACCACACTGATATTGTGGTATCACTGCCAATTCCCAGTTCTGAAACTTGGCTCAACCTTCTCTTTCCTAGAATGCCAACACCACTTTCCCTTTCTAACTCTTCATACTACCTGCCTAGCACCTGATGAGGTTTTCCCTAAATGTTCTAGTGCACTTCATATCTCTTCTTCAAATTGCCCTGACAGTTGGTGTAAGCAAGGATATTTGCGTGATTGCAGTGGTCTGGAACTGAACACACAATATCTCCAAGGTATGCCTGTACTCATTCTATTTTATTTTTCCAGATGTGTTGGTATTAGCTTATTAAAGGCAGGGAACAGATGTTACTTCTTTGGTGTCTCCCATTTTGCACCTTTCATAAGAGACTCTCATCAAGTTCTCCAGTGATTGCTTTGAAGTGAATTTAATGAAAGTGGGTGTTGTAAGCTGTTTTTATCTAGACTTTAGAACAATGTTTCTCCAACTTTTCTGATGAGAAGACTTAAAGAGAATGATTGTTAAAAACAGATTCTTGGGACCCCAACAGACCTTCTGAAGCTCTCCAGGGGAGGAAAGTAGAAATCTCTTGCTGTCGTTGTTGATCCTGAGAAACAGAGGGCAGAGCTAATCATTGCTCTGTGTAAGTCTCACTCTTATGCCATTTACTCTTTCATTCTCAATACCCCATTCCCTTTCCTCTCCTGCCCTCACAAGCATCCATTTTAACATTTGTGATGTGTTACCTTTTTGTTTGTATGCATTTCTGCAATATGGATAGTGTTGTCTTGTATGCACGTATTTTTAAACTTGTGGGAATGTTAATGTGCTATATTTACCTCTGCTTCTTATTTCTTCCACTAGATACGATGTGTTTTAGATCCATGCATGTTGCTACATGTACATTTAAGTCATTGTTTCTAATCACTGCATAATACTCCTTGGGTGCATTTACTACCCAGTAAATCCTGAGGTTACCTTCAACTCCCCACTACTACAAATACTGCAACAACAAACAACTTAATTCTTTTTCTGGGAGCCTAGATTATCCTTCTTATTTGGTGAGATTATTATTTATTTAGTGAAGGTTGAGTAGAGTAAACAAGTAGAGATAAAAGAGAGGCAAATCTCATGCTTTCCAAACAGCTGTTGGCTACCAACCCTGAAGTATGGCTAGAAATCAAATTATTTTCTAACCAAGGATGATAACCATCCAAAACAATATTTATTTTCAGGATACTAACTTTAGTACACATGGTAGTCCCAACAAATCCCAGGCAATTTATAGCAAGGCGTGTGAAAAGGCTGAAAGTTCTTAGCTTTAGGCCCCCATTTATTTGGAACCACTTATAGGAACAACCTAGTTACACCCTTGAGACAACCCTGACTCAAAAGAAAGTTTTGCAAATGAGAGCCATCTCCCAAAAGCACTCCCAAGGACAGTCTGGCCTGAATATCAATCAGACTCAGTTTGGAGTCATCAGATGCACTTAAGCAGAAGCCAGTTGTCAAGCACTGTAGTGCAGGTATTTTTAAAAGCTGAGCACAGCAGAGGCTCCCCCATAAATTCTGGCTGGCTTCAAGTTGTTGCCTGGAGCTGTATTGCATAACCTCTGATGTGGTGCCAGAGGGGTCACTGGAGGATTGTGTATTTGCTCAAAGGTACTCTAACCCTCTTGTCTCTGCCCATAAGTCATAGCACTGAAATGCATGTATTGGCAAAAACTACCCCAGCTGCCCAGGGCTTCTTATGACAAGCCCTTCAGATCATCTGCCATCTATCCAACAATGTGGTGAAAAAACATATATATCTCTTGAAATAATAAGCATAGCACCAAGACTGTGGAATCTGTAGGTAAGCCAAGAGTTTAAAAAAAGTCTCAACTTGAAAAAAGTAACAACTTGAGGCAGCGGAGTTCCATATCTATAAGAACATCCCTTATTTACCTGGCTCAAAGAATTAGGATTGGTTATTATTAGAAAATGTGAGGACAGCAGAATGAGAATAAACTGCAGATTCCTCATGTAGATTGTGCTACTGGGGTACAAATGGTATCTCTGCTCAGCCCAGGGCTGTGGAAGGGGCACATTTTTCTAATTAGCCTGCCCAGAGGGGTCGCTTTTTTCTAACTGGTCAGTCAAAAGAGGACACATTTTTGCAAAGCCCAATCCAGAGGGATATGAATGAGATTTCTATTTCCCTTTAAGAGGTACTTCATGTTCTATCAGCGGCCCTACAGGGAGGAACATTGTGCCATTCATATTTTAAGCCTCAGTGACACAGTGAATTGTGGGGATGGGCAATAAAATCCAAATTTGTTCAACTGAATGTTTGTCAAACTGGGATTTATGGCTTTAAAATCCTGCCCTCTCCCTCACACTAAAGCTGATAAATTCATTTTACCTACCTCCCCACTTAGATGATTAGTTTGCTTTTTAAGATGGGAATCATGCATCCATTTTCTTTATGATCCCCAAAATAGCATGTATAATGTTATGCCCAAAGTAGGTATTTAATAAACATTTTTGAATGGCTCATCTGAATAAAATAAGAGGTTTGTTTTAAAAATCTGTGTAATAAGGCCTGTGCGACATGAGAACTATTGGAGCTGATTTGCTGAGACTCCTCTTGCGTGTAATTTTTCACACAGGACTTTGGAATCCCTAAAGGCAAATTTTAATTTATACAAGTGTTCAAAAGAGACTGCCCTGAAGGCACACAGGTGTTTCTTAACACAGGTGAGTCAAGACCGGCAATGGGAAAAAATAGTTTCTGGGTCTCTTAAAGAGATAGAATTTCTCAATACAATCAAAGAGGTGGAATCATTCTGTTCTCTCCTTATTTCTTGCAAACACGTAGACTTGTTGTGTTTACAGGCAAATTATAGGGTCTAGTTGGTTTCCATTTCCATCTAACTTTCCTCAGAAATAATTAATTCAAGTGTTTACAAATAGAAACTGAAATAACATGCTAAACATGTGGACCCTGCAGCCCCTCTCCCATTTTCCATGAGAGTGTTCCATAAAAAGGAAAGATAGGTCTCAAAAGGTTAACACCGGATTTCTATGGATGGTGTAATACTTATATTTTCTTTTTTATACTTGTCTAAATTTTCCACAATTTTTATAAATGGCATATACTTTCATGGGAAAAACACTTTCTTAAAAAATAACAGTATTGTGTTCTCTTTCACCATATGGGTGGGCATATGACCTAATCTGGGCTGATTAGAGTCCCTCCCTAGGACTTTTTCATTTGCAGCTGGAGAAGGGAGGAGAAGGGTGTCTGTGAAGTCACATAACTAGAAGGATGTAAAAATGAAGTTGCTTGGAAATATCATCCCTGATATATTTTTCCCTGGAGAAAGCTTGGCTGTGTAAGGAAAAATAAAAATAAAACATACACAGAGAGAGAGAATCCAGAAGTCAAACAGGCAACATCTGAATGTAATGTGCTTGCAATACCTTTTTACTTTACTTCACTCATGATTAATTTTTAAAATATTTATTAAGCACCCAGTATGTGCTACAGGCCAGGGACTGTGATAGATGTTAAAAATGCAAGGGTGAATAAGACATAATTGCTGGGGTTTGCATATACATCCAAGGTGCCTCTTCGTTACTTTGGAATAATACAGTAAATTTGCATACTTTGGTGAAATATCCTGAAGTCCTGCTATAACACTGTATCTTTAAAACACAATGAAACCAGATTTCTACTCTTGGTCAAAATAGAGAAACAGGATCAAAATTTACCCTTGTACATGAAACAACCAAAAAATGAGACAAAATACATGAAACAATGATTTTTCAAGACAGTGGAGATTATCCTTGAGGCCTGGAAAGTAAAAAGGTGGGTCTTACAATTGCCTCAGTTTACTGACTTGAGAGAAATCCTAGGCTGCAGTGCAGAAAGGGCAAATCCAGGAGGATCCCAGCAGATTCCTTGAGTTGAGGGGATGGGGTTGAGAATCCAAGTAGATTGACATGGCTAGAGTTCATAGGACAAAGAACTGGAGAAGAGAGAAGAGCACAGAGGGAAGACTTCAGAGACCTGCATGAATGCATGAGAGAAAATCAGCAAAGGAACCACCCGAAAAGATTAGAAGGACACTGCCTAGTGTTCACACAGGGGTAGGAAAGTGCCTTTTCCCACCAACCAGACTGGAAAAACTCATAATTCATAGTGCAGAAGGGTCTTACCTGAGTAGTGAGAAATAATTATCCCTGAACTAAACATGGCTCTGGACCTGCCTAATAAATCTTAAAAGGAAGATAAAACCCAAACTATTCCCAAGTAATAGAACTGCATTACAGAAAAAGATTAGGTAAACTTACAGAAAATGTAAAATGTATCCATATCCCAACACTCAACAAAGTAAAATTAACACTGTCTGACATCCAGCCAAAAATTACCAGGTAAACAAACAGACTGGAAAATATGAAACACAATAAAGAGAAAAATGAACCTGTCAAAACCAATGCAGAATTGACACAGATGTTAGGATTAATAGAAAAAGACATTAAAACAACAATTACAACTATATTCCATAGTTTAAAAAGTGAACTAGAGACAAGGAAGATATTTAAAAACAAAATTAAACTGCTAGAGATGGAAACTACAATGTCTGAAATGAAAATGCACTGAATAGGATTAATGGCAGACTGAACACTGAAGAAGGAAAGATTAGTACGCTTGAGGATATAGCCATAGAAACTATCCAGAATGAAACAGAGAGAACAAAGAACAAAAAGAAAACAAATAGCACCAGTACCTATGGAACAACTTCAAATGGCCTAATATAGTTATAATAAGAGTTCCTGAAAAGGAAGGGGGCAGAAAAAAATATTTGAAAAAATAATATTGTAAACTTCCCAAGTTTGTTGAAAACTATAAACTCACAGATCGAAGAAATTAAACAAACTCTAAGCACAAGGAAAATGAAGAAAACTATACCAGTACATCTAACAAAGAGAAGGCAATAAATTGTCAATATCAGGAATAAGAGTGGCATCACATGAGATTCTACAGATATTCAAAGGATGATAGGAGAATATCATGAACAATTTTATGCGAATAAATTTGACAACTTAGAGGAAATGGAAAAATTTCTTAAGAGACACAAGCTGTCATCCTCATTCAAAAAGACATAGATAACTCGAATATCCTGTATCTAATAAAGAAATAAATAGAATTTGCATTTAACTCTCTCCTGGGCTAACGAAAACTGGTAATCAGTACCAAATCTACACAAACTCTTCCAGGAAAGTAAAAGGGAGGGAACACTTCCAACTAATCCTATGAGGCCAGTTTTACCCTGATACTGAAACCAGAGAAAAACTTTAAAACTACATACCAACCTAACTCATTAAGTTAATGCAAAAATTCTAAACAAAATGTTAGCAAATTGAATAATCAATATGTAAAAAGGATAATACATCATGGCAAAATAAGGTTTGTCCCAGTAATGCAAGTTGGTTTAATATTAGAAAGTTAATCAAGATAATTCACCACATTAACAACAAAAAACGATCATCTCAATAGACATAGAAAAGCATTTGACAAAATCCAACATCCGCGTCTGATAAAAACTCTTGGCAAACTAGAAATGGAAGTGAACTCTCTCAGTCTGATAAAGACCATCTGTGAAAAACATACGACTAATGTTATTCATAATGGTAAGACTAAATGCTTTCCTCTTAGGATTACAAACAATTCAAGAATATCTGCTTTCACCATGTCTATTCAACATTATGTTGGAAGCTCTAGCCAATGCAATAATGGCCATAAAAAGAGATAAATGACATTCAGATTGTAAAGGAAGAAGCCAACCTATCCCTATTTGAAGAAGCCAGCATTGTTTATGTGGAACTACTAAGTGATTAAACAAGGTTGCAAGATAGACGATCAGTATACATAAATCGATTTTATTTCTATGTACTAGCAATAAACAATCAGGTATTAAAATGTTTTTAAATACTAGTTACAATAGCATCAAGAAATATGAAATTCTTAGGGTTAAGTTTGACAAAATATATGCAAGTCCTATACAATGAAAACTACAAAGATTGCTGAAAAAGGTAAAGAAGACCTAAACAAATGGGAAGACATATCATGTTCAGGGATCAAAAGACTCAATATTGTTAAGATATAAATTATACTGAAATGTATCTGTAGATTTAATGTAACCCCAGTCAAAATCACAGCAGACATTTTTGTAGAAATTGACAGGCTGATTTTAAAATTTTATGAAAATGTAAAGATCCTAGAAAAGCCAAAACTAATTTGAAAAAAGAACAAAGTTGGAAGACTAATAATACTTAAGACTTACTAAAGCACTAGAATAATTAAGACAATGTGATATTGCGGCAAAGATAGATTCATAGATCAATGCAAGAGAATACAGATTCCAGAGATTAACACTCGTATACGTGGATAACTCATTTTTGACAAGGTATAAAGGCAATTCAGTGAAGAAAGAGCAGTATTTTCAATAAAAGGTTCTGAAAGAAACAAATGTACTTTGATCCATTCCTCACATCTTCTACAAAAATTGGCTCAAAACTCATCATACCCTTAAATATAAAATATAAAACTATAAAATATCTAGAGAAAAATATAGAAAAAAATTCTTTGTGTCCTTCGGTTAAGTACAGATTTCTTAGCTATTACACCAAAAGCACTATTTGAAAAATTCACAAAATGGGCTACATCAACATTCAACACATCTTCAGTTTTGAAACACACTATTAAGAGAATGAAAAGACAAATTACAGATTGGGAAAAATATTTGCAAAGTAGTTATTTGATTGATTAGTTTCCTATTGCTGTTATAACAAGTTACCACCAAGTTAGTAATTTATAACAATACAAATATATTCTTATACATTTCTGGAGGTTAAAAGTCCAAAATGAGTCTTTAGGGACTGAAACCAAAGTGTCAACAGGGCTGGTTTCTTCTAGAGTCTGCAAGGGAGAATGTATTGAAACCTTGTCCAGCTTTTAGAGGCTGCCAGCATTTCTTTCTCCTGGCCACAGCACTCTGATCTCTGCTTCCATTGTCACATCCCTGCCTTCTCCCACATTGACCCTCTTGCCTTTCTCTTATAAAGACCCTTGTGATTACACATAGGGTCCCCCAGATAATCCAGGATAATCTCCCCACCTGAAGATCCCTAACTTAATCACTTCTGCAAAGTCCCTTTTGCCATACAGGGTATACATGTTCACAGGTTCTGGAGATTAGGTCATGAACATCTTTGTGGAGCTGTTATTCAGTACACCACATCTGATAAAGGACTTGTATCCAGAATATAAAAAGAGCTATCAAAACTCAATAATAAAACAAACAACCAAATTAAAAACTGGACAAAATATTTAAACATATTTGAAACAGACACTTAACCAAAAAAGATATACAAATAGCAAATAAGTATATAAAAAGATGTTCATCATTATTAGTCTTACAGATATGATGGTGGCTAAAATTAAGAAGTTTGATATATAAATATTTGCCATATAACTATTGGCTAGGATATGGAATAACTGGAACTCTGATATGCTGCTGGTGAAAATGTAAAATTGTATAATCACTTTGGAAAGGAGTTTAAAAAACATACACCTAGCATATAATTTAATTTTTCCATTCATAGGTTTTTACCCAAAAGAAATGAAAGCATATGTCTATTCTGAAATGAGTAGACATTCTGGAATAAAAGCATTCTATTTACTTGTACAGAAATGTTCACAGACACTTTATTTGTAATAGCCCAAAAACTGAAAAGATCACAATGTCCATCAAAAGGAAAACAGAAGAACAAACTATGGTGTAGTCACTCAGTGGAATACTACCGCAACAAAAAGGAGCAAACTATCGATGCATGCTGTAACATGACTCAACTCCATCCTACCAAAAAAGAGTATAAACTATACACATATTGCATATGTATAAAATTCCAAAAAATGCACACTAATCTATAGTGACAGAAAACAGATTAGTGGTTGCTTGGGGGAAGGAAGATTGCAGGAAGGGAGAAGGAGAAGGGACTATAAAGGGAGTAAAAAGAAATTTTGATGCCGATGCATATGATCATTATTTTGATTGTGCTAATGGCTCCACAGATATATACATATGTCGAAACTGATCATATTTTATACTTTAAATGATGAATTTATTATATGTCAATTATACTTCAATAAAGCTGTTTTTACAAATAAAAAAATCCAGGCAATAAAAATGGCCTATCCTATTTTTTATACTATTTAATGGGCTGTACTTACTCACTAATGTAGCAAGAGAAACTTGCTGCATGTCAGCTTCACTATTCTTTCAAGTGGTCCAGTGACAGGGACTTCAAGAGGGACTGCTTTACTCTGAAGTTATAGCTAGTTACTATTCCAGTGTGAGCATCATAAATTACAGCAATCTCTTTTTTGCATAACAAGCTAAAGACGTATCATCCTGGGTACTCTTCTCTGACACCCAGTACTTTGTACAAGTTTCATCTCTGCTATAGCAGTGGGAATTTTGAAGAGCATCAGAAATAAAAGGAAAAAAACAGTCTAAATGAAAAGAGAAAATTAAAGGGCAATTAGATAATGTAGTTTTGGAAAATTAAGTTTTCAGCCTGTTTTTATGCCATAAACTGGGTCTCCTGTATTTTCAGGAATGGTTTTTAAAGATTCTAAGCCTCATAAGGAAGACTAGTGCTTCTTTTTTTTTTTTTTTTTCGCTTCTGTGATGTCCACCATGGCTAGCACGGTGGGGTGAAGCGTAGTGATTAAACACAATTGATTTATTTGATTAATGACTATGGAAACATGAACAAGCTACTTAATTTGTCTGGTATTCCTAAAAAGAGTTGATTTGAGGCTAAAATGAGATGACTTCTTAAAGTACCTATCTTACACTACATTTTGAGTTCTCAATGCTTTTGGATTAATTATCTTCATTAATCTTCATGACAACTTTGCAAAATAAGCATTATCATCCCCATTTTACAAATTAAGATACAGAAACTCAAAATTTCAAATAATTGATCAAGATAGTAGAATAGGTGGCAACATAGATTAATCTGACTCAAAAAGCCAAATTCTTTTTTACTATGCCATATTGTTTTTCTGGTATAGTCAACATGTATTTGCTAATTAATTAGTATTCAAGATATGACTCTAAAAGATACTAGAACATAAATATTCAACGTGTGTTTGTGTATATGTGTTGGGGGAGCTTCTCTATAGAAGACAATTACTTACTCTGCCTGTGTTCAAATTTTTTAATAGGAATTACTTCAGAATCTCTAGTTCATTATTTTTAATGTGCTCAATGGTGGCAAAACTTTTAACACGGATATGATTAAGAAAAACAGTCAACAACATTAAATACATGTGTGAATGATTAATCTAGATAGTTACATTTGGGGTAAAAGTAAGATGAGAATATTGGTCCTGCTTTTGTTGCAGTTTTGAAAGACAGTGTCAAAGGAGGAGTGCCAAAGTTTTGCCAAGTGATTGCGGTATCCATTGAAATAAGTATGTAGTCTTTTGTCATACTCACTTTAAAGAGACAAACACTAACTGAGTACGATCTGATGCTTACTAGAAAAGACATAAAATTCATTATATTACAGGCATAGCTCATTTAGCCTTGGTTCTACCTCTCTTTCAAGTAGTGATTCAAGAGGCAAATCATCGAGGCTCCTTCTTAGATAGTTCTGCCTATATCAGTATCACAGCTGAGTGTACTTTTGAGTTGTAATATAGTTAGTTGTTTTGAACACTAATTTGAAAACTAATTTAAAAATCTGTTATGTAGGCACTATTTATGCTTTTTTGGATATTATTTCACTAATGCAACTGTCTAACATTGAAAATGAATAAATAAATGTTAGTAGTTATTTCAAGTAATATAACTGTAGAATCTGCGTTTATAAATACAAAGCTATTCATAGATTTATTGCCATTATACAAGAATCATACTGAATGTCAAAATGTCTGGGTTTAGTTCCAATTAGAACTGCTGTGTGACTGTGGAGGAATGGTAATACCCTCTGCTCTTTCTCTCATTAAAAAAAATTACATTATGCATCACATATCTTGTTGATGGCAGAACCTCACTGTTTTCTGATAAACTACTATCTGAAACTGCTTTTTTAGTTTTTAACTCAGATATCACTGGAGTTGTGAGAAAATAATACAATGTTTTGATAGCGAAGGCTTTTCCTTTACCCTGTATTTGAAATAAGGAAAAAAATATACAAGTGCTATCTTGGAATTAATCAAGTGAGTGTTGTCAAGAAGAATGTGAAACATTTGCATAGATAGCCTTAGCATTTACAAAGATATTTATCCTGCTAGGAGAAAGAAGCTATTGGGTGTCTAAGGGAGAGAATGCAGTCATGGATTCTTAGTTTCTGTTTCTGGTTGGGCCAGTAAATCCCCTTTCTCATCCCTCTTTTAAGCTTATCACCAGACAAACGGAAAACCATGGCTTCAGGCTGTTAAAAGCCTAAAACAAAACAAAACTGAACAAAAACAACAAAATAAGTCGAGTTAAACAAGCTTGTGTGCCTTAAGTAAAAACATAAAATGTTATCAAATTTAAAGTTTCCTTTATAAATATGTTATAGACAATTTATAATAAATCGAATGCAGAAATTATTCTATTCATTTATACCTGTGACCGAGAGTATATAACAGAGCTAAGCTTTAAAAAGTGAAAAACCATTGAAAACGATAGAGGTGTTAAAGAGAGAGAGAGTGAGAGATACAAAAAGTGAAAGACCAATTGTCCAACTTCCCAAATCATCCAGCATATTAATGTAATCACTTAAGATTCATATAGCTAACAGCTTCATTGTTTATTCCCAAAGTACACAATACATGCTTTGTTCTACATGTATGGTCTAGTTCCTATAAGAATTGCTATTGGCATTCTTTTTTATAAAGTATTTTCTAAATCCCTTGTGTAGGATCTATTTTATTTCCAGTTGATTAGTTGGCAACCAAAAAAGATGACTATCAGTAAGCAATGCTTATGGTCGATGTCTTTGAAAGACAGCCAAACACACATACACACAGAAAAATAATTAACTGATCATCTGTTATTTTCTTTCCAATTTGGGCTTGGTTAAAAAGACAGACAATACATAGCAGTGACCAGCTGCTGACAAGCAAAGTTCGGCAAACATTTAAAGGCAGCCAAAATGTTTACAACTTTACTTTTGTAATATTTAACTATGAAATTGCAAAATGAGTGACAAAATATATAAGAAAAAGTATTGCTAATGGAATATAATCTTAATTAAAATTGGTTAAATGTTTATGGTACCATAAAAATACATGCTCCCAGAATCAAGTTTTATCTTTGAGGTTAAGAATTCACTTCTAGGAATTCAGTCTGATGCCAGCAATCCAGTCTTTTTAGATTTTTGTATCCAGACTTTAATAGACCACCGTATAAGGGCTTCTGAACAACAGATATTAATTATAATCCTTAACACCTCAGGCTGTACTTCATCATTTTTATTCTTTCAACTTTCTGGATGCTCAGCTGAAAAAGCAAGAAATTAACAGGCTCTGAGACTTATTGGTAAGTTATTATCAAAGATCATTGAGTATCTTTTGAGTGTAAACAGCAATCTGTTCACTGATTTCTATAAATGTTTGCAGCACTCACTATATGCTCAGCATAGTCTCTGTGGATATAGCTATATGTACAAGACATGCTGCTTTCCCCAAAGAAGTTGCCATATAACAATACACACATGCTTTCATCTAAAACAACTAAATAATAGTGCTTTGTGCAAAAGGAGATTTTTACAGCTCTGTTTTCACTTATCAGTTTGAAGATATGCCTAGAAGTATTAAGCATTTACTAGATACTAACTGAAGATAGGAAATTCTTTCTTTCTTTTTTTTTTTTTTAATTGAGATAGAGTCTCGCTCTGTCACCCAGGGTGGAGTGCAATGGCACGATCTCAGCTCACTGCAACCTCCACCTCCCAGAGTCAAATAATTCTCATGCCTCAGCCTCCCAAGTGGCTGGGATTACAGGCATGTGCCACCACATCTGGCTAATTTTTTTTTTTTAGGTAGTGATGGGGTTTCACCATGTTGACCAGGCTGGTCTCGAACTCTTGGCCTCAGAAAAATCTGCCTGCCTCAGCCTCCCAAAGTGTTGGGATTACAGTCATGAATGACTGCATCCAGCCTAGAGATAGGAAATTCTATCTGTGGGATTTGAGCCAGGAAACTATGCTATTTATTTGCAAGTGAAGATCTAAACATCTAGCAGCTAACATCAAAACTTCTTCCAGTAGTGCAGGCATAGCACTCAGGAGTACAATCGTAGAAATTGCCAAACACCATATGCAAATTTAGTGACTGTGGTGGTATAGAAACAGGAAAAAAATGGTTGATATAAAAACATTTTATTGTATTTAAGACAAAAATTTAAAACCTTCAAGACACAGTCAATTTTTGTTTTCTAATAATAAAATTATATCTTTTGCCTAATTATATCAAACAA
This sequence comes from Symphalangus syndactylus, assembly GCF_028878055.3. Lineage (NCBI taxonomy): Eukaryota > Metazoa > Chordata > Mammalia > Primates > Hylobatidae > Symphalangus > Symphalangus syndactylus. The sequence continues at coordinate 118,721,838 of NC_072426.2, read as the reverse complement.
CAGTTTGACCCAGTTGGAATTAACTTAATAATAAGTTCTAATATTTTCCTAGTTGGTTAATTATTTCCTATACCTCAGATACATAAAACAACACTTCAACAGTTGTCCTAACAACATTAAAGTCTCTACCTTCTTAACATGATGGAATAATAAGAATCAGATTTACTTCCCCATCTTTAAACAAATATAAAGCTGGACAAAATATAAGTTTTGCAGTTTTTGTAGAGACAGGGTTTCACCGGATTGCCCAGGCTGGTCTCAAACTCTTGTACACAAGCAATCCACCTGCCTCCAGCTCCCAACGTGCTGGGCTTACAGGCATAAACCACCATGCCTGGCCTAATATATTTATAATTGGAGTACCAGAAAAGGTAGTTTGGGAAGGGAAGAAAAATTACTTGAAAAAATTAATGGTCACAACTTTCTAAATTTGATGAATTTGATAAATTTGATGAAAATGATAAACCCACAGATTCAAGAGGCTCAACAAACCCCAAGCAGAAAACATGAAAGAAACAACACAAAAGCACAGCACGACCAAATGCTGCAACCTAGTAATAAAGAGTAAATCTTAAAAGTGAAACAGAAATATTACATATGGAAAAGTAAAGATGTATTAGTCAGCTCAGGCTGCCTAATAAAATACCACGGTTAATAGGTGGCTTAAACAACAGAAATTTATTCAAGAAATAATAATAACAAAGGAATTTTGGTCAGGTTCTGATGAAAGCTCTCTATCTGGTTTGTAGATGGTTGCCTTCTTGCTGTGACCTTACATGGCCCTTCCTTAGTGTGTGAGACACACACACACACACACACACACACACACACAGAGAGACAGAGAGAGAGAGAGAGAGAGACATATCTCTCTTTTTCTTCTTACAAGGCCACCAATCCTATAAAATTCAAACTCTGCTCTTACGACCTCATTTAATCTTATTTACTTCCTAAAAGCCCTGTCTCCAAATGCAGCCACATTGGGGGTTAGGGCTTCAACATAGTAATTTAGGGGTACAGTGTGTGTGTGTGTGCAAAATTTAGCCTATATCAAAAGATAAATATAACAAACAGTAGCCTTCTCGTTAAAAAATGTGAGCCAAAACACAGCAGGGTGACACTGAAAAAGACTTTATATGTACATAAAAGCTGAGAAAATTTATTGCCAGTAGACTGGCACTACAAGAAATTTGAAAAGAAGTCCTTTAGACAGCAGAAAAAAAGGATTATACAGTAGGAAACTTGGGTATTACAAATGAATGAGGAACACAAAATATAGTAAATATGTACATAAAAATATATTTTTTATTTTTAAATCTCTTTAAAGGATCATTGATTGTCAAAAGTAATAATGTATTGTGGGGTTTACAAATATGTAAAAGTGAAATGTAGATAGCAAGCAGTAGCACAAAGGTTGGAGAGTAGAATGAACATACACTCAAATAAGGTTCTTAAACTATAAATGTAGTGATATATTATTATTTGGAGGTAAACTCTAACAAGTGAAAGACATACTGTAAACTTTAACCAATTAAAAAAATAAGATAAACAAAAAATACTAGAAATGAAAACAAAACAAAGGCCAATGAAATGAGATCATAAAAAATCACAATTCAAAAGAAGACAGGAAAAGAGGGAAAAGGCAATAAAGCACAAATGAGGAAAAAAAGCACCAGAAAACAAATAAGAAAATGGTAGATTTAAAACCAACCATGCTGATAATTACATTAAGTATAGTAGGCTAAACACCAAACTTAAAAGGCAGGGATTATGAGCATGGATGAAAACAAGGCTCAACTAAATGCTGTCTATGAGGAACCCACTTTAAATAGAAAGCTATGTAAGTTAAAATAAAGAATAGGAAAGTATACTATGTTAAAATGAATTTTAAAAGCTGGCATGGTTATTAATATCAGACAAGATATATTTCACAGCAAAGAACACTACCAGGGATAAAAAGGTCATTTTATAAAAATAAAGAAGTAGGCTGTAATCCCAGCACTTTGGGAGGCCAAGGCAGGCAGATTGCTAAAGCCCAGGAGTTCGAGACCAGCCTGGGCAACATGGCAAAACCGCATCCTTACAAAAAATACAAAAAATTAGCTGGGCATGGTGGTGTGCACCTGTAGTCCCAGCTACCCAGGAGGCTGAGGTGGGAGGATCACTGAGCCTGGTAGTCGAGGCTGCAGTGAGCTGTAATCACACTACTGTACTCCAGCCTGGGCAACAGGGCAAGACCTTGTCTCAAAAAAAAAAAAAAAAAAGTAAATTCATCAACACTTAAAAATCTGAAATATACACACTATGTGTCTTAGTCTGTTGGAGCTGTTATACAAAAATGCCATCTACTGGCTAAGTTATAAACAAGAAATTGCCCACAGTTGTGGAGGCTAGGAAGTCTAAGATAAAGGTACTAGCAGATTCAGTATCTCATGAGGACTTGTTCCTCACAGATGGTACCTTCTATGTGTCCTCAGATAGTGGGAAGGCAAAGGCAACTCTCTGGGGCCTCTTTTATAAAGGCATCCATCCAACTTATGAGGAATCTGTCCTCATAACTTAATCACTCCCCAAAGGCTCCACCTCTTACTACCATCACCTTAGGAATTAGGTTTCAACATACAAATTTTGAGGGGAATCTAACATTAGATCATAGCAATATGTATCTAATAACGGGGTTTTAATGTACATGAAACAAAATCTGATAGATCTGAAAAAATAAAGAGCAATTTCACAATTATAGTTGGAGATTTCCTTTCTTTTCTCGGTAATTCATAATGATGGATTACACTTGGCCCTTGAACAACATGGGTTTCAGCTGTCGCAGGTCCATTTATATGCAGATTTTCTTCTGTCTCTGCCACTCTTAAGACAGCAAGACCGAGGTGGAGCCAAGATGGCCGAATAGGAACAGCTCCGGTCTCCAGCTCCCAGCCCCAGTGACACAAAAGACGGGTGATTTCTGCATTTCTGCTTGAGGTACCGGTTTCATCTCACGAGGGAGTGCCTAACAGTGGGTTCAGGACAGTCGGTGAAGCGCACTGTGTGCGAGCCGAAGCAGGGCGAGGCATTGCCTCACTCGGGAAGCGCAAGGGGTCAGGGAGTTCCCTTTCCTAGTCAAAGAAAGGGGAAACAGACGGCACCTGGAATATCGGGTCAGTCCCGTCCTAATACTGCGCTTTTCCAACGGGCCTGGAAAACGGCACACTAGGAGATTGTGTCCCACACCTGGCTCGGAGGGTCCTATGCCCACAGAGTATTGCTGATTGCTAGCACAGCAGTCTGAGATCACGCTGCAAGGCGGCAACGAGGCTGGGGGAGGGGCGCCCGCCATTGCCCAGGCTTGCTTAGGTAAACAAAGCAGCCAGGAAGCTCGAACTGGGTGGAGCCCACCACAGCTCAAGGAGGCCTGCCTGCCTCTGTAGGCTCCACCTCTGGGGGCAGGGCACAGACAACCAAAAACTCAGCGAGAACCTCCACAGCCTTAAATGTCCCTGTCTGACTGACAGCTTTGAAGAGAGTAGTGGTTCTCCCAGCATGCAGCTGGAGATCTGAGAACGGACAGACTGCCTCCTAAAGTGGGTCCCTCACCCCTGAGCAGCCTAACTGGGAGGCACCCCCCCAGTAGGGACAGACTGACACCTCATTCAACCGGGTACTCCTCTGAGACAAAACTTTCAGAGGAACTATCAGACAGCTGAATTTGTGGTCTCACGAAAATCCGCTGTTCTGCAGCCACCAGTGCTGACACCCAGCCAAACAGGGTCTGGAGTGGACCTCTAGTAAACTCCAACAGACCTGCAGCTGAGGGTCTTGTCTGGTAGAAGGAAAATTAACAAACAGAAAGGACATCCACACCAAAAACCCATCTGTACATCACCATCATCGAAGACAAAAAGTAGACAAAGCCACAAAGATGGGGAAAAAACAGACCAAAAAAACTGGAAACTCTAAAAAACAGAGCACCTCTCCTCCTCCAAAGGAACGCAGTTCCTCACCAGCAACGGAACAAAGCTGGATGGAGGATGACTTTGATGAGTTGAGAGAAGAAGGCGTCAGACGATCAAACTACTCTGAGCTACGAGAGGAAATTCAAAACAATAGCAAAGAAGTTAAAAACTTTGAAAAAAAATTAGAAGAATGGATAACTAGAATAACCAATGGAGAGAAGGGCTTAAAGGAGATGATGGAGCTGAAAGCCAAGTTTCGAGAACTACGCGAAGAATGCAGAAGCCTCAGTAGCAGATGCGATCAACTGGAAGAAAGGGTATCGCTGATGGAAGATGAAATGAATGAAATGAAGAGAGAAGGGAAGTTTAGAGAAAAAAGAATAAAAAGAAATGAACAAAGCCTCCAAGAAATTTGGGACTATGTGAAAAGACCAAACCTACGTCTGATTGGTGTACCTGAAAATGATGGGGAGAATGGAACCAAGTTGGAAAACACTCTGCAAGATATTATCCAGGAGAACTTCCCCAATCTAGCAAGGCAGGCCAGCATTCAGATTCAGGAAATACAGAGAACGCCACAAAGATACTCCTCGAGAAGGGCAACTCCAAGACACATAATTGTCAGATTCACCAAAGTTGAAATGAAGGAAAAAATGTTAAGGGCAGCCAGAGAGAAAGGTCGGGTTACCCACAAAGGGAAGCCCATCAGACTAACAGCTGATCTCTCAGCAGAAACTCTACAAGCCAGAAGAGAGTGGGGGCCGATATTCGACATTCTTAAAGAAAAGAATTTTCAACCCAGAATTTCCTATCCCGCCAAACTAAGCTTCATAAGTGAAGGAGAAATAAAATACTTTACAGACAAGCAAACGCTGAGTGATTTTGTCACCACCAGGCCTGCCCTAAAAGAGCTCCTGAAGGAAGCACTAAACATGGAAAGGAACAACCGGTACCAGCCACTGCAAAAACATGCCAAATTGTAAAGACCATCGAGGCTAGGAAGAAACTATAGCAACTAAGGAGCAAAATAACCAACTAACATCATAATGACAGGATCAGATTCACACATAACAATATTCACGTTAAATGTAAATGGGCTAAATGCTCCAATCAAAAGACACAGACTGGCAAACTGGATAAGGAGTCAGGACCCATCAGTGTGCTGTATTCAGGAAACCCATCTCACGTGCAGAGACACACATAGACTCAAAATAAAGGGATGGAGGAAGATCTATCAAGCAACTGGAAAACAAAAAAAGGCAGGGGTTGCAATCCTACTCTCTGATAAAATAGACTTTAAACCAACAAAGATCAAAAGAGACAAAGAAGGCCATTACATAATGGTAAAGGGATCAATTCAACAAGAAGAGCTAACTATCCTAAATATATATGCACCCAACACAGGAGCACCCAGATTCATAAAGCAAGTCCTCAGTGACCTACAAAGGGACTTAAACTCCCACACAATAATAATGGGAGATTTTAACACCCCACTGTCAACATTAGACAGATCAACGAGACAGAAAGTTAACAAGGATATCCAGGAATTGAACTCAGCTCTACATAAAGTGGACCTAATAGACATCTACAGAACTCTCCACCCCAAATCAACAGAATATACATTTTTTTCAGCACCACACCACACCTATTCCAAAATTGACCACATAGTTGGAAGTAAAGCTCTTCTCAGCAAATGTAAAAGAACAGAGATTATAACAAACTGTCTCTCAGACCACAGTGCAATCAAACTAGAACTCAGGATTAAGAAACTCAGTCAAAACCGCTCAACTACATGGAAACTGAACAACCTGCTCCTGAATGACTATTGGGTACATAATGAAATGAAGGCAGAAATAAAGATGTTCTTTGAAACCAACGAGAACAAAGATACAACATACCAGAATCTATGGGACACGTTCAAAGCAGTGTGTAGAGGGAAATTTATAGCACTAAATGCCCACAAGAGAAAGCAGGAAAGATCCAAAATTGACACCCTAATATCACAATTAAAAGAACTAGAAAAGCAAGAGCAAACACATTCAAAAGCTAGCAGAAGGCTAGAAATAACTAAAATCAGAGCAGAACTGAAGGAAATAGAGACACAAAAAACCCTTCAAAAAATTAATGAATCCAGGAGCTGGTTTTTTGAACAGATCAACAAAATTGATGGACCGCTAGCAAGACTAATGAAGAAAAGAGAGAAGAATCAAATAGATGCAATACAAAACGAAAAAGGGGATATCACCACCGATCCCACAGAAATACAATCTACCATCAGAGAATACTACAAACACCTCTATGCAAATAAACTAGAAAATCTAGAAGAAATGGATAAATTCCTCGACAAATACACCCTCCCAAGACTAAACCAGGAAGAAGTTGAATCTCTGAATAGACCAATAACAGGTTCTGAAATTGTGGCAATAATCAATAGCTTACCAACCAAAAAGAGTCCAGGACCTGATGGATTCACAGCTGAATTCTACCAGAGGTACAAGGAGGAACTGGTACCATTCCTTCTGAAACTATTCCAATCGATAGAAAAAGAGGGAATCCTCCCTAACACATTTTACGAAGCCAGCATCATCCTGATACCAAAACCTGGCAGAGACATAGCCAAAAAAGAGAATTTCAGACCAATATCCTTGATGAACATTGATGCAAAAATCCTCAATAAAATACTGGCAAACCGAATCCAGCAGCACATCAAAAAGCTTATCCACCATGATCAAGTGGGCTTCATCCCTGGGATGCAAGGCTGGTTCAACATACGCAAATCAATAATGTAATCCAGCATATAAACAGAACCAAAGACAAAAACCACATGATTATCTCAATAGATGCAGAAAAGGCCTTTGACAAAATTCAACAACCCTTCATGCTAAAACCTCTCAATAAATTAGGTATTGATGGGACGTATCTCAAAATAATAAGAGCTATCTACAACAAACCCACAGCCAATATCATACTGAATGGGCAAAAACTGGAAGCATTCCCTCTGAAAACTGGCACAAGACAGGGATGCCCTCTCTCACCACTCCTATTCAACATAGTGCTGGAAGTTCTGGCCAGAGCAATCAGGCAGGAGAAGGAAATAAAGGGTATTCAATTAGGAAAAGAGGAAGTCAAATTGTCCCTGTTTGCAGATGACATGATTGTATATCTAGAAAACCCCTTTGTCTCAGCCCAAAATCTCCTTAAGCTGATTAGCAACTTCAGCAAAGTCTCAGGATACAAAATTAATGTACAAAAATCACAAGCATTCTTGTACACCAATAACAGACAAACAGAGAGCCAAATCATGAGTGAACTCCCATTCACAATTGCTTCAAAGAGAATAAAATACCTAGGAATCCAACTTACAAGGGATGTGAAGGACCTCTTCAAGGAGAACTACAAACCACTGCTCAATGAAATAAAAGAAGATACAAACAAATGGAAGAACATTCCATGCTCATGGGTTGGAAGAATCAATATCGTGAAAATGGCCATACTGCCCAAGGTAATTTATAGATTCAATGCCATCCCCATCAAGCTACCAATGACTTTCTTCACAGAATTGGATAAAACTACTTTAAAGTTCATATGGAACCAAAAAAGAGCCCGCATCGGCAAGTCAATCCTAAGCCAAAAGAACAAAGCTGGAGGCATCACACTACCTGACTTTAAACTATACTACAAGGCTACAGTAACCAAAACAGCATGGTACTGGTACCACAACAGAGACATAGATCAATGGAACAGAACAGAGCCCTCAGAAATGATGCCGCGTAGCTACAACTATCTGATCTTTGACAAACCTGACAAAAAAAAGAAATGGGGAAAGGATTCCCTATTTAATAAATGGTGCTGGGAAAACTGGCTAGCCATATGTAGAAAGCTGCAACTGGATCCCTTCCTTACACCTTATACAAAAATTAATTCAAGATGGATTAAAGACTTATATGTTAGACCTAAAACCATTAAAATCCTACAAGAAAACCTAGGCAATACCATTCAGGACATAGGCGTGGGCAAGAACTTCATGTCTAAAACACCAAAAGCAATGGCAACAAAAGCCAAAATCGACAAATGGGATCTCATTAAACTAAAGAGCTTCTGCACAGCAAAAGAAACTATCATCAGAGTGAACAGGCAACCTACACAATGGGAGAAAAATTTGCAACCTACTCATCTGACAAAGGGCTAATATCCAGAATCTACAATGAACTCAAACAAATTTACAAGAAAAAAACAAACAACCCCATCAAAAAGTGGGCAGAGGACATGAACAGACACTTCTCAAAAGAAGACATTTATGCAGCCAAAAAACACATGAAGAAATGCTCCTCATCACTGGCCATCAGAGAAATGCAAATCAAAACCACAGTGAGATACCATCTCACACCAGTTAGAATGGCCATCATTAAAAAATCAGGAAACAACAGGTGCTGGAGAGGATGTGGAGAAATAGGAACACTTTTACACTGTTGGTGGGACTGTAAACTAGTTCAACCATTGTGGAAGTCAGTGTGGCGATTCCTCAGGGATCTCGAACTAGAAATACCATTTGACCCAGCCATCCCATTACTGGGTATATACCCAAAGGACTATAAATCATGCTGCTATAAAGACACATGCACACGTATGTTTATTGCGGCACTATTCACAATAGCAAAGAGTTGGAACCAACCCAAATGTCCAACAACGATAGACTGGATTAAGAAAATGTGGCACATATACACCATGGAATACTATGCAGCCATAAAAAATGATGAGTTCGTGTCCTTTGTAGGGACATGGATGAAACTGGAAAACATCATTCTCAGTAAACTATCTCAAGGACAAAAAACCAAACACCGCATGTTCTCACTCATAGGTGAGAATTGAACAATGAGAACTCATGGACACAGGAAGGGGAACATCACGCTCCGGGGACTGTTGTGGGGTGGGGGGAGGGGGGAGGGACAGCATTAGGAGATACACCTAATGCTAAATGACGAGTTAATGGGTGCAGGAAATCAACATGGCACATGGATACATATGTAACAAACCTGCACATTGTGCACATGTACCCTAAAACCCTAAAGTATAATAAAAAAAAAATAAAAAATAAGTCTCACAAGATCTGATGGGTTTATCAGGGGTTTCCGCTTTTGCTTCTTCCTCATTTTTCTCTTGCCCCTTGCCATGTAAGAAGTGCCTTTTGCCTCCCACCATAATTCTGAGGCCTCCCCAGCCGTGTGGAAATGTAAGTCCAATTAAACCTCTTTTTCTTCCCAGTCTCGGGTATGTCTTTATCAGTAGTGTGAAAACGGACTAATACACATGGTAATTCCATGTTTAACTTTTTGAGGAACAGCCAAACTGTTCTCCACAGTGGCTGCACCATTTTACATTCCTGCCAGCCACTCATGAAGGTTCCAATTTTTCCATATCTTTGCCAAGATTTGTTATTGTCTGTCTTTTTGATTATAGTCTTTCTGGTGGGTGTGGAGTGGTATTTCATTGTGGTTTTGATTTGCATTTCCCTAGTAACTAACGGTATTGATTATCACTTTCATGAACTTATTTGCCACTTGTATGTTTTCTTTGGAGAAATGTCTTTTCAGGTCCTTTGCCTATTTTAAAATTGTACCATTTGTCTTTTTATTGAATTATAATAGTATTTATGTATTCTGGATACTAGATCCTTATTATATATATTATTTGCAAATATTTTCTCTCATTCTGTGTATTGTCTTTTCACTTTCTTGACAGTGTCTTTTAATAAACAAAAGTTTTTAATTTCAAAAAAAAAAAAAAAAAAAAAAGACAGCAAGACCAACCCCTCCCCTTTCTTCTCCTCCTCAGCTTACTAAAAATGAAGACAAAGAGAATGGACACCTTTATAATGGTTCACTTCCACTTAATAAATGGTAAATATATTTTCTCTTCCTTATGATTTTCTTAATAACATTTTCTTTTCTCTGGCTTACTTTATTGTAAGAGTGGAGTATGTAAAACACATAATATACAAATATGTGGTAATGAACTGTTATGTTATCAGTAAAGCTTCCAGTCAACAGTATTAGTAAAGTTTTTGGGGAGTCAAAAGTTATATGTAAAATTTCAGCTGTATGAGGGGGTCAGCACTCCTAACCCCTTTGTTGTTCAAGGGGCAACTCTATGTGTTTCATAATATTACAGATATCCACATGCAACAACAACAACAAAATGAAATCAATCCTTATCTCACAGCATGTTCAAAAATTGTCAAAATAGATTGCAAACCTATAAATCAGAGCTAAAAGTCTAATGTTTGTAGAAGCAAACAGAGAAAAAAAATCTTGGTGATCCTCGGATAGGCAAAGATTTAAAATAGCAACAACCATAAAAGTAAAAATCAATAAATTGAACTTCATCAAAATTAAAGCACTGACACAATAAAATTATTGACACATACTCCTCAAAACACTGTTAAGAAAATGAAAAGGCAAGTCACAGACTCTGAGTAAAATGTATGCTAAATACATATTTGAGAAAGAACTTATATCTAGAGTACATAAAGAACTCACATAATTCAATAAGACAGCCCACTTTTCTAAGTGGACAAACAAAATTTAACAGACTTCACCAAAAAAGATACGTGGCAAATAAACATATGAGAAGATATCTAACATCATTAGTCATTAGATAAATGCAAATTGAAACCACAGTGAAATACCACTCCATACCTATTAGAGGGGCTAACTTTTTTTAAATTTTTTTTTGGACTGACAATGCTAACTATTGTGAGGATGTGGAACAACTAGAATTCTCATATATTGCTGGTGGATAAGGAAAATGGTACAGCCACTTTGGAAAATAATTTGGCACTTTCTTCTAAAGTTAAATGTACTCTTACCATGTGACCCAACCATTCTATTCTTGGGTATTTACACACACAAAAGTTAAAATAGGTATTTATATAAATATTTGTATAAAAATGTTTCACAGCATTGGGGGGAGATAACCCTCTCTCTTTCATATTGAGATTTGATATTTGAGTGAGAAATAAACTTAAAATAGACTAACAGGAGACAAGGCGTATAAATTTATCACATGCACAGGTGCATCACAGGAAAGTGAGACCTATTAACCCCATGAGGTGTAGAAGCTTCTGTGTCTTTCTTCATGGAAGAGAAGGAATGTGAAGCCTATAGGCACATTTAGGGGAAGAGTAAATAATATTTAGGGGAGGTGAATGGGCAAAAAAAAAAAAGAACCAAAAACCAGACACAGCCTGGGACAAAATTTGTCTGGGATATAGGAGAGGGCTCAAGGCAACTACATATCTTCTCAAGAAACTCCCCTTAGATAAAAGAATGTCACAGCAAGCACTTCTCTGCACTTCAGATGAAGCAAAGGGGCAAGAGATGGGTGAGGGACCTGGAAAAGATCAGAGAGACCTTGGCTGTGAGGCTGCTTCTTTAGTTCAAAGTACTCAGGGTGTCAAAGTGTCATACTTTAGGGTATCATTTCCTGACCTCCAATAATAGCAACTTCATTACTATTAGACAACAACTAAAAACAGCTCAAATGTCCATCAACTGGTAGTGAAGAAACAAATTGTAGTATATCCTTATAATGACATACTACTCAGCAGTAAAAATTGATGCATTATTGATACATACAACATCATGGATGAATCTTAAAATAATTATATTAAATGAAAGCTCTATGGTAGGTAGAATGCCCTCCCAAAGATGTCTACACCCCAACCCCTGGCATTTGTGAATATGCTACATTAAATGGTAAAAGGGGCTTTGCAGATGTCAATAAGGCTAAATACGTTAATGTAAAATTATCCTGGGTGATGCAGGTGGGCCCAGTCTAATCATATGAGCCCTTAGCAGCACAGCAGTTTCTCTAGCTGGAGTCATGGAGACCCAGCAGAAGGCGAAGTCAAAATGATCCCTGAGGATCATTTTAAAGCCATGTGCAAGGATTGGAGACAGGTCTCTAGGAACTAAGGATGGCCCCCAGCTATCAGCCAGCAAGGAAATGGGGACCTCAGTCCTACAACTGTGTGGAATTCTGCCAACAACCTGAAGCAACCTGGGGATAGCTTCTCCCCCAGGGCCTCTAGCAAGGAGCGCAGGGCTGCCTGATGACTATGGTCTTGTGAAATCTAAGCAGAGGTCCAGGTTGAGCCACACTGTAGCTGGACTTCAGCCCCACAGAACTGTGAGATAATAAATGGGTGGGGGTTAAGCTGCTGTTTGTGGTTATTTGTTAAGACAGCAATAGAAAATTAATACAAGGAGCCACATACAAATGATTATGTACTGTATGATTCTGTCTATATGAAATTCTAGAAAAGGTAAAACTACAGTGATTGCAGTCAGATCAGTGGTTGGTTGCCAGGGGTCAAGAGTTTTAGGTAGGGGACTGATTGCAAAGGGTCACAAAAAACCTCTTCGGGATGATGGAAATATAATTATTGTCAAGATTATATGACTCTGTATTTATCAAATTCATCATATTGTGCGCTTAAAATTATTACATTTTATTGTGTGCAAGTTATAAATCAATAAAACACACATATATAACATTAAAGTTCTCCTTGCCTTTTGACTTACCACAGGTATTTTGATGTAAAATTCTTAAAACTAAAAGCAAGTATTAGCATACCTATCATCTCATATATGCATATCCCTAAAGTGAAACACATTTTTAACCATTTTGAAGATGCTGATAATAATGTATAAAATTATTACAATGTACTGACACTAATGTCACAACCAGTAATTGTGTATTTATTATTATACGCATATGGACATGCAAACATACACACACGCATTCATATAAATACAGGAAGGTAGAAAAATTGAGACTTTTTTTTACCACTCTTAAGTAATTTGCTATTGGTAATGAAGAGTTTATATAGACATATTGATTTCATTCATATAGACATATTGATTTCATTCATATAGACATATTGATTTGGGCAACGTGAACCCCCTCAGGGTGGTGCTCTATTCGGCATTAAATAGAGAACAAGTCTATCTGGCAAGTCTATATGTTATATCTCATTATTAGGTCAACACTCCCAGAGTATCATCCTTAGGAGAACATTAGGCATTAGTGGAAGGTGAATACAGTAATAGAATTTATTGACTATTTGCTCTGTGACACAGTATAATAGATTCTGACTACATTTTTTGATGTTCTGCTGCTGACAGCTTTTCAGCTCCACCCCTCCTCTTTGTTCATATCTGCATATAGGAGCAAGACAATAAGAAATCCTAGTGCTCCCTCCATTGGCACCAGTAGAGATTCCAACCACGTTCAGGACCCTCAGCTGAACCCCACCTACCAATCACAATAAATCCCAAGCCAGGCACCTTTCCTCACTCTCAAGCCATTTTTGGACCAGTTCAGAAGGCCTGCTCTGCTGTCTTCAAAAACCCTCATCATAATAAACCTTTTCACACCTCCTGGTGTAGGTATAGCATTATCAGTATCAACATCCAAACTAAATTTTGGGTGGGGGTCCATACCTTGCTGCAGGATGGCCACAACACAGACACTCCTCTAGGCACTTTATATGTGTTTCCCAGTTCACAGTTGAGCAAACTGAGAAGCGGGGTAACTGGCTAAAGGCCACATAATAACTAGCAGAGCTGGAATTCATACCTGAGTCCACACTCCTAACTAAGTCAGCATTCAGCTCATCAAATCATGATGACAGTGGTGATCAGCAGCAGTAGAAACATCATAAGGAGGATGTAGGTCTTCATTATTGAAAAAATATTGTGAAAACACTGAAGGAATTTTAAAAAGCTGCTTCAAAATAGTGTAGAACAGCCTTGCCTTAGTTATCTGGTAGTTTAGGGTTGTTAAATTAACCTAACATGTTAGACAATGAATGTTATAATTCAGCTCTAGAAAGCTAAATTGGTCAGTTTGACACCAGAATGAATTGTTTCAAGAATGTCACCTTTTGACCCTCTCCCAGTATTAGGTGGCCCCAGCAATTGGCATATCGTATCTAGATAAAGAAACAGATGACTCTATTTCAAATGTCTTTCCAAAAGAAGGAATGACCCACAAGTTGAAGAATGTGTCACGTAGTTACAAGGTTGATTCGCTGTTATGAAAGTATCAAATGAGTGAAAGATCATCACGAAGCCTTTCTGGAATTTTGGCAATACAAGGAGGTAGATTATATGGATCCTCTATGAACAGAACAAAAGCATTTTAAAATGCACGACAGGGAGAGAATAGTCATGAACTGAATTACCCAGGGAGACAATCAGGAGTTTTTTGGGATGTAATCCTCTACTTCCCTGTGGTCTTTTATACTAAAATGATGATATGTAGAACCAAAGTATATAGTAATAAATGTGTGTTGAGATATGAAAAAGGCCAGTTAAAGGTACTTGAAAGAAAAGGATTGAAAAAACACCCAGGCAAGAAAGGGACAATAAGCATACAAAAACAACAATTTTTGAGATTGTTGAGACATTGCTATTTTTCAGGTGTGCTAAGCACTTTACATTCACTATCTCATTTAACCCTTACAATAATCCTTAGAAGGAAATATAACTCTCTTAGTATCTTCAGGGGATTGCTTCCAGGAACCCCCCACAGATACCAAAATCCATGGGTGCTCAAGTTCCTTACATAAAATGATGCAGTATTTGCATATAACCTATACATATTCTCCTGCATTCTTTAAATCATCCCTAGATTACTTATAATACCTAGTACAATAAAGTAAGTGCTATATAAATTGTTGTTGTACTGTATTGATTAGGAAATAATGGCAAGAAAAAAACCTGTACATGTTTTGTGTAGACACAATTGTCCATTTTTTTCCAAATATTTTTGATCCGAGGTTGGTTGAATCCATGAATGCAGAACCTATGGATATGGAGAGCCAACTGTATTTTCATTTTAGAGGTGAGTAAACTGAGACTCAGAGAGACAGTGTGACTTATCCAAGGTCACACAGCTGGTAATTTGTGAAATGTGAATTCAGACCTTGACTTCAGTGACCCCATTCTGTTTAATCATCCTGCAATACTGACTCTGAAGTGCTGCCTATTGATCACAGTACTTTCCAAAAAAATGTTGTGGAAATCAGAATGCTATAATTTGAAGATCCAACTTCATTTTTTCTCAGTCATTTGCATTTAAGATAAATGGCTCCATTTACTAGTTTGTAAATATATCATAACTCTTAAGTTGACTGGGGTACATTTATTTCCAAATACCTCTAAAATAGTTTTTTCCGCCTGATGAGCTTTTTTCTTTCTTCTTTCTTTCCCTTTCTTTTCTCCCTCCCTCCCCCTCTCTTTCTTTCTTTCTTTTTCTTTCTTTCCCTCCCTCCGTCCTCCCTCCCTTTCTCCTTCCTTCCTTCCTTTCTTCTTCCTTTCTTTTCTCTCTTTCTTTCTTTCCTTTCTTCTTTCTTTCTTTCTCCCTCTTTCTCTTTCTTTCTTTTTTCTTTCTTTCTCTCTTTCTTTCTTTCCTTTCCTTTCTTTTCTTTCCTTTCTCTCTCTCTCTGTCTCTCTCTCTTTCCAAACAGGGTCTTGCTCTTTCACCCAGGCTAGAGTGCAGTGGCATGATCATAGCTTATAGCAGCCTTGAACTCCTAGGCTCAAGCTGTCCTCCCTCCACAGTCTCCTGAATAGCTGTGACTATAGGCTAATTTTTAAAATTTCTTTTGTAGAAATGGTCTTGCTTTGTTGCCCGGGCTGGTCTTGAACTCTTGGCCTCAAGTGATCCTCTCACTTTGGCCTCCGAAAGTTCTAGGATTACAGGTGTGAGTTACCAAGCCCAGCTTGCTTTTTTTTTTCTTTTTAAGCCTACTTAATATTTTCCTTTAAAATGACTCTTTCTTTTTACTTTAGTTTCTTCCTAAGTTGTAATATTCATGAAATCATAGGTTTGATGTACTACTTACCTTTTTCTAATAGATATTAAACATATGTAATTATTAGAATACAAATATCCATTGTGTCCCATGGTGGCCCACATTCCACTGTTCAGGAAATACTGTTCTTGAGCTTGCAAGCAGAGAAAATTGAAGTGCCTCCTACAGAGTTGTCCTTTTATAAAAAGGACAAAGGACAACTCCCTAAAGTGGATTTTTCATTAAGCTGTACCCAACCAAACAGCGAGCAGTCTTCCTAGGTTCCAGAGTCTAAAGCCTCCTGCCATCTTTTGGTAGATGACCGTCAAGTAATCCAGACAAGACCAGGACTCTGAGACTTTCCCCTCATCCTTCTCTAGCTTCTACCTGCCCTCATTCAGGGTCCTCACACTTGTACCTTGGCTACCCAGGCTCTTGCCTCTCCCTTGGCCCAAGCAGGGTCCTATATGCAGGACTGGTATAGGTCCTCTCTCATCTTCAAAACCTGCTTTCGGCCAGGTGCGGGGGCTTATGCCTGTAATCCCAGCACTTTGGGAGGCCGAGGCAGGCAGATCACTTGAGATCAGGAGTTTGAGACCAGCCTGGCCAACATGGTGAAACCACGTCTCTACTAAAAATACAAAAATGAGCCTGGCGTGGTGGCCGGCGCCTGTGGTGGCCAGCTACTTGGGAGGCTGAGGCAGGATAATCACTTGGGAAGCAGATGTTGCAGTGAGCTGGGATTTCACCAATACACTCCAGCTTGGGCAACAGATGGAGACTCCGTCTTAAAAAAACAAAACAAAACAAAACAAAACCCTGTTTTCCCGTTGAGCTATTTCTCCAGGGTTCATTACAGTTTGCTAATCTTAGCCATGCCAAGGAATAATTAGTGAGTTAATGCAACACTGCTCCCAGGTAAAAATACTTGTACATACTATCGTCCTTCTGGAGGTCATAGCATGGCTCTGACAATGGAACTCCAAGTATTTTCGTAGTCTGTGGTGGGACAGTCTTTCAGTGTCTTTCAGATAACCATATCAGGTACACAGGCCACCAATTCTTTCTATGTATGGTCTGATTCTTTCTTTTCCAGGTATCCTGAGACCCTTGGATAATATAATTAAGCATGGAATTTCATCCCTGTGACATCCCTGGATTGGTTTGGGTCACTCTTTCTATTACAAAGCCTTGGATTTCTATATTTGTATATATCTATATATCTATGCTCCATTTCTATATTTCTATATATTCCTCTTCTATCAACATATCCAGAAGACATTGCACTATTTGTAAAAATTGATCATTTTATTCAATATTTTAAAATAAACTTTAGTATTTCCTGGTATTAAATCGCTGTCAATGTGTAAAAATATGTTTATATAATAATTATATATCATTTAACCAAATATTACTTTGTCTAACTTTGTTTTAGTGAGTGAAACACAACACTTTTACTCCTGGGGATTCTCCAGACCCAGGTTTTATGCTTGACAATGGGGAGAAGAATAAAATTATTTCCTTCATTAATGTGAAAGGCAGAAGCTGAGGCCTGCTTAGAATTGTTATATAAAAATCAAGACAGTTTTATATTTATTTTAAGAAAAAGCAATAAAATGATGTTGAAGGAGATAGGAGACATCAAACACAGTTGGGGAAAATATAAGACAGCACTATCTGTGTTCTTGATCTTTAAACTTGCCTTTATGTATTTGAAGTTCAACAGCAGCTTCCACACCTAACCAAAGAACTGTTGGTATATTCACTCCCTCTTCCTCCTGGAGGACTCAACTCCTATTCTACATTTTTTATTTTTTTGCATTGCTGCTAAAGAACATCTACAAGAGGTAAGAGAGGACTGACCAAAAAGAATTGGAAAGGGTCCAAAATATTTGACTATTTCTTGGCATCTGGGAAGGATGAACCTTTTTATTATTAAGAACAGTAATGTTCCCAGTGTTCCCTGAACATATGTTGTCTTGAGCAGCTGTGTGTCCTGGGAGCCCTTTTGTTACCAAGGGAACACTATAAATGTGTCCTATCACCTTTCCGTCAAATAACTGAGAAATAATCTATCAGAATTTTCCTTCCTGGCTAAAAATGGATATGCTGGGAATTGTATAACTTGCTCAGGCAATTCTTCTGCTAAATGTAAAAGTACTCTACTTCTCACAACTATAGTGCTGACTGTCTTCTCTCAATGACCAACTTGGGGAAATGTGGACAAAATAGATATGTCTTTATTCTTAGAGTCCTCTGTCTCAAAATTCCACATTTGTGACTTAAGTATGAAACACTGGCATCATTAAAAACCAAATGGGAAGTTATAAGAATGTGGCCACATTCTTCATCAGTATAACCGAAATAATGCCTATATATAAAAAAATATACTTTTCCCCCCCTAAGGCAAGCCTTCTCACATTTTAAAGCTTAAATAAATACAGGTTTTCAACATGTTGGGATTAATCAGAAATAATGAAACCCAAATTCTGGTAACTCTAGGAAGAACAAAAAAGGCAGCCAATTTCTCTCTATTGATTTATATACCAAGAAGTGTGATGTAATTGCTGCTTCCCATCAACATGTGCCATTGCGTCAGAGGTCTTCCCAGATGTTACCTCAGGGGAGAGTAAATGTGTTTTTATTGTCTTCCTCATCTAAATTTGAAGATATTGGTATTTTCAGAGCTCATATTCTATGCCTGGCACTGTGGTGAGCACTGGGAATAGAAAAATAAATAAGATGCAATTCATGCTCTCAAAAGCTTCTATGTCCCTCAGACCTAGAGGTCAAGTGTCTACCAAGACAGATCTTTACATGAACAAGTGCTATAATGCAAGCTGCAGGGATGGTTGGAATGAGTGGTGCTGCAGAGACAGGACATGGAAATATGACACAGGCATCTCCATCTCCTCTTAGAAAGGCCTAACATTCTCTGGCTACATTTTAGGAGGCATGCTATAAAGACAGCCCCGGTGGATAAACCTTACATAGACCATAGCTCTTCTTCAGTTTGTTTTTGCCACATGCATTGCCTAAAAGTGAATGAAGCAAGTAGCCACCATTATTTAGGCTACCACCTATGCCTAAACAAAGGGGAATATAGCTGTTGCAAGAAATATTAGACCATCAATCTGGTTTTACCTATTGTCTGTCAGCCTCAAGCATACCCTCCTGTTGTGTTTCCCAGAGTCCCTGACAAATCTGGAGAGAGGTGTAACTGACAGCTCTTTCTTTGACACTATTTCAGTTCCTAGGAACGTTCTCAGCAAAGTCGGGTCTGGAGGAGTATCTGTATCCTGCCCTAGAACGACATTTCCCAAAAAATGAGTTGCCTAGGAGGATGTTTGTTAAAAATAAAGATTCCTGGACACACCAAAATTTGCTGATCCAGAATCTTTAGAAGTGAGGGCCTGGAATCTGCATTTTTAACAGCTCTCAAGGTCATTCTTTGGCATAGTGAAGTCTAGGGAGAAGTCCACTAAGGAATAGTCTGAAGAAACTGATTTGGTTGTAAGGAATTCAATGAATATATTCAATATTTGTAGGGCAATAAGGATACTTTGAAGAATATCAGATCCCCATAATTTAGGAAGACCCAGGTAGGTGACACAAGTGAAATTCTTCAGTTAGTCACACCACTTGAAAGTGTTCAATAATCAAATACTTATTTATTAAATGAGCTTAACTCTTCCAATTTGTAACTTTCTCTGGTGGATTCCAGGAGAAGGCATCAGTCAAATACGTTTTGGTGTAAATTTATCTTATTAGTTTTATTTTCTTTTAATAAGTGAATGAGATTTAAAAAAGAGCCTTAAGAGAACAGAAGTTTTCATGGGGAATAAAGGAAAAAAGAACTGACCATCCTGGCTAATACGGTGAAACCCCGTCTTTACTAAAAATACAAAAAAATTAGCTGGGCATGGTGGCGGGCGCCTGTAGTCCCAGCTACTAGGGAGGCTGAGGCAGGAAAATGGCTTGAACCCGGGAGGTGGAGCTTGCAGTGAGCCGAGATCGCGCCACTGCACTCCAGCCTGGGTGACAGAGCGAGACTCTGTCTCAAAAAAAAAAAAAAACAAAGAACTATGAAACATAAATATATAAATCAGAGCCAGGCATGGTGGCTCACACCTGTAATCCTGGCACTTTTGGGGGCCGAGGTGGGAGAATAGCTTGAGGCCAGGCATTCAAAACCAGCTTGGGAAACACAGCAAGACCTCCATCACTATAAAGCAAAAAAGAAAGAGAATGGAAATATAAATATATAAATCAAATATCTTCATTTTTTGAGCCTCCACTCCAAATATTCTGCTGGGTTTACTCATTTGTTCATTCATTCATTATTTAGTCAATGAATTAAATGATTCATTGTTATATGTTTACTAAATAGAAATAAATGTGTACTCAGGCAACAACTCTGAGGCAAGCCCCATGTGCTGGGGATGCAGTGGTGAGCAAGGCAGAGCACGTGTCTGCTTTCAGGGAACTTCTTTCTCCTATGGGGAGACAGGCAATAAATGAGTGAAAAACCAAGTAAAAATATAACATCAGAGAAAATGATTAAGTGCTGGGAGGGAAACAAAGCAGAATGGTGTGGTAGTGCCTGAGTGGAGTTTGGTGGCAGGCAGACTACTTTGAATTTGATGCTGAAGGAAGACCTCTGTGGTTCAGTGACATTTGAACTGAGCCCTGAACCCATTATATAAAGAAGTGAGAAAGAGTCTTTCCTGCAGAAGAAACAGCTAGTGCAAAGACCCCCCAAAAGGAACCAGCTGGGTGTGCTTGAGAAAGAGTGAAGAGGCCAGGGAAGAATGAGTGGAGTGAGTGACTGGTAGAACGAGAAGAGATGGGAATGGATGGCTAAATCAGATGGATCACCTGGGACCCTGTAGGTCATACTAAGGCGTTTGAGTCTGCTAGGGCCACCATGACAAAATACCACAGACTGGGAAGCTTAAACAACAGATGTTATTTTCTCATTGTTCTGGAGGCTGGACGTCCAAAACTAAGGTGCCAGCAGGACTGGTTTCTCCTGTGGCCTGTCTCCCTGGCTTGTGGATGATCCCCCCACACCTTCTTGCTGCCTCTTCACCTGGTGAGTCCCTCTGTGTACATGCACCCCCTGGTGTGTCTCTATGTCCTAATCTCCTCCTTTTACAAGGGCATTAGTGAGACTGAATTAGGTACCCACCCTAACGTCCTTATGCCAACTTATTTATGTATTTGAATGTCCTATCTCCAAATACAGCCAGGTTCTGAGATCCTAGAGGCTAGGGCTTCAACATAAGAATTTTGAGAAGATACAATTCAGCCCATAAAATAAGGTTTTTGAGTTTTATTGCTTAGACATTTTTGGAGAGTTTTAAACAGCAAAGTGACAAAATCATATTTAATTTTACATAGATCTCTCAAGCTGCTCAGTGGTGAGTGGGTTAGAAGAGGACAGAATGAAAGAGGGAGCCAGAGAGGAGATTTTTTTTTTTTTTTTGAGACAGTCTCGCTCTGTCACCCAGGCTAGAGTGCAGTGGTGTGATCTCGGCTCACTGCAACCTCTGCCTCCCAGGTTCAAGTGATTCTCCTGCCTCAGCCTCCTGAGTAGCTGGGACTACAGGCGCGTGCCACCACACCTGGCTAATTTTCTGTATTTTTAGTAGAGACGGGGTTTCACCGTGTTAGCCAGGATGGTCTCGATCTCCTGACCTCGTGATCCGCCCGCCTCGGCCTCCCAAAGTGCTGAGATTACAGGTGTGAGCCACCGCCCCCAGTCTGAGGAGACTTTTAAAGAGATGACATGGTGGCTTGGACCAGGGGATAATAGTGGAGGGGAGATGAATGTACTTCTACAGGGTGTGTTTTGGAGGGAGAGTTGACAGGACTTGCTAATGGATTGATCCATGGTGTGAAAGAGCAGAACCATGGGAAGAGAAATAAAAGAAAAAATACAACAAGAACAACAACAAAATTTTAAAAAGAAGAAAAAAGAAAACAACAACAAAGAATCATGGGGAGAGTACAAAACTTAAGGATCATCAAGAAAGCAGAAAGCTATTGAGTGTCTAGAGTGAGGGAAATCTTGATGAAGTGGCCCCAGGGAAAAGCTGAGTGTAGAAAGAAGGTAGGAGGATGCTAAACAAACTTCCCCCTACTTCAAGTGTTAGCCTACTTATTATGTGTCTCCTCCTCTAGCTTAGTTTAAAATGTGTGCATGTATGTATTTCCAACTCACCTTTACTTGTTAGTTTTAGGTGTCAACTTGGCTAGGTTAGGGTACCCAGTCAATCAATCACCAGTTTAAGTATTGCTGTGGAAGTATTCTGTAGAAGTGGTTAAATCAGTTGACTTTAAGTAAAAGAGATTTTCTTTGATAATCAGCAGACCATTCCAGCCTGCCAGCCTGCCACACAATTCCAGACTCGCCAGTCCCTCCACAATCATGTAAACCAGTTCCTTGGAATAAATCTCTCTCTTTCTCGTGTATGAGTGTGTATAATATATATTTTTTATTGTATGTGATATATATATTCTTTATATTCCTTCATATTATATGTAATGCTCCTTTAGGTGATATATGATATGTGTTATATTTTGTATATGTATATATATCCTACTAGTTCTCTTTCTCTGGAGAACTCTGACTAACCATCTTGCATATTTCTCTCCTCCGGTCTTAAGAAAAGGGAGGTGGAAGGCATGAGGTGAGGGCATGATGTTCATGAAGGTGAAGAATGCCACATTCATGAGTCTCATGTTCCTGCCTTAGAGGAAGAGGGCAAGGATGTAAGACAAGGTGAGCTCCCCGCTGTGGGAAAGCAAAAGGGTTCTCAGGTTAAAGGGCAATTCTTTTACTTCCAGCAGACCTCCTAGAGATGCCATCTCTCCCTGCTTCCAGTGTCATTCTCATGCTCTGCCCATGATTCTAACTCCCTTCCTCTGCAACCTTCATCTGCAGAACTGAATGAGGGGTGCTGGGCATGCAGCGGACCACTGGGCTGACTTCACTGTTTGGAACCCTGAAGTGTACACACTTTCTGTTTTATCCTGTTTGGACTCCACTCCCCTATTTGTTCCTAAGATTAATTTTTCCCCAGAAAACTGAAGTTTTATTAGTTGAAGGTAAAAAAGTCTATACAATTTCTTCCCTTTGAAAATCTTTCTTACAGTAGACAAACTATTCAGAAGAACCTTCAGGGCTTTATTTCACTGGCCTATCCATAAGAACCTTGGAATCCAGAAATAGCTTGTCGTTTGCGGATTCCTTGGCCGGCTTCCTACAGCATACCACATTAAAAACGCTCCTTATAGAAAGGGAGTTGGATCAAAGATGTTGCCTTTGTTCGTTGTACCTGTTAGATGCCTGAAAGTGCTGACACTACAAACACATCAGAAAGAAGGAAGCGCCACAGGTCAGCAGTTATTTGCCCAGCCAGGGTAAATCGTCTTATCAAAAACCAAGTGTGGTGTCCCTTCCACAAGTTCTACTGCCTCCCTTCACAGATGAGGTCATTAAGTTATTTGGCGTTTAATGGTTCAGCAATTGTAAGAGTTGACAACAGTAAAAGGAAAGAAAAGCTGATTTTCAAACATCATTCTAGTAAGCAGTGGTTTCCTACCTTAAAGAATCTCTGGCCGGCGCGGTGGCTCACGCTTGTAATCCCAGCACTTTGGGAGGCCCAGGCAGGCGGATCACGAGGTCAGGAGATCGAGACCATCCTGGCTAACACGGTGAAACCCCATCTCTACTAAAAAAAAAAAAAAAAAAATAGCCGGGCGTGTTGGCGGGCGCCTGTAGTCTCAGCTACTCGGGAGGCTGAGGCAGGAGAATGGCGTGAACCTGGGAGGCGGAGCTTGCAGTGAGCCGAGATCGCGCCACTGTACTGCAGCCTGGGCGACAGAGCAAGACTCTATCTCAAAAAAAAAAAGAATCTCTGATTGTATCACACTATAGCTTTTAGATTTCATATTAAGATATGTTTTGGGCATTGCTCTTAGTACTTAAGTGTTTAATGTAAGGTTTCACTTAAGAAAACTATGAAATGACTTGGCAGTAACTTCTGGAATTTATCCAGAGCACAGCTTTTATTGTGTTCCACAGCAATTTATCTGTTTAACAAGTACCTTAGCTAGTAAGTGGCAGAATCAGAATCTGAACCCCCCTCAGCTCAGTTTCAAAGCCCATACACGTGCTTTCACTCACCCACTTAACAGAGCCTTATTAATCACTCACTAAGTACCAGGCCCCGTGTTATATGTGTCACATAATCTGAGAAAGAATCAGGAAGAAATAGTGGTGGTGTCTGCCCAGATCTACCTCATGCCAGCTGAAAGTGAAGGAAAGGGGGTAAGTCAGCTTCTGAGCCTGCAATGATTAAGAAAAATCCGGGACTACTCCTAGTTACAAATAAAAAAATGTCATTCAGATAGTTTATCCATTCTTCTATTTTTACAATTTCACGATTCCAGTCCACTCTACTCCTAGCTGTCCTGAAATGAATTCATTTGGAAAAATTCCTAATTGATCGTGAAACAGCTATCCTCATTATTTACTATTTAACTGTTCATATGCACTAAACAAGATATTTTGTTTCTAAAAATCTATCTTTTAAAATAATCCAAAATAATGAAAAATGTTCCACGCTTAAAAATATTTTCCACTGTTATTTATACTGATTAAAAATTAGGAAAGATTGGGTAATGTATATAATGGCCACAGAATGATGCCTAGCATTATTTTGCAATCATTTAAAAAGACTATTTTCATAGATTATTAATCACATAACAATTTTTATAAAATAATATTGGGGAAGCAGTAACTTAAAAGACTGTATAGGTATACTATGATTAAAACTATTTTTTTGAATGTACCCAAAAGATACTAAAATGCACCAGATGCTAAAAGTGTTTGTTTTAAGATGGTAAGATATATGTTAAAATGGTGTTAGAATGGTGGCTTTTCCTTTTCTGTTTTTTAAACATTCTTTTTGTAGAGAAAATAAAATTAATCTAAAATTATGAAGGAAAAAAGTTATTTCACATCTTTTGTTTGTTTGTTTACATGGGTCTTGCTTTGTCACCTAGGCTGGAGTGCAGTGGCACAATCTCAGCTCACTGCAACCTCTGCCTCCCAGGTTCAAACGATTCTCCTGCCTCAGCCTCCCAAGTAGCTGGGATTATAGCTGCCCACCACCATGCCCAGCTAATTTTTGTATTTTTAGTAGAGACAGAGTTTCACCATGTTGGCCAGGCTGGTCTTGAACTCCTGATCATATTTCTGTACTTCTTCATAACCAGATGGTACTATAACCATAATATGAAGCAATCCACCTGCCTCGGCCGCCCAAAGCACTGGGATTACAGGCCTGAGCCACCACTAACGGCCTTATTTCACATCTTGGTGGTAGGCAAGACATCTTATGTTGAGTGAATTGATAGCAATTGCTGTCCTAGTTTAAGGGGAAAAGATGAGCTGGAGGCAAATTGAAAACAGGTAATGAACAGGGGACAGTCTTCTGTCAATGTGGTCACTACTCTAGGGGCTATTCCTTCACAGACATATCACCTCAGCTTGAAATGCAATTTGTTTTCCTTGAATAGTGTTTTCTATTTTATCTTAACACAGTTGCTAGACAGATACCACTTTTTGCCAAAAGCAGCCTAGATCTTCAAAAACACCTCTGCACAATGAACTTTCTTATCTGCCTGAAGCCAGAGAACGTGGCCAAGTGGTTTCTGAATTTTTCAGATCTAGAGTCTAAGTTCTGGTGATTTCAGTTCTCAGTGTCAATGTGCTGGCAGCCTGGGAGCCCTGCTTTGACTTCATCCTATTTCAAGGAAATAACTGACTAATCAAAACAGAGCAGGGAACGTTGCTGAGTCCTAAAGATATGAGTGGGAAGCTATGCACTATTTAAATAGGGGCTGCTCCCCTGGAAGAAAGCTGGAAGAATGCTAGAGGGAGGACTTCTCCTCTCAGGAATCCCTCAGCTTTCCACTTAGCCAGGCAGGATGTCAATCCCAAGAAATCACATTTTGGAGAAAACCAAACAACTGTATAAGAAACTTAGTTTGAGGAACAATAGCCAGAAGTTTACATGTCAGTTTTATATGTCTCTAGGAGTTGCTTAATTTTTTAATAACTGTTTTGTAGTTAGATTAGGCAATGTATACCAAAGTCCTAAAAACACTCATGCCCCTTGACCCAGAAATTCTAGGACCTCAAAATTCGCTAAAGGAGACAATCGGAGAAGTTGAAAGGAAATTTATGTACTAAACAATTTATTTGTTTAAAATAGTAATAGCAGCAGCAACAACAAACAGAAACAATCTAAATGTCCTACAGTAGAGGACTAGTTAGAATAAATTATGGTATAGCCATACAATGGAATACTATATGGCCATTAAAATGATATTATACCACTATTTTTATTGATATTGATTAATTTTCATAACATGAAATTATACAAAAATTATAAGAATGCGTACCTTTCCATCTAATTTTTTTAAATGTACACATTTGCTTTGTAGAAATCAGAAAGACTATGCACCAAAATGTTAATAGTGATTTTTTTCATGGTGTTTTGGATTTTTCGTTGGTTTTAGTTTAATATATATTTTTGGTTTTGTTCATTTGCATTTCTAATATTTTTACATTTCTTGTGTAACTAAAAAGGAAACACACTAACAATTAGCCTTTTTCAAATGTTTAACATTTTCGGAAAGAGTTTTTAAAATTCTGGAATATCTAGTGTGTACCGTTGGATCAAGTTTTGGACTCAAAAGTTATTTTACAGCTCAAAGATATTTTTAGGATGGTCATGGTATCTTTGGCAATAAAATTCCTTTAAAAACTTAATAAACTTCTGGCTAGTTCCCGGTACACTAACCACACTAACGTTCTTGCCTAAAAGTTCACGTAATTCTCAAATCTGCTTCATTTCTTTGCTTCTTCTCCTTAGGCCTCTCTCCCTCAATTTAATGGCCTCTACCCTATGGCCATCTCGACCAATAAATGGGAAGGCTACATTCCTAATCTTATCTTTGCCCCAGGGCTGATTCTTTTGTTTAACTGAGGAGTATCACTGGCCTTTCTTACTCAAAGCCTTATCGTTTACTATTTGGGAATAAAAGCTGTCAGCCTTTCCAGCATTTGAATGACCCAGATTTCTTGACTTTCTTTATTCCCTTTCATTTCAGCTTGCAAATCAGCCCATTCTTTCCTGAGCCCATTTCTTTTCCATAAAACATCACCAAGGACAGCTAATGGTAGCCAACACACACTGGCACTCAAGTGATCTGCAACCACTCCAACCACCTCCCCTAGAGCTTCCATTCAGGAATGGTCTGCTTTCAAGTTACTGCAGATGACAATGTTTCACGTCTTGCCACTATATAACAGAGTATATAACACAGTACAACACAGTGGCAAAACATTATTCCAGCCGCTAGCATCAGTTTTCTTACCATTCACCACCTCATCATTTAGCACCCTGCTTCAACGTACAAGTTTCTGAATTGTAAACAAATCAAAACAACATTTTGGTGGTTTAAAATCATAAAAAAAATATATATATATTTGGCCTGAAATCATCCAACACAGGTGTCTGTGGTTGGGTGGATCTCCTGGATAGCTTTTTTCCTCATGGCAACTCAGCTTCTTCCAGGCTTCTTCGAATAAAGTGGCTTCCCCATGCTCCAGTCTTGGAGTTCATGTCTCTGTATCCATTGACCAGAACTCAGTCTAATGGTTCCACCTAACAGCAAAGGAGCCTGGGAAACAAAGCCTAGCTGTATGCCCAGGAGGGGAAAAAATGCCTTTGGAGAACAAACAGCTTTCTTTCCGAACACTGGTTTACTGGGTACAATTTTCCTCATCATAGGCAGTTATGGGGTCAGCAGAACTACAGGAAAGTGCTCTCTCCCCACTCTTGCTTTCTCTGTTCTGACTATGAAAAGAAAAGAAGCTGAGAGTTGCAGTGGGAAGCAGAAGCTGTGAGACACAAACACAGTGAGGCAGAGAGAGCAAACAGGGAAAGCCTGTGAATTAAAGGCCTCCCAATTGACAGCTGAAGCCGGGACAGCTGGACAAAGGCAAACCCTGTGCTAAATGGCTTCAATCTGTGAACACAGTCCAAGGATCTTAACACCATGAGTTGAAAAATAGTTGAAACTTTTTCTCTGGATAAAGAAAGCTAGAGAACTAGATTTAGCTGTAATTTAATAGAATTCAGTATTAGAAGGATAGTCATTTATAGCTAGATATTTATGTGTCATTAAATAACATTCTTTATTTTTATGTTTTTGTTCATATTTTGCATTTCAGAAGTGATTATTTAGTTTTGGAAATCATAACTGATTAGATCTTGACCCTTTCCTGCTCTTTTTACTTGAGGAAATCCTGATCTATTGGCTTAATTAATTAATTAAGTAACCCATCTATTTATTCAATAAATATTTATTAAAGTCCTATTAAGTGCCAGATATTGTGTTAAGTTAAATCTGGTGAAAAGGCAGATATGGTCCCTCCCTTCATGAAACTTACAGTCTAGTGGGTAAGACACATGTTAACCAAACTCTGGGACCAGAAATTATTTGTCTTCAGTAGTATATGATTATAACGTATGATATTATGGTTATAATACCATCTGGTTATAAAGAAGAAGTATAGAAAGCTTTCAGAGTATATCACACAAAAGCCTGACCATTTTTAAGAGGTCAAGGACAGCTTCCTTAGTAAAATCACGTTATTTTTAAGTAAAATATTTATTATTCATTTGTAAGTTACAAACGGATATGTAGTGAAAAGTGTTTTTGTGCCTGCTACCTCTGTCCCAGCCCCCTAGTTTCTCTGCCTGGAAAAAAAACCACTCTGACCAAATTACTGCAGGTGACAATGTTTCATGTCTTACCACTATGTGACAGTGTATATAACATTGTACAACACAGTGGCAAGACATTATTCCAGCCACTAGCATCAGTTTTCTTACCATTCACCACCTCATCATTTAGCACCCTGCTTCAAGGTACCAGTTCCCTTGTATGTCTATTTTAAAACATCCTCACAACAGGTGGCATACTCTACATGCTATTCAGTTCTTGCTTCTTTGCCTAATACATAGAAAGCTCATCCAATCATCTGTCATGGCTGCATGATATTCCATGATATGCATTGCCATAATTTGTTTATTAGCCCCAGTATTTGTTTTCTTTATTTTTTATTATTATTTTAATTATTATTATACTTTAAGTTCTAGGGTACATGTGAACAATGTGCAGCTCTGATACATAAGTATACATGTGCCATGTTGGTTTGCTGCACCCATCAACTCATGATTTACATTCGGTATTTCTCTTAACACTATCCCTCCCCCAGACCCCCACCCCCAAACAGGCCCCGGTGTATAATGTTCCCTGCCTTGTGTCCAAGTGATCTCATTGTTCAATTCCCACCTATGAGTGAGAACATGCAGTGTTTCTGCCCTTGTGATAGTTTACTGAGAATTATGGTTTCCAGTTGCAACCATGTCCCTGCAAAGGACATGAACTCATCCTTTTTTATGGCTGCATAGTATTCCATGTTGTATATGTGCCACATTTTCTTTTTTTTTTTTTTCCCTTTTTAGGCAGTGTTTATTTGACTAGAAAATCTGAGGAATGCTCTACTCTAGATATATTATAGCTTGATTTTGGAAAAGCATTTGACAGTTTCTCATCTTTATATTTAAAGACGAGATGAAAGTAGAACTATGGGAAAAGCAGACCTTGTTAGCAGTTTTGCAGGGGAATATGAATCTGGAATAGCAGTGGATTACAAAGTATCTAAAATTGTTTTTATTTCTAATGACCTCATGGTTATTTTTTTTTATTTTTTTTATTTTTTATTTTTTTGAGACGGAGTCTTGCTCTGTCGCCCAGGCTGGAGTGCAGTGGCGCCATCTCGGCTCACTGCAAGCTCCGCCTCCCGGGTTCACGCCATTCTCCTGTCTCAGCCTCTCCGAGTAGCTGGGACTACAGGCGCCCGCCACCGAGCCCGGCTAATTTTTTTTTTGTATTTTTAGTAGAGACTGGGTTTCACCGTGTTCTCGATCTCCTGACCTCGTGATCCGCCCGCCTCGGCCTCCCAAAGTGCTGGGATTACAAGCGTGAGCCACCGCGCCCGGCCGACCTCATGGTTATTTACTGTTCTTTTTTTTTTATACTTTAGGTTTTAGGGTACATGTGCGCAATGTGCAGGTTTGTTACATATGTATCCATGTGCGGCGTTGGTTTGCTGCACCCATTAACTCGTCATTTAGCATTAGGTGTATCTCCTAATGCTGTCCCTCCCCCCTCCCCCCACCCCACAACAGTCCCCGGGTGTGATGTTCCCCTTCCTGTGTCCATGAGTTCTCATTGTTCAATTCCCACCTATGAGTAAGAACATGTGGTGTTTGGTTTTTTGTCCTTGTGATAGTTTACTGAGAATGATGGTTTCCAGTTTCATCCATGTCCCTACAAAGGACATGAACTCATCATTTTTTATGGCTGCATAGTATTCCATGGTGTATATGTGCCACATTTTCTTAATCCAGTCTATCGTTGTTGGACATTTGGGTTGGTTCCAACTCTTTGCTATTGTGAATAGTGCTGCAACAAACATATATGTGCATGTGTCTTTATAGCAGCATGATTTATAGTCCTTTGGGTATATACCCAGTAATGGGACGGCTGGGTCAAATGGTATTTCTAGTTCTAGATCCCTGAGGAATCGCCACACTGACTTCCACAATGGTTGAACTAGTTTACAGTCCCACCAACAGTGTAAAAGTGTTCCTATTTCTCCACATCCTCTCCAGCACCTGTTGTTTCCTGACTTTTTAATGATGGCCATTCTAACTGGTGTGAGATGGTATCTCATTGTGGTTTTGATTTGCATTTATCTGATGGCCAGTGATGATGAGCATTTTTTCATGTGTTTTTTGGCTGCATAAATGTCTTCTTTTGAGAAGTGTCTGTTCATGTCCTTCGCCCACTTTTTGATGGGGTTGTTTGTTTTTTTCTTGTAAATTTGTTTGAGTTCATTGTAGATTCTGGATATTAGCCCTTTGTCAGATGAGTAGGTTGCAAAAATTTTCTCCCATTCTGTAGGTTGCCTGTTCACTCTGATGATAGTTTCTTTTGCTGTGCAGAAGCTCTTTAGTTTAATTAGATCCCATTTGTCAATTTTGACTTTTGTTGCCATTGCTTTTGGTGTTTTAGACATGAAGTCCTTGCCCACGCCTATGTCCTGAATGGTATTGCCTAGGCTTTCTTCTAGGGTTTTTATGGTTTTAGGTCTAACATGTAAGTCTTTAATCCATCTTGAATTAATTTTTGTGTAAGGTGTAAGGAAGGGATCCAGTTTCAGCTTTCTACATGTGGCTAGCCAGTTTTCCCAGCACCATTTATTAAATAGGGAATCCTTTCCCCATTGCTTGTTTTTGTCAGGTTTGTCAAAGATCAGATAGTTGTAGATATGCGGCATTATTTCTGAGGGCTCTGTTCTGTTCCATTGATCTATGTCTCTGTTGTGGTACCAGTACCATGCTGTTTTGGTTACTGTAGCCTTGTAGTATAGTTTGAAGTCAGGTAGCATGTTGCCTCCAGCTTTGTTCTTTTGGCTTAGGATTGACTTGGCGATGCGGGCTCTTTTTTGGTTCCACATGAACTTTAAAGTAGTTTTTTCCAATTCTGTGAAGAAAGTCACTGGTAGCTTGATGGGGATGGCATCGAATCTATAAATTACCTTGGGCAGTATGTGTACCACATTTTCTTAATCCAGTCTATCATTGATGGACGTTTGGGTTGGTTCCAAGTCTTTGCTATTGTGAATAGTGCCGCAATAAACATACATATGCATGTGTCTTTATAGTAGCATGATTTATAATCCCTTGGGTATATACTCAGTAATGGGATTGCTGGGTCAAATGGTATTTCCAGTTCTATGTTCTTGAGGGATTGCCACACTGTCTTCCACAATGGTTGAACTAATTTACACTCCTACCAACAGTGTAAAAGCATTCCTATTTCTCCACATCCTCTCCAGCATCTGTTGTTTCCTCACTTTTTAATGATCACCATTCTAACTGGCATGAGATGGTATCTCATTGTGGTTTTGATTTGCACTTCTCTGATGACCAGTGATGATGAGCATTTTTCATGTGTCTGTTGGCTGCATAAATGTCTTCTTTTGAGAAGTGTCTGTTCATATCCATTGCCCACTTTTGGATGAGGTTATTTGTTTTTTTCCTGTAAATTTGTTTGAGCTCTTTGTAGATTGTGGATACTACCCCTTTGTCAGATGAGTAGATTGTAAAAATTTTCTCCCATTCTGTAGGCTGCCTGCTCACTCTGATGGTAGTTTCTTTTGCTGTGCAGAAGCTCCACAGTTTAATTAGATCCATTTGTCTATTTTGGCTTTTGTTGCCATTGGTTTTGGTATTTTAGTCATGAAGTCCTTGGCCATGCCTATGTCCTGAATGGTATTGCCTAGGTTTTCTTCTAGGGTTTTTATGGTTTTAGGTCTAACATTTAAGTCTTTAATCCATCTTGAATTAATTTTTGTATAAGGTATAAGGAAGGGATCCAGTTTCAGCTTTCTACATGTGGCTAGCCAGTTTTCCCAGTACCATTTATTAAACAGGGAATCCTTTCCCCAATTCTTGTTTTTGTCAGGTTTGTCAAAGATCAGATGTTTGTAGATATGTGGTGTTATTTCTGAGGCCTCTGTTCTGTTTCATTGGTTAAATATCTGTTTTGGTACCAGTACCATGCTGTTTTGGTTACTGTCACCTTGTAGTATAGTTTGAAGTCAGGTAGCATGATACCTCCAGCTTTGTTCTTTTTGCTTAGGATAATCTTGGCTATCAGGGCTCTTTTTTGTTTCATATGAATTTTGAAGTAGTTTTTTCCAGTTCTGTGAAGAAAGTCATTGGTAGCTTGATGGGGATGGCATTGAATCTATAAATTACCTTGGGCAGTATGTGCATTTTCACAGTATTGATTCTTCCCATCCATGAGCATGGAATGTTCTTCTATTGGTTTGTGTCCTCTTTTATTTCCTTGAGCAGTGGTTTGTAGTTCTCCTTGAAGAGGTCCTTCACATCCCTTGTTAGTTGAATTCCTAGGTATTTTATTCTCTTTGTAGCAATTGTGAATGGGAGTTCACTCATGATTTGGCTCTGTCTGTCTGTTATTGGTGTGTAAGAATGCTTGTGATTTTTGCGCATTGATTTTGTATCCTGAGACTTTGCTGAAGTTGCTTATCAGCTTAAGGAGATTTTGGGCTGAGACAATGGGGTTTTCAAAATATACAATCATGTCATCTGCAAACAAGGACAATTTGACTTCTTCTTTTTCTAATTGAATGCCCTTTATTTTTTTCTCTTGCCTGATTGCCCTGGCCAAAACTTCCAACACTATGTTGAATAGGAGTGGTGAGAGAGGGCATCCTTGTCTTGTGCCAGTTTTCAAAGGGAATGCTTCCAGTTTTTGCCCACTCAGTATTAACTTTGTGATGCATGCATGAGCTTCAATAGCTGATTTGATCAAGTGGAAGAAAGGGTATCAGTGATTGAAGATCAAATTAATGAAATAAAGCGAGAAGACAAGGTTAGAGAAAAAAGAGTAAAAAGAAATGAACAAAGCCTCCAAGAAATATGGGACTATGTGAATAGACCAAATCTATGTTTGATTGGTGTACCTGAAAGTGATGGGAAGACTGGAACCAAGTTGGAAAACACTCTTCAGGATATTATCCAGAAGAACTTCCCCAATCTAGCAAGGCAGGCCAGCATTCAAATTCAGGAAATACAGAGAACACCACAAAGATACTCCTCGAGGAGAGCAACCCCAAGACACATAATTATCAAATTCACCAAGGTTGACATGAAGGAAAAAATGTTAAGGGCAGCCAGAGAGAAAGGTCGGGTTACCCACAAAGAGAAGCCCATCAGACTAACAGCTGATCTCTCAGCAGAAACCCTGCAAGCCAGAAGAGAGTGGGAGCCAATATTCAACATTCTTAAAGAAAAGAATTTTCAACCCAGAATGTCATATCCAGCCAAACTAAGCTTCATAAGTGAAGGAAAAATAAAATCCTTTACAGACAAGCAAATGCTGAGAGATTTTGTCACCACCAGGCCTGCCTTACAAGAGCTCCTGAAGGAAGCACTAAACATGGAAAGAAACAACCGGTACCAGCCACTGCAAAAACATGCCAAATTGCAAAGATCATCAACGCTATGAAGAAACTGCATCAATTAATGGGCAAAATAACCAGCTAACATCATAATGACAGGATTAAATTCATACATAACAATATTAACCTTAAATGTAAATGGGCTAAATGCCCCAATTAAAAGACACAGACTGGCAAATTGGATAAAGAGTCAAGACCCATCAGTGTGCTGTATTCGGGAGACCCATGTCATGTGCAAAGATGCATACAGGCTCAAAATAAAGGGATGGAGGAAGATCTACCAAACAAATGGAAAGCAAAAAAAAAAAGAGGGGTTGCAATCCTAGTCTCTGATAAAACAGACTTTAAACCAACAAAGATCAAAGGGACAAAGAAGGCCATTACATAATGGTAAAGGGATCAATTGAACAAGAAGAGCTAACTATCCTAAATATATATGCACCCAACACAGGAGCACCCAGATTCATAAAGCAAGTCCTTAGAGACTACAAAGAGACTTAGACTCCCATACAATAATAATGGGAGACTTTAACACCCCACTGTCAATATTAGATAGATCAACGAGACAGAAGGTTAACAAGGATATCCAGGACTTGCACTCAGCTCTGCACCAAGCAGACCTAATAGACATCTACAGAACTCTCCACCCCAAATCAACAGAATATACATTCCTCTCAGCACCACACTGCACTTATTCCAAAATTGACCACGTAGTAGGAAGTAAAGCACTCCTCAGCAAATGTAAAAGAACGTAAATCACAGCAAACTGTCTCTTAGACAACAGTGCAATCAAATTAGAACTCAGGATTAAGAAACTCACTGAAAACCACACAACTACATGGAAACTGAACAACCTGTTCCTGAGTGACTACTGGATAAATAATGAAATTAAGGCAGAAATAAAGATGTTCTTTGAAACTAACAAGAACAAAGACACAACATACCAGAATCTCTGGGACACATTTAAAGCAGCATGTACAGGGAAATTTATAGCACTAAATGCCCACAAGAGAAAGCAGGAAAGGCCTAAAATTGACACCCTAACATTTCACAATTAAAAGAACTAGAGAAGCAAGAGCAAACAAATTAAAAAGCTAGCGGAAGGTAATAAATAACTAAGATCAGAGCAGAACTGAAAGAGATAGAGACACAAAGAAACTCTTCAAAAAATCAGTGAATCCAGGAGCTGGTTTTTTGAAAAGATCAACAAAATTGATAGACCACTAGCAAGACTAGTAAAGAATAAAAGAGAAAAGAATAAAATAGATGCCATAAAAAATGATAAAGGGGATATCACCACCGATTCCACAGAAATACAAACTACCATCAGAGAGTACTATAAACACCTCTACACAAATAAACTAGAAAATCTGGAAGAAATTGATAAATTCCTGGACACATACACCCTCCCAAGACTAAACCAGGAAGAAGTGGAATCTCTGAATAGACCAATAATAGGCTCTGAAGTTGAGGCAATAATTAATAGCCTACCAACCAAAAAAAGTCCAGGACCAGACAGATTCACAGCCGAATTCTACCAGAGGTACAAAGAGGAGCTGGTACCGTTTCTTCTGAAACTATTCCAACCAATAGAAAAAGAGGGAATC
Organism: Symphalangus syndactylus; assembly: GCF_028878055.3. Lineage (NCBI taxonomy): Eukaryota > Metazoa > Chordata > Mammalia > Primates > Hylobatidae > Symphalangus > Symphalangus syndactylus. The sequence goes on along the minus strand of NC_072426.2, from coordinate 118,686,213 downwards.
CAGTATACATTTTCTATTGCTGCTATAGCACACAACCATGAATTTAGTGGCTTAAAACAATAAAAATATATTCTCTAACAGTTCTGGAGTCCAGAAGTTGGAAATGGGTTTCACTGGGCTGAAATCAAAGATGGGCATTATCAAAAAACAAAAACAACCCAACAATCCAGAAAATAAGTGTTGGTGAGCATGCAGAGAAATCAGGACACTTGTGCATTGCTGGTGGGAATGTGAAGTGGTGGAGCCACTTTGGAGAACAATAAGATGGTTCCTCAAAAAAAATTAAACATAGAATTATCATGTAATAGAGTAAATCCATTTCTGAGTATACACCCAAAAGGAGTGGAAGCCAAGCAGATATTTGTACACCTATGTTCATAGTAGCATTATTCGCAATAGCCAAAAGGTGAAAGCAACTCAAGTGTGCATCGACAGATGAATGGATAAACACAATATGGTATATACATACAATAGAACATCGTTTAGCTTTAAAAAAACAAAGAAAGAAATCCTAACACATGCTACGGCATGAATGAAACTTGGAGGCATTATACTAAGTCAAATAAGCCCATTACAAAAGGACAAATACCCCACTGACTTGAAATGACACCTTTATCATGTACTAAATTTCTATATTTAGATCAATTTCTGGACTTTCTATTATTTTTCACTGAGTTGACTCTTCATGCATGTGTGTCAGTACACTATTATGATTATTTTCTTATAGAGGTGTAGTCTTTCTATGATGCCCAGGCTAGTCTCCAACTACTGTGCTCAAGAAATCCTTCTGCTTTAGCCTCCTGAGTAGCTGGGATTGTAGGTACACACCACCATGCCCCGCTACAGTACTAACCTATTTTAAGATTGTATTTTAATATTTAATAGGTTTAGCCCCCATTCATTATTCTTGTTTTCCAAGATTTTTCTGGCTATTCTTGCTTGTTTATTTTCGGTATCAGCTCATCTAATTTCAAAAAAAAATTCTATCAATACATTTATTGGGATTTTGAAAAGTTTATTGATAACTTCAGACAGAATTAAAATCTTTCTAATGTTGAATCTTCTTGGCCCAAATCATGGTATGCCTTCTCAGTTGTTTAGGTCTTCTTTTATGTTCTTTAGTAGTGTTTAAAAAGTTATATTTGGCCCAGCACGGTGGCTCACACCTGTAATCCCAGCACTTTGGGAGGCCAAGGTGGGCAGATCATGAGGTCAGGAGTTCGAGACCAGCCTGGCCGACGTGGTGAAACCCCATCTCTACTGAAAATACAAAAATTAGCTGGGTGTGGTGGCGTGCACCTGTAATCCCAGCTACTCAAGAGGCTGAGGCAGGAGAATCGCTTGAACCCAGGAGGCGGAGATTGCAGTGAGCCGAGATCATGCCATTGCACTCCAGCCTGGGCGACAGAGTGAGATTCTGTCTCAAAAAAAAAAAAAAAAAAGTTCTATTCATGTAGATCTTGCCCATTTCTTAGCAATTGTAGAGGCAGGGGAATTTTCCCTATTCCTGCTAGAGGTTTGATGTCAGAATCTGATAAATAAATGGACAATAGACAGATTGTAGGAGAAAAAAGGCATATACATTTATTACTGTGCACATGTACATGGGAGTCCCACAAATATGAGACTCAAAGAAAGGCCAGATAGCTGAGGGTTAAATAGCACCCTCTTCGTAGGAGTCAGGGAGATCAGGGCATGTGGACAATTTTGAGATGTAGTAAATGATTTTCAAGGGAATTGAATAGGTCCAAAGCACAATCAATACGAAGTTATTGTAAATGATTCTCTTTGGAAGCTGAATGGGATCAATAAGTTATGGGAAGGTGACGGGAGAATTGCTTTGTGAACAAAGGTCACCATATTATGCAGAGTCTCTTAGAACTAATCTCTCAGGGAAGTGTTCAGAAGAACAGACGAAAAATCTGCCTGGGTTCAGTGATGACTTTTAGTCTCTTCTCTTCTCTGGAGGTTAATCTTTTCTGGTTATTTGATGATATTCCTAGGGAGGTAGTCTTAAGACAATGGCATTTTTTTTTTTAAGAAGTTTTTCTCAGTCAGATAAGGCAACTTCCAGAGAGAGTCCCTTCCTGTACTTGTAGGGGTTGGGAGCAAAAGAAAGTTAGAAAGTCTTTGGTTTTGAGGCAGTTTCTAAAGACTTCCAATTGCCTTTAATTCAAAAGTGCTCAGCATACCAAAGCACCATACTTTGGGGTAGCATCCTCTGCACCTCAACACTGTTTAACTTTTTTTTGCTATTGTAAATGGACACTTCTCTTTCATTATATCTTGTTTGTATATGTAAAAACTGTTGATTTCTGATTATAAATTTGAATCCCACCACCTTATGGTATGTTCTTTTATATAATAATATATTTCAGTTCATTATCTTAGTTTTTTTCTGTGCAACATTTAATCCCTTAGCAATATTATATGTTACTACTTCCTTCCCTTCTCTAACTACATTGGATGATACTTGCTGAAAAAATGTTAAATAATAGCAGTGATATTAGACATACTTGTTTTATCCTGTTCATTAATAGGAATGCTTTTAGTACAGCCCCATACATTTTTGTTCAATATATACATTTATTTTTATCTCAAGGAAGGAGTCATCTATTGTTTTATTAACAGTTTTTTGTCAAAAATAATAGCTGTTTATTACTATTTAATTTTTAGCATTTATGGAATTGAACATAGGTGTTTTTCCTCTTTTGACATATAATGATAAATTGTATTAGTAGATTTCCAAATATTGTGTCACAGTGTAGTATCCTTTTAATATGCTGCCAGATCCTTTGCTAATAGTTTATTTAGAACTTTTGTATTTATATTAGTAAGTGAGATTGGTCTGTATATATCTTTCTTTTTTTTGTTATCAGGTTTTAGAATAATTTTTATGGTAATTTATAAAAACAATTCACAAACTTTTCTTCTTTTTCTTGCTCTGGAACAGTTTAATGGCATTTGAATTACCTATTTTTAAAAGTTTGGTAGGATTCACCAGTGAAATCATCTTGACCTGGTATGATCCCTAATGGTTCCTTCCAATTTTTCTATTTATTTCCTGTGTTTTTTGCTTTCTGAATATTAATGTTATGCTTATCAACATAACAATGTCCCCTTCTTTGTTTTGTTTAAAGCTCCTAACCTTACTTTGATCTTTGCTGGTACTGACATGCAAACACCTACTTTCTTTGCATTGGCATTTGATCAATATACCTTTGAACATCTTATTTTTAACCTTTGCAAATCGTTTTGGTTTAGATGTGTCTAATGTAATGATGAGCCAGTATTTACTGAGCTTTTATTATGTGAGAGGCACCATTCTAAATATGCTATGTATATTAACTTACTAATTCTTTCCAATAATTCTGAGTTTAGTTCACTCTTCATTTTATTAAGAAGGAAACTGAGGCACTGACTTATTAAGTAAGCTGCCCCAAATCACATACATTTAAATCCAGGCAGCCTGGTTTCACAACTGTTAGTAAATTATTGTTTGTAGCTCCTCATATCCAGGATACAGTTAAGGGTTTTTAAAATCCAGTTAGATTTTCTTAAATGGATAACTTTAGCTCAGTTTTACCTATTGACATGACAGTTATATTTGGGTTTAGTTTTGCCATATTTTGTTATGCTTTCTGTTTTATCGCTTTAAAATAATCCTTCACGATTTCCTTTCCTTGTCTGTGTGTATGTGTAATACTTCTGATTGCTCGAAAGGCTTATGTCTTTGTTTTAGTATTATAGTTAAGCACCGTAATTTTATATAAAATAGTTACATACATAAGGTATTGTATATTATGTGTGTGTGTATGTGTATTTAATCCTCTGTTTCTTCAGGCAGTATTTAGTAGTTTCTTATTCAAGCAGAAACAGGCTGATTCACCAAAAGCATATTTTCCCAAAGCTAATTCACTGAACAGATTCACCAAAAGCCAATTTGCTTTTTGGCCAGTTTGCAGAATGACTTGTAGAAAATTGACCCGAAGCCACTCTGAGTAATGGCAAAATTTGCATATTTCCTTTCTCCTTCCTCACTTCCTACCCCTCAACCACCTATTTTATTTGATTGTGTTATTTCTCTTAGTGTTTTTGTTTATGCCTTAAAGTAAAATTATATCTGCATCACTCATTTATCTTTTTACCCTGGTTATAAAAGATAGAAAAATCTGCATATTTATCTTTCATCTTCTTCCCTGCTTCCCCCGCTTTTAGTTTTTTAATTTATACTTTGTCATAATTTATAACATTTATCATCTGTTCTGGACCATTTTCCTCACAATTTGCTTTAGTTTCACCAACTAAATTAAATGTTTTCGGGCAATCCCTTGGCTATAGTTTCTTCACTTGTAATTTGATTGGCTGCAGTTTGACCTCATCAAGAAGCTCATGGGATCATTATTCCTTGAGTTCTTGTACATTAAAAAAATATATTTGTTGTTGCATTTACACTTGCAAAACAGTTTAAAAAGAAAGAAAACTTTAGGATGACAATTTGTGTCTTAAACATTTTACAAGCACTCTCCCACCTCCTTTTAGTATTGAATGTTGATTTGAAGAGGTTTAAAGTAATGCGAAGTGACTTAAATATTCTGACTGAAGACTCATAGTATTCACTCTTTTGTCAAATGTTAATTTTTGCCTGTCCTATCCATCTCCACTCCCAATTCCTGCTACCCCAAGGCAGCAACTTTCAATACTCTTAGATATTTCTTTTGGCGTGTGCCTATGTCCTAATAAGTGATGGTCTTTCAAAATTTTTCAGTTAAAGATATTATCTATTGATTTCTTACAATGGAGGACTTAGATCTTTTACAATTCAACCCACATCATCCATGCATACACACATACATACAACTACACACTTCCCCTCTTTTTCCCTTCCTCAACGTTTGGAGTTAAATCAATTTTTAGTGGTTTTATCATGACTATATAACTACTATTCATTCACCACTGAGCTCTATGGTGTTGTATGATCATATTTCCTTTCTTGTGCAACTTTTTGGGTTTTTCAATTTTTGTTTGTTTTCTGAAGTTAAAAATTGGCTCCTTTATGTTTGTGTATTTTTCTGTGTGTGTAGCAGTTCCAAAGTCTTAAAACACCATGGAATACTATGCAGCCATAAAAAATGATGAGTTCATGTCCTTTGCAGGGACATGGATGAAACTGGAAACCATCATTCTCAGTAAACTATCGCAAGGACAAAAAACCAAACACCACATGTTCTCACTCATAGGTGGGAACTGAACAATGAGAACACACGGAACAGGAAGGGGAACATCACACACCGGGGACTGTTCTGGGGTGGGGGGAGGGGAGAGGGACAGCATTAGGAGATATACCTAATGCTAGATGACGAGTTAATGGGTGCAGCACACCAACATGGCATATGGATACATATGTAACAAACCTGCACATTGTGCACATGTACCCTAAAACTTAAAGTATAATAATAATAATAAAAACAACAACAACAGGCCGGGCGTGGTGGCTCATGCTTGTAATCCCAGCACTTTGGGAGGCCGAGGCGGGCGGATCACGAGGTCAGGAAATCGAGACCATGGTGAAACCCCGTCTCTACTAAAAAAAAAAAAAAAAAAATACAAAAAATTAGCCGGGCGTGGTGGCGGGCGCCTGTAGTCCCAGCTACTCGGAGAGGCTGAGGCAGGAGAATGGCGTGAACCCGGGAGGCAGAGCTTGCAGTGAGCCGAGATTGTGCCACTGCACTCCAGCCTGGGCGACACAGCGAGACTCCGTCTCAAAAAAAAAAAAAAAAAAAAAAAAAAAAAACAACAACAACAACAACAAAAGTCTTATAAGAATTTAAAACTTCCCTAAAATATGTTCAAACCCATCAAGTACTCCAAAAACTTCATTTTCTTCTTGAAGTGTCTTTCCTGTGTCCCTATGTCCTTCTGCTCTATTCTGAGCTGTGTGATTTCAAGGCTTTGCTCAGCTCTCAACCTAGAACTTCCCCTTATCCACATCCTAGGAGTTTCCTTTCCCATCTAGAGTTCTTGTTACCTGCACGTCTTCATTTTTGATTATGTGCTTATTTTACAAAGTCACAACTCCAATTAGCCTTCTGAGAAAGTATGCTTTGGAGAAAAACTCTTGAGACCTTGCATGTCTCAAATTATTTTTGTTCCACCCTCACAATTTATCATTTGGCTGAATCTGGAATTATATGTTGGAAGTAATTGCATCAAAATTTTGAGAAATTGCTTCATTGTCTTCTAGCACTAATATTGTAAAGTTTTTGGCCAGTCTGATTCTCAAAGCATTTGTTTGTTTTCTCTTTAAGAAACTCTTTTTTATCTTTGATCTAGACATTTTCAACAATCTACCTCAGGGGAGATAATTTTTCCATTCAGTGTGCTGGCATTCACTCAACTCTTTCAATCTAGATAATCTACTTTTAATGGGAAAAACCACAATTACTTTCCACCAAGCTAATACTTCAATAATAAGAAGATTTTTATTATTTAATACTTTCCTTTCATTTTCTTTTTTCTTGTAAATCTAAATATTTGGATATGAACTCTTGACAATCTATTAATTTTCTTTTCTTTTTTCTTTTTTTCTTTTTTTTTTGGAGACAAGGTCTCCCTGTGTTGCCCAGGTAGGAGTGGTGCAGTAGGGCAATCATGGTTCATTGCAGCCTCGACTGTGTGGGCTCAAGCTATCCTCCCACCTTAGCCTCCCAAGTTGCTGGTGTGTGCCACCATGCCCAGCTAATCTATTAATTTTTGTTTGGAAATTTTAATTTGTGCTGACAATAAATTTAGAGAATTTCTTTTTTGAATGTTTCATGTGTAAATACAGATGATCTCTGACTTACAATGGTTTGACTTACAATTTTTCAACTTTATGATGATGCAAAAGTGATACACATTCAGTAGCAACCTTACTTTGAATTTCAGTATTTTCCTAGGGCAGCAATACTCAGTATGATCCTCTAGTGATGCTGGGTAGTGGCAGTGAGCAGCAGTTTCCAATCAGCCATGCAATCATAAGAGTAAACAACTGATACTCCAAAGGGTATTGTGTTGCCAGCGATTTTTGGATATTGTGTTTTGTGTTTTTGCATCCCATCATGTCTACAAAATGTCCAACTGTGTCTCCTCCTTCTGGTAAGAAGAAAAAGAGCATGTTTAAAGTACGGTAGGTGAAGCAATGATGTTCAGTAGGTTAGGCATACTAAATGCATTTTTAACTTGTAATATTTTTGACTTACCATGAGTTTATTGGGATATAACCCCATCATAAGTAGAGGAACATCTGTATACATGTGCATGTTCGTGTTTTATGGATGTAATGTGTTATATTTCTGAGTTATTACTTTTTTTAAAGTTTTCTGCTGCTCCTTTCATTTTCTATTTCCACAATTGTTTTTCTTCATTTTGTCTGTCTTTTGTGTTAGAGACTTTCTTCAAATGTTAGTGATCGTTGGGTGTCAACTCATATTTAAGACTGAGGAACTGAAAAGTGAATTGGAACTTAATATGCATTGATGGGCTTGGAAACTGGGAGCTATTAGGAAAGACACAGTCCTTTCTTTGGTGGTTTTTTCCCTTGTAACCTGTCATTTCTTTTTTAAAAACCTTCTTATTTTAGGTTCAGGAGTTCATGTGCAGGTTTGTTATGTAAGTAAACTTGTGCTACAGGTGCTTGTTGTATAGATTATTTCATCCTCCAAGTGCTAAGCCTACTACTCAATAGTTACGTTTTTTTCTGATCATCTCCCTCCTCCCACCCTCCACCCTCGAGTAGACCCCAGGGTCTGTTGTTCCCTTCTTTATGACCATGAGTTCTCATCATTTAGCTCCCACCAATAAAGGAGAACATACAGTATTTCAGTCACTTCCACCTGAGAGAAACTTCTCAGTTGTGAGTTGAGATTGGGCAATGATTAAGCATATTTGCTACAGTTCTGGGACATGAGAAGAGAAAGTTGAAGGAGTGGTTCTCACCTCTCAGTAAGTAAACTTACGTTACTCCTACCCACAAGGTATTCATGATGTCCCCAAGTGCAGAGTTAGTCTGTATGGTTCAGGTTCTCCAGCAAGTAATATCCAGAGATCTGCTGAGGCTCAGGAGAGGAGGTCTTATGGCTATTTGGGGTAGGGAAGGGATGAAGGGGTTTAACTGATTTTTTTAAATACCTACAATCAGAACTTGCCCTGCCTTTCTGTCTTCAGAGCTACCAGTTACCTTTAATATCTGAGTTAGGATGAAAGCAATCATTTTGTTTCTGTTTCTAAGGAGCTTCACACACATACTGGCCTAAGTTTCAGCCCTTGCTGGTCTGCTGTGTCAATTACCACCTGCTCTCCAATTTCAAAATGTTGTTGACATATGCTATTCTTTTCTCCAATTCTCTCTCTCTCTCTCTGTGTGTGTGTGTGTGTGTGTGTGTGTGTGTGTGTGTGTGTGTGTGTGTGTGTGTGTGTTTTGGTCTTTTAATTTCTATACCACCCTTTCAGAAGAGTTTTGAAAGGGAATGGAGGTAAATGCATAATTCCATCTATTACAGCCGTGAAAACACACTTCTAAGATGTCCTGCTGCAGGAAACATAATTGACAAAGGGCCTCAGCCCTTATGTTCTGAAACCCAACACTATGTTTGAGAGGAGGCTATGCTTTCCCATGAGATGCTCCTACTCAGTGACAAAGTGTGGCAGGGATACGAAGGCAGGACTATTCCTGGGAGATGTGATGCTCCTGTAATGGACGGTGTTGGCCAGAGGATTCTCCACTGGTTTTGTCAGAATTTTCTCAGAAATGCATTACAGTCAAAGACCTTCCTTCCTTCCTCCCTCCCTCTCCCCCTCCCATCCTTCCCTCTTCCTTCCTTCCTGCCTTCCTTCCTTCCTTCCTCCCTCCCTCTCCCCCTCCCATCCTTCCCTCTTCCTTCCTTCCTGCCTTCCTTCCTTCCTTCCTTCCCAGGGATCACAACCATATCATGGTCTGATACTTTTTCCTAAGGCAAAAATTGATGAAAATAGCCAGTAACTATTATAAAGTGTGTGCCTTTTCAGTCTTTTGATTTACGTCTTATTTTATTTCTGGGACCTTAAGCTATATCTATGCTTCTGTTCAATTATGTGTTGATTTTCTTTAGGGATATCCATTATGCATATTTAATCTTCATTTTTATCTCTAGATTTATCATTTTTCTTTAATCTTATTTATTTCTGAAATCTCCTTTATATGTTATGCTTTCAGTAGTAACTATTCTCCTTTATTCTACTTTAACTCTCATTTTGAACGAGATTTTACTTCTCTTTTCCACTCATCTTTGATTTTTTTCTCTTTTCTCAGCACATTTCCTCCCAAATTCTTTAGATGTATTTTGAGTCATCATTTTATATAAATAATTCTTTCATTAAATGTTTTAAATTCATGGCAATATATTTGGTAATACTTTTCTTCTGGTTCATAACAAAATTCTTCTGGGATATATTCTTCATCTGCCATTTGTACTATTTGTTTTCCCCATTCCTTCAACAGTTTTTTCTTTTCTTTTTCTTTTTCTTTTTGAAGTAATTCCATAGATTCAGTGTGGTTACTTTGTGGTAATACTCAACTTTGAATGAAGGAAATTCCTTATGAATTGGGTATTTGCACATTGCTCATAGCACAGTGGCAGTGCCACGAGTTCTGATTTGAAATTACAGCTCTGCCACATAATAGCTGTATGACTCTATTTCTGCAGTAAAGGGCTAATCATAATAGCATTTATCTCATTGAGTGCTGTGATGGCTAATACAGGAGGTCAATCCATGAAAAGGCATGTAGATAATGCATGTACGTGTGGCATTGTAAGAATATGATAAATACTACCATTTTAAAAGTCATCGCAGAGTGTCTATTTGCACTTCCACTTTATCTTGACTGTATCTGGCATTTCTTCCTCCCTTCCTACAGCTCAAAGTTACATCTACCTACTAAAGTTGTGGGAGATAAAGTTAGTATTTCTGGTTTTTCTTTCTCCTTGTTTTTGAATGATTTCTGATAGGAAAAAGGAGTTGCGATGGGGGGGCAATCCTGTCTTTATTCACCATTTCTAAATATCAACCAGGACTTGACATTTAAATTAAGTCATGAAGGATGAGTGGGAATAAAGTAACTGAGGTAGGGACAGGTAGGGGAACATGCTAGAAGAGGAAAATGCACGTGGCTTCTGTGACATGGGAAGGAGCTGTGAAATTGGAAGCATGAAATGATTGCATGGCTGTAATATAAGGAGGGAAAGGGAGAATGGGATAAGATGAGGCTGGTAAGTAGGCAGCCATTCACATGGTTTTCCATCAACACTGCACCCCTCGGTGCAGCTAAACACAGTACTTAAGATAACTAGTTTTATGTGCCTCAATTTTTGGTTGAGTAAGGAAGGATTCATGGAGAGGAAATGGGACAGACTTTGAGTCGCCTTTGGGGCTGGGTTTTAAGCCCAGACTTTAAAATTTATCGGTTATCTCTTCTTAAAGAAAAGATTGATCACTGACACTTTATTGTATGATAATCCAGGTTACCTCTAATAATGTCTATATTGCAAACATTCCTATATACATTTATGGAGTAAAACATTCCTAGGTTTTTTATTCCAATTTAAAAATAAAATCATAAATATATTTTGCTTTTAATTTTTATAGCTTTTTGCTTATAAAAAACATTACACTACTATTAATAGAATTCTAAAGGAAAGAAAAAAAACTTTAACCACAAGCACACCCAAGCCAGCATATCAAACTGTTTCCATATTTATTCATGTTTTCTTATGAATATATTTTGGAATAATTGCAGAACAGTAAATATTTAAATAAATAATAAAACTAAATTCAGAGGAGTTACTGTAGAAGTGGTTATTTCTGTTCTGGTGATCTAAGCTAGTTTACGTGGTTTTATAGAAAGTCAAATTGGAATGTCTTTAAATAATTTGCAGACTTGCACACTAACATTAACCCACTATCTAGTTTGATTGTGAAGTATAATCTTAGGTACCACTCTCTCTATATTTGATCCCTCTGGTACCACAGTCTGAAAGTAGTAAAGAAGAATGACGATTGAAGTTTTTGTTTGTTTAGTTTTGGTTTTAACAGGAACTTAATATTACAAAAGTGTAATTTAAGTAAGATTGATCTGATACCAGGTGGTATGTGAGAGACTAGAAACAGGAAGATAAGTAGGAAGCTATTTCAAATAACCCAGGCATGAGGTAACAAAGGAAACATTACAGTAGTTGAAGTGGAAATACAAAGCATACTTGGGTACATAATAGAAATAAGAAACTCAGAGAGGAAGTGATTTGCAGGAAATGATGACAAGCTTGTTTCAAATATGTCAGATTTGGGACATGCAAGTAGATACTTTGTGAAAATAGAGCTATGAAACTAGAGCATAGGTAAGATGCCATGTTAGACACGCTCTTTTGGTGATCTTCATAGTGAAGAGTTGAGGCTAACAAAGTAGATGAGGTCTCTAAGGCACTACTATGATTCAAGAAGAGGTAAAAGATAAAAAAGACATCAATCAGGATGAAAACTAATGGGCTTATTGTATTTAGGATATTATTTAATAATCAAATGGCAGGTAATAACAGACGTCATGTATACAACTTATTTGAAGTATTTGGAAGAAATAGAAGAGACGTGGAGGAGCCAGCAAAGCCATGTGTATTAATGTTTTCTTCTCCACATTAGAGAATATCAATGCAGGAAAAGTTCAAAGAGTAAAAATATGAATAAAGGAAGAGTAAAGAGGAGAAAACTGTACGTCAGTATTAAATGAATTGAATAAAATCTAGTAGCGTGGACCCCAAAGCTATTTTGGCAGTAAAAAATCAGGAAAAAAAGTGCAATCTTCTGACATAAATGTTAACAGATCTGCCAAGGAATGAAAATGAGGATTAAGGAAAAAATAACTTAGCACTCATTTTAACCTACTGGGTCTCAACCAGGACTGATTTTTTGCCACTCAAGGGACATTTGGCAATGTCTGGGGACATACTTTGTTCTTACAAGTGGGGCATATTCTACTAGTAGGTAGAGGCCAAGGATGCTGTTAAATAACCAACATTACTCAGGGCAAAAACAAGGAAGTATCTGAACCAAAAAGTCAATAGCCTTGAAGTTGAGAAACCTTGATCTAACCCATTCAACACGTCAGAAACAGTACTGGTGAGTCAACAAATCCTGAGAGTTTCCACTGATACTGTAAGAGTGGGAGAGAAGATTGGTTGTATTTCATACTTTACCTCTCCCTTTGAAAAATTATTTTATGTTAGAACGCATGCATGTACGAAAGTTACATAGCAAGAAGTAGATAAAACAAAGTACAGTGTCACCCTGAACATGTGTTTGAATTATGTGGGTCTGCTTATACAGAAATTTTCTTTTTCCTCCATCTTCTCTGAAACACAGAAAGATCAACCCCTCTTCTTCCTCCTCAGCCTAATCCATGGGAAATGATGAGGATAAAGGCCTTTATGATGATCCACTTCCACTTAATGAATAGTAAATATATTTTCTCCTCTTTATGATTTTCTTAATAACATTTTCTTTTCTTTAGCTATATATATATTTATATATATAACATACATATATAATATGTGTAACATAAAAATATATTAATCAATGGTTTATGTCATCAGTAAGGCTTTAAGGTTTCTGGTCAACAGTAGGATATTAGTAGTTAAGTTTGGGGGAGTCAAAAGTTATGTTCAGATTTTTGACTGCACAGGGGGCTGGCACCCTAAACTCCCACATTGTTAAAGGGTCAACTGTAATAAAATAACCAGAAGAGACTCTCTCAGACATAAGTTCTCACGCAGAGAAATATGCAAGGGTATCTTCCAATATGAAAGCTAGGAACAAAGTTTGAAGACAAAACAAACTACAGTTTCTCTAATTAAGGCAATTCACAATTGCACAGAACTCTCCTGCTACCACGTTTCTATAACATCAGGTTATAGAAAAGTGGATTGAACTCAATATCCAGCTCTCACATTGTTGCTGAAAAAGGAAGACACAGGACAATTTGGAGTAGACAACCTTCTCCCTATTCTTCCCACTTCACAGCTAAAATTTCCAGACATTATGTACAAAACAAACAAAACATAATGCTGAAAGGTGGAAAGAAGAGAAACAACTGAATAGGGATTTTGAAACCTGAAAAAAGACACAGAGGTGAGTTCCCTGGCTTTCTTTTTTGCTTCATGTATCCCAGACTGGGTTAGGGAGAAGCTGGCAACTCAGAAATCACAATGGGCACAGACAGAAACAAACAATAAACAACAAGAAAAGGTGACTCTGTCTAGTCAAAGGATGGTGAAAGGGACAGTTTAGTAAGACAGAAAACTTTCAGACAATAACTAACTCCTCTAACCCAACCAAACATTCTGAAAAAAACTGCAGCTTCGTGGCTAGCACATCAGCAAAAGCTGAGTCAGGACCCTGAACTTTCATACAGCAAGGAGCCACGCCCTACCACAAGGGGTGTCAGTAGAGACCAAATTGGGAGCCTAAAACTTCCAAACTAACCTAGTAGTAATGAGGCATTCCTCCCCTTTCCCACCAGCATGATGTCAGAGAAGGCCAAGTGAGAAGCCCAACTTTCACCAACTTCCAATGGTAAAAAAATCCCCCAACTCAGTGTCAGCAGAGACCATGTGGGGAAAAGTAACAAGTTGTCCTTCACCCTCCCAGTCAGGGTGGAAGGCCTAGTGGGAAGTTTGCACTTCCAACACTGCCAGCACTAATGAGGATCCCTTCCGTCTCCCTCTGGCATGTTGCATGGGGGATTTAGACTTCTCCCTCCTGACAGAAACAAGGTATCATCTCCCTTCTCCCACCAGTGGAGTGTCACAGGAGGTCTGTTGAAACAGAAAACTTAAATAATATCCAAAGTCTCATAACATAATACCAAAAGTGTCCAAGACACAATCAAGAATCACTCGTTATATCAGGAACCAAGAAAATCTCAAGCTGAATAAGAAAAGACAACCAGCAGACACCAATGCAGATGTTGGAATTATCTGACAAGGAGTTTAAAGCAGCCATCATAAAAATGCTTCAACAAGAAATTATGAACATGTTTGAAACACAAAAGGATGCCTTGGCAAAGAAATAGAAGACATAAAGAAGAATCAAATAAAAATTTTAGAACTGAAAAGTAAAATAACCAAAATTTAAAAACTCATTGGATTGGCTCAACAAAAGAAAGAACAGGACAAGAGAAAGAACCAGTAAACTTTAAGACAGTATGATAGAAATTACTCAATCTAAAAAATAAAGAGTAAATAGACTGAAAACAAACAAAGAGAGCTTCAGGGACATACTGGACTCTAACAAAAGATCTAACATTTGTGTCATTGGAGTCCTAAAAGAATTGGTGAAAAAGGGTGGGGCTGAAAAAAGTATTCAAAGCAGTAATAGCTGAAAATTCCTGAAAGACATAAACTTTCAGATTCAGAAAGCTGAGAGAAACTTAAGCAATACAAAATGAAAGATTCATACTGACACAACACAGTGAAATTTCTGAAAGCTAAAGACAAAGAAAAAAATCTTGAAGTTAGCAAGAAAGAAACACCTTACCTGTAGGGGAAAAATAATTTGAAAAAGAGTGATTTCTCATTAGAAATCATAGAGACTAGAAAGAAATAGAATATCATTTTAAATGCTAAAAGAAAAGAACTATCAACTGAGAATTCTTTGTCCAATAAAAATTTACTTCAGGATTAAAGAAGAATTCAAGACATTCTCAGATTCAGAAAACCAAGAGAATTTGTCACCAGCAGACCTACTCAAAAGAATGGCAAAATGAAATTCTTGAAACAAATGACAACAACAATAATAAAACGAAAAAAGGAGGAATCTCAGGACACCAGAAACGAAGACAGAACAATAGAAAGAGTAAAGATATGGGTAAATACAACTAGCTTTCTTTCTCCCCTTGAATTTTCTAAATTATGCTTGGTGGAAGCAAAAGGAAGATATAATTCTCAAATTCAGTAAAAAAGAAATAAGGAACTCACCACCAGAATAAGTAGGAGATCTGGGAAAAGCTTCCCAACTTATGTAGAAACAAGGTTAACAAAACACAGAATGAAATGAAAAACCACCACAACCATGCAAGTACTCTACTGGGTGAAAAAGAAGAAAGGGATATTTATTCAAAGTAGAGATGAAGAATCCAATTTTGATGGAAATATGACTCATAAAACAGAAGGTAATTTTCTACCAGTATTTCATGATGTGAGAACATGGATACAATAGAACAAGAATGCAAGTTCCAGTGAGAAGCACTAGACAAATTGAAAGTGGAGATTGAAAGCTAAGGATTGAAGACAACACTATTTCAAAATCAAGAAACCATAAACTTCAAGGAATAACAAATATATGACTAAAGTATAGAAAATACTTGTGATAATTCTATGTTATCACAACATGTTATGGGCTGAATTGTGTCCACCCCCACCGCCAAATTCATACATTTCAGCTCTAACTTCCAGTACCTTAAAATGTGATATATTTAAGGATAGGGGCTTTAGGCTGAAAAATTTCCTATGCTCCCTACCTGGGTTATTGGATCAATTATATTCCAAACCTCAACATCACACAATATGCCCATGTAAGAAACCTGTACATGTACCTCCTGAATCTAAAATAAAAGTTTACACAAACTCCTTTAAAGAAGTAATTAAGCTAAAATAAGGTCAGAGGGGTAAGGCCCTAATCCAATGGAATGCATGCCCTTATAAGAAGGAGAGACACTAGGAATGCACATGCACCGAGAAAGAGTCATGTGAGGACACAGCAAGAAATTGGCCTCTACAAGCCAAGGAGAGAGACCTCAGGAGAAACCCATCCTGCCAGCACCTTGATCTTGGACTTCCAGCCTTCAGAACTGTGGGAAAATAAATTCATATTGTGTAAGCCACTCAGTTTGTGGTATTTTTTTATGGCAGCCCTAGCAAAGTGATACACAGAGAGAAAAGTTTTTAAAAGAAAAAGAAATTACAGAGAAAAATAATAGACATGGAAGACAGACAAAGATGATCCAACATAGGAGTGTTTCTAAAGTAGATAATACTACAAATAAATAGAGAAGGTATATAATATAGCATACCACATTTTCTTTGAAATAGAAGACATTAATAACCAGATTGAAAGGGTACAACATATTATAGCCAAAACTGATACAGAAAAATCAACACTGAATCAATTATGACATTACAAAAAAATACTTAGGCATTCAAACAGAAAATCTAAATCGCCTGAAAGTAATGGAGCCAATTAAGCTGGAATAGTTAAGCTGGTGACTTTTCAAGCTCAATTGGTTTCATTACTGAGGTAATACTCTTTTGACAGCTCTAGTTGATTGTCTCAAGTGTTAGGAGGTCTTTCCACTTTGGCTGGTGGAAAGATGTATTATTCCCAAACCCGTGTAATCTCCAAGGGTTGTTCCACCTGCTCCTTTCTAGTAGTTCTTTCCTTGCCTTTACAGTTTCCTCAACGCATACAATGATGAGGTAAAGATTCAAGGAGAACCCTCTTTAGATCTTCAGAACTCTTTGTCTTTGAAGATTTTCCCTCTCTGTGACTCCATTCCATGAATTCCATGCACCATAGCCCCTTTAAAATCTGAACTCTGACTTCTCATCTCAGAGAGACTACCAGGCTCCTTTTTGGTTTACACTACCAGTTCCAAGGCTTAGAAATTATCTTTAGAAGTTCCTTGGGACAATCATAGGGCTTACATTATTTGTTTTCCTTCTCTCAGAAATCACTTTCCTGCAATGTTTGTTGTTCCATGCATTAAAACTATTGTTCAATAGATTTCATTCTGTTCTTTACTTCTTTAAGACAGGAGGACTTATCTTGTCCCTGGTATTTCATATGGGCTAGAAGTAGAAGTCCCAAACTTCTTGTCTTTCCCCCCATCAAACTTTAAGGTTTTTCTTAGGAAATAATATTTATTTTGGCAGAGAAACATCTACCTAAAGTTCATCAATTCCTTCAATTTCATTTTTTATATTGTCTATGGATTTCAAATGACAATAAATTCAATATTTTTAATATTGAATTTAAAAAGTAGTTTGAATATAAAAAGTAGTTCAATTTTTGAAGAGTTATCTATTTATTATTTTTTCTTTCCATGTGCAAATAAAAAGAGATGTCTGAAATGAACACATATGCTAATGATAGTGATTCTAGGTGGTAGAATTTTGTATCACAAAAGAATTTTGTGTGTCTTTTAACTTTTTTTTCTGGTTGGATATTCATATGTCCACTTTTTTTAAAAAAAACTTAGAAACATCTTGTGATATTTTTGAGGTGAATGGAAAGAAGAATAGGGAAAATGTGGGAGCAGTATTCTCAAGGATACTGAAAACTTGGGGAAAGGTAACTTCCAAGGAGGAAGAATACCTTTCTCTCTGAAATAAAAAGATAAAAACGTTATTTTAGAGGTTAAAAAAATAAAGACATGCTCAGAGACAGTTGCAGCTTCATAGCAGATGTTCAGATGACCTCCATCATTTTAGAAAGGTAAGGAATAAAGTCATTTTAAGTGGAACCATTCTTTCTTAAAAAACACATCACAAAAAAAAAAAGAACTTCAAGTTTTGAGGCAATTGAGCTTTTTGATCTGAGCATTAATTATGTCAGTTTTCTGACTCAATTATTCCTTGCCTAGATTATAATGTAGTTCAATAAAGTAGGAGGGATGAAAAGACAAGTGAGTGAGTGGGGACATAGTGAAACAAAGGGGAACAAATAATAATATAGTAGTAGTACAGATTGAGTACCTCTTAGCTGAAATCATTGGGACCAGAAGTATTTCAGATTTTGGAATACTTTCACTATGCTATAGGTGCTATGCAGGCCTTTTGTGTGTGTAACATTTTCAACATTATATT
The DNA here is from genome assembly GCF_028878055.3 of Symphalangus syndactylus. Classification (NCBI taxonomy): domain Eukaryota; kingdom Metazoa; phylum Chordata; class Mammalia; order Primates; family Hylobatidae; genus Symphalangus; species Symphalangus syndactylus. The sequence continues at coordinate 118,668,286 of NC_072426.2, read as the reverse complement.
TACCCCCATAGAGCAGAGAACAAGCAATAAAAACACAGTAAATAAGGCACAGTGGTTACCACTGCTACTACAGGTTGAGCATCTCCAATGTGAAAATCCAAAATCCAAAATGCTCCAAAGTTTGAAACTTCCTGAGCATTGATATGACATCACAAGTGCAAAATTCCACACTTGATCTCATATGACAGTTGTCAGTCAAAATACAGGTGCACAACACAGTTTATTCATCATCCCCAAGGGATAAAAGGACTTCCTAGCCCTTTTCAGCTGCAATATATGCTTTCCATGCATGCCCAGATTCCCCCATGTGCTTGCTTAAGCTGCAGTAGTAGTAGCAGCAGTGTAGTTACCGTTTATTGGATGCGTACTATGGGCCAAATGGATAAATGCTTTCCATGTGTTATTTCATTTGGTACTGTTAGCAACTCACTTTTAGAGAGACTAAGATACCTGCCCACAATCACACAGCTAGCCAATGACATTATCAGAATCTGAACCCAGCCTATCTGACAGAGAAGGGTAAGTTTTGGTTTGTAAATAAGAAATTTGATTTATCTTTCCTCCACATAGTGATTCTTCAAATAGAGAGCTACCTTTTAATAGTTTTAACTACCGTATTGATATTTTTGTTTAGATATACTAAAAGAACACATTCAAATGCCCTCCAAATGTTCTCTTCAGGATGAAAATTGAGTTTCCTCTATCTTGTTTCTTGACTCTTATGTTACATTCATTTTTGCAAACTCAATTTCTTCCCAAATCATTGAAATGGCACCTTTTAGCCCAGCCCAGATAAAGTATCCATCTTTATCTCCTCCTGTTTGGTAATGTAACACCCAGATGTGGATCCAAGACTTCAGTTTCAGTGCTGACACATTCTCTCTTTGTCCTTGGCCAATTTTGTTGCTTCTATGTCCTTACATGCTTAAAGCTAGCAGTGGGAACAGCATTTTAGAATACTCAAGGCCTAGTAAATTTACTTTTGACGTATTAAAAAGGTCCTTGACAAAACATTGAATAGAACTGTCGAGTATTAATTAATTTTTTATTGCTTCAGAATAAGAGAAATTTGTTGATATATTTGAATAAGTCAAATTTCTATGAATAATTCACTAGCCTATATAATACCCAACAATCCACTCCAATGTTAAAGGAACAAAAGTTGTTATGCTCACTGACACAGTATGACTCAGAATATGGCTAAAGGCAGTGAAATGCAGCAACTAAAGTGTACTGGTTCTTGTTAATATATTTTCTCAACTGCTGCCTAAATCCTATTTCATTTGATCTAATTTTTTGCAGGTACTGGACTGAAACCGGGGGTTACAATTCCAACTCATCCGCAGTCAAGCAAATTCAAAAGACTTTGAAAGTGCACATCTTTCTTTAGATTTATGTTTAATGAAAAATAGCAAGCAAATATGCCCATTGGTGTCCATCCTGTGGTCAAAGCTAATGGATCTGAAAGTTGGAGACAGAACAAGATTAATTCACTTTCTTGGACAGAGAAAACAAAATGTACATTTCCTTTTTGAAATCAGAGCACTTCACATGTTTTCGCTTCTGATCTTCAGTTTGTTTACTAGAAATAATTCTATTTCGGTGGATTTTCTTAGATGCGAAAGAGAAAAATTTAACCCTTCCAGGCCTGACTACAGTAAATACAAAGCCTGCGTAGGAATATGTGATAATAGGGGAGGTGGAGCCAAGATGGCTGAATAGGAACAGCTCCAGTCTACAGCTCCCAGAGTGAGCGATGCAGAAGACGGGTGATTTCTGCATTTCCAACTGAGGTACTGGGTTCATCTCACTGGGGAGTGCCGGACAGTGGGGTCAGGACAGTGGGTGCAGCATACCGTGCATGAGCTGAAGCAGGGCGAGGCATCACCTCACCTGGGAAGCGCAAGGGGTCAGGGAATTCCCTTTCCTAGTCAAAGAAAGGGGTGACAGATGGCACCTGGAAAATTGGGTCACTCCCACCCTAATACTGTGCTTTTCCAATGGGCTCAACAAATGGCACACCAGGAGATTATATCCCGCACCTGGCTTGGAGGGTCCTATGCCCACGGAGCCTAACTCATTGCTAGTACAGCAGTCTGAGATCAAACTGCAAGGTGGCAGTGAGGCTGGGGGAAGGGTGCCCGCCATTGCCCAAGCTTGAGTAGGTAAAGCAGCTGGGAAGCTTGATGTGGGTGGAGCCCACCACAGCACAAGGAGGCATGCCTGCCTCTGTAGGCTCTGCCTCCAGGGGCAGGGCACAGACAAACAAAAGACAGCAATAACCTCTCCAGACTTAAATGTCCCTGTCTGACAGCTTTGAAGAGAGTAGTGGTTCTCCCAGCACGCAGCTTGAGATCTGAGAACGGGCAGACTGCCTCCTCAAGTGGGTCCCTGTCCCCTGAGTAGCCCAACTGGGAGGCACCCCCCAGTAGGGGCGGACTGACACCTCACATGGCCAGGTACTCCTCTGAGATAAAACATCCAGAGGAACGATCAGGCAGCAGCATTTGCGGTTCACCAACATCCGCTCTTCTGCAGCCACCGCTGCTCATACCCAGGCAAACAGGATCTGGAGTGGACCTCCAGCAAACTCCAACAGACCTGCAGCTGAGGGTCCTGACTCTTAGAAGGAAAACTAACAAACAGAAATGACATCCACACCAAAAACCCATCTGTCCGTCACCATCATCAAAGGCCAAAGGTAGATAAAACCACAAAGATGGGGAAAAAACAGAGCAGAAAAACTGGAAACTCTAAAAATCAGAGTGCCTCTCCTCCTCCAAAGGAATGCAGCTCCTCACCAGCAACGGAACAAAGCTGGATGGAGAATGACTTTGATGAGTTGAGAGAAGAAGGCTTCAGAAGATCAAACTACTCCGAGCTAAAGGAGGAAGTTTGAACCAATGGCAAAGAAGTTAAAAACTTTGAAAAAAAAATTAGATGAATGGATAACTAGAATAACCAATGCAGAGAAGTCCTTAAAGGACCTGATGGAGCTGAAAACCACAGCACGAGAACTACGTGATAAATGCACAAGCCTCAGTAACCGATGCAATCAACTGGAAGAAACGGTATCAGTGATGGAAGATGAAATGAATGAAATGAAGCATGAAGAGAAGTTTAGAGAAAAAAGAATAAAAAGAAATGAACAAAGCCTCCAAGAAATATGGGACTATGTGAGAGACCAAATCTACGTCTGATTGGTGTACCTGAAAGTGATGGGGAGAATGGAATCAAGTTGGAAAACACTCTGCAGGATATTATCCAGAACTTCCACAATCTAGCAAGGCAGGCCAACATTCAGATTCAGGAAATACAGAGAACGCCACAAAGATACTCCTCGAGAAGAGCAACTCCAAGACACATAATTGTCAGATTCACCAAAGTTGAAATGAAGGGAAAAATGTTAAGGGCAGCCAGAGAGAAAGGTCGGGTTACCCACAAAGGGAAGCCCATCAGACTAACAGCTGATCTCTCGGCAGAAACTCTACAGCCAGAAGAGAGTGGGGGCCGATATTCGACATTCTTAAAGAAAAGAATTTTCAACTCAGAATTTCCTATCCAGCCAACTAAGCTTCATAAGTGAAGGAGAAATAAAATCCTTTACAGACAAGCAAATGCTGAAAGATTTTGTCACCACCAGGCCTGCCTTACAAGAGCTCCTGAAGGAAGCACTAAACATGGAAAGGAACAACCGGTACCAGCCACTGCAAAAACATACCAAATTGTAAAGACCATCAATGCTATGAAGAAACTGCATCAATTAATAGGCAAAATAACCAGCTAACATCATAATGACAGGATCAAATTCACACATAACAATACTAACCTTAAATGTAAATGGGCTAAATGCTCCAATTAAAAGGCACAGACTGGTAAATTGGATAAAGGGTCAAGACCCCTCAGTGTACTGTATTCAGGAGACGCATCTCATGTGCAGAGACACACATAGACTCAAAATAAAGGGATGGAGGAAGATCTACAAAGCAAATGGAAAACAAAAAAAGGCAGGGGTTGCAATCCTAGTCTCGGATAAAACAGATTTTAAACCAACAAAGATCAAAAGAGACAAAGAAGGCCATTACATAATGGTAAAGGGATCAATTCAACAAGAAGAGCTAACTATCCTAAATATATAAGCACTCAATACAGGAGTACCCAGATTCATAAAGCAAGTCCTTAGTGACCTACAAAGAGACTTAGACTCCCACACAATAATAATGGGAGACTTTAACACCCCACTGTCAGCATTAGACAGATCAACAAGACAGAAAATTAACAAGGATATCCAGGAATTGAACTCAGCTTTGCACCAAGTGGACCTAATAGACATCTACAGAACTCTCCACCCCAAATCAACAGAATATACATTTTTTTCAGCACCACACCACACCTATTCCAAAATTGACCACATAGTTGGAAGTAAAGCTCTCATCAGCAAATGTAAAAGAACAGAAATTAGAACAAACTGTCTCTCAGACCACAGCACAATCAAACTAGAACTCAGGATTAAGAAACTCACTCAAACTCAAAACCGCTCAACTACATGGAAACTGAACAACCTGCTCCTGAATGACTACTGGGTACACAACGAAATTAAGGCAGAAATAAAGATGTTCTTTGAAACCAACGAGAACAAAGACACAACACACCAGAATCTCTGGGACACGTTCAAAGCAGTGTGTAGAGGGAAATTTATAGCACTAAATGCCCACAAGAGAAAGCAGGAAAGATCCAAAATTGACACCCTAACATCACAATTAAAAGAACTAGAAAAGCAAGAGCAAACACATTCAGAAGCTAGCAGAAGGCAAGAAATCACTAAAATCAGAGCAGAACTGAAGGAAATAGAGACACAAAAAACCCTTCAAAAAATTAATGAATCCAGGAGCTGGTTTTTTGAAAAGATCAACAAAATTGATGGACCGCTAGCAAGACTAATAAAGAAGAAAAGAGAGAAGAATCAAATAGATGCAATACAAAACGAAAAAGGGGATATCACCACCGATCCCACAGAAATACAATCTACCATCAGAGAATACTACAAACACCTCTATGCAAATAAACTAGAAAATCTAGAAGAAATGGATAAATTCCTCGACAAATACACCCTCCCAAGACTAAACCAGGAAGAAGTTGAATCTCTGAATAGACCAATAACAGGTTCTGAAATTGTGGCAATAATCAATAGCTTACCAACCAAAAAGAGTCCAGGACCTGATGGATTCACAGCCGAATTCTACCAGAGGTAAAAGGAGGAACTGGTACCATTCCTTCTGAAACTATTCCAATCGATAGAAAAAGAGGGAATCCTCCCTAACACATTTTATGAAGCCACATTGTCCTGATACCAAAGCCTGGCAGAGACATAACCAAAAAAGAGAATTTCAGACCAATATCCTTGATGAACATTGATGCAAAAATCCTCAATAAAATACTGGCAAACCGAATCCAGCAGCACATCAAAAAGCTTATACACCATGATCAAGTGGGCTTCATCCCTGGGATGCAAGGCTGGTTCAACATATGCAAATCAATAAATGTAATCCAGCATATAAACAGAACCAAAGACAAAAACCACATGATTATCTCAATAGATGCAGAAAAGGCCTTTGACAAAATTCAACAACCCTTCATGCTAAAAACTCTCAATAAATTAGGTATTGATGGGACGTATCTCAAAATAATAAGAGCTATCTATGACAAACCCACAGCCAATATCATACTGAATGGGCAAAAACTGGAAGCATTCCCTCTGAAAACTTGCACAAGACAGGGATGCCCTCTCTCACCACTCCTTTTCAACATAGTGCTGGAAGTTCTGGCCAGAGCAATCAGGCAGGAGAAGGAAATAAAGGGCATTCAATTAGGGAAAGAGGAAGTCAAATTGTCCTTGTTTGCAGATGACCTGATTGTATATCTAGAAAACCCCATCGTCTCAGCCCAAAATCTCCTTCAGCTGATTAGCAACTTCAGCAAAGTCTCAGGATACAAAATCAATGTACAAAAATCACAAGTATTCTTGTACACCAATCACAGACAAACAGAGAGCCGAATCATGAGTGAACTCCCATTCACAATTGCTTCAAAGAGAATAAAATACCTAGGAATCCAACTTACAAGGGATGTGAAGGACCTCTTCAAGGAGAACTACAAACCACTGCTCAATGAAATAAAAGAGGATACAAACAAATGGAAGAACATTCCATGCTCATGGGTTGGAAGAATCAATATTGTGAAAATGGCCATACTGCCCAAGGTAATTTATAGATTCAATGCCATCCCCATCAAGCTACCAATGACTTTCTTCACAGAATTGGATAAAACTACTTTAAAGTTCATATGGAACCAAAAAAGAGCCCGCATCGCCAAGTCAATCCTAAGCCAAAAGAACAAAGCTGGAGGCATCACGCTACCTGACTTCAAACTATACTACAAGGCTACAGTAACCAAAACAGCATGGTACTGGTACCACAACAGAGACATAGATCAATGGAACAGAACAGAGCCCTCAGAAATACCACTACACATCTGCAACCATCTCATCTTTGACAAACCTGACAAAAACAAGAAATGGGGAAAAGATTCCCTATTTAATAAATGGTGCTGGGAAAACTGGCTAGCCATATGTTGAAAGCTGCAACTGGATCCCTTCCTTACACCTTATACAAAAATTAATTCAAGATGGATTAAAGACTTAAATGTTAGACCTAAAACCATTAAAATCCTACAAGAAAACCTAGGCAATACCATTCAGGACATAGGCATGGGCAAGGACTTCATGTCTAAAACACCAAAAGCAATGGCAACAAAAGCCAAAATTGACAAATGGGATCTAATTAAACTAAAGAGCTTCTGCACAGCAAAAGAAACTACCATCAGAGTGAACAGGCAACCTACAGAATGGGAGAAAATTTTTGCAACCTACTCATCTGACAAAGGGCTAATATCCAGAATCTACAATGAACTTAAACAAATTTAGAAGAAAAAAAAAAACAACCCCATCAAAAAGTGGGCAAAGGACATGAACAGACACTTCTCAAAAGAAGACATTTATGCAGCCAAAAAACACATGAAAAAATGCTCATCATCACTGGCCATCAGATAAATGCAAATCAAAACCACAGTAAGATACCATTTCACACCAGTTGGAATGGCAATCATTAAAAAGTCAGGAAACAACAGGTGCTGGAGAGGATGTGGAGAAATAGGAACACTTTTACACTGCTGGTGGGACTGTAAACTGGTTCAACCATTGTGGAAGTCAGTGTGGCGATTCCTCAGGGATCTACAACTAGAAATACCATTTGACCCAGCCATCCCATTACTGGGTATATACCCAAAGGACTATAAATCATGCTGCTATAAAGGCACATGCACACGAATGTTTATTGCGGCACTATTGACAATAGCAAAGAGTTGGATCCAACCCAAATGTCCAACAACGATAGACTGGATTAAGAAAATGTGGCACATATACACCATGGAATACTATGCAGCCATAAAAAATGATGAGTTCATGTCCTTTGCAGGGACATGGATGGAACCAGAAAACATCATTCTCAGTAAACTATCGCAAGGACAAAAAACCAAACACCGCGTATTCTCACTCATAGGTGGGAATTGAATGAGAACTCATGGACACAGGAAGGGGAACATCCCACTCCGGGGACTGTTGTGGGGTGGGGGGAAGGGGGGAGGGATAGCATTAGGAGATATACCTAATGCTAAATGACGAGTTAATGGGTGCAGCAAAACAACATGGCACATGGATACATATGTAACAAACCTGCACATTGTGCACATGTACCCTAAAACCTAAAGTATAATAACAAAAAATTTTTTAAAAAAAGCATCCCATTATACTCAGTTATTTTTAAATGTACAATTAAATTATTATTGACTGTAGCCACTCTATTGTACTATCAAATACTAGATCTTATTCATTCTTTCTATTTTTTTTACTCATTAATCATCCGCCCTCCCCAACACCTCCTACTACCTGCCCCAGTCTCTGGTAACCACCTTCACTCCATATCTCCATGAGTTCAATTGTTTTAATTTTGAGCTCCCACAAATAAGTGAGAATATGCAAAATTTGTCTTTCTGTGCTGGCTTATTTTATTTAACAAAATGACCTCTGGTTCCATCCATGTTCTTGCAAATGACAGGATCACATTCCTTTTTATGGCTGAATAATACTCCATTGTGTATGTTTATCACGTTTTCTTTATCCATTCATCTGTTGATGAACTCTTAGGTTACTTCCAAATCTTGGCTATTGTGAATAGTACTGCAATAAACGTGAGAGTGCAGAAATCTCTTCAACACTCTAATTTCCTTTCTTTGGGGTATAAACCTATCAGTGGGATTGCTGGCTCATATGATAGCTCTATTTTTAGTTTTTTGAGGAACCTCCAAACTGTTCTCCACAATGGTTGTACAAACTTACATTCCCACCAACAGTGTATGGGGGTTCTCTTTTCTCCACATTCCTGCCAGCATTTGTTATTGCCTGTCTTTTGGATAAAAGACACTTTAACTAGGTGAGATGATATCTCATTTTCATAAACATGTTTGTCATTTGTTGTCTTCTTTCTTTTCTTTTCTTTCCTTTTTCTTTTTTTTTTTTTTTTGAGATGGAGTTTTGCTCTATCGCCCAGGCTGGAGTGCAGTGGCATGATCTCAGCTCACTGCAACCTCTGCCTTCCGGGTCCAAGCAATTCTCCTGCCTCAGCCTCCCAGGAAGCTGGGATTACAGGCACCCACCACCACATCTGGCTAATTTTTGTATGTTTAGTAGAAATGGGTTTCACTACGTTGGCCAAGCTGGTCTGGAACTCCTGACCTCAAGTGATCTGCCTGCCTTGGCCTCCCAAAGTGCTGGGATTACAGGCATGAGCCACTGTGCCTGGCCTGTGTGTCTTCTTGTGAGGAAGGTTGCTGATTTAAAAATCAGATTATTACCTCTAAGTTTTTTTGTTGTTATCAATTCTTTGGAATTTTCTAAATAATCGATCATGTCATCTGCAAACAGAACAATCTTATTTCTCCTTTCCCAATCTGTGTATCTTTTATTTCCTTTTCTTGTCTTACTGCACTTTCTAGGACTTCCAGTATGATGTTGAATAGAAGAGGAGACATTTTTGTCTTGATCTGATCTTAGGGAGAAGTCATCTGTTTCTCATCATTAAGTATGATGTTAGCCATTTTTTTTATAATAGATGTTCTTTATCGAGTTGAGGAAGCTGTCTCTATTCTTAGTTTTCTAAGAGTTTTTATTTTGAACAGGTATTGTATTTTGTCAAGTTTTTTTTTTTTTGCATCAGCTGATGTGACCATATTATTTTTTGTCTTTAGCCTATTAATGTAATTAGTTAGATAAAATGATTGTCAAATGTTGAAGCAGCCTTGCATACCTGCTATAAATCCCACTTGCTTGTGATGTATAATTCATTATATACATTGTTGGATATGACTTGCTAATATTGTGTTGAGAATTTTTGCATCTATGTTTATGAAATATATTAGTCTGTAGTTTTACCTACTTGTAATGTCTTTATCTGGTTTGGTATTAGGGTAATGGTGGCTTAATAAAATAAATTAAGAAGTGTTCCCTTCACTTTCAGTTTCTGGAAGAGATTGTAAATAATTGGTATTATTTATTCCTTAAATATTTGGTAGTATTCGCAATGAAACTATCTGTGTCTGGTGCTTTCTTTTTTTCAGTTATTGGTTATTTATTTAATTTCTGTAGTAGATATAGTCTGTGATGGCTAATTTTATGTGTCAACTTGGCTAGATCATGGTATGCCCAGATATTTGTTCAAACATTATTCTGGGTGTTTTCATGAAAGTGTTTTTAATGAGATTAAAGGTAAATCTATGAACTTTGAGGAAGGCAAATTGTCTTCCAAAGCCTCATCTAATCAGCTAAAGGGTTGAACAGAACAAAAAAACTGCCTACCCTAATCTAAGCAAGAGAGAGTTCTTCAGCAGACTGCCTTTGGATCTCACCTGCAACATTGGATCTTCCTGGCTCTATGGCAGATGGCAATCAGACTAGAATGGCAGCATCAACTTTCCTGGGTCTCTAGCCTTCTTCCCCTCTTTGCAGATTTTGGACTTGCCAGGCCCCATAATTCTGTGAGCTAATTCCTTATAATCAATCAGTCTCTTCTCTCTCTCTCTCTCTCTCCCTGTCTGTCTCTCTCCCTCCATAACAAAGTTCAGGATAATCTGAATAGTCCTATGTAACATGTATACGCACATGTTACATAGGACTATTCAGATTATCTATTTCTTCCTATGTAAGTTTTGGTAGTTGTGGTCTTTCAAGGAATTAGTCCATCTAATCTAAGTGATCAAATTTGTGGGCATAGGGTTGTTAATAATATTCCTTAATTATCATTTTAATGTCCATGGGATCAGTAGTTATGATCTCTCTTTCATTTCGGATATTGGCAATTTATGTCTTTTCTCTTTTATTCTTGGTTAGCTAGGCTGGAAGTTCATCTGTTTTATCGACCTTTCCAATGAACCAACTTTTAGTTTCATTAATTTCTCTATTGATTCCCTGTTTTCAATTTCATTGATGTTTGCTTTAATTTTTATTATTTTTTTGTTGCTTTAGGTATAAATTGCTTTCTTTTTCTAGTTTCCTAAGGTGGAAACTTAGATTATTGATTTTAGATCCTTCTTTTTTCCTTTTCTTTTCTTTCTTTCTTTCTTCTTCTTTTTTTTTTTTTTGATAAGGTTTGGCTCTGTCATCCAGACTGGAGTGCAGTGGCACAATCTTGGCTCACTGCAACCTTCGTCTCCCAGACTCAACCATCCTCCCACCTCAGCCTCCCAAGTAGTTGAGACTTTAGGTGCGCACCACCACCCCCAGATAATTTGTGTATTTTTAGTAGAGATGAGATTTTACCACGTTGCCCAGGCTGGTCTTGAACTCCTGGGCTTAAGTGACCTGCGTGCCTCAGCCTCCCAAAGTACTGAGATTACAGGCATGAGCCACTGTGTCCGGTCTCCATTTTTTCTAATATATGCATTCAGTACTATAAATCTCCATCTAATTATTGCTTTTGCTGAATCCCACAAATTTTGATGTTGTATTTTTAATTTTCATTTGGTGCAAAATATTTTAAAATTTCTCTTGAGACTTCTTATTTGACTCATCTGTTACTTAGAAGTATATCATTTAATATCTAAATATTTTGGAATATTATAACTATCTCTCTGTTACTGATTTCAGATTTAATTCCACTCTGGTCTAAGAACATACTTTGTATGATTTCTATTCATTTAAATGTGTTTAGGTGTGTTTTATGGCCCGGAATGTGGTTTATGTGGGTGAATGTTTTATGTAAGCCACCAATTCAATTTTAACTTAAAACAATTAAAAGAGATTCAAAGTGAATTTACAGATTTAACAAGGTAAATGGAAGTTGAAATAGGATTATGTTAAGGGTTAACAGGATTTAGGATGCTGTTACTTTAGTTGACTACAGTGTATAGCAGCAGTCCCCAACCTTTTTGGCACCAAGGAGTGGTTTCACAGAAGACAATTTTTCCATGAATCAGTGAGGGGTGGGGGATGGTTTCAGGATGATTCGAGTGCATTAAGTTTATCGTGCATTTTATTTTAGTTATTATTACATTGCAATATATAATGAAATAATTATATAACTCACCACAACGTAGATCAGTGGGAGCCCTGGGCTTGTTTTCCTGCAGCAAGACAGTCCCATCTGCGGGTGATGGGAAACAGTGACAGATCATTAGGCATTAGAGCCTTATAAGAAGTGTGCAACAGGCCAGGCATGGTGGCTCACGCCTGTAATCCCAGCAATTTGGGAGGCCAAAGCAGGCAGATCATTTGAGGTCAGGAATTTGACACCAGCCTGGTCAACGTGGTGAAACCCTGACTCTACTAAAAATACAGAAAAAAAATTACAAAAAATACAAAAAAAATTAGCCGGGTGTGGTGGTACATGTCTGTAGTCCCAGCAATCTATTTTGTTGTTGTTTGTTTATTTTTGGTTGGCAGTATCAACTTGTAAATATCTAGTATATTACCTATCCTCATATGTCCAGTGACAATTTTGCCACAAGGATGATGAAAATAATGATTAATGCTTAGTGGTGACATAGCTTACAGGTGACTTTTCTTCACCAGGACTTCTTATTCCTGTGGCATTCCAGTCCTTCAGAAAAAGAAAATTCTAGCAGGAATAATCCAACCTTTGACTCCATTTGTGGCAGGGCCAGCTTCCAGTGGGTTTGGCTGGCTGTCCTGGCTGGGCCTTTCATCTCCAAGGTCTCTAAGCAGACTGGCTTGGGTCCTCACCCATGCAGACTCAGTAACTGAGAAAATAGACTTAAATCCTTTGTGTAAGTTCAGTCAGAGATTCCACAAAATGGACTCAGGATCTGTTTGTAAAGACTCTTTTAAAAAATGAATCCTGTTCTGTAAGATTTTTAGCAGCTCCTGTTGCCGTTGTTAATGAGTAAAAGAGTATCATACACACACAATTATATCTGTCATCGGTGCCAAATGTCTTACTTTACCCCGACTCCCTAGAAATTGAAAGCTGCTCCTTTGGAACACGAGTTGGAACATGAAACCTGATATGGCTTATACTGCCATGGGGATAAGGAGATGAGGAGTGCAGGTGTGGAGCTTTACGCAGTCTCTTGGCCCTGTGGCTAACTGACAGGGGTCTGTTCTGGCCAAAGCGAGAGGCGATGGGTCACACTTAACCCTGCCCTTCTCCCAGCCTCAGCACTGAGAAGGCTGAACATCTTCCCCTCTCCACTCCCAAAACTTTTTCCTTAGGAACCAAGACATTAAGAACATTTTGCAGGATGAAAAATTAAATGAACTGAGGTAGGTCAACTGGGATGAATGAATGACATGATTTATGGAATAAAAGAGAATCCAGGTAAACAAGAGGATAGTTTTTTCCAAGTGTCCCCACAGAAAGAAATGTTCCTTCTCCTCAGTCTATCATTAAATTCCTGGTACTGCCAACCTGAGAAGAATTTGTATGAGGACCAGTAAGTCAGATGGCAGTGGTAGGCTACTTGGGGCTGGCTTCACTTTGTTTTGCTTTCCTAAGAAAACAAAGCAATAAGAAAGGCAGCAGGCTGTGCTGGAGTGGATGCAAGAACCTTCAGTCCCAGACCAGGCTCTGCCACTCACAGCCTTCTTTGAATCTCAGGTTTCTTTGCTTCTAAAATTGTTCACTTCCCAAAATGGTAAGATAGAATACAATATTTTATATTGTATAGAAGTCAGAGTTTATAGAGTGTTTTCTGTATATTTAATCCTTACAGCATGTAAAGAAGGTACTATTGTCTTTATATAATAGAAATGAAAACTGAGGAGAACCTATGTACCTTATCGAAGATACATAACAGTGAAATTAAGCTGGAAACCAATTTAGATCTGTAAACTCTGAGTTCAGTGTGGGCTTGTTCTCTTCCTCCTTTTTATGAGCTAGATTTATTATTATTATTATTATTGGGAATAATATGCATAACAGAAAATTTACCATTTTAACAATTTTTAAGTATGCAGTTCAGTGGCATTAGGTACATTCACATTGTTATGCCACCCTCACCACCATCCATCTACAGAATTTTTTCATCACCCCAAATTAAAACTCCATACCCATTAAACACTAACCCCACTAACCCCTCATTCTCCTCTCCCTGACCGCCTGGCAACCACCATTCTACTTTCTGTCTCTATGTCTACTCTAGGTACCTTATATAAGTGGAATCCTACAGCATCTGCCTTTTTGTGACTGTTTCATTTTCACTTAGTATAATGTCCTCAAGATTCATCCATGTTGTAACATGTATCAGAATCTGCTTTCATTTTAACAGTGAATGATATTGCATCATATATTCTGATGTGGTTTATATTACACTGTGTGTCCATTTGTCAATGGACATTTGAGTTGTTTCCATCGTTTGGCTATTGTAAGTAATGCTGCTAAAATATGGTCTACAAATAACTGTTCAAGTCCCTGCTTTCACTTCTTTTGGGTATATACCCAGAAGTGACGTTGCTGGATCATATGATAATTCTACATTTAATGTTTTTATTTCTCCTTTTAAAATAGGTAAAGACAGATGATAAAAATAATTTTCCGCCTCTTGTTACTTATGTCGGAAACTACCTCTTATTCTTTTTTAAAAATGGTTATGGTATCCCTTTGATGCTGTGGCCTAGCTCTGTCATTTAACTGCTAGGGATAAAAGCCATGCCTTGTATTTATTTTGTGCTCTGCTTCTGCATGCAAAGCATCGCATCAAAGTTATCTCATTTACCTTTTCAAGGTTTATGAGAAGAGGATCCAAGGCAGGTATTATTAACTCCATTTTACAAATGACAAAAATAGGATCCAAAAGGTTAAGAGATTTTCTTCAGTGAGATTACGGTAGTAATGAAATGAAAATCCAGCTTTCTAACTCTTCATTTAAAGTTTATTCCCACAAGTTTTCTGTATACTTAAATGGAATATATTGTCACATAATTAATTTGATTCTTATTTGATACTTATAAACTTAGAAAAGTCTCCAACTTTCCATGCCTGTTTCCTCATCTATAAAATGACAGGGATACTACTAACCTCTAAGGAGCGTGTAAGGAATTACCCAACACAAATAGCAGCAAAGCAAGTCACAAAATTGGGAAGTTCTAGGAAATCATTACTGACTCAATTATATAATTATTTAGTGAATATTGCTAAAGCAGAATCTTAAATGAAAGTACTGAAATTGTTTCCCTGAAATTTCAATGTGATGCTGAAAATTGGTTTGAAAACATGAAAGTTAGAAAAAAAAAAAAGGTAAACCTGAGAATGTTCTCATGGCTGTGTGCTTCTTCCATTCAAGTAGCAGGGCCTTGTCCTGTCTTGGGTGGGCTAATGGTTTAAGACAAATATCAGGTATCTGGGCATTTTCATGCTTCAGGGTCTTTGCTGATACCTTCTCTCTGATTTACATGCCTTTCCATCTCTCATGAATTGAACTTTCATGTCCCTTTCAATGTGACATCTTATCCACTATGACTTCTCCGTTCCCTTATCCTAATTGTTCCTTCCTCTGTGTTCCCAATCCATATGTGCTTTCTTCAGCATGTGTACTTTTTCTTTTTTTAGAGATGAGGTCTCACTCTGTCACCCAGGCTGCAGTGCAGTGACTCGATCTTAGCTCACTGAAGCCTCTGTCTCCCAGGTATATGCGATTCACCTGCCCCAGCCTCCCGAGTAGCTGGGATTACGGACATGAGCCACCACACGCAGCTGATTTTTGTATTTTTAGTACAGATGGGGTTTCGCCATGTTGCACAGGCTGGTCTCGAAACTCCTGGCCTCAAGTGATCCTCCTGCCTTGGCATCCCAGAGTGCTGGGATTACAGGTGTGAGCCACCATGCCCAGCCAGCATACGTACTTATAAGATCATGTTTTAGTTTGTGGGTTTTCTCTCTCTTCTCCTTTAGGCTGTGAACATCCTGTGGGCAGCCTCCATCTCATTCATTGTTTCCTTGATGCTTGTCACAGTGCCCAGCATATAATGCACACTCAAAAAGTATTTGCTAAATTTTAAAAGATAAAATCATATGAACAAACAAAGAAGTCAAGATTGATTTTCCAGGGCATGCAAGTCCTTGCACTGACACGGGAGTCTCCTTCCCCTTGCAAAAGCAATGCCCTTGTTCTCTCCCCTTCCTTCTTCCTCCTCAAGGTTGTTCTTAACATCGCTCTGCTTCCTTTCATTTCAAGTAGAGAACAAGGGTTAGAAATGAGGCACAATGATTTGGAAAGGCTGACCTCAGGTTTAAAGTCAGGGAGGGTGATAAGACAGAAGGCAGCATTATGCTGGAAACCTTCTAGCAGGTCCTTAACCCTGGAGCTGAGGGTGCTAAGAGAGATTTGGTTGCTGGTTTAATCTTCTGGGTTGCATCAAAATTACCTGGGTATTTAAAAATGAAATGAAACAAAACAATAACAACAAAATTCTAGGGCCCTTATGGGGTCAGAATCTTTAGGGATGGGGCTGGGACCTTGGTGGGTTTAACAAGCCTTCCAACTAATTCTGAGACACAGCCTAATTTGGGATCAGTCTCTAACTTGTGCTCTCTCTTTCAATTAATAGGCTCTGGGATGTATTAGCAAAGAAGGTGTATTAGTCTGTTTTCACACTGCTATCAAAAACTGCCCTAGACTGGGTTATTTATAAAGAAAAGAGGTTTAATTGACTCACAGTTCCACATGGCTGGGGAGGTCTCAGGAAACTTACAATCATGGCAGAAGCCAAGTGGGAGCAAAGGCCTTCTTCACATGGCAACAAGAGGGAGCTAGCAAGAGCAGGGAGAACTGCCTTATAAAACCATCAGACCATATGAGAACTCACTCACTATCATGAAAACAGCATGGGAGAAACTGCCCCCATGATCCAATCACCTCCCACCTTGTCCCTCCCTCAATACGTGGGGATTATGGGGACTACAATTCAAGATGAGATTTGGGTGGGGACACAGAGCCCACAGAAGGAGAATGGAGAAAGTGGGTTCTGGAAAACTTTGGGGGGTGGCTGAAATATGGAAGGGAAGTCCTTAGTTTTAGTGGCTAGGAGGAAACGGAAGTTGCAATGGCTCACCATGTAATTGATGAGAAAACTGAGTCTTAGCCAAAGACACAGAGGAGGTAGCAGAGCTGGGATTCCAATCCAGGCCTGTCTCATATCTGTTACAGAGGCCTGCCTTCCATCTGGTGAGCAAATATACATATATCTTTAGAAGCCGCCAGTGTTGTAAAACTGAATTCCAAGGAGTGTTAAACTAACAGCAATGTCCAGGTGACAAGAGAAAAAAAAAAAAACTGGAGGAAAGACTAAACCACCTACACCAACAAAGCCCATGGAGGCCACTTTCCAAGGTTCCTTTTTGGCCTCTGTGGGCTGGTCTCAGGTCCTGTAGTCATAAAACGAAGATAATACTTATGTACTTCTTCACAACGCTGCAGTGAAAATTAGTTTTTGTTTATTGTGTCCTTTGAACATGAAAAGCTCTGTGTAAGAGCTAAATATTATCATCATTCTATATTTCTTGATTCTATTCCACCACTCTAGAACTATAAATTCTGTGAGATCCCTTTTTATTTTCTGTTATTTTTAACCATGTCAAAACCAGGAACTTGTGGAATGTCCTGAGCTTTCCTAACTGTAAGTGGTTTGAAGGATTTCATTGCTGGCTGGATTCGAGGGTGGTGAGGGAAGAAAGCATGAGTGAACAGAAACTCCAAGCATTCTGAGGTCTGCTCCTCAACCTGGAGTGCTGCTGCTGCCTCAGCCCTGGTTGTGACCTCGGATTGTTGTACTGTGTATTTATAACCTCAGAACTCCTGGCCTTTCAACTCTCCCTCACCACCGCCCTTCCCTTCCTCCTCCACTTGCACCCACAGCACACAATCCTGATGAATTTGAGACATCGGAGGAGGATGAAAATTTATTTTTTATGCCGTATTTGGCAGTTTAAACACTGCTTTATGGAAGCACTAACTGTGAAATCTCTGCTCTTTAAAAAGCCGATCCTTACCCTTTGCAAGAGACAGTGATATATCATGAAAGAGTGAATCGTTTTGGGTTCCATAGAAGCAGTAAAATTAAATACTACTTTCAAAACAATAGTAAAAATATTACTTGTCCTTAAGCAAGCAAACAAATGTATATAAAACAATATAATCTGGCAAGGCAATTCTTCCTTTCAAAAATAGGACTAAATGCAAAAATAATTTCATTTGAAGGCTTTAAGCTTTGGTTACTGTTCTGTCCAGTCTTCTACCTCAATTTCTTCAAGTTGGCTAACTCCCCACTGCATGCCTGCCCTTAGCTGAGATGAGAAGCTGGGGCAGTTTGTTCCCAGCGTCCAAGGGTCCAACTGCCTCTTGTTCTATTGAGCTTCTTCTGTCACTCTGTTCCTGTTAGTCACAAGTGAGAGTTGTTGATATTTTCCATTTGTTCATTTTCCATTTGTTGATATTTTCTATTTGTTCATTCTCCAATTTGCATTGGGAGGTGATGGGAGAGCAGGAGGGATGTCCTGAAGTCATCAGGCGAACACCATAGAGAGGTCAAAAGCTGATAAATGATGCATGCATTGCGTTGTGGTGCTCGGCCGGCCAGGGAGAAGCAGGGTTCACCCTTTCGTTCAGGCAGTTTAATGAACATGTATGTATGTTACTGTGTGTGTGTTCACATACAGGAATATATGTCATATATTCCAAAGGCTCCACTGAGTGCCCTCGCATGCATATTGTGTGCACACAGCCTAAGCTGGAGCCAGAGCTCAGAAGATTAACATGTCACACCTGGCCCAGTCCCTGCCTAAGTGGGTGCAGGATGGTGGACAAAGCCCTGCTCTCCTGAGGTTTGAACAAAATCAAGCAAACGGTTGTCGTATTTGTCTTTATTTTGTGGGAAAACAAAGGTTGGCTTGACTGGGCAAGAGAAAATATGAGAGAAGGAAGATGAAGAGCCGCTGGTGTCCCAGCCTCGTGCTCAGCGAGGACGCCCTCCTGCAACTGCCTGCCTGTTTCCATGGGCTCCAGGGCTCAGGAAATGCCTCATGGAGAACTTTCTGGAAGATGGCCAGGAGAAGCCCCTCTCTCAAGTGAGGGCTTTCTGGGAACCCAGGGGACTATCTGCAGAAGAAAGTTCTTTGGGGCGCGGGGAAAAGTCGCGCAGGCCTCCTCTCCTGGGCGCTGGGGACCGCGGGGCTCCTAGTGGAAGCTACTCCGACCCCACAGCGTTTCCACGCCTCTGAGGCAGGAGAGGGAGTTAGCAGCTCCGGGAACTCAGGCTGTGGGTTTTCAGGTTTCTGTCTTGAGAAATGAAAATCCTTCTGATAAGAGTTAGAATTTGCCCCTCCAATAGCAAAGGCAACGCGTCTGTCTCCCTATGGCCCGCGCCGCGCGCCTCAAGCAGACCCCTCCCTGACGGCCGCCTGCCCCTGGGGACTCCGGGTTCCCCGCCGCCCCGCCAGGCCCGCGCTTTCGCCGGGTCACTCTGGCCTTGCGCCCTATGGCGCTCACGCTTCTTCAGCCCTTTTGCTGTCGCACACACGATTTCCCCCCCCAAAAAAAAAAAAAAAAAAAAATCTTTACACGGCTAAAGCCTTCTTGTAGTCGATTTCTTGGAAGACCTGAGCTAACACACACTATTTAAGAGGATGCGTTTAACAATGCTGAATTCAAGCTTTAAGCTCTCAGCTAATTACAAGCAAAGTAATTAACCTCCCTACGTCTCAGATTACTCATCTGTAAATTGGGAATAATTTTAGTATGTTTCTCATAAAATTGTTGTGACTGATAAATGAGAGAATGCCTATAAATCGAATAACACAGTTCCTGGCACTTAGTAAATACTCGCTGCTTGTTATTATTTTTGAAGTTAACATTATTTTCAGGGTTCTTTATTACAATGTACTTCAAGATTCTACGTAAAATATAGTTGAAGCTCTGATAACGTTGGTGTGAGAATTAGGGTAAAATCAGGGATATTTTTCATGTTTTTACTGGAAGTACATGCCTGGGACACGATTTCACCGACCATATTAGCAGCTCCTGGTACCCAGAAATGCTTTTGAGTGTGGTTTTAAGGACTTGGGCTACCTTTTGATATAGTGGTATTCTAATGTCCTCAGAGCTGGTATAGTCATAATCATGATGATATTCTTAGAGGTGAGTGATATACCTCAAACTTCTGCTTTTACTCTGGTTTCTAGACTCCAGTCTTGTTTGTGGTGGATAGACGCTGCTCATCTTCAAACACTTCATTATAGATAATTTTTGATCCAGTAATGATTAATTTCAGTCTTAATTGTGGTTCATTTTCTAAATTTCTCAGTGTCCACTGAGATCCCCAGTGTTGAAGGCATTGTATCCTGGATGTGTTTGCAGTGTTACGGACACATGGAAAGCATGAAGCATGGAATGGCACAGGTGAACAGAGAGAGGCCCAGGTGATGACAGAGTGATCAGGAATAGAGACACTGCTTGAGAGGGACCCAGAGGCCTCAGGCAGTGCCTGGGCCACCCTCTCAAATCTCCTCCATGACTTCATGCCTCAGAACCCAAGACTCCTTTCAATGATTTTTTTTCTGTTTTTAATTAATTAAGTAATTTATTTATTTTTAGATGGAGTCTCACTCTGTTGCCCAAGTTGGAGTGCAGTAGTGCATTCTTGGCTCTCTGAAACCTCCGCCTCCTGGGATCAAGCAATTCACCTGCCTCAGCCTCCTGAGTAACTTGGACTACAGGCATGCGCCACCATGCCTGGATAATGTTTGTATTTTTAGTAGAGACAGGGTTTCACCATGCTGGCCAAGCTGCTCTCGAACTCATGAACTCTGTCCACTGCAGCCTCCCAAAGTCCTGGGATTACAGGTGTGAGCCACTGAGTCCAGCCTCAGTGATTTTTACTGAGTACTAACCAGCTGTGTGGGATACACAGAGGCATGTGACATGGTCTTAGCACTCCAGGAATGTACAATGAATTCATTTTTAAATGAAATCTAATAATTTGACTGAACAGAATAATTTCCACTGTTTCTATTAAGAGTCATCAGGCAAGGCAGTCACAGTCCTATTCTTGTCAATAGGGTGAGCCTCCCTTGCCTGTCCTTAATTTCACAAAGTGTCATTCTGAGAAATGTCAAGAAGGCCTTATGGCAGCAAATTGTCCATAATCTCATGAGTCAGTTACCACTGTCTGAAAGGCCTTTGGTGCCTAGCATCCTGTGGCTGCTCTTCTAGAAAGTAGCTGGAGCTCCTACTTCAGACACTGCCTCAAACCTGAGATAAGGTGGTGGCAGTGAAGAGGGAATAATAAAGTAAGAGGCTAGGAGTGAAGATTGATGACAACTTTAGTGTCAAGAAGAAAAAATCTTCACCTGGTGTCAGTAAATCTGTGGCCTTTGATGCTAGGGAATTAATAAGATGAGGAAAGAAAGAAAATGTTAACCTTCTGACAATATAAAGGTAACACAATTATAAATAAATGAATGAATAAGTATGTGTGTATAATATATACATTTAATATATTTGGTCTTCTGTGCCTAAGACCAAACAGCAGAATGACAATGATGACCCTCCTTAAATGCATGAAATTAAGTTGTATTGAAAGCCAGACATGATATATTGGGTAAAAGGAAGTGAAGTAAATAGGACTTTAGTGTGAGGTTTTATGTTTATTTGTCTAAGAGTTAGGCTGTGTTTACTATTTCCTGGAGTTGTAGATCAGAGGCAAAAATTTCCTCTTGTGTCCTTATTTTTGTTTCCTTTGTTGTTCTTGGATTTCCTTAGAGATTTCTTCTAAATAAGGCCTGAGATATTCAGATTACAGCTGTAATTCGCTGTTGTTATACAGAAGCCCTGTTGATGCAGTGGTAAGGTGTGGAAAAGAAGTTTTTTGTAGTCCTAGGATTAGGTCTCAGTCTTTCAGAGAGCCTGTGCCCCTGGGTTGTCATCTTCACATATGCTTCTCAGTTGTCCTCCGTCTCCCAGTGAAATCCGAGGCTAGTAGAAGCTAAATTCAGGTGTTTCCCTTCCTCTAGATTGGTTAGACTCTGGTAAAATAATTTGCCTTGAAGGCAGGCCTTGTTAAAAAGAACGGAATGTTCTGGACAAATTTAAAAATGGCTATTTTGTCCCTCCCTGTGTCAGAAGCATGAAGAGATTTTCTTCCTATACTCATGATGAGAACCTGGTGGAGCTCCTAAGGGTAAAACTTATGAAGGTGTGGTCCCCTTCCCCCTGCAGTTTTTATCCCTCAAGTTTGTCCACACTTAGCCTCCAGCAAGTTGACAATTATAGTTTGGTTTTCCTACCCTAGTTGGTTCCTGTGGTGATTCCTGCTCCTGGGTTTCTATTCCTATAAATTGAGATTCCCTGTACCCGAATGTCTGTCTTTCAATTCTGGGGCAGCAGTTTGTCCTGTGATCTCTGTTCTCCCATGGAACTAAGAAAAGTTGTTGTTTAGTTTGTTCAGCATTTTTCTTGTTGTGACTATGGAAATGACAACTCTCAAGCTCCTTACATGCCAGACTGGAAACCAGGAGTTGAGATTAAGTTTTTACTGTATTTATTAATTACTCTTTAAGCTATGTTAACACACAATCTTCAGAGATTGTTCTTGCAACATTGTCATCTGCTCTTTTGATCATAACTGTAAATTCAAGTTAGATCTATCTGGGAATTTTAGTAAAATCTAGATACAGCTACAGCAAATTCATGGTTTACAGAGAGGGTGAAACCATTTTCATGAGGTATGTTTGGATCACTTTGTATTAGCAATGCAATTCTCCCATTTTAAAAAAAATGACAAAATTAAGACTCAGGTAAACATTTCAAATAAAAATTGCACAGTATAACACGAAGGCCTGAGATATTCAGTGAGTGTTCCATTCACTTTGAATTTTAATATCACATATTTAATAGAATTATATATAAACACAATAAAAAATTGAAAACTAATGTAATTTTATACTCATAATATTTTTATTTTCTTCATTTCTGTGAATATATAAGAATCCTTACTCTTCAACTTCCATTCAGTTTGTCTCCTCACAAGCATTAGAACTTCATTCAGTAAGGACATTTATACGCATATGTTCATACTTATATATTAATTTATGCAGGATTAATGTAGAAACTAATCATCTTGGAAAAAATTAGAAGCTAGTTGTCTCTATATAGTGTTTGTACTCACTAACAAAGTAAAGAAGTATAAATATATATGTGTATGTGTGTGTGACACTTAGAACAGTGCCAGGTAGGTAGTGAATGCTAATAAGTTTAGGCATCACCATAATTTTCATCAGTAACAGCAGTAGCATTATAGCAATTTGTTCATACTTCAATATTCACTACGTTGTTTTCAGTACAGGTTTTTAAACAACACAATAATCCATTCCAAATTCTTTCATCATGTTACTGTTGACTATACATCACAAAATTAATGTCAAAATGAGGATTTCATGGTTTACAGAGAAAGTATTTTGATGATATATGTTTGGATCACTCTATATTAACAACTTTATTCTCCAATGACATTGGTCAAATAGACTTTAAGATATCAATTGTAAATTACGATTTTTCAAAATGTAATTTGGTCACACCTGACTTGGATTTCTCTAATATTTTCAGAACATAGGTGAAATTATGATATTATAAAGTCTGA
Organism: Symphalangus syndactylus; assembly: GCF_028878055.3. Lineage (NCBI taxonomy): Eukaryota > Metazoa > Chordata > Mammalia > Primates > Hylobatidae > Symphalangus > Symphalangus syndactylus. The sequence continues at coordinate 118,645,032 of NC_072426.2, read as the reverse complement.
ATAAACACAGTAAAATACTATAGCCAAATATGGTATCCACAATTAATCTGACATATACACATGTAGGTACGACTGGATGTAAGCAACTGACATAAATGTATAATATCAAAATTGGGTTATATGTTTATATCTGCAGTGTGTTTTGAAAATTAAATTTGCATACACTGGGTCCCCCATCAAATAAGATAGACATAATGGTAGTTAAATCAAAGTAGATAACAATAACTTCCAAAGTTAATTAATTTACTTCTAGTAGGCAGCCTGTACATTGGGGAAAACTGGTTCTGTGTTTTAGATTAGAAACCTCCTTTGAGACACAGTCATGTTTGTGGGGTCAATGTTCTTTCTCATCCCTCTTTGTGCTTGGCTCCAACTGACAAGCATGTATGAGAATCTGGTTCTGTCACCAAAGTGCCATTCTCTCACTTGGTATATGGTATGCTCTAGTGCATTCTCCTTCCTCTCTTTTTTTTTTTTTGCTTTGGTAGGGGGTGCTTCACTCCCATGCACAGATCTTCTCCTCATTCCAGTCTTACCACCCATATTTCAATGCCTTGCTGAAATCTACCCTCTATTTTCCAGAACTTTCTTTGCCCACCATGTCCCTTCTTTCTCTTCACTCCCAGAATACTCATTGTCTGTAGCACTGACTTAGAAACTTATTCAAAAACTACCACAATTATTATTAAATAATTCAATTGTTGTGTACATGTATGTAAGAAACAAATCTTACATTTAGGAATAGTTTTGAGCATGTATATAGAAAGTTATTCAGTAAATGCTTATGAATTAGAAATGTTTTGGAAGTAATCTTTCTTGTTTACCTCACCTATTGGACTAAAGTTATAATGAATTTTATTTTAAATTAGTTTGTGTTCTATAGATCTTCTATTCGTTTTTGGCAAATGAGAGGTTCTCGAGGCCAAGGAATAAGAACCTCCTGTGACTCTTTCCTAGGGGCAGATTTTAGATTTCCCCCAAAATACATACTCTTGATAAGTGGTCACTCTTTTGAGTTGGGGGTGTGAAGCCTATGTAGCATATCTGTCAGAAGAAATAATGCAAAATTTCCTCATATGAGAAGGAAAACGGATTTATCTTTGTAAGACTCTAAGGAGCTCATTAATTCTTATAAATAGTATTTTTGCTGTCGTATCATGATTATCATTAGCCATCCTCATCCTTATTTAACATTTACTGACCACTTATTATGTTCCAGACACTTGAGTGAAAGAAGTGTTGTAGAAAAAAGCAAAAACCAGGTTCTTGTCACATGACCAGGAAGAGTTAGGCATGCAGACACTTTGAAGGGTGAGGAAAAATGGAATTTAGTGGGCAAAAAGTAAAAGGAAAAATAATTCTCCACAAAGCAAGAGAGAGTCCTGTTAGCAGATTTCCTGCCTCACAGATTGAATCCCAGGTTCCCACCCAGGAACAGGAGAGCCCAGGCTCCTCCCCGCTGCAATGGGCTAGAACTTCCTGTGGCTCCACCTCATCCTCCCAGTGCGCATGCTGGTCGGAGATTCTCCAGCGACCTTCCCCCTTATCTTCCTCTTGCATTTATCAAAAGTGCTGAACACTTGACGTGCCTTATCTTATTTGATCCTCACAACAAACCTTATGAGGTAGGTGTTATTATCCCCATTTTCAAATGTGGAAACAGCTCAGAAGTTTTGAGTAATTTGCTCAATGTCGCACAACTAGTAATTGGCAGTGTCGGGTCTGCCTGGCTCTAAAGCCTGAGCTCTTAAATATTAGATCGTTAGGTTAAAAGAAACTAGTGGATTATTTGAGGTTCTTTGATGGGAGAAATGCTGTATTACTAATCCCAGTGTTTTCAGTACAGTGTGCAAACCTGGCACATAATTTGTTGGATGAATGAAATCTTCCAATAAAATAAACTATTACTAAAATAAGCATTTTTTCCCTATCAATCATTAGAACCAGAAAAATACACTTTCTAAGACAATGTTTCCAGACTAGTCTGTTAGATTCCCTTCATCACGAGTACCTAGGGCTGCTTATTGAAAATACAGATTCCTGAGAATCACTTTCCCATACAATCTGTTTCAATTATCTGAGGTAAAGAACAGGGAGTTCGCATTATGAAACACACTAAGATTTAAGAATTACTGCTAAGAGTTAAGCAGCCACTGTCATTTTGAAAATGATAGTTGTTTGTGAATTCAGATTTAGAGTCTGGTTATATATGGGATTACATTCATATCACTCAAAACAAAGGCTGAGGGGCAGTCAGGATCATGATCAGGCACCAGTTGACATTAGTAGTGATGGGAAACCCATTCTTCTGGGGGTCAGAGACATGGACACAGGGAAAGGCCCATGCAGCAGCTGGGCCATTTGCTTTGTTGTTTGTTTGTAAATTAATTAGACCAGTGGTGGGGTAAAATGCCCCTCTTGTTCTTAACTGTGAGCTAAAGGGCATCCTCCAGCCAGAACTACTGTTAGGCTCAAAGGTTGGGTATGGGCAACAGTGAGGCCCAAAGACTCTTTCACCACAGAAGCCATTTGGTAGAAATCGAGAGTTTATGAAGAAAGCAAGTGAAAGCAGTGTCCTGGTAAAATATTCTGAAGAAATATCAGAAAATATGTATGCTCTGACCATCATGGTTCTAAAGGGAAATAAAGAGCCAGAGTGAAGTATAAAAGCTGAAACAAGAGGCATGTGCCTTGTTCAAACGTTTGTTTATTGTTGAGGTCATCAGTCAGGAGTAATACTGCTGATAATTCTACAAACAAGACAAGGGGAAAGAGAAAGTACTTCTTAAAGGAGTTGGAAAAAAATACAAATGTGAAAAAACAAAAGAGGAAAATTTGAGAGAGAGAACAAAGAAGAAATCTAGTTGCTTTGAGATTTCTTTTTTTTTTTTTTTAAAAAAAGATGCATCACTACCAGAAGTTGTCCAGAAAGAACTGTGACCCTATGCTTTAATTAAATAATTTTTCATCCAGTTTTTTTTCTTTGCATATAAGGAAACAGAATCCTGACATCTGATTGAATTGTAAGCATCTTCCTGCATCCTGTATATCTGAGATTAAACTTCAAAGAATCAACTTAGTTCAACTTAAGGTCACAAAGGATTACAAAGAAAAAAATTTTAGAAAGGGGTCCCTAGATGCACTGAACATATTTCTATTGAGACATTCCCCTTTCTAGGGGACTGAAAACATGCAGTTTACAGCTCTGGCTACAACCCTGAAGGTAAACATATGTTACTGTAGGGAGCAGTGAAGCATTTGGCAGAAGCCTGTCGGGTAAATGGCACTTCTTTAGGGCTGGAAGAGGTGCCAGCAGAGGCTACTGTCCCTGGAAATTTCCTTGTCCAGTACTCTAATATATGAGCATTCATCAGGTCCATTTGGAACTTGCTTAAAAATTTCTTGGCAAAAATTACGGTCGGTGGTGTCAACTGCTTTTACTTGCTATTTTATACCCTGAGGAGCAGTAGTTAGAACCACTGCTTAGAGGGACAAGGCTGAAAACACATTTAAGTGAAAGAAGCCATGACCAAGAGTATTAGCAAAGCTCTGAAATCCCATCTACATTCATGACTCAGTTCAGCTTCCCCCATCTTCCTTTTCTGATATCTAGGTGCAGCTATGACTGAAAAATAACATGATTGTGTTAAGAATCCTAAGGCATCTGCATCATACTGCAACCAGATCCAGACGTTGTAAATTCCAAGATAGGCCAAATCAAGATTACACACATTCCTAGGTTTTCCTCTTCTTGTCTTCTTTCTGTCCCCACATTTTCACTTATCCTTTAAATCAGTGTATCAAGACCTAGTTATAAACATCCACCATATGCAGGTAGGCACCATATGGAGTCTCTGACCTCCGGGAAATTTAGAATATACAAGGGAGGGCAATAAATAAACAAGAGAAAAGCAATGTGGAATATATAACCCGAGAGATGGCTCCAGGTGGTTAGCAAATGTGTTACTATGACTCCAGAGGAATTACAGATCAATGTGAAAGGAACTGCACTGCTCTCAAATTTATTGAACAAGAAGTGACTTGAAAAACCATGAAGAGGAGGTTAGATTTAGCTACTTAGAAGGGACAAGAGAGAAGACAGCTTAGGTGATAAGTACAGAGTGTGCAGAGGAATGCCAGTAGGTCAAGCATTTATCCTCCCTTCCCTTCCTTCTCTTTACCCCAAACTTAATTTCCAAAGATGATTGGAAAATAATTGGAAACTGTTGTGGCGGGCGGGGTGGGGGTGTAATGGCTGAATGGGGAAAACCAATTTTTTGTCCTTGTATTCTGGAAAGCCCTTTTGAGTCTGTGTTATTCACTCTAGATTCTGAACTATTAAGTGCTATACAGCTCTGGCCTGGGACTAAGCCAAGAAAAGTACCAACTCCACATTTTGGAGGAGGAATTAAATCTTACATAGGATATTAGATGGCTTTTAACTGAAAGCAACAGAAAACACAACTTAAAATGTCCTGAACAATAAAGGACATGTATTATCTCATGTAATAAGAACAGCAGAGGTTGGGAATATCCTTCAAGATTGGTGAAGAGAGTGACTTGACACCACCATGAAGACCTAGGTTCTCTCCAGGTCTTCTCTCTGCCATCCCCTGAACACACTACCTCTGTCCTCATATTGGCTCTCCTGATGGTTGCGTGATGGCTGCAGCAGTTCCAGATGTCCCATCAAGACATGAAAAGATCCCAAATGGAAGATGCCATCTCCTCCTATGTGCCTCTTTTTAAGAGTAAGAAAAGAGCCAAACTGTGTAAAATATTTGAAGAGATTTATTCTGAGTCAAATGTGAGGACCATGACCTGTGACACAGACCCAGGAGGTTCTGAGAATAGGTGCCCAAGGTGATTGGGCTTAAGCTTGGTTTTATATGTTTTAGGGAGACATAAAATATTAATCAACACACGTAAAATGTACGTTGGCTGGGTCCGGAATGGTGGGACAACTCAAAGCAGGGATGCTTACAGGTCATAGGTGGATTCAAAGATTTTCTGACTGGCAATTGGTTGAAAAATTTAAGTTATTATCTGAAGGCCTGGAATCAACAGAAAGGAGTGTCTGGGTTAGGATAAGGGGTTTGAGGGCCAAGGCTTTTGTCATGCAGATGAAGACTACAGGTAGCAGGCTTCAGAGAGAATAGATTATAAATGTTTCTTATGAGACTTAAAAATGTGCCAGACTCTTAGTAAAATCTCTCCTGGATCAGGGAAAAGACCTGGAAAGGGAAAGGGATTCTCTACAGAATGTAGATTTTCCCCATAAAAGACAGTTTTGCAGGGCCATTTCAAAATATGTCAAAGAAATGTATTTTGGGGTAATATACTTCAGTTTATCTCAGGGCCTGCTATCTATCATGTCGGTATCTTTTGTTACAAACAGTCTGTTTTGTCAGTCTGAAGACCTCTGTTTTAATGCTAATGCTGGTCCACACAGTGGTGTGCCTGATTCCACAGGGAGGAGGGTATAATGAGGTATGTCCAACCCCCCTTCTTACCATGAGCTGAATTAGTTTTTCAGGTTTCTCTGGAATGCCCTTGGCTGAGAAAGGGGTCCATCAGTTGGTTGGGGGGGCTTAGGATTTTACTTTGGTGTGCAAAAACCATTCTCATAAAGCCTCCAGCAGACATCTCTTGATATATTCTTGCTGAGATTGAATCCTATGTCCCTTACAGGATTGCCATGATTGTTTCAGACTAATTAAAATTTACCTCCAGGTTACATAGGAGTGAGGGGGACCACCAAACCAAACTAAGACTCGGAGGAAAAAAAAAAAAAGAAGAAGAAGAAAATGTCTGCTAGGTAGATGTGGTTTTAAAATCTGCCCACAAATTCTCTGATATTCCTCCCACTTCAAAAAGTTGAACAACGTCCCCTCTGCCCCTGGGTGCCATGCCACTCAAACAGCCAATGGAAAGGACCACGTGGCAAGAACTAAGGCTTCCTGCCAACAGGCAAGTAAGGAAGCCCAGTCAGCTGCCTGCAGTCCCGACCCATGAAAAGCCTGACTGAAACTGAATGAGCAACGCTGAGCTAGGACAACCCAGCAATGCCCGTCCTGTATTCCTGCCCACAAAAACTCTGAGACAGTAAATGTTCGTTGTTTTAAACCACTAAGTTTTGAAGCAATAGATTAATTAGGTAACCAATTGGGACTACAGTATTCTTTCAGGGAACTTGAATAGTCATTCTGTATATGGAAATTGTACACATCTTAAAATTGCTGGACTAAAGTGAGAAGAGACTGTCTTGAGTCAACTGGATAAAGTGGAAAAAAATGAATTTGGGGCAGGGCGCGGTGGCTCATGCTTGTAATCCCAGCACTTTGGGAGGCCGAGGCGGGCGGATCACGAGGTCAGGAGATCGAGACCACGGTGAAACCCCGTCTCTACTAAAAATACAAAAAATTAGCCGGGCGTGGTGGCGGGCACCTGTAGTCCCAGCTACTCGGAGAGGCTGAGGCAGAAGAATGGTGTGAACCCGGGAGGCGGAGCTTGCAGTGAGCCAAGATTGCGCCACTGCACTCCAGCCTGGGTGAAAGATCGAGACTCTGTCTCAAAAAAAAAAAAAAAAAAATAGAATTTGGAAATCAATGGAATTCTGGCCTTGGTTTTGTCACTAAGAAACTCTTATAAGTAATTTCACTTCTCTTGAAATTATGATCATTATCTATAACATAAAGGAACTGAGCTAAATGTTATCTGATGCCTCTTTAAGCTCTCAAACTCCATAGATTTATGAAATGCTTAAAATTCACTTTGTTTCACCCTAATTCAGAGCTTTATTTCACTAGCTCTAGAATTAGATGCCTTGGGTTTAAATTGCAGTTCAGTCACTTATTAAATAATTGTACTTGGATGAGTGATGTTGCCATTTTAAGCCTCAGTTTCCCCATAGATTCATTGAGAAGATCAAATAAGATGATGCAGATAAAGCTCTTAGTTTGTGGGGACACTTAGTAAGTGCTTAATAAATACAGGCAGTTGTGTTATCTGTATTGTAGCAGCACATTTTGTAAAATAAAACAAAGTTGAAATCACAGATCTACATTTTTATGTACTCTGTTGACAGTTTAGAGCTTATTTGGCTTTTAACATTTTTATTATTACTTTATCTATTATTATTATTTTTTTTTGAGACAGAGTCTTGCTCTGTCACCTAGGCTGAAGTACAGTGGTGTGGTCTCGGCTCACTGCAACCCCCGCCTTCCGAGTTCAAGCGATTCTCCTGCTTCAGCCTCTCCAGTAGCTGGGATTACAGGCACATGCCACCAGGCCCGGCTAATTTTTGTATTTTTAGTAGAGACAGGGTTTCACCATGTTGGCCAGGCTGGTCTCGAACTCCTGACCTTGTGATCTGCCCGCCTCGGCCTCCCAAAGTGCTGGGATTATGAGCATGAGTCACTGCACCTGGCCTATTATTATCATCTTTTGAGATGGGGGTCTCTCTCTGTTGCTCAGGCTGAAGGGCAGTAGCATGATCGTTGTTCATTGTTAGCTTGAACTCATCTCAGCCTTTTGAGTAGCTGGGACTACAGGTGCACAACACCATGCCTATCTTAACCTTTTAGATTTTTTGTAGAGATGTGGTCTTACAATGTTGCTCAGGGTGGTCTTAAACTCCTGGCCTCAAGCGATCCTTCCGCCTCAGCCTCCCAAAGTGCTGGGATTATAGGCATGAGCCAGCATGCCCAGTTTATTTGCTTTTATATGATCAGTATGTAAAGTGCATTTTCTACAGACTTGAAGCACACTTTTATAATTTTAAAAATTGTAGAAATTTATATATGAAGTTTTGCCTTATAATGTGTTGTTGGTCAAACCCTGGATCAGGAAGCCAATCCCAAATTCCTACAGGAAGGTACAGTCTGCTGTGTGAAGATCTATTTTTACATGTGTTTCTAGGAATGCTTTGCAGCAGAAAGTTAGGTGGCCTAGACTTCCTTGATTCTCCTGCAGAGCGCAGCCTGCTGTAAATACTCCATTTTATTTGCTTAAGCTTGATTTGTTTTTGTTTTTGCCTTTTTTTAGTGTAAGATAAATAGAAATCTAAGTCAGTTTCTGCTTGTGCCTAAGAGTCTGTTCTTTAAAAACTGAGATCATTGTCCAACAGACGCTCAGATCTGGTTCGGCCGGTTTGGAAGTCTTTCTCTTTAGGTCTCTCTAACTCTTAGCAGTCCTCTGACAGGTTGCTGCCTTCCTCATTTACATCCATAATGCTAAATTCCCTTTGGTCCAGGTCAGTATTCTGGGATATTTCCAAAATCAATATCTGATGTTTCTATTTGCTCTGGCACCTGCCAGTTTACTTGGGTAGGCCTCCAATGTGGAACAGAACTAGAATATTGTGAGTTATCCATTTTTCTGCTGCACAGCTGGGGTCACCTGAGGCTCTAGACTGACTCTCCAGCTGGAAATACAGCGTATTCTGGGCTAATTCTTTGCCAATGGGCATGTAGTAGGCCTGATGATTGAGAGTCAAAAGAGTCCAATTTCCTGTGCTCTCAGGTTTTGAATTTTTAAATAAAGCATTGTTTTGTGTGCTAAAATTTTAAAATATAAAGTAAGTTTTGTTGTTTCTTTTTTCTGTGATTTTTTGCTGCCATCTATTCCTTTATAGCCACAAAGCAGCTATTCGGAAGCCTATTGTTCTCCTGGCAGTCTTAATGGGATTACACTATAAACATTCCTGATTTACTTGATTATAACCTGTATGAATTACTTGAACAAATTTACATCTTAAATCACCTTATCTTGTGACTGTTCTCTCTCCTCATTCTTCCTGATTTTGTGTCAGTTGATTAGGATCCCCTTTTCTTGTTTTAGGTTTCCAGATTAGAATCCTGGTGTTTTACGATGGTATTTACATGGTTTGTTCTGCATTCCCTTGTTATTTTAGATGCCGACTTGCCTCAGGATCTGTACCTGCCTGTTTATTTTACATCCTTTAGGTACCACTTCTTTTTTATCGTGCAAAATCATGCTTTTTTTTTTTTTTTTTTTTTGAGACGGAGTCTCGCTCTGTCGCCCGGGCTCTAGGGCAGTGGCGCAATCTCGGCTCACTGCAAGCTCCGCCTCCCGGGTTCACGCCATTCTCCTGCCTCAGCCTCTCCGAGTAGCTGGGACTACAGGCGCCCGCCACCGCGCCCGGCTAATTTTTTGTATTTTTTAGTAGAGACAGGGTTTCACCGTGGTCTCGATCTCCTGACCTCGTGATCCGCCCGCCTCGGCCTCCCAAAGTGCTGGGATTACAAGCGTGAGCCACCGCGCCCGGCCAAAATCATGCTTTTTATGGGGAAAAATACACTGTGCTTTATCAAAGTTGGAAATTTCCAACCCTGACATCTAGTCTCCTAAATTTAGAATTCTAGAGTTTTTAGAAAATTCAGAGGCAGACTTGTTTGTATAAGGAATAAATCTATTTTCTATAATGTTGAGGAAATTTAAAACTCTAGACCTTGAGATTTCCCTGTTACAATTTTCTTCAAATTTAACATTTGACACAATGAACAGAGTGAAGAGGCAACCTAGTGAATGGAAAAAAATTTTCATATCATATATCTGATAAAGGGTCAATATCCAGAATATATATAGAAATCCTACAACTCAACAACAACACAGCAAAAAGTAACCCAAATAAAAATTGGCAAAGGACTTGAATAGACATTTCTTCAAAGATGATGTACAAATGGCTAACATATGAAAGATATGTTATGAAAGCATATGAAAAGATACTCAACATTACTAATTCTTAGTCCATTTTCTGCTGCTATAACAGAATATCCGGACTGGGTAATTACAAACAATAGACATTTATTTGCCTCACTATTCTGGAGGCTGAGAAGTCCAAGGGCACTGGTATCTGATGAGGGTCATTCCCATGGCAGAAGAACAAGAGAGCACAAAATACAAAGAGAAGAAATGCGGCCAAACTCATCCTTTTATCAGGAGCCCACTCCTGAAATAACTAACCCACTTCTGTGATAACAGCATTAATTCCTCTGTAGGGCAGAGCCCTCATGACCTCTTAAAGGTCCTGCTTCTAAACACTGCTACAATGGCAATTAAATTTCAACCTGAGTTTTGGAGGGGACTTTCAGTTCATAGCACTAATCATTAGGGAAATGCAAATTAAAACTACAGTAGATATTGCCTCATATCCATCAGGATGGTTACTATCAAAAGCCAACAAGCAAAACACTCTAATGCAGCAAATATCAAGTGTTGGTGAGGATATGGAGAAACTGGAACCCTTGTGCACTGTTGGTAGAAATATAAAATGGTGCAGCTGCTATGAAAAACAGTATGGCAGTTTCTCATAAAATTAAAAATAGAATTATCATATAATCCTGCAATTCCAATTCTGAGTGTATATCCAAAATAGTTGAAAGCAACATCTCAAAGAGGTGTTTATACACTTGTGTTTACAGCAGCACTGTTCACAATAGCCAAGAGGTGGAAGATGTCTGTCAGTAATTATTTTTCCCAATCACATTCATGGTCACTTCATTCATTTCTTCTAAGACTCTAATATCCATTTTTTAAATAGGAACTTTAGGTCATTTGAAAGGCCAAATCATAAGTGTTGAGAAAACCAGACACTACAATAAGGCCTAAAAGCTCCCACCATATTAAGCTAAAGCAGAAACATCAAGAGCAAAAGTTAGGGGTTGTGCTGGTTGGTAGTTTTCTTTCCAAAAGAATACAGAGAGGCCAGGTGTGGTGGCTCGTGCTTGTAATCCCAGCACTTTGGGAGGCCAAGGCAGGAAGATCACTTGAGCCCAGGAGTCCGAGACCAGGCTGGGCAACATGGTGAAACCCTGTGTCTACAGGAAAAAAAAAAAAAAAAAACTTAACCAGCTATGGTGGTGCATGCCTGTTGTCCCAGCTACTCAGGAGGCTGAGGCAGGAGGATTGATTGAGACCAGGAGGTTGAGGCTTCAGTGAGCCATGATTGCTCCACTGCACTCCAGCCCGGGCGACATAAGGAGACCCTATCTCAAAAGAAGAAAAAAAAAAAAAAAGGAAAAAAAAAGCTGAGAGAAACAGTTGTCACCATACTCTAACCATTTGGGCCGAAAAGAACGCACCCTAGGAAAAGGGAAAAGGTCAAGAGGGCTGGAGGTGAAAGCCACATTGAAAGGAACAGTGGAGATAGCTGCTTTTGGTCTCCTCTAAAGGTTCTAGTCTATGTTTGAGAGAAACATTGATAGACATGTGGATAAGAACCAAGGGGGTTTTAGGACTAATCAGATTACCACACCTTAGAAATGGCCACAGAAACAATCACTGCACTGGCTGCCTCCCCTCCTGCTGGCCCACAGTGGCTGCTTAAACTAAAAGCCGCCTGCTTTTGCCTGGCAGGGGCTCTACAACCAGGAGGAGCAGGTCCAAGGTGGCCTGGGGCTTCTGATGAAATTTAGGACAGACCTCGAGGTCTTTCCACAGTGTGTGTGTGTGTGTGTTTGGTGTGCATGCACACACCAAAGCTACCAAGAATGATGTTCTACCCCGTGGAGTCTGCCACCAGCCATTTCTCCAATTGCCATTAAATGCTTGGAAGCAGTTGTATCCCCCAATTCCACACCTCAGTTGGAAATACTGCTCCAATATAAGGGAGATGGACATCTCCACAATCCTTGCAGAAACCACCATGAGAACGCCAATGAGAATCTGTTTCTACCTATTTAACCAAGTCCCTTTATAACAGGGTAACTTCTGAGGCTTTTAAATTTTTATTTCATTATGGCAAGAACATTTAACATGAGATCTACCCTCTTAACAGATTTTTGAGTGTCCAATACAGTATTGTTAACCATAGGCATAGTGTTGTACAGCAGATCTGTAGAATTTTTTCATCTTGCATAACTGAAACTTTATGCCCATTAATTATCAACTCCCATTTTTTCCTCTTTCCTGCCCCTAGCAACAGCTGTTCTGCTCTCTTCACTTCTGAGTGTGACTTTTTTAGACACTTCATGTAAGTGGAATCATGCAGTTTTGTCCTTCTATGACTGGCTTATTTTGCTTGGCAAAATGCTTTCCAGGTTTATCCATGTTGTCACATATGGCAGAATTTTCCTCTTTTTGAAGGTTGGATAATACTCACTGTATGTATATACCACATTTTTATTATCCATTCATCTGGTGATGGACATTGAGGTTATTTCCACATCTTGGCTATCTTGAATAGTGCTGCAATGAACATGGAAATGCAGACATCTCTTTGAGATCCTGATTTCAATTCTTTTGGATTTATAGCCAGGAGTGAGATTCCTGGGTCATATGGTAATTCAATTTTTTAGTTTTGGAAGAACCTCCATGCTATTTTCCATGGCAGCTGCACCATTTCGCATTCTCACCAATGGTATTCAAGAGTTCCAGCTTCCCTACATCCTCACCAATATCCATCATCTTTCGCCTTTTTTGATAATAGGTGTCATCTTTGTCTTTTTTGATGACAGGTATAAATTGTTATACCCTTGTGTTTTTTATTTGCATTTCCCTGACGATTGCTAACATTGAAAATCTTTTCATATGCCTTTGGCCGTTTACTCTTGTTCTCAGGCTTTTAAAAAATAGTATCAATTTCACGTTTTACTTCTTTTACCACTGCCTCTCCCAGTTGATAATCTGATAAAAATTCAGCAGGAGACCCAGCTTGTTCCAGCATAACTATCCACATCTTTTCTTCACTTCAGGCATTTTAAAGTTTATCTTAAATTGGGAAAACTCAGATTGAGATTATTTTTTGGGATTCTTCCTTGCAATACCTCACTCTTGTTTCTTTGTTGTTTTTCTTGTGAGCCTTGCAGCTTTAACTACAGCTCAGTTGCTGCAAGATTTTAGACTTTTGAGGGTGTTGCTCAAAGGTGTTTGAATATGATTAGGGAAACCTAGAATGGTGTGCATGGAGATGCTTCCAGTTTTTTTTCTTTTTGTTCAAAGAACTAGTAGCACATTTGTGTATGTTGAATAAAAAAGCAAACACAGAATTATTTATAGTGTTCTTATTGATTTCAATCGCATAGTAAATGTGGCAAACAACAGGATATTGACAAGACATTATTGTCTTGTCTGCTTATTGGTCCATAAGTTCTTACGGACTCCATAAGTTCATAAATGCGATGTCTGTGTCTGATTCATTTTTGACATCTGCAAAGCTAGTTCTATGCCTTACAAATAGCAAATTCTCAAAAAGTTTATAAATTAAGTGAATAATATTAGTAAGAAAAAATAACCTCTGGATGTTCCAAGGTTGTTAACTGTTAGCCAACAGTGTGAGAGGCAGTGGGAACTATCCCCAAATGGATATTATTTTCATATGCTTGCCTATCTGCCTCTTAACATTAGAAGAAAAGGATCTGATAATCAAACTTTTGTCCTTAGCTGGAAGAAGTTAGAGATTTCATCATTTATTCTGAATTGACTTCTGTACTTAGCTACTTTGAAGACAAGTTGTATTTCTAAATCTGAGGGGGGGAAATGGGCATTATATGCTAGCTTTTGGGAGTAAAGATCTACTGATCTCTTGAGCCAACTGCAGTGGGTCAGAAACTTTGAGCTGCTTTTCTAGGAGCAGTAATGGATTTGCATCAATCCATTTACATTCCCACACTCACTCATTTGCCCCATTACTATGGAACTAAACAATTAATTAAAGCATTTTTCAGGCAATGGCGAGACTTAGAAGCTCACTCTGGGCGATTAGACAACACCAATATACTTGGGCTATCTAAGGACTGAACCTGCAGTCATGACCTCATTAACATCATGTTCTAGGAAATAAAGTTTTTTATTCCTTACCTTTCCATGAAGAGATATATGAAAGGCTGCAAATACAAATAAACATGTCATGCAGAGATTTAAGTGTGTGTATGAGCATGTGTGTATAACAGCAGTTTCTGTGGCCATTTCTAAGGTGTGGTAATCTGATTATTCCTAAAAGACCCTTTATCAGTGTTTCTCTCAAACACAGACTAGAACCTTTAGAGGAGACCAAAATAATAATTCTGTCTTCCATTAGTGATTCTTTGAAGCTATTGGCTTCCTTCCCTGAACTCTACTTCCTCTTCTTCCTCCCTCCCTCTCTCCTTTCTCATCCTCTTCCCTCCCTCCCTCCCTCCCTCCCTCCTTTCTTTCCTTCCTTCCTTCCTTCCTTCCTTCCTTCCTTCCTTCCTTCCTTCCTTCCTTCCTTCCTTTCTTCCTCAAATAGTGTTGAACTAGACACTGTTCTAGTCACTGTGACTGCAGTGATGAACAAGAGACCAAAAATCACACCTTCGTGAAATTTATGGTATCTAATGGGAAGAGAAACAATGAAGAAGGTATGTAAGTTACATTCGTGGCAGGTCAGATGTTGATGGGTGCTATGGAGAAAATAAAGCAGAGAAAAGAGACAGTGATCGCTGGGACAGAAGGTGGGAACCCTAAATAGTGTGCTCCAAGACGACCTCAGGAATAGACAATATTTAAGCAAAGACCTGGAGAAGGTGAAGAAGCACACCCTAAAGCAGAGTCCTTGTATCCAAAGCCAAACTTGAGAATAAGTGGTAGATCCTCTATACTTGGCCGTGTAGTGACCAGTGGGTTGATTAGGCATTAAGTATCCAATGACTGATCTTTGGCAGAGAGACAAAAAATGAGAATTTGAATTCTTCCCACCCCGACTTAATCCCCAGAGACAATGGTGAAGACTGTAATCTCTGACTCCCCATGTGATATGGTTTTGCTCTGTCCCCACCCAAATCTCATCTTGAATTCCCATGTGTTGTGGGAGGGACCCAGTGGTAGGTAATTGAATCATGGGGGCAGGTCTTTCCTGTGTTGTTCTCATGATAGTGAAGAAGTCTCACAAGATCTGATGGTTTTAAAAAGGGGAGTTCCCCTGCACAAGCTCTCTCTCTTTGCCTGCTGCCATCCTTGTAAGACATGACATGTTCCTCCTTGCCTTCAGCCGTGATTGTGAGGCTTCCCCAGCTATGTGGAACTGTAAGTCCAGTTAAACCTCTTTCTTTTGTAAATTGCCCAGTCTCAGGTATGTCTTTATCAGCAGCATGAAAACAGGCTCATACACCATAAAAAGAGAATCTCTTAGATAGTGACATGAGATGACCCCTATGGACATGGATCCAAAGCCTGAATGGTCCTCCCCTTCACACAGCACCCAGACAGAGCTCAAAGACGAAGTTAAATTCCTTCATACAGGAAATAGTCTTATTTGCCCTCAGGTGCAAGTATCTGAACAAATTTTCAAAATTTCAAACAACGAAAGAGAAATGTAAGGAGGGAGGAAGAGAAAACTAGAGCAGTTACTACAGAGGATAATGTAGGTGTTGACTAAGTCCAGATATGCCCAAAGCAAACCAGGGAAAATTATCAGGATAACCCTGCAGGTAAGGTCTGTGTTTGCCTGCATAGGCTGGATGTGCAAATGTTAGCACATCCAGGGGTGCTCAAGGCTGAGAAACCTGGGGTGAAAGGTGTCCCAGAACATTTGTTTGGAGTTCTCTGGAGCAATACAAGAAGATGAAAAGCAACCGACACCCTAGAAGCCACATGCAGAGGGCAGTGTGGGAGCTCAATAGAGGACGCTCAATCCTCTATTCCCTCTTTTCACATCACTTCTTTATAAAGAAAGACCATCCCCAACATCTTGTCCCATTACAAGATCCTCCTGATCTGAGATTTCTGAGCTCAAGAATTCCTTAGTGACTAAACTTTTTCAGTTCCTGTCCAGGGTCACTTCTCAGAATGGAACATGACCCCAGGAGCAGTTAGCCAGGGAAATTCCCACCTTTTTCTGCAGCGATGACCTCACAACTTTATAAAGACACTTAAGACATCAAAGTTCTGATTATACTCCTTTTCCAGAATAGCAGCCAACTCGCCCTGCACTTAAGTGACTAAGCAAGGCCACTTGCATGACCCTTCCCAGAAAAAGGAAAATTTTTTAAAGTAATACTGTCCATCAGGAAAATGGAGTCTATTCACAGCACGCTTACGGAAGTGAGGAAACCACTGAAATGATTCTTCCCCAAACAATAATTATCTGCTTTACAGAATTCTCCTGCAGACTCATTGTACACTAAAGCAGCTGCCAACTTCTGTCTTTGAAAATAGGATGAAAAAGGCCGGGCATGGTGGCTCATGCCTGTAATCCCAGCACTTTGGGAGGCTGAGGCATGTGAATCACTTGAGGTCAGGAGTTCAAGACCAGCCTGGCCAACATGTTGAAACCCCATCTCTACTAAAAATACAAAACTTAGCTAGGCATGATGCACACCTGTAATCCCAGTTACTTGTGAGGCTGAGGCACAAGAATTGCTTGAACCAGGAGGTGGAGGTTGCAGTGAGCCGAGATTGCGCCACTGCATTCCAGCCTGGGTAACACAGCGAGACTGTCTCCAAAAAAGAAAGAAAACGAAAGAAAGAAAATAGGATGAAAAAATGTAAATGCTCAAATTGAATTGCAAGCTGGGTGTTAGTTTGGTAGGGTATCCATAACAGATACTGTGATGCTTTGTTGGTTTGTCACTTGCAACCTGTACATTAGCATCTCATGCTCTGTACATTAAATGCAAAGCTAAATTCACCTATGATTTTGCATTTAATTAGTAAAAATAGCAGCATATTTAAATATGTAAATATATGTACTGCATACACACACACACACACACACATATTCATATATATCCCAGTGCCAAAATTTGGAATGTAGTTTGCCCTTCCACTGCAAAGCTGTCTGAAAACCATGATCTTAACCTTATTTGATAGAATATATTTGAGGATTAGGAAAAAGATACTTGCACTGAAGAGTCAATGTCATGCTACACTTTTCTGAGTTCCATAATATTAAGGAAACATCAGTCATATTTTAATAGAAAGTAGGGAGCTATGGTAGAATCCCACCATAGGTGGAGTCCAGAAAGGCTTCCTATAGATTGTGTCACCTGTGGGCTTGCATTACTGTGAGGCTAATAAAATCTTGCCTGCTGCCTGGGAGTTACCATAGGGAATTCTTAGTATGATCCAAACCCATCCAAGTCCCTGGTGCATTTGGGAACCACCTAGTGGGAGTTATCCCCCTGCGCCCCAGCCTAAATATCAGTGTAGAGGCTTCTGGGTCTCGTGCATGGCTGGGACTTCCAGGCAGAATAACTCCAGGAACCTCCTGCTCTGTTGAAAGCTTCTTTGCCAACCCAATCTGAAAGGCTAGACCAATGGGAATACTGCAGATCTCTGCCCTGGCACCCTGCTTCCCAGTTGGGATCACCTACTGCTTTCCTGTCAACCTTCATGCTCCCTTTATTGTCCCACCCCACCTCCCAGAACATAAGAACATCAACACACCTGCATTTAAGAATGGCGCCTGGTCAGAAGATAGGAGCTTGTTGGATTATACCCAAATTTTCATTATTCTAGGGTGTGTCATCATGGCATTTTATTCTAGTATAGCCTCAAATGTTCATCTCCCCCCACCCCATCCTAAGCTCTCACCTAACAGCAGAGGCTAAATAGATATATTTAAAACATTGTAGAGCTTCTTTTATTCCATATTCTAGGATAAGTAATATATATGATCCCACAATAAGCCAATAATAGCAAGGCCAAGGATGTATAAGTCAAGTGTTCTGGTCACATGAATAATAATACCACATCTTCTGATGCTGGTACAAACACTTAGCTTTAAAGAGGAATGCATGGCCCTCTGCTTTTCAAAATCTCCTGAAATCACACAACATTAAATGGATAGTTTCTTAGAAGCCAAAGACAATGATCAGAAAAATCCTTCAAAAAGGAAATTTTTGAGCTGTGGCTGGCAGTAAGGGGTTTTGTCTGGAGAGAGACTGCGTTACATTATCACAATAATAATTAGTCACGAAAATGTCATCTCTATGCCAGTAGTGAGACTAAAATGTCTGGATGTCAATATAAATAGACATCAGGATACCATACAAGGGGTTGAAAATATCATTGAGATTGTGGGTGTTTTGTTGGCAAAATAAAGACGTTAAGCAAGCATATATGTTATTCCAGTAAGCCACAGACTGAAAGAAATCAAAGCTTGAGTGCAGAAGTGCGTGTTTTCTCTTGAGCTAGGAGGCAAAACACGAGGATGCTTTCGAAGCCTGCAGACCAAGCATTCGTTAGTTGGGAACACCTGATACATATCAGTACAGGTGCGGCCACAAATTTTTCTCCAGGGACTGGGGTGTGGGAAGGAAAATATGTGTTCTAGGGTGAGGAGGAAGCAAATGGAATTGATGCTTATCACACACAGCCTCTTTAGTTAAAGAGACATTACCGTTCATCCCAAGAGTAAGCTTTTCAAACTAAGGTGACTTAGGAAACAAGAGATGGTTGCAAATAGCTTATGACTTTATGAATTTTTTAAAAGAAATTTTAAGTGAAGATATTTCCAAAAAGAATATCTAAATGATATTTATCCCTTTTCATGACTCTGAACCATATGCTAGGCCTTGAGATCCAGATATGGGAATCTGGGAGCTTCACTTCCTTGTCGGAGCTGAGAGGGTTCTATGTGTGACTCCTGTGGATCAGCTGATGTTTGTGGGGGGAGGCTTGGAACCTCTTTTCTGTAGCTCTTTCACCTAGCATTGTTTGGAAAAGGACATATGTGACAGTCAACAATCCAGCTGCACCATCATCCGCTTTATGGCTTCCACTTCTGGATTGCCCAAGCACATCAGAGGAAGACATTGAGGCAGATTGACAGTGATATGGCCTGTTTCTCAGGAATGTGTAGCTATTACCCCACTCTGCTTCCCCAAAAAATAAAAAAAAAAAAGCCCACTCTTTTATAAACAATTAAACTTATTACCTGAAAATATTTAAGCAATTCTCACAAATATACAATTTGAACCATCACTTCAAAGTAATTATTGGCAAAGTCTACCAATGAATAACCTTCTCAAAAGAAACTTGACAGAATTTACTAATTCTGGAGCCTGAAGCCAACCAAGGGCTTTCTCCAGAGTGCACCAAGAGAATTGGAAAATCAAAATAAGACCAAATCAATCAAATCAAAATTTGATTGAGTTACTATAATCAAATCTTAACACCCAAACTGCCTATGAATATGTAATCTAATTAACATAACCATATTCCAATTTACAATCCCTTTAAACTACCCCATTCAATTCAGTGAACTTTGAGTGGCTCCACTAGGCCAGGTATTTTGTTTGGTGAACTTGTCAGTATTACATAGTCTGTAATTTACTTTAAAATATTATTTGATTAAGTTACAGTGTCTTAATCATAAATCAGTTCAGGGTTGTTCAGACCACATACCAGAGGGAGCAACTACAGTTTTATTCAGTTTCCTGTACCTCCAAATCAACACCCTACAACCTGTTGATTAGCATACTGAATGCCAGAAGCAAATCTCTTGGGTTTAATGGTGTTGATTACCATGATGAATACGGAATGTTAGCTATTCGACATCGCTGCTGAAATTGAAAGTATTCATGATGCATGAAGAGGAGAGTGGTTACAAATATGTTAGAGACTCTCTCCAAGCTTGCATGAATAGGGTATAAAAAGTAAACAAAGGGCCAGATGCAGTGGCTCATGCCTGTAATCCCAGCACTTTGGGAGGCCGAGGTAGGTGGATTACTTGAGGTCAGGAGTTCGAGACCAGTGTGGCCAACATGGTGAAACCCGTCTCTACTAAAATACAAAAATTAATTGAGTATGGTCATGGGTGTCTGTAATCCCACCTACTCAGGAGGCCGAGGCAGGAGAATCACTTGAACCTGGGAGAAGGAGGTTGCAGTGAGCCAAGGTTGCACCACTGTACTTTCTAATCTGGCAACAGAGCAAGACTCCATCTCAAAAAAAAAAAAAAAAAAGCAAACTAAGACTTAGCCTTTACCCTTTAGCTGGAGCCTAGGATTTGCCCCCTACACAGTCTTGTGTCTAGCTATTGGTTATGATGACTTCTGATGGCCTGATCTATAACACAGGGGTAAAAGATCCTGACTGTGTCAGCCTCTAAGCAGGCATGGGAGTTTTCAGAGAACCTAAGATGATAGGCAGCTGAGCCTTCATTAAATGTACAGAACTGCATAAATAGTTTTGGACCTGCTTGCTCATCAATGTTTGATGAATAAATATCTGTATGTGGGGCAGAATTTGGTTTGAAACTTGCATTCCTTATCAACTTCTAGCAAGGTTGAGGAATAACTAAGTAACCCTTACCCACCTTAACTTCTCCAATGGCTACTATTATCTTCTGGAAATAACCTAAGAATTGTGTATGACCCAATTGCCTTAGATCAGTAGACCCTACTTTCAAAGAATTCACCAACGACTTCCTTTTTTTTTTTTCACCCAGGCTGGAGTGCAGTGGCACAATCTTGGCTCACTGTGACCTCCACCTCTTGGGTTCAAACAATTCTCATGCTGAGCTCAGCCTCCCGAGTAGCTGGGATTACAGGCACAGACCACCACGCCTGGCTAACTTCTGTATTTTTAGTAGAGACAGGGTTTCACCATGTAGGCCAGGGTGGTCTCAAACACCTGATCTCAAGTGATCCGCCCGCCTTGGCCTCCCAAAGTACTGGGATTACAGGTGCAAACCACTGTGCCCAGCCACGCAAAGGACTTTCAACAAGTCAAATTACTGCTCAATTAGTTCAAGGCTTGGGAGTCCAGAGGCTACCAAAGTTCTCGGAGACTGACCAATCAATGGCCATGCTCCAGACCCTTTGGACTATAAATAAATATATATATACACACATTTATGTATTACTCCATTCTCACACTGCTATAAAGAACTACCTGAGACTGGATAATTTATAAAGAGAAGAGGTTTAATTGACTCACAGTTCTGTATGGCTGGGGAGGCCTCAGGAAATTTAAAATCATGGTGGAAGGCAAAGGGGAAGCAAGGCACATCTTACATGGCAGCAGGAAAGAGAGGGGGGCAGGGGGAATCAGCATACACATTTAAACCATCAGATCTCATGTGAAATCACTCACTATCACGAGAACAGCATGGGGGAAACTGCCCCCATGATCCAATAACCTCCGTTGACATGTGAGGATTACAATTTAAGATGAGATTTGGGTGGGGACACAGAGCCAAACCCTATCAATTTATATGGTTATTCTTAGTAAAATAACCTTAACTGTGTATATATATATAAATATATACTGTAGTAAATAACCTAATGTATATCAATTACTCAGCTTTCCTTTTGCATCATAAATATACATCTTGGAAAATTCCATATATTTCCACATTCCCTAAGAAATAGCCAAGCACAGTGGCTCACGCCTGTAATCTGAGAACTTTGGGAGGCCTAGGCGGGTGAATCACCTGAGGGAAGGAGTTTGAGACCAGCCTGACAAACATGGAGAAACCCCATCTCTACTAGAAATACAAAATTAGCTAGGCATGGTGGCGCATGCCTGTAATCCCATCTACTCAGAAGGCTGAGGCAGGAGAATTGTTTCAACCCCAGAGGTGGAGGTTGTGGTTGCGGTGAGCCAAGATCGCACCATTGCACTCAAGCCTGGGCAAGAGGAGCGAAACTCCGTCTCAAAAAAAAAAAAAAAAAGTTCTTGGGGAGAGCAATCTTTCACTCTGTGGTGGGTTCAATGTTCAATGTACTAGAAGGGATTTCTTGATGTTTACCCTAAATTTTGCTATTGACAGGTAAATAATTCTGAATGGCATGGATAAAGGTAAAATGTCTTGTATCTCAGAGTTTAACTGTGGGTTTCTCTCTCCTCAGTTCTTGATTTTCAGTCATTTTGCTCGTTTTGTTTTCTTGTTTTTCCAACTTTAGAGTTAGGTTACTCACTGTATTCCCATAATAGGGACTATCCTGGCAGCTGTCCTTTGGAATAAATTGCCTGTCACTATAATGGTTAACAAGGAAACATAAGCCAAAATGTAAGTCTTTTTATTACACTAAAAATGCATCGTTAATTACAGAAGTATGAGTAGCCGCCCTTTGGCTGACTTGCCTCCAGGCTTAGGCTGGGGAGGCAACCTGGTCCTGCCATGGGCTGTAATTTACAGAACCGTAAACTTCACTTCCCTCTATTTCCTCCTCCTTTACCCATTCCAGAAGCCACCACGGTTTGTAAATATAGAGCTGTCCTTTTTGGTCATAGTTCACGGCTAGTTATAGCAATATTCTCTGGATACTCAGCCAGACTTTGATGATTTTTTTAAAGGTACCAGTTAAGAATACCATAAGTTAAGAATACATTTCTCCACAAGTTCAAAGTAAGATTCTCCTGTTTCCGTTCCTGTAAGTACTAAAATAAAGTTAAGAAGTTCCCTTTTTCCCCATTTCTACAAATCTGTATTTTGCTTCAAATTGCTTTTCTCCCTAATGTTGGAAATCAGTAGCCAATGTTCATTTATCATACATTTTTCTGAACACTGTTTCTATGGTGGATATTGCACTGAAGTAAACTAAAAACAGATTGAGACACATATATGTACTCCCTGGAGGAGCTCACAAGACTAACAGAGGAGGAAACCTAGTATGCAAATAATCATGCCCTGGTGCCTCATTGAGATGAGTGATTATGGCATAATAATCTCTCTGAGCTTCAGTCTCCTCATTCATAAAATGGAGCTAATAATTGTTCTTCTTTCATAGTGGACAGAAAACAATTATCACAGCATCTGGCAGATATTAAGCTCTCAATAAATGTTAGCTATTGTTTATTATTCATTTTTCAAGGTCCAATTCACATGTGAAGGTCCTCATAGTCCAGTCCTGCCTAACTCTCCAACTTTACTTTTTTAAATTAAAAATAATAATATGCATATAGAACACATACAACAGTATTGTATTATTTTTTAATCATTTTAAATTATTTCTTAATTACAAATACTACTGTCTTCCAAGTGGTGTGAGCTCCAGGAATGATCCAGTAGCATGGCGTGTGGGCATACAAATTGCTGAAGCTGAGAAGTAACTGCTCTACGTAAGAAAAGGGCTGGATGCTTAATTAAATATGGTGGATAAGGAGTTCATTTTTCTCTCAAATCTCTGCTAAAATGATAAGTGGATTTTAAAGTTACCGAAACTCAAGAACAAGTGCAAATGAAACATTTCAAAGAGAAATACTGTGAGCTAAAAAAAAAGTTTGGAAGACATAAAGTAGATCAGAGTGGTAACTGACTTAACTAGAGTCTAAAATGCCTTGAAAATAGGTACCTGATTCAAAGCAAGCCAAAACTCCCAGAGGCTCAAAGGACTTGGAGGTATTTGGTATCACAGAGGGCAAAGAAGAGGAACAGGGCTGAAAAAGAGTGATATGGGTTGAATGTTTGAAAATGAAGCAGTTGGATTCCTATGCAGACAGGTCATCAGCTCCTACAATTCCCGTCTGCGGAAAGGAGAACAGGGAAAAGGACCCAATGCAGGGTTACTCCAGCTGCCACGTATGTCAATACAAATTAAATCCTTGGGAACCAGAGAAATGATCATTTGGTGGGTCTACAGATCCTGGGGATCTCCTGTAGACCAAACTTTGGCCAGAACTCCATTTATGACCTGACCTCCTCCCATGTGCTCTCACTTTGACAGTGGGGCCATGATGATGCTTTGGGTCTCTGAGTCTCTGGATACAAATGTGAACTTGGACTCTATGTCCAACAAGAATTCCCAATGCTGGCAATTCCCTTTTGCCCAATATAAATGGTTGCAGGTCTCTTTATGGAAAAACTGTGGTAAACATGACTTGGCATGGTGGGTTGTGGGTGTGTTCAGTTTAGGAACTCCAGAAAAACTAATAGCTTGTGAAAGAAAATATATAATCATACTGGATTTCTTGGACCCATAGAAAACAATATTAACTCACAACACGTAAAACACAAAGTTATTATTTTAGCCAAAGAAAGTGATGTAACTGCAATGGTAGGGTGTTGGTGAAAGGAGAATAAGTAGGGCCAGAGTGTTGTCTATGTGCCGGCACTTCAGCTGCCCCTTCAGCAGTCCCTTTCAACACCCAGTCAGTACTCTAATGTGCTGGCTTGGAACAAGGAGGGGAAGCCTCTTGTGCACACGCATAAGTTTCACAATAGCCTTGGGAGTCAAAATCTATAAAGGCATTCCCTCAAATGTCCTCATCTCATGTGTCAGGAGTTCAGGTTTTCCCAAAAAGAGTCATGGCTACTGTGGTTGAGCTTCCAACCATCTTTGAAGTTTAGCCAGTCTGAATATCAAATCCCGGGCTTGATCAGCTTTTCCTGTGAACACACTGCATACCATGAGGGCTTCTTTGAAAGCTACCAAAAGCCCTCTGACTTTTGTAGTTTTCAGTTCATTAATTGCCCTCAGCTTTTCATTATTAATCTGCAGAGTTTTAATGCAATTTAAAAATAACCACTCAATTTTACTCATTTTTCTTATCCCCCTACACATTTCAATGACCCAAATCATCTCCTTGATGAGTATATGTCTCTCTACCTGCACATCCCAGCTCACTACCTATGAAAGTTTTATCAAGTGGACTGCCAATCGCTCCTGGGGCTTTCTGTACACCAATTAGCACCAGGAATTGGTTCCTCGTTACTAGCCAAGGAATCAGTAAACTGGCTCCTCTATCCCACCTTACTGTGTTCTTGGACAATTTCAGGCACCAGCAGTCACAGTATGCACTCTCCAGAAAATGGATGTGAGCTTGATTGAGGAGTGAAAAAGTTTATGTGGAAGAACACTTGTAGAAGAAAACGGATGGAAGCAGGATGGGGCAGGGTAAGCATCAGACCACAATACAGACATGACAAATCTCTACCAGCCCAATGGGAGCTCTGGATCAAAGACTACCTGTGAGAAGAATCCTGATTGGGTGGAAATGGCCAGACCCTTTTACTACCTTCTTATGTGGTCATAAGCTAGGGGTTATCTGAGAAGAGTATGCGCTCAACTACCCTGCTTTGCTCAGTGATCAACTGGAGTATCCTGAGCTTATATTCTGGTGAGGGAAAACAGACATGTAAGCATATGGTTTCTGTTCAATATGGTATGTACATTAGACAGGGTCAACTCAGCATAGCTAAGTGGAGGACTGAATGGGCAGGATAGAGTGGGAGCCAAGACATGCTTCCAAAGGACTCTCACTTGCACTGAATACCAATCCCTAGGGTCATGATCTTCTTCTCATCCTCCTTAGTTAGCATGTCAATTTGAAAGATTGAAATAAGACTACACTGTGTATAATATGTGCATTCACAAAGGGTCAATTTATCATTTGGTTCCTAAATGAAAATAACTAAAATGATGCTTGGCATCTTCTAACCACAAATGATGAAATATTTAGCCAAAGTGGAAACTAATTTGATTTTTCATGGAGTTATAAAAGAAAGCCAAGAAAATGTCTTAGTGTAGAATGTTTTATGCTTATTCAATTTTAAAGGTTTAGGAGGTTTTCTAACAATCATCAAAAAGTATTTATCAAGTGACTATGCTTAGCCTGGTCCTTGCAACAGAAAGATATTTTGCTGTAGAATGTCTTTTGAGTTTGGGATAGTCAATAAACCATTCTAACTTCTAGATAAACCATCACCTAGAAAAACTCTTGATCTGTTTCTTCACGATGCAACTGCTCAAGTTGTTATAAATTTACTTGATCTTTTTTCCTTCATTGGAATATTTAAATTAATAAAAATAGTTACCTATCATCTCTCCTTTAGGGGAAGAATACCAGTTTTGTTATTTCCCATCTGCTTTTCTGGATATCTTACTTTCAATCTCAGCAACCTTACATGTGTGAAAGAATTACCAGGCTTAAGCATTCAAATCTATTAACTTAATAGATCACAATTCCCTACAATAAATTGTTTTATCACTGGATAATTGCAATATAGCATACCATGAAGGAGATAAGCTCAGTTATCTGCCCAGTTTTAATTAGCAACTATCAAGATACGTTTGAATTGAATTATTAAATCATCTTGAAGAATTTCTCATAGAATTTGTTGTGACAAAATTATTGTCATCTTTGTTCCTCTTGATTTATCGCACAGAATATATATATATATATATATTCTATAAAAATATCTTTGGCTGTAAACATGTTTCTTAGATAATATAAACAGTTCTATCAAGTCATAACAGGTGTATAATGGATTCCAGGCTCTGAAAATATCTCAAATATTTGACATTTGTATGAAATCACTAAAAAAAAATCCACAAGTGAAAATTTAAATCTTTCTATGGTGCCAATATTCTTTCTCAGTCATAAGCCAGGGTACCTTGGCTAGTTGCTTCCCAGAACGTCAGAGATATGGTACTCAGAGAAAAGGTCTCTAAGAGTCTTTAGCCAGTGTAATGGAGACCATCGATTATTTTCTTAATCATATTATTTAACAATAGGAATTCCTTGGCCTTGAATATTCAACTTGACTTTAATGATGTGGCCTTTGTCAAATGTTGTGCAAGAAAGCTACTGAGATTCCACAGGGCCACATGTCCATCTGGGTTTGATTTAGTTAAGCCATCAAGTACTTGTGTGTAATACTTCAGACACATGGTTTTGCTTCTCTACTTTTCAAGTAAGTTCTATTTACTTAGGCAGATGTTGCAAATTAGCTCTTAAAATACTGCAAATGAAGTAGGGAAATTCTTTATAGTAGATCTAACTCTAATGTGAATTTCATTACTAACTCACAAAGACAGACCAATCCCAGAATTCTATGCAAGTCTTCAAGAAAATATTTTTTAAAGAAATTTGAAGATGTTTCCCTCCCCCTACAGTTCCTTGTCCCTCGATATGTGTTGTTGCCAATGCACCTTATGGGCATCGTAGAAATCTGGAAGACATTGAGCTTAGATTCACTCTTGGCCATAGAAAATGTGAGTACCTTTAACTGTTCCCCAGTTTCTTCAGTTGCTCCATTAAACCAAAACTGAAAGAAGTACTCCACTAAAGCATCCAGTTAAACTTCAGGTTGTAAGAATTTCATTAATTAGGCATGTGGGTCAGTCAATTCATTAAAGTCACCATAAGACAACATTAATTTATGTAACAGCACATAAACTATCCAGTTAAGACATTTTAAAATGCTGCTTTGAGACTATACATTATGAATAGAAAATATGTTTAATCATTATTCAAAGAATACCTAGGTTTTGTTTTCTTTTTAATTGGTCCCATCCAAAAGGAATGATATATGAAAATTTTAAAAATTAGAATAGAGCATGTCTCAGTAAGCTTTTCTATTCACATTTTCAACTACCTTGTCTTTGCTAATGACTCCTAAAACTATGCCTCCAGCACTCATTTTTCTCAAATAGTCCAGCTCCATATTTTCAACCAACTGCATTATGAATCTGTCTGGATATAATTAGAACCCATCATAATTACTTCAAAAGGAATCACATTGTCAGTTACACCATGTTGGGTGTAACTATAAAGTCCAGCAAAAAATAGAGCAGGTCATAACAGACCCACAGCTTAAGAAGCCTCCACCGTTGGGTGAAAAAGCTCTGAGGGCTCAGGGCTTGATAAGCTTTTAGCATCTTTTTTAGGAAAATACACCCTTCCTCTGGGCTAGTGTAACCCTGCTTTCAGTACTCATGCAATTTCTCAGCAGGGTTCTCTGCATTGTGA
Source organism: Symphalangus syndactylus (assembly GCF_028878055.3). Classification (NCBI taxonomy): domain Eukaryota; kingdom Metazoa; phylum Chordata; class Mammalia; order Primates; family Hylobatidae; genus Symphalangus; species Symphalangus syndactylus. The sequence goes on along the minus strand of NC_072426.2, from coordinate 118,617,408 downwards.
ATTACCCTATAAAATACGTAACATACCTGAGTTATAGAATGGATTATATTAACATAATAGTATTAACATTAAAATATATACTGAAAATTAGTGGAAATGCATCAAAATGGTAGTAGTGGTTGTCCCTGAAGAGGTGAGATTAAGGGCAGAGTCAAGCTCTGTCCTCCTCACCCTCACTTTCTAGAATGAGTGTGTATTAATTTATGACAGGAAAAATAACCTAAACCCTCCTTCAATAGCTTAGAGAAAAAAAAATTATAAAAAAAGGAGTGAATAAATTATCTATTCAATGGAGTTGTCATTTGGATGAATTTTAAAAAATGAAATTTAAGCCAAAACTCTAGAAGATACTTTAAAAAATTAGAAGAAAATATAGGAAAAGAGTTCATTGGTATCTGGATTTTCTCAGTATTGAAGCAATAGAAGTGTTTCAGTTATTTGTTGCTTTTTAACAAACCATCTCAAAACAATCCCAGTCATTTATCATCTTTCATGAGTCTCTGAGTTGACTGGCATCAGGTGTGTAGTTCTTCTGTTCCAGAGGGTGTTGAATAGGGCTGCAGAAATCTGGAGGCTTGACAGTGTCAGGAGGTCTAAGATGTCTCTTTCATATGGCTTGCAGTTGGTGATGGCAGTCGCCTGAAAGGTCAACTGAGTCTGTCAACTGGAGTGCCTCAGTTCACCTCTATGGGCTTCTTCATGGGGCTGGAAGGTGAGAATTGCAGATCTCTTAAGGTGAAACTTGGAAAGTTATGTAATATCATTTTATATTCTATATGCCAAAATAAGTCAGCCCAGATTCAAGAGGAGGGAAAAGAGAAATAACTCTCAGTGGGAAGAGTGACATCTTTAATCCACCACTAACAGCAATAAGAAAGGAAAAGATTAATTCCTACAATTATGGGAAAAAATTCAGATTGTCAAATGCTTTATGAAACAATAATAAATGAGGGACAACATTAGAAAAAATCTGCAATAAATATGACTAATAAAAGCTTATTGTAAAACTCTCAGGTATAGAGATTTGAGTTATACTCCTCAGTTTATAGCACATGTTTTTTTAATCTATTAATGGCCTCTTTCTCTTATTTTACTTATTTTCTTTCCCTTCATTTCAATTCTCACTTCTGCTTCTCTGCTTAGCATAGGCAACTGCTAAAGCTCCTATGTTGCATAATTCCAGGAATTGTGCTATATGTAGCAATCTTGCTACCCATTCTAATAATATCTACTCATATATCTTAAAATATGTGAGCAATCTTTTAATATATGTAGTGCTATTTTGTGCATTGTTTTACATATTTATAAATGATGTTTAACTTTAAATCTCATGCCTTGGGATTTCCAGTCCCCAGACCCTCATTTAAGAAGCGTAGACAAACAAAAATGGAGAGAATTTTTGCCCATAGATCTGCCTTGCAAGACATGTTAAAAGAAGTTCTTCAGAAAGAAGGAAAATAATATACATCACGAACTTGGATATACATAAAGGAGAGCTTCTGAGAAACAATAGTGAAAGTAAAATTCTTATTCTAAATTCATCTAACAGATAACAGTGTTCAAAATAATAGCAATGATATATTCAATTATATATTATATATAGTTATATGTATTGTTGAATACATGTATATTCAATTATGCATTATGTATATAATTATGTATAAATGAAATGAATGACAGCAACAATACAAAACATGGGAGGGAGGAATTAAGATTATTTTGTTATAATAAGGTACTTGGACCACCCCCGAAGTGGTCTAGTGTTATTTGAAAGGAAACTTGAATTCATTCTAAATGTATGTTGCAAACTCTAGAGCAACCACTAAAAGTAGTAAAAAAAAAAAAAAAAAGTACAACTGATACGCTAAGAGGGGAGAGAAAATGGAATCACAAACTGCTCAGTTAAAATGCACATGCCTGTAGTCCCAGCTACTTAGGAGGCTGAAATGGGAGGATCCCTTGAGCCCAGGAGTTCAAGAACAACCTGCGGAACATAGTGAGCCCCTTCTCTTAAAACAACAACAACAACAAAAACTGAAATAGAAATAAAACCACAAAAGGCATACAAAGAGTGGAAAACAAAAATAGGAACAAAGGACAAGGGCAAAAAAAGAAAGTAGTAAAAATATGGTAGATATTAATCTAACTATATCAATAATCACTTTGAACATCAATGGTCTGAATATGCCAATTAAAAGACAGATATCATCAGGGTAAATGAAAAAACAAGACCCAACTATATGTTGTCTACAAGAAACCCACTTTCAATATAAAGACACATTCAAATTAAAAGTAAATAGATGGGATTGGATAATCTCTTACGTGTGTAAAAACGAATTTAAAACATTGAGTTATTGTATATCACTAGTTATAATAACTTATCAAAAGTCTACTATAAATTCTGATAAAGGGTAAAGTTTTTTAAATAAGTAGATAACAAAAGATAAACCATGCTAACACTAATCAAAAGAAAGCAAGAGTGGCTACATTAATTTTAGACTAAGCAAACTTCAGAGAAGAAAAGTTATCAGAGATTAAAGAGAGGCACTACATAATGACAAAGGGGCCAGTTCTCAAAAAAATTAATAACAATTCTTGATGCTTATGTACCTAACAACAGAGCATCAAAATACACGGAGCACAAATTAATAGAACTATAAGGAGAAATGGATGAATCCACTATTATGGTTGAACACTAAATCTTATGCCTTTTTCTAATTTTTTCTGTCGATGCTGTTTTTGATATTTATCCATTGCTGTAGTTTGATATGGGTTTTTCCCACCAAAACTCATGTTAAAATTTGATTACCAATTTGGCAGTGTTTGGAGGTGGGGCCCAGTGGGAGGTGTTTGGTTCATGGAGGCAGATTCCCCGTGAATGGCTTAGTGCCATTCTCACAGAGTGAGTGAGTTCTTGCTCTGGTGAGACTAGATTAGTTCTCACAGGAATGGACTAGTTCCTGTCTAAGTAGGTTGTTATAAAATCAGGATGGCCCTTGGGTTTTCCCTTTTGGCACATATTAGCTTCCCCTCTGACCTTTCACTATGTTGTGATGCAGCACAAGGCCCTTACCAGAAGCTGAGCAGATGCTGCTGCCATGCCCTTGGAACTTCCCAGTCAGCATAACTGTGAGCTAAATATACCTCTTTTCTTTGTAAATTACTCAGTCTCAAATACTCTGTTATAGTAACATGAAGTGATTTAAGACATCCATGTTTTTTATATGTACAATTGATCACTGAACAATGTAGGGGTTAGGGACACTGACCCCCTCCATGCAGTCGAAAATTTATATATAACTTTGACTCCCACAAAACTTAACTACTAATAGCCTACTGTTAACCAGTAGATCTTACCAATAACACCAATAGTTGATTGACAAATAGCTTGTATTTTATAAGTACTATATACTGTACTCTTACAACAAAGTAAGCTAGAGAAAAGAAAATGTCATTAGAAAAATCGTAAGGAAGAGAAAATATAATTACTCTTCATTAAGTGGAAGTGGATCATCATAAAGATCTTCATTCTCATTGTCTTCACATCGAGTGTGCTGATGAAGAAAAGGAAGAGGAGGGGTTGATCTTGCTATCTCGTGGGTGGCAAAGATGGAAGGGGTGGAGGAGGTGGAAGGGGAGGCAGGGGAGGCAGGCACACTTGGTGTAACTTTACAGAAATACATGATAATTCCTGTCTGACATTTTTGCTTTTTCATTTTTCTAAAAATGTTTCTATAATACCAATCCTTACACTGTTTGCTTTAGTTTCGGTGTCTACGTTATAGAAAGATCCATGTTACAAAAGAAGTCAAAAGCAGTTCTGAGTCATCAGAACCCTTCTGCCAGCTTGTCTAATGTCAATTTATTTCCTGGCACTGCTTCTACTACATCTTCTTCCTCATCGTCAGGCACTGGTTCTCTACATCAAATCATCTTCTGTTAATTCCTCTGATGTGGTGTCTGTTATTTCTTGAATTTCTTCACGATCCATATCTCGAAACCCTTCACAACACCCCCAACATTTTTTTTTTTTTTTTTGTCATATCCACAATCTCTTCCATGATTTTCTCGATTGGCTCCGCTGCAAATCCTGTGAAGTCATGCACAACACCTGGACACAGTTTTCTCTGGCAGGAATTTGTTGTTTTGGGCTTGATGGCTTTTACAGCTTTCCTATAGCAATGCTGGTATCTTTAATGATGCAGTCCTTCCAGACTTTCAGGTTATTCTATCGGAGTTTTCTTTCATAGCGTTGGCAATCGTTTCCATACAGTACCTTGTGTAATGGGCCTTAAAGATCCTTATGACCCCTGGTCTACAGGTTAAATTAGAGACATTGTGTCTGGGGGCAATTAGACTACTTCTTCACCTTCAGTGTTTAATTCGTGGGGTGGCCAGGGACATTGTCCAATATCAAAAGAACTTTAAAAGGCAGTCCCCTACTGGCAAGGTACTTCCTGACTTCAGGGACAAAGCAGCGATGGAACCAATCCAGAAAAAGGGTTCTCATTGTCTGGACCTTCTTGTTATACAACCAAAAGACTGGCAGCTGGTGTTTATTTTTTCCCTTCAAGGCTCAGGGGTTAGCAGCTTTTTATAGATAAGGCCAGTCCTGATTATAAACCTAACTGCATTTGCACACAAGAGCAGAGGTAGCCTATCCCCTTCCTGCCTTAAATCCTGGTGCTCACTTCTCTTCCTTACTAATGCATGTCCTTTGTGGCATTTGTTTCTAGAATAGGGTACTTTTATCTTCATTAAAAATCTGTTCAGGCAGATATCCTTTCTCTTCAATGATTTTCTTAATGGCATCTGGGAACTTGTCTGCTGCCCTTGATTGGCAGAAGCTGCTTCTCCTGATATCTTTTTTGTTTGTTTGTTTGTTTGTTTTTTGTTTTGTTTTTGAGATGGAGTCTTGCTCTGTCGCCCAAGCTGGAGTGCAATGGCGTGATCTTGGCTCAGTGCAATCTCTACCTCCCAGGTTCAAGTGATTCTCCTGCCTCAGCCTCCTGAGTAGCTGGGATTACAGGTGCGTGCCACCACACCTGGCTAATTTTTGTATTTTTAGTAGGGACAGGTTTCACCATATTGGTCAGGCTGGTCTCAAACTCCTGACCTCAGGTGATTCGCCCACCTTGGCGTCCCAAAGTGCTGGGATTATAGGCATGAGCCACCGGGCCCAGCTGATATCTTGACATTTTAAAATCCAAGACTCTAAAATTATCAAACCATCTTTTGCTGGCATTAAATTCTTCAGCTTTATATCCTGCACCTTCCTTTTTCCTTAAGTTGTCATATAATGACCTCTCTTTTTCTCAACCCATATTAGAGTCTGTAGATATGCTTTTCATATAGCAATCCTTCACTCACATAAAAACTTCATTTTCAATATAAGAAGGCATTTTTCAAAAAGTATAAGGTTTTTTTTTGCCCCTGCTGGTGTAGCTGCCCCAACCGCTTCACAAATTTTCTTTTCTTTTTTTACACTGGTCCTTATGCTGGATTCATTTATCTTGAAATGGTGGGCAACTGCAGCTGCAGATCTCAATCTATGGCGTATATCAAGCCATTCAACTGTTTCTTATAATGTCATGACTTTTCTCTGCTTCTTGGGAGCACTTCAAGCATCATTAGGGGCACTTCATATACATCGCATAGTGTTACTCAAGGTTTATGGTATTGCACTAAACATGAGGAAAAATATGCAAGAACAACAAGAGATCACTTTTTATGGTGATATGCGATTTACTGGAGAACTGGACTGCTCACACAGAGATGATTAGCATCACACAGCATTTTAGATGGGTATTTGCAACATTTGAGCTCACTGCAATAGCAAGAGGAGGTGGCTATGAAATTATTACAGTAGTACAGTATATACTACTGTTACTTTTATGCAGTTATGATTTATGCTGCATCTTTACATTTTTTAGATTTCTGTCAACTGCAAACAGCACCACATATGATCTGTGTTTGTGTCAGATTGTCTAATGTCAATTTATTTGTAAATTTTGGTATATTTTAACTTTGTGTAATAAATTTGTGATATTTTATGTTAGTAAATGATAGAATAGACTAGTATTTACATATATTTTATGCATTCATGACATGTATAGCTCTCTCTTAATTCTCTGATATTACTAGGCTATGTGGTTCATCTATGAGTTTTTTTCAAATTGTCGCAAATCTCAAAATAATTTTCCACTGTATTTATTGAAAAAAATTCACATATAAGTGAACCCTCACAGTTCAAACCTGTGTTGCTCAGGAGTCAACTGGTTTCTCCTGGCTGCATGGTATTTCATACTCTGCATCCACAATATTTTATGTATTATTCTCCTATCAATGGACACCTACTTTGGCTGAAGTCTCTTGCTACTGTAAACAATACTGGCATGAAAATCTTTTATTTATTACCTCTCAGACTCTAGCCAACCCTTATGAAGGCCAGGTTCCGCAAACTGCACTTCCCAGACTTCCTTGTCAGCTCACTTCTAGTTATGTTCTTCCAGTAGAAGGTACTGGCAGAAGATCACAAGACATGAGGTGGGGAAAAGGGACTCTTCCTGCGAACAGCCTCTACTGGCATTCTTCCATCAGCAGCAGGGAACTAGGGCTGCAGCCTAGAGCTTCTTTCAATGTGCATAGCACCAGCAGCATCACACCTGCTCGGAGATGATAGCAGATGAGCTGTGCCCCTCAGCAGTCTGAGCACCAGCTGTATACACTTTCAGTGGTTCATGTATCATCAGCCTTGTGGCACCTTCTTCTAAGAGGTCTGGGCACCAACCCTAAAGTTTCCCTCCTCAAAGTCCCTATGTTGTGGTCATACCACCTCTTTCCTTTTGTTCCCCCAGTTGCAAAAGTGATAGCTGCTATCCACAGTTATTAATCCCTAAGTTACCCCAGTGTGCACTATGACCTCTTTTATCCTTTCAATACTTGTTTAATCAGCCCCCTGTATTGAATACTTACTTTTGAAATACCTAGCATGACTTTTATTTTCTTGTCTGGACCCTGATTGATTCATCTCCTTGAATCTCTGTGCAATCATTTTAGGGAGAAAGGGGAATTATACTCAGAAGTGAGATCATCAGTTACAGGGAATATGCATGTGTAATTTTTAAAAATATTGCTAAAGCCCTTTCAAGCACGGCTGCCATGCTTAAACTCCCTCATTAGTGAATAAGAGGGCTCATACTCTCACATTCTCATCAATATTTTATATTTGATCCACTTTCCTAATTTTTGACATTTGGGCATAAAGTGGTGACATGGTTTGGCTCCGTGTGCCCACCCAAATCTTATCTCGAATTGTAATCTTCACATGTGGAGGAAGGAACCTGGTGGGAGGTGATTGGTTCATAGGAGTGGTTTCCCTCATGCTGTTTTCATGATAGGAAGGGAGTTCTTGGGAGATTTGATGGTTTAAAAGCGTCAGTTTCCCCTGCATTCTCTCTCTCCTGAAGCCATGTAAGACATGCCTTGCTTTCTCTTCACCTTATGCCATAATTGTAAGTTTCCTGAGGCCTCTCCAGCCATGCAGAATTGTGAGTCAATTAAACCTCTTTTGTTTATAAATTACTCAGTCTCAGGCAGTATCTTTATAGCAATGTGAAACTGACCAATACAAGTGGTATTTCATCTTGGTTTTAGTTTGCCCTTTTCCTCAATTATTAGCAAGTTTTACTTTATTTATTTTATTAATTAATTTTTTATTTTGAGACAGGGTCTCACTCTGTTACCCAGGCTGCAGTGCAGTGGTGTGATCTCAGCTCACTACAGCCTCAACCTGAAGCAGTCCTCCCACCTCAGCCTCCCAAGTAGCTGGGTCTACAGGTGTGCCACCACACCTGGCTAATAATTGTATTTTTTTTTGTAGAGACAGGATTGGCATGTTGCCCAGGCTGATCTTGAACTCCTAAGCTCAAGTGATCCACCCATCTCAGCTTCCCAAAGTGCTGGGATTGCAGGTGTTTGTGAGCCACTGTGCCTGCCTGAGAGTTTTACTTTAAAAACTTGTTCCTCATTCAGCCTTCACATTCCTGCCAATATATCTCCTTTGCTCATATTTTATTGTTTCCTATCTTTTTACTGCTAATTTATAAAAGTTTGCAATACAGTCTAGATATTAAACCCTTGTTAATTTTAGACTTCACAAATATTTTATCTCATTTTAGTATATGTTAACTTCAACATGTGTACTTCTTTGAACAGAAATCCTGATTTATATATCGTCAAATCCAATGGATTTTTGCTGAATTACTTTTGCTTTTTAAAACAGATTTAGTTGAATTTAATTTTTATGTTCTTTAACAGAGTTCAACTTTTTTTCTATAAAGTTCTTATGCATTCTTTGTCAGACTGATTCCTAGTTTCTATGTATTAATAGTTTTTATTGCTATTCTAAATATTTTACTTTATATTTTCTAGTTAGTTGTTTCTGCTAGAGAAGAATATATTTTATATTTGTGAATTTAATTTTTTGCTCTGTTTACTATTGCATGCCAAAACTTGCTGGCATTAAGACAGCCATCTTATTTTGCTCATGTATTGTGGGAGTCAGGAATTTAGATAGGAAACAGTGGAGAGAGTTTGTCTCTGCTTCATGATGTCTGGGGCCTCAGCTGAGAAGACTTAATGGCTGCAGGTGACTTGACAGCTGGGGGCTGGAATTCTCTGCAGGTGCCTTCACTTACATGCCTAGTAGTTGATACTGGCTGCTGAGTGGGACCTCAACTGATTTTTTAGGCAGAACACCTGGATGTGGACTGTTTGCCCTCTTCTCTTGGGTTAGTTTGAGCTTCCTCGCAATAATGATATCTGAGATCCTGGAATGCCAAGGGGAAGTTGCTAAGCTTTTTATGACCAAGTCTTGGATGTCAGGAATGTGCTGGTAAGAAAGACACCAGTATCACTAGGATGTTCAGTGATGACTATCTTCTGCATGCCAGGGCTGGTGATGCAGAAGGTGGTCACAGAGCTGGGTTCTTTAATAGCATGGCGAAGTACCAATAGCCATGCATTGGTACTTAATCATTGGGGGCCAGTTCAGAGGGGCAACCAAAGGCCTTTGACCTATAGGGAGTTGTAGAGATGGTTAATTGAACATGTGTCCCTAGGGGTAAAATAGGCAGCAACAAGGGTACTGTTTAACATTTGTTGTAAGAATGAAGCAAGACTAGAGAAGCAGGAAGTTGAGAATGGTTGTCCAAATAAAAATTCATGATCTTTTATACAGTTCCTGTCCCTGAGCCAATTTTCAGATCCAGAACCCATTGACTAAAGAAGTGTCTGGGTCCCTAGAAAGAAAGACCTTTCTATACCATGGCAAGTGTATGTTGTAAAGATTTCCTCAGTGCCTCTACAAAGTAACCTACAGTCGTATTCAAGGGGCTACATACACCGTGGAGATGGAAATAAACACAGGTCTGGTGGACACAGAGTCTAAGTTGACATTGATTCCCAGAGACCTGAAGCATCATCATGGTCTACCTATTATAACTGGAGCATATGGAGAGAGTTAACAAATGGAGTCCTGGCCAAAGCCTGACATATTTTCCTTGTCCCTGAATGTACTGGTGGTATTGACATACCTGGCAGTTGGAACCCTGGGCTCCACTGGGTCCCTGGCCTGTGGAGTAAAACTATCACAGTGGGGAAAGCCAAGTGGGAGCCTCGGAAATCTTCAAAGTAAGGAATTCTTGGGTAGAGGAATGAGATAAACATGTGGATTTGCATGTGAAGTATGTAAACCCAGTAGACAAAATGGGTTGGCCCAAGTTTATGTTAGCTAACCTTTGTCAATGTGTCCACTGTGATGCTGGCAGAATGCACACACAAAGTGGCCATAGAAGTTGAGACAGAGATTGCACATGAGCCCAATAGCAGAGACTGTTACTCATCAAGGCCCATCTAGCCATTAATACTTCCAGTATCTAACCTGCCAACCACAGAGACAAATGTTAAGCCTCTGACATGGCAGTGTTCCTCAAAAAGACCAACTGGCCACTTGGTCGCAAACTGACTTCACTGGGATTCTTCCACGTTGGAAATGCCAGCAGTTTCTTTTCACAGGAATAGATACTTATTCCTGATATGGATTTGCCTTTCCCACCTACAGGAAAGCACCACTACCTGGGAATTTATGGAATGCCTATGGACATAGAATTCCACACAACATCCAACCAGAGAACCCACTTTAACTGTAATACAAGAGGAAGGTGGGCCCATGATTATGCAATTTATTAGTCATATTACACACTGCTTCTCCCACACTACCCAGAAGCTGCTGGGGTTTTAAAGTGTTGAGCAACTTGCTGAAGGGGCAACTGATGCACTAGCTCACAAGCAGTGCCCTATGAGATGCAGCACCATCCTCCAGGAAGCAGAACATTCATTGAATCAGAGACCTCACTGTGGCACCGCATTTTCATCAGGAACCATCAGGTTCCCGTGGGTCTGGAACCAAGGGATAGCAGTAGAATCGGCCCCACTTACTATCATTCCCAAAGATCTACTGGGGTACTCTGCAGATTCCTGCCTGGGCTCTCTGAAGGATGAGAAGCCCTCATTTCTAAAGGGGGCATGCACTCACCCAGGGAAATAGCAAGAGATTCCCTGAAGTACAGGATACAGCTGCCCCTTGAACACTTTGGGATATTTATGTCCAGGGATAACCAAACAAGAAAAGAAGTCATCAGCTTGTCATAATTGACCCTAAAATGCATGAGAAAGAAGATTTCCTGGTATAATAGAGACAAGCAGGAAAAGCGGGAATATATGTAGCACTCCAGTGATCCAATCTGAGCATCTCTTGCCACTCTTTGCCCATATAAATAGAAACATGCAGCAGGCCTAGCCAGAGAAGTTTATGTTTAATGGGGAATTCTACTCCAGAAAAACTGCCAAGGCCAACATAGAGTGAAGAGAATTTAGAATAGATAGTGGAGGAGAAAGATGATGAGTTCCAGCTGTAGCCTAGAGACCAACTGCAGAGACAGGGACTCTATTTTGTCTCTGAAGTATCCTTCAGGAAATTAGATCCACCAGAGCCCTTGAGGAGCTAGCTATTTCCAAATATCTTGGAGAAAAGACTTGCTGACCAGAAGAAAGAAGGTGACTACCCAGCAGCCTCCAGTTGTCTGCTTCAGGATTCACCTCAGCGTTCAAGTCACGTTCAGATTCTTTTTGGAGAGACCCTGGTTCATGACTGAGCAAGGCAGTGGTAGCAGAGGTTAGGCCCTTCTTTGGGTGGTGCCCAGCCAACAACTGAGCATGGCAGTGGCATAAGGGTCTAGTCCTTTGTTTACCATGCAGTCCTCCTCCAGTGGGCAGTCATTACTGTGGAACTTCCTGTTGGGCTGGCACAGACATTGTAAGATCTTCATCATTTTATGATGATTGCCTCTTCTCAGTCTTGCTTCTTCAGCTTCTCTTTCACAGGACTTACTCTTCAGTAAAATATTTGCACTCTTAATTCCATCTCAGTTTTTGCCCTCCAGAGGATCTAACCTGCAATACATTTTATTCATTTTTGTAACCAGATTACTTAGCATAGTACCTGGAACATAAGAGGTGCTCAATAAATATGTGATAACAGGACTCACTTTATTTACTGCAGTGTATGGCAAACTATATACCTAGTCATGGTCTAGTAACATGGCAGAGGCAAACAAATTTCCTTTCTTGTTTTTTACTTTTATCTTCTGATTCAAGATTTGAATGCAGCAAAGATGATGATGTTTTTGTTGGCTTTTTATTCATTAAAATGAGACAAAATCTAATTCTTCCATGTCCTTTACAATTTTCTGAGGCAGAAAATTTTCCAGGCTGGGAAAAGAAGACAAATTTGTGTTTACACCACAGGGCATTTTCACCAGATATTTTTCTCAAATGACTAACGATGTGTTCATCACAGCCAGTCAAATTTGAGATGCTACCCATAGGGACAAGACAGTAGAAATAGCCCATCAGCCAAAAAACCACATAAAAGCCTCAGTGCAACTCTGAAGCCACCCGCACAGTTGCCTGGGCAATCAGTCAGGGCACAGAGGCAGGAACTCAACTCATGTGGTGGCTAAAAGACTGTTTGAAGAGCTTGGCAAAAGCTTGTGGATTTCATAAAGGGGCTTTTACAATGAGAAACAAAAAATGATTTAGATCAGCTGCCCCCACTGCAAATCCAGTTTCATGTGTCACTTTGTGGATGGCTTTGCCACTATATATGATGCTTTGCTTCAGAGAACTGATATAAATAGCACTGTCAAAATGTACTGCACAGAACGAGAGCAATTCTGAGAGCACCTCTAGACAGATGAGAATCGTCTATCTCCGGGTCAAAGTATTTAAAAGGAAAAAACTTGGGCAATTGTTTTTATCTCAGGGATGAGAAGAAATGCCCCAACAAATTTTCTTTGAGCATACTAGTGACAAAGTGAGTGAAAAGCTGACCTCTGTACTAAAAACCTGATACATTCTCCACAGCAATGGTTCCCAGGGGCGTCAAGTTCATGTACCTTGCAAAGCAGAATCAAAATTTCAGGAACCTTACAGAACGGCTGTAAATTCCCACTGTACCCTTTGTATTCCTGCTAAAAGTCCTACAGTCATTTTTGAGTATGAATTTTGGAGTGATTTATAGCAATCATTTGAGTGAAGTACTATGCAAAAACCCATGAAGTCTGCTGATGCATATACCTGGCTCTTAACTTGGCCAGCATGCCAATGTTGAACTTCCTCTTGGACAGAGGCCACCCATTATTATGAGTTGTGCTAAAGCCTGTAATGGTTTTGAGATTGAAAGTAAATGTAGTTGAAGACCAGGGCTATAAACTCCTGTTCACTTGAGACATAAAGAGCCTGGTATGTGTGTAAGTAAGCCCTCCATTCTACCCTTTTAGGAGAGACAAAATAATTTGGTGTTCTTCTACCACTCAATTTATATTCAAATTAAAATATAATAATTTTTCCTGTGTGGAATTTCCTTGCTGTTTTGTCAAGGCAAAAGAAACTCATTTAATTAGAAGAACCCTTAAACACATAAAGCACAATTGACTTCATCTAAAGATAATTTTTTTCACATGTTCATGTATTTGTAATTTATTTATACTAAATACAAACAAACGTCCTGTTTTCTTGGCACATTAAACAACTGCTGCATATGTCTTCTGACTTAATTCTGGGGATACAGAGTGAATTTTGCAAGTAAGTTCAATTTCATGTGCTAAATACATCTCTTTTAAAAGGAAAATGAATTGACTTCAATGGAAGCTTCTGATACAATCCCTCTAAACGCAAAATGCTAGAGGAACTTTGCAAATCTGTTACCTATAATACTATGATGTACCTCGAATTTCTCTTTAACTGCTAGCCACAGAAATAGTTTCTTTTTAAAACTCAACTTACAAATGGTTAAAACACATACGTGCAATAGACTATGGTTTTAATCAGCATGGGGTTTTCAAAGGTTTAAATGTTACATAGCAGCAAAAAAGAAAAAGAGGGAGAAATGGTGACAAGTAGCATTTTTGAGAATTTAATATGTGCCAAACATTTATGAAGCACATTGTGTAGTTTCCGGTGGCCATACAAAGAGGGTAGCAAGCCCAGTTGCTCATCATGTTTATCAACACATACCATATTACACTTCTTGGGAGCCAACTGCAATTTCTGTTACAAGAGACACTGGAAAACTGTTTATGCTAATGAGAAGTCTACTTTTTCCTAGTATCAATTAAAAGAAAATCTTCATATCAGATGCATGTACTTTCTTTTAAATAATTTAGTGAGCATAATACTCATGCCATACCAAGAGAAAAAGTATACAAAATAGTGTTTTGGCACCTTTCGTTTCAAGTAAATAATATCAATAGTTTGAACAGATTATTTCTGAGTGACAAGAAATTAATCAGTATATGCTGGGCTGGAAAGCATAATATAACTCAAGAAGCAATTCCAATTCTGAAGACTGGAGGTATTATTAGATGTCATAAATAGAACACCTGGGAAGTTACAAGATCTCATCTGAAGCTATCTATACGAGAAAGATGATGGCCCAGTTACCTACTGATGCATAACAAACTACCCCAAATACTGGTGACTTAAAACAATTTATTAGTAGGAGTAGTATGTCCCACTCTGGGTCTATTATGTCTATTTTATGGGTTCGAATTTGGACAGGGTACGGTGGGGACTGCTTGTCTTTGCTCAACAATGTCTGGGATAATTCAAATGGCTAAGGGCTGGAAGAGATGGGAAAAGGGCCCGGCCATCTCTCTCTTTCTCTCAATCTCTCTCTCTTTTCAAGCCTATGTGGCCACCTAGGGTCCCCTCAATGTATGGTAGCAGGCCTGTCAGACTTCTCACATGGTAACTGAGAGTCCAAGAGGACCAGACAGACTGGCATGGCATTTCTTCTACCATACTTCGGTGGTCAAAGCAGTCACTGGTCTGCACGAGGTCAGGAGGAGAGCGACTAGATCACACTTCACACTTCTCAAGATATAGATAATCAGGGAATTATGGCCCTTTTTAGTGAACCACAGATGAATGATAGAGACATTTAAAAATTTCAGGCATAAAAAGTCATGATTTCTTTTTAAGAGTATTTCAGATGGAGGCCAGGCACAGTGGCTCACACCTGTAATCTCAGCACTTTGGGAGGCCAAGGTGGACAGATCACTTCAGGTCAGCAGTTCAAGACCAGCCTGGCCAACATGCCAAAACTCTGTCTCTAAAATACAAAAATTAGCCAGGCGTGGTGGCATGCACCTGTAATTGCAGCTTCTTGAGAGGCTGAGGCACAATAATTGCTTGAATCTGGGAGGCAGAGGTTGCAGTGAACCAAGAGTGTGCCATTGCACTGCAGCCTGGGTGACAGAGCAAGACTCTGTCTCAAAAAATAAAAATAAAAATAAGAGTATTTCAGATGGAAAAAAAAATTTACTTGAGTTGTCCAGACACATGCATTCTGAGCTCAAATGAATAAGCACATTTCAAAAATATTATATTGGATCCCACTTCTTTTATGCTAAATCTTTGTCCTTACTATTTTGGTTTCCTATGTCCTTGATATTTAATAGCAATGACATTTAAAACACGATATTTTAATCCATAACAATGGCATTATTTTCTCCTCTAGTGTAAAATAACCAACCAAGAAAGGCAACCTGTTAGGAACACCTATTGTGGCTTCAAACAATCTTTCTGAAGGTTTTGTATTCACATCAACCTTTAAGAAAGTGAAGTTTTTAGAAACACAACGTAATAATTTAACAACAGAATTATACATCTGAGTTTAAATGAATGTTGAACCAGCTGTTTAAATGTAAAATAAATCTGTTCCTACCAATAATCCCAGAAATACACTTTAAAAACCACATACTGTCTACCAAAGTAAAAGCAAACTCAAGTAATGATGCAGAACCTGGGTGTCCTGTCGGTAGGCAGACTCCTGGCAATGTGAAATCAGAATGGTTGCTTAAACTTCATAAATGGATCAGGGAGCACCAGCTCCCCAGCCCCACAATCTCCAATCTAAGATCTCTTGCTTGGCATAGAGCTGCCTGCTCTGCCCGATACTCAGTTTTTCTCAACAAATGCGTCTTGAGAATCAGAATCAGGTTCTGTGCTGGAAACTGAATATTAAATGACAAGGTCAATGCTCTGGTGGGAATGACAGTCCAATGTTGATTTCCTATTTCCCATCTTCCTTGTCCTCCTTGAAGCAGATCATGGCGAACTTTCCCCATTGCTCATTCGATAAGTTTGTTGAGTGGTATTCTGCACCAGTTATGTGAACCACTTGTAAACAAAAACAAAAAGATGCCACGGTTCCATAGGTCCTATATTAGTTTCCCAGGGCTGCCATAACAAGGTACCATAAACCAGGTGGCTCAAACAACAGAAATTCATTGTCTCACAGTTTTGGAGGCTGGAAATCTGAGGTCAAGGTGTCAGCAGGAGTGGTTCCTCCTGATGGCTATGAAGTAGAAACTGTTCTATACCCCTCTTCTAGCTTCTGGTAATTTGCTGGCAGTCTTTGGCATTCTTGGTTTGTAGATCTCTGTCTTTATTTTCACATGGTGCTCTCTGTCTGCATGTCTGTGTTGAATTTTCTGTTTTATAAGGACAGCAGTCATACAGGATTAGGAACCCGCCCTACTCTAGTATGACTTCATCTTAATTACGTCTGCAATAATCTTATTCCAAATAAGGTCACATTCTGAGGTGCTGATGGTTGGGACTTCAACATATGGATTTTGAGGGGACACAATTCAACCCATAACACGTCCTCAATAGTCATAATTACACAGCAATGACCCTCTGTGCCTCATAAATAAAGCAAATGTACTTTTCTCTCAAGAATGAGAATATACAGGGACAGAATTATTACAATAGTCAGCCAGCTTTTGAGTACTGTCAACTTTGTTCTGTATGTGGCCTAGGCAGGGATAATTTAGAACAATGTTTTATGCAAAAGAAAGTAGAAAGATTTCCTAGAGTGTCTGAAATTTACTCACTTAACATACGTTTACTGGGCATTGTTCTAAGCACCAAGGACACAGCTGTGAGCCACATGGACAAAAATCTCTCCCTTCATAGTTATCACATTCGAACGAAGGGAGACAGCAAATAAACAAAACTAGCAAGTAAATCACAGTACTTTAGTAGGCATCAAATGCTATGAAGCCCAGGTAAGGTGGATGGGAAATACAGGGGCTGGGGTGGAGGCTGACATTTTAAACAGGGTAGTTAGGGAGGCCTCGCCTAGCAGGTGCCATTTGAACAAGTAGATGAAGGGGGTGAGGGACCATCCATGTAGGTGTCTGGGAAGGTCTGCAGACGGAGGAAACAGCTGAACAGCTGGTGGGATGGGAGTAAGGCTGATAAGTTCAAGGAAAGCAAGGAGGACAGTGTGACTGGGGAATGAGTGAGGATGAGAGCAGTTGGTGGGTAAGATCAAGGAGACGTAGGGCCAGATGATAAAGGGATGTGTGGCCCATTGTTAAGAATTTCATATTTTCTCTAAGTAAAGTAGGAAGCCATTGGAAAGTTCTGAGTAGAGGAGTGATGTGATCTGACTTGGATTGCTTCAGGATCATGCTAGTTTTAAATGGGACAAGAAAGGAAGCAAGGAGAAGCACAAGGAAGCTGTTGACATAGTCCAGGTGAGAGATGTTGGTGTCTGAGGCCAGGAAGATGTAGGTGTAGGTGGTGAGGAATATTTGAAATCTACATGTATTTTGAAAGGAAGGCCAATTATATTGGGGATGCATTGAGATAGGGCATAAAAAGAAGGAAGGAGGCAAAGGAAGAAGGAATGCAGGAAGGAAGGGAGGATAACTCCAAAATTTTTGGCCTGTGTCAAATGGCAAATTCTCTTCATCTTTCATTAATATCAATTAATTTTTTATCTAAATGAGATTAATAACAAATCATGAATACATACATACATCCATGAATACAATGTTATGAGAGTACATTAAAAATTTATATTATTAGTTGCCTTAACAACAGAATTATACATCTGAGTTTAAATGAATGTTGAACCAGCTGTTTAAATGTAAAATAAATCTGTTCCTACCAATAATCCCAATAATTATTAGTTGCCTTAAGAAAGAGGTAGCTGGCTGGGTATGGTGGCTCATGCCGGTAGTTCCAGCTACTTGGGAGGCTGAGGCATGAGAACCATTTGAACCCAGGAGGCAGAGATTGCAGTGAGCTGAAATTGTGCCACTGTACTCCAGACTGGGTGACAGAGTGAGACTCTCTCTCAAAAAAAAAGAAAAAAGAAAGGGGTGTCTGAGAGCGGGAATAGGAAGGAGATTCTTCCCTGCCTCCACTTTTGTATCTTCAAATGTCAAACCATTGAAATGTACTTATGAATACAGTTAACATTTTAAAATTTCCCTGGCAGGTGTGTGGAAGCCTGTACAGCAGGAGAGCCTCAGGACAAGCTGCTGGTTACTTTTTCCTCCAGTGTCCCTGTCCTGATCTCCTGCTCATTGTCTCATGACTTGCTCTTCTGAATCAATGCTTAATTCAGCAACATATAAACCAAAATTAGAATGACTCAGAGAACAGGACCCCTAAGCATTACAGTTTATATCATTATGAAGCAAATTTTTCCACGCAAGTTTCTTTAGATCAGTTCAAAAACAGTGCCTGCATTTTAAGAAACAATAAACTACTATTAACATCTGATTTATAACAGAGGCCCATTCTCCTAATCTAACTGATAGATTTATATCTTGGTATTCTTGGTGAGTGGATTAGATCTCATTATGTGCTGCTGTATATATTGTGGGAGTAACTTTGATTAATGAAATAGATACATTATCTCTTACCTGAATGCTAAATGTATTTTATTTTATATAAAACTTCATGCTATCCAGCCTTGCTCCATTAACTTTGCAGTACACTTTTTATATGTAAATCATAAAATCGTCTGAACCTCTAACACTCAGGGACCAATTTCAAGAACATACATCGATTCAAGATGTCTTCCATGATGCTTTTCAACCTTCAAGATTTTAACAAATAGTTTTTTGGAAAGATATGACTAAATTATTTTCCTCACTCTTTTTGGAGGTCTAAAATCAGCTAAATTTTTACTTTTTATGTTTCTTGGTCTAGGAATCTAGTCATGGAATCAACAAAGTTGAGTAGACAGAGAATTTATTATTATTTTTTTTTGCCCAAATATAGGTCATCTAGGTTGTAGCTCCTATGCCTTACGAGCACAAACCTTTCATTTCTGCCTCAAGCTTAGAAATAAGATATAAGAAGCAAAGTGAATGGATGCTACACTTAGCTATTTGGATGAGGTTTTTTTTGTGTCTAGTAGACTCTTAGCTTGCTTTCTGTATCTTGGTAAAGAAATTATTAGGATATTACCTTCTAAAGAAATCATTTTGTAAGATATAAATTTCTATTGTTTATAAGCTACCCATCCTCTTGTATTTTGTTATGCCAGCCCAAATGGAAATAATACTCCATTCAATAGCTATTCTCTCCTTCTTCCTTACTAAGAGAACCCCGATTTAATGTGTGCTTCCAGTGTGTGTAGCCAAAATAATGCATTTTCAGACACCCTTGCTCATGAGGTGATCATGAGATGGAAGTAGCAGTTACTGGTTGAGGCTTCTAGTAAACCTTTTTAAAAGAAAGTATCATGCCTATAATCCCAGCACTTTGGAAGACTGAGGCATATGGATCATGAGGTCAGGAGACTGAGACCATCCTGTCTAATATGGTGAAACCCTGTCTCTAGTAAAAATACAAAAAATTAGCCAGGCATGGTGGCGGGCACATGTAGTCTCAGCTACTCGGGAGGCTGAGGCAGGAGAATGGCATGAACCCGGGAGGTAGAGCTTGCAGTGAGCCGAGATAGCGCCCCTGCACTCCAGCCTGCGTGAAAGAGTGAGACTCCATCTCTAAATAAATAAAATAAATAAAATAAAATAGAAAAGAAAGTAGACTCCCAAGATAATGGGAAGATAAGTTACAGATAGGGAGAGAATACTTGCAAAAGACATATCTGATAAAACACTGTTATCCAAAATATACTAAGAACTCTTGAAGCTCAACAATAAGAAAATTAACAATTTGATGTAAAAATGGGCAAAAGACTGAACAGACACCTTGCCAAAGAAGATGTGGCAAATAGGCATATGAAATGATGCTTCACGTAGCATGTCATTAAAGAATTGCAAACTAAAATAATGAAATACTACTGTATGTCTATTAAAATGGCCAAAATCCAAAGCACTAAAACCCCAAATGCTGGGGAGGATGTGGAACAACAGTTACTCTTTCATTGCTGCTGGGAATGCGAATTGGTACAGTCATTTTGAAAGATGGTTTGGCCATTTCTTACAAAACTAAACATACTTTTACCATACGATCTCGCAATCACACTCCTTACTATTTACCCATATGATCTGAAAACTTATGTCCACACAAACACTTGCACACAGGTGTTTACAGAAGCTTAATTCATAATTGTCAAAACTCAGAAGCAACCAAGATTTCCTTCAGTGGGTGAAATGGATAAACCAGCTGTGGTGCATTGATAGAATGGAATATTATTCAGCACTAAAAAGAAATGAACGATCACGCTATGAAAAGACATGGAGGAAACTTAAATGCATGTTATTAAGTAAAAGATGCTAATCTGAAATGGTGTGTTCATCCGTTTTCACAATGCTATAAAGATACTATCTGAGACTGGGTAATTTATAAAGGAAAGAGGTTTAATTGACTCACAGTTCTGCATGGCTAGGAAGGCCTTGGGAAACTTACAACCATATTGGAAGGGGAAGCAGGCATGTCTTACATGGCGGCAGGCAAGAGAGCAAGTGCAAGAGAGAGCAGGGAAAACTGCCTTATAAAACCATCAGATATTGTGAGAACTCGTTCATTATCATGAGAACAGTAATGGAGGAAAGCGCCCCCATGATCTAATCACCTCCCACCAGGTCCCTCCCTCAACACCTGGGGATTACAATTTGAGATGAAATTTGGGTGGGGACACAAAGCCAAACAGTATCAAAGGGATACACACTGTATAATTCCAACTATAGGACATTCTGGAAGAGGAAAAGCCATAGAAACAGTAAAAAGATTAGTGGTTTCCAGGGATGTGGCTGGAGGTAGAAGAGATAAATAGGCAGAGTACAGCAGACTTTTAGGGCAGTGAAACTACTCTGTAAGATACTATAATGGTATATGCATGTTTTTATACATTTGTCAAAACCCACAGAATGTACAACACCAAGAGTGAACCCTAGGATAAACTATGGACTTTGGTTGATAATGATGTGTCAGTGCAGGTTCATCCATTGTAACAAATGTACCACTCTTGCGTGGGATGTTGACATCAGGAGAGGTTATGCATGTGGGGGCAGGGAGTATATGGTAACTCCGTACTTTCTGCTCAGTTTCATGGTGAAACTAAGATTGCTGTAACATAAAGTTTATTTTAAAATTTTAAAAAGACACATAGAGATATTAATGTAAATAATTTTTATTCTCTCTTCAAATAAAATGCCAATTTTCAGGAAAATAAAGAAGGTAGATCTCACTGGTGGATGCCTTTTGTTTATTTTCCTTTCTTTTCTTCCTACATGGGACTTAAACGTGATGTTGAAGGTGGACCAGCCACCATGTGAGTACGAGGCAAAGAGAGCTCAGCCGAGTTGAAAAATGGAAGGATCCTGCATCCCTGTATTTATTTTCCAGGGCTTCCAGAACAAAGATCCAAAAATTGGGTGGCTTAAAACAACAGAGATCTGTTCTCTCACAGTTCTGGAGGCCAGAAGTCTGAAATCAAGATGTTGGTAGGATCACGCATCCTCTGAAGTCTCTAGGCGAGGATCTTTCTTTGCCCCTTAGAAGGGAACCCCAGGTATTCCTGGGTTTGCTAGACTGTAACTTAAATCTCTTCTTCCATCTTCAGATAGCCATCTTCCTGAGTGACTCTATCTAAATTTTGATTCTTATAAGGACACTAATCATGTTGGATTAGAGCCCATACTAATAACCTCATCTTAATTTGGTTACATCTGCAAAGACCCTATTTTCAAAAAGGTCAAATTCACAGGTATCAGGGCTTAGGACTTCAACTTATCTTTTAAGATGGCACAATTCAACACAAAACAGTCCCTAATGGCATTCTGAAGTTGCTTTACCAGCTGGATTTTCTACCTTTGAACTTATAACAAGAGAAACACAAAGCTCCCAATTTGTTTAAGCCTCTATATATTCAGGGTTTTCTGTATTCATAACAGAACTTAATTCCTTACTGATATGAAACTTCTAAGTGAGGGCTCTGGAAATTTAAAAATGATCTGCCATGTGGATCCTACCTATTTAGAGGATAGTTTGTAACTTTTTAAAGACAGACACCATTATTCTCTTATTTGGGATTGGGAGGAGGTTGGGCAGGGACCGCTGCTTAGCTAAGATTTTTCTACTAATAATTTAAGATCAACCTTGTTTTTAAAGTAAAGTTTGCCAGATACTGAAAAGGTCAGTGGACATGCATTCAGCAGCCAAATTTAGGCCCTAATCCTGCCCTGGACCCACACCCATCTCAGATATATCTTTGTTAGTCACCCCTACATACCTCAGTGAATGAGAATATAAATGTAGCTTTTGTGCTTATGTTACCAGAAGCACAGTTTACTTGTCCAACACAATCATGTTCAATTTTATGATACCGTCTTTCTGCCAGGTGTGGAGCCTGGAAATATATGTGCCAGAAAACACGTTAGGCAACCAACACTGAAATTTGTCTTAATTTTGAGAGAGTTGCTAGGAGTTCTTAGACCATTTTCATGGCATGCATACCAGGAACATAAGCATGATTCATTCAACTTATTTTTGGGCTCCAGTAGTGAGGACAAGCAATTGCTTCCACCATCTCTGTTAGCCAGAGAGCCCTGAATTGTTCACTTTACTTCTGGCAGGCTCAAGAAGGGCTGACATCAGAGTAACATCAGAGTCAATAGATATTTCCATCACTTCTTCTTAAGAAAGATGAAGGTTAAATGATAAGTGAGGACTTTCCATTCATCCTTTCTTCAGAAAACATTTATTGCGTGCCTATCTAATGCCAGACTAATGGCAAGCACCAAAGACCAAACAAGTAAAAGACGATTCTTACCTTCTAGTGGCCTACAGTTAAGATACAAAGAGAGCGCGGTGGCTCACGCCTGTAATTCCAGCACTTTAGGAGGCCGAGGCGGGCAGATCGCTTGAGGTCAGGAGTTGGAGACCAACCTGGCCAACATGGTGAAGCCCTGTCTCTACTAAAAATACAACAAATTAGCCAGGCATGGTGGAGCACACCTGTAATCCCAGCTACTTGGGAGGCTGAGGAAGGAGAATTGCTTGAACCCAGGAGGTGGAGATTGCAGTGAGCTGAAATTGCACCGCTGCACTCCAGCCTGGGTGACACACCAAGACTCTGTCTCAGAAAAAAAAAAGATACAGAGGTAGACAAATCAACAGAAAATCCTAAGATACTTTAATGAGTGTCTAATAAGTGTTTAACAGGTAGGTTTAAGAACAGAGTATTAGGGAAGCACATAAACAGGGCAATTAACTCTTTTGGGGGCAGTCATGTAGAAAGAATATGGGGGTATGCTAGGAGATAGCCAAGTGAGAGGCCACAGCACATGCAAAGGCCCAGGAGTAAGAGAGTGTATGGCATATGTGGAGAGCTGCATGGAGTTTGATATGGTGGTCTAGGAGGTAGGGAATATCAGTGAAACCAAATGAAAGGTGGCCCATAGTTTGAAAGTGTTGGAAAGTCACAGAAGGGTTGTGAATCAAACAGTTCCATGATCAGGTTTGTGCTTTAGAAAAGATCTCTCTGGCAGCAGTATACAGAATGGATTGGATTAGAACATGCAGAAAACAATAGCAGTCAGCTGTGTTACTCTAAGAGAGGGGGACTGGGGAGAAGGGAGAAAAGAGACACATTTAAGGAGTAAAATTGATAGTACTTGATGAGTTATCAGATTTGGGGCATATGTTGGAATAGCTGGCACCCGAGGATGACACTAAAATGTATGATTTAGTTAACAGGTATATGTGTGTTATTGGGGGAGGGTCTTATAGGTCAGAAATTAGGGAATATGATAAAAATGGTTTGTTTTCTAGTATCAATATTAAAAGCCCACATTCACATGTTTAATAAAGTCACAGAATTCTGATCCTAAACATTTTTCTGATATAATAATGTACTGAATTTTTTAAAGAATGAAAAGCAAATGTATTTTAAAAACTATACATTGCTGGAGATGAATAATGAAACAAAAATATGTGGGATATAAAAGTCATAATACATGAATCAATAGTTCTCCATTCTTTTCATTTCACATTTTCCTAGAGAGTCCCACCTCCTCCCACCACCTCAATTCCAGTCAATGGTCCATAGAACCCTGTTTTCTTTTTTGTAGGAAATAAATAAGCAATACTTTAGAGCCGAAAGGAGCTTTAGAGATAATGAAATATGAATTCTGTAACTTGGAACTACTATATAACAATATTAAAATATTTTAAGATAATAAATACTCAGAATGCCATTATGCTGAAAGACATAGGTGTAATGCAAGAATGTTTTATTTGGTAACTATTATAAGCAAGGAGATCTTGGACATGCAGTTGTGTGGATTAAAGTATTTGTAAATAACTAAGCATAGTTCTCAATGATTGATAACTATAACAGAGACTATCAGCTAAAATCTATTTTCTACTTTGCTCTGGAAACAAGAGAGCCCAACTAAACTGCATTTCCCAGCCTTCTTTGCAGTTAATTAGGTGTAGCCACGAGACAATATTCATCAAAGGAACAGGTGCAGAAATAGGAGTGTTGCTTCTCAGTATGGACCCTAGGATATTGCACAAATCCCCCACACTGTGTCCACTTTCTTTGAGCTGAACACAGGCATGACTGCAACCCAGCAGATGAGGACAATGCCCTAGGGAATGACATGGGAATAAGACAGAAGGAGCCTGGGTCCCTGGGTGGCCACATGGAGCACAGTTGCCTTCCTCCCTGCCCTGGACTGATACAGAGGAAAGCAAACACTTTTGCCCTTTAAGCCACTGTATTTTTAGGTGTCCTTTTACAGAAGGATCATGTTTGACCAAAATAATACAGCTTCTTTCTTCTTTCTGCTCTTCTCCAACACAATTATGCTATTTTTGCAGTATTATCTTTCATAGGCATAAATATTTTAAATAGCTGCAATCACAGTATACATGTTATTTTGTACTCTGTTATTTTCATTTTCCATATCACAGCCATGTTCCAGGATTCAAAGTTATCTTCAATTATTCATTTTAAAACAAAAAAATTGAATTGCTCAGAGAAGACTGGTACAATGAAAAAAGCTAAGGTTTGTTTTTCAGATTCTCCCTTTATGTAATGCCTGTTACATCCACAGGCATATATAGTGATTAAAGAAGGTTGGAGTTAGGGATTGTTTGTCAAGCAGAAAAATTTTAAAGTACCAATTTGTCAATAGCTGGCTCTTTCAGTTGGATCACCAGAAAATCTGACTCCCTCTCAGTCAACAATTACTCTCTTCCTAAAACAGTCCAACTTCCTAAGTGGAAGTTGAGATCATCCTAAAAGTATCAAGAACTTTTCTTAAGAGCAAATACCTCATTGTGGTTCTTCCCTTTGGGAAGACAATATGTGCTTTTGATTTTATGACTCCTGAAGTATTTGTGATTTTGATTCCTTGAGAAGCTTAGTGAAAAATTAGCTCAATTTAGCATCATTTCAAAATGGTGAAAGTTATTAAAATATTCTAGATAATATGGCAATTTAAAGGAGAAAATGAAGTGCCAATGGGACTTAGTTGGCTCTTGCAAAGAAGGAAGTCAACTAAGTAAACCATTTTCAAATCAATTTAAAACCATTTATTAAGCAACAACAGTATGCAAAGCACTACCTTCCCTGTATGCGGGTCATAGCCATTGTCTTTTCAGTCTAATGGGGATGACAGATATAAAATGAATAAAAGTTCATGATTGAATAAAATGAACTCTGAATACTTGTATAAGCAAAGCATATTTGATCCATCTTGGAGGGAGAAATTAATGTAATAAATTTTGAAGAAGAGAGACGGAAATAGGAGGAATGAAAGGGTCTAATTGCAGAGAATAAAATCAATGTTTATCTTCCCCCCCAACCATTCCCATTTCTCAACCTCTGAAAGTCACCTTCCTCTAGAATATTTGAGAAAGAGGATGTTTGTCCCTCAGTTTGTTCCTGAGTCACCCTCTTTGCAGCTGTTTCTATGAATCACTTGTTCCTCTCCATTGCCTTCAGCTCTGCCCTGATCCTCTGTCCTGGTGCCACCTGGATGATCTGGGATTGCTTTTCTCGTGCTGTGATGATGCTCTCCATGGAAGGATACATGATCATGCTTCTTTTTGTTGCTCTTCTCTTTAATTCCCCACAATACCACCAACATAGAACTTGTGCATGTCTAATATACTTAATTAAAAGGTTGGCGAAAATTAGAGGGATTTATAAGATAAGGAGAAAAAATTTAAAATTGCATGACAAATATGACAAATCTCACAGCCCAAGTGGGGAAAAAACTGGAAGTCCTTTACCGGTGCCTTCCTGTGGAAATATTCCAGTTCTTAACCTTGCTTCCTTGCTTAAAAGCCCAGCCTTCTCTTGCCCCTTTTAAAAATGCTTAGTTCTTCAGTTCTCCAAATGTAAATCCTTATTCCTACTGTATATATCCCACCCACAGTAGGAGGTTCCCTTCTTTAGTTTTGTTTTGCTTTTAATGAGGAGACTCATAGGACAGCCACAGTGGGCTTTGCACCACAAGTCCAATCTCTCTTTTGAAATCTCCGTGACAGTCCAACTTAAACCTATGCATCCTCATTATTCTTGCAGTTTTCACTGTAACTGTTAGACTAATTACATCCCATATACCTTTTCCAGTAGAAACAATACTTTCCAAACATAGTATACTCTGATCTATATGAGAGAAGACAAACTGTTTTTAAATGTGAGGTTATCTGCCTAAATTCCCCTGCCTACAATGGAACTAGCACTTTACAAGATAATGCCAAGAAGTTTTGGTCTCTTTTTCCTACTTGCAAACAAAACAATTTCAAGAGGCCTACCTGTGCTTCAGAAATAAAGCCTACCATAGTACCTTGCCAAAGGAACCATCTGCCCCAAGGACCAATGTTAGTCACATAGAGATGAAGAAGAAGCTTTCTTCTTTGGGCCAGGTTGAATTCATGGGTAGTCTTCCTCTTCTCAGTGATCTCCATAAGGGTAAGGGATACAGTGGGAAAATGCCAATAGATGTACCATACCAACTTGTATGGCTCCCTGGCGCACGGTGATCTTATACTCTTCTTATGGTAATAGAATCTCCCCCACCGCCTTTACTCTTAGAAATGGACACATGACCAGCCAATCATGGTACTTCATATTCTTATCCATAGCAATTCATCCAAGGGTTGGAAACATGATTTAAATCTGGCCAATCAGAAACCTGCTCCAAGACTTTTTTTTAACCTAAACATTGGATAAAGGAAGCTTATTTTCCTCTAGGGATGAAGAAAGCCCAGGACTGGGAAAATCTTGTTTTCTAGCATAAAGAAAAAGCTTCTGGAGTTTGAGACCAGCCTGGGCAACACAGCAGAACCTCATCTCTACTAACAATTTTTTAAAAATTAGCCAGGCCTGGTGGTGTACACCTGTAGTCCCAGCTACTCAGGAGGCTGAGGTGGGAGGATTGCTTGAGCGCAGGAGATCAAGGCTGCGCTGAGCCATAATTGTGCCACCGCACTCCAGCCTGGGCAACATAACAAAACCCAATCTCAAAAAAAAAAAAAAAAAAAAAGAAGCTCCTCGTAGTAAAATAGAATACAACCAACAAGCATAGGAAAACAGAAACAAGATTCAGAAGAGTGTGCTGTTTAGAGTTTGAGTGCCTGGTTCCACTCATGAAGGTCTTCAGCGTTCCTGTAGTTCCTGAGAACCATCCTTCAATTCTCTGAGCTATTCCAGTATTCTTTCAATTAAGCTCAAATTTTACTGAAACTGGATTAAGTTGAGTTTCTCTTCTTGAAAACAAAGTAGTCCTGGGATTATACTCTATCTAGATCAAATCACGTTCCCTGAGAATGGGAATGAAAATAGGAAGTTACTCCTCCTGTAAACATAAGCAAATCCTATATATGCAATCAGGAAGTCCTTTCTGGCTGATGGCATTATTCTATATATAGCCAACTGTGACCCTTAGGAAAACAACTTCTAACATGCTAGCATGATATCACAGATCCTTTATATCCTAGTCAACCAATTGTTAAATACGGCTCTGTGGGAGGCCCTGGCTGGTCCTGCTGGGCCCTGCCACTCCTAAGTATTGAACCAATTGCATATGTCACAGGCTTGCCTCCAGAAATAATTGCTGTGCATCTATGCATGTGATGTCTAATAATCATTGGGTAACCTGTGATCAATGAAGCAAAATGGTGATATGACATACCAAGAATTGTACTTGGAATATGATCTTTATCCAAGTGATAAAACTTAGTAAAGCGTTTTTTTTCTTCCAACTTTATAAAAATTATGATAGAGCTTTAGGGGAGTGAGGTTCATGAGACATTTTATAAGCCTCTAACTGGGGCTTCTGTTGATCTGAGAGAACTCAGCATGGCCATACAGATTGCCATTGCCACCATCCCAAGTCTGTCTCCCACGAAAAACCAGGTAGACTCAAGAAACTACATTCAACAAACCCTCTAGCCTAATATTTCCTGATGTTTTCCTGCAAGTATTTTCTTTTGGTTTCTATAGTAACAATACACAGTAACTTCTATAACACTTGTGTATTGATTCAGAACCTCTTTTTTTTTTTTTGAGACGGAGTCTTGCACTGCTGCCCAGCTTGAGTGCAGTGGCACAATCTCAGCTCACCGCAACCTCTGCCTCCTGGGTTCAAGTGATTCTCCTGCCTCAGCCTCCTGAGTAGCTGGGACTACAGGCATGCGCCACCATGCCTGGCAAATTTTTGTATTTTTTAGTAGAAACAGGGTTTCACCATGTTGCTCAGTCTAGTCTCGAACTCCTGACCTCGTGATCTGCTGCCTCAGCCTCCCAAAGTGCTGGGATTACAGATGTGAGCCACCACACCCAGCCAAGAAGTAAGAAATCTTGGTGTCTACGTTTTGTATCTTAACTACAATCATATGCTTCGAAAGCAACCTGATAAATACAAGAGAACTCATTCAATTCCAAATATTCACTAACAGATAACCCAGATGTCAGAAGAGTATCCTTGCCTCTTAACGTGGTTCAAACTCCCATTTCATATTTCCTTCAGTGAAAATCCAATGCCCGTCCCCAGAATATCTGGGAATTCCCAGGGTACTTTCACTCTCATTGTTATTTCTGTCTCCGAGTGCTGCTTCCACTGATGAGTTTAATTGATAGATTATCTTGCCATGTGGCATGTGCCGTCCCTATTCTGTACCACATTAACCCAGACATGGAACTCAGTCTCTCAATTCCCACAGGACACAAGCTCACACATGCACAGCATCCACACAAGGCATTTGTGTAAACAGCAGAATCCACTAAAGATTTGGGATGGCGAAGGTGGGTTTACATCACAGAAATGAAAAGATCCTAAAACTGAACATTGCATGATCTATATCTGAAAAGATTTTAAGGTATATCATCATATTTCTTCACCACTCACTCTCCCTCCTCTCAGTTTTTCCCATCTCCAGATATTTATTGTAGAGACAATTAGCTGTGACTGTTCTTTGTCCCCAGCTATCCCATGTCCTCAGGAGGCATCTTCCATGGCTCATAGTTTATGGAGTATTCCACTAGCACAGCTTCTGGTCCCAGCTGTTAAGAATCTCCCTCCTCCCTGACAGAGTATATGGAATGAATTTAATCCTGAAGCTGGAATATTCCAAAGCACACCAGCTTTTTCTTGCATAAGTTGCATGGGTTATTACATTGGAACAATAAAAGTTCTCTATGTACTTCACATGTCTTCTATCTAATGTATACTGTATTACTCAGTTCATTTGCTTCAGGTAACTCCAACCAAGCAATGATATACTATACAATGTTACTATACTCTTGAAAATTGGTCTGTGAGAACATTTAGGCTCTTAATAATGTGTAATAAATTAATTGAATCCCAAATTAAATTTTAAAAGTTTGCAAGAACAGAAAGGAAGCTAGATTCCTTCCTCTAGCAGAACACCTGGGGTTTTCAAATTTAAATGACACCAGGAAACAGCTGGTCTCTGGATAGATGTGTTTGTTCTCTAAAGTGATGAATAACTTCACCATTTTGGACTTTGAAATGGAATATTTTTCCAATTCTGCATGATAATTCTAGTCAAATAAATTCTTTATGTTTTATCTTGCTATTTTATTTCCCAGTGATACATGGAGCAAACATTGCTTCTCCTTGGGAGAAGGTGAGTAATTATATGGCCGAATGATCCATGGATCAAAATTCTTCCCTTAGAATCCAGAAATGCATTTGCATGAGTTTTCCCAGGGCATAGAGTTTTAATGCTATGGCCTAACCTCCAGCTACAGGAGCATCAGGTGATGGGAGTTTAGCCATCTTTCCTCCTCAGAAGCATGGAGGTGATGTCACCTCCACCAGTGTTGCTTGCCAGTGGCTGCTCAGTGCTCACCTGTGTCTAATCTCTAACTACCCCTGCCCCAGAATATGCTTAGGCCGATTCATAGACTCAGTGTGAGTTTCACTGCGTGTCAGCCCTAATGATGGCTGTGCAGTTCCCCAAACTCATGAGGCATGTCCCGGTGTTAGGGCCTTTGTACTGCTGCTGGAGAGTTTACTCTCCACAAATCTCCATGGCAGCATCACTCACTTCATCCACTCAGACACAGCGGCTTTCTCCCACCATTCTATCTAAAACAGGATCCTAGCCATCCTTTATCTTCCCTGCTTCGTCTTTCCCATAGAACTTACTGCTGCCTGATACTATATTATAAACTTACTATCTGTCTCCCTACTAGAAGTCCCGAGGTCAAGGACTTTGTTTAGTTCACCACTGAATCCCCCGCACCTGGAATAGTGGCTCTCACATAGTGTATAGGATCAGTGAGTAACAGTGATAGCCCTGGAAGCAACTGTGTAGGTAGGTAGGTTAGAGCATGGGCTTTGGAGAGGGCAGACCCAGGTTCAAGCTCTGATCTTCTCTCCGCAAGCTATCGAACTTCACCAAGGCATTTAACCTGTCTCAGGGGATTACCGTACAGCGAGTAAATTAGGTAATATATGAGAGTCATTTGGCAGGATTAACATCATTGTTTTCTCGTTGTTCCAGCCCTCTTATTTTATAGATAAAGAACCAGAGGTTGACTGAGGCAGAGGGACTTGGGCAACATCTCTAATATTGAGGACACCATTTGCAGGGAAGGAAGCAAATCTCCCATTCTCTTATGATGGTATCCTTAACAGTTATTGAAACCCTTAAAAATGCACATTCACTTTGACCCAACAATTTCATTTCTGCAAATTTATCCTAAGCAAATAATCACCTATGTATGCAAAGATTTAGCTACACAGACTTTTATCACAGCTTTGATTACAATAGCAAGAAATTAGAGTCCAAGATGGAGCAGATTTGATAAATTATGGTACAGTCACATGATAGCCCATTATATGGCCATTCAGAATAAAATATAGAAGAATAGTTAATAACATGAGAAGATGCTTACACAGACTCAAATAAAAAAGACTAACGTATGCCAAGAGGTCTGCGTGGTTAGAATCAGGGTGCATTGTATTTTCTTTGTGCTTCTCTGAATTTCTTGTGTCTTTTTCAATAAATATGCATTATTTTCATAACTGGTCTTTTAAATAAAAATTATAATAGCTTGCTAGTGTCTGCACAATAAAGTGTTACAGTGTTAATACATTTTATGAAGAGAACAATCAGAGGAGCCTAAACTTGAGGGAGTGTTCCTCATGCTGATGGAATGAAATTCTTATCTTCTTTTCTAAATGTCATGATTTTCAGGGAACAATTCTCCTACAGGTTTTGACACACAGCAGATTCCAGAGCGTTTGGGCTTCCTGACCATTAGGACCGATGGTGCTTGTGTCTGAACATCTACATTACTCTGTATTAGCACATTTAACTGATGACCTTAGCTAGGCTGCATTTTTTTAAAACCAAATTGACTTACAGCATTACTCATTAGATTTAAGTACTAGGATGATTCATCATTTACAGTAAATCTATTAGAAAGATTACACTGCAAAATCCACCATTGTCCATGTGGCAGGCCTGCCTGGAAATTAAGAATGGGAAGGGAAATTGAAGGAGAGTGATTCCTATCCGTGATTTGAAATTTAAACTTAGATAGCTATGGCAAGCATCTGAGCCTCAGCCAAAGTGGACCAAGGCATCTGTCACATGTCTCAGATATTCCACTCTAATAATAGCCTAAGATCTCTTTTGGAATAGGTTGGTGCCTTGTTTCATAAGGAAAGGTCTTGCATGTTAAAATACTTTAAGGAGTATTTCCTTACCCCTTAAAAAGATATTTGCCATATAACTGGGCTGCACATGTGATACATGTAACAATAGTTGAGTCTCTACTGGTTAAATATAACCCCAAACCAATAGCATGTTCAGCTGGGGGCCCATGCTCACCAGATGTTATTCCACTAATAGTGAGTGAGCTCATCCTTGGTGTGGAAGGTTATTCATTTGGGAGAGAATAATGAACGTGAGACAATCATTACATCACCTTTTCCTGTACATTATTCTCCCCTGCAGCTAAGAAGGAAAACGTGCTGCCGGGTTAGCTGTAAGCTAACTCATGTTCTTGCTTTCTTAGATCTACATAAAGTGAATCACAGGGTAACTCTAGTCCAAATTAATTTTTAATGTAGTATCTGATAGTTTATTAGGAGAGTTAGACTTTGGGATGGTCTCTGTCTCAGACCAGAGCAGCATGGCTTTTTGAGGTGTGATTATCAGTAGTTTACTCCTAGAGGCACTATCCTCTCCTCACTCCTTTGCAGGGGTTATCTCATTGTCCACAGCTGACCATCTGGGAGGCAGAGATGGCTGTTTCTAGAAACATGAAGACTTCTGAATAATAGAGTAAATGTTTAAAATAATGCTCATGAGATCATGTCTTCTTTTGTTTGAATGACTCATTTGGGCTACCTATCAAACCACAAGTTCGAGTTCAGAATAAAATTAATTTACAGATAATATAGCAAAAGGGAGCAAAACATATACACACACATATATGTATATAACACACACATATATATACGGGTGTGTGTGTATATATATATTTTAAGAAAGACAAAAACAATCTTTCTGCGAGAAACTGGGTTTTTTTAGAAAGCACATATGTATCAGTTAAGAACCTTAACTCACCACTGAATTTTAATGCAGCCTTCCTCTAAACACAGTAACAACTCAGCAACTGGCAATCTTACTAAATATCTTTAAAAGGCTTTAACTTTATGCCAAGGGCTTAAACTTTGTTTCTGTCATGTCTTATTCATGTTTATAGAACGTGATCACAAAGGAAAGTGAAGCACTAATAATAACCACCCTGATGAGCCTGTCTTGGGCAGCAGCATCATCCCCTCACTTTCCCTTATACCTTCTTGAGCTACCTAAAAGTATACATTTTGACAACTAAGTGTCACCTCAGGAAGAAAATGTGGTGGCTGGGGAAACACTTGGTCAGTTATAAATCCTTCCATATTTTAAATTTTTATTCTGTTCTTTCCGTATTGGTCTCTGCCCCATATCTGCCACCTCCTGTGGCACCCTTTGCACAAACAGCACTGAAATGAAGATCAGGACACCTGAGAGCAGCCCCCAACTCCATCACTTTCTTTCTCTTCACTGCCTTCCACACATCACAGTCTTCATTTGTAAAATTAGAATAAGAATATCACAAGCAGCAAAAAACTGCATAGCACATATATGTTTAATAAATTTAAACCGTTTGGGACATGAGAGTGTACCCAGGGACGCATTTTGTGACTTCTATGGGCCCTAGACACTTTTGCCTTCATGGACCTGTTTCTCATAAAAATATATTAAAAATTATCTTATGACTGTGTTGGTATAATGATAAACACACTAATATCATATATTGAAACTTTTTTCTTGGCTGGGCGTGGTGGCTCACACCTGTAATTCCAGCGCTTTGGGAGGCCAAGGCGGGTGGATCACGAGGTCTGGAGTTTGAGACCAGCCTGGCCAACATAGTGAAAGCCCGTCTCTACTAAAAATACAAAAGTTAGCCGGGCATGGTGGTGCATGCCTGTAGTCTCAGCTACTCGGGAGGCTGAGGCAGGAGAATCACTTGAACCTGGGAGACAGAGGTTGTGGTGAGCCGAGATTGCACCACTGCACTCCAGCCTGGGCAACAGAGCGAGACTCTGTCTCAAAAACAAACAAACAAAAAACAACCTTTTTTCTTAACCTAAAGACTCATTTATTTTTCTTCTGATGTTAAAGAAATTAAAACACTTTTCTAGCTCCTCAACACTGTGCCCGATAGTAAGTCAGGCCTGTCTGCATCATAGAATCCTCAGCAGTGGATCATAGTTTGCTCTTTTTTCCCCCTCTTGGATGGCTTTTGTGGATGCTGTTCCTTTCCTTCTCTTCTCATTTCTTGCTGATTTTTTCAATGAGTATACACTATCTCTTCCACCTCTCTCCAACGTCCCTTGGGTTCTCCAACTCTGGTGAGTCAAAGCTCACTTACAAACAGACACATAGTTCAAAGAATAAAAGGGATCAAAAACTGTTCTAGGAGAGTGGAGAACTGATTCCAGTTCAGTTCAGGCTGCTATCCTCCACCATCCCTGGAGACCCTTCTAAGCTGATCAGAAACACCTCTAAGTAGAGAAGTTTATATGCAGAGGTTTCTGGAATGGTATGCAACGAATTTTAAGAATAGTTTGTATTAGGTAGTGGGCCTTGGGTGTATTTTCCCTTTCTTCTTAGTAATTTCTGTATTTCTTACACTTTTAAAATGAGCATTATTTTTAATAGAAATGGTAGAAATATTGAAATCCAATTTTAATAAGGATTGACTATTATACTTTGCTTCAGTAATTAAAAGGGGGGAGTTAATATCTTGGGATACTTTAAGTTGAATAGTTTTCTCAGTGGGTTGCCGGGTGCATGCACGTACACACACACACACACGCACACACACGGTGGCTGTGACCTAGCCCACCATATGGTCCTCATTTTCTGTATCTATTTCTATGTATGCTAACTCAAGAATTCGACCACTGTAATACAGCTGACTAACCTTTTGCTCCCTGCTTCCTTCTTGTATTAAAAAGAGGGCTTATTTCTTGGGTGCTGTTTTCTTCAGTTTTCCTCACATAAGAGAAAGAATTCAAAGCTAAATTACATAGTAAAAAATTGTATTTGTGTTAACATTTTCTTTTAAGGCATTCCCTTCTCTCTGAATTGTCAAAATCATTTTCCTTTTGTGGCATTTCATTTATTGAAGGCCATAGTCTTACCATCTCCATTTCAACCAAGGAAGAAAGCAAAGAAGTCTGAAGAATCAGAATCAGGGAACAATCAAGCACCTACGAAATGCCCACCCTGAGCCCTGCCTTCTGCTAGCCACTGTGGGAAGTTAGAATAGGTTCCTGGAGAGACCAGGAGGTCCACTGCCTCAGTGTTCACAAGCACTCCAGTCTCAGAATGGGGTGGGGACTGAGGAGAACTGGATAGCACCAGCAGCTGCTCCCCAGCTCCAGCCAACTGTTGCCATGTGGGAATGGAGGCTCAGTCTTGCCAGATCAGCAAATTTTTCCAAAAAAGTTAGGAATCATGATTTTTGCATGAAACCTCTCTATTTAATAAGTTGACAATGAGAATTAAAAAACAAAAAAACAGAAACAAAAAACACTGTGTGGGCCAACAAATGTATAGGCCAAATTCACTATGTCTGCAGGCCTGATTTGGCCTGCCAGTTTGTACCGGCTGCTTTATATTATGAATTCCCTCAGAATTTAAAAATGCTTACCACTCAAAATGATTTGGTGACATCTACAATGATCTATACACATTTTATGAGAAAAAACTTGAATAAGATTGCTTGTGTACAAATTATAAACTACAGAACTGGCAACTCTAGTCATTTAGCACTTCAGGGCAAAGTAACTTCTTGACAGAATTTTTCACTTTTGTTTTTCTTTTTAAGAGATGGAGACTTGCTTTGTTGCCCAGGCTGGAGTGCAGTAGTACGATCATAACTCATTGCTGCCTCCAACTCCTGGGCTCCCACCTTAGCCTCATGAATAGCATATGCCATCACACTTGGCTTATTTTTAACATTGTTTATATATTGTAAAGACAAAGTCTCACTTTTGGCCCTGTCTGGTCTTGAACTCCTGGGCTCAAGCAATCTTGCTGCCTCAGCCTCCCCAGGTCCTGGGATTATAGGCATGAGCCACTGCTCCCGGCCATGCCTATAATTTGGCCATGCCAAATTTTTACTTCTAAATAATTGTTTGATATCATGTAGATTCAGGCTAAATTATGTATCTATCAAGTCTTAACAACATATTTTCGAGGATGGACTCTACCACCATTATTGCCCCCAACACACACACACACACACACGCGCGCACACACATAAACACAATGACCCCTGTGGAAGATTATTTTGGGTTCCTGCAGGATTATTATTGTTGGAAATATCATTTTCAGTTTTGACAATAATCATTAATAAAATGCATAAATCTTTTGTCCTTGTATCAAAATAAGTTTGTTAGCATATTTTTGAAGTGTAACATAAATATTAGAAGGTGTATGAATCATAAAGGTACAGCTTAGATGAGTCACAAAGCAAGCACATCCAAATAATCAACACTCAACTGAAGAAAAAGAACATTACCAGAAAATAGTAAACCAGCACATTTGGGGTATTATTACTCTTAATCTTAAAATATCTGGAAATGAGACTCCTTATAGCCTACCTTAACTTTCTAAGAAGCAGGAACCACTCTGTGGAATGATTAAGTTAAAACATATTTTATTACTTTATTTAATTTTCCAACTTTATTAAGCTGATCATTTTTTAAAGAAAGATAACTTTCTGAGGAATCTCTAAAAAATCATATATGAAAAGCACACAGCTAAATCATGATCAATGATGAAAGACCAAAAGCTTTTCCTCTAAGGTCAGGAACAAGACAAGGATGCCCACTTTTGCCACTTCTAGTCAACATAATCCTGGAAGTCCCAGCTGAAGCAATCAGGCAAGAAAAAGAAAGAAAAGGTATCCAAATTGGAAAAGAAGTAAAAATTATCTGTGTTCACAGATGGCATGATCTCATATATAGAAAGCCCTAAAGAAGGCCAGGCACGGTGGCTCCTGCCTGTAATCCCAGCACTTTGGGAGGCTAAGGCGGGTAGATCCCTTGAGATCAGGAGTTTGAGACCAGCTGGCCAATATGGCAATACCCTGTTTCTTCTAAAAATACAAAAATTAGCCAGGTGTGGTGGCACAGGCCTGTAGTCTCAGCCACTCGAGAGGCTGAGGCAGGAGAATCACTTGAACCTGGCAGGAAGAGTTTGTGGTGAGCCAAGATGGCGCCACTGCACTCCAGCCTGGGCAACAGAACAAGATTCCATCTCAAAAAAACAAATAAACAAACAAAAACCCTAAAGATTACACACACACACACACACACACACCCCAACACCATTAGAACTAATAAATGAATTCAGCAAAGTTGACGGATACTAAATCAACATACAAATATCAGTTGTGTTTCTATACACTTAACAATGAAAAATCCACAAGGAAATTAAGAAAATAATGCCATTTACAATAGTCTTAACAAAGGAGGCAAAAGACTTATACACTGAAAAGTACAGAATGTTTCTGAAAGAAAACATAAATAAATTAAAAGACATTCCATGTTCATGAATTAGAAGACTTAATATTGTAAAGATGTCCATACTACCCAAAGCAATCTACAGAGTTAATGCAATTCCTATCAAAATCCTAACAGCTTTTTTTGCAGAAATAGAAAAATTCATTCTGAAATTCATATAGACTCCCAAAGACCCTAAATAGATGAAACAATTTTGAATAAGAGCATAGTTGGAAGGCTCATACTTCCTGATTTCAAAACATGTTATAAAGTTACAATACTCAAAACAGTGTAGGACTGTCATAAAGATAGGCATACAGACCAATGAAATAGAATACAGTTCAGAAATAAACCTTCACACATATGGTCAAATGATTTTCAACAAGGGTGCCAACACTATTCAATGGCAAAAGGACAGTCTTTTCTCAAAAAATGATGTTGAGGAAACCAGATATACACATGCAAAATAATGAAGGTGGACACTTATTGTATTAGGCTACTTGGGCTGCCATAACAAAATACCACAGACTGAGTGTCTTAAACAATAGAGATTTATTTTCTCATAGTTCTAGATGTTGTAGGTCCAAGATCAAGGTAGCAGCAGAATTAGTTTCTGGGAAGGCCTCTCTTTCTGGTTTGTGTATATGACCACCTTTTCACTGAGTCCTTACATGGGCTTTCCTCTGCATGCACATGGAGAGGGAGCAAGATCTCTGGTATCTCCTCCTCTTCTTATAAGGACACCAGTCCTATTAGATTAGGGCTTCACTCTTAAGACCTCATTTAACCTTAATTGTCCCCTTAAGGGCTTTATCTCCAAATGTAGTCACATTGTAGGTTAGGGCTTCAACATATGAACTGAAGAGGGTGCACAATTTAGTCTATAACACTTAATTTATGCCATATAAAAAATTAACTCAAAATTGGTCAAAGACATAAACATAAAACCTAAAACTATACAACTCTTAGTAGGGAGAAACCTTCATGGCATTGGATTTGGCAATGATTTCTTGCATATGACACCAAAACATAGGCAACAAAAGGAAAAATAGATAAACTGGACTACATCGAAATTAAAACTTTCTACACATCAAATGACACAATTAACAGAGTGAAAAGGCAACCTACAAAATTAGAGAAGATATATCAACTCATATATCTGAGAAGAAGTTAATATCCAGAATATGTAATGAAATACAACTCAACAACAAAAAAACTGAAACAACCTGAAGTAAAAATGGGCAAATAACTTGAATAGACATTTCTCCAAAGATGATATACAAATGGACAACAAGTATAGGAAAAAATGTGCAATATAAGTAATCATTACAAAACTGTAAATCAAAAGCACAAAGAGATATCACTTCACACCCATTAGGATGGCAACTGTAAAATTAAAAAAAAAAAATGGAAAATAACAAGTGTTGGCGACAATGTGAAGAAACTGAAACCCATGTACACTTGGTAGAAATGGAAAATGGTGCAGCCGTATGGAAAACAGTATGGCAGCTTTTTAAAAAATTAAAAATGCAATTAGTGTATGATCCAGCAATTCCACTTCTGGGTGTAGATTTAAAAAATGGAAAACAAGGTCTTGAAGAGATACTTGTACATGCATATTTATAGCAGCATTGTTCACAACAGCCAAAAAGTGGAAGCAATTTGTGTCCTTTAATGAGTGGATAGATAAATACAAAGTGGTATATACATACAATGGAATATTATTCAGCCTTACAAAGAAAGCAAATTCTGACACATGCTACGATGTGGAAAAACCTTGAGAACATTACCTTAAGTGAAATGAGCCAGTAACAAAAAGACAAGTACAATATGATTTCACTTATAGGAAGTATCTAAAGTAGCAAAACTCATAGAAACAGAATGTAGAGGCCAGGAATAGTGGCTCAGACCTGTAACCCCAGCAATCTGGAAGGCTAAAACAGGAGGATCACTTGAAGCCAGGAGTTTGAGACCAGCCTGGGCAACATAGTAAGACCATGTCTCTACAGAAAAATTTAAAAATTAGCGGGGCATGGTGACTCACACTTGTAGTTCCAGCTACTCAGGAGGTTGAGGCAGGAGGATTGCTCAGGCCCAGGTGTTTGAGGTTACAGTGAGTTATGATTGTGCCACTGTACTCCAACCTAGGCAACAGAGCAGAACTCCATTTCTAAAATCAAACAAGCTGGGCGCAGTGGCTCACACATGTAATCTCAGCACTTTGGGAGGCCGAGGCAAGTGGATCACTTGAGGTCAGGAGTTCGAGACAAGTCTGGCCAACGTGGTGAAACCTCGTCTCTACTAAAAATACACAAAAAAGAGCCAGTTGTGGCGGCACACGCCTGTAGTCCCAGTCATTCCAGAGGCCGAGGCAGGGGAATTGCTTGAACCCAGGAGGCGGAGGTTACAGTGAGGGGAGATTGCGTCACTGTACTCCAGCCTACACTCCAGACTCTGTCTCAAAATAAATAAATAAATAAATAAATAAATGAATAAATAAATGAATAAATAAATAACAAAGTAGAATGATGGCTGCAAGGGGCTGGGGAGTTGGAGGGGCAAACAGGGAAATGGGAGAGTTGTTGTTTAATGGTTGTATAAATCAGGGTTCTCCAGGGAAACAGAACCAATAGGATGTGAATATATGTATGCACACACACGCGCACACACACACGCACACATGCGCGCACGCGCACGCACACATGCGCGCACGTGCACACACACACACACAAAACAAGTTTATTTTAAGGAACTGGCTCAGGTGATTATGAAGAGTGGCAAGTCCAAAATGTGCAGGGTAGGTTGGCAGGTTGGAAACTCAGGCAAGGGCCAATGTTGCAATTCAAGTTCAAAGGCCACCAGGCTGGAGACCCAGAGAAGAGCCCATGTTGCAGTACAAGGCTGTCTGCTGGCAGAATCCCCTGTTGTTTGAGGGAGGCAGTCTTTTGTTCTTTTCAGACCTTCAGCTGATTGGATGAGGCCCACTCACATTATGGAGGGCAGTCTGCTCTACTCAAAGTCCATTAATTTAAATGTGTATATCTTTTTTAAAATTTAAAAATCCCATGGCAGTGTATTTATAAATGTAAATCTCATCCAAAAACACCCTCACAAAAACATTTAGAATAATGTTTGACCAAATATCTAGGGACTGTGGCCCAGCCAAGTTAACATATAAAATTAAGCATCACAATACGTAATAGAATTTCTGTTTTGTATGATGAAAAGTTCTGTACAACAATGTGACTATACTTAACACTACTGAACTGTACACGTAAAAATGGTTAAAATGATACATTTTATGTTATGTGTATTTTACCACAATTTTTAATAAAAGTATGTTAGCTCTTTCACTCGGGCCTGTGGCACCAGCAAGATGGGCAAGTGTTGCAGTCTTTTTTTTTTTTTTGAGACAGAGTCTCACTCTTTTATCCAGGCTGGAGTGCAGTGGCATGATCTCAGCTCACTGCAACCTCCGCCTCCCAGATTCAAGTGATTCTTCTGCCTCACTTCCCAAGTAGCTGGGACTACAGGCGTGTGCCACCACGCCTGGCTAAGTTTTGTATTTTTTTAGTAGAGACGGTTTCACCATATTGGCCAGGCTGGTCTCGAACTACTGACCTCATGATCCACCTGCCTCAGCCTCCCAAAGTGCTGGGATTACAGGTATGAGCCACCACACCCAGCCTATGTTGCAGTCTTTACACTGCCAGGAAGCTCTGTAGCCACCACGACCAGAAGAGGCATAATAAACAGTTTAAGACCCATTTGGGTATATTTTTGAAGGCAATCTGCCACCAAGTTTTTTTGGGGGGAAAATGGTCTTGCTCTGTCACCCACGCTGGAATGCAGTGGCACAATCACAGCTCACTGCAACCTCAACCTCCCAGACTCAAGCAATCCTCCCACCTCAGCCTCCTGAGTAGCTGGAACCACAGGTGCATGCCACCACATCCAGCTAATTAAAAAAAAATTTTTTTTTAACAGATAGGACCTCACTGTGTTGGCCAGGCTGGTCTCAAACTCCTGGGCTCAAGTTATCCTCCCACCTTGGCCTCCCAAAGTGCTGTAATCACAGGTGTGAGCCATCACACCCGGCCCAAGGCAAACCCCTTTGAAGGCACTTCACATGCAAAGGGAATTGTGCTAGAAAAAGTAGAGGTTGAACCCAAATAGCCAAATGCTGCCAGCAAGAAGTGTATCAGGGTCCAGCTAACCAAGAAATGTAATAAAATCACAGCCCTCATATGCAATGACAGTTGCTTAAACTTTACTGAGGAAAATGATAAAGTTCTGGTTGCTAGATTTGGTTGCAAAAGTCATGCTATTGTTGACATTCCCGGATTTTGCTTTAAGGCTGTCAAAATAGCCGATGTCTCTCTTGGCCTGATGCAAAAACAAGAAGGAAAGGCCAAAATCTTAAGGTTTGATGATGCAAAAATGGTAGCAATAAATTTTCATATGCTAAAAAGAAAGTATATTAGAGAGAGAAATTTCTTTAACTAAATACCAAAAGAAATCTTTCCCTAAGAGATGTTAGGATACAAACAGGATTTTACCTTTGTCTTGGGTAAAAAGACCTTCAAAGAGTGAACTTCCATAAAGATTGAGAGGGCAACTTATTAAGTCATATCTCTAAGAAGCAATTTCTGTGGGGGAGTTGAGATTACATATTGCTTCTTGGGAATGTAATTTTTCTCAGACATAGTAAGAGAAATAGCAAGTAGCTAATACATTCCTTCTATTGTTACTCTAAAATAACAAACTCTTAAAACAAAATTTGCTTCCCAATTGTTCTTTCAGAGACAAGTCTGGGATCACTTTTTTTTTTTTTTTTTTTTGAGACAGGGTCTCACTCTGTTGCCCAGGCTAGAGTGCAGTGGCATAATCACAGCTCACTGCAGCTTCAACCTCCTGGGCTTAAGCAATCCTTCTACCTCAGCCTCCTGAGTAGCTTAGCACTACAGGTGTGAGCCAGCATGCCTGGCTAATTTTTTAATTATTATTTGTAGAGATGGGGGTCTCACTATGTTGCCCAGGCTGGTCTTGAATTCCTGGGCTCAAGCAATCCTGCCTCAGCTTCCCAAAGTGCTGGGATTACAAGCATGAGTCACCGCACCCAGCCTAAAATAATACACTTTTCAACTAAAGTATTGGTAATACCAGTTAATTTATGGCTAATCATATGACAAATTGAGAGGTGACAACGTGCTAGCAGCTTGCTCTCGGTGCCTCCTCAGGCCTCAGTGTCCATTCTGGCCACACTTGAGGAGCCCTTCAGCCCACTGCTGCACTGT
This sequence comes from Symphalangus syndactylus, assembly GCF_028878055.3. Classification (NCBI taxonomy): domain Eukaryota; kingdom Metazoa; phylum Chordata; class Mammalia; order Primates; family Hylobatidae; genus Symphalangus; species Symphalangus syndactylus. Next base: position 118,574,648 of record NC_072426.2, on the reverse strand, counting down.
GGGAGCCCCTCTCTGAGCTGGCCAAGGCCGGAGCCAGCTCCCTCTGCTTGCAGGGAGGTATGGAGGGAGAGGTGTGGGTGGGAACCGGGGCTGTGCACAGTGCTCGCAGGCCAGTGCGAGTTCTGGGTGGGCACGAGCTTGGCAGGTCCCGCACTCGGAGCGGCCAGCCAGCACCACTGGCCCCTAGCAGTGAGAGGCTTAGCAACAGGCCAGCAGCTGCGGAGGGTGCGCTGGGTCCCCCAGCAGTGCCGGCCTGTCGGTGCCATGCTCTAATTCTCGCCAGGCCTCAGCTGCCTCCCCTTGGGCAGGGCTTGGGACCTGCAGCCCGCCATGCCCGAGCCTCCCCCATGTAGCCCGAGCCTCCTGGACAGGTGCCGCCCCCTGCTCCATGGTGCCCGTTTCCATCAATCACCCAAGGGCTGAGGAGTGCAGGCACATGGCGCAGGACTGGTGGGCAGCTCTGCCTGCATCCCTGGCGTGGGATCCACTAGGAGAAGCCAGCTGGGCTCCTGAGTCAGGTGGGGACTTGGAGAACTTTTATGTCTAGCTGGAGGATTGTATATGCGCCAATCAGCACTCTGTGTCTAGCTCAGGGTTTGTGGATGCACCAATCAGCACTCTGTATCTAGCTAATCTGGTGGGGACTTGGAGAACTTTTATGTCTAGCTAGAGGATTGTAAATGCACCAATCAGCACTCTGTGTCTAGCTAAAGGTTTGTAAATGCACCAATCAGCACCCTGTGTCTGGCTGAAGGTTTGTAAATGCACCAATCAGTGCTCTGTGTCTAGCTAATCTAGTGAGGACTTGGAGAACGTCTAGCTAGAGGATTGTAAATACACCAATCAGCACTCTGTGTCTAGCTCAGGGATTGTAAACGCACCAATCAGCACCCTGTCAAAGTGGACCAAACAGCTCTCTGTAAAATGGACCAATCAGCTCTCTGTAAAATGGGCCAATCAGCAGGATGTGGGTGGGGTCAGATAAGAGAATAAAAGCAGGCTGCCTGAGCCAGCAGCAGCAACCTGTTTGGGTCCCCTTCCAGACTGTGGAAGCTTTGTTCTTTCGCTCTTTGCAATAAATCTTGGTGCTGCTCACTATTTGGGTCCACACTGCCTTTATGGGCTGTAACACTCACCTCGAAGGTCTGCAGCTTCACTTCTGAGACCAGCAAGACCACAAATCCTCTGGGAGGAATGAACACCTCTGGACGGGAGGAACGAACAACTCCAGACGCGCCACCTTAAGAGCTGTAACACTCACTGCAAAGGTCTGCAGCTTCACTCCTGAAGCCAGCGAGACCACGAACCCACCAGAAGGAAGAAACTCCGGATACACCATCTTTAAGAACTGTAACACAGCACGAGGGTCTGCAGCTTCATTCTTAAAGTCAGTGAGACCAAGAACCCACCAATTGCGGACACAAACTCACTATAATTTTAATACTGTGGTAAACATTGCTATGTACACAAGAGGTAGAATTTGATCCATAGAATAACCAAATCTATGCTTCCAATGCATTTTAAGTAGATTTTATGAAATTTTATGTTCACACTTGGGGATTCTTCAATAGGTAAGGGAGGTATACATTAAATGACTGTTATGGTGATCTTAGCTTGGAAACTATCAGAACATTCATTCACGTTTTTGTATTCTAGAGAATCTCTTCTTAATACAGGTTCCTAAAACTCACACTTAGGTATGACAAGAAGAATGTCTTCTTTAATCCCATTATATTGAGCCATTAGTTTATCCTATTAACAAGATTATACGAGTAATAATAGTTCTGATCCTAATGCTGATGGTCAAGGTATAATCACGATAGTAAAATAATTACTAATTATAACCAAAAAAGTAATATAAATTCAAATTACTCTAAATTCTATAGGAAAGATCAATTTAGCTTTTTGTATTCTATTAATTTCCATAGCAGCTTTTTTTCCTCCATGAAATTAGAGTTAAAGAAAAGAGATAAGTATTGCCAAGTCAAGAAATTAGCTTTTCTTCTCCAAGGAAAGATAATCCCTTGAAAAGTCTTCCAGGGCCTGGCACAGCAGCTCATGCCCATAATCGTAGCATTTGGGGAGGCGGAGGTGGGAGGATGGCTTGAGCCCAGGAGTTCAAGACCAGCCTGGGCAACATAGAGAGACCTTGTCTCTACAAAAAATAATTTAAAAATTAGGCAAGCATGGTGGCACATGCCTGTAGTCCCAGCTACTCGGGAGGCTAAGGTAGGAAGATCACTTGGGCGCAGGAGGTCGAGGCTACAGTGAGCAATGATTCATAATTGCACCACTGTACTCTAGCCTGGGTGGCAAAATGAGACATCTCAAAAAAAGAAAAGAAAAGTCTTCCAGTCTCCAGTAAAAGCTCTAACCCTTTGAGGAGCTCATTTAGGTTGGGTACAGCAAGTCCAATGAGGTGATGACAGAGGAGCTAGCTGAAATGCTGAGCTCAGGCCATTGCAATTTCAGGTTTTTAAGTATCCCTGTTTTGAGAGGAAATGTATTCCTTTCCTCTATTTCTACTTCACTTTAAAAAAATTCTTTTAAAAATTGAACGCAAACTTGGGAAACCAATGAATCATAAATGTGAATGAAATCTCTAAAGGGCATCTAGCCTATTTTCCTGCTTCTGAGTAAAAGTCTAACTTTTAAAATATATCTTCAGGGAAGGCTTTTCCCTAAACTCCTCCAGATTAGGATAGGTACCTCCAGTATACCCTTTCACACTATATTGTATTTATCCTTCAAAGCACTTACCACCAATGAACTCAAATAATTATTTGGATTTGTTTAAGATGGCTAACTAAACTCCTCACTCACCTCTCTTCCCTCCCAAAATCATAATGACATGGTGAAAGAAATATGGCAATACAAATAAACCCATAACATGAAAGGTACCAATAAACTAGAAGAGTATGGAATTTCTAGAAGATTTAATCCAGCTAGAAGAAACCCTATAAACTTTCCTACTGAAGAATAGGATTAAACTCTGATTCAAAGTAGCTGGGGCTAGCAGGAAACTGAGTCTAAGAGGCAGCCAACATGTAATGAAGGGTCTGGGGAATAACTGCATCAGCTTGCAACTCTCAGAACTGCTGACTTGGCCTCAGCCCTGGGGTAAAGCCATGAATCCACTTTCAAATAGCCAAATAAAATTAATATTCTGTTGAGTAAGACTCCCAGTGTGAGCTCTGGGACTACAGAGTTTAGGCAATAACCCCTATAACTGACAACTAGCTTGAGGGACAGGGAGCTCCCACATGCAGAAACCTAGGTTCCAGATGTCCTGAAGAACAGAGCTCATTTGGCCACACTCAGTACTCCTGGCCCTCCCCTTCCTTCAATCACCATTGCTGGGTCCTGTGACGGGAAGTCATATTCACTGCCAGGAGATCAAGTGTCTTCAGAGACACATCAGTCAATCTAGGCTTCTTTTACAAGTAGTAACAAACAATAGAAAACTACCAAACATTGAAATAAAACCAAATTATTTCATTGTGTGGTATCATTTTATTTCACTGAAGTAACCTCTGAGAAAATAGGATTAATACAGGAAATGAAAGATAATTTTTAAAGTATATAATTTATTATCCCAAGAGAATATCACACTCATTAAAACAGAAGAGGTTGCTGTGAGAAAGAATCAATTACAGTTCTCGGAAACAAAACATTTGATTAACTAAATTTAAATGTTTCAATATTTTGGAAAAATATTAAAGATAAAAATTTCTCCTGACTACTAGAGATGTTGAACATCTTTTTATGTTTTTTTAATCATGTAGACTTCCATTTCTATGAAATATCTGTTTATAGTTTTTGCTCACTTTTTCCTCTTAGGTCATTGCAATTTTTCTTATTGATTTATGAGTTCTCTTTATATATTCTGCATATTGTTATACACCAGGCAGATAGTTTCTTTCAGCCTGCCACCTGCCTTTTAAGTGTCTTTAAGTGTCTTTCAACCTACAAGAATTTAAATTTTTTATAGAGAGTAATTATTTTCCTAAAAACTCACAAGCTCTAATTTTGCATAGAAATGTTTTCTCCAGCCCCAATACAATAACAAATCTTCTTTTGATATAATTATAAATATTTGCTGGGCACGGTGGCTCACACCTGTAATCCAGCACTTTCGGAGGCTGAGGCAGGGAGATCACCTGAGGTCAGGAGTTCGAGACTAGCCTTGCCAACATGGTGAAACCCCGTCTCTACTAAAAATACAGAAATTAGCTGGGCGTGGTGGCACACGCCTGTAATCTCAGCCACTCAGGAGGCTGAGGCAAGAGAATTGCTTGAAACCATGAGGCAGAGGTTGCAGTAAGCCAAGACTGTGCCACTGCACTCTAGACTGGGAGACAGAGTGAGACTCCATCTCAAAAAAAAAAATTATAAATATTAAAACCATCTAAACTTTCTAAATTTCAGTTTCCTAATTTGTAAAATTGAGATAACTTCCTTGCAAGGTTGTTGTGGAATGAATGAGACAATGCACATAAAATGTATGATATACAATAGGCACTCAAAACAGACTTAGATGATGTAGCCTTATTACAGGGATAAGAAAAGTGAGAACAGTGAAAGAAAGGGACCTGGCCAAGATCAGATACAAACAAAAATATAACCTCCCAAGTCATAGATTCAGAACAACAAGACTAAATGACTTCTCTTTAGCCTCTTTTATGGCCTGGATAGGCCTTTACCACTACTTTATAGTTTAAAAAAAGAAAAAGGTACACAGACACCTTGTAAATAGCTTATCCCCAATCAGCAAGGGAAGATTGTTGCACATGTTGAGATTTCACTTTATTGCTCTCTTCTCTTCCATCACTTGCTTGACTCAGCATAGCATGGCTATGGCTTCATCTTTCCCTCTCCTCACCTTGTCTTTCTCACCCCCTGCTTTTGCTTTGAATCTATCAGTCCACATGCCATGTCCCTGAAACCTGGGACATTGATGGTCATGTCACCAATGAAGGCACCAGGACTGCCAAACTCCATAGGGAAGAAAGAGCACTTTTGATTTTCGTGACTCCCACCATTCCCCATATTCACCAAGTCCTGCCATGCTAATTCCTAAGGCTCTCAATCTCATTTTCTTTCTTGTACGTTGCTTCAGCAGCTTCCTTGCCTCCCAGCCTCACATATACTCCATTCTGTTGTCCTAATGATATTCCTAAAGCAAAATTGGATTATGTCACTTTTTATTTAAAACCCTTCAATGCTATGTCACTCACAAGTTGTTTGGCACTAGGAAAATATTTACCTTCATTGAATCCATTTCTCCATTTGAAGAATATGCATAATAATGGTGACCCCATTGCTTTTAATATGAAATTAGAATACCTTAGCTTGGCCTATAAATTCCTGCATGGTCTCCAGCTTCATCCCTGGCCATTCCCCATCTTGCATTTCTTGGTCCAGTCATCTTAATCCTCTTTCTATTTCTAGAACACAACATGCTCACTGTTACTCTATAATTTTGCACATGCTGTTCCCTGGGTTTGGAATAATAATCTTCTCCCTAATCCCAGGGCCCTTCCATCCACCTTTATTGACTAACTCTTGTTAATACATCGATGTTTAGCCTTCTCCTGAAGTATGTTTCTGACACATAGTTATTATTGAATGAATAACTAACAAACACGAAGCATCTACTCTGTGTTAATCATTTTATGTATGGTATATCATTTAATCCTCATGAAATTCCTATAAGGTAGATATCATTATTCCCATCATCGTGGGAGTTGAAAGCAAGGCATCGAGAGGTTGAGTCACATGTCTAAGTTGATACATTTATAAGAGGCAGAACTGGCATCTGAATCCAGGTCTTTCTGACTCTAAAGGCCAAGTTTGGAATGAAACAGAGGATAAAGCAGGACATGAAAGATGAGGTAATACTAAAATCAAATCTTAAACAGAAAGCTTTCAAGAATAAGGCCCTCTCCTGCAGAGTGTGAATAGGTTTTCAGAAGCATCACAATATCTTTAAAGGCTAGCTTTTTCACCAAGTCCTGAAGAAAGAAGCCAAGGACCCACACAGCAGTGGGCTCTCTTGGCCAGCAAAGAGATGTGGCAACCTGTGATTTATATATATATATATATTTTTTTAATTCGCAGTTCCTGGCTTATACCTCCCATTGCCCTTGTTACAGTCCTTTGTTATAATGTTGGGGCACTTCAGGCCTCAGGAGCAGGTCTCAGGAAACAGAATTTCTCCCTCTCACCTTCTCCTGTCCTCCTTTTACTTGCCTATGGCAGGACTCTAATCTGACTGTGGGCTAAAAGATCCTCACTTCAGAGAGAGTCCTGCCCCATACTCTGGAGGAAGGAATGCTACAGAGAGAGGCCAAGAAGAATCTGAACAGACAGGCCTTGCTGAGTTTAAATCATATGCTTTTTGTCCAATCACATTTCTGCATGGTTGTCAATCATACCTATACAATGAAGTTGCCATAAAAACCCAAAAGGGCAGAGTTAGAGAGCTTCCAGAGAGCTGAACACATGTAGGTTCATGGAGGGTGGTACACCAAGAAAAGGCATGGCAGCTCCATGCCCCTTCCCCAATACTTCACGCTATGCATTTCTTCATCTGCCACCTTTGCAATATCCTTTGTAATAAACTGGTAAACATAAGTGTTTCCCTGAGTTCCGTGAGCCACCCTAGCAAATTATTGAGATCCAGAGGATTGTGGGAACCCCAGCTTGAAGCCAGTTGATCAGAAGTTCTAGAGGCTCAGACTTGCAACTGGTGTCTGAAGGTGAGGGCAGTTTTGGGGTCTGAGCCCCAAACCTGTGGGATCTGACATTAGATTCAGGTAGATAGTGTTGTAATTAAATTAGAGAACATTAAGCTGGTGTCTGCTGCAGAAGTGACTGTATACTTGGTGGTGGGAAAAACCCACACACACATATTTGGTCATATATGTCTTCTGTGTTAATGATTGTTGTGGCACGAGATCACAGGGGAAAATATTTCCTGAGTTTTTCCCAAACATGACCATTCTAGACAGCCCTCCTGGAGGAGCACTTTTGTCCCATGACGTCTCCATGCATAAGAAATTAGGAATTAGGCCGGGTGCAGTGGCTCACGCCTGTAATCCCAGCACTTTGGGAGACTGAGGAGGGCAGATCACGAAGTCAAGAGATCAAGACCATCCTGGCTAACACGGTGAAACCCCGTCCCTACTAAAAACACAAAAATTAGCTAGGCATGGTGGCACATGCCTGTAATCCCAGCTACTCGGGAGGCTGAGGCAGGAGAATTGCTTGAACCCTGGAGGCAGAGGTTGCAGTGAGCCAAGATCGCACCACTGCACTCCAGCCTGGTGACAGAGACTTGCTCTGTCACACACACAAACAAAATTAGGAATTAGAGGGTTATTTTCAGACTATTAGATCTCCTTTTGCGTTAGTCCTTTTTCATGCTGCTAATAAAGACATACCCAAGACTGAGCAATTTACAAAAGAAAGCCTCACAATCATGACTGAAAGCAAGGAGGAGAAAGTCACATCTTAAGTGGATAGCAGCAGGCAAAAAATGAGAGCTTGTGCAGGGGAATGCCTCTTTTTAAAACCATCAGATCTCATGAGACTTATTCACTATCACAAGAACAGCATGGGAACCACTTGCCCACATGGTTCAATTTCCTCCCACCAGGTCTCTCCCAAAACGTATGGGAATCCAAGATGAGATTTGGGTGGGGACACAGCCAAATCATGTCACCTTCTTTCTACACTATGAAGTGTAGTGCATTTCTTAAAAAATGTCTCTCTTTTTTAAAAAGGCCTTCCATCCTGATATATACAAGTTTACAAGAAAAATCATACTATTGGAGTAGAAACAATTTAAATATAAAGGATAAGCTACTTAAACATCGATTTTTAGAGCTTAGGACAGTCTTATTTGTAGTGACAGCAAATTAAAATACACTATTTTAGTGTGCTATACATGGTCATAGATTATAGGTGCAGAAATAAAAATATGGTACAAATATGGATCTTTCTATTTTCAAAATATCTGAGTTCCTTTTTCCTTTGTTCATCATAAGAAAATGATTTACAAATAATCACATGCTTGTGGTATTGTTAAAGTTTGCTGGAAGCTTTTTTGAGTGGTCTGTTAATGGTATATACATAATGATTCTATAATGATTTATACCTAATAATTCTATAATGGCTTTTCCTCAAACAATTCTAACTTCAGATAAGGAAGAAGGTAACTTCCTCTGAAGATTAGTGTAATGATGAATAGAGGGCCAAAGAGAAGGTTAGAAGCAACAACTGTGTGCAATAATGATGGATATGGTGGGAACATAAAAACTGAAAGTGAGGCCCTCAAAATATAATGGATAGATATATTGTTAAGTAAAAAAAGCAGAAAGAGCAATGGACAGAATATACTACTGTGCGTGTGTGTGTGTGTGTGTGTGTGTGTGTGTGTGTGTGTGTGTGAAAGAGAGAGACAGAGAGAAATGTCTCTGGAAAGACAGGAAAGTAGTTGCCTCTTAAAAATGGGATTAGAAATACTGGGTTGAGGGAAGAGGTCAAGAGTTAGTAAAGGCTTCTGTTCCTACTATGTGAGACACCTGCTCCCCCTTCACCTTCCACCATGAACGTAAGCTTCCTGAAACCCTCACCAGAAGCAGATACTGGCACTATGCTTCCTGTCCATGAGCCAATTAAACCTCTTTTTTTTTTTTTTTTTTTTTTTGAGACAGAGTCTTGCTCTGTCACCCAGGCTGGAGTGCTGTGGTGCGATCTTGGCTCACTGCAACCTTCACCTCCCAGGTTCAAGCAATTCTCCTGCTTCAACCTCCTGGGTAGCTGGGACTACAGGCACGCGCCACCACGCCCAGATAATTTTTGTATTTTTAGTAGAGATGGGATTTCGTCATGTTGGCCAGGCTGGTCTCGAACTCCTGACCTCAGATGATCTACCCACCTCGGCCTCCCAAAGTGATGGGATTACAGGTGTGAGCCACCGTGCCCAGCCATAAACCTGTTTTCTTTATAAATCACCCAGTCTCAGGTATTTCTTCGTAGCAATGCAAGAACGGCCAAATACAGAAAATTGATACTGAGAAGTGGGGTATTGCTATAAAGATACCTGAAAATGTGGAAATGACTTTGGAACTGGGTAACAGGCAGAGGTTTGAAGAGTTCAGAGAGCTCAGAAGAAGACAAGAAGATGAGGGAACATTTGGAACATCTTAGAGACTGGTAAAATGATTGTGACCAAAATACTGATAAGTGACTTGGACAATGAAGTCCAGTCTGACCAGGTCTCAGATGAAAGTGAGGAACTTACTGGAAGCTGGCATAAAGGAAACCCTTGTTGTACCTTAGCAAAAAGCTTGGCTGTATTGTGTCCATGCCCTAGAGAACTGTGGAAGTTTGAACTTGAGAGTGATAACCTAGGGTATCTGGTGGATGAAATTTCTTTGTTTTTGTTTTGTTCTGTTTTGTTTTGTTTTGTTTTGTTTTTGAGACAGAGTCTCGCCCTGTCACCCAGGCTGGAATGCAATAGCACAATCTCGGCTCACTGCAACCTCTGCCTCCCAAGTTCAAGTGATTCTCCTGCCTCAGCCTCCTGAGTAGCTGGGATTACAGACACGCACTCCACACCCGGCTAATTTTTGTATTTTTAGAAGAGATGGAGTTTCACCATGTTGGCCAGGCTGGTCTTGAACTCCTGACCTCATGATCCACCCACCTCAGCCTCTCAAAGTACTGGAATCACAGGCATAAGCCACCACACCCAGCCCAAAATTTCTAACCATCAAAGTGTTCAAGAGTTAGCCTGGCTGTTTCTAATGACCTACATTCAGATGCAGGAGCAAATAAATAACTTAAGGTTGGAAGTTATATTTAAAGGGGAAGCAGAACATAAAAGTCTGGAAAATTTTCAGTCTGGCCATGTGACAGAGAAAGAAAAAGCACTATCGGGAGAGGAATTCAAGTAGGCTGCAGGGCAACTACTTGCTAGAGAGATTTGCATAACTAAAAAGGAGGCAAGTGCTGATAGCCAAGACAATGGGAAAAAGACCTTGAAGGCATCTCAGAGATCTCTGCAGCAGCTCCTCCCATCATAGGCCTAGAGGCCTAGAAGAAAAGAATTGTTTAGTGGATAAGGCCCAGGGCCCCACTGTTCTGAGCAGCCTGGGGACACTGGTACCTGCGTACCTGCCTCCCTGCTGCTCCAGCTCCAGCTGCAGCTCACAGGGGCCCAGATACTGCTCAGACCTCCACTCTGGAGGGCACAAATCATAGGCCTTGGAGGCTTCCATGTAGTGTTAAGCTTGTAGGAACAGAGTGAAGGAGACTTGGCAGCCTTACCTAGATCTCAGAGGATGTATGAGAAACCTTGGGTGCCCAGGCAGAAGCTTGCTGCAGGAGTGGAGCCCTGATAGAGAACCCCTACAAGGGCATTGCAGAGGGGAAATATGGGGTTGAAAGCCCCACACAGAGTCCCTACCGGAGCACTGCCTAGTGGAGCAGTGGGAAAGGGGCTGCTATCCTCCAGACCCCCTAGAACGATAAAGCCACCAGCAGCTTGCATCCTAAGCCTGGAAAAGCCACAGGCACTCAACCCCAACCTGTGACAGCAACTGCAGGGGCTGTATCCTACAGTCACAGAGTGGAGCTTCCCAAGACCCTGGGAGCCCAACCCTTGTACCAGTGTGCCCTGGTTGCAGGATATAGAATCAAAGGAGACAATTTTGGAGCTTTAAGATTTAATGACTGCCCTCCCCTGGGTTTCAGACTTGCATGGGACCTGTAGCCCCTTTCTTTTGGCCAATTCTCCTTTTTGTAATGAGAATGTTCACCCTATACTTGTACCCCCCTTGTATCTTGGAAGTAAATAACTTGTTTTGATTTTACAGGCTTATAGGTGGAAGCAGATGAGTCTCAGATGAGACTTTGGACTCTGACTTGGGACTTTTCAGTTAATGCTGAAATGGGTTAAGACTTTGGGGGACTATTTGGAAGGCATGATTGTATTCTGCAATATGAGAAGGGCATGAGATTTTGGGGAAATGAGGGGTGGAATAATATACTATGGATATTTGGTCCTCATTCAAATCTCATGTTGAAATGTGACCCCAACGTTGGAGGTGAGAGACATTTGGGTCATGGAGGCAGCTCTCTCATGGCTTGGTGCTGTCCTCATGATAGTGAGTGAGTTCTCATGAGATCTGGTTGTTTAGAGGCACCCACCCCCACCTCTTGTTCTCATTCGCACCATGTGACATGCCTGCTCCATCTTTGCCTTCCAGAGGCCCTCACCAGAAGCAGATGCCAGGACTATGCTTCCTGTACAGCCTGCAGAACCATGAGCCAATTAAACTTTCCTTTATTAAAAAAAAAGTATGAGTGGACTTTTTTGTTCTGTACTTTCTGTGTGTGTGTGCATGTGTTTTTGCTGGGATTTTTTTGTTTTTGGTTTTGGTGGGGTTTTTTTTTTTTTTTTTTGGCATGTATTTTCATTTCAAAACAAAACAAGAATGCATGAAGTTGCCCAGAAATGCTAGGCTCAGGTGACTGGGGCACATTCAAGTTTAGCCAAGCCACATTGGGTGCAGCCTCTCAGAAACTGGCCTGGAATAGATACACAACTTAAATTAAATTAATGGTTAACCAACTTTATTGTGCTCTGCCTGGAGAAAGCCTGATGGCCAATCTGAGAGCCAAGGAAAGAGTGATGGGACAACTGAAAGATGAGCACTATGGAGCCAAGGAAAGTGAGAGATGGACATCAAGAATGTATCTCCATTCAGATGCTAGGTACCCAAGTGAGTATAACTCTTGGTCTCTGTAAGGTCTTTCTCGAGCAGTAGAAGAAGGCATTTTAGACCATGGTAGTGATTGACATAATCCATTTGACTCTACTTGCTTTGATAGCAAGTTTGTAATTATTATTTGGCTTCCCATGTGAATTATCCACATAGAAAATATGTCCCAATAGAGAAAATTTTTGCAATCTACCCATCTGACAAAGGGCTAATATCCACAATCTACAAAGAACTTAAACAAATTTACAGGAAAAAAATCAAACAACCCCATCAAAAAGTGGGCAAAGGATATCAACAGACACTTCTCAAAAGAAGACATTTATGCAGCCAACAGACATATGAAAAAATGCTCATCATCACTGGCCACCAGAGAAATGCGAATCAAAACCACAATGAGATACCATCTCATGCCAGTTAGAATGGCGATCATTAAAAAGTCAGGAAACAACAGATGCTGGAGAGGATGTGGAGAAATAGGAACGCTTTTACACTGTTGGTGAGAGCATAAACTAGTTCAACCATTGTGGAAGACAGTGTGGCAATTCCTCAAGGATCTAGAACTAGAAATACCATTTGACTCAGCCATCCCATTACTGGGTATACACCCAAAGGATTATAAATCATGCTACTATAAAGACACATGCACACGTATGTTTATTGTGGCACTATTCACAATAGCAAAGACTTGGAACCAACCCAAATGTCCATGAATGATAGACTGGATTAAGAAAATGTGGCACATACACACCATGGAATACTATACAGCCATAAAAAAGGGTGAGTTCTTGTCCTTTGTAGGGACATGGATGAAGCTGGAAACCATCATTCTGAGCAAACTATCACAAGGACAGAAAACCAAACAAGGCATCTTCTCACTCATAGGTGGGAATTCAACAATGAGAACACCTGGACACAGGGTGGGGAACATCGCACACTGGGGTCTGTCATGGGGTGGGGGGATGGGAGAGGAATAGCATTAGGAGAAATACCTAATGTAAATGATGAGTTAATGGATGCAGCACACCAACATGTCACATGTATACATATGTAACAAACCTGCACGTTGTGCACATGTACCCTAGAACTTAAAGTATAATAATAAAAAAAAATACTTCCCAATCAGCTAAAGGAGGGTGAGGGGTGATTCCAGTCCACCTTGAATTCAAATTTCTTACTGTATTTAAATAAATAAATAATAAAGTCCTTTGTACGCAGACAAGACAATATTTCTGAAAGAGGAGTTTTTTGTTTCCCAGCATTTTCTTCACTCTACTAAGACACCAATAGGTATTAATTGGCTTAGGAAAGATATGTAATAGCAGAAAAGAGAGGAAAAAAATTGAAACTCTTTTTAGCTTTGTCTTTCGAAATTTAGGTCCTTAGAGTAACACAAAGGATCATGACAACATTCTTGAGCAGTATGAGCAGACCTTTCCTATCAGCCTCCCTTACCAACTACAAACAGATTCTCCATATCTGGGGGGAAGAAAAGTTAAAGGGAAAGTGATAACAGTATGATACCAGTGTGGCTGGGAGAGTCTGCCTGTCAGGCCTCTGACCCCAAGATAAGCCATCACATTCCCTGTGACCTGCACGTATACATCCAGATGGCCTGAAGCAACTGAAGAGCCACAAAAGAAGTGAAAATAACCTTAACTGATGATATTCCACCATTGTGACTTGTTCCTGCCCCACCCTGATATGATATTCTCCCCTGCCATTAAGAAGGTACTTTGTAATATTCTCCCCTGCCCTTAAAAAGGTACTTTGTGATATTATCCCCACCCTTGAGAATGTACTTTGTACACCTATCCCAAACCTGTAAGAACTAATGATAATCCCACCACCCTTTGCTGACTCCTTTTTCAGACGCAGCCTGCCTGTACCCAGGTGAAATAAACAGCCTGTTGCTCACACAAAGTCTGTTTGGTGGTCTCTTCACATGGACACACGTGACATTTGATGCCAAAACCTGGGACAGGAGGACTCCTTCAGGAGACCAGTCCCATGTCCTCACCCTCACTCCTTGAGGAGATCCACCTATGACCTCAGGTCCTCAGACCAACGAGCCCAAGGAACATCTCACCGATTTCAAATCAGTAAGCAGTCTTTTCACTCTCTTCTCCAGCCTCTCTCACTACCCTTGAATCTCCCTGTCCTTCCAATTCCAGTTCTTCTTTCCTCTTTAGTAGAAACAAAGGAGACACATTTTATCTGTGGACCCAAAACTCCGGCACTGGTCATGGACTCAGGAAGACAGGCTTCCCTTGGTGTTTAATCACTGCGGGGATGCCTGCCTGATTATTCATGCACACTCCATTGGTGTCTGATCACTGCAGGGATGCCTGCCTTGGTCATTCACCCACATTCCCTTGGTGGCAAGTCAATTGCGGGGACGCCTGCTTTGGCTGCTCACCCACATTGCAGCCCAGGGCCGCTCACCCACCTTCTCTGTGTCCCTACCTTTCTCATTAAACTTACCTCCTTCACTATGGGCAACCTTCCACCCTCCTTTCCCCCTTCTCCCTTAACCTGTGTTCTCAAGAACTTAAAACCTCTTTGGCTCACACCTGACCTAAAACCTAAATGACTTATTTTCTTCTGCAACACCACTTGACCCCAATACAAACTCAATAATGGTTCCAAATAGCCAGAAAATGGCACTTTCAATTTCTCCATCCTACAAGATCTAGATAATTCTTGTTGTAAACTGGGCAAATGGTCGGAGGTGCCTGATGTCTAGGCATTCTTTTACACATCGGTCCCTTCCTAATCTTTGCTCCCAATGTGACTCGTTCCAAATCTTTCTTCTTTCTCTCCTCTCTGTTGCTTCAGTCTCCACCCCAAGCTCTGAGTCGTTTGAATCCTCCTTTTCTATGAACACATCTGACCTCTCCCCTCCTCCCCAGGCTGCTCCTCGCCAGGCCAAATTCTTCCTCAGCCTCCGCTCTCCCACTCTATAATCCTTCTATCACCTCCTCTTTTCACACCTGGTCTGGCTTACAGTTTCATTCAGAGACTAGCCCTCCCTCACCTGCCCAACAATTTCCTCTTAAAGAGGTGGATGGAGTTAAAGGCATAGTCATGGTTAATGCTCCTTTTTCTCTATCAGACCTTTCCCAAATCAGTTAGCATTTAGGCTCTTTTTCATCAAATATAAAAACCTAGCCCAGTTCATGGCCCGTTTGGCAACAACTCTTAGACGTTTTACCGCCCTAGACCCAGAGGGCCCAGAAGGCCATCTTATTCTCAGTATGCATTTTATTACCCAATCCACTCCCAACATTAGAAAAAGCTCCAAAAATTAGATTCCGGCCCTCAAACCCCACAACAGGACTTAATTAACCTCACCTTCAAGGTGTACAATAATAGAAAAAAGTTTCAATTACTTGCCTCCACTGTGAGAGAAATCCCAGCCACATCTCCAGCACACAAGAACTTCAAAATGCCTAAACCGCAGTGGCCAGGCATTCCTCCAGGACCTCCTCCCCCAGGATCTTGCTTCAAGTTCCAAAAATCTGGCCACTGGGCCAAGGAATGCCTGCAGCCCATGATTCCTCCTAAGCCGTGTCCCATCTGTGTGGGACCCCACTGGAAATCGGACTGTCCAACTTGCCCAGCAGCCACTCCCAGAGCCCCTAGAGCTCTGGCCCAAGGCTCTCTGACTGACTGCTTCCCAGATCTTCTCGGCTTAGCAGCTGAAGACTGATGCTGCCTGATTGTCTCGGAGGCCCCCTGACCATCACGGACGCCGAGTTTTGGATAACTCTCATAGTGGAGGGTAAGTCTGTCCCCTTCTTAATCAATACGGAGGCTACCCACTCCACATTACCTTCTTTTCAAGGGCCTGTTTCCCTTGCCTCCATAACTGTTGTGGGTATTGATGGCCAGGCTTCTAAACCTCTTAAAACTCCCCAACTCTGGTGCCAATTTGGGCAACATTGTTTTATGTACTCCTTTTTAGTTATCCCCACCTGCCCAGCTCCCTTATTAGGTCGAGGCATTTTAACTAAATTACCTGCTTCACTGACTCTTCCTAGGCTACAGCCATACCTCATTGCTGCCCTTCACATTGCCTTAACTCGGGCCCTCACTCTTGCAGAGACTACGTGACAATATTTATACTGAGTCTAAATATGCCTTCCATATCCTGCACCACCATGCTGTTAAATGGGCAGAAAGAAATTTCCTCACTACACAGGAGTCCTCCATCATTAATGCCTCCTTAATAAAAACTCTTCTTAAAGCCGCTTTACTTCCAAAGGAAGCTGGAGTCATTCACTGCAAGGGCTATCAAAAGGCATCAGATCCCATTGCTCAGGGCAATGCTTATGCTGATAAGGTAGCTAAAGAAGCAGCTAGCATTCCAACTTCTGTCCCTCATGGCCAGTTTTTCTCCTTCTCATTGGTCACTCCTATTTACTCTCCCACTGAAGTTCCTACCTATCAATCCCTCTCCACTCAAGGCAGATGGTTCTTCGACCAAAATATATATATATATATATATATATTCTTCCAGCCTCATAGGCCCATTCTATTCTGTCATCATTTCATATCCTCTTCCATGTAGGTTACAAGCCGTTAGCCCGCCTCTTAAAACCTCTCATTTCCTTTCCATCGTGAAAATCCATCCCCAATCTGCCACTCTTGACTACCTCTTGGAATGGATAGATGATGTTTGCTGACAGGGCCCACTCCAACACTTTCACCCTGATGAAGTCCTTTTTTTTTACATTTATACTCACTCTTATTCTCGTTCCCATTCTTATGCCACCCTCTACCTCTCCCCAGCTATCTCCACCACACTATCAATGTCACTCACTCTCTCCTAGCTGTTTCTAATCCTTCTGTAACAAACAATTGCTGGCTTTGCATTTCTCTTTCCTCCAAAATTGCCGAGGCCCTGACTTACTCACTGCTTAAAAAAAAGAGGACTCTGTATATTTTTTAATGAAGAGTGTTGTTTTTATCTAAATCAATCTGGCCTGGTATATGAAAACATAAAAAAACTGAAAGAGCCCAAAAACTTGCCAGCCAAGCAAATAATTATGCTGAACCCCCTTGGAAACTCTCTGATTGGATGTCCTGGGTCCTCCCAATTCTTAGTCCCTTAATACCTATTTTTCTCCTTCTTTTACTTGGACATTGTGTCTTCTGTTTAGTTTCTCAATTCATACAAAACCGCATCCAGGCCATCACCAATCATTCTATATGACAAATGCTCCTTCTAACAACCCCATAATATCACCCCTTACCCCAAAATCTTTCTTCAGTTTAATCTCTCCCACTCTAGGTTCCCATGCTGCTCCTAATCCCACTCAAAGCAGCCCTGAAAAACATCGCCAATTATCTCTCCATACCACCCCCAAAATTTTTGCCGCCCCAACACTTCACCACTATTTTGTTTTGTTTTTCATATTAATATAAGAAGACAGGAATGTCAGGCCTCTGAGCTCAAGCTAAGCCATCATATTCTCTGTGACCTACGCATATACATCCAGATGGCCTGAAGCAACTGAAGATCCACAAAATTGAAAATAGCCTTAACTGATGACATTCCACCATTGTGATTTGTTCCTGCCCCACCCTAACTGATAGGATATATTCTCCCCTGCCCTTAAGAAGGTACTTTGTAATATTCTCCCCTGCCCTTAAAAAGGTACTTCGTAATATTCTCCCTGCCCTTGAGAATGTACTTTGTACGCCTATCCCAAACCTATAAGAACTAATGATAATCCCACCATCCTTTGCTGACTCTCTTTTCGGACTCAGCCTGCCTGCGCCCAGGTGAAATAAACAGCCTTGTTGCTCACACAAATCCTGTTTGGTGGATTCACTTCACACAGATGCACATGACACTGCCTTGCTCTCAGACTGAGCACAGGAAAGTGAGGCAGAGCCAAAACCCCAGATGAAATTATGGAATCCAACAGCAGAAGAGACCTGTGCTCCTGCAACTAAGTAGAATCCTGGGTAAATAGCATAATACCACAGAAGAAATATCTCTGGATCTGTCCAGAGATACTCTCAATGTCTAACTTTGAAGCTATCACGGTGGGGCAGAAACAGAATATTCTCATGCACCCAAAGGACAAAAATATTTGAGAGAGACTAACTAGATTTGCACAGATGAGAACAAAAGATATTTCCATGACAACCTGCATAGCCCAATGAAGGAGTAACAGATTTCCCTTTGGCCCCCTCAGAGAAGACCAGATTTCCTTTAACCCTATGCTAACCACCAATGCTCTGGAACCAAATAAACCATATAATCACATAAATTTATATAAACCATACAAAGTCAGAACTCAGATATAACCCCATGTAAGAGAGAAGGCAGGAATTCAAGTTGGGAGAGATTAACTTTTTGCCATCCTGATGGAATAGTAGCTCAGGATGTAAATTTAGCTGAGTTACATAAGAATAAAACTGATGTATTTCTTGTGCACCTAAATCTGTGGCCTTAGATTCATACCCACTATACATATTATTCACATCAGAGTCCTATGAGTTGGAGACGTTGATCCAGAACTACTTACATATTGTGTGCACCACTGGAGTTTCAATTTCCCCATAAGTCAAAAAAGGATTTTAACACCCATTGCATGAGGTTAATAATAAGACTCAATGAAATGATGTATGCTGTATAAGTTGCCAGGCCCACCCAAAGTAGATACTCTAGAAAAATGCTATTTCCCTCACCTAGTATTATTATTACAATCAACATACATAAAATGTTACAATTTCCAAGTTTACAGCTGGTTATACATTAGTTATACTTTAGGTTGGCTGCTTTACGATGGCATTTTAGCATCTTAATCTCATCAGTAAAATGTCCTCAAATCACATGGATTACTTCTGGGAAGAATTTCTGTGGCCAGTTAGTCCCACCCACAATGTGTGGTTTCCAGTAAGCTTCAATCAAAGAGAGTGTCCCCTCCCTGACCTGAGCATGCTGTCATTTCCCAGTCCTTTTGCCACAATCATCTCAGAGTCCATCTTTTGGCATGCTATCCCTCTGTCTTTTATACAGAAGTTAAGCCATGGCCTTCTTGTTCCAGGTCCAGGAAGTGTGTGCTGCACCATTGCAGGACATCTTCTCCTGTTACTAGTTAAGGAAAAGGGAATGATACCAGAGCAGGTATTCAATCTTTGCAATTTTCATCATTTTCTCAATCAAGAAACCAAGGCTCAGAGAGGCTAAGTGATTTCCTTGGTATCCAAGAACTAGTAAGCGATGGAGCAAAGCTTGAAGCTAAATGCAGTGGGCTCCAAAGCCAATGCTCTTTCTACCATGTAATCACCACATAGGAAAGGATATGAATAGCAAGTATAATTTGTACTAAAATGATGGTTGATTAGAGTATATGGCCAGTATGTAAAGGGATTTGCAATTGTCACCAAAACACATACATGTGTTTAGATAGTAGCATGTAAACTCAGAGAGAGAATTCATTCATCTTTCATTGGGCTACAGTCAAAACTTGGGTTGACATTTAGCTCTATAGTAGTAACAATAATGATAATAATACTTCTTGTATGTCTAGTACTCAGCTTTGCTAAGTATTTTCATATCCATTATATGATTTAGTTATCACAAAATTCCTGGCAAGATATATAGGGAAAGCATCATTATTCTCATTATTTTGAAGAGGAAAAGAGGCACAGACTTGTTCCACATCCCCTAGCCGTCTCAGAAATACAGAATTGAAGCCTCAAACTGTGTTTGAGTATGTGTGGGTACTCTGAATAATGGCTGGAGATATGAGGACATATGGCTGCCTTTTCCTTGGTGAAGTAGAGAATGAGATGTACCGCTGAGTGCCTCAGCAGGAAACAGATGACATGGTCAAAGTTGATACTTCGAAGAGATTTTAATAAAGGAACTATCTACAGAAGAGTGCTCATAATGTAGGGAAACCACAAGACCTAGTGGAGTTCTCTAGGTGGCATCCGTGAGGAACCATTACCATGCATAGGACTGACTGAGCAAGAGGACGATGTGGTTATTAGAACAGGGAGAGAAAAATCTGTGTGGAGAGACCATGTGAAAGGAGCTTTAGCATTTGACTAAGGGACACAGCAGCTTGTAGTGACCCTACAAGGTGGGGGTCCAGGGAAAAAAATACCTTGATCTTACTCCTCTCTCTCCATTCCTCTGATCACCTGCTGATAATTCCCTTTGGCCAAACCACCTGGAAGTCAGAGGCAAGCATGCCTATTAATGGAGTCAATACCATTTTGTTTCATGAGGTAAGAACAGGGTGGAAATGAGTGGAACAGATCTGGAGGAGCAAATGGAAGATGTCCTGCACATGAGGTTTTCCACTGAGAGAGGCCACACTAGAACAGTATATCAGTAAAACTTCAGCTTAGTTGAAGTAATTAAACAATAAAAAGGAGTTAATGGACAGGTTTCAAGTGCAGTCAGGTCAGGAGGCTGGCTGTCTGCAATGCTGTGGGACCTGCTTTCCTCAGTGTGCCAACTGTCTGCTTAGGCTACCTTACCGCATAGTAGCAAAATGGATGCAGCAGCTCCTGACATTGCACTGGAACACCACACTGACTGGAGAAAGAGAAGGACAATGTTTCAGAATTCCCAGCAAAAGTTTTGAGACTCACTCTGATTGGGCTATCTTGGTTTAAACACTCAGTTGTGAACAGTATGGCTAGACTATGGAGTGCACCAACTGGCTTTGTCCCTGGTAAGTCTGCTTTGTCCCTGAATATGGCAATGAGTTGGCTTTCCATAAACCATACAGATTTGGGAACAAAAGTAGGACCTTTGTGAACCAGTTAAAGAGACCACCAAAAGGTGCACACTCAAGTAGAATTGCAAACTGCCACTGTAAAGAAAGGGAGCCAACTGGTGCTAAAAAGTGTTTCAATCCAAAGTGTAATCAAATAACGAGAGCCTAACATGGATTAACTGGACAGGATTTTATTTATTTACCCAATGAAGGGACAATGGAAAGGAAATAAAGGTGGTTTAATGATGCCCTTAGAAGCCCAGGTTTCTTAGGATTGTTACTTCATGTGGAAAGATGGCTCTGGCACTTCCAGGTATTCCATCCAAGTTCAAGGTAGGAAAAAGAAAAAGAAAAAGGACCAAACAATTTAAAGGGGAAAAGTGTTTTCATAGGGAGCTATTACGTTTCTATTTGACAAAGGAAGCACTTTGCTTCATTGGCCAGGACTATTTTATATCTCTTCACTGCAAAGGAGGCTGGGAAGTAGGGAATTTTAGTTTTCTCATCTGAATTTGCAGATAAAGATAAGAGAGAAGATGATTATAAATTGTTTCAGATAGCTCAGCCTTGGTCTCTGTCACAGAAATGATTGCCTAACGGCACTGAAGATCCAGCCGACGCTTGAAATCACAAATTTGTGGTGGAACCAATCAGCAGAGAATCACCTACTCGGTTAACTGGAAAAAATGACAGCTTTATACTAAATTTCACTGATTCTGCTAACTTGGGAAATCTATGAGCCAAATTTTTCTAGCAAAAGGGCAGTAAAACCAACCACATAGTTCAGGAAAATTGCTGGAACAATGCTGCTATTTTATTTCCAGAAAAATTAAGAGACTTTCTGAATAAATTTATAAACTAACGCCCATAATTTGTAACATATCCCAACATTCGTATTTGTTATTTTTCCAGAGAAGCTCATCCATTTAGGAAGGAACCTTGCATCTAATTTTAAAGACTACTGACAAAGTTTTAGTACTTGTCTAGATAAATGCAAAAGAAAAAAATTATTTTGCTCTCTTTTAAGGCAGTTTTACAAAAGAAATCCCTTAGTGGGCAGGTTTTCTCGACTTTTTTGTATTATCATCAAAAACAAAATTTTTTCTTATATAAGCATCCTGCACAAGGCCATATACAAATGTGTATTTAATTAAATATAGCTGAATTAAATACATTTTGTGTATATGATTGTATCATCCAAATATAACATTGCTGCAATCTTGGGACTCACAGTGACACATTCAAAATATTTACAAACTCTGGTGCTGAGCGCGGTGGCTGATGCCTGTGATCCCAGCACTTTGGGAGGCCGAGGAGGGTAGATCACAAGGTCAGGAGATTGAGACCATCCTGGCTAACACAGTGAAACCCTGTCTTTACTAAAAATACAAAAAATTAGCCAGGTGTGGTGGCACGCACCTGTAGTCCCAGCTACTCAGGAGGCTGAGGCAGGAGAATCGCTTGAATCCAGGAGGCGAAGGTTGCAGTGAGCTGAGATTGTGCCACTGCACTCCAGCCTGGCAACAGAGCAAGACTCCATCTCAAAAAAAAAAAAAAAAAAAAAAAATTTACAAATTCAACTCCAAAGGCTTGAAGAATAATGTAAATCTTCACAGATCTTCTACACCACAAGGTTCCCCTCAGTCTCACATCACGTGGAAACTGCTGTGCCCACAATATTTTTCCTGTTTCTCTTGCCTGTTCCAGAAGAGCCACCTCATGTCCTTACTTATGTGAAACCATCTACCCTCTTTTCTAGGTTCCCATGGGTTGGCAGCCTTGCACATTTCTCCACCAGTACATCAAAGGCCCCAATCTATCTTCCCAAACAGGAAAGGACCTTCCTCTTTAGACCAAAGTGAAGAGAGAAAGACACATAAAGGTCAAATCATAGCAATAGCAAACTCCAGGCAAGTGCTTAGTATAGCATCATAGAAAGTGACTTCCCACCTTCAATAAATAATAAAACAATTGGAACAAAAACATACTAATTTATTTTCATATGGCAAAAATAACAAATGCCACAGATTTCACTGATCTTCAGTGTGAAACAGAAAAGGAAAAGGGAAAGAGGAAGATAACGACAAAAAAGATACGAAGCAAGAGCAATAGTTAGATTTTCTTTTGCAAACCATTTGTAACTGGAAGGGAACTGCTGAAAATATGAATTTTAAGCTATCAAATAAAAGGCGTAAGTGTTCTATTAAAATATGAAATAGCTTGCAGTGTTGAATAAGAAAAATTATGCTTCATACAGCACATGAACTGACAAAGTTTCTTTGTGGTTTGTGGATATGCTTAGGTATATTATTATAAGGCAAGTAAAATACGACAATTTCCATTTCAAAACAAAGACATGATTAGGGCAATTATTAAGCTAACCAACAATTCCACGAATGACTGCTTTCAATCTCCATGATGCTTATTAACAACCATGAGTAATAAAAACGTATATTCTACTTTGGGTTCTTCAGTTTACCAGCCATGTTCAACTCAACTTTTCTCCAAGCCTCTGCTCCTACCTCTGTTACACTGAGACAATATTTGCCCTTCTCCAGGTGCAGTGAGGACCAATTTAGATAGTGCTATGCCACCATTTTGAGAATTGCAAAGTATTTATCAAACTTAAAGTAGTTTTGTTTGGCAAAATGGTGCTAGGTGCATTGGAGACATAAAATGCATGCATTATGCCCACTCTAAAATATTTAACTTTGGCATCACTGTCTAAGACAGTATAATATACTCCTTGGAATTTTAATTAGTAGATAATCATAGCAGCTATCTTTTAGTGAACACCTGTGAAGCATTAGCCTAAACTCTTTAAATACCTTATATCATTTAATGTTCACAGGAACATAATGAGAGAGGGTATTGTTATAATCAGCTCTATTTCATAGTAGGTTACAGGCACTCAAAGAGTTTAAGTAGGCCAGGTGCAGTGGCTCCTGCCTATAATCCTAGCACTTTGGGAGGCCGAGGTGGGCGGATCACTTGAGGCCAGGAGTTCAAGACCAGCCTGGCCAACATGGTGAAACCCTGTCTCTACTAAAAATAAAAAAAAGAATTAGCTGGGCGTGGTGGCAGACACCTGTAATCCCAACTCCTCAGGAGGCTGAGGCAAGAGAATTGCTTGAACCCAGGAGGCGGAGGTTGTAGTGAGCCAAGATCACACGACTGCACTCCATCCTGGGTGACAGAGCAAGACTCTGTCTCAAAAAAAAAAAAAAAGAGTTTAACTTCCTCAATCCCAGTTACAATAGTATTAAGTAGCAGAATTTGGGATTGAATCCAGGTGATCAAATCGACATGCCATGACATTCTCTTGTAGATAAACCATGGTGTGTGCAGGTACACAAGCAATCAAATACATGTTGACTGACTGAATGGACATATATAGATGCCTATTTTTCAAGTAGTCAGAGTATTACCAAGTTCTCATGGCATATATTATTATTTTCTAAATGAGAAAAGGAAAAAGATACTTTCTGCCTCCTGGGTTCAAGTGATTCTCCTGCCTACAACCATTCATTGAGAAATGAGCTTCCAAGAGCACAGTTTTTTGTTTTCTTTTATTTACTTTTTTTTTTTTTCTTTTTTAAAGACAGACTCTTGCTGTGTTGCCCAGGCCGGAGTGCAGAGGTGTGATCTTGGCTCACTGCAACCTCCATCTCCCGGGTTCGAGCAATTCTCCTGACTCAGCCTCTCGAGTAGCTGGGATTATGGGTGCCTGCCACCATGCCCAGCTAATTTTTGTATTTTTAGTAGAGATGGGGGTTTCACCATGTTGACCAGGCTGGTCTTGAACTCCTGACCTCGGGTGATCCGCCCACCTCAGCCTCTCAAATTGCCGAGATTACAGGCATGAGCCACTGTATCCGGCTTCTCTTCTTTTCTTTTCTCTTTTCTCTTCTCTTCTCTTTTCTTCTTTTCTCTTTTTTCTATTCTTTTCTTTGAGACAGAGTCTTGCTCTGTCACCCAGGATGGACTGCAGTGGTGCAATCTCAGCTCACTGCAACCTCTGCCTCCTGGGTTCAAGTGATTTTCATGCCTCAGCCCCTCAAGTAGCTGGTATTACAGGCACACACCACCGTGCCCAGCTAATGTCTGTATTTTTAGTAGACACAGAATTTTGCTATGTTGGCCAGGCTGATCTGGAACTCCTGGCCTCAAGCAGTTTACCCGCTTGGACTCCCAAAGTGCCTGGCCAAGAGCAGAGTTTTCTAGATAGACAATGAACTCTTAGAAGACTAAATTATAAATTATAAATTTTTAACTTACTTTGATAAAAATTTCCTAAAATATATTACAAAGAAACTTTTGAGGGTCAATAGAGGTGGATAGCTATTTGATGCCCCCTCCAGGAGCTAAATTTCTCTGTCTCCTAAACTGTACTCTCTGCTTTCCAAGTATCTATTACTCACTGCACCTGCTTCTAATACATGGTACTGTGATATATCTCTACTGTTTTCTTCTTCTTTTTCTGTCTGTTCTTCTTGCCTCACAGATCATTTATATCCTCTTTTCTCTATACTTTCATTTGAAAATCTGGCTTTTTACAGACAGAATCCAACTTTTTATTTATCAAAGTAAGTAATCACAATGAACTGAAAGTGTTCCTGGTATTTATTTTCCTTTCACTCAGTTTTCTTCTTGCTCCTTGCCCAGGACTTGTCTCATTAGAAACAAATACATTTTAGGGGGTCTAAATCCTAGTTAGACTAAAGTGGGCCACCAGCACTTCCTGGTAATCCTTCCACATTTCTATAATCAATTTGCTATCCCATTCTCTCAAAGGACACCTTATCATTTCTCCTCAAACCTGCAACACCTTTTCACTTCAGCTGATGATTATATCTCCAATTTTACTGAAAAAAATAGAAGCAATACAAAGGTATCTGCCTAACCTTCCATCACCAAATGCACCAATTTGCCTGTGTCCATACCCATACATACTCTCTTTGCTCTCCTGTGTTCTGGGGTATTCCTTTTTAAGATCTTGCAAATTGCTGATTTTTTCTTCAACTATATCAAAATTCAAATCTTCAAATACATTCGCACTCCAGCTTACAAATTTCTAATAATTTCTTTTGTATTTTATTTTTGCTTCTTTTTATTTCATAATTCCTTGTTCCTTTTAATAGAACTTAGGCTTTTATGTCTTTGAACCATTCATTCATATTTATATTAAAAGCTTTTCAAATGGCCAGGTGTGGTGGCTTACACCTGTAATCCCAGCAATTTGGGAGGCTGAGGCAGGTGGATTGCCTGAGGTCAGGAGTTAGAGACAACCCTGGCCAACATGGCAAAACCCTGTCTTTACTAAAAATACAAAAATTAGCCTGGTGTGGTGGCACACACCTGCAATCCCAGCTACTAGGGAGGCTGAGGCAGGAGAATCACTTGAACCCAGGAGGCAGAGGTTGCAGTGATGTCACCACTGCACTCCAGCCTGGGCAACGGAATGAGACTCTGTCTCAAAATAAAGAAGGGGTTCTTCCAAGATGGCCAAATAGGAACAGCTCCGGTCTGCAGCTCCCAGCAAGATCAACGCAGAAGGTGGGTGATTTCTGCATTACCAACTGAGGTACCCGGCTTATCTCATTGGGACTTATTACACAGTGGGCACAGCCCACAGAGGGTCAGCCAAAGCAGCGTTGGGCATTGCCTCACCCAGGAAGTGCAAGGGGTCAGGGAACTCCCTCCCCTAGCCAAGGGAAGCTGTGAGGGACTGTGCCATGAGGAACAGTGCGCTCCAGCCGAGATACCACGCTTTTCCCAGGGTCTTCGCAACTCACAGACCAGGAGATTCCCTCTGTTGCCTACGCCACCAGGGCCCTAGGTTTCAAGCACAAACCAGGCAGGTGTTTGGGCAGACACCGAGCTAGCTGCAGGAGTTTTTTTTCATACCCGAGTGGTGCCTGGAACACCAGTGAGACAGAACTGTTCACTCCCCTGGAAAGGGGGCTGAAGCCAGGAAGCCAAATGGTCTGGCTTAGCGGATCCCAACCCCACGGAGTGCAGAAAGCACTGCTTGAAGATCCATTGGCTTGAAATTCTTGCTGCCAGCACAGTAGTCTGAAGTGGACCTGGTGGGGGGAGGGGCATCTGCCATTACTGAGGCTTGAGTAGGCGGTTTTCCCCTCACAGTGTAAACAAAGCCTAAACAAAGCCACTGGGAAGTTCAAACTGGGCAGAGCCCACCACAGCTTGGCAAAGCCCCTGTAGTCAGACTGCCTCTCTAGATTCCTCCTCTCCAGGCAGGGCATCTCTGAAAGAAAGGCCACATCCCAGTCAGGGGTTTATAGATAAAACTCCCCTCTCCCTGGAATGGAGCACCTGGGGGAAGGGGTGGCTGTGGGCACAGCTACAGCAGACTTAAACTTTCCTGCCTGCCAGCTCTGAAGAAAGCAGTGGATCTCCCAGCACAGTGCTCGAGCTCTGCTAAGGGACAGACTGCTTCCTCAAGTGGGTCCCTGACCCCTGTGCCTCCTGACTGGGAGACACCTCCCATCAGTGGTCGACAGATACCACATACAGGAGAAATCCAGCTGGCATCTGGTGGGTGCCCCTCTGGGATGAAGCTTTTAGAGGAAGGAACAGGCAGCAATCTTTGCTGTTCTGCAGCCTCCACTGGTGATACCCAGGCAAACAGGGTCTGTAGTGGACCTCCAGCAATCTCCAGCAGACCTGCAGCAGAAGGTCCTGACTGTTAGAAGGAAAATTAACAAACAGAAATGAATAGTATCAACATAAATTAAAAGGACATCCACACAGAAACCCCATCCGAAGGTCACCAACATCAAAGGCCAAAGGCAGATAAATCCACGAAGATGAGGATAAACCAGCCAAAAAGGCTGAAAATTCCAAAAACCAGAGTGCCTCTTATCCTCCAAAGGATCACAACTCCTTGCTAGCAAGGAAACAAAACTGGACAGAGAATGAGTTTGACAAACTGACACAAGTAGGCTTCAGAAGGTGGGTAATAACAAACTCCTCCAAGCTAAAGGAGCATGTTCTAACCCAATAAAGGAAGCTAAGAACCTTGAAAAAAGTTTAGAGGAATTGCTAGCTAGAATAACCAGTTTAGAGAAGAACATAAATGACCCGATGGAGCTGAAAAACACAGCACGAGAACTTTGTGAAGCATACACAAGTATCAATTGCCAAATAAATCAAGTGGAAGAAAGGATATCAGAGATTGAACATCAAATTAATGAAATAAAATGCAAAGACAAGATTAGAGAAAAAAGAATGAAAAGGAATGAAGAAAGCCTCCAAGAAATATTGGACTATATGAAAAGACCAAACCTACATTTGATTGGTGTACGTGAAAGTGATGGGGAGAATGGAACCAAGTTGGAAAACACTCTTCAGGATATTATCCAGGTGAATGTCCCCAACCTAGTAAGACAGGCCACCAACATTCAAATTCAGAAAATACAGAGAACACCACAAAGATACTCCTTGAGAAGAACAACGCCATGACACATAATTGTCAGAGACACCAAGCTTGAAATGAAGGAAAAAATGTTAAGGGCAGCCAGAGAGAAAAGTCAGGTTACTCACTAAGAGAAGCCCATCAGATTTACCCACAGAAACCCTACAAGCCAGAAGAGAGTGGGGGCCAATATTCAACATTTTTAAAGGAAAGAATTTTCAACCCAGAATTTCATATCCAGCCAAACTAAGCTACATAAGCAAAGGAGAAATAAAATCCTTTATAGACAAGCAAATGCTGAGTGATTTTGTCACCACCAGGCCTACCTTACAAGAGCTCCTGAAGGAAGCACTAAATATGGAACAGAAAAACCAGTACTAGCCACTGCAAAAACTTAACCAAATTCTAAAGACCATCAACACTATGAAGAAACTGCATCAACCATCAGGCAAAATAACCAGCTAGCATCATAATGACAGGATCAAATTCACACATAACAATATTAACCTTAAATGTAAATGGGCTAAATGCCCCAATTAAAAGACACGAACTGCCAAATTGGATCAAAAGTCAAGACCCATCAGTGTGCTGTAATCAGGAGACCCATCTCACACACAAAGACACACACAGGCTCAAAATAAAGGGATGGAGGAAGATCTACCAAGCAAATAGAAAGCAAAAAAAAAATCAGGAGTTGCAATCCTAGTCTCTCATAAAACAGACTTTAAACCAACAAATCGGAAAAGACACAGAAGAGCATGACATAATGGTAAAGGGAACAATGAAACAAGAAGAGCTAACTATCCTAAATATATATGCACCTAATACAGGAGCACCCAGATTAATAAAGCAAGTCCTTAGAGACCTACAAAGAGACTTAGACTCCCACACAATAATAGTGGGAGACTTTAACACCCCACTGTCAATATTAGATAAAAGAGACACAAAATTAACAAGGATGTTCAGGACTTGAACTCAGCTCTGGACCAAGAAGACCTAATAGACCATCTACAGAACCCTCCACCCCAAATCAACAGACTATACATTCTTCTCAGCACTGCATCTCACTTATTCTAAAATTGACCATATAATTGGAAGTAAAACACTCCTCAGCAAATGCAAAAGAACAGAATTCATAGCAAACAGTCTCTCAGACCACAGTGCAATCAAATTAGAACTCAGGATTAAGAACCTCACTCAAGTGGCCGGGCACGGTGGCTCATGCCTGTAATCCCAGCACTTTGGGAGGCTGAGGCAGGCAGATCATGAGGTCAGGAGATTGAGACCATCCCGGCCAACATGGTGAAACCCCGTCTCTACTAAAATACAAAAAATTAGCCAGGTGTGGTGGTACACGCCTGTAGTCCCAGCTACTCAGGGGGCTGAGGCAGTGGAATTGCTTGAACCCAGGAGACAGAGGTTGCAGTGAGCCAAGATCGCGCCACTGCACTCCAGCTTAGCGACAGAGCAAGATGCTGTCTCTCACAACTACCTGGAAACTGAACAACCTGCTCCTGAATGAGTACTGGGTAAATAATGAAATTAAGGCAGAAATAAATAAGTTATTTGAAACCAATGAGTTATTTGAAACAAATAAGTTATTTGAAACCAATGAGAACAAAAAAACAATGCACCAGAATCTCTGGGACACATTTAAAGCTATGTTTAAAGGGAAATTTATAGCACTAAATGCCCACAGGAGAAAGCAGGAAAGGTCTAAAATCGACACCCTAACATCACAATTAAAAGAACTACAGAAGCAAGAGCAAACAAATTCAAAAGATAGCAGAAGACAAGAAATAACTAAGATCAGAGCAGAACTGAAGGAGATAGAGACATGAAAAACCCTTCAAAAATATCAATGAATCCAGGAGCTGGTGTTTTAAAAAGATTAACAAAATAGATAGACTGCTAGCAAGACTAATAAGGAAGAAATGAGAGAAGAATCAAATAGACACAATAACAAATGATAAAGGGGAGATCACCACTGATCCCACAGAAATACAAACTACCATCAGAGAATACTATAAACACCTCTATGCAAATAAACTGGAAAATCTAGAAGAAATGGATAAATTCCTGGGCACATACACCCTCCCAAGACTAAACCAGGAAGAAGTTGAATCCCTGAATAGACCAATAAGTTCTGAAATTGAGGCAGTAATTAATAGCCTACCAACTAAAAAAGGCCCAGGACCAGATGAATTCACATCCAAATTCTACCAGAGGTACAAAGAGGAGCTGGTACCATTCCTTCTGAAACTATTCCAAACAATAGAAAAAGAGGGAATCCTCCCTAACTTATTTTATGAGGCCAGCATCATCCTAATACCAAAACCTGGCAGAGACACAGTTACAATCATCTGATCTTTGACAAACCTGACAGAAACAAGCAATGGGGAAAGGATTGCCTATTTAATAAATGGTGTTGGGAAAACTGGCTAGTCATATGCAGAAAACTGAAACTGGATCCCTTCCTTATACCTTACACAAAAATTAACTGAAGACGGATTAAAGGCTTAAATGTAAGACCTGAAACCACAAAAACCCTAGAAGAAAACCTAGGCAATACCATTCAGGACATAGGCATGGGCAAGGACTTCATGACTAAAACACCAAAAGCAATGGCAAAAAAAAGCCTAAAATGACAAATGGGATCTAATTAGACTAAAGAGCTTCTGCACAACAAAAGAAACTATCATCAGAGTGAACAGGCAACCTACAGAATGGGAGAAAATTTTTGCAATCTATCCATCTGACAAAGGGCCAATATCCAGAATCTACAAAAAACTTAAACAAATGTACAAGAAAAAAACAACCCCATCGAAAAGTGGGTGAAGGATATGAACACACACTTCTCAAAAGAAGACATTTATGCTGCCAACAAACATATGAAAAAAAGCTCATCATAGGCTGTGCATGGTGGTTCACGCCTGTAATCCTATCACTTTGGGAAGCCAAGGCAGTCAGATCACCTGAGGCTGGGAGTTCAGGACCAACCTGACCAACATGGAGAAACCCTGTCTCTACTAAAAATACAAAATTAGCTGGGCATGGTGGCACATGCCTGTAATCCCAGCTACTTGGGAGGCTGAGGCAAGAGAATTGCTTAAACCCAGGAGGTGGAGGTTGTGGTGAGCCAAGATCATGCTATTACACTCCAGCCTGGGCAACAAGAGTGAAACTCCATCTACAGAAAAAAAAAAAAAAAGCTCATCATCACTGGTCATTAGAGAAATGCAAATCAAAACCACAGTGAGATACCATCTCATGCCAGTTAGAATGGCGATCATTAAAAAGTCAGGAAACAACAGATGCTGGAGAGGATGTGAAGAAACAGGAACATTTTTACACTGTTGGTGGGAGTGTAAATTAGTTCAATCATTGTGGAAGACAGTGTGGCCAGTTTTCAAGGATCTAGAATCAGCAATACCATTTGACACAGCAATCCCATTACTGGGTATATACCCAAAGGATTATAAATCATTCTACTATAAAGACACATGAACATGTATATTTATTGCAGCACTGTTCACAATAGCGAAGACTTGGAACCAACCCAAATGACCATCAATGATAGACTGGATAAAGAAAATGTGGCACATATACACCATGGAATACTATGCAGTCGTAAAAAGGATGAGTTCACATCTTTTGCAGGGACATGGATGAAGCTGGAAACCCTCATTCTCAGCAAATTAACACAGGAACAGAAAACCAAACACCACATGTCCTCACTCATAAGTGGGAGTTGAACAATGAGAACACATGGACACAGGGAGGGGAACATCACACACTGGGGCCTGTCAGGGAGTATGGTACTAAGGGAGGGATAGCATTAGGAGAAATACCTGGCCGGTTGCAGTGGCTCATGCCTGTAACCCCAACACTTTGGGTGGTCGAGGCGGGCAGATCACCTGAGGTCAAGAGTTCAAGACCAGCCTGACCAACATGGCAAAACCCCATCTCTACTAAAAATACAAAAATTAGCCCAGCTAGGTGGCAGAAGCCTGTAATCCCAGCTACGTGGGAGGCTGACGTGGGAGAATCGCTTGAACCCAGGAGGCAGAGGTTGCAGTGAGCCGAGATTGCACCACTGCACTCCAGCCTGGGCAACAAGAGCAAAACTCCATCTCAAAAAAAAAAAGAAAAAAAAGAGAGAAATACCTAATGTAGATGACAGGTTGATGGGTGCAGCAAACTACCATGGCACGTGTATACCTATGTAACAAACCTTCACGTTCTGCACATGTATCCCAGAACTTAAAGTATAATAATTTTTTTAAAAAAGATTATCAAGCTGCTCCAGAGATACAATTAATTTTTATCTACAGGCAATTCACACTCTAATTATTGATTTTGTTGACTTTCTTGCTAAGCATTAGACCTACCCATGTGTTTTGGAATTTGGATTTTCAGGCTCATGTTGAAACATTTGGAAGTTTTAACATTTTTTTTCTGCCCTTTCCCCATGCCTTAACCATGAACTCATCCTGTCAGCAGACCTTCAGTCAGAAACCAAATCCAACTGTTCCAGCTTGAAATTTTGTCTACAAGGTGATATTGAGGACTCCACAGGTCTAGTCATAGAGCAATTAGGTATTTTGACTCAATTTTTGATTGTGAGATTGTATCTATGCAGCACCTTCTCCTTAGGTCCACAGCTTCCTAAAAGCCACATCTCCAAATACAAGTCATGCAGAGTTTTAATTTTTTTTTCAGAGCCAGGCGTGGTGGCACACATCTGCAGTCCCCACTATTCAGAAGGCTGAGGCAGGAGGATCACTTGAGGCCAAAAGTTCAACGCTGCAGTGAACCATGATTGAACCTGTGAATAGCCATTACACTCCAGCCTGGGTGACATAGTGAAACCCATCTCTAAAAAATAGATAAATAAATGTAATTTTTTTCCAGCTTCACTCCTGAGAATAGAAGAGTTTTCAAGATGTAAAACTGGATTCAGTTTCTCATGGAGCAAGTTTAGTGTCCTCTGCCCCTCAGGAGCTGAAATTCTAACCAGTACTTGATGCTTTCTGGATTTTCCATAAACTTTGTGATTTCAGTCTAGCCACTTTGACATTTTTGTTCTATTTTCATTTAGGAGATGTTTGTCTTATTTTTTATCCTACACTTATCTTTTTTTTACATTTGATCTATTTTTGTCATGTATTTGGAGCAAAGTGGGTTATCAAAGCTTAAACTCAGTGAGCTGTCTTGCCTACAAGTTGTGCCCCCATACTCTGCTTTCTCTGTCATTTATATCAAATGCTGATCTCATTTGTGCTCTGTATTTTGTCTCCCCCTGACTTCTTAAGGACTTTACTCTTACAATTATTCCCCTTTCGCTGAGTCATTCATTTTTTCTCTCCTAAATCACTCCCATTATTATATTAATAGATTGAAATATTATTCTTTTTATAAAATGAAACAACATTCTCCTGAGACTTTACATTCTCCTCCAGCTGCTTCCCATTTTTCTGCTCCTCTGCTCTTCTTTCTATCAAAACTCCTGAAAGAGTTCTCTATACCGCATTCACTGTCTTCACTTTCTCACTCCCTATTCTTCCCTCAACTCACAGTCATTCATCCTTGAGTCTCCATTACAAAGGCAATGCTTTGCTCATGTTAAGTTTTAGTTGCCAAGTGTGCATCCAAGCACAGTAAGTGGTCTTGAGGCTTGGAGAAGAGTGCAGGGCTGGAAATATGAATATGGGACTCTTTGATATATTGATGTTATGGCAGAAACTACTAGGTACTTACCAAATATTCTTTTTCCTCTTCCCCCTTAGAAACTTCACATTTAGGCCAGATGCAGTGGCTTACACCTGTAATCACAACACTTTGGGAGGCCGAGGTGGGAGGATCACGAGATCAAGAGATCGAGACCATCCTGGCCAACATGGTGAAACCCCGTCTCTACTAAAAATACAAAAATCAGCTGGATGTGGTGGTACGTGCCTGTAGTCCCAGACTTGAGAATATAAGCCACATGCTAAGATGATGGAACAGAAAATCAGAAGCAGCCTGAGTTTTTGATGACCTTGTGAATCTGCCACATCAGCTGTGGACGGCCTCCTTCTGACTCCTAATATGGAAGAGAATGAACTATTTTGTGTCAAAGCTGCTGTAATTGGATCTTTGTTATCAGCAGTTGAGCACAATTTCTTAGGGAACAGATGATATTTAAAGCCATGGAACTGGATGAGATCACCTGGGAAGTGAATGGAGGTAGAGGAGAGTAGAGGACCATGCCAGAGCCTATGGAATTCTAGCATGCTAATGTTCAGGAAGAGGAAGAGGATACAGAAAGAGATCAGCCATGAAGGATCAACTAAGTAACAGGACAATCAGCCTCTGTGGTGTCTTGGAAGCAAGTGAAGAAAATGTTTGCCAAATGCTGCCCATAGGCCAAATTAGAGGAGAACTGAGAAGGGGCCATTGGATTTTGCAACATGGAGGTCACTGGTGACCCTGACGAGAGCAAGTTCAGGGGGAGGTGGGGAAAAGCCTGATTTGAATGCGTATGAGAGACTGGAAGAAGAAGACAAAGTATAAGCAACTTTTTCAGGTAATTTTTGCTGCAGGGGAGGGCAGAGACCCATGGCAGTAGCTGGAGAAGTAGGCTCAAAAGAAGTTGTACTGGCCGGGCGTGGTGGCTCACACCTGTAATCCAGCAGTTTGAGAGGCCGAGGCGGGCAGATCACTTGAGGTCAAGAGTTCGAGACCAGGTCAACATGGCAAAACCTTGTCTTTACTAAAAATACAAAAATTAGCTGGGCATGATGGCATGCACCTGTAGTCCCAGCTACTTAGGAGGCTAAGGCAGGAGAATTGCTTGAACCCAGGAGGCAAAGTTTGCAGGTCACACCACTACACTGCAGTCTCGGCAACAGAGTGACACTCTGTCTCAAAAAAAAAAAAGAGAGAGTCGTATTTGTTTAAGATGAGAAAAACAATAGTATATTCGATGCTTGTAGGAATGATCTAATTTAATAATGCAGGAATGAGAAGGTAGAATTGTTGGTGTGCTGTCTTTGTTTAAGTCAAGTTGCTCCCTGAGTTTCACTCAGATAATCACTTTATTATGTTTCCATAACTATCACATAGCTAACTTTTCCTAGTTCTTTTTCATTTGTGTAATTTTTTAAAAAATCAATGCAATGAGTTAAAATGGCATAAATATAGAAAAGAATTTTAAAGAGAATGCTCGATTCTAAAAAACAATTAACTATATTCTAATTTAATCTTATTTATATTACATCATTTAGATTCTAAGTGCTTCAAATACTTACTTAGATTCTAAGTGCTTCAAATTTCTAAGTGCTTCAAATATCTCCGATTTATTAGGAGAAAGTATAGATTAAGAAAAAAAGAACAAAAAAAGTACAGTAATTTTATCTTTTATACATTTGTATCTAAGGATAAGAACCTTAATCTACAATGTATGAGGCATGATGTGGGGGTTATCTTTCCTGTCCATCCAGGAATTTATAACAAAAACAAATAAATACGATTTTAAAATAACATTACTTGCTTCAAAAAGTGTTTAAAGTGTTAGTCAATATTAAATCAGGACAGACACGAATACAATGTGAATGTTGAGCCTTAGTGTTTATAATGTTCTATAGAAACTGGAACTGTATACAGACCAGAAGGTGGATTCTTTAACATGATACCTATAGGCTCTCCGAGAAGGAACTATGGTGACCCCTGCTGGGAGGATGAAGCTCTCCATATAGGGCCAGGCTTAGGGTAAATGAGAAGGTCACAAATTAGAAAACTTAAGAACATGAGGATTTAACATGAGGAAGGAAAAAGAATACCAGATAAAGTGATCATGCATGGAGAGGCTGAAGTAGCTGGTCTTCAGTAAAAATCAGAGCAAGGGCAGGAGAAAGGTCATAGCGTGAAAAGAAAGAACTGTAACAGACGATACAGAGGATGCGTAAATTAAAATGGAGGTTTGGGCTCCAGACCCCTTTTAAAGGGGATGTTTGGATCCTGTTAAGTGTTCCCAAACCCCACATAGGTCAAAACTCCCTGCTAGGAGAAGGCAATATTCTCTCAGATGTGCAAATGATCAATCTTGATACACAAAATCTCTTGAGGGATTCATCATAATTTCAGAGAAACATTGGAGTTTTAAAAAAAGTCTGGAGAGAGAGGAGGAAATAGCAAAGGGAAAGATGAGTTTTTTCCAGGGGCCATCAGTGTCCCTTTGCACCACAGTTTAGAAATTGCTGCTCCAAGTTATTTTAATTATTTTCTGTCTCACTTCAGACAATTATACTTAATAGATAAAGGTGAAAGTAAAGAGATAGATTAGTATGAGAAGATTAAAGCCTTATTGATAGAAGAGGTTGTTAGCCCTTGGTTTATAAGCCAGAGAACTAATGGATGACTTCCAGAGGATCCACAAACCTGGGGAAAAATATGCTTTTTTTGTACGTCTTCCCCAATATTTAAAACTATAGTGGGGGAGAAAAACTTTTTGTATAACATATTTTTATGAAAGCATTGTTTCATAATAAGTAAAAAGCAGTATGCAAAATTACAGTTTGGTACATTATTGGTGTCATTAGTCTGTTACAATATCTACCAGGCCATTCTTTGACATGAATTGAAAATGAAACATATTATGATTATGAACGTCTGTTTATACCTTAATATGAGTTTAGGCTAGGATATATCACCAAAAAAAAGAATCCCTCTCTTTTTTTTTTTTTTTGAGACGGAGTCTCGCTCTGTCACCCAGGCTGGAGTGCAGTGGCAGCAACCTCTGCCTCCAGGTTCAAGCCATTCTCCTGCCTCAGCCTCCCCAGTAGCTGGGACTACAGGCACCCACCACCACGCCTGGATAATTTTTTTTATTTTTAGTAGAGGTGGGGTTTCACCGTGTTAGTTAGGGTGGTCTCAATCTCCTGACCTCATGATCACCAGCCTTGGCCTCTCAAAGTGCTGGGATTACAGGCATGAGCTACCGTGCCCAGCAAGAATGTCTTTCTCTTTTTTTTTTTTTTTTTTTTTTTGAGATGGAGTCTCACTCTGTCACCCAGGTTGGAGTGCAGTGGCACGATCTCTGCTCACTGCAAGCTCTGCCTTCAGGGTTCCCGCCATTCTCCTGCCTCAGCCTCCCAAGTAGCTGGGACTACAGGCGCCCGCCACCATGCCCGGCAATTTTTTTGTATTTTTAGTAGAGACGGGGTTTCACCGTGTTAGCCAGGATGGTCTCGATCTCCTTACCTCGTGATCCGCCTGCCTTGGCCTCCCAAAGTGCTGGGATTACAGGCGTGAGTCACCGCGCCCGGCCAAGAATCTGTCTTTATCTCTCTCTCCCCCCTTGGATTTTGCTTGCATTGTGGAACATATTAGCTATGGAAGCAGGAACCGAACGAAGCTGAAGTGATCCCTTACATCCTGAAAATACACTGCACAGTCTGCCTCTTTTGACTTAGTAAAAGGGTCAATTGGAAAGCATTAAAAACTTGCATTTTCTCCAACACAAAGATGTATTGCCTTGAGTCATCCTGCAAGATCGCTTGCTGCATGACTAAATAAAAGACCTTGCTTGAAGCAAAATGTCCTCGAAATGGTTATGCTGATTTGTAATTTAAAGGAAAATTTAAAAAGTAAAACAATGCTTCTCTCAAATCTTCTCATCCATTCCAGAATCACTAAAATCTATTCCAATATTTTGAAGCAGATCATGAAGGAATCGCTATTTCTCTTCATCA
Source organism: Symphalangus syndactylus (assembly GCF_028878055.3). NCBI lineage: Eukaryota > Metazoa > Chordata > Mammalia > Primates > Hylobatidae > Symphalangus > Symphalangus syndactylus. Next base: position 118,536,931 of record NC_072426.2, on the reverse strand, counting down.
TGAAAGTATTGACCCCTGTTGGCAGAGCCAAGTCCAGTTCCCACGGTATCTGCACAAGAACAGCATCAAATGAGGATTTCTATTTGGGGAGCACTTTTAGAAAGTTCAAAGGCCTCCTATGGTGTTGAAATTGTAAAAAGTTTATTTGCCAAACAAAATTTCAACTCAAAGAAACATTGATACTATGCATGCTGGAGAACTAGCAATGAGATTCATTCCATTCTAGATTCTTACATTAGTTGTCAAAGGTAAATCCCAAATAAAATTTTGCTTGCAACCACAAAGTCATCAACCTATTTAGCTTCAGAGCCTTGCATTTCTGTCTTTTCAAGAAGTTTTCTTAGAAAAGCAGATTATGAAGTTTTCTTTTGCTATACGGAAATTCATCAGCTGTCTGGAAGTTAAGTCTAATAGAACTTAATTGAACTTGGGGTAAGTAACTCTTTGATAACTTCTACTTAGTCTTAAGATTGCAGATTAAACAGTGGTTTCTTATTGGTTAAGTCTTCATTATTTTTTCTCACAGAACAATGTGCCTTTTCTCCACAGGAACTTTACATGTGTGTTTGTGATTATTTGATTAATATCTGTCTTCCCCATTAGACTGAGGGCTCAATGAGGCCAGGCACTGATTCTATTTTAGCTGATTATTGTATCTCTGGCACACAGCACAATGCCAAGCACATAGTGGGTGTTCAGTAAATACTTAGAAATATATGAATGAATGAACAGAAGAATGAACGGCAAGGAAGAGATTTTTTCATAGTCTTCCATATATATGTGGCCATTTGAACAATTAAAAAATGCAGATGCCCCTATTATAAGGTTTTATCTGAATTAAGCTAATTCTCACAATAATCCTATCAAATAGGTAGTTTTACTCACTGATGAAGAATCAGGCAAGTCACTTGCTTAAATTACCATGGTTAGCAAGGGGGTGAAGCAAAGCTTTTAACCTTGGTAGTCTAAATTTGGAGCCCATACTCCTAACTACAGGTCTCATACTCACCATTATGGAGTTGTTGGAAAACCGCACTTTGGAGGAAGTACCTCTCTGGATGTGAATATTCGAGGTAAGCAACTGTAGAAACTTTCCAGATCTGGGGGAAATTCTTCTGGCAGCTAGAGTCTGTAGTGGCCATCTCTCTGTGGGAAGAAACTGCAGCACTTGGAAACACTGCAAAACTCTGCTCAAAATACCATGTAGACAGTGCCAGTAACAAAGATGTTCTCAGTGATCTGAGGGGGAAAAAAAAGGCACAAATAGAATCTAACTCAGAAACTGTTTGAGAATTCTGGTATTTTTTGATACAATCCTTACTTGAAAAAGCAAGCAAGCAATGGGAATTTTGGTTCCATCTGCAATTACCCACCCTTGGAAGTCAGAGATTTCATAACTTTCTATCATTAGTGTTAGAGCTGACATCTGTGGAATGTCAAAGTTGAAAAAGTTGGCATGTTAACATGCCAGTGACCGCTCCAAAAGTTGTTCTTATTGAAGTTAAAAAAAACATCGATGTACTTTTGGAATCTCCTTGTTAGCAGAAATTTCCTATTGAATTTCTTTTTTTATTTTTATTTTAAATACACAATTTGGATTTATTTTTTAAGTTGTTACATATTGGCCACTTTTTTTCCAAGAATATAAGTGAAAAAATCCAATTTATTATTTACTAAAATATTATCTGTCTCTGAGGAGGCAAAATATTGTACATAAATTTGTGTGAGTACTTACATGCACATCTTAAAGTCTGTGACCCCAAAGGAATTAAGAACCACCAATCTCTCTCTCTTTGTTTTTGTTTTTTTATTTTTTTGAGACAGAGTCTCGGTCTGTCACCCAGGATGGAGTGCAGTGGTGCCATCTCAGCTCACTGCAACCTCCACCTCCCGGATTCAAGTGATTCTCCAGTCTCAGCCTCCCAAGTAGCTGGGACTACCATGCCTGGCTAATTTTTTGGCATTTTGAGTAGAGACAGGGTTTCACCATGTTGCCCGGGCTGGTCTCGAACTCCTGGCCTCAAGTGATCTGCCTGCTTTGGCCTCCCAAAGTGCTGGGATTACAGGCATAAGCCATTGCACCAGGCCTTCTTTTTTTTTTTTTTTTAATGTATAACAAATAGAATTTATTTCTCACAGCTCTGGATGCTGGGAAGTCCAAGGTCAAGGTGCCAGGAGGTTCTGTGTCTGATGAAGTCAGCTCTTTGCTTCATAGGTGGTGCTCTGTTGTTGCATACTCACATGGTGGGAGGAAGACGGGCAAGAGAGCCTGACTAGTTCTCTCCACCCCCAAGGTCACTAATGAGAACTCCACCCTCATGACCTAATCAGCTTCTACAGGCCCTCTATACCTAATTCCATTGCACTGGGTATTTAAGTTTCAGCATGAATTTTGAAGGGGACATAAGCTTTCAAACCATAGCACCTCCCTAATGAATAAGTTTCTTGTATGTATTTTATTTTTTCTTCCAATGCAAGTATTTCTGTTTCTATGAGCTCTCTAAATAGTGATTCAGGGACTCAGATTTCATCTATCTGTGACCTTTTCATCTTCAACATGTGATTCCTAACATCAAAATAGTAAAGTTTTCCATCGTTCCAGCCAATTTAAAGAGGAAAAGAGCATGGATGATCAAACATGCAGTTTTTCATGAGCCAAGCTTGAAAGAGGGATAAACCCTTTATACTCACCTCCCATTGGTCAATTCAGTCTCAATGTATCACCTACATACAAGGGGATGGGAAATGTGGCTCCTGGCTGACTGTTCGCTTCCCAGAATAATCTTACATTAGTAAAGTATAGAAAGAAAATTTTGAGAACCACTAGTCTCTAGATTGAAACCATGTATTATGACTTTCTAGATCAGAAGTGAGTAGTTTAAGGCATTAATGTATAAGGAGAACAGGGTTTTGTTGGAAGTCTGTACATGGATATTCTCTATATGCTTCTCCAGACCCACTATCTATTCTTTCTGGCTCTTCTCTGAACCTCTGGTGACTGAGCTGTGCAGAATGCATCATGGATCCCCTGTCTTCTGGCTTCCAGTTGGTTCCAGAAGTCAACAGGCAGGAGCAGAGGCCTGGCTAGCTTCTTGCAGTTCTATAGTATGGCAATAGTTGTGTGCCCCCGCTAAGATCTTACTTTTGTCTGGCAGATTCAGCCTTTGCGAGCTTCCAATTGCCAATCCCTCATATTGCCCCCTTAGCCCTTAGATTTATTTGACTCATGGTTCTGCAGACTGAGAAGTCCAAAAGCATGGTGCTCTAGCATCTGCCAAGGGTCACCCCACAGTGGAAGGCAGAATGACAAGGAAGCATACAAGGCAGAGAGAAAATCAAGCCAAACTCATCTATTTATCAGGAGCCCACTCCCCAGATAATGGCATTAATCTTTCACCTCTTAGAGGCCCCACTTCTGAATACTGTTACAAAGGCAATTAAGTTTCCAACACATGAAATTTTGGGGGACACATTAAAACCGTAACATAGGCATATGTCAAAATGCATCTAAATGCGGGCTCCATTCCAAGATGGTCGAATAGGAACACCTCCGATCTGCAGCTCCCAGCACTATTGATGCAAAAGACAGGTGATTTCTACATTGCCAACTGTGCTCTGAAGAGAGCAGTGGTTCTCCCAGCACGGGTTTTGAGGTCTGAGAACAGACAGACTGCCTCCCCAAGTGGGTCCCTGAACCCCGTGTAGCCTAACTGGGAGACACTTCACAGTAGGGGCCAATGGGCACCTCATACAGGCAGGTGCCCCTCTGGGACGAAGCTTCCAGAGGAAAGATCAGGCAGCAACGTTTGCTGTTCTGCAATATTTGCTGTTCTGCAGCCTCTGCTGGTGACATCCAGGCAAACAGGATCTGGAATGGACCTCCAGCAAACTCCAGCAGACCTGCAGCTGAGGGACCTGACTGGTAGAAAGAAAACTAACAAACAGAAAGGAATAGCATGAACATCAACAAAAAGGACATCCACACCAAAACCCCATCTGTAGGTCACCAACATCAAAGACCAAAGGTAGATAAAACCACAAAGATGGGGAGAAACCAGAGCAGAAAAGCTGAAAATTCTAAAAACCAGAGCCTCTCCTCCTCCAAAGGATCACAGCTCCTCGCCAGCAATTGAACGAAGCTGGATGGAGAATGACTTTGACGAGTTGACAGAAGTAGGCTTCAGAAGGTCAGTAATTACAAACTTCTCCAAGCTAAAGGAGCATGTTCTAACCCATTACAAGGAAGCTAAAAACCTTCAAAAAAGGTTAGACGAAAGGCTAACTAAAATAAACAGTGTAGAGAAGACCTTAAATGACTTCATGGAGCTGAAAACCATGACATGAGAACTTCGTGATGCACGCACAAGCTTCAATAGCTGATTTGATCAAATGGAAGAAAGGGTATCAGTGATTGAAGATCAAATTAATGAAATAAAGCGAGAAGACAAGGTTAGAGAAAAAAAGAGTAAAAATAAATGAACAAAGCCTCTGAGAAATATGGTACTATATGAAAAGACAAAATCTACGTTTGATTGGTGTACCTGAAAGTGCCGGGGAGAATGGAACCAAGTTGGAAAACACTCCTCAGGATATTATCCAGGAGAACTTCCCCAACCTAGCAAGGCAGGCCAACATTCAAATTCAGGAAATACAGAGGAACATCAAAGATACTCCTTGAGAAGAGCAACCCCAAGACACATAATTGTCAGATTCACCAAGGTTGAAATGAAGGAAAACATGTTAAGGGCAGCCAGAGAGAAAGGCTGGGTTACCCACAAAGGGAAGCCCATCAGACTAACAGCAGATTTATTCACAGAAACCCTACAAGCCAGAAGAGAGTGGGGGCCAATATTCAACGTTCCTAAAGAAAAGAATTTTCAACCCAGAATTTCATATCCAGCCAAACTAAGCTTCATAAGTGAAGGAGAAATAAAATCCTTTACAGACAAGCAAATGCTGAGAGATTTTGTCACCACCAGGCCTGCCTTACAAGAGCTCCTGAAGGAAGCACTAAACATGGAAAGGAAAAGCGGGTACCAGCCACTGCAAAAACATGCCAAATTGTAAAGACCATCAATGCTAGGAAGAAACTGCATCAATTAACGGGCAAAATAACCAGCTAATGTCATAATGACAGGATCAAATTCACACATAACAATATTAACCTTAAATGTAAATGGGCTAAATGCCCCAATTAAAAAACACAGATTGGCAAATTGGATCAAGAGTCAAGACCCCTCAGTGTACCATATTCAGGAGACCCATCTCATGTGCAGAGACATACATAGGCTCAAAATAAAGAGATGGAGGAATATTTACCAAGCAAATAGAAAGCACAAAAAGCAAGGGTTGCAATCCTAGTCTCTAATAAAACAGACTTTAAACCAACAAAGATCAAAAGAGACAAAGAAGGCCATTGCATAATGGTAAAGGGATCAATTCATCAAGAAGAGCTAACTATCCTAAATATATATGCACCCAATACAGGGTGCATACAGATTCATAAAGCAAGTCCTTAGAGACCTGCAAAGAGACTTAGACTCCCAAACAATAATAATGGGAGACTTTAACATCCCACTGTCAATATTAGACAGATCAACAAGACAGAAGGTTAACAAGGATATTTAGGACTTCAACTCAGCTCTGCACCAAGCAGACCTAATAGACATCTACAGAACTCTCCATCCCAAATCAACAGAATATACATTCTTCTCAGCACCACATCACGCTTATTCTAAAATTGACCACATAATTGGAAGTAAAGCACTCTTCAGCAAATGCAAAAGAACAGATATCACAACAAACCATCTGTCAGACCACAAAGCAATCAAATTAGAACTCAGGATTAAGAAACTCACTCAAAACCACACAACTACATGGAAACTGAACAACCTGCTCCTGAATGACTATTGGGTACATAACGAAATGAAGGCAGAAACAAGTTCTTTGAAACTAATGAGAACAAAGACACAACGTACCAGAATCTCTGGGACACATTTAAAGCAGTGTGTAGAGGGAAATTTATAGCACTAAATGCCCACAAGAGAAAGCAGGAAAGATCTAGAATTGACACCCTAACATCACAATTAAAAGAACTAGAGAAGCAAGAGCAAACACATTCAAAAGCTAGCAGAAGAGAAGAAATAACTAAGATCAGAGCAGAACTGAAGGAGATAGAGACACAAAAAAACCTTCAAAAAATCAGTGAATCCAGGAGCTGGTTTTATGAAAAAATCAACAAAATTGAGAGACTGCTAGCAAGACTCATAAAGAAGAAAAGAGAGAAGAATCAAATAGATGTAATAAGAGATGATAAAGGGGATATCACCACCGATCCCACAGAGACACAAACTACCATCAGAGAATACTATAAACACTTCTACCCAAATAAACTAGAAAATCTAGAAGAAATGGATAAATTCCAGGACACATACACCCTCCCAAGACTAAACCAGGAAGAAGTTGAATCTCTGAATAGACCAATAACAGGTTTTGAAATTGAGGCAATAATTAATAGCCTACCAACCAAAAAAAGTCCAGGACCAGACAGATTCACAGCTGAATTCTACCAGAGGTACAAAGAGGAGCTGGTACCATTCCTTCTGAAACTATTCCAACCAATAAAAAAGAGGGAATCCTCCCTAACTCATTTGATGAGGCCAGCATCATCCTGATATCAAAGCCTGGCAGAGACACAAGAAAAGAAAAATTTAGACCAATATCCCTGATGAACATCGATACAAAAATCCTCAATAAAATACTGACAAACCAAATCCAAGAGCACATCAAAAAGCTTATCCACCATGATCAAGTTGGCTTCATCTCTGGGATGCAAGGCTGGTTCAACATATGCAAATCAATAAACATAATCCATCACATACACAGAACCAATGACAAAACCACATGATTATCTCAATAGATGCAGAAAAGGCCTTCAACAAAATTAAACAGATCTTCATGCTAAAAACTCTCAATAAACTAGGTATTGATGGAACGTATCTCAAAATAATAAGAACTACTTATGACATACTCACAGCCAATGTCATACCAAATGGCCAAAAACTGGAAGCATTCCGTGTGAAAACTGGCACAAGACAAGGATGCCCTCTCTCACCATTCCTACTCAACATAGTGTTGGAAGTTCTGGCCAGGGCAATCAGGCAAGAGAAAGAAATAAAGGGTATTCAATTAGGAAAAGAGGAAGTCAAATCGTCCCTGTTTGCAGATGACATGATTGTATATTTAGAAAACCCCATTGTCTCAGCCCAAAATCTCCTTAAGCTAATAAGGAACTTCAGCAAATTCTCAGGATACAAAGTCAATGTGCAAAAATCACAAGCATTCCTCTACACCAATAACAAACAAACAGAGAGCCAAATCATGAGTGAACTCCCATTCACAATTGCTACAAAGAGAACAAAATACCTAGGAATCCAACTTACAAGGGACGGGAAGGACCTCTTCAAGGAGAACTACAAACCACTGCTCAACGAAATAAAAGTGGACACAAAAAAATGGAAGAACATTCCATGCTCATGGATAGGAAGAATCAATATTGTGAAAATGGCCATACTGCCCAAGATAATTTATAGATTCAATGCCATCCCCATCAAGCTACCAATGACTTTCTTCACAGAATTGGAAAAAACTACTTTAAAGTTCATATGGAACCAAAAAAGAGCCTGCATTGCCAAGACAATCCTAAACAAAAAAAAAAGCTGGTGACATCACACTATCTGACTTCAAACTATACTACAAGGTGATAGTAACAAAAACAGCATGGTTCTGGTACCAAAACGGAGAGACAGACCAATGGAACAGAACAGAGGCCTCAGAAATAACACCACACATCTACAACCATCTCATCTTTGACAAACCTAACAAAAACAAGAAATGGGGAAAGGATTCCCTATTTAATAAATGGTGCTGGAAAAACTGGCTAGCCATATGTAGAAAGCTGAAACTGGATCCCTTCCTTACACATCATACAAAAATTAATTCAAGATGTATTAAAGATTTAAAAGTTAGACCTAAAACCATAAAAACCCTAGAAGAAAACCTAGGCAATACCATTCAGGACATAGGCATGGGCAAGGACTTCATGACTAAAACACCAAAAGCAATGGCAACAAAAGCCACAATAGACAAATGGGATCTAATTAAACTAAAGAGCTACTGCACAGCAAAAGAGACTACCATCAGAGTGAACAGGCAATCTACAGAATGGGAGAAAGTTTTTGCAATCTACCCATCTGACAAAGGGCTAATATCCAGAATCTACAAAGAACTTAAACAAGTGTACAAGAAAAAACAACCCCATCAAAAAGTGGGCGAAGGATATCAACAGACACTTCTCAAAAGAATTCATTTACGCAACCAACAGACGCATTAAAAACATGCTTGTCATCACTGGTCATCAGAGCAATGCAAATCAAAACCACAATGAGATACCATCTCACGCCAGTTGGAACGGGAATCATTAAAAAGTCAGGAAACAACAGATGCTGGAGAGGATGTGGAGAAATAGGAAAGCTTTTACACTGTTGGTGGGAGTGTAAATTAGTTCAACCATTGTGGAAGACAGTGTGGCGATTCCTCAAGGATCTAGAACTAGAAATACCATTTGGCCCAGTGATCTCATTACTGGGTATATACCCAAAGGATTATAAATAATGCTACTATAAAGACACATGCACATGTATGTTTATTGTGGTGCTATTCACAATAGCAAAGACTTGGAACCAACCCAAATGTCCATCAATGATAGACTGGATTAAGAAAATGTGGCACATATACACCATGGAATACTATGCAGCCATAAAAAAGGATGAGTTCATGTCCTTTGCAGGGACATGGATGAAGCTGGAAACCATCATTTTCAGCAAACTATCACAAGAACAGAAAACCAAATACCGCGTGTTCTCATTCATAGGTGGGAATTGAACAACGAGAACACTTGGACACAGGGCAGAGAACATCAAACACCAGGGCCTGTCGGGGGTTGGGGGCTGGGGGAGGGATAGCATTAGGAGAAATAGTTGATGGGTGCAGCAAACCAACACGACACATGTATACCTATGTAACAAACCTGTAGGTTGTGCACATGTACCCTAGAAATTAAAGTATTTAAAAAAAATGTATCTAAGTAGACACTTTAAAAATTTGCAGTTTATTATATTATTTTCTGTTATATAATTATATATTATTATAACTGCTTTATTGAAGTATTACCTCAGTTTAAAAAATAGAGATAACAAAAGACACACAATGTTGCAATTTGCTTTTAGGCAACATATATGTTTTTTCTAATGTAAAGTATATGATGGGCACAATTAAGGTCAGTTTTACTAAACAAAATGCTCAGGGATAAAAAGAAACTCCCTGGTTGTTCAACAAATGAATGTGTTACTAGATTATCTTTTTTTGCATATTTCCATAGGGTTATCTACAAAGTTTCTGAAAGATAACCATTGACTTAATATGATAAAAATTGATATTATAAATTTAAAAATGAGTTATTGTGTAAGTTTTGTTATCCTTTTCAAGTATTTCTTTAAATTTTTTTTTTAGTTTATACATGTAGGGGGTAAAAGTATAGGTATTTTACACGTGCATAACGTGTAGTGGTAAAGTAGGGGCTTTTAGTGTATACATCAGCCAAATAGTGAACACTGTACTCAATAGGTAATTTTTCAACCCTCACTCCCCTTTCACACTCCCACATTTAGAGTCTCCAGTGTCTATTATTTCAGTCTGTATGTCCATGTGTGTCTATTGCTTAGTTCTCACTTGTAAGAGAGGACATGCAGTATTTCTGTTTCTGGGTTATTTCACTTAGGATAATAGCATCCAGTCCCATCCTTGTTGCTGCAAAAGACATGATTTTATTCTTTTCTATGGTTGAGTAGTGTTCATACATACATATCACATTTTCTTTATACAATCCTCTGTTGATGGAGACTTAAGTTGATTCTATGTCTTTGTTGTTGTGAATAGTGCTGCAATAAACATATGAGTACCAGTATCTTTTTGGTACAATGATTTCTTTTCCTTTGGGTATATACCCAATAATGAGATTGCTAGATAGAATGGTAGTTCTATATTGAGTTCTTTGAGAAATCTGCATACTGTTTTGTATAACAGTTGTACTAATTTACATTCTCACTAACAGTGTACAAGCATTCCTCTTTCTCTTTCTTTCTTTCTTGACAGTCTGTCTCTGTCACCCAGGCTGGAGTGCAGTGGCACGATCTTGGCTCAGTGCAACCTTTGCCTCCCTGGTATAAGCAATTCTTGTGCCTCAGCCTCCCAAGTAGCTGAGATTACAGGCATGTGCCACCATGCCCGCCAGGCTGGTCTCGAACCCCTGCCCCCAAGTGATCCACCCGTGGCCTCCCAGAGTGCTTGGATTACAGGTGTGAGCCACTGTGCCTGGCCACCTTTTCTTCACATCTTCACTAACATCTGTTGTTTTTTGACTTTTTAAAAATAGCCATTCAGACTGGTGTGAGATAGTATTTCACTGTGGTTTTAATTTGCATTTCTCTAATGATTAGTGATGTTAAGCATTTTTTCATATGTTTGTTGGTCACTTATATGTCTTCCTTTGGAAAATGTCTGTTCATATTCTTTGCCCACTTTTTAACAGGATTTTTTTTTTCTTGTTGAGTTGTTTGAATTCCTTGTAGATTCTGGATATTAGCCCTTATGGATGCATTGTTTGCAAAAAAATTTTTCCCATTCGTATGTTGTCTGTTTATTCAGTTGATTTGATTTGTTTATTTACTTATTTAGTTACTGATGTGCAGAAATTTTTTAGTTTAGTTCGTTCCATTTGTCTTTTGAGGACTTAGTCATAAATTTTTGCCTAGGCCAGCGTCCAAAAGAGTTTTTCTTCTAGGATTTCTATAGTTTCAGGTGTTGGATTTAAGTCTTTAATTGATCTTAAGTTTTATATATGGTGAGAGATAGCAGTCCAGTTTCATTCTTCTGCATATGGCTCTCCAATTTTCCCAGCACCGTTTCTTGAATAGAATGTCCTTTATCCAGTGTAAATTTTGTTGACTTTGTTAAAGATCAGTTGGTTGTAGGTATGTGCCTTTATTTCTGGGATCTCTATTCTATTCCACTGATCTATGTGTCTATTTTTATACCAGTCCCATGCTGTTTCAGTTACTATAATCCTGTATAATTTGAAGTTAGCTAATGTAATGCCTTCAGCTTTGTTCTTTTTGCTTAGGGTAGCTTTGGCTATTTGGCTCTTTTTTGGTTTCATGTGATTTTTACAATTGCTTTTTTCTAATTCTGTTAAAAATGACATTGATAATTTGATAGGGATTGTATTAAATCTGTATATTGCTTTGGGCTTTTTTGATCATCTTAACAATATTGATTCTCCTAATCTATGAGCATGGGATATTTTTCCATTTGTTTGTGTCATCTACGATTTCTTTCATCAGTGTTTTGTAGTTCTCCTTATGGAGATCTTTCACCTCCTTGGTTAAATATATTCCTAGGTATTTCATTATTATTTTTAGCTATTATAAATGGAATTGCCTTCTTGATTTGGTCCTCAGCCAAATTGGTATTGGTGTATAGAAATGCTAGTGATTCTGTACATTAATTTTGTATCCCGAAACCTGACTAAATTTATTTATCAAATCCAAGAGTTTGTGGTGGTATCTTTAGGGTTTTCTAGATATAAAATCATATCATCAGTGAACAGGAATAATTTGACTATCTCTCTTCCAATTTGGATGCCTTTTGTTTCTTTATCTTGCCTGATTGCTCTGGTGAAGACTTCCAGTAGTATGTTGAATAAGAGTGGTGAAAGTGAGCATTCTTGTCTTGTTCCAGTTCTTAGAGGAAATGCTTTTGACTTTTTCTTATTAAGTGTGATGTTGGCTGTGGGTTTGTCATACACAGCCTTTCTTATGTTGAGGTATGTTACTTTTATGCCTAGTTTGTCAAGGATTTTTATCATGAAGGTATGCTGAATTTTATCTTTTAAAAATTCATTTATCTAATGCGTTTTCTGTGTCTATTGAGATGATCATATGGTTTTTGTCCTGAATTCTGTGTATATGATGTATCACATTTATTGATTCCTTTTCAAATATTTAAAAATCTCTAATTGGTTTAATGCAATTTCTGTCTTAATATTATTTAAAGGGGAAATGGTTATTGATATATTTTTTAAATGCTAATAATTTCAATGCCCATATTTCAAAGTCAAACAGATCTCAATTTGGATCATCATTTTAATCATAGGTAAAGTCTCCTCTACCTATGATCAATAAAAAAGAAAAAAACGATACCTATTTTTTAGGGTTTTCATGAAGAGTAAATATGGTAATTCATATAATATACTCAACAAATGTTAGTTCCCACTTGTTCTTCATAAGCATATTTTTCTAGTCCAGTAAATAATCTTCTATATAAATCATAGAATGACAAGTGGGATAGTTTCTGGGAATCTTAGAGGGTCTGATGAGGCCTCCCTGGGAATCTTAGACGGTCCGATGAGGCCTCAAATTTGAGATAGGTGGTATAAGTGCCCACACATTCAAAGAGAGAAATTAGACACATTCCTTTCAAGGTAGCCACACTGGTCCAGCAACCAGTGCCCACCAAAAGCCTACCAGTTCATTTGATAGCAGATTTCTTTCATGGAATCTGAAAGGTAGAGAATCACTGCAGATACACAGACCCAAGGTACAACCAGATCACAGTGCAGTGTACAGTAAGAGTTCTTACAGAAACGTGACACGTGTCCTCTGAAATTTGGGAGCGCAGAAGCTGGTGCCTGGAAGAGCCTGAACACAGGAGGATGCCTTGAGCTGCCAGCAACGTCAGGACCAGCATGCAAAACAGCAGAGGGCCCACGGTCTTACATAACTGTAAATATTCTGAATTCCAATTGAACTAGTAACTTCTCATAGCAAAATAGGAATTGCTTTCACAAACCAAAAACAAACATATATATATATACCTACAAAATGGAAAAGGAGTTTAAGGTTTTATTATACTTTTCATCAATGTTTATGTAATTCAAACATATATGGATAAAAAGTAATTAAACATGCTACTGCTATCAAACATGAATCCTTAGTGGCTCTAGCTGGAGGCAGAAATATTTGAATATGTTATTCAATTCTTTGGAACAAAATTGTGCTCATTTTGGCAGCATATATACTAAAAACTGGAATAAAATTATATTTGAAGGTAGGAGTACTTACTTCCCTTTATTATAAATAGTATTTGTTCTGTATACAAGTATAGGTAATTAAAACCACAGAGAGTAATATCATTGAACTAATAAACTATTAGTTTAGTTGAATCACATACTTTCTATGATCTAAAGCTATTCTCTTTTCCCAAAACAATTAAATACTTCTGTTGCCTTGGGATAGACTGTTACATAAATCAGCCAAAGATAGCCTTTGTATATTGGCCCCAAAGTTTGTTGTTTCTCCACTGCAGGCTGAGACCCATTAGCTCAAAAGCCCACTGACACCAAACTTAAAGTTTTACACATCCAGTTATTTTAAAAATAGCCTGACCAAGAAAAGTTTAGCTGCTTAGAGCCTGTCTGCTTTGCATACCCCGCAAAATCTCACCCAACAGCTGTTACCTATTCATAAGACAGGGCTGTGCAGTTATAAGGCCTCAAGCCAAGCTGGGCTCTCTGACCCCGAGACTCTGTGTAAGCTTCCTTTCCAATCTCTCTCTCCCTTGTCCTCCTCCCTCACCAGTAAGGCTATGAGGGACTTCTCTCATGCAACCCTGGCCAAGCACCAACAGACTTGTCACCTCCTCTCTTGTGGACATCCTTTTCCTTGATCAGCCCTATATCCCTTGACCCCCTACATAGACTAATTACAAATTCAGTGAAAAAATTATAAGATGCTGCTGATTATGGTTAAGATATAACTATAGAAAAGAAAAAAATTTGTGAACTGCATCTAAAATTCATTAATTGTAATCTGAGACTATTAAGAAAAGAAAACATCTGAAATTTTATAAGGATTCAAAAGATGTCAATTTGGGATAGGCAATGAAATATGCCTCAAACTTAAATAAATTCTTCCTATTTCCACATGTATTCAATAGGAACGGACCATGATCTTGATTCTCTCATTTACTAGTTGTGGGAATTTGAACAAGTTTTTCTTTTTGAAGAAAAATCTCTCTGAACTTCCAGTTCTGTTCCAATAAAATGGAATTAGTCGTGCTTATTTGCAATGTTATTGTGGGTTACTGTGAATATTATTTGAAATAACAAGTATAAGGAATCTGCCACATAATGGGTTTTCAAAGTTTGTTAGCTCTCCACCCTAGATACGATGACAACAAGTTTTCTTGAAAAGAAAAACTAACACTAACATACATAGGAAGTATTTCATTGATCTTTACAAACAGAGTATTTTCAGGAGTAATTTATTAAAGAAAAAGCTAACATCCAAAAGGTAGAGATGGCTCAAGTCACCCGCCTGTGAAAAAGCCTATTCTTACTGTTCCTTGTCCTTGCCTTAAAAGAAGTTTTTATAAAACAAGTGAGTTGAAGAGTTTCCTTCCTGCTTTCAGCACTACTGTGGTTTCGTTTGGAAGACAATGTGGTCTAGTGGGAAGACAGAACAAAGATCTTGGAGCCAGCTGATTCCAACACAGTGTAGAAGAGGCTAGCCACGAAGTCACCAACCTGAGATCCCAGGCAAATCCGTTGACCCCCCAAGCCCCAGTCAAACCCATGACAACCAAGTAAAATGTGCTAAAATCCGACTCTCTTTTCCTGAAAGGAAGGCATCTTTTAAAGGAACCAAGGTGCCTTGAGAATTGTTTTAATAGTGTCTTTCAGAAACATGAATCCTGAATGAAGTAGCAAAAAATGATAATATGAATGATATTATGTATGATTCCAAATACCGGAAACCATACAGATGGCAATTTCTCCACACCCTTTATTGCTAAATATTTGGCTTGAGCTTCCATTATGCCAACCATGGTAAATGTTGATGTCTGAAGTGTTCATTCAGAAAAATGGGTATAAGGGATTTCTTACATACATGAAAGAACCCCCTTTCAATCCAAATTTTTACAAAATTTAGGCCAAAGAATAGTCTCCATTTTGCTTAGAACCTCACATTGAACTTCAAAACATTTTTAAGCTTTTTGTTCTAAAAGTATCTAATCCAAGGCAAAGAACTGGAGAATATTTGTTGTAGAAAAAAAAGGAAGACATCATTTAGTCAGCATGTAGTTGCATAAGGAAACAGGTCTCAGGATGCCTAACTTCTATATTAATTTATATTTCATTCTAGACCTCAAATAACATTTGGATCAGCTTTTAAATCCATCAAGCTGTCAAAATACACATATACACATCCAAGAAGCAAAAATCTCTGTAACACATGCCCAAGGATCTAATGCCACCTAAAGGCAACTGTAGCTAATTGCAAAAACAAAACAAAACAAAAAATGGATACATGACAAGATATTAAAACTTTTCTTACTGGATATAAACATAAATGATATGTTCTTAGCTTAATATATTCCTATGTTGCTTACAGACAATACTTACTAAAGTTAATGACAAATTTAGCATAATCAATATTAAAATACAAATAGATACTCGGGGGGAAAATGTGTGTATGTGTTCAGTATTAAAATAAATCAAATAAATACAATTAAAACTTGGGAAGAGTCTTTTTAAAATTCAGTGCTGAATAGCCAAAAGGTGAAAGCAACCCCAGTCTCCATTGAAAGATGAATGGAAAAACAAAATGTGCTATATACATACAATGAAATATTATTCAACCCTAAAAAGGAAGGAAATTCTGACACATGCCACAACGTAGATAAACCTTGAAAGCAATTAATTAAATAAACCAGTCACAAAAGGAGAGATGTGATTCCACCCATATGAGGTACCTAGAGTAGTTAAATTCATAGACAGAAAGTAGAAGGGGGTTGCCTGCGGCGGTGGGGAGAAGAGAAAGTTAGTGTTTCATGTGGATAGAGTTTCAGTTTAGGAAGAGGAAAAAGTTCTGGAGATGGATGGTGATGATGGTTGCACAACAATGTGAATATACTTAATGTCACAGAACTGTGCACTTAAAAATAGCTAAAATGGTAAACATTATGTTACCATATGTTTATGGTATATTTTACCACAATAAAAAAATTCAGTGCTGGTATGAGAAGGATGAGATGCACTAACATATTGCTAATAGAAGTAAAAAGTGATGCAACATTTCTGCAAAATGTGACAATTATGGAACAAGAAAATTTTAAATGCTTATATCATTTGATTAATTAATTCTACACCTAGGACTCTAGCCAAAATATATATATATAACAGAGATACATTCAAAGAATTATGTCCTAGGATGATCATCAAAGTCTTATTTATAACAGAGAAAAATAGGCCTGGTGCGGTGGCTCATGCCTGTAATTCCCAGCACTTTGGGAAGTAGAGTTGGGTGGATCATGAGGTTGGGAGTTCAAGACCAGCCTGGCCAAGATGGTGAAACCCCATCTCTACTTAAAATACAAAAAAAAAATAATTAGCCGGGTGTGATGGCGGGTGCCTGTAATCCCAGCTACTCAGGAAGCTGAGACAGAGAATTGCTTGACCCAGGAGGCGGAGGCTGCAGTGAGCTGAGATCGCACCACTGCACTCCAGCCTAGGTGACAGAGTGAGAGTCCGCCTCAAAAAAACAAAACAAAACAAAAAAAAAACAGAAAAATAGGAAACAATCTACAAATCTTGTAACAGGAGACTATAAAACTAAATTGTAGAAAAGCTATATGGATTTGTCTGTTACAATTACAACCATATTTATAAAGAATACTTAATGACATGCAGCATTAAGTGGAAAAAGGAGATTTTTGTGTATTTTATCAATATTCTCTAAGTATTTCTCATGGCTAATTGGAACAAATATGTACATATATTTAAGAATTTGTAACGTGAGGAAACAGCTGAATTAATTTGCTCTTTTAAATATATCAGGAAGTTATTTTACTAAACTAAAGCCTCAGAACAACCCATGATCACATTATACTAATAGCCAAAACTATATTCTGTTTTAATTTAATGAGAAATCTGTTGAGAATGTTTAAGAATTTTTAAGGCTTATGTTGAGATATAATTATCTTTTATTTTACAAAAAGTTTTGAATTTATTAAAAATTCACAGCATATCTACCACTGTAAGAATCCATCGTGAGTGGAAATGTAATAGGCCCTTAACGGATTAAATACAATTTATTTAAAACCATCAACTCTCTCCAGCTACGCTTAGATTTCATTTGAACTTAAATGACATGATACAACTTTTAGATGAACAGAATGCTTGTTCTGTCACAACAAATAAAATAAGCATTTGTCTCTATGCCAAAGATAATGCTTTAAAACATTGATTGCAAGCCAGATGCACACCTATAATCCCAGCTACTTGGGAGGCTGAGGCAAGAGGGAGGATCGCTTAAACCCAAGTGTTCGAAGCTGTTGTGTGCCATTATCACACCTGTGAATAGTCACTGCACTGCAGCCTAGGCAACACAGTGAGACTTTGTCTCTAAAAGCAAGTAATTACAATAAAATAAATGTTGATGGTTTTATTCAATCCAGTAACATTTACCAAGTATGATATAGGTATCAGAGCTATAGAAGTGATGGCAACAGGAAGAAGCCAAATGCCCAGGCAGATAGGGGTGGGTCCCCAGTGAAACCACCTTCAAGCCAAAAACAGCCTGAAGGCTGAAAGACCAGACTGCTGGTTACAAATGAAACCCACAACCCAGAGAACTTCTATTTCTGTTTGCCTGCCCTTTCCCAATTGATTCTTTCTGAATAATGCCTTTTAACCAATCAAATATTGCCTTTTTCAATACTACCTATGGCCTGCCCCTCCCCATTCTGAGCCCATAAAAGCCCTGGACTCAGCCATATACAGGGTACTTTCTTGTCTTAAGGTAGGAGGACCACCCCCACATCCCCTCTCCCCTGAAAGCTATTTCAATGCTCCAGAAAACTCCCCACCTTGCTCACTTTTCAATTGTCAACATATTCTCATTTTTCCTGGATGTGAGACAAGAACTCGGGAACTGATGTGCAAGCAAGACTTGGCCCAGATGGGCCAAGTGAGCAGGCCATCTCCTGCAGCAGGTAGCATGCTCCACGCAAGGCCCAGGCAGGGGCATCACCAGCCAGACGTCCTTGACTGGCAAAGGGACTGAGAAAAATCCTGCATCAGGAGTAAACAAAACAGACAAAAATCCCTGCTTTTATAGGATTTACAATCTAGTGAGGAAGAGAGAAAATAAATGAAATAGATAAGTAAAATAAAAAGTATGTTAGATTATGATAAGTGCTTTGGAAAAAGATAAAACAGAGTAAAAGAATACAGAGTACTAGAGCGGAGTATGTAATGTGATGAGGAAAAGTGACCTTTGAGGAGGCATGAGGAAATTGAGGGATGTGTGTGTTAGCCCATTCTTGCATTCCCATAAAAAATACCTGATGCTGGGTGATTTATAATGAAAAGAGGTATAATTGGCTCACAGTTCTGCAGGCTTTACTGGAAGCATGGTGCTGGCATCTACTTCTAGTGAGGCCTCAGGAAGCTTACAATTGTGGCAGAAGGTGACCAGGAGTAAGGCATGTCACATGAAGAGAGCAAGAGCAAGAGAGAGATGGGGGGAAGTACCACACTCTTTCAAACAACCAGACCTCACATGAACTCAGAGTGAGAACTCACTCATCACCAAGGAGATGGTGTCAAGCCATTCATGAGGGAATCACCCCAGTAACCCAAACACCTCCCACCAGGCCCCATCTCCAATACTGGGGATTACATTTCAACATGAGATTTGGGGAGACGAATATTCAAACCACTTCACTGGGGATATTTGGGTAAAGGGCGAAGGAATTTCAGGCACATGAAAAGGAGCCTAGTGTGCCTGGAGTAGAATGCACAAGGGAAAGAACAGGGGGTCAGAGAGGTGGGAAGAGCAGGAAATGTAGAGCCTCTTGATTTTGGCTTTTGTTCTACGAGAGTGTCCATGAAGCCTGGAAATGTAAATAATTATGTTATTTTATTTTTTACAGATTGAAGATGACCTGGATAGTATTATGTATATCAGCCTATGTTTTCAGACTTCATGAACACCTTGAAATGAGATAGAAAGTCATTTGGAGGGACAACTGAATGACACAATTCTGGTAGGTCCAAATGTTATCCTTCCACAGGTTAGCCTAGGATGTTCCCATTGTGAAGGCAGAGGAACCACACAGTGAGTGGAAATCTGCAAGCACTTTTTCAAGCCCCTGCTTGAAAAACACCCCATTGGTCATAACAAATCACATGGCTGAGACCAGAACAAAATCCCGAGGCAGATCATCTATCCAGAATGGGAGGGTATTGCAAAGTTACAAGGGCATGGATACGGGGAGGGGTGAAGCACTAGGGCCAGTAATGAACACAACTCCCTGAGGGAGGGACCTGCTGCAGTAACTTCTTATTTCTCAGCCAGATGAGAGCCTAAGAACCTGCACTAGAGAACACTAATGCTAGAATCTGATCCATAGCTCCTGTGGGAACCATGGTTCTCAAAGGTCAGTAGACCACTGGGAGGAAGGACAATATATTAGGTCTAGCAGCCAAGGAGAAGATGAATACTCAGAAGAATCCCTTATTAAAAGAGAGTGACTGGAAGAGAGTTAAAAGTATAATGAGAACTCTTAAAAGAGTTTCATGGCTGGGCACGGTGGCTCATGCTTGTAATCCCAGCACTTTGGGAGGCCGAGGCAGGCGGATCACGAGGTCAGGAGATCGAGACCACGATGAAACCCCGTCTCTACTGAAAATACAAAAAATTAAGGACGGGCACAGTGGCTCACACTTGTAATCCCAGCACTTTGGGAGGCCGAGGCGGGTGGATCACGAGGTCAGGAGATCGAGACCACGGTGAAACCCCGTCTCTACTAAAAATACAAAAAAAATTAGCCGGGCGTGGTGGCGGGCGCCTGTAGTCCCAGATACTCAGACAGGCTGAGGCAGGAGAATTGCTTGAACCCGGGAGGCGGAGCTTGCAGTGAGCCGAGATTGCGCCACTGCACTCCAGCCTGGGCCACAGAGCGAGACTCTGTCTCAAAAAAAAAAAAAAAAAAAAAAAATTAGCCGGGCGTGGTGGCGGGCACCTGTAGTCCCAGCTACTCGGAGAGGCTGAGACAGGAGAATGGCATGAACCCGTGAGGCGGAGCTTGCAGTGAGCCGAGATTGCGCCACTGCACTCCAGCCTGGGCGACAGAGCGAGACTCCGTCTCAAAAAAAAAAAAAAAAGAAAAAAAAAAGAGTTTCATGAATGAACTAGGAATTCAGCATCTCAATTCAAAGAGATGTTTAAAGTTGAAATTCAGGTTACTGGCCTGAAGTTCAAGTGAAAGAGATCTTGAAGCAAAGAACAAAATTACAAAGAGATGAAAATCATCAGGGAAATGATAAAGGATTTGAAGGATAGATCCAGAACATCCAACATGTGAGTAATAGGCAATCCACAGGGGAATAAAATGAAATAATGGAAAAAAGAAAATAATTAAACATAGAAGAAGAAAATTACCTTGAGCTGAAGAAAGATATGCATCTGCAGACTGTAAGGGCTCACTGAATTCCAGATGGTTTTAACGAGAAAACACACATTGCTGCGCACGCTCTTGTAAACTTAAAACTTCAAGAATGATGAAAAACTCATAAAAACTTCAAGGCAGAAAAAAATGTACTTATAAAGGAAGAAAGACAATCTGTCATTTGACTTCAAATCTACAATGTTAGAAGCTAGAAATTAGTAGAGGCCGGGCGCGGTGGCTCACGCCTATAATCCCAGCACTTTGGGAGGCTGACGCAGGTTGAACACGAGGTCAGGAGATCAAGACGATCCTGGCTAACACGGTGAAACCCCGTCTCTACTAAAAATACAAAAAATTAGCCAGGCATAGTGGCGGGCGCCTGTAGTCCCAGCTACTAGGGGAGGCTGAGGCAGGAGAATGGCATGAACCTGGGAGGCGGAGCTTGCAGTGAGCCGAGATCGCGCCACTGCACTCTAGCCTGGGTGACAGAGTGAGACTTCGTCTCAAATAAAAATAAGAATAAAAATAAAAATAAAAAAGAAATTAGTAGAATAACATCTACCCATTACTGTGAGGAAAGAGCTAACATGCTACTTTACATAGACAAAGAACAAAAACAAAACAAAACAAAACAAAACAATTGGCTAACCAGGAAAGAAAGTTACATGCAGGGACACAGAGAATATATTACCCTTGTATTTGATCTGAGAACAATGCTTGAAAAATAACTCTAACCAAGCAATATACAAATCAGACAAGAAGCCCTATGAGTGTTGAGCAAACAAGGAAAAATGATCACACAGCACATATATAGTTGCATTCATAGGAGAAGATTCATAAAAACAGAAATCTTAGGAGTATAGATTGTCCCATTGTCCGTACATTCTGGGGCAGCACAGAGACTTCTGGCTGTGTCAGCCTGTGGGGGAAGAACCCCAACCCTTGGGCTGAGGCCTTTTTGCTGCTCATTATTAAGGAAGCAATAGCCCCCTACTCCAAACCCCCATCCCCCATGAGGCATCATCAGAGCCTGGAACACAACAACAATATGACAGAGCAAAAACGTGGATCTAGCTCTGTTCTTCCAGTTCAGCAATATCCTCTCATCTTCCGGTATGAAATGAGTAGAGGCTGGAGTCCAAGCCTGGAAGCTATGTGATATGGTGAGTTGGTTGCCTAACTCAATACCTTAACATTCACAGTTAGGGGAGCACCAATCCATTCCCTGTCATAATTAGGGTGGGGGAGCTTAGGTCCAATACTTGCCATTGGCCAATGCCTTATGCACTGAGCAATAATCAATTTCCATAAAACTTTTCAGGAAGCCAACTCATTTTCTAAACGGCATCCTGCAAGGGGATCAATCTTGTACAAGTTGACCCTTATCTCTTAGTGCCTCCTCCTGCGACTCTGATCCCCAGGTTTGCCTTCTACACTTCATACTTCACTCTGTCGGCACTCTGTTTCAACCACAGGACCAGTGAGGCTGGTCACTGACTTTGTAGGTTGCACTATAGATAATTAGGAATGACCAAGGGTGAACCCTAGAGTACTCTGTACCCCAGAGCACAGATAGTATGTACTCAAAACAGACAGAAGAGGCCATTTGTGAGAACAGCCTGAGAGGCACACATTATCCAGTCTGGAATGTAAAACAAGACCAGCATACATTGCTTTAGTCCAGGGATACAGTAAAGGTTAAACAGAACCTGGGACCTTGCTGGCACACCTCCTTCAATGACAGGGTATCCCATGTTTATTAGGGAGAGGAAGAGCCATCCTGCAAGACTTGATCACCAATCTTTCCTATCTTTCATCTGTCATTGCTTACAGACCCATAAATAGAGTCAGATCACAGCATGCTGTGGGGGAGAAATGCAGTCTGATCCAGGTGCAGATAGCCTATATACCAAAAGAATTGTCAAATCTTGCCAACTTTCATTAGAATGAGCCCAGGTAAAATGTTTAAAGATAGTTTCTTTTTTTTTTTGGGTGGGGGGATGGAGTTCCGTTCTTGTTGCCCAGGCTGGAGTGCAATGGCACAATCTTGGCTCACTGCAACCTCCACCTCCCAGGTTCAAGCAGTTCTCCTGCCTCAGCCTCCCACATAGGTGGGATTACAGGCATGCGCGACCATGCCCAGTTAGTTTTGTATTTTTAGTAAAGACAGGGTTTCACCATGTTGGCCAGGCTGGTTTCAAATTCCTGACCTCAGGTGATCCACCGGCCTCAGCCTCCCAAAGTGCTGGGATTACAGGAATGAGCCACCATGCCTGGCCTACATATAGTTTTTAGGATGTCAGACCAAAGAGAATGGAATTTAACACTGAATCAAGCCAAATTTATCTATGAGTGCACTTATTCAGTATATAAGATTTGGGGTACATAAGTGGGAAATGGCTTAGCAATGTCCTTGGTTGATTGGCTTAAACTTGTATTCAGTAGAGGCCTACCTTCAATGAAGTTAACATACCAGAACTTCCCTTCAAAATGTGAAAGAAACTTTAAAAGCTTAGGGGTATGAGAATGTTGGAGTAGATTAATTCTATGAAACTCACTCGCCCTTCCCCTATTTTCCTTATTTGCTACTTCACTGAGAAAATGCATTAGCAAAAGGTGCACGGGCATCTTGGAAAAACCTGGTGGTGGCTGTTCTCTGTTGACTGGTTAGGATGCTGGAAGATGCTGCTATTGGGATGAGCTCCACAACTTGAGTGGGAATGATTGGATCCTGGCATGACCTAGGCCAGGTGAAAGCCCTTAACTGTCAGAAACAAACTGGATGCAATTACCAGAATGAGCAGCAACAGGTGCAGAGTGACAATGAGAGTATTTTGACACCAAGGGATCTGTGGTGGTGGCTAACTGAACACAGTGTTCTTAGGAATAAAATAGATGGCAGCATACTAATATATTTGATCTATACCATCAGAAATATTCTAGGAGTGAGGAGCTGAAACCTTACCTGATCACTGCAAAAGGAATTCATAGCCTCTCACATTTCCCAGATCTAAGCCCATTCGACATCTTGGGACCCTTTGAAAGGTAGAGTAGGGTTTTTTCTTCTTTTCTTTCTTGAAATGGAATTTTGCTCTTGTCACTTAGGCTGGAGTGCAATGGCACGATCTTGGCTCACTGCAACCTCTGCCTCCTGGGTTCAAGCAATTCTCCTGTCTCAGCCTCCCAAGTAGCTAGGATTACAGGCACCAGCCACCATGCCCAGCTAATTTTTGTATTTTTAGTACAGATGGGGTTTCACCATGTTGGCCTGGCTAGTCTCGAACTCCTGACCTCAGGTGATCCACCTGCCTTGGCCTCCCGAAGTGCTGGGATTACAGGTATGAGGCACCGTGCCCGGCCAGGAGTATGGGTTTTATCAGGAAGGATCTGACAACATTGCATGCTTGTACTAGAAATCGTCCTCCAAACCTACCCCAGTGAGACCTGCAGTCCTTTACCAGGATGACTATGCACTGGGAAAAGACAAGTATCCAAATTTAGGGGAACTAATAGATTTGAGTTGATGCTAATCAAATTTGAGTTGATGCTAATCCCTAGGAAAAATCACTGTGATCTATCATTAATTCAGAATGGGGGCTTATAGAGGTCAGGGGGTTAATGGAGTTTTGGGCTGAGACTATGTCACAGTGGGCCCAGTGGGCTCGAAGCCCCATCCTGTGGTTATATCCTCTGTCTCTGGATAGTTTAGGTAGACATACCTAGCAACCGCAGAATCTCACATGTAACTACTCATAACTCAGAGTACAGTGGAGAGGGGAGCAAAAAGAAGATATTCGGCATAGCCTCTTTTCTCACCCATCCTGGTACTTGATTGCATAAAAAGTGACCATAGCGGTAGGGATAGAGTCAATCATAACAGGGACTTCAATAATAGAGGCTTTCCTTAACAAGGCTGATCTGACTGTAGCCACTGCTGGGTGCCCAACCAGCCAACAGCAGAGGCCAACACTGAGTCGCTGATATGGCACATTTCCTAGAGGAGACTAGCCAGCTGTTTTGTGGCAGGTAGACAATAGTGAGGTCCTTCCATCACAGAAGGAGCAAATTAAGCACTTAGTGAGGATATGCATTTGTCCTCAATGCCTGCAATAAATCTCCCAACAACATTAGTGGGCTCACAGGAGGCCTTATTCAGTAGCATGTTATTCCTTACAATATGACTTCTGGAAACCATTTAAAAAAAAAAAAAAGAACAATTGTTCATTGCTCATGATCATGGAGTTCACTGGTCTTACTACTTAAATTATCAGCCAGAAGCAGCTGGCCTAATAGAATGGAAGAATAGCTTACTAAAAAGCCAGTTATGTCATCTGCCAGAAGACAACATTCTATGATGTAGGGGTGCAGTATATCTCTAATCCAGCTCTCTATGTATGATGTGTTATTTCTCTCATAGCCATAAGACATGGGATAGTCCAAGTAATAGAAACGGGAGTGGCCTCTCTCCCTGTTAAGCCTAACCCCCTCTCAGAGGTTTTGCCTCTCATTCTCACCCTTGGGATTTGCTAGTTTACAGGACTTAGTTCCCAAAGAGGAATATTCTCACCAGAGAATCCAACACAAGTCTCATCAAATTGGAAGCTGAGACTCACCAACAAGTAGAAAAGGAAGTTGCTGTAGAGACTGGAAAAACTGATCTGATTAACACATGAAAACTGGGTGGCTGGTGCCTGGTGCAGGTAGGGAGGATCATGTCTAGAACCCCAGGGATTCTCTAGGATATCTCATTACTTCTATGTCCAGTGTAAAGCCACCCAATAAAGTCTGAACTTATATGGACTAAGATCCTTCAGTATAAAGGTCTTAGTCACCCAATCAGGTAAAGAATCCCCACAAATCCAGGTGCCATATTAGGACAAAGCAATCATGAAATGGGTGGTGGAAGAAGGAAGTAATAAATATCACTCTTGACCTTGTAATCAGTTAACAGAAATAAGGCTCATAGCAGCTAAGCACATACACACACACAATATTTCACATGTGCCAGTTTTTTTTCTTTCAGATTTTCTTACCATTATCTTCCCTCTTACGTTGAATGAGAGTTGGTAGTGACTGATTTTACAGTTTAGTTCACAGGTAACCAGGACCACAAGGAACCACAACAGGGAAGATTACAGGATTGTGTTATCACCCGGAAAATCTTGAGATAGATACAATGGCTGACTTTTCTAGGACTTTGTGTGTCCATTTTCTGGAAAAAAAACAACAGTATCTTTGTTTGCACGATGGATAGTAGACTCATGTGAGGCAGAATCATGGAGTTGCTGTCATATTGGTATAAGGGTCTTATGGTTTGGCTCTGTGTCCCCACCCAAATCTCACCTTGGATTGTAATAAGCCCCATATGTCCTGGGAGGAACCTGGTGAGAGGTAATTGAATCATAGGGGTGGGTTTTCCTCTGCTGTTCTCATGATAGTGAATAAGTTTCACAAGATCTGATGGTTTTATAAAGGGGAGATCCCCTGCACAAGCTCTCTCGCCTGCCACCATGTAAGATGTACCTTTGCTTCCCCTTTGCCTCTGCCATGATTGTGAGGCCTCCCCAGCCATGTGAATGTGTGAGCCACTAAACTTCTTTCCTTTATAAATTACCCAGTCTCAGGTAAATCTTTATTAGCAGCATGACAACAGACTAATACAAAGAATAAGAACAGATTCTGAATGGCAAAATGGTTAGACTCTCAAATAAATTTTCTGCCCTTTCTGTGTCCCACGTTATCTCAGAGGAAAGTACATTTTCCAGGTTCCTTCTTCCTCTGGCTTCCAGACAGATTCAGCCAATGAAAAACACTGGCAGAAAATTGAAGTACGGGAGGAAATGAGAAAGTAAATTACTTGTAACTCTGCTAGGGGTGGTGGTAGCTTATTGTGGGGCCAGTCTCTTGGTTGCCTCAATGTCCTATGCTTAAGTTTTCAGCTTTTGTTTCTGACCATTAATTCTCTTTATCAAAGCTCCCTCTGGTGAAAGATCTTGAGTGGTTTATGCTTTCCTTCCTGGACCTTGAATGAAACTATATGTATATATATATTCCATTATAAACCACTTCAAACTGTTTTGAAAGTAGGTAGGAGTTTTTTTAATTAAAAGATATTAAAATTGTACTTGAAATTTTGTCACAATTATCTCTTTAAAAAGTCACAGTTATTAATTTTATAAAATGTAAAAACAAAGCTTTTTCCTTATATAAGCGAAAAAGTACTTTAATATAAGATGGTGTTATTATTTACATGAATATTGTTGAGTATTTTTCTTGTAATGCAGCAAAGAAATGACCTTTTAAGTTTAATCTCTTTATTTACACAATGTGTATAGATAATTTTTTGATAAATAAAACTCCACAAGCCTACCCAAAGAAGTCCATTTTTCAAATTTCATATATGGCCAAGCCTTAAATATATTCTTCCAGGCATTTTATTTTTTCCCTTAAAATTGCATGTGAAGTTGCAAGTAATTCAGATATTACTGATTTGTTTATATTTAACAAGAATTTTTTGCTACAAAACATTTAAAGGCCAAAATGCTTTTCAAATATCTTTATTCTTAGAAGACTAAAGTTGAGTACTGCTGATGCTAAGTGAAACTTGAACTACACAAGGCTCAAGTCCAATGAACCTAAGAATTTTCAAATTTTCACATGGCCCAAAGCTAAATGATATTTTCACATCTGACTCTAGATACTAAGCCACCAAAGACAGGAATTTTTTTAAATGGTTAATTCTATTCTTGTTGAAGTTCTTATTTTGTCACAAATTATATTTCAATGCCTTGTGATTTTAACCAGATGGTTTCAAAATTATACCACATTGGAATGCAAGAATGCAGCCAATATATTTGGCCTCTTTATTCTGAAACATTTTTTACTGATCAAATGAGATAACTAGTCACCAAATAATACCTATACATTTCCCCTCCCACGTATTCAATTTTATTGTGCTGATGTTCAGCCAAAGTTCATTGAAGAATTCAGGAAAGAAGAAAGAAGAATTCACTGAAAGAAGAAAAGAACAGCAGTATGGCAGTGATTAAACACAAGTTTTTGATCAATAATACGTGGGTGTCTCTAGTGTTGTTCCTAGTTGTGTTACATCAATGCCTTCCTTCATAACACGAGATAATTGTACCTGTCTCATGGAATTGTAGAGATTAATTGAGAAACCATTTGTAAAGATCTGAGTATACTACTTGGCATGTAATGTATGTTCAGTTAGCTACTACTATTTTATACATTTTCCAAAACATACTTTTTCCACGTTGGAAAGGCTTTTTATACAAGATGAAAGATGGAGATTATAAAGCATTCCTAAGTATGGCTAGAATTAATGAAAGTTTTGTGGGTTCATTTGTGTATATTTAGTTTTAAATGATTTGTGTTTTGAACAGTTAGTACATTTACATGATTCAAAATTCAAAAAGTACTAAAAGGTAGTGAAAGCTACACACTAAAAGGACCCCCTCCCACCTCTGTATGTCAGTCACCCAGTACCACTTCTCATGAGGCAATCAATGCTAGCACTTGCTGATGAACCCATCCAAAGACATGTTATGCATATACCAACAAATAAATATGAATACAACCCCTCTCTTTTACACAAATAGTAGCATACTATACACTTTGATTTTTACTACACTCACTATTTTTGCTTCACAGTATATATCTTATACATCATTCCATATTGATATGGCTCTGTAGTATTCCTTATTTTATTTAATCTGTCTTTTATTAATAGAAATTTAGGTTGTTTTCAGGCTTTTGCTATTACAAAAATATGTCACAACAAATAACCTATGTGTGCATGCTTTAGCATATATGTATATGCTATAAATATCTGTAGGATAAATTCTGTATATCTGCAGCAGAAATTCCCAGAAGACCTGCTGGGTCATTCGGTATATATAATTGTAATTTTGATGATTATTTGCAAATTATTCCCCATAAAAGTTACATCATTATATATACCAACGAACAATACATCTGGACAGTTAAAATTCCTTTTTTTTTTTTTTTTTTTTGAGACGGAGTGTCGCTCTGTCGCCCAGACTGGAGTGCAGTGGCACGATCTCGGCTCACTGCAAGCTCTGCCTCTCGGGTTCACGCCATTCTCCTGCCTCAGCCTCCTGAGTAGCTGGGACTACAGGTGCCCACCACCACGCCCAGCTAATTTTTTATATTTTTAGTAGAGATGGGGTTTCACCGTGTTAGCCAGGATGGTCTCGATCTCCTGACCTCCTGATCCACCCACCTCGGCCTCCTAAAGTGCTGGGATTACAGGCGTGAGCCACCGCGCCTGGCCTAAAATTCTTTTTCAAAACTACTAACAGACCAAAGGTTCAGCTAGCTTAACAGTCCACGAGTCTGTCTAGATATACTTTGAGCTTCACATCCTTTTTTTAGTAATAAGCTCCATGCGGGAGGAGATCTCAGAGAGATTTCTTTTTGTATCCATGGCAACACTTACCTACTTAGAAGCCTCAAATTATTGTTCCTAGGTTACAAAAGTAAAAACTCTGGATTAAAACATTCTGCCCACTCCATGTTTTAAATAGAAAAGAGATAAGAAAAATCTGTGTTGGAAAACAATGGTACACAAACTGCTTCAGGTGCTTGAGGATTGTTCAATTTAGGCATTTTCTTAGTGCGTATTTGGAATATATTTTTCTGCTTTCTGAGGCTCTCTTCAGTTTTGCTCCCTGGCTTTTGAGAAAGAGACTAATTTGTTTTCTTTACTGGTTGAACATGGAGCAGGTCCAGGGTAGGAGTGGGATGATTATGGGTTTGTCCTTAATTCTTAGCCCCTCCTTTAAGCAAGTAAATGTGCTATATTCTGGTATGATCCTTAATGACAAACGCATTTGAATTTATTTTTGCTGCTAAGACTTAAATTGGAGTGAACAGTATTATCCAAGTACAAAAATGTGTCTACTTGTCGAATTTTTTTTTTCATTTAAATAGTAATTAGAAAAAAATCAACTGAGTGTTTGGAAAATCTCACAGGGAAGAAGTAAACACATATATAATCCTTAGTGTTATTAGCTGCAGTTACAAAAAAAAAAAAAAAGTCCCTTTAAGATGTCCTGCTTTGAAAACATCAGAGGCATGTATGTATGTGCTCCTGCCACTTGGAGTCCACATGTAAAAATCTGCCTATTTGCAGAAATGATTCAATTGACTGTTAACATATTTATTTGCAACATTGAACAACCCATTTGTATATGTGTGCCCATCTCCAGATGAACTGTCTTTTGCAAGTAGGCCAAGCCATTGGAAGGTATTTAAAACCAAAAGTTTCTGTGGGGCTAGGCTCTCACTACAGTCCCCTTCTTTCACAGTATTGATTTTAAACTCAAATTCAGCATTAAGTGAGGTCTGATTTAGTTGGTCCAGTTTTATAATGCTTTTCAGAGTGAAGCATCAAAAAGCATTGTTGTTTCCTTACTGGTACAAAACTAGTCTTTGAATTGTGGATAACTGTAATTTCAGTTAAAAGAGAAAAATAAAAGCAAAACTAGCCTATCGTATGATAAAAACTCAACTCAGTTATTTGCCACACATAAGAACAAAAACTTGACTGATGTAACAAATGTTTTTTGCTTTTTATCTATCTTTTTTAACATCATAAATACAGCTACTGAAACATTTTCTGACTGCAAGTAATCAATACAGCACCACTGATCTTTTCAAGGTTCTCTCCAGGAACTGATATAGAGTTGAAACGTGAACTACAGCAAATGAATTGCAATTACTTTATATACATGAATAATAGTCTTTAAAAAAAAAGCCACAAAAACTCCAGCAAATAAATTTTTAGAACTATTGCTCAAAGTAGCTTAGGAAAAAAGAAATTAATTGGTTCAACTAGCCAAACATGAAAAGTTTGACTTATGACCTAAAATTTAATAACCCCACCTCCAAAGGCCTGATAATTATTGAAAAAATGCTGCTCTGGCCGGGCGCGGTGGCTCATGCCTGTAATCCCAGCACTTTGGGAGGCTGAGGCGGGCAGATCACGAGGTCAGGAGATCAAAACCATCCTGGCTAACACAGTGAAACCTCGTCTCTACTAAAAATACAAAAAATTAGCCGGGCGTGGTGGCAGGCGCCTGTAGTCCCAGCTACTCGGGAGGCTGAGGCAGGAGAATGGCGTGAACCTGGGAGGCGGAGCTTGCACTGAGCCCAGATCGTGCCACTCATGGGGACATCTGCACACTTAACTAGGAGACCCTCCAACCCCACCCATGGCACTCCAGCCTGGGCGACAGAGCAAGACTCCATCTCAAAAAAAAAAAAAAAAAAAAAAAAAAGACAAAAAATGCTGCTCTGTTTATCTTTTCTTAATGTACAGTAAGCTTAATTTGATTTAAAAATTGAAATGTATCAAACAAATTTTTAAAAAAGAATAAGAGAAGGCAATTTGGTCAGAGGATATTAAGACAAAGCTACTTGTATACATGTTTTATTTTATATGTTTCTCAGAAAAATAAAACTAGCTTTAAATAGTCACTGGTTTTATTTCAGGACTATGACTGGAGCTTCTCTTCACTGCAATATAGAACAGCATCAAAGGCAAATAAGACCAGTAGAATCACATTGCTAATACTGCCCTCGTTTCATTGTGTGCACACCATTGAACAGGCAGATGAAGAGGATCCTTGTCTTGGTAGATTCAGTACTTTTTTAAAAAGTCCAACAGTGTTCAATGTTTAGTAATAATATTTTTGTACCCTGGGCTCTACCTAATTATTCTTCCGAAACCAATTTTTATAGGCAAAGGTTGAACTACATACAATACAACTTCAGGGGTTTTCCTTTCAAAATATAATGTATCTACACTACGGGTGAAGCAGCATAGCATAGTAGATGAACTTAGGAGTCAGTGAAGCCTTGGTTTAAGTTTTGTCAAGTTAATGTAATTTTAGTATTTTCATATTTAAAACAGAAATAATAAAACTTCCTAGAGTGACAATTAAACAAGATAATATATGAAAAACATAGTTCCTTAAATAAAACGGAGTGTTAACAAATAGAGGCTATTGCTATTACAGTATGCTATCTGAATATTTCTTAGGCACCATATACAGTTGGCCCCCTGTATATCCGCAGGTTCTGCATCTGCAGATTCAACCAACCATGGGTTGAAAATATGTGCAAAAAAAATTTTAAATAGCAATACACAGATAAAAAAATACAAATAAAAAACAATACAACAAATATTTACATGGTATTTACATTGTATTAGGTATTATAAGTAATCTAGAGATGACCAAGTATACCAGAGGATATGCATAGGTTGTATGCAAATATGACACCATTTTATACAAGGGACTTGAACACCGTGGATTTTGGTATCTGCAGGGATCTTGGAACCAATTCCCCCTTTCCCACTCCTCCACCCCACCCCATGGATACTGAGGGAGGGCTGTCCTGTAGTACATATTTAAATAAAACCCCTAAAGGGAAACAACCACATTTGTAACGCTATGGAATTTCCATTCATCAACTAGATAGCAAACGACATGCATGGCACTGTAACAGATGTGCCAATTGCCATCTAATTGGCAATAACGAAATGTATACATGCAAAATATGGCCTTAGATACCGTTAGCTAAAAATGTAAAGTTGTGCCATATGGGCAGTTAGGGAAGAAGCACAGTATAAAGTAGCAAATGGTTAGTACATATAAAATATGCTGAAGGAATAAAGAGTGGAAGTGAGAATGAGGTCAAGGGTCCTCAGGAAAGTTAACATTTTAGGATTCTCAATTATAAGTGATAGAAACCTAACACAAACTAGCTTAGGGGGAAAAATAAATTAGTTGGTACAAGTAACTAAACCGTGGTAAAGGCCAGGGCACATTTGTGCCTGTAATAATACTAAAACCAGGCGCTCTAACGCCAACATTTTTTTTTTCATTTTCCTCCTACTGTTGCTTTTCTCTATATGTCAACTTCATTTTCTTAGACTGACTTTTTCCACGAGGCTAGGAAATTACTAAGCCAAGGGAAAAGTCAAGCTGGCAACTAGGTCAGACAAACCTGCCTCCTATTTTATTTCTAAATAAGATACCTACAAAGCTACATACCTCCATCACAATTTGCCCACAAGGAAATTTCTTGTGGGCGTCAAGATCTTTACCCTAAAACAGTTCTGTTGAAGTTCATCCTGATTGCTTATCTTCACAGATGTGAGCAGAAGCTCATCCCTCTGCTCACCTGAGAGAAATGCATATCTGATGGCTTCCTCTGCCCTAATATTCATGTAAAAATGCGGATTCGCTGAGCTAGACTAAATTGTGTATTCGGTGAAAGGCTGATCAAGGATTCAAAAAGAATGTAACCCTTTGTCTCTCACCTACCAGTGTCCTAGAAGCCCCTTGCTTTGAGTTGTCCCATCTTTCCAGACTGAACCAATGTACATCTTACAGGTATTGATTGATGCCTCATGCCTCCCTAAAATGTATAAAAGCAAGCCGTACCCTAAATTGATTAAGATCTGTCAGGTACTTTTGGGTTCATATCATGGATAGCAGATTTAGGGAGCAGCCACTACCCCCAGAACCGAGATAAGGAAGCCCATTCAGGGCTGACATCCAGACCTCATAGAAACAGCAAGGACTTAGCTCACTGGATGGCAGAGAAGTTTGCAGGAGTGCCATACTGATGAAACTTGCTGGAAATCCACCTAATGAAGTGCTGGGGGAAGCTGTTCATGGAGGAATAACTTGTCGCCAGCACTCCACTGTCAAGTCACCAAAGAGATGCCATGAAAAGCTGTTCATAGGGAGGTGCCATATGCTAATAATCACTGGGTGCAACTGGGTGTGGCTGAGTACTGCAGGAGCCTGACAAGAAGAGCACACTGCAACCAGGGAGAGAAACTCTTTTCTTCTCCAGCCAGCATCCCCCCAACACCCTCTACTGACAAAGCTTAACATCATGCCAACTGGCAAAGGAGAAAGTCTAGCTTCATTATTATGGTGCAGGCAACGAAGGGTGGATTTGGAGCTAAGAAGCAATAAACTAGTAATTGACACAGATTATTTATGGAATTTTCTTAAATACTCATCTTGAAAAAATACCATCCATCAGCCTTATGCTGCTGTACTTAAATACAACTTAGAGAAGGAGAACGGGATATAGTGTCTCAAAAGGCTCTGCAAATTCTGCAGGTGAAAGGAGACTACTTAAAAATTAAAAGAGGCCAGGTGCAGTGGCTGACACCTGTAATCTCAGCCCTTGGGGAGGCCGTGGTGGGCAGATCACCTGAGGTCGGGAGTTTGAGACCAGCCTGACTGACATGCAGAAACCCCGTCTCTACTAAAAATACAAAATTAGCCAGGCATGCTGGTGCATACCTGTAATCCCAGCTACTCTGGAGGCTGAGGCAAGAGAATCGCATGAACCCAGGAGGTGGAGGCAGCAGTGAGCCGAGATGGCGCCATTGCATTTCAGCCTGGGCAACAAGAGCAAAACTCCATCTCAAAAAAAAAAAAAAATTTAAAAGAAAAGGGGCTGGGCGCAGTGGCTCACGCTTGTAATCCCAGCACTTTGGGAGGCTGAGGTGGGCAGATCACCTGAGGTCGGGAGTTCAAGACCAGCCTGACCGACATGGAGAAGCCCCGTCTCTACTAAAAATACAAAATTAGCTAGGCATGGTGGCTCATGCCTGTAATCCCAGCTACTCAGGAGGCTGAGGCAGGAGAATCGCTTGAACCGGAGAGGCAGAGGTTGCAGTGAGCCAAGATCGAGACATTGCATTCTGGCCTGGGCAACAAGAGTGAAACTCCGTCTCAAAAAAAAAAGACAAAGAAGAAGAAGAAAAGAAAAAAAGAAAGGGTTAAATATCTTGCCACTAGAAGAGCTTTTTGGTTCTGGATAGAAGACTGAAGATGGAAATTTGGTAGTCTCTCTCTTTTACCTGGGGTGTGGTCTGGAAATATATTAATAGAACCTCTGCTCTTACAAATACAATTGGAATTATACTTTTATTTTATAATTTTTATTTTACAAAAATGTGTTACATACTCTAAGAGTCTTCAGGGTTTATTTTATATGGAAATCCATTCATTAAGACAAGAGGCATTATAGGTGGTGGTTCAGCATGTTGAAAAACAAGTGCATAAGTTCAAACTGAGATGAACTTAAAAATTTAACTACAAAGATGATTTGGGTTGAGTTAACCAAGGAGCAAAACTTACCCATTTTTTCTTCTTTTTTGGTTCAGTCTTTATCCTTTATAAAAGAAGAAGGGAATGTTCCTCCATGTTACAGCTAGCAAAGGGTAGTATTGTATCAGCCACAGTCCAGTCAGGAAGGAAAACAAACAAACAAAAAACAGTGCTAGGTATTTGAACAGGGGAGATTATAGAGAGAGAGAATTGATTACTCAAGTGCTGTAAGACTGGAAGAACAAAAATGGAGCCCTGGGGTAACCCAGAGAGAACAGCAGAAACAACTACCTTCAGGTCTCGGGAAATAAAAGGGAAGATATTAAGACGACCACTCATCTCCTTGGAGGAAGGGCCTCCTGAACTGGGGATAAGACCTCTGAGAAGTGCATGCGGCCTGGCACCTCTGAGAGGGTAATGAGGCTTCTTCTGGGGGTGAGAGAAAAAGCTAGGCCAACATAAAAACAGCAAAAAGTCAGAAAGAAGTCACTTCTCCTCCCCTCCAACTTTCCAATCTCCCTCCTGTGCCTCTGATTTGCAAAATTTAACAGATTGCCAACTGGCGAAGGAGCTCGGGAAATGTAATTTGCAAAGTCCCAGTCCTGGCATCAGTGAGCAGCTACAAAAGGATCTATTTGGAATCGAGAGACAATAGGTAAATAGTTGTCTCAGTAAGCTCAGGAGCATAACTTACCATTTTTTTTGTTCTTTCTTGTTTTTTTTCTTTCCATGTTACAGTATGGGAAGAAGCCACCACACATCCCAGCTGGAGGAGGGAACATGACTTTGGCTCACTTCAGCACCCTCACCATTGTTCCAGATATCCAAGGCCCTCCTTGGACCTCAACAAGACTTAAGCCGGTGCAGAGACAGTGTAAATGTGGAGTGGCTGGTTGGGGACAGAGTGAAACTCCTGGAATCAGATGATGATCTGCTGATAAGCTGGGTCTGTGCCAGCCAGCAGAGTCCATGTGTGCAAGAGCCTGGAGTCTCCCCCTGTGAAGGCTTGGGGCTAGTTGGGCAGTAAGCCTCACAGTAATCCTTAGTCTTGTTAGATATGAGTTCTAAATTTCTTTTCAAAGAATTAATATGTCAGTATGTTCAATTCTTTGCCTTCTACTTTTAACTTCCTCATAAAGCAACCTTTTTCCATTACCTACTCCACCCTAACTCATTCTGACCACCTGCTCCACCCTAACTTATTAGGATTACCTGCTACCTGCTCTGCCCTGACTCCCACCAAAGCTCTCACCCTATCATTCTTTTTCAATTAGCCAATTGGAATTAGTTTAACCTGTGTGGCCTAACCCTAGCCAATAGGGTAACAACACAGCAGCTGCGGCCAAGTTTGTCAGGGATAAGAACCCCTTCCCCTCCCTTGTCCACCTGTGCGCTCATCATTGTTCCATATTTAAGGGCACACCATTCTACATAGAAGTAACTTGCCTTGCTGAGAATTAAAAATAAAATTTTATATTCAAATGCTATTTCTTTTGTGGCACTGAAACTTTATATATAATAGTCCACTTACTCTGAACTTCTTGTGCACCAGGCTCCTCCTTTCTATGACATTTTTTCCCAGGTTTATGTCCCAATCACCAGTTCGTATCATCTCACTTCACATGCTTTCTGCTCTTTTTTTTTTTTTTTGTACGTAGTCACACACAAATCAAATGCCTATTCTTAATTTCTTTCACAATAGATTTTTTTTTTTTTTTTGAGACTGACTCTTGCTCTGTCACCCAGGCTGGAGTGCAGTGGTGTGATCTCGGCTCACTGCAACCTCCACCTCCTGGATTCAAGCAATTTTCTTGCCTCAGCCTCCCAAGCAGCTGGGATTACAGGCGTGCGCCACCACTTCTGGCTAATTTTTGTGGTTTTAGTAGAGACGGGGTTTCACCATGTTGCCCAGGCTAGTCTTGAACTCCTGGGCTCAAGCAATCCACCCACCTCGGCCTCCCAAAGTGCTCGGATTACAAGCGTGCGCCACCGTGCCAGGCCCCACAATAGATCTTGATGGCTCATTAAAACTCATGCTTAGAGCAATAGCCTTATAGGCTAGTGGTCAGTCTTTAAACAGGTAAGGGAAATACCTTCATTCCATTCTCAGGAGTGGCAGTAGACGTGCCTTTCCTGGAATGTGTTTATTGCAAAGAAAGAGAAAGAAAACATTAAAACAAGAAGTTCATGTCCTGCTACACTTTCTCATTCTACTGGTGTTTTATTTTTTCTTGGTACTTTATTGTCTACTTCTTCATCTTAGATTATCTATGGATAAGATTTTTATAAAAATGGATAATTAGGAGACTGGATGTGCTATTTATAAAGTTACAAGTATTTATCTTAGAAGATAATACCAGATAAGCTTATTATATTACCAAATAATGAGTTTAAACATGTTGACTGTTCTTGCTAATTGAGGAAAATGAAACAAACACTTACTGAATTGTTTGGAAACATGGTAGATTTTGGCACAAGAAAATGTTACTGACTTTATACAACTGAGCCTTGTAGTAGACCCAACAGCAAATACAGGAGTCTCCCTTTATTTGAGGTTTTGCTTTCTGCAGTTTCAGTTCCCCATGGTACAGTACAATAAGATATTTTCAAAGAAAGAAAGGGAAAGACCACATTCACATAACTTTTATTACAGTATTTTGTTATAATTATTCTATTTTATTTGCCGAGTTTATAAATTGAACTTCATCGGCCGGGCGCGGTGGCTCAAGCCTGTAATCCCAGCACTTTGGGAGGCCGAGGCGGGCGGATCACGAGGTCAGGAGATCGAGACCATCCTGGCTAACACGGTGAAACCCTGTCTCTACTAAAAATACAAAAAATTAGCCGGGCGTGTTGGCGGGCGCCTGTAGTCCCAGCTCCTCGGGAGGCTGAGGCAGGAGAATGGCCTGAACCCGGGAGGTGGAGCTTGCAGTGAGCCGAGATCGCGCCACTGCACTCCAGCCTGGGTGACACAGCAAGACTCCGTCTCAAAAAAAAAAAAATTAAAAAAAAAAAAATAAATAAATAAATTGAACTTCATCATAAGTATGCATTAATATGTATAGAAAAAAACAGAACGTACAGGTTTTGGTACTGTCTACAGTTTCAGTCATTTCCCTGGGGGTCTTGGAATGTATCTCCTGCCAGTAAGGGGAGATTACTATAATAAAATGCATTTTTTTTTAATTTTTAAGTTTATTTGAAATTTATTTATTTATTTATTTTATTTATTTATTTATATTTTTTGAGACAGAATCTCACTCTGTCCCCCGGGCTGGAGGGCAGTGGCGTGATACCAGCTCACTGCAACCTCTGCCTCCCAGGTTCAAGTAATTCTCATGACTCAGCCTCCTCCATGTAGATGGGATTACAGGCGCCTGCCATCACACCTGGCTAATTTTTGTATTTTTAGTAGGGACGAGGTTTTGCCATGTCGACCAGGCTGGTCTTGAACTCCTGACCTCAGGTAATCCGCCCGCCTTGGCCTCCCAAAGTGCTGGGATTACAGGTGTGAGCCCCACCACGCCTGGCTCATTTTTATCTATTTTTTATGGCAGCTCTATTAAGGTATAATTCGTATCTCACAAAATTCACCTTTTTAAAGTGCACAATTTCACGGTTTTAGCATATTCATAGAGATGCACAACTTTTACCCTGATCTAATTTCAAAATATTTTCACCTGTCCTCAAAAATCTTACCTATTAACAGCCACTCTCCATTCTCTCACTCCTCAACTCCCTCTACTTTCTGTCTCTATGGATTTGCCTTTTATGGACATTTCATATAAAGGGAATCATACATGTGGCCTTTTGTGCCAGGCTTGTTTCATTTAGCATATTTTCAAGGTTCACCATTTTGTTGTTGTGTTTGTACTTTCATTTTAATTGTATTATATGGATATACCATATTTGTTTATTCATCCATCAGTTGATGGACATTTGGGTTATCTCTACTTTTCAGCTATTATGAATGATGTTGCTAAGAACATTAGTATACAAGTTTTTATCTGGGCATGTTTTTAATTATCTTGAATGTATAACCTTAAAGTATAATTGTTTGATCATATGATAATTCTGTATTTAAGATTTTAGGAAATTGGCAAACTGGTTTTCCAAAGTGGCTGCAGCATTTTACAATCCCTCTAGCAATGTATGAGAGTTCCAATTTCTTCATATCCTTACCAAAACTTGCTACTGTCTGTCTTTTTTATTATAGCCATCCTAGTATGTGTGAAGTGGTATCTTATCACGGTTTTGATTTGTATTTCCATGATAAGTAATGAAAATCTTTTCATGTGCTTATTGGCTATTTTTATATCTTTTTTGGAGAAATGGCTATTCAAATCTACTGCTTATTTTTAATAGGGTTGTCTTTTTATTCAGTTGTAACAGTTCTTTATTCTCAATAAAATCCCTTACTAGATATATGATTTATAAATATTTTCTCCCAAGAATTGTCTTTGTTTTTTTTTTTTTTGGAGAGTCTTGCTCTGTCACCCAGGCTGGAATTCAGTGGCACAATCTTGGCTCAGTGGAACCTCTGCCTCCAAGGTTCAAGTGATTCTACTGCCTCAGTCTCCCAAGTAGCTGGGATTACAGGCGCACGCCACCACGCTCGGCTAATGTTTTGTATTTTAGTAGAGACAGGGTTTCACCCTGTTGTCCAGCTGGTCTTGAACTCCTGAGCTCAGGCAATCTGCCCACCTCAGCCTCCCAAACTGCTGGGATTACAGGTGTGAGCCACCATGCCCGGCTACTGTAGCTTCGAGATTGAGAAGCATGATTACTATAATTTTGTTCTTCTTTCTCAAGATTGTTTTGACTATTCTGGGTCTCCTTCATTTCCATATAAATTTGAGGATTAGCTTCTCAATTTCTGCCAAGGTAGCTGGGATTTTGGTAGGGATTATGTTGAATTTGTAGATCGATTTTTGTAGTATTACCATCTTAACAATATTAAGTCTTCTGGCCGGGCGCAGTGGCTCACGCCTGTAATTCCAGCACTTCGGGAAGCTGAGGTGGCCAGATCACGAGGTCAGGAGTTCTAGACCAATCTGACCAACATAGTGAAATCCCGCCTCTATAAACAATACAAAAATTACCCGGTGTGGTGGTGTGCGCCTGTAATCCCAGCTGCTCAGGAGGCTAAGGCACGAGAATCGCTTGAACCCGGGAGGTGGAGGTTTCAGTGAGCTGAGATCCTGCCACTGCCCTCCAGCCTGAGTGACAGAGCTAAACTCCATCCCAAAAAAAAAAAAAAAAATTAAGTCTTCTGATCCATGAACATTAATATCTTTCTATGTGTTTATATCTCTTTTAATTTCTTTCAACAATGCTTTATACTTTTCAGCATATAATTTTCAAACTTCTTTTGTGAATTTTTTTCTAAGATTTTATTCTTTTTGATGCTATTGTAAATAGAATTTTTTAATGTCATTTTTGGATTGTTTATTGCTAGTGTGTAGAAATACAATTGGTTTTGGATTGATCATGTATCTTGCAACCTTACTAAACTCATGTATTGATCCTTAGAGTGTTTTGTGGATTCTATTTTATTTTTTCCAGTGTGAAAATGCATCTTTGGTATGTAGGCCAAATACGTACTTCTTTCACTTTTAGAAAACTCTTTCTTGGCCGGGTGTGTTGCCTCCTGCCTGTAATCCCAGCACTTTGGGAGGCCGAGGTGGGGGGATCATGAGGGCAGGAGTTCCAGACCAGCCTGACTAACATGGTGAAACACCATTTCTTGGCCAGGCGAGGTGGCTCACACCTGTAATCCCATCACTTTGGGAGGCCGAGGCGGGTGGATCACCAGGTAAGGAGATTGAGACCATCCTGGCTAACAGGGTGAAACCCTGTCTCTACTAAAAATACAAAAAATTAGCCGGGCGTGGTGGTGGGCGCCTGTAGTCCCAGCTACTTGGGAGGCTGAAGCAGGAGAACAGCGTGAACCCAGGAGGTGGAGCTTGCTGTGAGCAGAGATTGTGCCACTGCACTCCAGCCTGGGCAACAGAGACTCCATCTCAAAAAAAAAAAAAAAAAAAGAAACCCCGTCTCTACTAAAAATACAAAAAAATTAGCCAGGCATGGTGGTGCACACCTGTAATCCCAGCTACTCGGGAGGCTGCGGAAGGAGAATCACTTGAACTCAGGAGGCAGAGGTTGCAGTGAGCCAAGATAGCGCCACTGCACTCCAGCCTGGGTGACAGAGTGAGACTTCATCTCAAAATAAATAAATAAATAAATAAATAAATAAATAAATAAATAAATAAAAACTCTTTCTCTCCAGCTGAGTTTGGTGGCTCACTCCTGTAACCCCAGCATTTTGGGAGGTCAAGGCAGGTGGATCACTTGAGGTCAGGGGTTCAACACAAGCCTGGTCAACATGGTGAAACTCTGTGTCTAGTAAAAACACAAAAATTAGCCAGGTGTGGCGGCGTGTGACTGTAGTCTCAGCTTCTCGGGAGGCTGAGGCATGAGAATCGTTTGAACCCGGATGGCAGGGGTGGCAGTGAGCCAAGATCACGCCACTGCACTCCAGCCTGGGTGACAGAGTGAGACTTCATCTCAAAAAAAAAAAAAAAAAAAAAAAAGCAGGGGAAACTAGACTTATTTTGTGGCCCAAACTGAAAAGTCTGTAAACATAAAAACACTCATTGTATTTGTTTTCAAATTTCTGCTTCTGGCCAAGATGGAGTAGTAGAGATCTTATTTACCTTTCCTCCTGAAATGACAAAGAAAAAAGTCAAGAAAATATATAAAAGAATAATTTTCAAGACACTGGATATTAGACAACAGAGGACAGCAATCACAGAGGTGGGAAACAGATGAAGTAAGCCTATAATTACCTCAGCTTATTGCCTTGAGAGAGTTTTCAGGTCATGGCACAGGCAGGGGAAATTCAAGTGAAGTGCAGGGACTCCCTGAGTTGAATAGATGTATCTAAGAGTCTGAGAGAGCAAGGCAATTCCAATTCACTGGACACAGTACAATAGAGAAGAGGGCTGCATAGAGAAATAACTGTGATGATTTGTGGAGAAGTCTTATAACCAATGCATGCAAGGGAGGAAACCACCCAAGGCCAGGGAAACAACTTCCTGAGAAAATTAGGAAAACAATGCACAGTATAGAGACAGGGCAAGGAGAGTGCTGCTTCCTCCTAGCCACACTGGAAAATCTCATAATTCATGAGACATTGGTTAGAATACTCAGAAAGGTCTTGCCTCAGTAGTGGATATAAATTAACCCTAAGCTAAATGCTGCTCTGGTCCCACCTAACAAATCCTAAAAGTAAGACCCCTCCACCAAATTGAATACTCAACCAAAGAAGAAATACAAATGACATACAAGCACATGAAAGGAGGCTCCACATCAACATCATTAGTCATTAAGGAAATACAAAGTAAAACTGCAATGAAATGCCACTGCATACTCATTAGAGTGGTTAATATTTAAAAAGTCTGTCATGCCTGTAATCCCAGCACTTTGGGAGGCCGAGGCAGGCAAATCACGAGGTCAGGAGATCGACACCATCCTGGCTAACATGGGGAAACCCCGTCTCTACTAAAAATACCAAAAAAAAAAAAAAAAAAAAAATTAGCCAGGCATGGTGGTGGGTACCTATATTCCCAGCTACTCAGGAGGCTGAGGCAGGAGAATGGCATGAACCCAGGAGGCAGAGCTTGCAATGAGCCGAGATCACGCCACTGTACTCCAGCCTGGGCGACAGAATAAGACCCCATCTCAGAAAAAAAAAAAAAAAAAAAAAAGGCTGAACATACCAAGTGTTGGAGAGGATGTGAAGGGACTAGAACTCTCATGTACTGTTGGTGTAACCAATGAATATAAAATGGTACAACCCACTTGGAACAGTTTGGTAGTTTTTTTTTTTTTTTTGTTAGAAAG
Organism: Symphalangus syndactylus; assembly: GCF_028878055.3. Classification (NCBI taxonomy): domain Eukaryota; kingdom Metazoa; phylum Chordata; class Mammalia; order Primates; family Hylobatidae; genus Symphalangus; species Symphalangus syndactylus. The sequence goes on along the minus strand of NC_072426.2, from coordinate 118,494,209 downwards.
TTAAACGTTTACTTACCATGTGACATATGACCCAGTCATTACACTCCTAGGTAATTTGCCTGAGAAAAGTGAAGAGTGTATTGTAGCTTTATTTTTAATAGCCCAAACCTGGAAACAACCCAAATATACAACAGCTGAATGGATAAACAATGTGTGGTATGTTCATACAGTGGAATGCTACTGTATGAGTAGCATTTGGAATACCACCAAAAAAAAAAAAGAAAAAGAAAAAAACTACTGATACATGAAATGAACAGATCAGTCCCAGAATAATTGTGCTGAGTGAAATAAGTCAGACAAAAAAAGAGCACATATAGTATAATTCAATTTATGTAAAAACTCTAGAAAATACAAACTAATCAACTGGGCACGGTGGCTCACGCCTGTAATCCTAGCACTTTGCGAGGCCGAGGTGGGCGGATCACAAGGTCAGGAGATCGAAACAATCCTGGCTAACACAGTGAAACTCTGTCTTTACTAAAAAATACAAAAAATTAACCGGGCGTGGTGTCGGGCGCCTGTAGTCCTAGCAACTCCGGAGGCTGAGGCAGGAGAATGACGTGAACTCGGGAGATGGAGCTGCAGTGAGCTGAGATCGCGCCACTGCACTCCAGCCTGGGTGACAGAGTGAGACTCCGTCTCAAATAAATAAATAAATAAATAAATAAATAAATAAAAGAAAATACAAACTAATCTACAGTAACAAAGAACAGATCGATGGTTATCTGGAGACTTGGGGGAGGGTGTGTGTGTGTGTTTGTGTGTGTGTGTGTGTGTGTGTGATATACAGGGATTACAAAAAAGGAAAAGGAAACTTTGAGGCGTGATGGATATGTTCATTAGTTTGATTATGGTGATAGTTTCATGGGCATATCATTATATCAAGATATCAAAATTGTTCACTTTAAATATATACAGTTTATTGGGTCAATTTTATCTCAAAGCTGTTAAAAATTATTTCACTCAGGTTTTACAGTGCTTTTAAGAGTAATATATTCCGGGCCAGGAGCAGTGGCTCACACCTGTAATCCCACCAATCTGGCAGACAAAGGCGGGTGGATTACTTGAGGTCAGGAGTTTGAGATCAGCCTGGCCAATGTGGCAAAACCCTGTCTCTACTAAAAATACAAAAATTAAGGCCAGGTGCAGTAGCTCACGCCTGTAATCCCAGCACTTTGGGAGGCTGAGGTGGGTGGATCACAAGGTCAGGAGCTTGAGACCAGCCTGGCCAACATAGTGAAACCCTGTCTCTACTAAAAATACAAAAATTAGCTGGGCATGGTGGCACGTGCCTATAGTTCCAGCTACTCAGGAGGCCGAGGCAGGAGAATTGCTTGAACCAGGGAGGCAGAGGTTGTGGTGAGCCGAGATCACGCCACTGCACTCCAGCCTGGGCAACAGAGGAAGACTCCATCTCAAAAAAAAAAAATTAGCCAGGCATGGTGGTGCACACCTATAATCCCAGCTACTTGGGAGGCTAAGACAGAAGAATTGCTTGAACCTGGGAGGTGGAGGTTGCAGTGAGCTGAGATCGTGCCATTGCACTCCAGCCTGGGCAACAGAGCAAGACTCCATCTCAAAAAAAAAAAAAAAATTAGCCAGGCGTGGTGGTACACACCTATAATCCCAGCTACTTGGGAGGCTGAGACAGGAAAATTGCTTGAATCTGGGAGGTGGAGGTTGCAGTGAGCCGAGATTGTGCCACTGCACTCCAGCCTGGGCAACAGAGTGAGACTCTCTAAAAAAAATAAATGAATAAATAAATAAAAACAAGAGTACATATTCCACATATATGTTGTTTTGGATTTTTATGCTACATATTTGCATATTTTGTTAACAATGCCTTATTGTATGTTTTTACTTTAATGTAAAAATATTGATACTACATTTTACAACCATCTCAAAAATACAATTTTATCTTTAGATGTCTTTGCAGATGGTATTATAAATAAAACTGTACAATATTAAGATTAGAATCGGCCGGGCGCGGTGGCTCAAGCTTGTAATCCCAGCACTTTGGGAGGCCGAGGCGGGCGAATCACGAGGTGAGGAGATCAAGACCACGGTGAAACCCCGTCTCTACTAAAGATACAAAAAATTAGCCGGGCGTGGTGGCGGGCGCCTGTAGTCCCAGCTACTCAGAGAGGCTGAGGCAGGAGAATGGCGTGAACCCGGGAGGCGGAGCTTGCAGTGAGCCGAGATTGCGCCACTGCACTCCAGCCTGGGCAACAGAGCGAGACTCCGTCTCAACAAAAAAAAAAAAAAAAAGATTAGAATCTTCAGAAATTTTTCCTGGTGATCTAGAACAGGAATTATAAACTTGGGATGCAGGTCAGAGTCTATTTGCTTATATTAATTTAAAAATTTATAATTTCCTTTTCTTGGGTGGGTGCCTCCCCTATTCCAATTTTCAGATGCTCCCAAATGACGGCTGATCTTCAGAATCACCTGGGGAGAATGATAAAAACACAGATTCCTGTGTACCATTCCTGGTCATTCTGAGACAGGAAAATTGAAGTGTGATTTTATTTATTTATTTATTTATTTATTTTTTGAGACAGAGTCTTACTCTGTTGCCCAGGCTGGAGTGCAGTGGTGTGATCTCGGCTCACCACAACCTCTGCCTCCCAGGTTCAAGTGATTCTCTTGCCTTGGCCTCCCGAGTAGCTGGGATTACAGGCACGTGCCACCACACCTGGCTAGTTTTTGTAATTTTAGTAGAGGTGGTGTTGCACCATGTTGGCCAGGCTGGTTTCGGACCCCTGACCTCAGGCGATCCACCCACCTTGGCCTCCCAAACTGCTGGGATTACAGGTGTGAACTACCATATCCAACCTGAAGTAGGATATTAAAAACCCTGTTTTTAAACTTTTTTATTATAGAAAATTCCAAACACGTACAAAGTAAAAGGAACAGTATAATGAACTCACGTGTGCTCATCACCTAAGTTGTACAATCATTAATTCGTGACTGATATTTGACTAATTCATCACCATCTTCTACCTTCAATTTCAATAATCTGTGGTTTTATAGTTTTCTGGATGATTGTGATATGACACACACACAGAAACAGACACATTGTATTTAAAGGCTGAACAGTACTGTATTCTAATTGTATTGACATATTAGAATGTGTTTGACCAATTCTCTATTTAGATTATCTTCAATTTGTTTGGTTAGGAAGACGGTATGAAGTATTACTTGACATACAATCTTGGTCCACTGTTCTGTATCAAATATTTAGGCCTCAACCTACAGGTTGAGGTTCCATAACCTGTGGTTATTTACGTATTTTCATTTGAAATACTTTCTTCTTTGAGCATTTCATTGGGAATACATGAAATCATTTAGTGAATATTTATTGAGTTTTTAATCTGAATATGCAAAAGCAAATATACTATTAGACACTTGAAAAAGAAAAAAAGAATCTTAAATTCTACAAGCCTACAAAGAGTTTACAATCCTATTTGGGGAGCCAAAGTAAATACCTTGTAATGGGACTTTGTGAGTTTGCTTCTGTCAGGGTGGGATCAAGAGATAGTGGTGGAAGGAGAGGTAAATGGTTGGAAGTATGTGGAGGTTTTATTTGTAGAGATGATGGACTATGACTAGCTAGTAGCTACTTGTGTAAGAGCCTCAGTCTACTGTGAGGTTTATTAGCTCATCCAGCTTGGGCATAGCAATATACGGAAGTCATAGCTCTAATAAGAAACTAAATCATAGTTTCACTTCTCTAGTCATACAGGTTATTGGGTCTCAGGACTGCAGTCCTAGCTCTGGGGTTTGAAACTTTTTCAGTTCATCTGTCTAAAGTACAGATGGGGGCTCTTTTTTCTCTATTAGGATTGAGTAAGAATCTCATGGCATACACCAACTTTGGTATTACAGAGCAGTCAAGCTACGAAGTGCTTGTACAGTTAAGTAACATGGCCAACAAGAGCTGCTCCCTCATGAGGAGGCTGGATGGTGAGCTAGAAAAGACTCAGATACTTAAGCATTTTCAGCCAAGCCTCTCGCAAGGTACTTCTCTAGGTTAGCTCACTTGGCTAATAGATGGCACCAGGGTCCTGGCCCCTTCACCCTTCCTTGTACTTTCTTCCTTCTTTCCTTTTTTTTTTCTTTCGTAATTTTTTGAATTGATCTTGATGACCATTAAGCCAGAGTGAAATTTTAAAAATTACTTTAAAAACTAAGAAAAGTGGTTTTCTTTTCTTTCAAGCCTCGATCTTCAAACACTCTCCTGCAGTAAGAAGTTATTTGCTTCCCATTTTGGGAGATGATGTCTCCCCTCTGACATTCTTTTGATCCTTTTGCTGTAGCAAGGAAAAGGTAAACTAACTCATGCAATGTTAAAGTATTTTCTGCTATGCAGGAATGTATAGTATTGAAGACTTAGAAGGCTTGTGAAGGACTTTGCTAAGGTTGATATTCCAAGTTATCAGAGAAGGTGGGGAATGGGTATAGAATCATAAGCTTACTAGATAAAATCTTTTACTACCACCAGCCAGTTCCTCCTTGTGAATAGCTTGCAAATGAAACACAAAAGCTACAGCATACGTTCTCTTCTATCATTTCATTCTGTTGTTAAATTACAGATAAGATTATTTTTCTGAATGATCATTCCTCCAAAATATAAGTTGGAAAGGTAGTCCCATCACACCAGTTTTTTCCTGATTTTCCTGAGCATTTAACTAAATTATTTCATTTGCAAAAAGTTGGTTTTTATCACCTCGACTATAACTCCTTATTGTTTCTCATCTATTCCACAGAGAATGGATAACGATTAAGCAAAAACAAGAGCTATCTACCATAATAAATGATACATCATTAAACCATTCAGCAAATGTTGTGTTTTTTGAGTATCTACTATTTAAACCCAATGCTTGATGTTAGAGCGCTTGAGGGGGATGGTTTTAAGAGAAAAATGAGTTTACTTTTAGAAATGTGTTTTAGATGGAAATGTCCTGCATGGACTAGAGATAAGATATTAAAGCTTGGAAAAGAGAACAGGGCTAAATAAAGTTAAAACTTGAGACCTGGGGCACCCCCACATTTAGGAGATAGGGAGTGTGGGAGAAAAGGAATCAGCAAAGGAGACATAATCAAGACAAGATATTTAAATATCTTGACTACACAAGATATCTCACCTTCACAAAAGGTGAAGGAGAGTAACAAAATGAAAAGGTGGTCAACACCATCAAATGTAGCAGCTGAAGGGGAATGTGGATTGGTGAGGGAGAAAGTCATTAGTTGAAATAACACCACTATTTCGATGTTAAAAACTTCATATTTTGAAGCCCTTTAACATTTGGAATCTTGCAATTAAATCTTTGGCAATTCCTTAACTTCTCAGAAAAAATAATTATGGGCCAGGTGTGGTGTCTCACTGCCTGTAATCTTAGCACTTTTGGAGGCTGGGGCAGGAGGACTGTTTGTACTCAGGAGTTTGAGACCAGCTGGGGCAACATGGCAAAAACCCATCTCTACTAAAAACACACAAAAAATTAGCTGGGAGTGGGGGTACATGCCTGTAGTCCCAGCTACTTGGGAGGCTAAGGTAGGAAGATCACCTGAGCCTGGGGAGGTTGAGGTTACGGTGAGCCATGCTGGTGCCACTGCACTCCAGCCTGGGCGACAGACTCTGTCTCAAAAGAAAAAAAAAAAGAATTATGTTCTGCTCAACTCAGAAACTCTTATAAATAAATTTAATTTGTCCCAAATATTATCACTTATTTAATATTGGAGGGGGAAATAAGCTAGAATACATAGACTAAGTAGCTATAATAACAACAGTAGCAATGGTTGGTAAAATAAGTTTATTTCTCACAGTCTGGAGAGGACTTGTTCAAGGATCACAGGCTATGAAGTATTCAGGAGCTCAGTCCTCCGTCTCAGTGCTCTGTTATCTTAGGGTGTTGTCTTTGCATGATCAAAGCTGGCTAACTAGTTTCATTTTTTTTTGTTTTTTTGAGATGGAATCTCGCTCTGTCGCCCGCCCAGGCTGGAGTGCAATGGCTGGATCTTGGCTCGCTGCAACCTCCGCCTCTCGGTTTCCAGCGATTTTTCTGCCTCAGCCTCCCGAGTAGCTGGGATTACAGGCGGGTGCCACCTCGCCTAGCTAATTTTTGAATTTTTAGTAGAGCCAGGGTTTTACCATGTTGGTCAGGCTGATCTCAAACTCCAGACCTCGTGATCCACCCGCCTCGGCCTCCCAAAGTGCTGGGATTACAGGCGTGAGCCACTGTGCCCGGCAAAGCTGGCTAACTAGTTCCAACCATGTGTTTTTTTTTTTTTCTGAGATGGAGTCTCACTCTGTTGCCCAGGCTGGAGTGCAGTTGCGCGATCTCGGCTCCCAGGTCCAAGTGATTCTCCTGCCTCAGCCTCCAGAGTAGCTGGGATTACAGGCGCCCGCCACCAAGCCTGGCTAATTTTGTATTTTTCGTAGAGACGGGGTTTCACCACGTTAGCCAGGCTGGTCTTGAACTCCTGACCTCAGCTGATCCGCCTGCCTCGGCCTCCCAAAGTGCTGGGATTACAGACGTAAGCCACCGCACTCGGCCTTCAACCATGTTTTCAGAGCAGCTCATGGGAAGTAGGACAGAGAGTAGAAGGCAGGAGGCTTCATCTTTAAGGAGATGAGCTGGAAGTTAAATAATTCTGCTTACATCCCATTGACCTAAACATAATCACAGGGTCACATTTAGTTCCAAGGTAGCTGGGAGATATAGCCCAAAGTTGGGTGCCCATGGGCCCAGCAAAAACTCAGCGGAAATCAAATGGGAAGTGGAGAATGACAATTAGCAGCCTCTAGCAGATAAGATCCAGAAGAAACAGGTCTTTCTTCATAAAATACATTTTTTGAGTAGGATTCCATTACTTGAATTTTTGTAGAAGATGAAACAATGCTATGTGGCAATAAAGACATTCTTAGGTTACTCTATTTTTGTAAGAGATTTCATAGATTCAAAAAAAATCCTATTACTTACTATTTTGACTCTTTGGTAAAATAACCCACCTTCTCATCTTTAGAATTCAGAGACCTGATAAAACTACTGATACTAAATTAGTGATTATTTTCACAAATTGTCAAAATGCATTCATTCTCTATCTAGTAAAGACAAATAATGAAGAATTATATCTGTATTATTTATCTATTGCCATGTAACAAATTATGACAAAATTTAGGAGCTTAAAACAAACACTATCTCACCCAGTTTCTGAGGTCAAGAATTTCAGCCGGGCGCGGTGGCTCACGCTTGTAATCCCAGCACTTTGGGAGGCCAAGGGGGGCGGATCACGAGGTCAGGAGATCGAGACCACGGTGAAACCCCCTCTCTACTAAAAAAAAAAAAAAAAAATACAAAAAAATTAGCCGGACGTGGTGGCGGGTGCCTGTAGTCCCAGCTACTCCGAGAGACTGAGGCAGGAGAATGGCGTGAACCCGGGAGGCGGAGCTTGCAGTGAGCCGAGATTGCGCCACTGCACTCCAGCCTGGGCTACAGAGCGAGACTCCCGTCTCAAAAAAAAAAAAAAAAAAGAATTTCAGAGCTTATCTGGGTAGTTCTGGCCAGGGTTTCTCTTGAGGTTGTAGTCAAGATTTTGGCCAAGGCCGGAGTTGTCTGAAAGCCTGACTGGGCTGGAGGATTCGCTTCAAAGCTGACTCACATGACTGCTGGAGGAAGGAAGGCTCCAGTTTCTTACAAAGGGAACCTCTCTGTAAATCTGACATATAGCAGCCAGGTTCCACCAGCATGAGTGACCCATGAGACAGGGAGTATGAGAGGGCAATCAAAATGCCAAAAATGTCTCTTATAACCTAATCTCAGAAGTGACATACCATTACTTTTGCTCTATTCTATTGGTCACTCAGACCAATCCTATTACAAGGTGGAGGTGTATGAGTGTGAATACCAGGAAGTGGGAATCACAGGGTGGGGGTCAGGGGTGGGGCATTTTAGAGGCTGCCTACTACAATACCTAACCTTAGGTATTGTTGGAAAAAAACAAAACTCCATAAAATCTATCAATCTATGAAGTTTAAAAACAATTTAAAAAATTCGATCTAGTACAATTATTAGCCCTAAAGTTTGTCAGAGTAAACAAACTTAAGGCATTGACTTTGCACAAGAAAAAAAAAGTTGGTTGACTCCTTTGCATAAGTTTAATTTTATAATTTCATTAGGTCTCAAAAGCATTGAATCTTTCAGGTATTATTTGATTAAAATGATGTCTGTTTAGAGTTCTTCAAACAGTCAGAAATGGCTTTCTTAGAATAAACATTCTATCAACTCTGGTTTGGTTTCTTGAAAAGGTTCAGAAGTTAATGTCAACAAGTAAAGATCCTTTGAAAGTAAGTGAGTTTCTCTAAGATTTGGTCCAGTTTAAAGACATAGGATCCTCTAATGTTGCCTTGACACTGAGCTATATTTGGGAAGTTGGCATACAGAGGGTCTGTCTTGGATTAGGTCTCAAAATACCTAAAGGATTTCTTTAAACAGGCCCAGGGTCAGATATAACAGGTGCATCACTTCTAATTTTGGAACCAGAAGCAGCCAGCTTAGAGGGAGGTTGTTCTACATTCATTTAGCAGGAGTTTAGATATTACTTTGAGTTTCTCTTTGAGTTTAAAAGGTAAGCTTTTAAACTCAAAAACAAGGGCGATCCAAGTTTTAAGTAGTGGCAATACTCAGGAATTTTTTTTTTTTTTTTGAGCAGAATGAGAAGTATATGCAATGTAAATGCATTTTAAGAAGAAAAGCAACAGGTTTGACTTGAAACTATATTTTTCTTTTCCTTTTTTTTTTTTGAGACGGAGTTTCGCTCTTGTTGCCCAGGCTGGAATGCAATGTTGGGATCCCGGCTCACTGCAACCTCCGCCTCCCGGGTTCAAGCTATTCTCCTGCCTCAGCCTCCCGAGTAGCTGGGATTACAGGCATGTGCCACCACGCCCGGCTAATTTTGTATTTTTAGTAGAGATGGGGTTTCTCCATGTTGGTCAGGCTGGTCTCGAACTCCTGACCTCAGGTGATCCGTCTGCCTCGGCCTCCCAAAGTGCTGGGATTACAAGCGTGAGCCACCACGCCCGGCTGAAACTATACTTTTCTGAACCTGATTTCAAAGTGTTTCTTCGCTACAACAAGTTAATTTGAGGCAGTGACATTTTTCATTTAGGTAACGATAACGTTTGTATTCTCTAAAAGCAGCATAATTTGAGATAGAATATTTACACATTAAGAAATCAAAGACGCTCCAAGGAAAGTGAATACATGACTGATTGCTTGCACTGAAAATACCGAAAGTGTCTAACGTAGTTTTTAAAAAATTTATGTCGTTGGACTCTCACCACCTGGCCTGCCTTGCCCCCATTCCAAGGTATTTGACTACATGTCTAAACCTATAGTAACGCTCCCTTTTCTTCTCCCTCTCCTCCACCATGGTCTAAAGACTGAATTAGTTCCTATGATTAACCATGTATTTAAAAAAGGACACCAGATGTTGTTGTATTTTAGCAAAATAAAATTCTGGTGCAACAGAAGCATGCTGGATAAATTCTGAGTTCTAAAGCATAATTTGACTTTGTCAATTCCCTGCCATTCAACGTCGGAGGGTGGGAAGTTGAGCTGAAGCCTCGAGCACTGGTGGAAGCCATGGCCAGTCCAGTCAGCATGTTATCAAGCAATTACAAGTTGAATTTTTTAAGAAGGAAAAAAAAAAAAAACCCTTACGTCTTCCGACAGTGACATGTCTCTGTGATGGGGTGCTCAGCTACAGTGACAGGGTGAACAAAAATGTCTTTGGCAAAGCCTTCATCTTGCCGTAGTACGTGAGCTGTACTTCTAATAGGAATCAGCAGTCCACGGTTGATTTATGGACAGGGTGTCGTCCCGCACCGTGCCAGTTCCCGTAGCCTCCGCCAATTAGCTCTATTTTCTGCTTAAGCCGTTAAAGCCACCTCCATGGAAACGCCAGGAGAGCAGGCCGGGGGGAAGGGCGCAGACAGGTGCGCCCTCTGCAAAGAAATACACAAAGGGCCTACACCGCGCCGCACGGCGTCCCTGGCAACTCCACGCCAGCCCGGCGCGCGCGTTTCCCGCGGCGCAGCGGCAGGGTTGGCGGGTGGCGCGCGCAAGTCGCCCCACGTCGGCCGGCGGAGCCCCTCGGCCTGCTCGCGGACGCGGCGCCAGTACAGCGCGAAGCCGGCTTGGGGCGGCGGCGGCGGCGGCGGCGCCCGCGCCCGCGCTGTAGGGACTTGTAGTCCGCGCGCCTCCCGGGCACCTCCCCCGGGTAGGCCGGCCAGCGCGTCCCCGCCCGCCGCAAGCCGACTTCCTGCGGCTGTCAAGACTACACCTCCCGCCGTCCTCTCTGCTGTCGGGCCGAAAGCGAAAACAAATTCTGGGTTGCGAGGTGCTGTTCTCTCCCGGGCTCCCCCACCCGCTCCCCGCCCCTCCGGCGCCCTCCAGCGAGGTGGGAAACGAAAGGCCGCGTCTTTCTTTTTTGGTTTCCTCGGCTCCTGGCGTGGGGAGTGCGCGGGGGACGCAGGCCCCGCTTCACCTGAGCCGGCCCAGCGTGCGCGCCAGGGCGGGGGTTTTCTCGCTTCACACCGGTACGGACGAGGAAACTTGTGGGGGCGGCGACCCCCGGCCTGGGTCCTGAGTCAGACAGCGAGGCCGTCGGGAAGTGACTACTCACTCTCGGGGTTTTCCTTAATTCCGCTCACCCCGTTTGTCGTGGGCGCGTGTTCGCTCCGAGGCGGCGGCCGCGTGCGGACAGCCATGCATTAGGCAGGGCTCCCCTATGCGCCCGGAGAGCGCGGACCGCTGCCTCGGGCCGCCGCCGCCTGCTGCCGCTCGCGGAGCCCGAGCCTCAGCCCGAGCCGCCGCCTGCCCCAGGCCGGGGCGTCGAGCAGCCGGCGGCCTGGCCATGTGGGGCTAGCCCTCGCCGCGCCTGGCCTGCAGCAGGACCAGCAACATGGAGGCGGCCGTCGGCGTCCCCGACGGCGGGGACCAGGGCGGCGCGGGGCCCCGCGAGGACGCGACGCCCATGGACGCCTATCTGCGGAAACTGGGTTTGTATCGGAAACTGGTCGCCAAGGACGGGTCGTGCCTGTTCCGGGCCGTGGCGGAGCAGGTAATTGCGGGGGGGCTGGGGGGGCTTCTAGGGGAGGCGGGGACGGCCCGGCAGGTCTAGGTGGGGAGGCAGATGCGGGCTGTCCGGGCCGCCCACGGCCGGGGCTGCGCGTGCCCTGGCTGTCGTCACAGCGCCCCGTTGTAACGCCGGAGTGGGACGCTGCTTTGCGTCTGAAAGGTGCAAATTGAAACTCGAAAGCCCGCAGATTAACGGGGTCTCTCCTGATAAAGAGGTAATGAGTTGAGAACAACTTGTGAGGCCTGCTTGGAGCTTCTATAGTTGATTTATTGCTGGGGACGTGGCGACATGATATTTTTCACTTCTGTTCCGCATTTACCTTCCTTCCCTTCGTTTGAGAAGCACCACGCTCACCCCACTCCAGTAAACCAAGTGTTGACTAGAAGTGGTGGATCAAACTTTACTTGTGGAACATATTTTGGTTTGCTGCTGGACTTTGGAATGTGGGGTAGGCAAGCTCGCCCATGTCACTTGAATCAAATGGGCAAACTGCCGTTTGAGAAAACCAACCTTTTACAAATGTAGAATATTTTGAAGGATTTGGGTAGGTTCCACCCTTTATTATGCTCCGCTGGGCTGTGTAGGTATACTAAACAGAACTGACTTTTTAAAAAAAGCCTGTTTTGATGTTGGTAGTAGAAAGGGTACATGTAACTGGAGCTTTTCGAAACCACTTTCTAACACAGTTGCTCAGGAAGATTTTTCTGATTTTTTTTTTTTTTTGAGCGAACTTATTCCATGTTATATAACATTGTGTGTTGTAGGTGTGCAGTCACCCAAACCCATCCTATATTGAAAAATAGCTGCCGAAGTAGCTGGATAAAAGTTTCTGCTCTGGTGTGTCTTTCAGACCTTTCACATGTGCTTTCCTTTGACCTAGGACCTGCTCCCCACACGCCATCGCACACCCCTGCCTACCCGCCTGTGGGGTTTTTATGATGTTTCTGTTTTCTTTTCCCTCACCTTTTTTGAATGCTAAATAACTTTTAAAATTTCTATTTGTGAGTAAATGTTTTACTTAACATCTGGAGGCCAGTCTGTTCTCATTTTTAACATTAAAAGGCAAGCCATTTATTTACCATAGGTAGCGTAAAATCTTTCTTTAAAACAAGAAATTGATTTAACTGACACAAACCGTGGCTTTCTGTTGCGGACATTGTCACTGAAATATTCTTCCAAAAGCTCCCCAAACGAGGCTCTCTGTCCGTTTCTCATTTTCAGTGTTGCTGTGGGGTATGTTCACACCCAGCCACTCCCTCCAGTCCTTATTGTTAGGTAAATAGTCTGCCCCATTTGTGAATTTTCTGAATCTCTATCTGTCCTGCTTCCTTGGACTCCTCAGCACTTCCAGAAGTCTAGGGAAGAGGTGGGAGTGAATTCAGCCCATATTTATAACGTACTGTTAGACCTACTAAGAGTTTGGTAAGCAAGGAGATAGAAATAAATGGCGGTAAGGGAAGCTTGGAACTTGGATTTGAGTTACCTGAGTCCTAGTTTATATTGAAGCAGAAAGGTGTGCCTGATTTCCGTAGTGCATACTATAGATACTTGGTGGCCTTGATTATACAGAAGCCTCTCATTGTAGTGAGATCTCTGTTTTTAAGTAGAAAAGGGACAAAAGCCGGTTTACACTAAGAACTCTTTGTTACATCAGGTAACACATTTTATTGTATTTTGTAATGGGGTTTAGGTTAGGCATAAGGGACTACCCTTCCCAGTTATGTGACTCAGTTTTAGTCTGATGAGCTTAGCTGAAGACCTTGAACTTTGGGAGAAGTTCAGTTATTCAGTAGACTACAGGTATAGCCATCATCGCCAAAGGCAAAATGTGTGTGTGGGAAAAAGAAAGTAATACCAACGTCAGGCTTCCCTTTTAAAATGTGTACCAATGATTTATATTTTTTGCCGACAATTTCTCCTATAAAATCACAGATATTCATCATTTCTAAGAAAGAATCAGAGTAAATAATCTAAGTGGCAGTTTTGAAAGAGGGGGAGGAGACTCGAGTTAGGATTTTGGTCTTTCCAAATTATCTGATTTAGATAGGCCATTTCCTTTTTACACTTGTGGATTTGGGCCTGCCGGAGGCCTGACCTGAATCAGCTCCACAGCCATGGAGCTAAAAATAGGGCGCTCTTAGAGGACTTGCTAAAACAGTGTCTCAGCCTTTCTCAGTATTTATCACTATCTTGTCCCAAGTAAAAATGGGAAAGCCTTCTAGTTTGCTTTCATGTATATATTAATTTGCAGAGATATTTGTCATACTATAATTCTTCCGGAGTGTTCTCAACCTTGCACAATAATTTACATTTTAAAAAGTTGTCATTTAACCTTGCTTTTCTTGCAGTGCTTGACTTAGTAAATTACCAGCACTCTCACACTTTATAGAAGTTGCTAGGAGTTTTGCTTCTGAGCAACAGGTTCAGATAGATTGTATGTGCCAAAATCTTTGTTAAAAGAGAAGAACCAGTAGATATGCCTACTATTGTTTTTGATTGAAAATAAGCTTTACTAACTTACGTTTGCCACCTGTTGCTAGGTAAATGGCTTTAAGACTAGCTCCACTTTGCTAATGGCAGAGGAAAGCCCTATCAGATGACACTGTGGTTTATTCATACGATTAATACCTTGATTTATAATAGTGTCTAACATAGCTTCTGTAAAAGAAGTGTTGCTAAATGTCATTTGTTGAATTGGCAAAAAAATTCGATGGCGGTTATTTTTATATATAGATAGTCCTTTTTGGTCACATACTCTTAGAATATATAAGAATATGGTTTAATAGTGTCCAAGAACAGCAGTGAAGGTAGAATCAGTTAAACCGAAAACCAGTTATTACACTGGAAACAAATTACTAACCTCAACAGGTGCATTTTCAGTGTATCTCAGCGTAATAGGACATACTAGGCGTCTAGGCAGTTGTGCCGGTTCTGTGGGTATAAATGAGCCTTGGTTGTTATCCAAGAGAGCTGTAGAATGCACAGCTGGAGCCTCCCTTTTTCCCAAATTCTCTACTCATGCTAAACATAAAGGGAGAACCACTCAATTGGATCTGTAACTTTTTTTTTTTTTTTTGAGACAGTCTCACTCTGTCACTCAGGCTGGAGTGCCCTGGCACGATCTCGGCTGACTGCAACCTCTGCCTCCTGGTTTCAAGTGATTCTCCTGCCTCAGCCTCCCAAGTAGCTGGGACTACAGGCACGCACCACCACACCTGGCTAATTTTTTTTTTTTTTTTTTTGTATTTTTAGTAGAGATGGGGTTTCACCATGTTGACCAGGCTAGTCTCAAACTCCTGACCTCAGGGGACCCACCCTCCTTGGCCTCCCAAAATGCTGGGATTACAGGCGTGAGCCACCATGCCCGGCCAGGATCTGTAACTTTTAAAGCTACTTTCTATTAATATAAATTCTCAAGAGGCCTTGATGGTAGTTTGAAATGTGTTATTTTAAGTGTGTCTGAGTTTTTTTTTTTTTTAAACCATAACCCTTTAGGGTACAGGAATATCTTTATTTGAGATACCCAGTAATAGAAAAGAATTCTAATCTCCTTTAAGCATGTTAAATAATTGGGAGCTAGGGCTGGGCACGGTGGCTCATGCCTGTAATCCCAGCACTTTGAGAGGCCAAGGCAGGCAGATCACCTGAGGTCAGGAGTTTGAGACCACCCTGGCCAACATGGTGAAAGCCTGTCTCTACTAAAAATACAAAAATTAGTCAGACATGGCAGCACCTGTAATCCAGCTACTCGGGAGGCTGAGGCAGGAGAATCGCTTGAACTTGTGAGGCGGAGGTTGCGGTGAGCCGAGTTTGCACCACTGCACTCCAGCCTGGGCGGACAGAGTAAGACTCTGTCCTGGGGGGGAAAAGAAAGAATTGGGAGCTAGTTAGAAGTAAACATTGGATAAGAAATAGTTGTTTCAGGCTGGGCACGGTGGCTCATGCCTGTAATCCCAGCACATTGGGAGGTCGAGGTGGGTGGATCACGAGGTCAGGAGTTTGAGACCAGCCTGGCCAAGATGGTGAAACCCTGTCTCTACTAAAAATACAAAAATTAGCCAACTGCGATGGTAGGTGCCTGTAATCCCAGCTACTCAGGAGGCTGAGGCAGGAAAATCGCTTGAACCCGGGAGATGAAGGTTGCCGTGAGCCAAGATTGCGCCATTGTACTCTAGCCTGGGTGACAGAGCAGGACTCCGTCTCAAAAAAAAAAAAGTAGTTGTTTCAATTCACAGCTTTAGAATTTTGGTAAAAGACCACATGCCAGTAAGTTATCTTTCTGTTGAACTGGTTGTTTAATAGAAAAAAATGAAAACTACAGAGTGAGAAGATCTGGATCATACTTTGTAGGTTGGTACTTTACAATTTAGGGCATAAAAACAAACCCCAAACCTCTTGGGATGACATAGTGCGACATTTTTGCACCCCCTATGCTGCCTACTTGGATGTTCTTTCTCATCTTGTAAGCTTGATCACCAAGGAAAGAATGAGTGCCTTAATTTTTCTGAAACCATAGTGGACTTAAATTTTTACATAGAGCCTCTAAGTTGATTCAGAATTAATGGGAAAAATAAATCGGCCTCTTACAGGCTGAAAGCCTCAAAATACATTCCTACTGAAGTTGCCAGTTTGTCTTTACAATATGTATAGGATGAGGTTGAGCATGGCGTAGCATGGATTTTGTTAGCTCTTCTTTGTGAAAAGTTATTGTGGGGGGATGGCCAAGGGAAGAGAGTGTCCTAAGTTTACAAAAATGTCCTAAAGGAGAAAGGCTAATAAATTCTTTACAAAATTTGGCTTAAGAAGTAGTATTGTTTGTATATGTCATGTTTTCGCTGTGCTTATTTAGAAGAGGTAGGAATGAGTAAAGATATCGAAATTATAGAAAGGGGAATGGAGAAAGACTGATAATCTATTTGTTGTCAGATTATTTTGGGTGTAAAGGAAGACTTTAGGTTTTAACTTTTGACTAAATGCTTAATAGTGTGTTTGTTGCCTTTTCTTTTTAGGTATTGCACTCTCAGTCTCGCCATGTTGAAGTCAGAATGGCCTGTATTCACTATCTTCGAGAGAACAGAGAGAAATTTGAAGCGGTAACTTGTAATTTCAAACATGTAATGGTGTCTTGACTTGGTTTTACATTTTGGCTTTTAGAAGTGTCCTAGTAGAATATCACAGGCTGGATCTTAATGCAAGTTACGAAAATAACACTTATTAAAAAAACTTCCCTATTGAACTTAATTTAGTTATATTCAGTTACGTTGTTTTCTAGGCTATTTTATGTTTTGCATTTATTTGGATGTTGAGAAAGCTACTATGATGGATAAGACGCTGAGCTGTGGGGGATGGAAAGATGACCTGGACAAGGCCCTTGCATACTAAGAGTGGGCTTTGTCTGACATGGTCAGGGAATTGGGGGCGTTGTGATTAATAGTGGTTTCTGTGATTGGTAACTCCCTATAAATTAAAAAAGAAAAAATTCAGGCTGGTCATGGTGGCTCACGCCTGTAATCCCAGTACTTTGGGAGGTGAAGAGTTTAAGACCAGCTTGGCCAACATGGCGAAACCCTGTGTCTACTAAAAGCAGTGGCATGGTGGCACATGCCTGAGTCCCAGCTACTCTTGAGGCTGAGGCATGAGGATTGCTCGAACCCAGGAGATAGAGGTTGCAGTGAGCCGAGTTGTGCCGCTGCACCAATGCCTGGGTGACAGAGTGAGACCCTGTCTCAAAAAAAAAAAAAAATTCAGACTTCCAGTGTTAAAAATATGCTGAGTGTAAGTAATGCTGAACCCTTAATTTTATCAGAAGGCATTTATAGGTTTTTAATTTTCAGGGTTCAGTGTGAACTCACATATCAGAACACTATAATTATGTAAGTAGTGATTAATAGTTAATAAAATGTTGTATAACAGCTTAATATAATTTTCTCAGTAGTATGTGAAATAAGATGCCACAGTGACCTGTTTTCATTTTACATTCAAAGTCATAGGATTTATTACTTAATGGTTTTAAGACCTAGAATTATATAATCTGACAACTTTGGATGTTATTTCCCCCAGTTGACTGGTAGAGAATGTTGATATAATACTTTGCAAATGATAGGCTTGAAACCTTGTTTTATTTAAAAAAACCTGGTAACTCAGAGGCTAGATAAGAGAGTACAAAGGTGTGGTAGAGAAGGGAAGTGGGGAGGTGGAATGGTCTTTAATTCTTATTAATCATTGGCCCCAGAGGGTAAAACTGTGTTGATAATAATGGACATTGCTAACATTGGTTGAGGTGCTTACTATGTGCCAGGCATTAAGTGCTTTGCATATATTTTTTTTAGTCCATATAATCCGTTTGAGACGGAGTCTCGCTCTGTCGGCCAGGCTGGAGTGCAGTGGCGCCATCTCGGCTCACTGCAAGCTCCGCCTCCCGGGTTCATGCCATTCTTCTGCCTCAGCCACCAGTGTAGCTGGGTCTACAGGTGCCCGCCGCCATCATGCCAGGCTAATTTTTTGTATTTTTAGTAGAGATGGGGTTTCACCATGTTAGCCAGGATGGTCTCGATCTCCTGACCTCGTGATCTGCCCGCCCGGCTTCCCAAAGTACTGGGATTACAAGTGTGAGCCACCATGCCTGGCCTTAGTCCATATAATCTTACGAGGTATGATCAGAGGTTGAAAGTTCCATGGGGAAAAGTTTCACTGTCCTTATATGAACCTTCAAGCAGTTTCAGTTGTCCAGAATTGGAAAGAGATGTTGTAGAAAGGATTATGCCTTGTTACAGACATTGTTCAGCCATGGCATAGATGGACGCTTTCTGCTCAGAAAGGAGACTCTCAGAGAGGATGCAGGCTTGTGTCAGAATTCTGCAGTCTCTTGTAACTTTAAATGGTTCTGTGTTTTTTTTTTTTCCTTAGACCTATAATCATCTAATACAGAACAGTAGCCCTTTATTGGTGGGCTGTTTAATATATATGGTTCTTTTATTATAAATGTCTTTTGAAATTTAAGATATTTTTGGCAATTTGACATTATATAATCTGAAAGAATCTCAATCTTAAAATCCAAGGGTGCTTAAAAGATTTTTATAGACTATGGAGTGTACTTTAATGTCTTTAAGTCTATCACTTTGCTAAATCAACTGGGACTGTAATTTAAATGCAGTTGAATTTGGTGGTTCAACAAATGACTTTTAGAGATTTCTCAAATGAGTGCGATTGCTGTGAAAGAAACATAAAAAAGATTGCGTTATTACACAGCTTGAATAAACTGTTTTTATGTCAAAGTAACAATGAAGCAATGAAGCAAGCTGTATTAGAAAAATCTTGTTGATGCTTCAAAATATTTTTAGCCTTACTAGTTCTCATCGCTCTTTCTAGTATCACCTGAGAGACAGTGAGTACTCTATCTGTATTATTAAGCTGTACTATTTCTTAGCTAGTAAGTCAGTTTTTGTTTTATTCCCTTCTACACACTGGTCACTACCAAGTTAAAGCACTGCTTTCATCATATAATTTCTGAGTTCAGAATGTCACCTGAAGTGACCTTGAATGGCCTTTCTCATCTAGCCTTTAAGTCCTGCCTGGGCTCAAGGCCCTCTGTAAACAGGCCCCCATTTGGGTTCTTCTCCCACTCAGTTCCACAACAGGTTGTCCTGCTCTAGCTGGCCAGATTGCTTGTCTTCCCAACACAGTGTTCCTCTTCCTCCTCATGCCACATTGGCCCTCTCTGTAGAGTATCAGCTGCCTTTTGCCATCCAGATCCTGTCCAGCATTCATCTTGAGTCACTCTTCTTTCAGGAAACCTTTCCTGACAAAATTTCCTTCTTTAAATTCTTTTGTATGTTTATAGTCTTTAATGATTGCTATATGTTTTCATAATTAGATTATGTACATATTTTTAAATAATACTGAGGTATTTTAGGTTTATGTGCAAACTCAGTAATTCACAGTGAATGTTGTTTACACAGTGAAGCGGTTAACTGTTTTGGCATATATCTTAGATGACATTTCTAATAGATTTATTTTTTGCAGTTTATAGAAGGATCATTTGAAGAATATTTAAAGCGTTTGGAAAATCCACAGGTATGTCACAGTCTTCTAGTATATTTCTATTTTTATATATCCAAATAATGTATTTAAAATTCATTAAAATAGAAGATTACCATTACAGTGTATAGAGGAGTTGCAGTGATGGTGTACCCTATTTCCTTATAAACGTTTCCTACACATTTTATGCAGCACTTAAGTTGGAGCTGTGTATTAGAGGTTGCCTCACTAAGGCAGAGTTGTGCTATTTTATCTTTGCTATAATGGCATGTAAATGTAGTATAAAAAGCTGAAATAATGCTGGGGCAATGATTTTCAGAATGCTACGCTGGTGTGTGTATGAAACTTGGACAGGATGAAGTTTGATTTCTTTTCTTTTTTTTCTTGAGATGGAATCTCACTCTATTGCCAGGCTGGAGTGCATGGCATGATCTTGGCTCAGCCTCTGCCACCCGGGTTCAAGCGATTCTCCTCCCGAGTATCTGGGACTACAGGCGTGCACCACCATGCCCAGCTAATTTTTTTATTTTTAGTAGAGATGGGGTTTCACCATATTGGCCAAGATGGTCTCGATCTCTTAACCTATGATCCGCCTGCCTCGGCCTCCCAAAGTGCTGGGATTACAGGTGTGAGCCACCACACCCGGCCTGCAAAGTTTTTCTTCCTAGGCAACTGAGAAGGCAGAGTTCTTTCATGCAGGTTCCTATTTCCATGATCATCTCGTAAAGTGGGAAGAGACTGTTGAGACAGAAAAGGATAGCACTTACTCACCAACTCCTGCTGCTATACTTTTTCAGTCATGTTGATGTTAAAAGGACTTTTCTTAATTTTTTTCTGTTTACAAAACTAACATTCTCACTGTAAAAATCCAAATATCTTGGAACGCCACTTAGAATGTTAAGGTAAAAATAACATTGGCAAAGAAAAAAGCTAAGAAGAGTTAAGGAGTAAAGGGAATGCAATATAGAAACCAAGGGTGTTTGATCAATGACTCATGTATCCATTTGGTTACCTAACACTAATTTGAGTGCTTGTTACGGGCCAAGAATTCCTAGTCACCCTGGGGATGCAGAGATAATGTAGATAACAAAAAAGTTTCCCTGTCATAGGAAAGAAGGTCAATACAAGCTAGAAAAGGAGATTTGTCACAAGAGGTATATAGCTGTAATGCTGTAGGCATTCAGAGTGTTATTTCTAGCTGGGTAGACAAAGCAACACTTGGAGAGTGAGTTTGTTTGGAAGTCTGAATAGATTCTAAATAGGAAATGCCTGGGCTGAAGGGCATTCCAGGCAGTGAAAATTGTGAGCAAGGCAGATTCAGAAAACAGTTCCGATTGTGTGGAGCATTGAGTATGTGAAGATAAGAAGTAGTGAGAAAGGAGTTGGAAGGCAGGTTAGGGCCAGACTGTGGGAGAGCCTTCAGTGTTAGGGTCAGTGGTTTGGAGCTTATGCTTTAGACCCGTGTTTCTCAAAGTGTGATCTGTAGGTTATCTGTATCAAAATCACTTGATGTGCAATGCAGATTGCCTGGCCCCTATTCCATACCTGAATCAGGGCCTCTGGGCCTGGGGCCTAGGCATCAGGCATTGGGAAGCCATGTAAGGATTTTGGGGCAGGAAGTAAGAGTAGTGGTTATCCTATCTAAAATTGTAATTCTCAGCTTCCAACACATTCCCTGTACCCCTCTCTGCTTTATTTTTCTCTGTAGTGCTTGTACCATTTAATGTACTGTGTATTTTCTTTGTCATCTTCCTACTTGAATTAAGCTCCATGAACACAGAGTTCTGTATGTTTTGTTCACTGCTGTGTTCCAGAGCTGAGGGATTTTGTTGACTGAAGGGTTGGATGGCATCTTCTGACAGTTGTTTCTTTTTTGTTACTAGCAACAAGTATTTGTAAATCTTCATTCTTGTTTTTTTGCTTTCGTGGGCTGGGCACAATGGCTCGTGCCTGTAATCCCAACACTATAGGAAGCAGAGGTGGGAGGATCACTTGAGATCAGGAGTTGAAGATGGTGAAACCCCGTCTCTACCAAAAATACAAAAAAATTAGCCAGGCGTGGTGGCATGCACCTGTAGTCCCAGCTATTTGGGAGGCCAAGGCAGGAGAATTGCTTGTACCTGGGACGCAGAGGTTGCAGTGAGCCTGAGATCGTGCCACTGCGCTCCAGCCTGGGCAACAGGGTGAGACTCCATCTCAAAAAATAA
This sequence comes from Symphalangus syndactylus, assembly GCF_028878055.3. Classification (NCBI taxonomy): domain Eukaryota; kingdom Metazoa; phylum Chordata; class Mammalia; order Primates; family Hylobatidae; genus Symphalangus; species Symphalangus syndactylus. The sequence continues at coordinate 118,472,820 of NC_072426.2, read as the reverse complement.
ATAAATATATTTTTTTGCCTTCCTGATATATGGCTGTATAAAATGAAAACAGCAACCATTTGGCAGATAGTTGTTGGATAAACTCAGTTGCTTCATCCAGTTCTCAGAGAGAGCATCTTTATCCTCTTAAAATAAGTAATAGCAGAGCATTTTGAAAGGTACTTCAGACTTGTGTGAGAATATGTTTTTGTCAGCTTTGAGGTAAAATTGACATACAATGAAATTCATCACTTATAAATACATGATTTGATGAGATTTGACAAGTGTATATGCTTATGTAACCACCACAGCAAACATCATAAAGGACATTTCCATCACTCCAGAAAGTTTCCTTTTGCGTTTTTGCAGTTAATCCCCTTCCCCCATCCCCTGGGACCTGGCAAGCACTGATTTGCTTTCTAAGTTTTGCCGTTTCTAGATGCATATAAGTGGAATGATAGAGTTTGTAGTCTTATGTATTTGGCTTCTTTCATTAAGCCTATTGGAAACACTAAAATTTATTCATGCGTTTAGCAGTAGTTCCTTTTTATTGAAGAATAATAATCTGTGTATGTATCTATCACAACATGTGTATACATTTACCAGCTGATTGATATTTAAGTTCTTTACAGTTCTGGGTTGTTAAAATTGAAGCTGCTGTGTTCACAATTGCTTATAAATCTTTGTGTAGACATGTGTTTTGTTTTGTCTTGGATTAATACCTTAGAGCAAAATTGCTGGGTCATCTGGTAAATATGTTTTTGAGAGAAACTGCCAAACTTTTCGAAGTGACTGTACCATTTTGCTTTCTCATCAGCAATATTATGAGAATTTCAGTTTCTCCACATATTTGCCAGCACTCTTTGTGATTTAACTTGAATTTCTCTAATGATGTTGAGCATCTTTTCATGTGCTTATTTGTCATGTATCTAATTCTGTTGGTGAAATGTCTGTTCATAGGTTTTTCCCCATTTTTTAATTGCTGTTGTTCCTACTGAATTTTACTAGTTCTTTATACTGGATATAAGTCCTGTATTGGATATATGTTCTACAAATACATTCTTCTAGTTTGTATTTTGACTTTCCTTTTTTTTTAAAATTTTTTATTTTATTTATTTATTATTTTTTTTTGAGGCAGAGTTTTGCTCTGTTGCCCAGGCTGAAGTGCAGTGGCACGATCTCAGCTCACTGAAACCTCTGCCTCCCGAGTTCAAGTGATTCCCCTGCCTCAGCCTCCCGAATAGTTGGAATTACAAGCTTGGCTTTTCATTTTCTAAACAATGTCTTTTGAGGAACAAGAGCTTAATAGTGATGACTAAGAACATTTAAGTTGTGTAATTTTGATATAGTATGGTTAATTAATTAAAACATATTTTGAAGGAATTCTTTTTACAGGAAAGATGTATGTCACACATCGTAAAAAATGCTGATTAAGTAAAATTACAGTGTTATGGTGGAAGACGGTGGTAGTAGAATATCGATTTTTTTTTTTTTTAATAATTTAATACTGACACTGCTTGGGGAAGATTTTAGGATATCCATTGTTTATCTAACCAGACTACAAAAGAATTTATTCTGAAGATTGCGTATCAAAAAGTACATTATTCTCATGTAGCATTTTATTGAGACGGATAGAATTTTTCATTTTTTATTTTTTTTAGAGATGGAGTTTCACTCTTAATACCCAGGCTGGAGTGCAATGGTGTGATCTCAGCTCACTGCAGCCTCTGCCTCCTGGATTCAAGCAATTCTCCTGTCTCAGCCTCCTGAGTAGCTGGGATTAGAGGCACCTGCCACCACGCCTGGCTAATTTTTATATTTTTTAGTAGACATGGAGTTTCACCGTGTTGGCCAGGGTGGTCCTGAACTCCTGACCTCAGGTAATCCACCCTCCTCGGCCTCCCAAAGTGCTGGGATTACAGGCATGAGCCACCGTCCCTGGCAGAATTTTTCATTTTTTAAAGTGATGTAATACTTCTTGTATAAAAATTAGAAATGTAGCTCGTGTGTTTGATCTAAACAGACTCATATCAGTGAACGGTTTCCTCTACACCAGAGGGTATCACTTCTAGCAGTTTGTGAGAAGCCATGATTGTTAGGCTGAGGCTTATTTTAAGAGATCTATTTTAATATATGGCACTTATTTAATTTTGAAAATCAGAGCTAACTTTTAAGAACTATTGAAAAGTCTCTGAGGGAAAAGATTGTGCTGGTCTAAGATCAAAACATTGTTTAAAATATTTTCCTTATTTTAGTTTTTCTTTTCTTTCAAGGAATAAGTGGCAGCATTCATTTATCAAAGCTCATTGTTTTTGGTGACTTAATGTATTAAGTCTTTACTGACTTCACAGTACTATAGGAAAATATTCTTTGGTAAAAGTTTTAAAATATAGATGTATTATAGAATGAAGTGTGAAAATTCTTCATTTTTCCTCATGTTAACTTCCCTGTCTCTGTTGTCAATTTAGGATGTATCCTCCCCATCCCCTTTCTATGCGTTCACATGTAACAATATATATGCCTTTTTGTTTTTCACAAATAGGATTATTTTCCCATGATTTACTTTTAAAACTTAATCTTGAGTGATTTTTCTAGGTCATTTCATGTGGTTATACCTCATTCTTTTCAATGAATGCATGATATTCTATAGTGTGGATGAAACATGAATTATTTTTTATTTTTATTTTTTTTGAGACATAGTTTCGCTCTTGTCGCCCAGGCTGGAGTGCAGAGGCGCAATCTCGGCTCACTCAACCCCTGCCTCCCAGGTTCAAGTGGTTCTCCTCCCTCAGCCCCCAAGTAGCTGGGATTACAGGCATGTGCCACCAGGCCCGACTAATGTTTTGTATTTTTAGTAGAGACGAGGTTTCACCATGTTGGTCAGGCTGGTCTTGAACTCCCGACCTCGTGATCCGCCTGCCTCGGCTTCCCAAAGTGTTGGGATTACAGGCGTGAGCCACCACATCCTGCCTGAAACATGAATTATTTTACTATTCTGTAGGAATCTTAGGGACTTTTTTTCCTGCTTTTTTTTTTTTTTTTTTAACACCGTTACAAATAACTCCCAGTGACATCATTATTTTACATACACTTTTGTAGACATGAAATATTTCTTTATGATAGATTTACAGAAGTTGAATTGCTGGGTCAAAGGGTATATGGGACATTTTAAATTTTGAAATATACTGGCCATTTGCCTTTCAGAAAGGCTTTAAGTGACTTTTCTAAGGAGTGTAGAATTTCCCTTGTTTTCAAAACAATTGCTAGGACACTGCTCTCTTTTGTACCTTCATTTACCCTGAAGATAAGAGACCTTCTGCCCTTTTTTATACTTCCCGATTTTCTGCTTCTATTCAATATTTCTTTTTTTTTTTTTTTTTTGAGACGGAGTTTTGCTCTTGTTGCCCAGGCTGGAGTGCAATGGTGCAATCTTGGCTCACTGCAACTTCCACTTCCTGGGTTCAAGCGATTCTCCTGCCTCAGCCTCTTGAGTAGCTGGGACTATAGGCATGGGCCACCACACCCGGCTAATTTTGTACTTTTAGTAGATATGGGGTTTCTCCATGTTGGTCAGGTTGGTCTCGAACTCCTGACCTCAGGTGATCCACCCTTCTTGGCCTGCCAAAGTGCTGGGATTACAGGTATGAGCCACTGCGCCCGGCCGCCTCTATTTAGTGTTTCATTTCCTGAGCTTATACCACGTGGCAGGCTCTCTCCTGAGGGCTAGGCTGGAGGATAGCCCTTGCCTTCGATACGTTCTCAACTTGGGCCAGGCGCCCAAGTTTTTTGGGAGGCTGAGGCGGACGGATCACCTGAGGTCGGTAGTCGAGACCAGCCTGACCAACATGGAGAAACCCCGTCTCTACTAAAAATACCAAATTAGCCGGGCGTGGTGGCACATGCCTGTAATCCCAGCTACTTCGGAGGCTGAGGCAGGAGAATTGCTTGAACCTCGGAGGCAGTGGTTGCGGTGAGCCAAGATCACGCCACTGCACTCCAGCCTGAGCAACAAGAGCGAAACTCCATCTCAAAAAAAAAAAAAAAAAGTCTCAACTTACAGATGCCATGCTGTGGTCTTGCCACACCAATAGGAACTGTCATTTTTCACCCTGTTAGTATTTTTTTGTGTGTGTGTGGGAGAGACTTGGACTGCATTTTACCACATATTGTGGTCTGTTTTATATAAATGTTTTTATAATATTCACAATACTACTAATAATGAGCTTTAAGAACTCATTACATATGCTGTATAAAAGTATGTATAGAAATATAAAGTGGAATCTAAAAAGTGTGAGACACTTACGTGCCACCTTTTTTTCTTCAATACAGGAATGGGTAGGACAAGTGGAAATAAGTGCCCTTTCTCTTATGTACAGGTAAACACTGTAATAACATAAGTAAAATAAAATGAAACCAGTGGGAAATTATATTACATTATATTAAAAATGTTAAAATAGCAAAACTCTTCTATACTTTAGTTATGAAGCATCTCTTCTAAGTTTTTTTTAATCGCATCAATTAGATTTTGACATTTAGATATGTCAGTGTTTAGAAATTTTAATTCTCAAAATACTTTGGAAAAGGGTACAGAAATTTTTCCAGTCTATGTTCTGTAAGATATCACTTATCAACCTTAGAGAAATGATTTTCTACTTTCTCAGGGTCAGTGGCATTGAATGGCCACTAGAACCGTACTAAAATACCATGTTACAAATTGAGTATTCCTTATCTGAAATGGTTGAGTCCAGAAGTTTTTGGATTTCGATTTTTTTTTAAATTTTGGAATATTTACATTATACTTACCCAGTTGAGCATCCCTAATTTGAAAATCTGAAATCCAAAATGCTCCAATGAGCATTTCCTTTGAGTGTCATGTTGGTGCTCAAAAAGTTTTAGATTTTGGAACATTTGGGATTTTGGCTTTTTAGATTTGGGATGCTCAACCTGTATTCAGTTTTGCTACTTTTGCCTAGTAGAGGAACAGGTAAATACTTTGTTTTTTCTTTTCAGAATGTTGTTTAAATTTAATCTTCAAAATTTCTTTGATTTTTGAAGTGTCCCTTTGGAATTATATCTGAAATTTAATATATATACAAATTATATTTGAAATTTTACATGTTTAAAGTGTTACTTTTATATAGATATTTTACAACTTAGTTATCTCATTATTGTCTTTTGTATCTCCAGTGGTTGGGACAGTGCCTGGCACGTATTAGGCCCTTGATGAATGAATGAATGATTAAATTCAAATTCATGAAGTATAGTCCATTATAAATAATTTCTAATTGTTATTTTCAGGAAAGATTTTATAATTTATCGGGAACCAAATGTTTCTCCTTCACAAGTAACCGAAAATAATTTTCCTGAAAAGGTAAGAATTATTCAAAGTGTTCTAAAGTATTTAAGTAAAAGAACCACTTAGTTGCTACCATGACCTCATAAGCTATAATTTTAAATGATTTTTTGAAATATTTCTATATTAAGGTTATGGTATTCTGATTTCTTAAAAGTTCCTGTAGCCAGGCGCGGTGGCTCATGCCTGTAATCCCAGCACTTTGGGAGGCTGAGGCAGGCAGATCACTTGAGGTCGGGAGTTTGAGACCAGCCTGACCAACATGGAGAAACCCCGTCTCTACTGAAAAAACACAAAATTAGCCGGGCGTGGTGGCACATGCCTGTAATACAAGCTACTAGGGAGGCTGAGGCAGGAGAATCGCTTGAACCTGGGAGGTGGAGGTTGTGGGTGAGCTGAGATCACACCATTGCACTTCAGCCTGGGGAACAAGAGCGAAACTCCGTCTAAAAAAAAAAGGGGGGGCCTCCTATTAATTGTCACTTAGTCATATTATTTTGTATTTTTTTTGCTCCTACAAATTACTGTATTTAACCCTTTTATAACATTTTAGTAGAAACACTGAAAAGAATTATGAGACATTAATGCATATGATGAACTAGACTTACGATTTTTTGTCAATATAAACATTAGTAAAAAAAAAAATAACTTGTGAAAATAGGTTCTGCCATTACATCCAGGAATACTTTAGTAAGCATATATATTTCCCTAGTGTAAATTTTACTCACAAGGGTGTTGTTGCATTATCTGTCATAAAGCAGAAGCAACTGAAAAATTTTGTGAAGCCTAGAAAGAAAGATCAACTGACTTATTATAAGAGAATTTTTGTCTTAAGTAGCTATTTTGGAGTCATGATGGCCGAATTGAAGTGACTTGTGTTCCACCATGCTGGTGGTGATAAGTTAGAGGGGAATTGAGTGAAATACTACTGTTATAAGGGTTTTGGGGTTTCTGGGACTTTCTAAGGGATCTGGCTTCTTCAAAACAAGTTTTGAAATATATTGTTATATTCTAAACAAAATCAATGTGCATTTTTCTTTGTATAAGTGATGATTTTCTAAATCATCACTTATACAAAGAAATTTATCTTTGATTTTGCTTGTTAGAAAATTTTGCTTGTTAGAGGTTAGCATTAATAAGGTTTTGAAATATTTTCTTACAGTGTCTTGTTCTTTAGTTGAAGGCATGTTTTCATATATTATTTTTATTTTTTTGTCATCCTATAAACATTTCCAGAAATCATTTTGAATTTTTTGATTTAATGTTTATATAACATTTCAGCATATGGATGTACTGTAGCTTGACAACATTGAAGCTTTAGGTTACTCCTAAAATACTCACTGTCTGTTTGGAAATGATCTAGTAATTCAGAGGCATTAGAGACATACGTTGCAATGTAAATGTTATGTACATGAGGGGCTGAAATGTTTATTTTTCCCTTTCAGGTGTTACTGTGTTTTTCAAATGGAAATCATTATGATATTGTGTATCCCATAAAGTATAAAGAAAGCTCTGCTATGTGTCAGTGTAAGTATCACCTTGTGTTTATATGGGAAATTATATTCCTAAACTTATACAGTCTTTTTTTTTTTTTTTTTTTTTTTTGAGACGGAGTCTCGCTGTGTCGCCCAGGCTGGAGTGCAGTGGAGTGATCTCCGCTCACTGCAAGCTCCGCCTCCTGGGTTCACGCCACTCTCCTGCCTCAGCCTCCCGAGTAGCTGGGACTACCACGCCCGGCTAATTTTTTTGTATTTTTAGTAGAGACGGGGTTTCACTGTGTTAGCCAGGGTGGTCTCGATCTCCTGACCTCGTGATCCGCCTGCCTCGGCCTCCCAAAGTGCTGGGATTACAGGCGTGAGCTACCGCGCATGGCCTTTTACAGTCTTAATGTAAACAAATCAGAGCAAATAATTCTATTCTGTTATAATATAAAAGATATGTCCAAGAACCTTAAATTACCAAGAGTATTAATATTGTAATAAAAACTTGTTGCAATAGGAGGAAAGGTAGCTGGGCATGGTGGCGCATGCCTGTGGTCCCAACTACTTGGGAGGCTGAGGTGGGAGGATCACTTGAGCCCAGGAAGTCAAGGCTGCAGTGAGCCATGATTGTGCCACTACACTCCAGCTTGGGCAACAGAGTGAGACCTTGTTTCAAACTCAAGCAAAACAAAACAAAACAGAGAGAAATTGGAGGAAAGGGAGCTTGTGGCTAGAGTTTGACTTGTAAATACCAACTTTTTTTTTCCTGCAATAATTTTGGTAATAAAGATTTATATGTATTTTAAAAACTGTTAGTGTATAGCTTGAAAATCCAAATGACTGAGCAAATCAAACATTTGATTGTATTTGGCTCCAGGGCAGCATTTTGAACCTTGGCACTGTTGATATTTTGGGCCAGATAATCCTCTGTTGTAGGCTCTCTTGTGAACTTCAGAATGTTAAGTGGCATCCTTGGCTTCTACCTAGTGGATGGCAGTAACACACTCTCTCTCCCTTTGTGACAACGAGATTTTGCCAAATGTTTTCTGGGCATATGAATTCCCCTTGCCCTTCTTCTGTGTGAGAATTCCTGCTGTAGAAGAGCAGTGACCCTTCCTACCAGTTTCTTTTATATCATCCGTTCTGGAAAAGTACAGATCCAGTCATAAAGCACTGGTGCCGGGCTTGTGACAGCTTTTTCCTCTGTTCTTAAGCTAGTGGTAACCAGTAAAGATACGTGCAATACACTATTTTAAATAATTCACTGTAAGATACCAAAAGTGTAGCCTCTCTACCCTGGGCTGTGTCTTCTCCCTCCTAGCTAGTCACAATCTGGACATCTCAGCTTTGGGAAAGATAGCTCCTAGAGCTTGTCTTTCCTGTGCTTCTAAGTGCCTGTGGTTTGGGTGATACGAGGGCCGCAACTCCTGTTACTGGAACCTGGAAGAAAGATGGTCTATAACAAGGAAGTCTCTGTGGGAACTCATTTAGAGGTGGACACCCAGTATTTGTTGTTGTTGTTGTTTTTATTTTTGAGGTGGAGTCTCGCTCTCTTGCCTAGGCTGGAGTGCAGTGGCGCAATCTTGGCCCACTGCAACTTCCGCCTCCTGGGTTTAAGCTATTCTCCTGCCTCAGCCTCCCGAGTAGCTTGGATTACAGATGCCTGCCACCAAGTCTGGCTAATTTTTGTATTTTTAGTAGAGATGGGGTTTCACCATCTTGACTAGGCTGGTGTTGAACTCCTGACCTCAATTGATCCACCTGCCTTAGCCTCCCAAAGTGCTGGGATTACAGGCATGAGCCCTACTATGCCCTACCTTTTGCTGTTTTTTAAGACACGGTCTCGCTCTGTCACCCAGGCTGGAGTGCAGTGGCATGATCTCAGTTCACTGCAACCACTGGCTTCTGGGTTCAGGCGATTCTGCTGCCTCAGCCTCCTGCGTGGCTGGAATTACAGATGTGCACCACCACACCTGGCTAATTTGTGTATTTTTAGTAGAGACAGGATTTCACCATGTTGGCCAGGCTGGTCTTGAACTCCTGACCTCCAGTGATCTGCCCGCCTTGGTCTCCCAAAGTGTTGGGATTACAGGCGTGAGCCTCCACACCTGGCCCCATTGTTGATGAATTCTTAGTACATTGTTTTCTTAAAGCTCATTGTAATAAAACCAAATGAGAGTCCTAAAATCCATGTATTTTTGAATTTTTGTTAAAATATATTTCCCTATATTCAAGACTGGAGTTTTAAAATTTTACTTTATTTAAATCAACAAAGTTGTCTAAATATGCTTCTTTCTTTCAGTGGCTGCTGAAAATATATTTTGTAAGAGCTGCTTTTTTAGTTCCTTATGTAAAATTAAAATCTGGAGCTAGGTTATGTAGTCAAACATCCTCTTTTTCTATAGCAACCTGAGAAGTGCTTGTCCAAGGTTACAATTAGTGGGAAAGCTTAGACTAGCATCCAAGTCTTCTGACTTGTCAGCTAGTATGTACTATACTATATTCCTCTTTCTAGCAATCTTAAAGCTTCTTAATGTTTTTCATCTAAGTCTCTTAAGATTGGGCATGTTGTATGACATCCCTAAGTCTCAGTTTACTTATCTGTACAGTCGGAATAATGCTTCACTGTGCCGGGATTAAACGTAAGGATATATAAAGGTGCACAGTGTGTGGAATGTAGTAGTAATAATTGCTCAGTGTGTGTGTTTTGGCTTTTCCTGTTGTCCTACTTGTTTCACAGTTGTGATACCTTTTTGTGATGGTGTTTCAAAAATGGCACTGTCTTTTGCGATTATTTTAAACTACTTAACTGCACTTACAGAAATTTTAGTTGTACCCCAGGTAACTTTCTGATAAAATTATGTTATTGACCATAAGGTTTAGCAGATATCTAGTCAGGATTTTAAAAGCCTGAACAATAGAAAGTGACGGAACATGTGATGGTCTGTTCCTGTTTTTAAAAAACTGCCTGTAGTTAATGTTGGAAAATCTATCTGTCATTAATTGCAGCTCTCCTTTATGAATTGCTGTATGAGAAGGTATTTAAAACTGATGTTAGTAAAATTGTGATGGAACTAGACACGTTGGAAGTAGCTGATGAAGACAACAGTGAAATATCAGATTCAGAGGATGACAGTTGCAAGTAAGAATGAAATCCTAAAATATCTTTCTAGTGCCATACAAGGAAACATTTAAGTAAATGTCTTTACATTTCAGTAAATGTCTTTGCATAACATATATTGAGGTATTAATGGTATTCATAAAATACAGCAGTCTGCTGAAGTTTCTTTATCCCTGCCACTAATTTTACCTAATTTCTATTATGGGACTGTTTGTTTTGAAAGTTGGTGTTTTTGGTTGATGAAAATTTACGTCTGCAGTCTAGATGCGTATTTGTAGAATAGATTTGGTCCTACCTATATGTGTGTGTATTATAAAATTTTAAAGTTAACTTGTCAATTGTTCACATACCCAGTAATGAAATAAAATGGCCGTTTTGATTTCCTTCACTTTCTTTTATTGTTTTCTTTCTTAGGTAGTGCCTCTTTTTAGATAATGAAAGTTCCAAGTTGGGGTTATAAGTATGTGAACACCTCTGGATAATGCCTCTGTGTAGGTTGTGAGTAAATATGTCTGAACGTAGAGTCTCTGAGGCTTAGCTTTCTTTTTCACACAAGACATACAAGGTAGTGTTTAAGAGGTTGGGCTCTGGTTTCAATCATGGCTTCCTGCTAACTTGACTTGGGGCAGGTTACTTAAATTCTCTAAGAAGCCTTAATTCCAATACTCTAAAATTAGGATATAATTAGTATTTCCTCAAAAGGGACAATTCTTGAGATTAAATGTGAGATAGCATATAAAGTACATAGCCTAGGTCCTAGATACGGTATCCAGTGTATTAGTTATCAGTTATATTAGGATGTTTACTCTGTCTTTTGTAAGAACCAACCCTGTTGTATTCTTATTGAAGCCAAAAGTATGTATTGTTGTATGAGAATATGAAAGGATTGTACTTGGTATGTTACACTCTGTGACACTAGAGATAGAAATGGAACTTAAGCCTTAGGATATCTAATTCTTTATTATAAAAATAACAAAAAATATATGTATATCTCTTGATTTGTTTTTTTTTTTTTTTTTTTTTTTGAGACGGAGTCTTGCACTGTTGCCCAAGCTGGAGTGCAGTGGTGCGATCTCGGCTCACTGCAAGCACCGCCTTCTGGGTTCACGCCATTCCCCTGCCTCAGGCTCCCAAGTAGCTGGGACTACAGGTGTCCGCCACCAAGCCTGGCTAATTTTTTGTACTTTTAGTAGAGACGGGGTTTCACCATGTTAGCCAGGATGGTCTCGATCTCCTGACCTTGTGATCTGCCCGCCTCGGCCTCCCAAAGTGCTGGGATTACAGGCGTGAGCCACTGTGCCCGGCCTGTATATCTCTTGGTTTGTAATTCCGGGTATTTATTGAATTAAAATTTTCTGATCCTGATTGAAAATTTGGCCACCATTTCTTTCTAACTTGAATCAGTGTCTGCCATTGTAAATTTAATTCTAGAATAGACTGACTTTGTGTAGGTAGAAATTTTGTTTTACGGTTCTCTCTGAGCACCATGTCATTGAGCATGGGGGACATTGGAAGAGAGAATGACTAGCTTGTTACAACTTATTACCTGTGATTGGGGTTGGGGGACTTCTAGCACATGCCCTTTAGTTGCTGCTGCTGTTAATGGTGTTAGCAACAACTGGGTCTTGTATGGCAGTTGGCAGGTGAAATATAGAGTAGGGGCTAGTAAGCTGGAGAAGTTTACCAGAGACGGTAGAGCAGGTGTGTAAGAAGATGTGTTCACTATTGTGTTTTTCTTTTTATACTGCACTGTTGTTGTCCTTGGAATGTGGATTACCTTTATACTGCATTATTAAAATTTCTTTTTTTTTGAGACGGAGTTTTGCTCTTGTTGCCCAGGCTGGACTGCAATGGTGTGATCTCGGCTCACTGCAACCTCCACCTCCTGGGTTCAAGTGATTCTCCTGCCTCAGCCTCCGGAGTAGCTAGGATTACAGGCATGCACCACCATGCCTGGCTAATTTTGTATTTTTAGTAGAGATGGGGTTTATATTGGTCAGGCTGGTCTCGAACTCCCGAACTCAGGCGATCCGCCCGCCTCGGCCTCCCAAGGTGCTGGGATTACAGTCGTGAGCCTCTGCGGCCTCTTTTTTATAAAACCATCAGATCTTGTGAGAACTCAGTATCAGGAGAACAGCATGGGGAAACCACCCACATGATTCAGTTATGTCCACCTGGTCTTGCCCTTGATCCTTGGGGAGTATTACAATTCAAGATGAGATCTTGGGTGGGGACACAAAGCTAAACTATATCAGCCTACATCTCAACACTCATTTTTTGCCTACTTATTTTTTTTTCCTTTATAGCAGTTATCGGCATTTAACATACTCATTACTTACTTAGTTTTTATCTGTTATCACCAGATTGTACATCTTGTGTAGGCGGAGTTTTTGTTCTCTTAAATGCTAGACCCCAGTGCCTAATGATACAGTCATCCCTTGTTGTATACCAGGAGATTTGGGACTCTTGAGTATACCACAGTCTGCACATATTCAAGTCCTACACAGGCCCTGTGAATCTGTTTATATGAAAAGCTGGCCCTCTGTATACTTGGGTGTCACATCCCGAGAATACTGTATTTTTGATCTGCTTTTGGTTGAAAAAAAAAAAAAACCTGTGTCTAAGTGGACCTGCACGGTTAAACCTGTGTTGTTTGAACTACTATGTGCATGGCACATAGTAGACAATCAAGTTATTTGAGTATATGAATGTGTAGGTATGTATGTGACAGTGAATTTAAAGGGCTAATGATGGTGCTTTCATTGTGCTGAACATTATTTGACATAGAGTTGTTTTTTTTTTTTTTGAGACGGAGTTTCGCTCTTGTTGCCCAGGCTGAAGTGCAGTGGTGTGATCACGGTTCACTGCAACCTCCGCCTCCTGGGTTCAAGCGATTCTCCTGCCTCAGCCTCCCGAGTAGCTAGGATTACAGGCATGTGCCACCATGCCCAGCTAATTTTGTATTTTTAGTAGAGACAGGGTTTCTCCATGTTCGTCAGGCTGGTCTTGAACTCTTGAACTCAGGTGATCTGCTCACCTCTGCCTCCCAAAGTGCTGGGATTACAGACATGAGCCACCATGCCCGGCTGATGTAGAATATTTTTAATAAAAGGGTGGTCGAATCTGCCTGTAGATACTTTTGTTGTAAATGGATTGTTTTTTAAATGGGGCCTCGTGTATATTGAAAGGAAGTTTTTACATTGTGTTTTTTTTTTGTTTTTTTTTTTGAGACAGAGTCTTGCTCTGTCGCCCAGGCTGGAGTGCAGTGGCGCTATCTCGGCTCACTGCAAGCTCCGCCTCCCGGGTTCACGCCATTCTCCTGCCTCAGCCTCTCCGAGTAGCTGGGACTACAGGCGCCCGCCACCACGCCCGGCTAATTTTTTGTATTTTTAGTAGAGACGGGGTTTCACCATGGTCTCGATCTCCTGATCTCGTGATCCGCCCGCCTCGGCCTCCCAAAGTGCTGGGATTACAAGCGTGAGCCACCGCCCCCGGCCGACATTGTTTTGTAAATTTAATTATTCTACCTACCCAAATTTCACAGTTTATTTATGTTTTCTTATTAATTACTGAGCCAGTTAGGATTACTGTTGTCTTTGACTTCTGTCTTATATACACACATTTACATACATATACCCTTTTATATATAGATACATTTATACCAAAACTTGTATGAGCTCACTGGAATATAGCTCTTTTTGGAGTATAGTTCTGATTTTGAAGACTTTTAGATGAGGTTAGAAGGTAATTACATGCAAATACCTTTTTTCTGCCCCAATTATGGCTATCTTTCTTTGTAGGAGTAAAACTGCTGCTGCTGCTGCTGATGTGAATGGATTTAAACCTTTGTCAGGCAATGAGGTATTTTTTTTTTAAAGTGGTTTTAAATGTAGTTCTTTAATATAAGAAAGCATATACATTAAAATCTTAATTTTTTTCTTTTTTCTGGTACATTTCAGTCAAGTCAGGATCATCTACTAAGAAATTGATTTGGTGGCTTCCTAATTTTTTGAAGTTTCTTTTCTTCATTTGACTTTAGTTTTACATGTATCTCAAACAAAAATGTTTTAAAAGCATTTATGTGTTGATTGGACTTCCTGACTTTGTTTAGCAGCTGAAGAACAATGGGAACCCCGCTAGCCTGCCTTTGTCTAGAAAGGTTCTTAAGTCGCTCAATCCTGCAGTCTATAGAAATGTGGAATATGAAATTTGGCTGAAGTCTAAACAAGGTGAGTTAAAAATCTGCATTTTCCATAAATTTGCTTTGTAGCACTTGAAAATAAGTCAACTTTATATTATACTGACTTTTTTTTTTTTAACAGCTCAGCAAAAACATGATTATTCCATTGCTGCTGGCTTACAATATGAAGTTGGAGACAAATGTCAAGTAAGTGACTTATGTAAAAGAAGAAGAGATTTTACTTGAAACTTTGCTTTTTCTAGAAAAACTTTGCTTTTTCTAATACGAACCGAGAAAACAGCTGAGGTGTGAATGTGTTGTTAATTTGGGATTTCAGAATATATTTATCATGTATATACATTTTAATAGTTTCAAGTATTTAGCTTTTTGACTCATTTGAATACATTGCTAAAATTGTATGTATCTAAAACCGTGGCATCCCATCACATGATCTTTAAAAACAATTCAGCCTTTGGTATTACTTGGTTCAAAGAAGTAACGATAACATTTCAGATACTGAGGTATTTTTGTTAAAATTGACTGAAATTGATTCAAAATTGACTTTATAGGTCATTTAGTTTTGTTTATGAAAATCATCTTAGGAGATGTTGATACATACACAATGTTTACTGTTGCACTGAGGAAGGAAAGTGAACCACAGAGGAGTTTTTGCCAATTAATATGAATAAGCAGCTGCCCTGGGTTTGAGTAGCTGATTGTTAAAGGAAAAAGTTGGATTAAAATCAGTGTTTCTTAAACTAGTGGTTAACTCTCACTCCCTGCCTCCCCCGTACCATCGAACATTCAGCAGCGTCTAGAGACATTTTTTATTGTCACAACTGGGAGGGTGCTACTGACATCTAGTGGGTAGAGGCCAAAGCTGTGGCCAAACATGCTGCAATGAACAGGACAGCCTCCCTCATCTCCCTCTAACAAAGAATGCCTAGTCCAGAGTGTCAGTAATGCTTAGGCAGAAGAAACCCTAGGTAAGATAATTTACAAGGTCTCTTTTCTTGTTTTTTGTTCTTCGTTTGTGGAAAAATATTGCTATTTCAAAAACAAAAACAAAACCCCCACATACACAAAAAATGTTATGTGGAAGTTAATTCTCATCAGAAATTATTTCCATCAAAAAGTGTTGCCTTTTAAAAAACTACTTTAAAACAGCCACTGGCAAACATTTCTTTTTGACTTATGGAGGAAACACTCATTTACTTTATGATAAATTGGTTTATGTGAAGTCATCTGATTAGCCAGGATTTTATCTTAAGAACCTTAATAGTTCTGGTTCTGGGGTATTTAAAGGTGAGGGAGAAGAGAACATGATTCATTCAGGTACTGCCTTATGGGATTGTCATAAATCTGCTCTAATTGTAGAAGGGAATTGTGGAAGTTTTTACTACATTGATTGGGAAAACTTGAAAGAGAACAAACGAGATTAAATCCAGGGTTTAAAGGTCTCTCTCCCCACCCTTCTCAAAAGAGAAGATGGCTTATGCTGTATCACTAAAGTCATGTTACTTATTTTAAGTCAAGCATATTTGCTTTGAGGTTGAAATTGCTTTTGGTAAAGTAGATGCTTTTGATAAAGTAGATAGTAAAGCACATGCTTTCATTTTTTTCCTTTTTAGAGTATTTTATTTCCGTCTGTACTACTTGACCATTTTATTTGGATAACATCTCATTAAAATTTTAAGAAACTGAGATGACTCTAAGGTGACTTGTTTACTCAAGTGTGTAAGATGTGGTTTAAACTTTTGATAACAACTAAGTTCAGAAAATAATTTTTTTATTGTGAAACTTTTGAAGGAAAAATGTCTTGTTGTCATTGATGAAGAATGAAATACCAGCTTGAGGACTTTGATTTACTACTGAAAGTGGGAGGTTGCTTAAAGCATTGTCCTGTATGTTATACTTGGCAGGTGCACAATTCAGTGTGGGCAGTTTAACTATAGGAAGAAAACTTAGGCTTATTTACTCTTTTATCATGGATTTACAACTGTGTAATATTAATTGTATGCTAGAGAACAGTTAATGGATCTATTTTTAGGGATAAAAATCACAGTTGCACATTTTTAATATAGGAAAAATGGGAAGATAATTGTAATAGTAGTTGCTCTCACTTGTAGAGTGGTTGCTGTGTACAAGTTGGTATCCTTTATGTGTATCCTGTGCACCCTCATTCCATCTCCATGAGTTCTGTGACGTAGGTACTATTATTAGCTCCATTTTGCATTATGAGGAAACTGAAGGGAGAGAAAAATAACTTGCCCAAGGTCATATTGCTGTCAAGTGGAAAAGCCAGACCTGGAAGCCTGGGGTATGTGGGGCCACAGCCCTGCCTTCAGAACCAGGACATGTTGCCTCTTTTGTTTAGAGCCTTAACATATTGTGCTCCTACTTTTTGAACAATTTAGAAAATAAGTTTAGAAAAAAATTTAGAAGGACAAAGAAGAAAAGGTTTTCTTTCTTTTAGGTAGGAGATATGGAGGTTTGGGAGGTTAAGGAGATGGATTTTACTGTAGACCTATTTGAACTTGTTTTTACTGATAAACTTTATTTTCTGTTTAATTAAAGAGTAAATTTTAAAAGCCGGGTGTGGTGGCTCACGCCTGTAATCCCAGCACTTTGGGAGGCCGAGGCGGGTGGATCACTTGAGGTCAGGAGTTTGAAACCAGGCTGGCCAACACAGTGAAACCCTATCTCTACTAAAAATACAAAAAAAAAAAAAAAAAAAAAGGTAGCTGAGTGTGGTGTCACGCACCTGTGATCGCAGCTACTCGGGAGGCTGAGGTAGGAGAATCCCAGGCTTGAACCAGGGAGGTGGAGGTTGCAGTGAGCCAAGATTGTGCCTCTGCACTTCAGCCTGGGTGACAGAGCGAGACCCTGTCTCAAGAAAAAAAAAAAAAAACGATGATTAATGCAAAGGAAGCAGGTGACTGATTTTTTTTTTCCTTTTCATTTTTGGAATTTTTAACAGGTTAGGTTGGATCACAATGGAAAATTTTTGAATGCAGATGTTCAAGGAGTTCATTCTGAGAATGGACCAGTTTTGGTTGAAGAACTGGGAAAGAAGTATGTACTACTCTTCAGCTAAGGCATTTACTGCCTCCTCCGTTTAGCCTAATCATGAGCATTTTAAAATGGCTTTCAGTATTTGAAAATTCAGTGAAAGATAATTGCCCATGTATAGAAAGTATATTTGGGCCAGGGACGGTGGCTCATGCCTGTAATCCCAGCACTTTGGAAGGCTGAGATGGGCAGATCATGAGGTCAGGAGATCGAGATCATCCTGGCCAACACGGTGAAACCCTGTCTCTACTGAAAATATAAAAATTAGCTGGACATGGCAGCGCATGCCTGTAAATCCCAGCTACTCGAGAGGCTGAGGGAGGAGAATCGCTTGAACCAGGGAGGCAGAGGTTGCAGTGAGCCACTGCACTCCAGCCTGGCGACAGAGCTAGACTTTGTCTTAAAAAAACAAGAAGAAAGCATATTTGTTCCGACCTCTAGAAAAGCACTAAATGTGCAAATTTAGTATTTTGCACATTGTCAGACTTTAAATGAAGATTGTTTTGTTGCTTACTGTTTAAAATGTACCATTGTGCACAAAGGCAGTTCAAGAAATTGACTAGATCGTAATATGGGAGCTTTGGAGGGATTCATTTTAAATTCATTCAGTACTGCATTGCATGTAGTTAGTATTCAGTCAGTGTTTGTCAGATGGAGTAGCAAAATATTGTTGGCTTACCTTATACAGTGTTATTTTAGAGCATTTTTGTTTCAGTTGCTGCTGGGCGTTATTAGAGAAAAAGGTAGTAAGTCACACCTTAAACTTAACTGTGGAAAAATTTAAACATATACAAATTAAGAATAGATCCCCATTATAACTAACAGCACCATTTTTGAATCCCAATATAACTCAACACCCATTTTTAGCAACTCACAGCATTTGGCAATTTTTTTTTTCATTTTTTTTGAGACAGAGTCTTGCCCTGTGACCCAGGCTGTAGTGCAGTGGCACAATTTTGGCTCACTGCAACCTCCTCCTCCCGGGTTCAAGTGATTCTCCTGCCTCAGCCTCCCAAGTAGCTGAGATTACAGGCATACGTCACTACGCCCGGATAATTTTTTCTGTCTTTAGTAGAGACGGGGTTTGACCTTGTTGGCCAGGCTGGTCTTCAACCCCTTGACCTTGTGATCCGCCCACCTCAGCCTCCCCAAGTGCTGGGATTAAAGGCATGAGCCACTGCACCTGGCCTTGGCAATATTTTCTATTCTATTTTCCCTAATATGTTTTTAAAAAATGAAATTGGCAAATTTTGAAGGAATCCAAACATCACACCATTTCTCCAGTAGATGTTTATATGTTTCTCTAACAGAATAAAGACTTCCTTCCCCACCTTAACTACAGTACCATTATCCTGTCTAACAGAATAAATCATTCTGTGTTTATTTCACTGTTGCTTAGATTGTGATTCAACCATCTTTTTTTAAGATTAGAAAATATGCTTTTGATTTATATCATTTTATTTGATTAGAATTACATCTGGATTGGTAAATGCAATTTGTACGTTAATTGTAATTTGTTTTTAATGTAAGAAATAAAACTAGAAATTCTTATATAAGCTGAAAATAAATATGCAGAATATTTAAGTATTCTTACTAGGGTATTTTAAGCTATCACAAGTCTTTTCCCCTTTGAAGGCACACATCAAAGAACCTCAAGGCACCTCCCCCAGAGAGCTGGAACACAGTGTCAGGGAAGAAGATGAAAAAACCTTCCACTTCTGGACAAAATTTCCATTCTGGTAGGAGCACATCAAGCTATCATTCCTTTGGGATTGGGATGATGGTACTTGGGATTGTTTATAATATGAATATTATGATGTACTTTTGGGTTCTTACAACAGATATGGATTACAGAGGGCCAAAGAATCCAAGCAAGCCAATAAAAGCCCCATCAGCACTACCTCCTCGTCTGCAGCATCCTTCAGGAGTAAGACAGCATGCATTCTCTAGTCATTCTTCAGGGTCACAGTCTCAGAAATTCTCCAGTGAGCACAAAAATCTTAGCCGGACACCTTCACAGATCATAAGGTAACCTTCTTGAATGCAAGAGAAGTATAGAAATCAAGTAAGAGGCATTTGTTATATTTGCCACATTATGTGCATTTAAATAATTATAACTTTTTATTCATATCATTGTCCCTATATTAGTATTAAGAGCATTTTGGATAAAACTTCATGTGAGGATCTCAATTCTTTATAATTCTCTTCAAACAAAGCAAGAAAGTATATATAGAGAGACCTTTATCTTTTAGCAATTTTTTCAAATGGTTTGGGAGATGTTATTCTAGCCCAATCCTATTCTGGCACTTAATTATTTTCTGGTGGCTTGTAATAAGGTAAATACTGGATTCCAGATTGCATTCCTGTTTCCTTGGGAGGTGAGGATACTCCCATTTGTACAGGAACTTAAAGCACCCCAAAATCGTTGTTTTACTTTGATAAGTTTTGATTGTGGTAATGTCTCTTAATACTGAATGGGGCTACAATTTTAGGTCTGTGAAATATCAGCATTCGGACTAAGTATCCAGAGACAGATGAACTTTTAGGATCATTATTTTCCTGTGCTATGTGGATTTTAATTTTTCCCTAGTCTTCCCTTTCTGTTGAGTAATTTTATAGCCCTTTGGAAGAGCTTTATTTGAGAGGCTGTGTCTTATGTTGAAACTGTCTTCATCATGCAAATATGACCGTGTTTCCTGTGGAGTCTTCATAGGTGACTATGACAAGTACCTTTCCCATCGAAGCACCTTCTCAATTGCCCGAAGAGCTGTAGCATCAGCTTATGTGTTTGCTAACCCTCTGGTCTTTAGTTCCATTATTTCTGGCATTTGGGTGTTCCCTTTTTTGTGAATGCACTTAACATTTTGTCACTGAACATGTATAGGCTGGTGTGAAGGTCGTGAGGTTATCTCAGTTGATTGTTCACAGTCAGTTACAGATCAAACTCCTTGTTCTACTCTTTCACCCCTTCTCACTACTGTAGTTGGCTACTCTTAAAAAGAAAGGAAAGAAAAAAATATGTTTTGGCATCTTCAAGACAGAATTATAGGTTCTTAAGCTGACATTTATCAATACTGTTTTAGTTTCTTGGGGCAGTTGTAACAAAATACCATAAACTGGTCAGCTTAAAACAACAGAAATTTATTTTTTCACACTTCATGTTGCTAGAAGTCTGAAATCAAGTTGTTGCCGGGGCCATGCTCTCTCCGAAGGCTCTAGGGGAGAATCTGTTCCATGCTTGCCTCCTACTTCAGGAGTTGACTGCAGTCCTTGAGGTTCCTTGGCTTGTAGGTGCATCACTCCATTCTTTGCTTCCATCATCACATGGTGTTCTCCCCATGTGTCTGTGTCTGTCTCTTCTCATAAGGACATTAGTCATACTGGGTTTAGGTCCTACCCTACTCAGTATGACCTCACCTTAACTTGATTACATCTGAGAAGACCCTATTTCTAAATAAGGTCATGTGCACCAGGTACTAGAGATTAGGAATATGAACATATCTTTTTGAGAAATACAGTTCAATCCATAACAAATACTAATGATTCTAATCTGTTACATTACCTCTCCCACACAGAAAGAATTTATGCCACTAATTAACTAGTTATGGCTGAAGTTTGTTGTTTGGACATTGACCAAACTCCAGTAGCCCCTAGTGGTAGCTTACTCAATGCATGGAAAGTATCTAAGATATTAACTTACTTTGAATGTTAACTTTGGAAACCTAAAAATATAAAGTAACTGTAGGAAGGTTATAGGCAGAACTTGTTTAATAACATTCTCATTTTTTGATAGAAAAAGCAATATTCTTTTTCCTTGAACACAAGTGTACTCTTTAGTGATTTAAAGATTAAAAAAGAAAATACACACAGACTACAACATGGCTAATTTAAATAAACTTGTTTATTAGGAACTGAATTTACAATCCAGTGTGTTTCTGGTGTTGACTCTGATCGCCTATGAATTGGTATAGTGCTCAGATAGATGTCTTGTACCAATGATACTTTTAATCAACAGTTTTTTTTTTTTTTTTTTTTTGAGACAGAGTTTCACTCTTGTTTGTTGCCCAGGCTGGAGTGCAGTGGTATGATCTTGGCTCACTGCATCCTCCATCTCCCGGGTTCAAGCAATTCCCATGCCTCAGCCTCCTGAGTAGCTGAGATTATATGCATGCATCACCATGCCTGGCTAATTTTGTATTTTTATTAAAGACGGGGTTTCACCATGTTGGTCAGGCTGGTCTCGAACTCCTGACCTTAGGTGATCAGCCCACCTCTGCCTTGCAAATTGCTGGGAATACAGGCGTGAGCCACCGCGCCCAGCCTCTAATCAACAGTATTTTTAATACTATGGCATAGAGAAGCATATCTTATTAGGATCCTTTTTTATGTGTTAGCTATATGTGTTACTTGGTATATAAAAATACTTGATGGTGTGTGACAAGGCAGTGGTAATTAATACCATAGACATGAAACTTTAGAGATTTTTTGACATTGTGACTAATTACATTAGAACCTAGTGGTATTTGCAGTTTGTCATTAGGTTAGTATGCCTTCTCCATTGTGTGTGTGTGTGAATTTTACTAATGTATTAAAACATTTAAAAACTTTATTGAATATTTAAAGTAAGATTGTTACAAAATCTAGTCACATTTTAGAATTTTATAGCTAACAGTCTAATTGATTTAAGCCCAGTACAGTTCATCTTCACTGTATTTCTAATCTGTAACACATCACTTTTGAATTTCTTCTAGTTATAGAGCAAAAGAGAACTGTAGTGCTGGATATGAGACCTTCTTGGCCTCTCACTTTTTCCAGTTTTTCTTCATTGATAATTGTCTCTTCCTGTGGAGAAAACACAGAATATAACCAAAAACCAAGCAAGATTGCCATATATGCTTTTGTTAATGTGGCTATCCAGGAAATATTGTGGCTGAATATCTGTCTTCAAGCTAGATGAAAATAGATAGTAGTAGCTTCTCTCTGTGTGGTAGGTGAGGATGAGATGAAGGCCTTATAGTAGTGGCCATTTTTTTTGGGTGATAGGAGATGGTGATAAGGTAGTGCTAATTTTCCAGAGACTCCTGACAGTTGCTGAGTCCTCTTCAAAATTTTTTACCACTGGGATTTGGGAAGGATTGGTCTAAAATTTTGAGAGTCCAGATTTTCTATCCCTCCCTTTTTTCATCGATACCATTGGGGTTGACATCTGTCCTATTGTAATTAGGTTGTGATTATAAATGGGACTGTGTAAGGACATGAAATGGTTATTTCAGAGGTAAAAAAAAAAATCAGGTAACATCATAGTGCTCTGCTCTGTTGAGGAGGATAATATTTCTTTGTACTGTGACAGTATTTTTCTTAACAGGTTTTTAGATTTTCGTATTCCATTTTGAACAACTGTTAGACATGATAGAAATAGTATTCATACTGCCTTTAATAGTTATAAGCCATATAATACATTAAGGTTGGATTATAGGGTACTAAACTCTATTCATGAATTTCTTGTCATCCTTTTTTGACCAAAATTATGTTGAAATGACAGCAGTCTTATCTGTGCAATTGGTATCCAACCTGACATGTTTTAGTTTTTCTTTTTCAGCTCTCTGTCTCCCTTGGTGGTGTCATAAACAAGTGGGAAGATGGTCCTAGTGTCTCGTTGGACCCTTGGACCATTCCCCTTTACTTAGAACAGAAAGTGAGAATGCTTTTGAGACCTAAACTAATAACTTTCCCTTTGAGAATTAATTCGTAATGAAAATATTGGAATACGGTATAAGTATATACAGTGCTCACTCATTTTTGTATCATTTGGAAATAAGTTTTTTTTCTTTTCCCCTCTACCTCCCATTGCTGTTTGTCTTCTTGACTCTCTGTGAGGTAGGCTAATGCTACAGGAGCTTCCATTTGCTAAACATTTATTAACCAGGCTGCCAAATGTTCTAAAATGTCAGTGTAGCTAAATTAGTAAAATGTTTGTATTGCAAAATAGATCATTTCATTTTAGGTACTCAGTACAGTTTTCTGTTTTTTTTTTTTTTGACAAGAATGTTTTATTTATTTATTTATTTATTTTCTGACAAGAATGTTTTATTTGACAGAAAACCTGATCGTGAAAGAGTTGAGGATTTTGATCACACAAGTCGAGAATCTAACTATTTCGGCCTTTCCCCAGAAGAGCGCAGAGAGAAGCAAGCTATAGAAGAATCTCGTTTACTCTATGAGATTCAGAACAGAGATGAACAGGCTTTCCCAGCCCTTTCCGTATGTATGAAAAGACAGTTTAAAAGTCATTATATAGAAGTTTCTCTTAATACAGTTTTTAGATTAAGCCATAGTTCCCAAGGGTAAACTAATAATTTTTAAACTCTAAATACTTTAAAGATCACATTTTTCACATTTTTCCTATTTTTCCTTTTCACATATTTAGTAATATCTCTAGGTCAAGGTTGATGATAGAGTTGAGGCAAGTAAACTGGTTTGTTCACTTGTAGTGTTTGGTGTTTTCTTTTGAACTAAAACGTGTTTAAATTTGTTAGCAAAAGTACTATGTAGTAGAGGTTCATGATTTAGTTAATCCATTAAAAGATATATGTGTAAAATCAGGAATCCCTTTTGAGAGCTGTCTTTCAGGGTGTTTGCTGTTGGAGGTGGTAGCACATGTCATCCTGTGGCTTTGTCCTTTCTCCATGTGTCAGGCACTGGGCTGTGATGGATGCTTCTCTGATAAAAGAAGTGTTCTCTACCTTCAGGTTTCTTAATTCTTTTTGGGAAGTCAGAAGGGAAAACTGTTCTCATGTAGAATGAAGTATGTGCTCTGTGAGGTGGGTTTGTTGGCAGCACAGAGGAGGGGTACCTAATTCATTCTCATGTCTGGGAGCCTGTGCCTGTGGTCTTTTACATCTTGGTAAGTAGTACCCAAATGACCTATGATACAGAATGGTGGTTGGACACTTTCTCTCTTTAGATTAAATAAATAATGGACTGTTAGAGGAGATTACCCAGTATACCAGTATAAAACATTAAAGCCCCACACACTCAGGTCTGTCTTCTTGTCTCTGTGGACTCCCTTAGAGGCTTGAGGAGGAGCTCAGTTGAAAACAGGTGATCTGGAATAGAAGTTTAATCTGGCACAGGCATTGGAGTTTAGGAATTATTGGAAGAAGTGCCGAATCCATTTAGGAATAATTGAAGTGCCCAAATCCGTACATAAATAAGCATTGTTTATGTTCTAAGTACATTTATCTCTCATGTCATATGTGTTATTATATAAATAACAACTACAAATTGTTTAAGCTTGTATTCATACCATTATGCATTTTTCAGTTAGTGAATTGTAAATGTACAACTACTGTAATATGGGTACAGATTGTGAAATTTCTTGTTAAGAATGGGGTCCTTCATACTCATCATTTTTAGACTAAGGAGTTTGATACTGATTGCTTTTGATAGTGGCTCAGATTTGTTTTCTAGAAAACTCCTGTTAGAGAGGGCTGAGATCCTCGTCTTAGCTGTGTGGAACATTTATTTAGAATGCCAAAACAGGAACCTAGAACCTTCAATGATAATTTAGCTTAAAAACCTGACTTATTTCAGTCCCTGATCTCATGCAGAGTTTAAGTGATTTGCTGACGGTAGACATTTCAGTAGTAAGAATCCTAGTGCACTATATTTGCTAATTTGCACTTAGGTTCTCCCCAACTCCCCACCAAAAAATACGGCGCTACAATGACTTTTTTGGAAGGTTGGCACAGAAGATGTTGTTGTTTTTGAAGGAAAAGTTGTAGAGTAAAGGTTTGGTCAGGGTGGCTTCCTGAGATAGGGATATGAAGATTAAGCCTACTAATCCAAGTTGAAATCTGATTGCTTAATCCTTTCGACTTAGCGATAAGACTATTAATCTAGGGTGTATAATTATGGACCCTAGATTCTATCTTCTTTAGTTTCAGTTAAAAATACAGGGCTGTGAATTTTAAGATTTTAGAAGTATGAAGAGTAAGATTAATTACAGAATTTGTTCATGTATTTGTGGGTAAATCTTTAACACAAAATGTTGGGTTTTGTTCATTTTAAAGAGCTCATCAGTCAGTCAGTCAGCTTCTCAGAGTAGCAATCCATGTGTCCAGAGAAAATCATCACATGTAAGTGATAGAAAAGGAAGCAGGCGGAGAATGGATACAGAAGAACGAAAAGACAAAGGTAAGTTATCTCATCATTAGAAAGCAGATGCTAGAGATCTCTTTAGATGACTGACTTAATGTCATATATTTGGGAAAGAACACTTTTTAAGTTGTTAAGTAGTTTATCTAATGTCACATATTTTGAATGTTGCAAAGAAGTATTGACTCAAGCTAAAGCATGTTAAATGCTATTCTAAAAACTACATTTTCGCTGACTAAACATGGTTCAAGTAATACTTTTGGCGTCTTCTATCTTCGTATTTTGTTCTTCTGTGTTCAGACATGACTGGTGGCTTATGCTGTCTTTTTTAATCTTGATCTGCTACAGACTCTATTCATGGACATAGTCAGTTGGATAAAAGACCCGAACCAAGCACATTGGAGGTAAAAGTTTTAAACACTGCTTGCATCGTTTCTTTTTCTTTAATACTGTGATAGTACAGTAGGAAGAAGTGGAAGCAGGTGAAAATAATTTCAAAATTTTATAGCTGTGTATTAGGAAAGTAGAAAAGCAGGGAAAAGGTGATGGGGATTGAGAAGTCACTCACAAATTACGACAATTTCTTCAAGGTACATTAGGGTGCCCTGCCTGAATTGTTAGAAAGTAGCTTTTATTGTCTGTCCCTCTAGAGTGATATTTTTAAAGGAGAAGAGTATACTGTTTGAAGCCTTGCCTCCGATGAAAACTGCCCAGTAGCTTGATGTAATAAAGATGTTCAGGCAAAGTTAGCCTACCTGTTGAAGATAACATAATTGGAAAAAATACTCAGTGGTGAGAGGGTTCTGTCAGATACAGGTAGGGTGAATTATAAAAGGAAACCATCAATTATTCCAGAACGTGGGTGTCTGAAATACAAAACTTTGCTTCTTTTTGCTTCCAAAGAATATTACTGATGATAAATATGCAACAGTTTCGTCACCATCAAAGTCAAAGAAGTTAGAGTGCTCTTCTCCTGCAGAACAAGTAAGTATATTGTTGCATTTAACATTGAATGCTCCACTCTCTGGGTTTCTTTGCCCTGTATATAGGATCATTTAAAAACAGAAAACATCAGTATGGGAAATGGGAGAATTTTTTCTAGCATCACAGTTTGGCTGTGGTTATGATTTTTAAATGTATTCTGATGTTAGTCTAGAATGTTCTTGATATTTATGGAATGTTATAGAAATAATCACATTTTCTGGTGACTGAGACCATTCTTTTGAATTGATTTTGAATATATTTATATTTGTTACTGTTATATTTGATACTTTGTATTACTTTGGTAGATTTACTTGAAAATTAGATTTTTGAAGGGAAACTGAATTTCTGCTTTATTTCAAAATTTTAAAGAGTTGTCTGCATCAGTTATCTCACAGATGGGAGGGGATGTACTGATTGAAAAGGTTTGAAAAATATGCATTAAAAAAATACCAATTTACAAATTTCGTGATGAACCTGTGTTCTAGCAGACATTTTAGTTCTTGATCCTAATACAAGAGTAGAGAAAGTTAAATGTTAAATGCCTTTCAACCAACATTCTTCATATTGGTAAGAAAGCATATAGTTGTATGAGGAGTTTTTCTAAATAATCATGAATTTCAAGATTTCAATGATTTTGCTCACTTGCCTTAAAAGTATTGTGTTGTATTTAACTCTGCTAGTGGATAGGTGCAGTGGCTCACGCCTGTAATTCCAGCACTTTGGGATGCCAAGGCGGGCAGATCACTTGAGCCCAAGCGTTTTGAGACTAGCCTGGGCAACAGGGTGAAACCCTGTCTGTATTAAAAGATACAATCCTTGTTGGTAGGCAACCCTTGGTTAGGATCAAATTTGTTTGCATGTTATCTTTAGCTACTGTGTGTTTTTTTTACATTTCTAAGACTGTAAGGGCTATTTGTACTTCATTTGTATAAAAGGCAGGCAACTCAATATGTATCTGGTGGTTAGAATTAGTTTTAAAGCAAAATGACCTCTTGTCTTTTTCTGTCTTCCCCCACTCACCCCACCCCCTTCTTGAAGAAGCCAGCAGAACAGTTGTCTTTGTCAAATCCAGCTCCCCTTCTAGTTTCTCCAGAGGTACATCTAACTCCTGCGGTGCCTTCTTTACCAGCCACTGTGCCAGCCTGGCCAAGTGAACCTACAACTTTTGGACCAACAGGTTAGAGAAGGGTTTAGAAAATCTAGCCAGCCAAAATGCCTTTCTAGTTAGAGACTTCAAATTCTTGAGTGAAAGTTTGACCTCCGAGCAGGATTAGGTGTGTGGAGCCTCACAGAGCTTTCTGTGATACTCTGCTTCCAATGTGGAAAGACCATGTTCATTTGGTGTTGTATTCATCTGACATATGCCCTCATAGTCTCAGGAGCATGATGTTTGAGCTGGTTGCTTTGGTTGCTCAGCACTAATTAGCACCACAGTTTGATGCTTCCTTCATGGGCCAGCTCTTTATGGCCCCGTAATGAACCCCTTGACAGCCCCATGTCCTACACGTGCCTGCAAGAGCTACTATTAGAAGACATTGACTCAAAGCTTGTGTCCTGGGCATATTTCCTTCTTTGTGTCCAGGAGGGCTCTTGGTTGATATTAAAAGGTACTACTTTAGATTGGCTGTATCAGTTATACAGCATTCTTTATAGGTTAATGTAAGCATATTTGTAGAGATTTTCATCTTTTGTCATTTTGATTCCTTTTCTTCTCTTTTGTAGGTGTCCCTGCTCCAATTCCCGTTTTGTCAGTGACACAGACTTTGACCACTGGACCTGATTCTGCTGTATCTCAAGCTCATTTAACACCCTCTCCAGTTCCTGTGTCAATACAGGCAGTTAACCAGCCCTTGATGCCTTTGCCTCAGACATTGAGCCTTTATCAAGACCCACTCTATCCTGGGTTTCCTTGTAATGAAAAGGGAGATCGAGCCATTGTACCACCTTATTCACTGTGTCAGACTGGGGAGGACCTACCTAAAGGTGAGCTCCTTCTCCAAGTTCAAATCGACTTTATCAAGTCCAAACAAGCTTAGTAAGAAATGAAGAGATGTAAGTAGAGGTCAGAGGTCTGGTTTCTTAGTAAGCTCAAGGATGGGAAGGACAGCAAAGGTTTAGCTATTAGGCAGTCATTCTTGTTTCAGCTTGATTTATTAGAAAATGTATTATAATTTTTTTTTTTTTTTTTTTTTTGAGACAGAGTCTCGCTCTGTCACCCAGGCTGGAGTGCAGTGGTGTGATCTTGGCTCACTGCAACCTCCGCCTCCCGGATTCAAGCAGTTCTCCCACTTCAGCATCCTGAGTAGCTGGAACTACAGGCACATGCCGCTAGGCCTGGCTAATTTTTTGTATTTTTTAGTAGAGACCTCTACTAACACGGGGTTTCACCATGTTAGCCAGAATGGTCTCGGTCTCCCAATCCGCCTGCCTCGGCCTCCCGAAGTGCTGGGTTTACAGGCGTGAGCCACGCGCCTGGCCCAGAAAATTTTATTTTAATGTTTCTAGCATACTTGTTAATGCTAGTATGCTTAGTAATGATACCTCCTTCTGTGTTTTTACATAAATGGACTTGAAACCATTCTGAATTAAGATAATTTCACTAATTAGATATCTAAACACTATGGAGCTTTATCAACAGTGGTCTGCATTTCAGAACTAAGACACGCATACATGAAAAAGTTACAGAGAAAAGCAAATATAGTATGTAGTGGCTGTTAAAGTAGTATATTTAACATGTCTTATTTTTGTTTAAAAAATTCTTTTAAAATTTGCTTTCCCTCTTTATTTTTAAGGAATTTACCCCTCCCTCATTTTTAGTTTCCAAAATTTTATATCTGTAAATTTGAGTAATGCACTGACTACTATATGCTGTTTACCTGGATTTATGTGGATGTTTTTGTTTATTAGTAGTTTGATGTTTGTGTCTATTAGTAACTGGCTCATGGCAAATGAATACTTGGAAGAATATTATCCTGCGAATGATGCTAGTAATAAGTTAGGTTTTATGTTGATGTTACCATTCTCCTCAACATTTTTATTTCCTAATTTTTAAACCCCCAGAAAAGTTGAGAAAGAAAGCCACCTGAATGTCCTTTACGCAGATTCAGTTTTAATAAGATAAAAATTTCAATCTAAGCCATTTTGGGATTTATATGCTAACAGACAAAGCATATTGAATCTGGAATTAGCCTTTGGGAACAACCTGTTTTTGGGTTGTGTTATATTACAGTTTTTATCTATGTTTTGTATCATAGGCTAGAGAAAACAATTATAGTAGGTAAAATTGTCTTTAGAACTATATATTTAATGAGGATGATTTAAAAAAATCTCTGCAGATATGTAATTTTAACAAGTGATTACTTTATTTTTAGATAAGAATATCCTTCGATTCTTCTTCAATCTTGGTGTGAAGGTATTTATATTTTATCATCTTAAAAGTTATTTTATTCATTAATACTGTTTTAAATTATTACTAGTGTTAACTCGTACCCTGTCAGTCAGTAACTTAAAAGTTTACTAAATCTCATCATTTTAAAAACCAGCATTTTCAGTACTATATTGTTTGTTTTTGGTGCTAGTAGAGGCTCCAGTTTTACTTACTTTTTCTCTTAACTGGTGATGGCTTAACCTGTGAGTATATTTAAGACATAGCTGCATCTTTGGGCAGCCTGGTGGAAATGCCCTCACTGGGGAATGAATTAGATGTAAATCTGGGCTTGAAGTTCTGCTCCATCACTCTTCAGCTGAATTTCCCTGGGCAAGCCATGTAGTGTATCTGGGCCTAGCTTTTTTCATTTATGGAATGGGGGTAATATTCTTTACCTGCCTCCATTATTAAAAAGATCAAAGGAAATAACGTGTACATCCTCCTATGTAAGATAGTGTGGTTGTTGACTAGAAGAGCAGAGGTATCCTTTGGGA
Source organism: Symphalangus syndactylus (assembly GCF_028878055.3). NCBI lineage: Eukaryota > Metazoa > Chordata > Mammalia > Primates > Hylobatidae > Symphalangus > Symphalangus syndactylus. Next base: position 118,442,572 of record NC_072426.2, on the reverse strand, counting down.
AGTGGTCAGCCTAGAAATAGCTTTTCTTAGGTTGGAGAACTCTGTCCTTGTTAAATGTTAGGTTTTCTCCTGTCCTAGATTAGTTTTTGTGGGTTCTTGACAGTTAAACTATGAAATGAAGTGCCCTACCTTAGCCTGCTGACCACTTTCATAAAAAGAAACTTGATTATTTTACCATCTGCTGCATTGCTTAATTTTAATTTATTTAAAGTTGATTTTAATTGGTTAGCCAATTAGCTGGTTATACTTTCTTCATATTTTGGTTTTTAGCTGAACTCTTGCAGAGGAAGGATTTGGAATATTTAATTTTCAACATTATCCCTCCCTGATTAGAGGTCTAACTTAATCCTTATATTTGGAGTACTCTTGGGGGCTCCTAGAATTGTGGAGTCCTGACATTGGAGATCATCTACTCTTATACTGGCATTTTCCCAGTAAAACAAATTCAGATGTTAACTGGCCTGCATGGGGTCACACAATGAGTTAGTGGTAGAGCCCGAATGTGAATGCAGGTCTGGCTAAACAGTCAGTGATGGAGATGCTATCTCCTATCAACCTGTGAGGACTTCAGATTGGTTTTAGGACAGGAGCAAGCAATGGAGTCTTAAAGCAGTGAATTTTGTAATTCATTTTCATGTTGGTTATTACAGTGATTTAGTATTTGGACTGTAGACTATATGATCTTTGTAGGCATGAGAAACTTACCTTGACCCTAGTACTTGTAGATTGATACTCACCCAGACCTCTCTTTTTTCTCCTCTTTTGTTTATTTAACTGTTTTTTGTCTCTTTAGGCATACAGTTGTCCTATGTGGGCCCCACATTCTTACCTGTACCCTCTGCACCAGGCCTACCTGGCAGCTTGCAGGATGTACCCAAAGGTCCCTGTCCCTGTTTATCCTCATAATCCCTGGTTCCAAGAGGCTCCTGCTGCTCAGAATGAAAGTGATTGTACCTGTACTGATGCCCACTTTCCTATGCAGACTGAGGCCAGTGTTAATGGTCAAATGCCACAGCCAGAGATTGGACCGCAGACATTTTCTTCACCTCTGGTTATCCCTCCATCTCAGGTGTCTGAAAGTCACGGACAATTGTCTTACCAGGCTGATCTTGAATCTGAGACCCCTGGGCAGCTTCTGCATGCTGATTATGAAGAGTCACTAAGTGGCAAGAATATGTTCCCCCAACCATCTTTTGGACCCAATCCATTCTTAGGCCCAGTTCCTATTGCACCTCCTTTCTTTCCTCATGTTTGGTATGGGTACCCTTTTCAGGGATTCATAGAAAATCCAGTGATGAGGCAGAATATTGTCCTGCCCTCTGATGAGAAAGGAGAATTGGATCTGTCTCTGGAAAATCTGGATCTGTCTAAAGATTGTGGTTCAGTTTCAACAGTAGATGAGTTTCCAGAAGCCAGGGGTGAACATGTACATTCTCTCCCTGAAGCAAGTGTGAGCAGTAAGCCGGACGAAGGCCGAACAGAGCAATCTTCCCAGACACGAAAGGCAGATATGGCATTGGCTTCCATCCCTCCTGTAGCAGAGGGAAAGGCTCATCCTCCCACTCAGATTCTAAACAGAGAGAGAGAAACTGTGCCTGTTGAACTTGAACCTATAAGGACCATTCAGAGTCTGAAAGAAAAAACAGAAAAAGTAAAAGATCCTAAGACTGTTGCTGATGTGGTCAGCCCTGGGGCCAACTCTGTGGATAGCAGAGTGCAAAGACCAAAAGAAGAGAGTTCAGAAGATGAAAATGAAGTGTCTAATATTTTGAGAAGTGGTAGATCTAAGCAGTTCTATAATCAAACTTATGGAAGCAGGAAGTACAAAAGTGATTGGGGCTATTCCGGTAGGGGCGGATATCAACATGTGAGAAGTGAGGAGTCCTGGAAAGGACAGCCAAGCAGAAGTCGGGATGAAGGTTATCAGTACCATCGAAATGTCAGAGGACGACCATTTAGGGGAGATAGGAGGAGATCAGGGATGGGAGATGGCCATAGGGGACAGCACACTTGATGGTTGTTGCCGAAGTATTTTCTAACAAACTCTTAGGTGGAATGTTTCTGAAGGCTTTAAAAAAATACAATAAAGTAAAAACCCCAGTTAGAACTCTTTCCTCTCCCCAGCCTCCTTACCTTCACTCCCATACTGGACGAGACATTTTGGACATGAGTTCAAGGGGGGCAGGTTAATTCCTGGCATTGCCAGTTTTCTTCAGAATCTGTTTATTTATCAAGTGACTGTCCCCGTAAAAAGTAGAAGATAAGTTTGTTAAAGTATTTTTTATAAACAGCTTAATATAAAACATTATAGATTTAGTGTTTGGCTTTTTTCCTTATAAGTTTGATTTCAGATGTTGGAAATGTGTGCTTTATAGTGTTTACTAAAGTGACAAGAAAATATACCATTTGACACACTATAGATTCCAAACATAACGTTGCACCAAATAGAAATGTATATTTTATTATGCAATGCCTTAGTCATAAACTGGGCTCAAACAATTCTCAGCCTAAAACACTGTTGTCTTTTAAAATGCTTCCAACCCAAAGGCCTTTCATCTCAATATCTGTCAAACTTGAATAATGTCTTCTCTTTAATATTCACATAAGGCAGCCTATTAACTGTGTCTTAGCAATGTTGTATATAGTTCTTTTAATATTCATAAGGTATATTTTTGAATTTTGGTATTTGTTGAGATTGCGTAGAAGAATAGTAGGAAATCCAATGAAATGGCTGTTTCCACCAAGAATTCTTAGCACTGGTGTAAATATCATGGTGCCTACTCGAAAGAAATGTAGATGCTATGCATTTTGAAAATAATCTGCATCAGTTAGAACTGCAGAAGTTTTTTTAATGCCACTTTAACACTAATGCACTGACAGATTCTAAATATTTTGTGAGAAGAAATGTTAAAAATTTTTAGCTTGACAGGTTTCTAGAGTTGTGTGTTTTTCCCCCCTTGCACCATTGGTTGTGTATCACTTTCACTTTACACTTGCATGTTCTACTTGTCAGGGCTGGAACTATTGTATAGAAGATAGTAAGATTGTGACTTCTAGTTCTTTTCTAGAGGATGCTGCTAGAAAATGGTTTTGCTTTGTATTTTATAGCTTGTTACCCTTAGGTAGGTAACATCTTCCATTCTGCTTTCTTCCAGTCTTTGCAGTATTCACTAGAGGTTCCCTTTGCATGTTGCACTCTGTTCTCATTTGGAGATTGAACTCTGAATTAACACAGTATTCATTCATCTGTGTTATTTTGTAAAAATAACTGTAGCTTATATTCTTTATTTGTACATACCAATGTGAAAATCCACTCTTTTATTATGTTGAGATTATCTTCTGATCAGGAAGTTTGAGTGCTATGCAAATAACATAGTAGTAATTTCTCTTTGCATGCCATGTGTAATATACCTAGCCAAAACCAGATGCGGTGACTTTCTTTTTTTGTAAAGCAAATTACTTAAGAAAATACAATTCACTTGAATTTGACAGACTGCAACAGATGAGTTTTCTGGGTTCTCTGATAACCTTTGGGAATGTTTGGATGCCAGCTGGGCTCAGTGAATCGCCACTGTACTCTAATAATGGTTATTTACCTCTGTGCTGTTTTAATTACCTAACGTCTGTGTAACTGCTGATTTGAGTAGTGATTAGCATTTAGACAATGTAACAGGATTTTAGAGAGCACTTTGAAAGATAACATTTTATTATGATGGTGCTAGGTAAAAAATTGTAAAGACTGGGATGGTTGTGTTGAAAACATTTTTTGAGAGAACCTATTGAAAGGAATTTGTTGTCACCCTCTAAACTAGAATAGTTGTTGAAGGTTCCGCTTAAGCCATTTTTTTCTTAACATTGGTGGCTCATTAAGGAATGAGAAGATAGAGGGTCCTCCACTTTCAGCTCATGCTTTTTTATGTAGGACTAGCTTACCTGATTTTAATGAAAATCACATTTTGATATAAACACCAGATTTGAAAGTTCAATGTGTTTGATCTCAGGAGTCCAAAATAAGTTGTTGCTTCTAGTGTCCTGCATTTTATTGACTGGGGTTTGATCTCAGCTTCTGAAAATGTTTAAAAATTGGAAGGAAATACTATTCATATCTTCATTGTCACCTTGTCTTACCTCAACTGAGTAATAGAATATAGCTCCTGAAGGAAACACTGATTTGCTTTCTGTTTCCCATATCTCACCTCTAGGATATGATGGAAGAAGTGCTTGAAAGAGAATTTTAGCAGATGGTACTTTTCTCAGTGACCTCTGGAATAAAAGAACTGACTTTTGATAGTTTTAAAATTAATCTTTGCATGAAGGTTGGTTTCACTTTTTTCCTTTGTTTTTAAATGTATTAATTAGTCCAGGGGATTTTGCCTTCTGCTGAGGTCAAACTAAGGCTAAGCAAGCTTTTGTCCTTCATTTTAACTGTTTATGTCATACTGTATGTTGACGTATTTCTTTATAAGAGAATAGAGGCAAAAGTATAGAACTGAGGATCATTTGTATTTTTGAGTTGGAAATTACGAAACTTCACCATATTATGATCATATATATTTTGAAGAACAGACTGACCAAAGCTCACCTGTTTTTTGTGTTAGGTGCTTTGGCTGAACTTGATTCCAGCCCCCTTTTCCCTTTGGTGTTGTGTATGTCTTTTCATTTCCTCTCAAATAAATCTTCAACTCTTGCCCCATGTCTACTTGGCAGCAGGATGCTGGCATCTGTGTAGTCCTCATACTGTTTACTGATAACCCACAAATTCATTTTCATGGCAGACCTAAGCTCAGACCCTGCCTTGTCCTGGCAAGCGTAGGTTTTCCTAGACCACAATGCCGATATATCTTATTTAATGCAGACTGTATTCTTGCAGTGTGTTGTTTCCTTTGTGACTCAAGGTTGAATTAAAATGCCTGTGAACTGCAAACTTGCTTATGATTGACTTGGTGCAATAAAGTTCCTTTCTAACCATTTCTGGTTTAGAAAACATTCAGCCATCCTAGAAACTAGCAATATTTATTTTTGCCTCTTTTGTTTTACCTTCATTTTTAGATGAGGTAAATGTTTTGTCTTTTACTTAAGGGTACTAAGCAAGGTCCACTCGTGTAGCTGAAGAGAATGCGTATTTGGCTACACTATTTCTGTTTACTGTATTTTGCTTCCTACTTTGTCTAAATGCTATTGTTTGTTTAAAATCCTAATAATGTCTCATTTCCAATGTTATTTTCAAATAACTAAGGTTTTGCTACTAGTGTCAGCCATTTACTCTCCCACTAATTGGGATTATTTTTTAAAAGAGGTCTTTCTCCCCGAAATACAAGTTTTAGAAAATCTTAGAAGAGGGGTGGGTGCATGTCTTAATGCTGGGAAGCGGCAACTTTGGGGCTGAACTTACTTGAATGGATTAAAATTTGCATTGTGTTACAGAGCTAGAAAATTTTATGTATGAAAAACGATAATAGCCTTACACTGAGTACAAATAATACTTTAAGAGCATGTGAAGATGTGATCATTTGTGATGTTACTTGTAAAAAAAGTATATATACATATCTTTTGAAGTGTTAAAAGGAAACTAGTACTTTATATTCTTTATCATATCACTTTTTGTAAGTGTTGAATATATTCCTGTTTATTTTTCTATGTTCTGTTTTGTAGCCTTAAGAAGTGTTTCAAACATATCTGAATGTATAAAATAAGAGTAAATGCCCTACATGGTGTGATGCTGCATTATATATAAAACTGTGTGCATATATTAAATTTTGTCTCTTGATTCTGCTTGTGATTCTTTGGTTCCAGGGTTACCCAGGTAATATAGCATGTAAATCTTAAGAATTTTTGTAAACTCCTTAAAATAAATGATTTCCATGACATTTTTCCAGCTAGAAGACAATTCTCGTACATGCAACTAAAAGCCATGTAGAATTTATAATCTATGGGTACTCTAATTTTCCCTACTTTATATAATGAAATTGAGGCCAAATTACCTGCTTAGGGTTATGCAACTAGTAAGTGGTAGGACTCGTATTTGAGTCTAGTTTTAAGTGATTTTATAGCTAGTACTACCATTTTTTTCTGCAGTGACTAAATGGGAATGTGCAGAATATCTAAGAATATGGATTAAATTGTTTTTTAATGGTTTTTACATTTAGCATTCAGTGATATTTATGTTGGCTAAAGGTGAAGCAAATTGTTTTGAAAACAAAGTATACTTACTTTATACTCTGAAAACTCAATTTCTTAAAGCCTGTTTTTCTTTATAAAAGTTAGCAAAGAATATTATCAAGTCGGCCGGGCGCGGTGGCTCAAGCCTGTAATCCCAGCACTTTGGGAGGCCGAGGCGGGTGGATCACGAGGTCAGGAGATCGAGACCATCCTGGCTAACACAGTGAAACCCCATCTCTACTAAAAATACAAAAAATTAGCCGGACGTGTTGGCAGGCGCCTGTAGTCCCAGCTACTCGGAGGCTGAGGCAGGAGAATGGCATGAACCCGGGAGGCGGAGCTTGCAGTGAGCCGAGATCACGCCATTGCACTCCCGCCTGGGAGACAGAGCAAGACTCCGTCTCAAAAAAAAAAAAAAAAAAAAAAAAAAAAAAAAAAAAAAAAAAAAAAAAAAAAAAAAGAATATTATCAAGTCAATACTTGTTTACATACAATATGAACTTTCTGTTAGTCTGGCTTCCTGAACCTGAAACAAGAGCCTCTTTCAGTTCAAGTATTTGACAGAAAAGTGAGTGATCTAGGAACAGGGTCAGCAAGCTGGGAAGGAGGATGAGCTGTTATAAAGGTAATGAGAGTTGGCATGTGGAACTTTTATTTGAGACTGCTTTAGGAGCTGAGTAAAATATCATAGAACCTTGTGGGAAAGGGAGAAAGGAAGGAGAAAAAGGGGAAACATTAGTTTCTTGGCGGTATGCTCGTGGGTTTATCCATGGAGTCAACAGAGAAGCCAGTGTGGGGGCTGGTTAGTAAGAGATGTGTTTGTGGCTGGATGGGGGGCTCTTGCAGAATTGGTCACTCCAGAAGTGCATGGGAGTGACCCAAATTAAGTCAGCGGTCTCCAAAAAGTGTCTGATACAAAGGGCCTGCTTTTCACTTTGAATAATTAAACTTTCACTTACCTTTCAAAGACTTAGGTCTGGGTCTAGGGCATAGTATGAGAATGTAAATAACTATGAAAGAGAAAGTTAAACACAGCTTCCCTTCATAAACTTTTGCACCCCAACTTAAATCTGTGAGTTCTTCATGAAACGTGGACCCCTTAGAATAGTTTAATAGGGTTTTCTAAGAAAAGCTACAGACAGACATTGGTATAAACATTAGTTTTTGAAACTGGTTTTTCTATAATGAATTCATTAGAGAAACTGGGGCTTTAGAGGCAATCCTTTTAAAATACATAACATTCCTGTAATTATATTTTTTCACATTTAGTAAAAAACATTACAGGCCGGGCGCAGTGGCTCATGCTTGTAATCCCAGCACTTTGGGAGGCCGAGGCGGGTGGATCACAAGGTCAGGAGATTGAGACCATCCTGGCTAACATGGTGAAACCCCGTCTCTACTAAAAATACAAAAAACTAGCCGGGCGTGGTGGTGGGTGCCTGTAGTCCCAGCTACTCGGGAGGCTGAGGCAGGAGAATGGTGTGAACCCGGGAGGCGGAGTTTGCAGTGAGCTGAGATTGCGCCACTGCATTCCAGCCTGGGTGACAGAGTGAGACTCTGTCTCAAAAAAAAAAAAAAAAATTAACAAAGATTAAAGATGATAATGGTAGGCCAGGCGTGGTGGCTCACACCTGTAATCCCAGCACTTTGGGAGGCTGAGGCGGGTGGATCACGAGTTGAGGAGCTCGAGACCAGCCTGACCAACATGGTGAAACTCCATCTCTACTAAAAATAGAAAAATTAGCCAGGCGTGGTGGCACACACCTGTAATCCTAGCTGAGGCAGGAGAGGCTGAGGCAGGAGAATCACTTGAACCTGGGAGGTGGAGGTCGCAGTGAGCCAAAATCGTGCCACTGCACTCCAGCCTAGACGACAAGGTCCATCTCAAAAAAAAAAAAAAAAAAAAGATGTAAATGTAGATGAGTGTGGTTCTTAAGGCCTCCTATCCCTATGAATATTCTTAACTGGCAGGTTAACTGATTGATAACAAAATTCTGTGTAGTAAGCCAATTTCTTTTTTAAAAAAATGAGAACCTTGACTTTGGACTAACGACCTTCAGATGAAATAGAAAACAAACTACTGCAATTTACCTATCTAGGGATATACTTGTTACTTGTTGCATCCTTCCAAACTAGTAGTAAAAGCATTTAAGTCCTGTATAGTTTTATAAGATACTTTTATAAATGGAGACAAGAAACCAGAAGCACAGATATAAAGTGACCATTGACATGGGAGACCTACACTTAGGCACATGCAAGGTTGGGAGCCGGAACTAACATTTTCATTAAAGCCAGAGTCACCCCAGCGAAAAGGAGTGAAATTAAAAATTCCCAGACAACTATCTTGGCCTGGGATCCAGGTTCTTAAAGGCAAAAAACAAAACAACCACTGAAAATGTTACCATATTCATTTAGGTTTGAGGTCCAGAAACTCAAACTAAGAAAACTGAAAAGTGGTTCCAGGGTGGTAACACACTTGACTCCCCTGGCAGAAGGCAAATGGAGAGCCTCTGAAGGAAAAGACCTTTCTTGATGGCAAACAGGAAACCAGTTTGACTTAACCAGGTTTAAACAAATAGGGATTTATTTCTCAAGAAATGCGGAGAGAAGTGGCTGCTGGCAGTTGTGCAGCGTTTTGATGTCAGGAGTAACATTCTTGTAGCTTGTTTTGCATTTCCCTTATATGTATCAATCACCTTAAGGGCATAAAATGCTTGCTTCATATATTACACCCTCAAGAAGCAGTACCAGATAATCATCTCCCTTTATTAGGAAAACGAGGTTTTCTTGAGGTATCTTCTAGAAAAACCTCAAGAGGTTTCAATTTACTGGCTAGAACTCTCTTGCAGTTGGGTCATATGGCTTAACTGCAAGAGAGAGTAGGAAAGTATGAAGAGGATTTTCTATGTCTTAGACCAATTACGACCATCCACGTGGGACTGGACATACTGTCTACCCTAACAAATTGGCAGAGGAGGTGGTAGTGGTGGTGAGTACAGGGCTGAGGATAAATGGTATTTGCCACACAAAATCTCAGAATTTTCAGATACAGCCTCACTGAACATCTGCTCACAAACTGAAACACTACAAAGGAAACAATCTTCCAAGAGCAACAGTCACCACAGTATACAGCCAAGTTTAGACCTGCATGTATTAAGTGGACAGAGTAGAAATGCTTAAAAAAATTAAGACAAAGGGGTGAAAAAGTAGAAGCTCCAGAACAACTACTGTCTGGATATTTCTGCTTCTCTAACTGGCCTTGCTTTGTCTCTTCAATTCCTACTTTCAGCATGTAAAAAACTAACTTCAATCTGGAAGGCACAGAAAGCTCATCACAATCTGCCTGTATCCATCATTTCCTTCCATTAATCTCTTAAATGCCCATGTTCCTTTCTGCCTTTCACCAGACATGTATTTTGCTTTACGTGGATTATCTCACTTACCCTTTTAACAACTCAGTAAGATGGGTGCTGTTACTCTTTCCTGGGACCTAATTCCTTTACGTAGTCCTTTCTGACATTCCAACTCAGAATGATTACTTTCTCTTCTCAACCACTCAGAGTGCTCACGGCAGACTAGGCACTGGGGTTAAGGAGTTGACATACCTGTATCCAAGTATATTGGTGAACATGAAATTATACAACACAGCAGTTTTGTAGTCTTCCTACTTTCTCTGTGGCATGTAGGTTCATTCCTTCAATACAGTAGGCCACTACATGCCAGACACCATGCTATATATATCCTGAGTGTTAAGACAGATACAAGACTGGACTTCAAAATGCGTGTAGTCTAAAATTAGGTTAACCTAAACTGCAAAAAATAGTTGTAGCATCAATACACTGCCTTTAAGACTATTACTAAGTGAACACAGAAAATATGGATTATCCAGTATTATCTCAAATGTGGAGAGAAGTGGCTGCAGATGCCACTATTATTATCCAATGACAATTTAAAAACTTCAATGGCTGGGCGTGGTGGCTCACGCCTGTAATCCCAGCACTTTGGGAGGCCAAGGTGGGTGGATTACCTGAGGTCCAGTTGAGACCAGCCTGGCCTACATGGTGAAACTCCGTCTCTACAAAAAATACAAAAATAGCTGGGCGTGGTGGTGGGTGCCTGTAATCCCAGCTACTCGGGAGGCTGAGGCAGGAGAATTGCTTGAACCCAGGTAGCGGGTTGCAATGAGTGAATATCGCATCATTGCACTCCAGCCTGGGTGACAGAGCGAGACTCTATCTATCTCAAAAAAAACCCCCAAAATTTCAATGATTTATAATCACATGCAAAATGTAAAATTCAAAGGGTATTATATATGTGTATATATAAATGTCTCCTTTTTCTGTCTATTCTTTGATCAAATTGTCCTTGTCAAAAGCAATCTGTTTCTTGAGTATTCCTTTATTTCAATATTTTGTATATTTTCACAAAAACGGTAGTATATAAACTGTTCCAGTTTTTTGTTTAAGTATTTGAGACTTTTTTCAATTAGGACATATTACGTAGTCTCATTCTTTTGCTAACATCTGCATTGATGCTCTATGTAACACTGATTTTATAAATATTTTTCTTGTGTTAGCAATTGTAGGCCTTTCTGTTGCTATGTAAAATTTTAAGATCCATATTTTAAAGATTTCATTTACATGAAAATACTTTTAATACATATTCTGTCATTAGCTGTAAGTAGAACTGTGCTCTTATGTCACAAGTACTTTAAGACAATCCAGGATCAGTAAATAACAATAGCTTTTGCTTATTTTATTCAATATATTTGAAATAATCATTCACAAATTTAACCTATCCTTAAAAATAGGCATTACTTATTTTAGTATAATCCCATTTGTGTACAAAACAAACCCTTTACATATTCACACTTAGGTAAGTGCAAAGAATATACATTATTAAATTCAAACGCTGGTAACCTTTGGGAGGGTAATAAAGGGAGATCATTTTTTTATTCCATTCTGTATATTTGAATTTTTTACATTTATTTATGGGTTACTGAAATTATTTTTTAAAACGCATAATGGGGTCCAGTTAAACCATACTTTCTAGCCATTATTTGCATATTAATCAAGACTTCTATTATTTCAAGTAGCTCTTAAAGTTTGTCAAATACTTTCTAATTTCCTCAATTTTGCTTGCCCCAGTCATTTATTTAGGAAACCCTCTTCCTCACTCATAATTCCAGTTTAGTCAGAAATACAACTTAAAGTGGCTCCAGGCTCCAGGTAATCCTGTTCAAAATTCAGGAACTGGAAATTTAGATGGGTTTTTGGAACTAACAAACAAATGGTTTAGATAATGTGCTGTATATCCAAACTCACAAATGAATATATGTGGTACCAGGGGATACTTTGTATTGCCATCTGGGGACTTTTGCATTAATGTTGCCTTTAGGGAAGTGGTTTATAATCCTTGTCTGTCCAACAGAAAAATCTGTGGAACTTAAAAAAAATATACAGATGCTTAGGCACCATCTTTAAAGATTTCGAGTCTGTAGTTGTAAGGGAAGCAAATATTCTTTAGAAATGCTTTTTCCTAAATCTCAATCAGTGATTATATAAATATATGTGTACAAAAATGACATTACCTAGAGAATGACTGAATACAGAACCTCATGGAATGCAAAAACAAAGTTCAGAGTAAAGTTAGGGGTTTTTTGCGGGGAATGGAACTGAATTGGCTTTTGCTAAACATGTTCAAAAGCACCAAAAAAGATTAAAAACAATTAAAAAATACCTATTTTTCCAAAAGTGGTGTTTTGTAGTAGATAATCTTCCTTGGAAACCATATACTCGTAATATAGTGCAAAGACTGAAAACAAATAATAAACATAATCCTCATGTTTATTTATCAAATGTCAATCAGTGGAATCTTTGACCGGCTTTTAAAATAAGGGCAGTTTCATCACACTGGCATACTTGGCAAACCAGTTAAGTACAGAAACCCTTTTCAAGATTTAAAAAATGGAGCAACACTGGTCAGCATCTGGTACCGTGAATATAATACACCTACTGAAAATCTTCCCATACATCATGAAAACTTGGAGGTAATTTGTATAGCTTGAAATGTCTTCATTTTAGAATATTACGCACAAAAGGGCCGCTTCAGGAACAGAAAAGTGGCATTTTCTGTGTTTCAACTACAATTTAGAACCCAACTGGCTTTTTATGTTATATTAAGTAAATTATACTTCAAGTTCCAGAGTATGTGGGGCATAAAATCCTGATTCAAGTTTTATATGACAAAAATTCTAGTAAATACTCCTTTTAATAAATGGCTTATCAATATTCTCAGAGTCAGTCTAATCATCCAAGAAAAAGTAGTTTCCACTCTTCTTTTGTTCTACATCCTAAAAAAGAAAACAAGCAACAAAAATCAGCAACACAATTCTACTATAGGTAAAAGCAGACTTTCACTCATGGTATTACTTAGCAGTGTTTACAACAGTGCCTGTACAACCTGTTCTGCACATACCATCTGTTTCTGGATATTCCTGGGTCCACTGCTCAAAGGAAAGATAACTACCTCTGCCCCATTCCTAATGCTAGAATGACTCACTTGCACCAACTCAAGTAAAGTCCCTTTATAAAAGATGCCTCACATATATAAAATTTTGCTATGTATTATTATTTCTAGGAAAACTATTAAATTCCATTTTCATCAATGCAACTTTAATCTCCAGATTCAAAATGCAGCATACTGTCAGTTTGAGATCTGCCTATTACACAAAATATATATATGAAATTTTTTCCAATACTGGCCAGTAACAATCTCACCTACCTACTTGTTGAGCTGTTCTCTTATTAGGATTAAGGTATGACTATCTTAAGATGAGTAGGCATACAGAAATGATAACTCATGGTGACTGAACCATGAATCCATCTAAGAAAATGACAATATAAAGTGTCCTTAATACTTGAGAAGAAATTTTTCTTTTCTACCCAATATGCTTTTCAAAACTGAGAAAACGCTTCAATTTTATGTGAGAACTTAACCATTTCTCTATCCTGGCCAAGAAGTAATAGCAATCATTTAAAAACAAAATATATAATAAAGGGAAAAGGCATCCAGACATACTGTTAGGTGCTTAAGAATACATTGACGTGCAAGATAACTTTGCCTCTGGCATTCCAAGAGCTCATGGTTTAGCAGCAAAGCTAGGACTACAAATATGAAAATAAATGCTACAGTAGAAGTATGTATAACATACTTCTAAAGCTTTTAAGCATTAAGGATGATGGATATAGAGTGATAAAATGTAAACACTTTGAGGCACTGCAGTTATTAAAAACAGAAATGATGGCCAGCATGGTGGCTCACGCCTGTAATCCCAGCACCTTGGGAGGCCAAGGCAGGCGGATCACGAGGTCAGGAGTTCAAGACCAGCACGGGCAAGATGGTGAAACCCCATCTCTATAAAAAAAAAATACAGAAAATTAGGCGGGTGTGGTGGTGGGCACCTGTAATCCCAGCTACTTGGGAGGCTGAGGCAGAGAACTGCTTGAACTCGGGAGGCAGAGGTTGTAGTGAGCCGAGATCACGCCACTGCACTCCAGCCTGGGTGACAGAGTGAGATTCTGCCTCAAAAAAACAACCAACCAACCAACCAACCAAAACCAAAAAAACAACCCAGAAATGCTTTTAGAGTTCATTTACTTTGTTTCTGAGTGACTAAGATTTTTGCCTTTTAAGAAACAAATACTGTATTTCACAGAGGAAATCAACTGTAGGGTGCACAACTGTGTACTACAAAGACAACATTGTCAATTAAGTAGACACAATGTTTTCCTCGTTACAGGAGCTTGTTTAGACTTTTAAAATATACTTTTATGGGGGGGCGGCTGGGGGGCGGGGACAGAGACAGAGACTCGCTCTGTTGCCCAGGCTGGAGTACAGTGGCACGATCTCAGCTTACTGCAACCTCCACCTCCTGGGTTGAAGTGATTCTCCTGCCTCAGCCTCCTGAGTAGCTGGGATTACAGGTGTGTGCCACCACGCCTGGCTAATTTTTTGTATTTTTAGTAGAGATGGGTTTTCACCGTTAGTTAGACAGGATGGTCTTGATCTCCTGACCTCGTGATCCACCCACCTTGGCCTCCCAAAGTTCTGGGATTATAGGCATAAGCCACTGCGCTCGGCCTAAAATACACCTTTTAATCATGTATTGAAAAATATAACAGAAATTGGTTAAGGTATTCTTAAAAAATTCTTTGTTACAATGGTGAATTAGTGTAATCTTTCCCCAGATATTTTAAGTGGTAATCAATATAGGTAGTACAACTGTGATACAACTTTAAGAAAAAACAGGAACAGCTCTTTAGTTCACACAGCAATGACAGCTACATTACAATTGCTGCCTACTGCACACTAAAGTATGCCATCAGGTCTTAAAATGTAAAAAACATAGGAATTTTAAAATAAAATATGGTGGTTTTTAAATTTATTTTTATTTTTTTAGACAGAGTCTCACTCTTTTGCCCAGGCCGGAGTACAGTGGGATGATCTCAGCTCACTACAACCTCCACCTCCCAGGTTCAAGCGATTCTCCTGCCTCAGCCTCCTGAGTAGCTGGGATTACAGATACCTGCCACCAGACTCGGCTAATTTTTGCATTTTTAGTAGAGATGGGGTTGCACCATGTTGGCCAGGCTGGTCTCAAACTCCTGACCTCAAGTGATCTGCCTGCCTTGGCCTCCCAAAAGTGCTTCAATCACAGGCGTGAGCCACTGCGCCCAGCCATATGTTATTGATTTTTAAATAGCCTTTCAAGTGTTTATACTGAGATCAGTGATCCATGATTTAAGACAATTTTTCTACATACCTTAATTGAATTAAGTTTGTTTATTCGTGGCCTATAGTTGTTTGGATCTCTTCTGAATGTAATTTCAAGCTGAGACAAAAATTTATTCATGCCAGCCAAAAGGGTTTGAGGACTATGAGAAAAAAAAAAATCAATTTTGATTAAATTTTACTTCAGAAATGTAACTACCTTTTGGGAGGAAGGGTATTAAGAATTACTATTCCCTCAAATTCCCCAATCATAAATCATCTGGATAACAGTATAATAACAGCATATTACAAACCCTGTGTTCAGAAATAGCTTTGCTTGGACTATATAGTTTTCTTGGCTATAATATTTTTGTGCAAAACAAAAAAAAAATTTAACCTGGATTTCTAATCTGGTGAAAGAAACATTTAAGATAGAAGTACTACTTTAGAAAAATAGAAGATCATTAATAAGCAGATTACAGAATCTCAAATTGCACATTTTTAGGGGGGATGAGAATCTTGAAAAGTTATATTTATATGAAAAATTTGTTACCGGAGGGAATATGTCCTCCTAATAGTGGTTTTCAGTGACAACTCCTTTCTAAATTTCTATGCTTCGTTTTTACCCGAGAGTTCTTAAATCATGCCAAATCACAACATACACGTGAAACATTTTAAAATTTTGTAAATAGGTGGGATATCATTAGATGAACAAATAAACATCACATATGGTAAGAAATCTCCCTAGCTCTTCAAGAAATATGTAATTCTCAATTTATTAAAAAAAAAAAAGGCCGGGCGCGGTGGCTCACGCTTGTAATCCCAGCACTTTGGGAGGCCAAGGCGGGCGGATCACGAGGTCAGGAGATCGAGACCACGGTGAAACCCCGTCTCTACTAAAAATACAAAAAAATTAGCCGGGCGTGGTGGCGGGCGCCTGTAGTCCCAGCTACTCGGAGAGGCTGAGGCAGGAGAATGGCGTGAACCCGGGAAGCAGAGCTTGCAGTGAGCCGAGATGGCGCCACTGCACTCCAGCCTGGGCGACAGAGCGAGACTCCGTCTCAAAAAAAAAAAAAAAAAAAAAAAAAGGAATTCAGGGAAGAAGCCCAGCAAAATACTTTTATTAGATGAATTATTAAAATGGCAACTCCATTCCTTGCTCTCCAATACCAGAAAACATGCTGAAACCACATGAAACTGCTGGTTTTATAGGTGAAAATAGAACACCAGTAATTTCATTTAGTTCAATCTAATAATATAGGCTTTAGCACTAAAGGTAAAATGAATTTCTCATAACTTGATCTGAATGTTAGGCTTCTCTATATTGCAAGTGCTGTTAATCAGGCTAACAACGAAAAATGGGAAGAAAAAAAGGAAAAAGGTAAAACCATTTATTTTAACTCTGCTATAGATCAATACCAGATATTTGGGATCCACTGTGAGCTCAATCACTGTCAGTATAAGTTGGACAAATCATGTAACCTCTTTAATCTTGTTTTCTTTTTCTATCATGTATGAAAGCAATAGTTTTCAATCTTTTTTGGGAAATTCAAATAATAAAGCAAACAAAAGTTAAGCTGAAAGAAAAGATGAGGGGCCCACAGCTTTTTATGCTGTGGCCTACAGCTCTTTATCTTGCTGGTGAGGGATTCCACACTGAAGCCTAAAAACTACTCTTTCACATGGTCCCATCCAGTCCCCAATACCAATGATCTCAGGAGTCACAGAATCAGGTCTAGAATTTCTAGCTTTTATTTTTTAAAAATTAAAGTGAGTGACTTTACGTAATTTACTGAAAATTTAAAATGAATTACTTTGAACATATTAAAATGTAATTTTACCTGTTTGCAACTGTGTTCTTAGATGGTACACCATCAAAAACGATGACGCGATCTGCTAGATAGGTGGCCATGATGAAGTCATGTTCCACAACAAAGGCTGTCTTTTTTGCATGGAGTATGAAACTAAAACACAATGATTTTGAAATCTTACAGTTTTATACCATAAAACATTCGACTGTTATATTCAGCACACTTGTAGGACAGTACACATAATCAAAATACTGCTATGAGCAAGATATTTACCGTTTGACAACTCGAGCTGCCATCAGTCTTTGCTCAGAATCCAAATATGCAGATGGTTCATCAATTAAATAGACATCAGCAGGTTTGCCCAAACAAAGAGCTAAAGCTACTCGCTGTAGTTCACCACCAGATAATGTCTGCACCTAATTGGAGGAGTTTAGCAAACCATGTAAAGGCATCCAAAATTCAAAATAATAATAAAATTTAAAAAATTATGTTAAAGTACCTCCTGATCAATGATGTTTTCAATTTGCAGAGGCTTCATTACATCGGTCACAAATTGTGGATGAGTATAAGCATCTCTTATTTTTTCATGTAGTAACTGGCGAACACTTCCCTGTTTTTAATATAAAAGCTATTTAAATGATAAAATTTCACTACAAAACTCTTCTATTTATGAATCTTGACAAAGTTAAGCTTCAGAATAAAAGTATATCAATTTGCCACCAACAGATATCAATGTGTATCCACCATCTATGACGTTTTGAGATTTTCTATTCAAAACCCATCATGTCCAACAAGTAAAAAGGAATTTTTTTTTTCTTTTGAGACAGGGTCTTGCTCCATTGCCCAGGTGTGCAATGGCATAATCAGGGCTCACTGCGGCATCAACCTCCCAGGCTCAAGCGATCCTCCCACTTCAGCCTCTAGACGAGTTAGAACTACAGGCATGCACCACCACGCTGAACCAATTTTTAAGTTTTTGTGGAGGCGGCATCTATGTTGGTCAGGCTGGTCTTAAACTCTTGGGCTCAACTGACCCTCCTGCCTCGGCCTCCCAAAGTGCTGGGATTACATGCGTGAGCTACCATGGCCAGCCTGCAACAACCTTTTTTTTTTTTCCACTCCACAGCCCCTGCAATAATAATTTTAAAATTAGAAAGTAATAAGCAAATAATGAATGTTTCAGGGGAAAAATCATTTGAGAGTAGAAATTCCAAAGGTCAAAGTGGGTATCAAGCAACCTTAGGCAATCAGTAAGAGAACACAAAATGCGTGATAATGTGATAGGGATGAATCCTAAGATGGCTTTTCCTTGCTGTTTCAGGATAAGGCTGGATTTTAGAATTTAAAGCTAAGCTTAGAGAGAGCATCAATGACAAACTTTTATGGTAAGCTAAGCCAAGTAGACAAAACAAATTGAATGTTGAGGTACTGAGTTCATTACAACACCTGCAGAAATCAAAGGAGGTTAACTTTAACATAATGGTTTCAAGGACTGTGGCATTTGTTAATATTTCATTTCTTTTTATGGCTGAATAACTAAAAGACATTTGCTCATTTTTAATTGTAAGAGTTCTTTATATATGCTGGATACAAGTCCTTTATCGGATACATGATGTGTAAATGTTTCTCCCATCTTGTGGGTATAGCCTTTTCACCTTCTTGCTGTCGTCAATTTGCAGCACAAAATACATTAGGCTTTTAATTATTTATTTAGCAAAAAGATGACAAACATCTTTTTTTTTTTTTTTTTTTTTTTTGAGACAGAGTCTCGCTCTGTCGCCCAGGCTGGAGCGTAGTGGCGCAATCTCCACTCACTGCAAGCTCTGCCTCCCAGGTTCACGCCATTCTCCTGCTTCAGCCTCCTGAGTAGCTGGGACTACAGGTGCCTGCCACCACGCTCGGCTAGTTTTTTGTATTTTTAGTAGAGACGGGGTTTCACCATGTTAGCCAGGATGGTCTCAACCTCCTGACCTTGTGATCCGCTGGCCTAGGCCTCCTGAAGTGTTGGGATTACAGGCGTGAGCTACTGCACCAGGCCAAAGAAGACAAGCATCTTTAAAGCACTTTCTTAGCAGTGGATATGAATCAAGGATTGGACTCTTAATACCTTTGTTTGCAATTATCAATAACACTATACAGAATCTAATTTGGAGAAAAAATTTAATATAGTAAAAGATGAAAGCTATAGGCATATATACAAAATTTTCTTTAGTAACCATATAAAAAATAATAACTCACAGTTGATTTGGGACTAATTTTCTGTGGCTTATAACTGACATTTAGAACTGGTACTTCTCCTGCAAAATAATGAAATACATAAGACACTAAAAACTGCCCAGATCTTTAAAGTTTACTGTGTAGAACAGAGTAAAAAGACTCAACAGTTACAACTGTACCTCCTTCATCAGGTTTAAGTCTTCCAGCAAGCATTCTGATAAATGTCGTTTTACCCGTTCCTGGCAACACAACATATGACAATTTGATCTCAAAGATGCTTGACATTTAAAGTAAATCACTATGTCCTATTTGGTTTTAACTGAGAAATTTGTTTTAAAGATATACACTGACATTATTGAATTCTGAAGTTTATATAGAAAAATACTTAAGTCGTTCATGGCTCACCTCTGAAGTGTCATTCTAAGGTAATTAAGAGGAATAAAGACTAGTCAAAGCTTATGGCAATTTTAATAAATGGTATATCTATAAAGTTTAAATCCTGCAATAGTTTGAAAAGATTTACTTAGCTAAATTATCGGGGCACACAATTTATTAAGACAGTATAGACTGTTTATGAAAGATAACTGTAATTTTAAAGTTTACTTATATAAAATATTTAAATTAATTGCAACCCAATTCAAAATTCCTATTATCTAAAGACTGATACATTGTAACAATCTTTATATAAAATTTATCTTCTATAGTTTTGTAAGTTGTAAGATTACAATTCAAATAGTTCTTAAATCATGAAGGCAATATCACATATTTAGTAGTCAAATTCATCTTATACCTATACTTATGACAATTTATTATGAAATATATGCTGGTAATACAATTGTTTACAAAGGTGTTGCTCTGAATTTAAAATAAGAAAAGTTCCACATTGAAGTGTATGAGGAAAAAATTTTTAAAGCTGGATTATTTCTGAATCACCATTTATCCTTTCCATCTTAGTAAATTTATAAGATTAATAACTGTCTTATCAATTTACATGTAAAAAACCAGCTGACAAAGAACACCTTATTTTCACTAGAGGTTATAAAACAAAATAAGAAATATTAACCTAATTGAATTACAATGAAATTGAATTACACAATGCCAAAAAAATGTGAAAGTAAACTAAGAAATTTATGGGTTTAAATAAAACTCAGCTTCTAGCCCTATAACATATGATTCAAATTTTTCCACAAAATAGTTAAAACTAATTTACTAGATAAACAGGAAGATTTTTACTTAACACAAAACAGAAAACTTACCATTTTCCCCCAGCATCACCATAATTTCAGAATCTGTAAACTCTCCAGCTACAATTGCTAGCTCAAACTCTCCCATTTTTTTCTTCATTCCTGGATATTTATACATACACATCTTTTTAACTTCTTCTTCATTTGCTGTCTCAGCCACTTTAAAAACAAGTGATGCATCTCTGAATCTCAAGTTTTCTGTTGGAACATAGCCATCCAAAAAAATGTTTATGCCTGTTGGGAAGAAAATTGTCAACAGGGAGAAATCATTAGAGCCAAATCCTAAGCTCTCTTGGGAGCAATCTATAGACTATATACTTAAAATTTCTGTGGAGTTTTGCTAACATGTTGGTCTGCATATAAAGAAGTACCTTTAAAAATATACATATATTTAATGTAAGTTTAAATAATACATGAATATATATGAATGTCCCCCCCCAACCACATGAAGTACATCTTCTCATTATCCCGTAATTATTTTCTCCATCAGGTTTTATGCAAAAGAGAGCACATGATGTCCTTTTTGCTTTATCTTTAAAGCGAAAATGACAAATATGTAAGAGTATTTTCAGACTGATATAACATTGATATAAAAGTTTGGGGGATAAATTTTTGAATATACAATGTTATCAATATTCAATTTCATATGAGAGATAAGCACATATTTTGAGGTTATAATTTACTGCTTTAAAAAAATTAATCCTGCAGGTTCATTGAAATTGAATATGAGCTAACTTCAGTTAACATTTTTTTAATGGCTTCACTGTACAAAGATAACCACCATTATCTGAACAGATTTTAATAACTTAAATCCACATGGTATATAAGAGCCCTCTGTAATAAAATTTTAAGATCTATAATGGCAGACACACTGAAATGAAAAGCGTATTTGAGAAACAATGAATAATCCATATTTCACTGTTTCCTATATTTAAGTGAAGAGAAAGCTGAAGTTTTTTGGAAGGTCTTGATGTTACTCATTTTATTTGGAACTGAGAGACACATCATGCAGCCTATATCCTCATCCTAGAACACAGGTGTTCAATACATCTTTGCTGACAGAACAAATGAACAGATTACATTTATTTTGCCAAAATTAGCATGTTTTTTGATCTTAATCTAAAACATATAAATGTGAAGTTAAAAAATTAAATAAAAACAATTACATAAATACATAAACTCAAAGGAACCTTAGCAGCCACTTATTCAAATACCTAACTTATTTTGGAAAATAAAGGCTCAAAGAACTAAGTGACTTCGTTTAAAAAACACACAGCAAGTCAGTCTTTACAGTCCTACTTCAATGTTTGTCTTGTCAAGTTAAAAATGAGTTCAAACTATAATCACCTTTACAATTTATAGAAAGCTTTTAAGTATGCTGCACTGATTTCAATATATTAAAGGAATACAGAAAAACTAAAGTTTCTTAAGTTGTTTTAATAGATCAAGCACATTAAAAACCTTACTGGGTACCATTTATTGAATGGCACAGCCTTTAGACATGACATTTATAATTGGAGTTGTGAAGAATGACTGCCAAGTACCCATATCATTATCAACTTGATTCAAAGACTACCATATGGTATACAGTAAGGTACTCAATACATATTTGTTAATTGACAAGAATAAAATATTAATAAATTGGTTCTGATGTCATCCCTTAAGACTACTGGCAAAAAAACTAGGTAACTGCAAATTTTTCTTTAAAGTATGCATCTACCTTAAATGTATAAGTAGGTAAGTTACAACAATTTCTTCCCCACATCTTAATATTTATGTACTTTTTATAAATTATAAAAACTCCCATCATCTTTTTAGGAAATGGATTATAATGCAATATAAATTATTTTTCCAAAAGAGCTTTTAGGTATAAGAAAGATTCTTCCAAGATTAAAAAAAAAAAAAAGAAAGAAACCAAAAAACCTGCCACCACTTAGGGAACTACAGGCTACATGAATTTTTCTACTTCTAGGAGATGGTAGTTTTTTCCTGAGTAAACAGCCCTTTTAGTGTTCTGAATTGTCAGTTTAAGACAGGCGGAAACAAAAATAAAAATAAAACACAAGTAAGGAAGCAGTAAAAGGAAAATGGGGAAGAAAAAGAGGAAAAAGGTATGGAAGGCAGAGAGTACATTGGTACTTGTTTCAGGATCCACTTAGTGGTAGGCTAGTTTCTATTTTTGCTTAAATTACACAGGTAAGGAGGAAACATGGAAGGGAGAGGCCAGGGAATCTCATTTTCTTGGAAGTACAAAGACTAAATGAAAATTTTAATATACATACTAAACTATCTTATTAGGCTTTTAGATAGCCTTAGTTCCAAAAACATAGTATACATATTACAGATAAATTTAAAACATGAAAACAAGATGAACACTGAAAGCATTTTAAGGGTTTCATTACTGGTATTGGCCTGCCAAAGTTAATTTGAAAATGACAAATACTACAGTAATACTGCAGAAGCCAAAATGCAGTGGACTTTTACTGTAGACTCCCAACCCCCAACAAAAGTAACACTGCATTTCTATGCATCCCCAGAAAATTCTCCAAAATGAAAAAAATATATTTTGTATAACAACTGATACATATAACCTTATACTCTCAGTGATTAAATTCCAAGGAACTAGAGTTTTGGATGATATCAGAGCAATGTAAAGCTACTTAACATCAATAATGTAGTTTATAAGCATTAGAGTAGAAGAGAATACAGCATATGTGAAAAAAGTTTTTCAAGTTACCTTCTCTTACACTAAAAGGCATAGTGACAACTCCATAGGCGCTTGGTACACCATATAAACAGCAGATGAAGTCAGAGAGATAGTCTAATACACTTAGATCATGTTCCACCACAATGATATATCTGAAAATCAAACCAGATTTTAGTTAAAACTCTTATGTAACTATTTTTAATAGTTGGAAATTTCAGAAAAATAGATACATCTAATAAAATTTAAGCATAAAGACATAAGAAGCAAAAGCCATAAAACATTTTCTTTAGTAAGGCTCATTATCAATGCTCATATTTAAAAAGCTTTCCTAAACTAAAAGGAAAAAGCCAGCCAATTTAAAAGTTTATTGATATATGAATTAAATGCATTCTGCTAATAACATATTTCGAAATAAGTGTTACAAAGTATTATAATAGATTTAATTCAGATGTAGCCTAAACTGTTTATTATGCTACTGAATTTATGTATTAAGCCCTGTACCTGTCCTGTCCCATGCTAGCAGTAGTAGGGGATGGATGCATACACAAAGATAGGACAGAATTCTTAACCTGAGACGTTTCGATTTAGCTGGGGAAGACAAGGAATAGGTATGAAATGGTAACAAAAAAGATTACATGGCAAAATATGCTCCGCAGATAATAAAATCAGTGAACATCAGAAAGAAAATAGGTTAGTGCGTACTGGAGCACTTTATGAATGAGAATGGGATATGATGTGAAGCTTAAGTGGCTATATTTGAATGAAGTGATACAATATTGGCTGGAATAGAAGCTATTAGACACAAGTAATAGTCATGAAGGTTTTATGTAGCACTTCATTCCCATTTCCATATCAAACATAGTTCAACATGTTAAAAAAAGTCCTGCAGACATCTCAAATGTCAAATTAATGTATCAGCTTCCTACACAAATAAAAATTCTCCATATTTGTATTAATGAAATTATCATTCCCTCAAAAATGACATTTTATTCCCACTGATATTTTGTTTAAACTGTTAAAGTCTGTGAATTCCTTCTCAACAATGTCTTGTGTTTCAATTTCACCCTTTTTCTTCTTTGCCTAAATTCTAGTTCAGGCCCTCGTATTTCTTTCATATCTCATTTTCTTTAGGTCCCCTGATGTGGGTCTCAATTCCAAATGAAATTAATCCCTTAAATTAATTAGACTTAGACTTTCAACACTTTCTAAAACTTTAGCTACTATCTTTCTATTACTTAGCTTATACACAGGAAACACTGAAGAATGCATCTTTTTTCTCAAATAAACCACTTCTCTATTTCTCTGGTGTCTAAGAAGCTATTCTTTTCCTAAGCAGTCTCCTGCCTAGATTTTTACCTGCTGAATCCCACTTAACCCTTTAAGGTCCATCTCAAATCCAACTTGCTATGGGAATACTTTTCCTAATATGCAAATGAGGTTTCCCCCTCACTCTTGAATACTGGTGTTAACAAGTATTTGGACTGATACTTGGACTTTTATTATTTGTGATTACCCCTATAACTTGCTCATAAACATCTTAAAGGAGACTCTTAATACATTTTAGCACCTCTGTAATCTTTAGTCTTACACTATGTACTAACAGACACCTAAAAAAGTTGTTGAATGACAAAATGAAGAATATGAACTAATTGGAAATGAGGAAGATAGTAGTAGGTTCTGAAATAGCACTGTCCAGAACTTTCTACAATTATGAAAATGTTCTATCTCTATGTTGTCCCATATAGTGACTACTAGCCATAAGTTGAATGTTGCTAGTTTGATGAAATAAAATTTTAATTTCAATTAAAATTTAAATAAGGATGTTTGTCTAGAGGCTACAGCACAATTCTAGAGTAAGGGAATGAAATGAGAAAACATTTCAGGAGTAATCTGGCAAGAAAAAAAAAGTAACAATGGAAAAGAAGAGCAGGTCTAAGATGAAAAGGGAAAATTAAGAGGAAATGTTTTCTACCACAATGGTGGTAGTTATCAGTAAAAATGGGAAATCACCCTGGTGAGCTGGTGAGATACTCATCTTGCATCGATGTCTTTGTTGGCACTAATCCATTACATGGAATACTTCTCTACTCTTAAAATCCTATTTTCCTTAAAGAGCCAGTGTGAGGGAGCATTGTATTACGTAGTGGCTTTTACTTTGCTTTGAAAAGAAGAAAAAAATAGGTCAAACTTCCTGCCCCCAGCCCCAACCTTCAAATGGAGGTTATGGAGACAGAAGTCCAAAATATAAAAATGATTTAGGTCAGCCATTCTGTTTTCTGAGAAGTTGGGAAGAAATACAAATCTGTAGCACAGTAAGGAATCTAGGTTGTAAAAAATGTATACTCTACAGTTAATTTGGGGCTATCTTTTAGTCTTCAATGTTACTGATAATGTTCTGAGGTCAAACTCTATAAAACTTCTTAAATCTCTATTCTTTTGTCCAATGCATCCTCTATTTTTCATTATCCAAGGATATGATCTCCAAAATCTTTTTATGGCATTAAAGATTGAATGTATGCCTTGACACATCGAATTTCAGAATGGAGATATACTTCCTATGACTCTTTATCATCAATCTATCACTACATAGAGATCTTAACCTTATACCTGTAAGACCAGCCCATTTGTGAAATGCCTTAAAAATTTTCTCTACGTTGTCATGCCAATCTGTCTTACCATGTTATCCCTATTACAACTAAAGTTACTGTCCTCTCTCTTATAATATAGGAAAGTCTTGGGTAGTATTACTTTTTCTTACTAGTTTTTTTCTCCCTCGAGGTCCATCTACACTTATTTATTTCACTTTCCTATTGCAACTATACAAAATAGTTACTGATCTTTTGATTTTAAATTTATTCATTATAAGTCGATATAAGTACCTGATGCCTTGTTTTCTAGTGATGTGTCTGAACAGTTACACATTGAAATACTGGCTGTAAACTAGTATTTTCTTTTAGTTTTCCTCTTATTGTTAGGACATTATTTGGTATCTTTAAAGTTTTATGTGAACATAGATATTATCTATGACTTTCATTTTAGTATAAAAAGGGGCTATAAAAATACTTTTTATAAAAAGTGACTTGAGAACTAGTGACCTTTGTGTATTCCTTTCAAGACTATGGTACATGTGTATGCTTTTCTTTACCACAATGTGTATTTTTCTTTACCACATTGTGAAGTCCTTGAATACTGGGACTGTATTTTTACACTTGCCTTCCCCAAAGAGCCTATCATAATGCCCAGGCTCTTAATGCCTGTGTATGGAGTAAAAATTATGGCTTCTATTTGGCTCACAAGAGATTGTCTCTTTATCACTGATATTCTAAGTTTCACTTCAAAGTATCTACATGAATTATTTAGTATCTGTAGAACTTGTGCTCCTTGAATCTAAGGAGCTGAATTTTTCATCAATTCTGAACAGTTCTCAGCCATAATCCTTTCATGACTATTGTTCAGACTCTTAAGAGATATGTAAATAGTTTCCTCATTACATTCTCCAGGTTTTTGAACCTTCCTTCCACATTTTAATTTTATTCTCTCTCTGCTGTATTCTAGTAACTTCCTAAGATCCGGTTTCTAATGCACTTTTCTGCTGTCCCTAACCCATCTAATATGTCCAGTGAATCTGTAATGTCGCCATGCTTTTAATTTCTAGATTTGTCTGGGTTTCTGAACATCTACCTATTGCTTTTTTAGTAGCATTATATCCTTAGGGTTTTGAATCCTTTTATTTAAAGATTTTATTTTGAACATTATTTAATAGCCTCCCTTAGAATGTCACCTGAAGTTCTTGAATCCTGCTGCCATATAATATCTGCTGGCTAATTTGCGGACTGTTTCCTCCTCTAATTTATAAATTTTATAATTTACAATTTGAGCTCGTCCTCGTGAGCCATTACCTATAGGAATCCTGTGCAACCAGGGTTGAAAGCATATTGGTTCGTTGCTTCTGCTATGTACCATAAAAGTTCCAGACCCCTTAAAAATATTACTTTCTCACTTTGAAGGGTTCACAGATTCCGCTGGTTATATAAATTTCAATTCCACAGCCAGGCGAGCTGCTGGCCCAAGAATAGAGATTTGAAAGAGAGCGATTCCTTCACTTCCAGGGAGCTCAGTGA
Organism: Symphalangus syndactylus; assembly: GCF_028878055.3. Taxonomy (NCBI): domain Eukaryota; kingdom Metazoa; phylum Chordata; class Mammalia; order Primates; family Hylobatidae; genus Symphalangus; species Symphalangus syndactylus. The sequence continues at coordinate 118,415,541 of NC_072426.2, read as the reverse complement.
ATGATAGATATTTGCTTTCTTGACATTTCCATGCAATGATAGACGAGTTGTTTCTAATTTGCCCTTTTAGTGAGAAAGCAGTCCTTTGAGAGTCCTGGCACTTTATGTGTGAAAATCCAATACTAGACCTTGCTTCTTGCCCATGAGTGGATGTTAAAAGCCAAGACCTATTACAGAAACCATCAACATCTGGTCCTATTACTCCTCTATAGTTCTAATGCTTTAGTTTTTGACCATTTGGGATTTCTCTTGCTTTCTTGCAAGATGAGCCATGTATTTAAAAGGATGTTTATTAAATTGTTAAGTCAGAAGAGGCAGTATAATATAGAAAATGCTATACAGAAAAAACCCCTGGGGTCCGATCACAGCTTTGTCATACAGTAAATTTGTAACCTAAAACAAACAACTAGATTTTTGACTTTATGCTTCATCTGCAAAATAGGATGAAATACCATCTAAAGATTCCTACAAGATAACTATGAGGATCAAATGATGTAACGAATCTGAAAACTCTACAAACTACAAAAGCACCCTATCAACACAGGGTATTTTGAATACTAACAGAAATTATGATGAATTTTCTTTCCTTTTGTCCAGCAAGATTCTGAAAAACCAGAATTACTCTAGTGATCCTTATAAATTCTAAGCATGTGCATGCGTGTGTGTGTGTGTGAAAATGAGAGAGAGAGAGAGAGAAAGATAGCTGGTAAAAGCTAAGGGTCTGCTTCCTATAAAGCTTCGGAATTTGCATATAATTTCAGAATATTCCTAAGCTCCCTGGAAGCGGGGGTGTTAATAAATGAATCTTGCACTGAGAACCTCTGTTCTAGGTAAAGAAAGGTAAATTTACGTGGTAGCTATAAACAACCAAGATAAAAAATATGTACATCACATTGACAGTCCCAGTGTCTTTACATATTTCTTTAAAAATCTGTAAAAATCTCCAAACAAAACAACACAGTAATATGCCAGATCTCTACTTACCTATCTGGATTTATTAGAGATCGTATAGTAATAGCAGCCTTTAAACGCTGCTTGACATCTAGGTAACTAGAAGGCTCATCAAACATGAAACTATGAAACAAAAAAAGCAAATATAATCAGTTTGAAAGACAAGACATTCTACCTTACATATTATTTTAAAGCACTGTAGTATCAAGAGCTTTTGATTTAACCACAACACAAATCTCCAACAGTAATGAAGAGTCTATCTGTAATGGTAAAAATTTCTGTATTCTGTTCAGAAGTAGAAGCAAAAAATCACAGAAAGCAAGATTACACACCAAGTCTGGCGAGGGTCTACCAGGTTAGGCTAATTTACAAATTGGTAACTCCTCACAAAAAGCATTCTGATATAGTCTCAAGTAGTTTGGAGAGCTTTTCTCTTAAGTCAGCTGCATTTAAGCATAGTTTTTTGGAGGGTATTTCAAGAATTTATAGAATACTTTGTGAAGAAGAGTTAGTCTTCACCAGACAACAAAGCAGAAATGTGGAAAAAGAAGCAATAAATATCTGGGAGGAGAGACACTAAACGTAGGAAGGAAACCTTCCTCTCCTCTCTTTCACATGGCATGCCACAGTGATCTACGGTGATTTAAAAGACCTCGCATCTTGCTTCAGATACTAAAAAGCTTGCTAGCCTGGCTGGAGAGCTTAAGTGTTTTCACATAAAAAGAGGGCTTAGGCCAGGCGTGGTGGCTCATGCCTGTAATCCCAGCACTTTGGGAGGCCGAGGTGGGCGGATCATGAGGTCAGGAGATCGAGACCAACCTGGCCAACATGGTGAAACCCCGTCTCTACTAAAAATACAAAAAAAAATTAGCCGGGTGTGGTGGTGGGCGCCTGTAGTCCCAGCTACTCAGGAGGCTGAGGCAGGAGAATGGCGTCAACCTGGGAGGTGGAGCTTGCAGTGAGCCACGATCGCGCCACCGCACTCCAGCCTGGGCAACACAGCGAGACTTCGTCTCAAAAAAAGAGAGCTTAGATAATGAATAACTGACTTTATATAAAAAGTTCTGGCACCTATCAGTTATAAACTATCTAAATAAATAAATATTTTCCCCTGTGAATGTAACAGGGAAAATGGGTAGTGGATAGACAACTGCTTCAACATCTCAACTCAAAATTAGGAACTTAGATAATATTTCTACTAATTTCTCTCAAAACCATTCCTCTATTAGCAGCATCACAACTGAAAACTCTACAATACGGATGAAGATAAACAAAAATTATAAAGTAACCTACATATCAGCTTTCTGTATGCAAACGACAGCACAAGCAAATCTCTGCAACTCTCCTCCTGAAAGATCTTCAACATTTCGTTCTTTTAGGTGGGTTAAATCTACAAAGAACATAGAGGCATTGTGCTCAATGTATTTCACCTCTTCCAGGTAAAACGTATACTGCATGTCATCATTTGAAATTTGAATGCTATTTCAGTTGAAAATTGTTTAAATATAACAATTGCTGGAGATTTTCAGTAATCCACATAAAGATGTGTACTTCCATCACTTAAGTTCGAGGCCTATTGAAATATATACACAAAATGGCCGGGTGCAGTGGCTCACGCCTGTAATCCTAGCACTTTGGGAGGCTGAGGCGGGTGGGAGTTCGAGACCAGCCTGACCGAAATGGAGAAACCCGGTCTCTACTAAAAATACAAAAAAATTAGCTGGGCGTGGTGGCACATGCCTGTAATCCCAGCTACTTGGGAGGCTGAGGCAGGAGTATCGCTTGAACCCAGGAAGCAGAGGTTCTGGTAAGCAGAGGTTGCACCATTGCACCCCAGCCTGGGCAACAAGAGCGAAACTCCGTCTCAAAAAATAAATAAATATATATTCACACACACACAAAATAAACACTTACCAAGCTGCTGACATACAACTGCCTGTGTCTTTGTTTCATCTTTTCGGTCCAAAATAGATCCCACTGTCCCCTGCCACAATATATCAAAAATAGTTACTATTTTCTTTCAATATTAAAAAGAATCACAAAGTAAAACAAGTTTATTTTGATATATCTTTTATACTTCTATCAATATCTGTTAAGTTCCCTCTATCAAAAACCAACCTTTGCAGCCTTAGGAATCTGGTCTACATATTGAGGTTTAATGATGGCTTTTAGGTCATCTTCTAGAATCTTGGTAAAGTAATTTTGTAATTCAGATCCACGGAAATAAGTCAAAATCTCTTGCCAGTCAGGAGGATCCTAAAAAAAAAAAAATACAGAATCATGTGAATTTAATAATACAATGACAAAGAAGATGAATGCTACAGGAAATAGAACATATATGCAAATAGAACACTTGTGGCTTTTAACTTAAGATTGGAGGCGAACATAATTAATAAAAGTCTCATTTCTCTATAGCACCAAAGAAAGAAAACAGAACAGGTATTATGTTATTCAAAAGCAGATTCATAGCACCTAGGACACAGAAGGGCATCTAATAAGAGGTTAAGCTGGAAGGAATGTTTCCTGCTCATATTTTCAAAACAAGTGAAAATGTTTTCAGGTATCCAAGAAATCTTTCTGGATATTTAACCAAGGATTCAGAAATGAAAAGTAAAATACACTTATGATTCATTTGAACAATTAATAGGGTGGCATCCACACTCTGGTGAAGCTCCATTTTATAATATCTACAAGTAAAAATATCTAACTTAAGAACATTACACAGTGGCTCCTAAATTTCTTTCTCTACTAAAGTTGGAAATTTACCATTCATGAGTCAAAAGCCTAATCAAACTATTGACTGCAACAAAAACTAATTGAGCTATTTTTACATTATTGGGACAAATTAAATAGAAACGTGTGTAATACAGCAGAATCAAGCAGAATTCTGTTCAGATCAAGGCTTAACAACTCGCAATTTTCAGTTAAGTAACATTGACCGATTTTTAGTTAAAAAGTACAAAAGAGCTTTCTTTATAAATTTCTCAGCATTAATTCCATAAATAATCTTGAAAATAAGAATATTTTAAAAATATACATATCACCCCCCCAAAAATCTCATAAAACTGATATTAATTTTTACAAGGTGATAATACATACGTCGTACTTTCCAAGGTTTGGCTTTTGTTTTCCTGCTAAAATTTTTAAAGCAGTTGACTTTCCAATACCATTAGTTCCAACTAATCCCAAAACTTCACCTGGACGAGGGATCGGCAACCTGTTACAAGTATACAAAAACAATAAAACAACTCAGATTTACATAGAAAAAGCCACATAACATCAGAATGATATATTTTAATGCAGTTGCACTTCACACACATCCATTAATAAGCTAAGAAACATATGCCAGATATTATTGGCTATTAGAAAAAAAACAGCCAAGATTAACTTACACTGTTAATTGTTAGAAATGCATCCTTAAACAACATTACTACAAGTTTTATTTATTCAGTTTTCAAAGTCCATCCTAAAGTAAATTTCCTCTTTACATATAAGGCCCAGTTTTAATGTATAATAAAATGCTCTGGTACAAAATTACATAGCAGGTGCATCCTCACAATGTCCTTCTTTTCTGGCCTGCCATTTACTTACAAGGAGAGAAGTGCCACATCAACCAGAAATATTCCACTTCATTCTCCCTGCTGCAGTAGGCCCCTTAAAGCTGGCAGGTTGAGAAATACTTTTTTATTAGTAAAATCTAGACTCTTAGATTCAAAGTGTTAGTGTTCAGCAGATAAAAATCCCAAACTAAGGATTTGTGACTTAATAATAAATGTTCAAATTCAAAGTGATATTCTCTGTAGATCATAAGATTAATGGATAAACAAAATCAAAGGCAAGTTCCCTTAAAAGTTATTTTGGGGACAAGGGTACTAGGAACAACAGTGACTCTCAGTCCCAGTTGTATATTAGAGTCACCTGGGACTTTTTCAATATACTAAGGTCTAGACCCTATGATGTAATTAAACTGGGCTGAAACCTGGGCATTAGTAGCTTTAAAAAGTCCCATAGGTAATTGTAATGTTAGCCAGAATGAACCACAGACATATACAGTATGATTCTGCATGATGTTATAATATTGTATTTTCCTTTAGTGACTGGTTAATAGCATTTCCCCCCAATTTCTGCATTTCTCTTAAAATCCCAAATGTATTTTACTCTTAACTTGACAGAAGAGGAATCTTGATGTGAAAATATACCTGTGAAGTTTGAAGGCATTGGCACAATATCGATGTGTGGTTTCTTTTTCCAAGTTGCTTGGTAGATTGACAATTGATAAGGCGCCAAAGGGGCATTTCTGTTATGTAAAGAATTAATTTTTGTATTAATCTGTAGACATGTACACATAACTAAAATGGATTAAAAATATTTTTATAAGCAATCTTCTAAACATGATTTCATAAACATGTGAAATGTTGTTTCATTTCCTTTTACTCTTTACTTAAAATAAAAGGTTCCTTGAACATTAGAATTATATCAATTGTCTCTCAGTATATGTGGGGAAAATTGTTCCAGGACTGCCAAGTACACCAAAAAATTGGCACATACTCAAGTCCTGCAGTCAGCCCTGGAGAACCTGAATAAAGAAAAAGCCCTTTCTAAAATGGTTTTGCATCCTGCAAATACTCTATTTCCAATTGGCATTTGGTTGGGGGAAAAAATACACGTGTATGTAGATCTGCACAGTTTGAACCTGTGATTTCATGGGTCAGCTGTAACTTGATATTCCCTTTAGTGTGGGGCATAATCCTATACATTTAAAGAGTGCTTAATACTTATTGAAAATCCTTGTAGAACTTGAGGTTCTTCGTTTGGTTTTGTTAAAACATATTAGATAAGGGGAGGCTAAGAGGCAAGTCAACAAAAAGTCACTGAATATATGACTTCATATTCTTTCCAAAACAGATGTTCTCCCTCTGTTTCTTTCAATTATTCCTGCCCTTGTATACTTCCTGTTCTACCTTGTAAAGTCATGTGAGGTCATGGATCTTATCCTTTTTTGGGCTATTTCCACCCCACCAAGAGCTTGCATATTTGCACAGACCAGGGATTAATGTCTTTCCATTATGACTTTTATCTATCTTATGTGAATAACATACTTGAATTCTCGGAGTCAATTCACATTAAAAAACAAAACAAAACACACAGGCTTATTCAAATAACATTTGACTATAAGATGACTGTCCAAGGAACAAGAATAGCAAAAACAGGAAGGTTATTTAAGAATGGTAACGTGGCTAGAAAAATTTTTCTAAGTACAGACAACTACAGAGGTACATGCAAAAATTATAACCTCATATTATTAGAGATCTGTTCAGCAGATGTGTTCAATGAACTCAGGGGACCGATTCAAAGTTTCCGTGTTTAGAGATTCCAGGGCATTTCCATTTTATACATTATAAAAACAGATAATTACTCGTTTTCTAATAAAGTAATTTCCACCCTCTAACCAAAACTATTAAATTTTTACAACTTATATTTTTCTATAATATAGTGGAGGACAGTGGAGATACCTCCATTATCCTCTTCTCTTAAATGTACATACAATGCTTATATGCTGCAAATGATTTAAGCTTCTTAATTCTACAAGGAAAAAAATATCCACTGTTCATATATGAGGTGCATTATAATATCTTAGTGTTCAGGAATTATACATTACTTCTTCACCCTCAAAGAGGACCATCTCATTAGTATGTTTTTAGCCACTCAAGTGTATATCCAAAATTTAAAATTTAAATTAATCTAATTTTCTTACAGCAGCAAAGAGAGAGAATAGATACTATATTGCTCAAAACCAGATTCCCAGCACCCAGGATAAAGGCAGGTATCTAATAAGAGATTAGTAAATATTTGCTGCAAGGAATGCTTCCTGTTTATATTTTCAAAGCAAGTGAAAATGTTTCAGGTATCCATAAAATCTTTCTGGATACTTAAACAAGGATTCAGAAACCAATGTGAAATATACACGATTTATCTGAACAATAGCGTGGTATCTGAACTCTGGTGAAGCTCCTTTTCATAATATCTACAAACAGAAAGATCTAAATTAAGTATGTTACACATTAGCTCCTAAATTTCTTTTATGAACTGAAGTTGGAAATTTACCATTCATGAGTCAAAAGCCTAATCAAACTATTCAAGGCAACAAAAACTATTAATAATTGAGCTATTTGAAGTATACTATTGGGAAAAATGCAATAGAAGCACGTGTAATACAGCAGAAGAAACACTTAAGAATTAGGTTAAATTTTAAAATTTTTGGCCGTGTGCATTTCTATTTAAAAGGTGTGAATTTAAAATTCAATAAGACTTGAAAGAAACATGTAATGTGATGTAATGTCCTTATAAAAAGGTGAAAAAAGAGAAATTTTAGTTGGAAATGGCTTTATAAAGTTGAGTACAGCAAGAATAACTTTTAAAAAGGGTGGTTTAATTAATTTAAAAAAGCAACGTCACTGATATTAGAATACCACTTTCCTAAATTTACATTCTCTATTCATTTGCTTTATACTTTGCCTCACTTAAAGTAGTTATAGCATAGTATCCAGAATTTTCAGATTTCAGTTTTAGGTGACACGTTTGATCCAGTAAATAAAATATTACTTACCTTAATACAGATACCACAACCAATACAAAGAGTTTCGGAAATCCATGCTATTTTGCTCTGGGGTGTAACCTCTATGCATAATTTTCCTGGTAAAGGAAAAGATATAATTAAGCCATTTACTTTATCTTCTAATTTTCCGAACACTGTTATTTAGGCAATGCTGGTTCTAAATTTCCATACAGAAGCAGATATTCAAAAACAAAGGCCACACAAAGAAATACATTTGAGATAATGCCTTAAATCAGTGCTTTGTGGGGACAGATTTCTAATCACTTATATGAATATCCTTGTTTGGCAGCAGAGAGATGACTTTAACACATATTTATTTTACTTAATTTACTACTGGGGAAGAAAATATGCTAGTAAAAGTATGACATATCCTGAAATATTTTTAAGCTGATTAACCTAAATTTTAAATTCATAAAACAAAATACGTCTTGAAAATGGTAAGGTAGACCATTAAAAGAATGAACTATTGTAGCTAGATCAGTAAAACTCCAAAAAGGTATGCAGTCATCTAGCATACAGCTAAAATTAAACATGGTATTAGGGATAATGGAATTTCTGAATAGCAAAGGAGACAATAACAGATGACAACTAAAGTTTCTAAGTTTCAGTAATTCTAAGACTCAGTAATTCTATGCCTCATTCGTATATTCACAATTACTTAACATAGCCCTTAACGACTACCAATAATTTTTCAACTGAATTGTTGGAAATTTATCTGATCTTCAAAATATAGTTAAACCTTATGAATAGTCTTCAGCCCTTTGTTCATTTTTTAAATATGAAAATACTGTCAAAGTTTACTGTAGCCCTTCCCCCATTAATTATAGTAATTAATTACTATATATAATATTAAAGTAATTATAAGATTTTGTAGATTTCAAGATCAGTAAGCTGAACTCTGCTTTGAGTGCACATCCCATATACTTTTAAATATTGACGTATTATTCTACAATTTGGTCTTTCTTTAAAAAATAGGATCCTTTAGTCACAAAGCAATAAAAGAAATTTAGAACAAACTACTTTTCTTGTCTTCACAGTTTTATGAAACTAATGGTGAACACAAAGTTTATGCTAATGTCCGTAAAGAATTATCAAACCAGTTGATTTCTTTCATGGTTTTCTTTTATACTTAAATGATCCACAGAACAGCTTACCCATTCGAACTACAGGACAACTCTTTTTGCATTCCTGTCGACATTTCTTAGGTTTACATTTGTCATGGTTGACAATAGCAATTCTCGTTAATTTGTCTGCCATAACTGTGTGAAAGAATATCCAGCTCTTCTATGAAAGAAAAATCAACAAATTCAATGCAATTAGTTAAGGGAACTAATTTGCATACATGAAAGACAGGAAAACATAAATGATCATTATATGGAGATGAAATGATTATCTGCAAAAAAAATATAAATTTTGACAATTGTAAAAATTGTAAAATAATCTATAATCTAGTAAGGTTGGGAAAATCAAATTTTACATATATACTTTAATCAGAAGATTTATATAAGGAAAGAAAAAAATGCCATTTACGATAGCGACAAAAAGAAAATATCTAGGAATATATATATATATATATATATATATATATACTCAACAAGATATATACACAAGAAAACTTTAAAACAACACCGAATGACATAAATGACCTGAACAAATGACATGCTATCTCTGTTTTTATAATAAAGAATAGTTAATATCACAGATTTAAACCCTTCCTGAACTTATATATTTAATTCAATCTCATGAGAAAAAACAAAGGAACCCCAGACATGTGGTGGTGTGCGCCTGCGGTCCCAGCTGTTCCGGAGGCTGAGGTGAGAGGATTACCTGAGCCTATGAGGTGGAGGTTACAGTGAGCCGAGATCACACCACTGCACTCCAGCCTGGATGAGAGTGAGACCCAGTCTCAAAAAAAAAAACAAAAAAAACCCCAACCCATCCAGACAAAGCAAATCTAAAGCTCTAATGGAAAAAGAATTATTAATAGCCAGGAAAACTGAATAAAGGGAAGCAGGATGGGGGAAATCCCACAAGCTCTTCCCCCAAACTAAGCATTACTTCACGTCGTGTACATCTGACTATAATGACACTGCCAGAAATGGCAAATAATCATAATAGCAATGAAATTAAAAGGAGACCAAGTAACTATATGTATATACTATGCTCACTTTTAAAGCCTTTGTAAGTCTTGATATTCCAATTTAATCAACTACACAACATTAAGATCAAAGTGAACTTAAAAATCTTTTACAATATTGGGCTTAGTGGTTCAGAAATTAATTTCCTTAGAATGGTGATTAAAGTAAAAAATTCCAAAAGGTGCCTTAATACTCAAGTTTATTCCAATATGTAACGAATGAATCTGAAACCAAGACTCTCCATTTAGAAAGACATCATGTTGTTTTTTTCTTACTGTGATAATCAATCTTGATTTTTTTTTTTCTTGATAGACTGCTTCTCTTTGTAGACATCTCAAGTCTTTTTCACACCCATCAATATCATTAGGCTTGGATAGGGATAAGAGATCTTGCTCCTCAATGCTGTCCTAGACTATTATCTCTCCCTCCTCCCTAAAAAGTTTTGCATCTCAACTATCTAACTGCTTTAGTTAGTAGTGACCACCAGATCACTCCCTTTCATTCTTTAAAGATTTCAGCCCCTCTGTTAACTTTCACACACTTTTACAACTCCTGACATAGTTCTTGATTTCAATATGCTCACAGATGACCCTCCTGTCCTCTCATTTAACCCCATCTCCTCAAACAGCTTGTCTTCTACCTTACCATAGCCATTCATTTTTTCTGGTTACATCCTAGACCTTATCATTACCAGTAATTGCAATTCTTCTGTAACCTCAACTTCAAATACTCCATTCTCCAACCGCCACTCTTATCTTTTCAGTTCACCACTTACTACACAACAATCTAACAACCCTGATTCCTCCATTCTTCAAACCTTTCATTATCTCTTGATTCTATCATATTTCCACTGTCCCTCAGCTCTTGGTGTTTTTATTTTCCTTCTTACCCAGCTAAAATACCCTAAATCACAATCTTGGTTAAATTCGACTCTTCACCTGCACACACAGAGCTGAAAATGGGTAGGGAAAAAAAACACAAAACCTGCTGACTAGTCTCCCTTTAAATTCATCATCTCAAATGGACCCTTATGCCAATCAGCAATCACACTGTATGTATTTCCCTAGCTAAGACCATTTGTACACTAGAAGACATTCCGTAAGAATGTCCGAACAATTCTCCCTTCTGTCTTTAACTTCATCAATTATTCTCTCCACTGGCTCATTCTTATCAGCATTCAGCAATTCTATTATCTGACCCCATCGTCTCCCACTGCTTTATTTCTCCTTCTTCAAGACTACTTCAAAGAGTTGCTTATACTCAATGTCTCAAATTTCTCGCTACATGCTCTCTGGAATCCATTCTAGGCTCTAGAGCCCATCATTTAATCAAAACTTGTTGAGCCATCGTTGTTCTTCACATGGCTAAAACAAATGGTTATCAGACCTTAATTCACCTGACCAATCAATTGCATCTGACACAAACAAACATTTTTCCTACTAGATAAAAACCCTTTCTTAACTTGGTTTTAGGATACAACACTAACCCGGTTTTTCTACTACTTTCCTGGTCACTCATCTTCATCTCCCAGGCTTCTAAATGCAGAGAGTGCTCTAAGACTTGGTCATCTTTTTCCACATATATTCATTCCCCAAGTTGTTCTATTCTGGCCTCATAGGTTTAAATTCCATTTATAACCTACAAATTTCCAAATTTCTATCTTTAGTCAGGATACCTCTCTTGAACCCTTCCTGCCCACCTATCATCTCTGGAAGGCTTAAGAGGAATCTCCCAACTAAGCTCCTGAAATCCTCACCAAAATTTCAGCAGTCTTGCCCATTTTGTTAGATGGCAACTCCAGTCTTCCATTTGCTCAGGCCCAAATCCTTGAAGTCATTTTCTTTTCCACCTAATAATAGCAAATCCCATTGAAGCTATAAAATATCCAGAATCTGATCTCTTCTCATGAGTTTGGTGTAAGCTATCATTATCATCTCTTACCAGCATTACTCAAATAGCTTCCTAACAGATCTCTTTGCTTTTACTCTCATCTCTTTCCACTCTAACCCTCAACAGTTCATTCTCAACACAGGAACCATAGTAAGCCTTTTAAGGAGTAAGCTAGATCATGTCACTCTTCTATTTAAAATCCTGCAATGGCTTCACTCTCAATCTGAGTAAATGCCAAAGTCCTGAAAATAATCAATGAGGCATTGATCAGCCTCTGTTAACTTTCTGATCTCGTCTCCAACTACTCTAGCTCTTGTAGTATGGCTCCAGCTACATTGGCTCTTTGTTGTTCCTAGCACATGCCAGGCATGTTCTTGCTTTAGGATCTTGGTACTTTCTGCCTGTAATGCTATTCCCCCTAGAGTTACATGGCTTACTCCTTCCAATCTTTACTATTTCTCAGTGAGCCTTCTGTAACTACACTACCACAATATACACTACCGAAAAATACACCCAACTGCCTCTTCATCCTTCTTGCTTTATTTTTCTCCCTAGCTCAACTATACAACATACTATATATTCCATATATATATATATATATATATATCCGGTGTATATGCACACATCTATCATGGGTGTGTGTATGTATATTCTGTCTCTCTACAAACACACACACATTTTTCCCCTCCCCAAGTAGAATGTACTCCATCCATCATGAGGGTAGGAATTTTTGTTCATTTCAGTGGCTGAACCTGTGCCTAGCACACAGGAGATCAAACATTTCTGCTAAATGAATGAGAATATGAATTCAAATATAGTAAATAATTTTCCTGTAGGTTATAACAACTTTAGAAATCTTGCAAGTTACCAATATTTTATAGTGACAGTTGTCCACTAAACTACATACTGAAAAAAAAAAATCATTCAAAAGGAGACTAAATGTTCATGTAATAAATACAGGGTTATTCCAATAAACAGGTTGACTCTATTCCTCTAAAAACTGGTCCAGGTCTTGTAAAGATTAGAAGAGGAAGAAATTAGATGACTTGAATTGTCACAAAAAGCTATTATTCGGGAAATGACAACTTCCTAGGAGACGAAGATTCTTTAGCAAGCTATTAAAACTGGACACCATGCATTCTAATTTAAATACTGAATGCCTTTCTACAAATTACTCAGTGAAAGAGCATAATGAATTCCCCACCAGGGGATAAATCTTTCATCACGACATTGCTTAAACTTTATTTCTGTTAAACTACTAAAATATTTAAGTTTTCAAACTATTTTAAAAACCAAAAGACTGTAAAAGACAATTTTTTTAAAAAGACATGGGGATATTGCTATGGTGTCCTGGCTGAATGGAGTGATCACAGGACACTACAGACTGGGACTCCTGGGCTCGAGGGATCCTCTTGCTTTAGCCTCCCGAATAGCTGGGACTATAGGTGCATGTCACTACCCTGGCTTGATTTTTACAGAAGAATAAAAACATACCAGAAGTGGTTAATAAACTGATTTATATAAAAATAGTGATAAATTGTAACGCATTTAAGAAAAATGAACATGGATTCTTTGTAGAACTGTTAATTAACTGTGTGAACACTTTTAATTCAATTTCTGTATCAGTTTCAATAATTGGGGCAAGCGGATTCCCTACTTGTTTTTCAATAGAAAAGTTAGGCACAGTAATGCTTGGAGAGGAAGATTATAGTTAACAGCCTCCTGCAAACAAAGAAGGATTTGAGGATATTTCAGATTCGAAGACAAAAGTGTTCAAAATTGACACTAGAACAATGACCCTCAGTGTCATTCTTACAGCTGAGAGGAAAAAAGTGAGGAATACTTGGAAGCATTTAGTCTAAAGCCAAAATAATTGTAATGCTGTGTAAAAGCATTTCAAAGACTGCTGTTAACTAATGATGTTTAGTATCACATGAAATAGTCTAACCCATGCTTATTGTAGTTTATTAGTCTTATAAAACACGTATAAGTTAGGAGTGGTACACGGCTCTGATTTCAAAGAGTTTTAAGTTTAAGACATCTAGAAGAACTCTTAAAAAAATAAAACATGTTATTTGGACAGTTCTTCCTCTTATAGATTTTTACCATCAAAAAAGAGAAAATAAGCGCTTCTGTAGTTAATGGGAAGTGGGAATTCGGCTTTGGCTGTCATTCATTCACAGTACGTATTAAATGCCTACAATGTACGAAGCCCTGAAGAGATAATAAAGGTATTCTGAGTAAAGACATCAACCTTGATCTCAATGAGTATTAGATACAATAAAGGGAAAAATGGGTAAGGGGAAAAAGTGCCGAGTGTTATAAAAACGTACCAAAAAAACTATAGGATTTCTACTGGGAAATTATTTGGGACAACACCAGTCATAGCTGCGTACACGCTGTTCTGAGAAAAGCATGTACATGTGGGCATCATTTCTATAAAGCCTGGGAGTGGACAGCGAGTATTCGACTTCATGGCGGCAAGATGCCATGACTCATTCCACTCACCAAAACGTGGAAGCCACGACTTCCCACAACCAAATATGCACACGTGACAATATATCCATTTTAGGGTGCTGGAGGAGTGTGGGGGTACTAGAGAGTGCTGTTAAGTTCTAAAGGTGCCTTCCTCTCCAGCAGGTTTAGCTTCAGGGCGGGAGTAGGGTAAAGGGGGAGTGGAGACTACGGCATCTAGGTCCATTCTCGAAGTCCCTCGCGGGTGTGGCAGGCAACAGAGGCGACAGCCAGGTCGGCTGGAGGGGAAGACCGAGGCGCCCCCAAGCTCTCGGCGTCGCCCGCGCCCCATCAGTTCCAGCTGTCCCGCAGGAGCCGCTGCCACGCGCTGCTGCTGTCTCCGCCACCTAAGGCCTAACCAAAGGCTCTCGGAGAATGTCCCTACAGTCTTTCCAACCTGGCAGACGGCAGCTAACAGCCAAACCTCTCCGGGCTATTCACGTACCTGGAGAAAACGATCCCCTTGCGGAAGGGGGCACACAGGCCAAATCAGCTCTTGCCTTCACTTTTCAGCCACACAGCGTGTTCTCACGGCCACCGGCCAAAATGGCGGTGCCCAGCCGCCGCTCGCGCAAGCCATAGGACGTAGTGCGCGCGCGCGACATAGAGCGTGAGGCGGAACCCTGGAGGTAGGTAGGGAGATCTGACGTCATTGTGCTGCGACCCTTGTTCAACGCCGTTGGCGAAGCCAGGCTGTCCTAGGAAGCCGAGTGGGAGTGGCACGGAGCTGCTGGAGGTCCTGAGAACCTGAGTTTCGGCAAGCAGCCAGGTCTGGAAACTGTGAGTGTGTGGGCTTTTCTCCGACTTCGAGCGTGGTCTTAGCGTAAACAGAGGCATTCGCCTCTCCGGTTTCAATCTTTTTTTACGTTCGCGCTTTCCTCAAGGCCGGTGGGTCAGGAGTGGAGCCTTAGTCATTCTAACGCTAGAGGTGTCCGTAGGACCAACAGAGTCTGGTCCAGACACGGCTTGCTGTTGCTCGCTCTCCTAGGCCTCAGCTTCCTCTCAACTGTGTGGTCAGTTTAAGGCCGGGAATCCAATCTTTACCGAGCTCCATATTTTATCCACTTGGTGGCGTCCAGTCCCAAGTCCAGCAGTTGAATTCTGCCCTAAAGATGGACTTTATTTCTATTTTTTTTTAGTTAACAGGACATTCAGTTAGTAATGATGGTTGCAGGTTGAATAGTCTCCCCCTAGATCTCACCTAACTTGCAGGAAAGTGACAAATAACTAGTTCATGACTGAACCTATTCATCTGTTTATTCATTCAGTAAATTACTTATTGAGCATTTAAGCCTCAGGCCTTGCCAAAGTTTACAGTCCGTTGTCTCTGCCATTATTTAGTGAGTATCAAGTGCTTGTGTGCCGATTAGAGAACAACTTCGGATACAATGGGAGGTGTCAAGGAAACCGTATGCAGAACTATTGCACCTATTTTGAATAGCATATATAACAATGTTCAGTAGCAGTAACTGCGCTACCAAAGCAGTTTTACGTATTGTTCACGATCCAATATTGAAGTGTTTTTTCACATATAGTGAATAGACTTAGTAAAATTAACAAAAGATGTGAAACATGAGGTCAATCTTTTTAGAATGGGCCAGTCATTCACTTCAAAATCTTGAAGCCATTTTCCTGACCTTATCTTCTATGGTAAGAGCATATGTAAATGAACTTTTAACATTTTTTTCTTATTTTTGTGTTTTTTGGGACGGAGTCTTGCTCTGTTACCCAGGCTGGAGTGCAGTGGCACGATCTCGGCCCACTGCAACCTCCGCCTCCCAGTTCAGGTGATCCTCCTGTCTCAGCCTCCCTGGTACTACAGGTGTGTGCCACCACACCAGGCTGAATTTTTGGAATTTTTTTAGAGACAGGGTTTCACCATATTCCAGGCTGGTCTCGAACTCCTGGGCTCAAGCAATCCACCTGCCTCAGCCTCCCAATCTGCTGGGATTACAGGTGTGGCCACCGGTCTGGGTCTTAAATAAAACTTTTGACAGCTAGAGGGCAGGTATGACTGTTCTCTGCATCACTCAATAAATATTTAAAATGAGGATCTTAGTGGGGCCATGGGATCACATCTGTAATCCCAGCTACTTGGGAGGCTGAGGTGGGAGGATCGCTTGAAGCAAGGTATTCAAGACCAGCCTGGATAACATAGCTAGATCCTGTCTCTAAAAAAAAAGAAGTTAAGTAAATAAAATGAGGATCAATATTTATATATTCCTAGAATAAGAGTATTTCAGTCTGACTTTTCTAGGGCTAAAAGTCATTTGAATTTTCAGCCATAGAAGTATAGAACTGCATAGCATTGTAGAATTAAAAATCATCAAGTGAACCTCTTTGACAGGAGAGGAAATAAAGCCCAGACCTACTCAAAGTCTAGGCTAATTAAAGGAGATACTGAAGCCAAAACTTTGATTCTGGGCTCTTTTGACTACTATAGCTCACTGCTTTGCATATCTGGTCATACGAAACAAAACCTGAATTCCTAAGATTGTTATTTATTTAAAAATAGAGATGGGGTCTTGCCATGTTGTCCAGGCTGGTCTTGAACTCCTGGGCTCACATGATCCTCCTGTCTCAGCCTCCCAAAGTGTTGGGATTACAGGTGTGAGCCACCATGTCCAGCCCCTAAGATTTAAATTACAGTGATTTAATTATATTAACTGCATTCTTCAGAATAAATGATTAATATCAAGGTATATGAGTTCCATTAAATTTTTCTTGGTAAAAACCTTTTGTAGAAAGATGCCCAGTTCCTGATACAATGTGTGCATTCTTGTTTTCTACATAGAATATTTTAAAAATGACTACACCAAACAAGACACCTCCTGGTGCTGACCCCAAGCAGTTGGAAAGGACTGGAACAGTACGGGAAATTGGATCACAAGCTGTTTGGTCACTCTCATCTTGCAAACCAGGTAAAAACAAACAAACAAAAAAGCTGTTGGAAATAGTCACTTGCAGTTTCCTTGTACAGTCATCTCCCCTTATCCCCGGGGATACATTCCAGGACTCCCAGTGGATGCCTAAAACCATGGATAGTACTGAATCCTTTCTATATTAATACTGTGTTTTTTCTTATACATAAATACCTGTGATAAAGTGTAATTTATAAATTAGGCACGGTAAGAGATTAAGAATAATAATAAAATAGAACAATTATAACAATAGAAGTAATAAAGTAATAAAAGTTTTGTGAAAGTGGTCTCTCTCGCTCACAAAATGTTGTACCCTTCCTCCTGCGATGATGTGAGAGATAAAATGTCTATGTGATGAGAGCGAGTGAGGTGAAGAATACAGGTGTTGTGATGTAGTCTTAGGCTACTATTAATCTTCTGACAATACTTCAGAAGGAGGAGCATCTGCTTCTGGTGATTCTGGATCATCAAGCCATGATGATGTTGATGATTGGATGTCAGGAGCAGATGATGTTGATGGCTAACAGTCAGGTAGTATATATACACAGTGTGGATATGCTGGACAAAGTGGTGGATGTGCTGGACAAAGGGGTGGATATGCTAGACAAAGTGATGATTTATTTCTTGGGTGGGATGGAGCAGGATGGTGAGAAATTTCTTCACACTACTCAGACAGTACACAGTTTAAAACTTACCAGTTGTTTATTTCTGGAATTTTCCTTTTAATATTTTGAACCATGATTGACTAAGGGTAACTGAAACTGCGGAGAGTGAAACTGCAGATAAAGATACTACTGTACACTGCTCTGATTTTAATATTTCTTTTGTTCAGATGCTTTATTTTAATTCTAATGCACTGGATTTTTTTTTTTATCTTATATCTCTGTCCAATTTCTTTACTATTCCCTAGTTAGATTTAACTACATATGTCATAAGGTCTTCTCTTTTCCTCCTCCATCTCTGCTATGATTCAGTTGTTATTTAGTTTTTTTTTTTGGCTGTTTCTCTCAATTGGATAAATGAGTGATAACATACACCAAAATACTTTCCTTTTACTCTTTGTTGGGATAGAATTCTTGGGTGGCAGTCCTTTTCTCTCAAAAATTTATGAATGCTCTTTCACTATCTTCTTTTGCCATGTTGTGGGTATAAAGGCCTATGCCTACGTCTCTTTTTTTTTTTCCTAAGTAACTTGTTTTTTTCTGGAAGCATCTAAGGTTTTTTTCTTTATTCTTGAGTTCATGGCATTTGTCAGGATATCTTTTCTCACCCTTGTAACCCATAATTTGATAGGCAGTTTTCACCCGCAGACTCAAGCGTGGAGAAATTTCTTTAGGTTGAGGAACTTTATAATGTTATTAGTTTGGTAGTCATCTTTCTTTCAGAAACTTTTATTATTTGCACATTATGACTCCTGTATCCATCCTCTCAACCAAGCTTCTTCTGTTTCCCCTCAAGATTCCCTTCTCTGTCTTTTTATGAGCACTTTATTGAGGCATGGTTTACATACTATAAAACTTATCCTTTTTAGATGTACAGTTCTATGAATTTTACAGGCATGTACAGTCATATAAGCAGTATTACAATCAAATATATAATATTGCCATCATCCCACAAAGTTCCCTCATGTCTCTTTATGGTCAGTCTTCTGGGCCTTTCGAAGCCCCTGACAGCTCAGTTTTGGGTCCCTTTGGTTTCACCTTTCCCAAAATGCCAATATAAGTACTGTATGTAGCTTATTGGGTCTAGTGTCTTTCATTTAGCATAATTCACTTGTGGGTTTTTCTGTGGCACATATCTGTAGTTTGTTCCTTTTTATTGTTGATTACTGTTCCACAATATGGCTGTACCAGTTTGTTTATCCAATCACCAGATTTGTAGTAGCTAGCTTTCAAAATGGTCTCCAGTTATCCTTGCCTTCTGGTATTCATGCCATTCTGTGGACCCTTTCCAGATTGTGTCAGGATTGGTCTCTGGGACCAGTAGAATAAGGCAAAACTGATGGTATATGACTTTTGAGACTAGATTGTAAAAGACATTGTGTCCATTATTTCTTCAATTATTTCTTTTGCCCTATTCCTTCTCTATTATCTTTCTAAGAATCTGGGAATCTAATTATACATATGCTAGACCATTTGGTATTATCTCACAGCTTTTGGGTACTCTATTTTTTTTCACTTTTTTTTGAGTTGTGTTTCAATTTGGGTATTTTTCATTGGCCTGTCTTCAAATCTGCTGCATTCATCTTTGGCTTTATTGAACATACTGATAATTCTGCCTAAGAAATTTTTCATCTGTGATATTATATTTTTTATTTGTAGCTCTTCCATTTGACTCTTAGAGTTTTCATCTCTATTGAAATTCCTGTCCATTAACACATTTCATCTACCTTTCTAGGTTTTTTTTTTTTTTTTATAACATCTTAGTCATAGTTATAGTTATTTAAGATTCCTGTCTGGTAGTTCCAACAACTAGGTCATCTCTGGGTCTGTTTCTGTTTATGATAATTCTGTTTTTCTTTCTGTTTGTCTTTTTTTTTTTAATTGAGTGCCAAATATGTGCAGATTAGTAGACACTGAGATAGTTTTTACATCTTGAAATGGATGCCTTTTTTCTATCATTTGTCCTTCATTGTGAGATTTGCATTAGTTAGGAATTGAGCTGAGTTTGAGTTTTGTTATGGCTATAGTTACCTTCAGTGTCTCTAAAGATGCCCTGTGCTTATTGTGAGACCATTGTGCCAGAGACATTTTCTTATTTTTCTATATAATAGTTCCACTCCAGTTTTCTTGTGCTTTGGCGCACACTTGTGCTACAGAGGGTGCCTCTCGCCATGCTCTTGCCCTACCTCCAGCTGTAGAATACTGTGTTTCGTTACTCAGTTCAGGGTATGAGAGGCAGGTTAGTTCTCTCTTTTCCTAGTGCAGCTGCAGTCTTAGGTAGGCTGTATGTGCCTGGCCTCAGCATTTTGGCCCCTCCTATTCATGACAGCCTTGTATCTGTGACTGGTCTTTTGTAGAAGAGAGTTTTCTGCCTCACTCTGAGAAAGGACTGTTGTTTGCCCCTCTCTCAGGTATAGAGAGTTTTTTCTTTTACTCCTCTTTCAGCAAGGATGGATTGTATTTGTGTCCTGGGGTCAACAGGGTTGATTCTCCTCCTGTAGCAGCTTAAGTCATTTCCTCTATGGGAGAGAAGGGTTTGGAAGGAGGGTAGAACTTTTTGCTTTCCTTCACTGGTGGTCAGTCCCCTCCTCTGTATCTGTAGCGCTGACTTAGGCTCTTTAGTCTCTTGCCCTCTCCCAATCTTTATGTGTAAAGTGAGGGCCCTTGCAAAAGAGTCTGAGAGTCAGTGTGAATTCACCTTGTGTTTGGGGCTCTCAGTGTTGCTGTACTATTATGCTAGCCTGCATTTGGTCTTTGTCAAATTATTAAAGTTATACTTGGTTTCTTCTTATGTGTTTATTTGGTCTCTGTTCCTTCCTCCTATGCTCTACCACAGTTGGGACAATCTATAATCTCTATTCTCCTGGGAATGGGGGCTGCCCCATTCCTGGATTTCAGGCTGTCTGGTAGGAGTTTGTAGTTTATCCAGCTTTTTCTTGTTGTTTGGATGGAGGTGATTTTTTTAAATTTAAATTTTAAGTTCTAGGGTACATGTGTAGGATGTGCAGGTTTGTGACATAGGTAAATATGTCCCATGGTGATTTGCTGCACCTATCGACTTATCGCCTTGGTATTAAGCCCAGCATGTATTAGCTATTTTTCCTAATGCTCTCCCTCCCCCTACCCCATCCCAACAGGCCCTAGTGTGTGATGTTCCCCTCCCTGTGTCCATTTATTCTCATTGTTTAGCTCCCACTTATAAGGGAGAACATGTGGTGTTTGGTTTTCTGTTCCTGTGTTAGTTTGCTGAGGATAATGGCTTCCAGCTCCTGGAAGGGATAGGCAGGGTAGTTCTCTGTTTTCCTAGTGCAGCAGCAGTCTTAGGTAGGCCGTAAGTACCTGGCCTCAGCATTTTGGCTCCTCCTATTCAAGACAGCCTTGTATCTGTGGCTGGTCTTTTGTCCAAGTCCCTGCAAAGGACATTATCTCATTCCTTTTTATGGCTGGATAGTACTCCACGTGTTTACACTGTTGGTGGGAATGTAAATTAGTTCAACCATTGTGGAAGACAGTGTGGTGAGTCCTCAAAGATGTAGAACCAGAAATACCATTTGACCCAGCAATCCCATCACTGGGTATATACCCAAAAGAATATAAATTATTCTATTACAAAGATACACGCACGTGTATGTTCATCGCAGCACTATTCATAATAGCAAAGATGTGGAATCAACCCAAACGCCCATCAGTGATAGACTGAATAAAGAAAATGTGGTATATATACACTGTGGAATACTGTAGGGGTGATTTCCCCTCCCCCCGTTTTTTAAAAGCTTTTCCAGCTTTCTTTTACGTTCTTTGGAATTCCTTAATATCCATTATCGTATCAAATATTCCTGTAAATATGATTAAATTGAACATCTTTCACTGTTTGATCTATTAGTATAACGAGACTGGTGCCATATTGTGTCAGTAATGACATACAAATCAGTGCTGGTTGAACTCCTTTGGTAAAGTTTACCTTCTTTGGTAAACTAGCACTGATTCATACCTCATTACTAACGCAATATTGCACCAGTCACTGGTTTGAAGAGAGCAACACATGTCACCAGTTTCCTGAAGTTGCCCCACTGCTCTGACATCTTGGAGGTGCAGAAGAGATCAATAGTTACTGCTACTAGAGGAGTGGCAGGATCACTTAAAAATGTGTTGAGTATGAAATTCATGAAGTTCATTAGTGCAATGTCATATGTCTTACTTCATGTGATTTTGAGCTTTGAGTCTATCAGTGAAATATCATTAAATGATTAGCACTTTACATATTAAGAATGACTACTCTTTATAAACAGGAAACTGCATGAGAAAGTGATTGCTTGATCTTTGCTTCTCCAGGGTCAGATATTTTTCAGTTTAAGTCAGCAGATAGTTGCTGAGATTTGTAACTCAAATTTGTTAGAGATTGAAAGACAAGACACAATCCTTACTGTCAAGGACTTCACAATTTAGTGGAGGAAGTATAGCTTTAAACTATTATTACATAATGTAATAATTAATAACTTTTATTTAGTGCTTACTAAGTGATAGGTTCTGTTCTAAGAACTTTACATGCATAAAATAACCAATTATCTCAGTAAGGTTTTCAAAAGTTGTATGAAGTTGTACTATTTCTTTTACCATTTTCCAAATGAGGAAATTCTAGTACAGAAAGATTAAGTAATTTGACAAAGATCACATGATAAGCAGGAAATTCTGGAATTCAAGACAGACTCCACTACACAATACTGCTTTCCACGAAGTATGGGCTCAGTGTAGAACTAGCCCAAAGAAGAAAGTGATTTACTTTGCTTGAAACGATCATGGAAGTCTTCATGGAGATGACGCTTATTCTGTATGATGAAGCAAGAATAGGATTTCACTAAGGACATAAAAGCAAGGGAAATTGGACAGTTAGCTCTCCATATCTGTAGGTTCTAATTTCATGGATTCAACTAACTGAAGGTCAAAAATAGTTGGAAAAAAACCACAAAAAAATACCAGTACAACAACAAAAATAACACAAATAGAAAAACAACACTGTACAACTTTTTACATATTTACATTATATTAGGTATTATAAGTAATCTAGAGATGATTTAGAGTATACAAGAGGAGCCATTTTAAATAAGGGACTTGTGCATCAGTGGATTTCGTTAACCACAGAGGTCCTAGTACCAATCCTTGTTGGATGCCAAGAAATGATAATATGTGCAGAGGTATACAGCTTAAACAAAACATGGCTTAGTCAATTAATTTCATGTAGTAAATGAGACTGAAACAAAGGGAAATGGCATATGTGAAGCTATATAGTTAGGTAGAAGCCTGATTATAGAGGACTTTATTAAACAGTTCATACTTTACTGTATGGATAATATGAGCAGTTGAAAAGGTAAGTAACAGAGTAAAACAATCAGTGTTTGTTCATATTTGAGAAGTGTGGAGGATGGATTGAAGTGAGGCAAGATTAGAGGTAAAAAGGAAATCAGGAGACACACAATAAATCAGATAGGAAGTGATATAAAGGAGAATTTTAAGAAATTTTCAAAATGTTAATATCAGTCTTTGGGAGACGCAGATTTACTTGCCTGCTACAGGATGGTAGGTGGCACATGGCTTTGCAAAAATCTTTTTGTATCTTTGGAAATAATGGTTCAATATTTCATTCAGATTAAAGTTGGAATGTGTTTAGTAGATTCAGCTTAGTTGAACACACACCACAAAACAATCTTACAATTCAGCACAATTGTTAGTCTCTACCTAAGAGACTGGAAAAACAAAAGAACAAATTTGTGTTATGACTGCTACCATATAATAGGGTCTTTTAAAATAATTTAATCATTTCATAAGCACCAAATTAATCCAATGTTGAAAAACAAATTTAGGGGAAAAATAGGTACATCTGCTATGCTTAACTCTATATTTGATACAAAGAAGGGATTCAGTATGGCGGGATTTTGTGAACATCTTACAGGGCTTATATGCTATTTGTTCCCTGGTTTTTTTTTTTTGAAGACATTGAGTTAATTTTGAGAAGGTTAATGGGATGTTGTAAATTCTGTTTTTCTTAAAATAAAAACTCACTAAATTCTTATTGAAGTTCATGCTGTACCTGACAATTATGGCCTTTGAGTTAAAGGATTTCTAAGTTGAATAGTGATATTTGCTTTGCGGAAAATAAGACAGCAATATAATAGAAAGTAACTTTAAGTGGGAGGCTGCATTAGTTTGTGGGATTATGGAAGGCCTCTTTTATAAGTGAAATTTGCACAGAGACATGAATGTTAAGAAGAGGAAATTGCCGGGCGCAGTGGCTCGCGCTTGTAATCCCAGCACTTTGGGAGGCCGAGGCGGGCGGATCACGAGGTCAGGAGATCGAGACCACGGTGAAACCCCGTCTCTACTAAAGATACAAAAAATTAGCCGGGCGTGGTGGCGGGCGCCTGTAGTCCCAGCTACTCGGAGGCTGAGGCAGGAGAATGGCGTGAACCTGGGAGGTGGAGCTTGCAGTGAGCCGAGATTGTGCCACTGCACTCCAGCCCGGGCGACAGAGCGAGACTCCGTCTCAAAAAAAAAAAAAAAAAAAAACAGAAGAAGAAATTGTGCAAAGATTTCAGAGAAGAACTTTCTTGACACCAGGAAGTTAGTTCAAAGGCTCTACGTTAGTTGATTTGGCATTTTAGAGGTTCAGAAAGAAGGCTATAGGAGCTGGAGAGCAGTGAGTAAGGAGGAGAAATGGTAGAGTCTTTGTATGTGCAAGTGATATTTCTCTAAGAGTTGAGCTCTGAATAAAAGGGTAGGAGAATTCTGGTTAATTTAAGTTTCACAGCTGGGTGCTATGGCTTATGTCTGTAATCTCTGCACTTTGGGAGGCCAAGGCAGGAGGATCACTTGAGGCTGGGAGTTCAAGGCCAGCCTGGGCAACACAGCAAGACCCTGTCTACAAAAAATAAATAAAAAAATAAATTTAATATTTGTGACCTTTCTGTTTATCAAAATTTCTGGACAAATACCTATGGTAATTTTATGTTTTGCATGTATAGTTCTTTCTTTTTCACAGGCATTTATTGACACTTTTGGTGTTTTTAGGATTTGGAGTGGATCAGTTACGAGATGACAATCTAGAAACTTATTGGCAATCAGATGGTTCCCAGCCTCATTTAGTGAACATCCAATTCAGGTAATTAATACATTTTCAAATTTTTCATTTAGTGTAAGTTATAGACAAATAAATCTATTTTATTAACATAAAAATTAAAGATAGAAATTACAATGAAATACAAAACTTTTTAAACTCTGAAGTCTTATAGATTATTTTTCTATTCAGTTAGATTATTAGCATTTTAAAGTTACTCTGTCTTATTTTTTATGAATTTTCTTATGGTATGTTGCATAGTTCCTTTTATGTAGATGTTTCTCAAATATACTTTTCAATATAATTTATTTTCTGCAGGTACTTTCAGAAAGATATTTTGCTTATGGCCCAATACAATACCTTAATGTATCATATTAAAGTAAACCTGGAGTGATGATTGTAAGCTTTTTAGCTATGGAATATTCATATAACTTCTCAAATTTTTACTTTTATTTGGAAAAATTTTTTTTTTTTACTTAGAACCTTTAAGGACATTTTCCTTTTTGATAATGCTTTTTGAGGGGAAAGGAAAACAGCCACATGTTTGTCAATGCTTTGAATGTATTTATTGTCAGATTTTTAACATTTTAAATAGAGACAGTCGGCCGTTATGTTGGCCAGGCTGGTCTCGAACTCCTGGCCTCAAGCATTCCTCCCACCTCAGCCTCCCAAAATGCCGGGGTTCCAGGCATGAACCACTGGGCCTGGCTGAATTTATTGACATAGTTGGAAACCAGTTAACTCAGCTATCTTGTTGCATTTATACCATCTTTTTTTTTTTTTTTTTGAGATGGAGTTTAGCTCTTGTTGCCTGGGCTGGAGTGCAATGGCGTGATCTCGGGTTACTGCAACCTCCGCCTCCCAGGTTCAAGCGATTCTTCTGCCTCAGCCTTCCGAGTAACTGGGATTACAGGCATGCACCATCATGCCCGGCTAATTTTGTATTTTTAGTAGAGGTGGGGTTTCTCCATATTGGTCAGGCTGGTCTTGAACTCCTGACCTTGTGACTCCACCCACCTCGGCCTCCCAAAGTGCTGAGATTACAGGCGTGAGCCACTGCGCCCGGCTTATACCATCTATTTTAACATTCTATAGCATTGTATTTTAGTTGTTTGTTTTTATTGTCCTAGAGTACAAATCAGCAAATTTCCGACAAGCCAGATAGTAAATATTTTAGACTTTTTGGGCCATCTCATCTGTTTTGCAGCTACAGTGCTCAGTTCCACTGTTACAGCACAAAGGTGGCCCTACACAGTGCATAAATGACAGAATTTAGCTGTTCTAATTAAATTTTATCTTACAAAAGCAGATGTTAGGCAGGATTTATTTATTTTCCTTCTGACTTTTATTTTAGTTTAAGGGAGTACATGTGCAGGTTTGTTATATGGGTAAATTGCCTTTCGCTGGGGTTTGGTGTACAAATTATTTCGTCATCCAGGTAGTAAGCATAGTACCTAATAGGTAGTTTTTTGGTCCTCACCTTCTTCCTTTCCTTCACCTCAAGTAGGCACCCATGTCTGTTGTTCCCTATTTTGTATCTATATGTATTCAATGTGTTTTTTTTTTTTTTTTTTTTTTTTTTTTTTTTTTTTTTTTGAGATGGAGGCTGTCTCTGTTGCTCAGGCTGGAGCGCAGTAGCGTGATCTCTGCTCACTGCAACCTCTCCCTCCCAGGTTCAAGCGATTCTCCTGCCTCAGGATCCCGAGTAGCTGGGATTACAGGTGCCTGCCACCACACCCGGCTAATTTTTTGTATTTTTAATAGAGACAGGGTTTCACCATGTTGGCCAGGCTGGTCTCAAACTCCTGACATCAGGTGATCTACCTGCCTCGGCCTCCCAAAGTGCTGGGATTATACGTGTGAGCCACCACACCCAGCCATGTATTCAATGTTTAGTTCCCACTTATAAGTGAGAACATGCAATATTTGGTTTTGTTTCTGTGTTCTCTTAGGATGCCAGCCTCCAGCTGCATCCATGCTGCTTCAAAGGACATGATTTCATTCTTTTTTATGATTGTGTGGTGTTCCATGGTGTATGTTTACCATATTTTCTTTATCCAATCCACGGTTGATGGGCATCTAGGTTGATTCCATGTCTTTGCTATTGCGCATAGTGCTGCAATCAACATATGTGTGCATTTGTCTCATGGTGAAATGATTTAAATCCCTTTGGATATATACCCAGTAATGGGATTGCTTGGTCGAATAGTAGTTATGTTTTAAATTCTTTGAGAAATCTCCAAACTGCTTTCCACAGTGGCTGAACTAATTTACATTACCACCAGCAGTGTATAAGCATTCCCTCTTTTTCACAACTTCACCAGCATCTGTTATTTTTTTTTGACTTTTTAATAATAAACATTCCAACTTGTGTGTGAAATGGTATCTCATTGTGGTTTTGATTTGTATTTCTCTAGTGATTAGTGAGGTTGACCACCTTTTCATATGCTTGTTGGCGGTATGTCTACTTTTGAGGAATGTCTGTTCATGTCCTTTGCCCATTTTTTAATAGAGTTTCTTTTTTCTTGTAAATTTAAGTTCCTTATAGATTCTGGATATTAGACCTTTGTCAGATGCATAGTTTGCAAATATTTTTTCCCATCTTATAGGTTGTCTGTTTACTCTGTTAATAGTTTCTTTCGCTGTGCTGAAGCTCTTTGGTTTAATTAGGTCCCACTTGTCAATTTACATTTTTGTTTTAAGTGCTTTTGGAGTTTTTGTCATGAAGTCTTTATTAGGTCCTATGTTCTAGGTATTTCTAGGTATTTCCTAGGTTTTCTACCTGGGTTTTTATAGTTGTAGGTTTTACATTTAGCTCTTTTGTAAATCTTGAGTTGATTTTTGTATATGGTGAAAGGGAGGGGTCTGATTTCAATCTTCTGCATATGGCTAGCCAGTTATCCCTGTACAATTTATTGAATAGGGAGTTCCTTCCCCATTGCTTGTTATTGCCAACTTTGTTGAAGAACAGATGGTTATAGATGTGCAGCTTTATTTCTGGATTCTCTAACCTGTTCCATTGGTCTCTGTGTCTGTTTTTTTACCAGTACCATGCTCTTTTGGCTACTGTTGTTTTGAAGTGTAGTTTGAAGTTGGGTAGTGTGATGCCTCTAGCTTTGTTCTTTTTGCTTAGTATTGCTTTGGCTATTGAGGCTCTTTTTTGGTTCCATATGAATATTAGAATAGTTCTCTAATTCTGTGAAAACTGTCAGTAGTTTGATTGGAATAGCATTGAATCTATAAATTGCTTTGGGCAGTTATGACCATTTTTTTTTAAACAATATTGATTCTTCCTATCCATGAGCATGGGATGTTTTTCCATTTGTTTGTGTCATCTCTGATTTCCTTCAGCAGTGTTTTGTAATTCTTGTAGAGATCTTTTGCCTCCTTGGTTAGCTGTATTCCCAGGCATTTTTTTTTTTTTTTGTGGCTGTTTTGAGTGGAATTGTGTTCTTGATTTGGCACTCAGCTTGTATGTTATTGGTATATAGAAATGCTATTGATTTTTGTATATTGATTTTGTATCCTGAAACTTTGCTGAAGTTGTTCATCAGATCTAGGAGTCTTTGGGCAGGGAGTATGGGGTTTTCTAGGTGTAGAATTGTCTGCAAACAGAGATAGTTTGACTTCCTCTCTTCCTATTTGAATGCCTTTTATTTTTTCTCTTGCCTGATTGCTGTGGCTAGGACCTCTAGAACTATGTTGAATAGAAGTGGTGAGAGTGGGCATCCTTGTCTTGTTCTGGTTCTTAAGGGGAATGCTTCCTTCCAGTTTTTGCTCAGTATGATGTTGTCTGTGGGTTTGTCATAGATGGCCCTTATTATTTTGAATTATGATCCATCAATGCCTAGTTTGTTGAGGATTTTTAACATGAAGAGATGTTGAATTTTATTGAAAGCCTTTTCTGCATCTCTTGAGATGATGATATGGTTTTTGTTTTTAGTTCTATTTATGTGATGAATGACATTTATTGATTTGCATATGTGGAGCCTATCTTACATCCCAGGAATAAAGCCTACTTGATTGTGGTGGATTAGCCTTTTTTTGATGTGCTGCTGGTTTCAGTTTGCTAGTATGTTATTGAGGATTTTTGTGTCAGTGTTCATCAAGAATATTGGCCTGAGGTTTTTTCTTTTACTGGGTCTCTGCCAGGTTTTGGTATCAGAGTGTTGCTGGCCTTATAGAATGAGTTAGGGAGGAGTCCTTCCTTCTCAGTTTTTTGCAATCATTTCAGTAGGGTTGATACCAACTCTTTCATATACTCTGGGGTTCTCTGAATTTCCTGAATTTGAATGTTGACCTCTTTAGCGAGGTTGGGGAAATTTTCGTGGACAATATCCTCAAATATATTTTCCGATTTGCTTGTTGTTTCTCCCTCTCTTTCGGGGACCCCAATGAGTTGTAGGTTTGGTCTCTTTACATAATGTATTTCTCCGAGGTTTTGCTAATTTTTTAAAAAATTATTTTTTATTTTATTTTATTCATTTATTTTTTTGAGACAGAGTCTCGCTCTGTCACCCAGGCTGGAGTGCAGTGGCCCGATCTCAGCTCACTGCAAGCTCCGCCTCCCGGGTTGACGCCATTCTCCTGCCTCAGCCTCCCGAGTAGCTGGGACTACAGGCGCCTGCCACCATGCCCACCTAATTTTTTGTATTTTTAGTAGAGACAGAGTTTCACCGTTTTAGCCAGGATGGTCTCGATCTCCTGACCTCGTGATCCGCCCACCTCGGCCTCCCAAAGTGTTGGGATTACAGGCGTGAGCCACTGCACCTGGCAAATTCTTTTTTATTTTTGTCTAGCGGAATTGATTTGAAGAACCAGTCTTTGCACTCTGAGATTCTTTCCTCAGCTTGGTGTGTACTGCTGTTAACACTTCTGAATGTATTATGAAATCCTTGTAGTGAGTTTTTCAGCTCTATCAGATCAATTTGGTTCTTTCTTAAAATAGCTATTTCGTCTTTCAGCTCTTTTTTTTTTTTTTTTTTTTTTTTTTTTGAGACGGAGTCTCGCTCTGTCGCCCAGGCTAGAGTGCAGTGGCGCAATCTCGGCTCACTGCAAGCTCCGCCTCCCGGGTTCACGCCATTCTCCTGCCTCAGCCTCTCCGAGTAGCTGGGACTACAGGCGCCCGCCACCGCGCCCGGCTAATTTTTTGTATTTTTAGTAGAGACGGGGTTTCACCGTGGTCTCGATCTCCTGACCTCGTGATCCGCCCGCCTCGGCCTCCCAAAGTGCTGGGATTACAAGCGTGAGCCACCGCGCCCGGCCCGTCTTTCAACTCTTGATTCATGTTACTGGATTCCTTAGATTCCTTGGATTGGGTTTCAACTTCCATCTGCATCTTAATATTCTTCACTGCCATCCAGATTCCGAATTCTGAATTCCAAATGTCTGTCATTTCTGTCATTTCAATCCCGTTAAGAACCATTGCTGGGCAACTAGTGTGCTCATTTGGAGGTAAGAAGACACTCTGTCTTTTAGACTTGCCAGAATTCTTGCTGTGGTTCTTTCTCATCTGTGTGGGAAAATGTTCCTTTAATCTTTGAAGTTGCTGTCCTTTAGATGGGACTTTTTTGCTTTTATCTTCTTTGATGTCATCGAGGGTTTGACTGTGGTACAAGTTGGGTTTAGTTGACTTGCTTCATTTCTGGATGATTTCAGGGTACCAAGGCTCAGCTCAGCACTTGTGGGTTGCATGCTGTAATCCAGAGGGCCTTTAACAGACTCAAAACCTTGTTCTCTGGCCCTTCAAGATAAGCAACTGCTGTACTGGAGGGGCCACGGTGTTTCCAGTCTGCTGGCAACAACACTCCAATGAGGGGTGCAGTCAAAGCAGTCAGGGGAAGTCTGTGGGCTAATGTGTGCTGGCAGCAGCCCATCTGCTAAAGCTTTCTGATGGTTTAGTGGGTTCTGTTGGTGAAAAAGCTATGGCAGTGGCCTCTGGGAAGCACCCCAGTAGGTAATCTGAGGCTGTGCTGCAATCAGACATGGCCAAGCAGGGACCCTGGGAGAGACTGGCAGAAAAAGTGTTGCTCAGATCAGACTGGCTCGTCCCATGGATAAGATAGCCCTATCTTGTGCAGGTCCAACAATCAACAAAGGCCAAAGCCACCTAGAGGTACATGACAAGCCTTAAGGGACAGGCATCCCTGGCTGTGCTCCACTGTAGCCATTTCCATGCCAAACCCTCTGGGCTCCACACAGGCTGGGGTCCTGTGCCTGCTAACTCTCTAAGCAGCACTCACTGCTGGTTCAGATGCCCGTGGGGGTTGTGGGGCCTCCTGCCGCTAGAATCCTGGAGATACATGGTGAGAGTGGACTACTCCACACCTATTTAATTAATTTCTTCCCCAGGAGCTGCTCAGGCCAGAAATGAGTCCTGGTGCTCAGCAACCCCATTCAGGATTCCTAGCTTACTCCCCTTTTAGCCCAGGGTCTGTTTGGTCGTCCCTCTGTCCATTCTCAATGCCTTCCTTCTGACAGTCTGCTTAGAGTATGCCTGTCTTCTTGATGGTCTGGTCTCTTGGTGAATGAAGCTCTTCCTGGCCGCATCTAGTTGGCCATCTTGGCTCTGATCAACCCTGAGATTCTTTTTAAATAAAAGTTTTATTTAAGATGGTTGCTAAAATTAAAATAAAAATTAGGTACTAGTCTCTTTATTAGTAAATAATAAATGTAATATAAAGTTATAGTTCTACATTTAATCCACTTCTCTTCCTTCCTTTTGAAGAGTGTAAACTCAAGATGGGAAAGGAGGACAGAGCCAGAAGTGTGAAAGATAAATATCTTTCAACTAAAAATAAATATCTTTCAACTAAAAATAAAATAATAATAATATTATATCTTTAATTTATAATTATTAGTAATAAATAATTATTTAATTATAATTAATAATAAATAATAATAAATATCTTTCAACTAAAAATAAATATCTTTCAAATAAAATGCAGTTTTAGTTGACAATGAGTTTAGTTTCAGTTAACAGTGTGATGTGGTTGCTAAAAAAGCTAGTATGATTTTGGGATGCAATAAGGTAAGCATAGAATCTATGAAGAGCTCCTGGTGTGTTGTATTCCATGTCGGCTTCCCCTGCTAACACTGATAAAGAAGGTCTAGGATATGTTCAGAAGAGAGTAGTCAGAATAGGGGATTGAAGCCAAACGGTAATAAAAAAAATAAATTTGGAACATATGATCTGCCGAAAACTTTGGGGGACATGGTAGCTTTCTTTCCGTAATTTGAAGGATTTATGCTTTGTGGAGGAATTAGATGTTTTGTGTGTGTCACCTCATAAGAAAAAACTTCGTCCAAAAGGTAAGAGCTACACAAAGACCAGTTATGGCTTAGTATAAAGAAAACTTTTAAAAATTGGAACTGATCAAAGATAATTTATCTGCTTGATAATAATAGTTGCTACCTGTCAGAAAAATTTTGAACCTAGTTATTTATTGGAATAGATGGTGGTTAGATACATGATCCTCTAAGCTCATGTTTAGTCCTAATGGTTCTGATTAGGTGTAATTAAAATACATTATGCTTCACTTGCTGAATGTTTAGCATGCTTTTTTTGTGAAATAGCTTTAAATGTTAGAATATGAACATAATTTAAAGTATGAAATATTTCCAAATGCAAGAATAGACACACTAGCAATTAAGTATCACATAGGGCTCATACATTGAAAATCTAATTTGGAAAATTTTCATATTTCTTGGTTTTTCTTTGGAGGAAGGTTCTGTTCTGTCAGCCATGCAGAAAACTTACAAAGAAATGATCTTCATAAAAATTTGAATAGAATGTATTAAAAACTGTTACCTATTACATAAATAAATGAAGGGAAAAAGCCCGCTGCCCTCCTCAAAAAGAGAGGTAATTTTTCCTGTCAGTTAGGAGAAATAAGTCCTAAGGTAGAGAGGGGGAAGGAAAAAATATAATAAGAAAATGAAATGTTCTTTGAATGTGTAATGTTGTACTTATTAAATGGAAAATAGAGAAGCTTTTTGCTTCTCTATATAATATATATTTTATAAAGTGAATTATTTTCTATTTGTAAAGGGCTAATTCTCTTGGGAAGAATTTCAAAATTTGTTAATAATTTTTAGAGGAAAATTGGGAATAATTTTTTAAGGAAAATTCGGGAGTAATTTAGTTTAATATGGATTATGTGGACTAATGTACTTGTTTGCTGATTTAAAAGGATAAATACTGAAATATTAAACTGAGTAGGAACAAAGCAAAATTTGTGCTTTTGTTTGATCTGCCTTCATCAAAATTTCTACAAATTTTATTAAATGTAATCTTGCTATTTTTATCATGGTAATAACAATTATACAACATTTTAAATTATATTAAAATGATTTCTGTCTCACAAAGAAATTTATTGAAATAGAAAAGGACACAAGAATGCTGAGAAAAATATTGAAAAGTTGTGCTGGTTTGCTTCATTTTAAAGAGAAATTTTGATAGTTTAATAATGAAAGATAAATTATAAATTTAAAAAAACCTGTATTTCCTAAAGCCTGGGTTGAATGAAAACATTGATAGCAATAAACTCCATTATCATTTAAAGCACTTTGAACAGAAGGTACTTTATAAATTTAATAAAATCCTATGTATACTTAAATACCAATATATGTATGGATGTAAATTGCTTAAGCCAAATCATACAAATTAGTTTATTTACCCTCCTCCCCAAATTACACTGTTCATAAATTTTAAACTTTATAATTTTGTGACATTTATACTTTTGCTTAATCACCTCTTTGGATTAATTTTAGATTTTTTAAAAATATCAGGTAACAGGTGAAAAACAGGACCTATTGCCTGGTAGCACTATAGTTTCAGCAGCTTAGGTATCTTTGTAAAAAAGCATTTATGCAATTATAGAATACTTTATTGCATTTTCCCATTATTTTTAAAAGTAGAACAAATGGAAAAATTAAAGTGCTGATGTCATTTAAAGAAGTCCTTTTTACATTGGGTTGTCTTTTTGTTGTTCAGCTGTAAGACTTCTTTATATGTCCTGCTGCAGTTGCTCAACTTTGCCATTGTAGTGTTAAAGCTCCCATAGACACTGTGTATATGACGGAGTGTCACTTGGTTTCAATAAAATTTTATTTACAAAAATAGGTGAGGGTCCACATTTAGCCTGCCAGCTGTAGCTTACTAAGCCCTGCTTTAGAGCAGAAGTTCTCAAACTTTTTAGTCTCAGTACTGCTTCAAACTCTTATTGAGGACTCCAGAAATCTTTATATATATATAGCTCATTATTTACTATTTTAGAAATTATAGATTAGGGACTTTAAATTATTTAGTTATTCACTAAAAATAACAATAATTAACCTATTATTTGTTAACAACATAAATAACAATTTTATGAAAAATAACTGTCTCTTCCCAAATAAACAACCACAAAAAATAGTGAGGAGTGTCATTGTTTACATTTTTTGTGAACCTTTTTGGTTCACAAAAAACAGCTGGAATCTCATTTCTGCTTGTTCATTAAATCTTTTACAATATCCCATGTCAGCCTGTGGAAAACTCTACTACATACTCATAAGAGAATGATTCTGAAAAAGACAAATTACATCTTAGTAATATTAAGAAAATAGTTCTGACCTTGCTGATCCTCTGAAAGAGTCTTGAGGTCCTCCGTAGGTCCCCAGACCACTCTTTAAGATCATTTCTCTTGGGCAGATTAGCCTCATTACTAAGGCTTGACTCGTCTGGGATGTCAAACGAATGTCTTAGGTATTTGAAGAGGACTTTCCACTTCGGTTATTGGGAGCTTTAATGATTCCTGGTCCTCTGTGACCGCTGGAAATTGTTTGGCTTACTGCTTTCCAGTAATTGTTCTTTCCCCAGTGCTTGTTCTTTGCCTATCCTTGTGAAGTTTTGCTGTATGCATGTTCATATTGTGTTCAGGCATAGAATGAAGGGGACCCCACACATATTTCTGGAGTTTTTTCTTTGTGTAGCTTATTCCTTGTCAATTCAGTAGACTGCTAGATTCTCTTTGGCGTCTCCCGCTTCACATTGCAGTCCCGAAATTGCCTGCAGCCAGAAAACCCAGTTGTTTGTAGGGCTCACCTCATTTATTTCCTTTCTCTCAGGACCTAGAGGCCTGTGCTGCCTGTTGCTCAGCATCTGTGGATGCTTCAGATATGTTCTCCAGTATTCTAGTAGTCTGTAGTGGGAAGGCAAGTCATGTAGCAGTTAACCTTCATGAGCAGACGTCTCGGACTTTCTATTTTATTTTATTTTATTTTATTTTATTTTATTTTATTTTATTTTATACCATATCTGCTGAAAGTTATGCGTTAAGTTCTCATATATCCTTTCAAAACATGGTCTTTGTTGTTGTAGTCTTCCGCGAAAACTTTCATTTTAGCATCCTGTTAACATTGATACAGAGGACATTTTTCACTTCTTATTTTGAGATGGAGTTTCACTCTGTCACCAGGCTGGAGTACAGTAGCACAATCTTGGCATAGCACCCTCCACCTCCTGGGTTCAAGTGATTCTCCTGCCTCAGCCTCCCAAGTAGCTGGTACTACAGGCACATGCCACCATACCCAGCTAAGTTTTGTATTTTTAGTGGAGACGGGATTTCACCATGTTGGCCAGGATGGTCTCGATCTCTTGGCCTCGTGATCTGCCTGCCTCAGCCTCCCAAATTTGGTCCTGGGATTACAGGCATGCGCCACCGCACCCAGCCCCCATTTTTCACTTTTATACTAGGAACATATATGGAAGAATATAGTTATTTATAAATATTTGCTTCTGATTTAAACAACTATGTGGACTCTATTTTGTCTCAACCTCTTGATAATGTATCTAGCATGTTAAGAAGAACGATTTTAAAAACATGTTTTATAACTATTTTGTTTTTTACATTTAGCTTTAAATGTAAAGGTATCGTCTATCACATACGTTTAGTTTTAACTTTTGTTCCTTAGGATTTATTAGTTACTCTTATATAATGTAGTCACGTAGACCTGGATTAAATTCTGGCTCTGTGCTTTACTAGATGTGTAAACAAGGACCGCTTGCTTAACCTGATGTGAACCTCAGTTGCTTCATCTGTAATACAGACACAGTAATGCTGTGTTAATTAGAAATCAGAACATCTAGTAGCAGAGCTTTTGATAATGGTGTTTTCTACAAGGTGGAAGTTTATTTCTTCTACGTCTTCGTGTAAGAGGAGCCTGGCAGTCCAGGAGTGGTATGGCAGCCTCACAGCGTGTTTGTGGACCCAGTTTCCTTCTCTTTTCACATTCCTTCATTCTTAGCTTGTAGCTCTTATCCTCAAGGTTATCTTATGGTCCAAGATGCCTACTGGAATTCCACCTATCATGTCCATATCCCAGGCAGCAGGAAGGAATAGATGAGAAAGGTAAAAGGGGCATGTTTTTCTTTTAAAGAAACCTTCTTTAGTACACACCATCATTTTGTTTAAATCTTACTGGCCATAACTTAGTCATATGGCTATACCTAACTTTAAGGGAAGTTGGATCTTTTAGCCAGATGTTATGAAGAAGGGAATAAAGGGATTTTAGGTTAGGCAACTAGGAATATCTGTCACTAATGTCTTCAATCAGAATTTCATGGGTTCCAAACCCAATGAGAAATTATTCAGTAGATGCTCGTATCTGTGGTAGCAGGAGGAGGCCAAAATACCAACTTTATAAAACAGACAGAACTGATGTTTGAGAAATATAACTGCATTATATCTTAGTCAAGTGTGTTTCCGAATATTGAACCCTAGAATTAAACAGTCTTACCCATCCAGTTATACCGCTAGACCGGGTAGCATGTGCCTCTATTAAATTGGTGGCCTGAAGGAACAAAGCAAATGTTTGGTTCCTGCCAGAAGCTCTTTCTCAGGAGAAAGCGTATAGTGAGTGAGGGGATACGGAGTGTCCAGGAGTGTTACTCATGTCATCAGAAATAGGGAAGTATTACCCTCTTCCTTCCCCGCTCTCGTAATATCTTAATGCTACGAATATAGCATGATGGCTGGCATATAGTGAGCATTCACTATGGAGTGATGATTATTATTATAATGATGGTTTTGAGCAGTTTGAGCTACTGCCTTCATGTGTAATAGTCTGTATGTTTAATCTTATCACATACATTGCTATTTGAAAAATAGCATGCTTTTCCATGAAATATTATTTTTAAAATTCATCATGAGATAAAATTGATAAATGGTTTTAAAATTTTTTACTCTACCCTTTAATTGTTTTAAACTTTTGGTGAGGTCACAGTTTCCTATGCAAATTCAATGAAACTATGTATATAGCAAATTATACATACGATTTCTGTGGGTACGTGAACCTTACGATAATAACTCATGGCTTAGAAAAAATCTAAAGAACTACAGACACCTACCTATTACTGTAAACGCGTATCAATGACTATTGAATGAGCTAAGCACAATTAATTAAAAGGAAGTTTTGGTTAAAATCATGTGAGGTCGACAGACACATTTTTTAATTTCAACTGTGCCCTCCTACTAGCTTTTTGACCTTAAGCCAGTTATTAACCTGAGTGTTATGGTTTTTTTTTTTTTAAATCAGAAAAACGGAGATAATAATCCTATTTGACAACATTGAGAAATAAATGAGACAATATAGAGCATTACTTCTGGGCCAGACACAAAATATTCACTTGCTCTTTGCTGTTACTGTTTTTATTATCATTAGTGTTTTTAGTATTCTTTGCTTTTCTAACCTTGCCCTGATCATCTTGAAGGCAGTGAATAAGGGTACCTGAATTTCACAATTTAGAAATGTAATTATTCTGAGCAAAAAACTTGATCCTTTAGATCTGCCTTTCTTTTCTTCCTTTTAAAAAAAAAAGTTCTTAAGAGCCATCTTCGTGATCTTTGATCTCTCCATAAGAAGAAAGATCATTTACTTCCTGCTTATGGCTCTTCAAGGAAAAAGGTCTTCAAAAATTTCCTGTCTTTCTTTGCTTCCTCTCCTGTCTCCTTTCTGGCTCAGCAGAGAGAAAGATGTCAGTTTGATACCTTTGGCCTCTTTTAAAAACCTAATAATGGTCTTTATCCTGTCAGCAGTTCCTGGGTATTTAGTGTTTTACCTCTTGATCCGAGGAAAAGTCCTTAGCTTTCCCTATTCCTTTCTAATGAACAGCTTAGGCTACAGAAGTTTGGTCTCCTTACTAAGAGCTACAGAGCCCCTGCTGTTTTTATAGGCTGACTTTTGACACAGAGTACTTCTGTTCAAGGAGCTCATTGTTACAAAGTTAGTGCCAGTTTATACTAGAACTTAACTTTTAAAGCACATGTAAATAGATTTCTTAATGGGTTTTTGGGTAAGTTTTTTAAATCACCTAGATTTTTTTTCCTGGTGGCCAATTAGCACATGCTCATTCCGAAAAATTGTTCAGAAACTATAAAAATCATACAGAAGAAAATAAAGATCTCCTATGGTCCCATCCCACGAAAACAGTCAGTTTTACTATTTTTGGGTAATTCCACCTAGGTCTTTTTCTATATACAAATATAGATTTACATGCCTTTAAAAAATTGTTGTTTTCCCCCAAATGTGATTCTTCTGTATATATTGTTTTATAATCTTATTTCTACTGTAACTATATATGTACATGATTATTTTAAATAGTTCTATAGCAGTTCGTTGAATGGGTATATTGTAACCAATTCCCTATTGCCATGGATATTTAGGCTGTTTTTAATTTTTTAGTGATTTAATCATAGGACAAGATTTTTCTGCATCCATTTTTTTTCTCCAAGGCCAGCCTTCATTAGACATCAATTTTTGAGTGATTGTGTTACTGTATTTTAATGCATTCTCAGAAATTTGAATTAGTAGGTCAAAGGTTGTGTTTCTACTAACTGGTGATGAAAACACCTTTTTCTAATCAAATTTGAATACTATCAGTCATTTAAATATTTTCCAATATGATGATAAAACTAATATCTCTGTGTGTTTTAATTTCTCTTTCTTTGATTATTAGACGTTGAACACATTTTCATGTTTTGTTGGCCACTTGTATTTTTTCTGAGGTTCGTTTTCTATTATATATTTCTTCTTTCCCTAGGATATGTATATTTTAAAATCAATAGCAAAAGAAAGAAAGAAAGAAAAAAAATCAACAGCAGAATTCTATTTCTTGCATTAAAACTAGGTTGTATTTTTTAAGAAAGGTAGTTTTCTCTTTGCTGGACTCAGTTCCTCACTTAGCTAGTTATTTTAAAGTATTAGTATAGGAAATGAAGTAAGTACTTAGTAAAGGAAACCAAACTTATGAGAATAATTTCTTTGTCTAAAATACAAACGAAGAGGATGGAAATCCTTAATGCTTGTTTGCATGATAAAGTACCTAATTTGCCTTAACTGATCCTTTGCTTGCATCTGGCTCTTGACCATGTTCTACATAGGAGATGTCTGTCTAATTAACATATTATCTGGACCTATATTTAACATATTATCTGGACCTATATTTTTACATTTTTCATTTTTGTTGAAATTAAAAGATATGAAAATGTTGATTCAAATACTCCTTTTAGCAAACTATGATTTTTAAAATCAGAAGATAAGATGCATTGGAAATCTTTTCATATGATGAAGTGCATGTTATTTTTACTTTATTGCTTTTAGAAGAAAAACAACAGTGAAGACATTATGTATTTATGCAGACTACAAATCTGATGAAAGCTATACTCCAAGCAAGATCTCAGTCAGAGTAGGAAATAATTTTCACAACCTTCAAGAAATTCGGGTATGTCTTTCAAATTTTTAAAAATATGTCATCCTTTAACTTTTACTTATTAGAAGATAATCACAGTTGACATTACATTAGACAGGTTGAAATGTTTATATATAAAAGAAAAATATTGGAGAAAACATGTTTGAGTGTAAAATTTTTTTCTTCTGAATTCTGATTGTTCTCTTTATTTTTTCCACAATATTTTATTATTGAAATTTTCAGACATACAGAAAAACT
This sequence comes from Symphalangus syndactylus, assembly GCF_028878055.3. Classification (NCBI taxonomy): domain Eukaryota; kingdom Metazoa; phylum Chordata; class Mammalia; order Primates; family Hylobatidae; genus Symphalangus; species Symphalangus syndactylus. Next base: position 118,375,755 of record NC_072426.2, on the reverse strand, counting down.
CAAAGAATTGTACAGTGAACGCCAGTATACTCACCTCTTAGCTTCTTTAGTTGTTAATATTTTGCTATATTTGCTTTATTACAACCTGTCCATCTAACTTTTTTGTGCATTTAAAAATAATTTGCGCATATTTGTCCATTTCACCCCAAATACCAGTGTGATATATTGGTAGAGTTATCAACATTTGCTTAATTTTCATTTGTTAAGATAAAATTTATGCACAATTTTGCATAATCTTAAGTATATTACTTGGTGAGTTTTGACAAACACATACATTTATATGTAATCCCAACTCCTGTTAAAATATAGAACATTTCCACCACTCCAGAGAATTCCATCATATCTGTTCCCAGTTCAGTCTTCATCCCTATCCTACCCTCAGAAATAACTATTATACTGATTTTATTGATTGATTTTTTTATCATAGATCCATATTGCCTGTTTTACAATGTCATATGAACAGAGTCATACAGGATATAACTTTTATGTATGGCTTCTTTCACTCAGCCTAGGGTTTTTGAGATTTGTCCATGTAGTTGAATGTGTCACTGCTTCATTCTTTTTTACTTCTGAGTTGTATTTCACTGTTTGAATATACCACAATATATTTATCCTGTGTGAAGTTATTAGGACAGTGCTTTAGTCCTGAAGTATTTCAGAGGTATTTTCAATGACTTTGACCTACATAATTGTGAAGCTGTGGCTGTTGACATTTTTTGGTCAGAAAATCATTAAGCCCAAATAATCATTAAAATCTGGTGGTTCTGAGAGATTTGGGAAGCACTTGTGATCTTTGAAAGGCCTCCAGTTAATTTGTGGTCTTGGCTCTTATTTAACTTAGTGTTTATATTAAGACGGTGTCTCTAAATTTATATGTTTTATCTGAGTTAGTAATAAAATACTTAATATAAATCACAGGTACTTTCATTGTTTTCTCATTAAATAAGTGTTGTTCTCATAAAATTTGCATATGTATTGACAAATAAGAACAGGTGAGGATACTGTCCAAGGTATTTTTGTTGTTTTGTCTTTTGAGATATTCATTGTTTTTTAAAAAATTATTAAATGTATGTATCATGTGCAGTATGATGTTTTGAAATATACATACTTTGTAGAATGACTAAATAAAGCTAGTTAACATATGCATTACTTCACATACCACTTTTTTGTGGTGAGAACTCTCAAAATCCACTCTCTTAGCAATCTTCAAGAATATAACACATTGTTTATTAATGTAGTCACTGTTATATACTGGATCTCTTGATTTTATTCTTCCTATTGAACTGAAATTTTGTACCCTTTGACCAACATCTCCCCAATCCCTCCTTCCATTATAGCCCCTAGAAACTATCATTCTCCTTCTGCTTCTGAGTTCAACTTTTTAATATTCCATATATAAATAAGATCGTGTGGTATTTGTCTTTCTGTGCCTAGCTTGTTTCATTTATCAATAGTGTTCTCCAGTTCCATCCACGCTGCTGCAAATGACAGGATTTCCTTCTCTTTAGGGCTGTATAATATTCCATTGGGTGTATATACCCCACAGTTTATTTACCCATTCGTTCATTCATTGATGAATACTTAGGTTGATTCTATGTCTTAGCTATTGTGAATAATGCTGCAGTGAACATGGGAGTGCCATCTTGCTGACATCTGAACTCAGGTTGTTTGTTACTTTGAGATAGCTTCTTGGTTTTGTTATAGACAATTATCTTAATTTACTTTTTTTTTGTGTGTGTTTTTTTGGAGACTGAGTCTTACTCTGTTGCCCACGCTGGAGTGCAGTGGTATGATCTTGGCTCACTGCAACCTCTGTCTCCCAGGTTCAAACAATTCTTATACCTCAGCCTCTTGAGTAGCTGGGATTACAGGAATGCGCCACCATGCCCAGCTAATTTTTTCTATTTTTAGTAGAGACGGAGTTTCGCTGTGTTGGCCAGGCTGGTCTCGAACTCCGGCCTCAAGTGATCTGCCTCTCTCGGCCTCCTAAAGTGCTAGGATTACAGGCGTGAGCCACCATGCCTGACCCTTACTTTTAAGAAACCCTTCTTGAAAACTAATTTCAGCTTCTGAAAAATTGAAAAATTGTTGTAAATTAAATAGTTTTCTTTTAATTTAAAAACATTTCTTCTTTTGTCTGACAGGCCATGCTGGTTGATGTGTACTTCCTGTGCTTGAATAGATTAATAAATAAATCAGCTCTTAGTCTTCTTAAGTTTTTCTGTTCACCCAGTACTTTTTAAATTCAGAATATTTAAAATTTTTTTTAAATCATAATCTTTTTTTTTTCTTTTTTTGACAGAGTCTTGCTCTGTCACCCAGGCTAGAGTGCAATGGCCTGATAGCTCACTGCAGCCTCTGCCTCCCAGGTTCAAGTGATTCTGCTGCCTCAGCCTCCTTTGTATTTTTAGTAGAGACAGGGTTTTGCCATGTTGGCCAGGCTGGTCTCGATCTCCTGACCTCAAGTGATCCACCCACCTCGGCCTCCCAGAGTGCTGAGATTACAGGTTTGAGCCACCGCACCTGGCCTCTTATTTTTGGACCAATTGACAGCCCTTCTTTTAGTCACATATCTGATACATTTAATCAGTGTTTAGTTCTATGATGACTTGATGTATTAGATTGTATTTTATTAAAAATTTCACATTACCAAATGATTGGATCACTCATATTGATAAGCCTTTTGTAAGTAGAGTTGGCTTGTTTTGATTTATAACTAAAGATTTATCATATAGCTCCTCAGGCAGTTGTGTAAGTGAAACACTAGCAATGAAATGTTTTGATTTGATATACGTGGTATATATTTGAAACTTCCACTAGATGTCACTGTTGTCCTTTATTTTCTAGTTTCGTAGCCTATTTGTAATAAGTTCAAGACCTCAAGTAATCTTAGTTGTACTTGTTTTTCCTAGAGAATATATATTCAAGAACTCTTTGATGCATTTTTGGGAAGTGTACATATTCATATGAAATTTCTAGGTATCTGTATTAAAGATGTTTTGTATTCTATTGTAAATTTTACTGACATTAAATAAGGATTTTGAGAAGTTAACAGGAGAAACTTTAAGCGATATTTGGACCTTGTAAAATACTTTTAATCTAGTCTTTGCTTCTGTCATCTAAGTGCTGAAACTTTAGCCATATAGAAAAAGAGCTCTTATAGGTAGTCTCTTAATTTTTTCTAAGTGTGTTTATATTTCTGTTTAGTGACCACATAGCCTCATGAGACCAGTAATACAAAATATTACCAGGTGATAATGTGAGTTGTTTTCCTGGAAAACTTAATGAACATACTACTTTTCTGCCATAGTTCTTACTAAGGAACCATAATTTTTGGATGTTGCTTTAAATTATTAGTGCCTAGCTTTTGCAGCTTGTGATATGAATACTTTTATCTTTTAATTATACATCTTTTTATGAGATTTATACTGTTTACCTTTTTTTCTTTGTAAGTTAAATAAGAGCCTGATAGCACTTCGCTTTTTAAGGAAAGATGAAGCAGATCATGATTTTATTTTTTCTGTTATTCTACCACAATTTCTAAATATATAAAAAAAAACTTTGCTGCTTCTGACTCAGATACTAAAACAAGTAATTAAAATAGTGTGAACTTTTATGAGGTTTTTAGAGTCATCATTTCATTAGTTATAGTACTGATTTAACTGAGTGGAAAATCCACCTAAATCTTTTTTATTTTTCCATGGATGTTTGCCCACTGGAGGGTGTAGTGTAGTGTGTATTGAAATGTTTTAATAGATTTTCCTTTTTTTTCACTAGAAATTATGAATTTGTTTACTTGAAATGCTTATTTTTTGTAATTGTTGATTTGAAGTAGTAATTTAAAAAATAGTCTAAGATGAGAAAAGCATATAGCTACCTTATTTAGCAATAAATTATTCTTTTTCTATCCTATTTATTTTCCTTCATTTTAGTTATGAAGCATGTATTGTATCTAGATCTTTGTTACTTCTATTGATAACTCTCTACAAAGGCATCAGACCCTTCCTTTAATACCCTAGAATGTGTATTTTAACCACTATACCTGAGGACTTAAATTGAACTTCCTTCTGATACTAAAACTGGATTTGGCCGAACAGAATATTTTTAATGACAAAATTGAAATTATTTATGCTTCTCGTTCTACTTTCTTGTATTCAAAATATCCCATTCCACATAAATTGAAAACCAGCAATTTAAGAACATTTTATAAGATGTTTGCAATTTATTGCTTCTACACAAGAGACTATTTCTATATAGAAGTGATAATTTAGCATTTCTGAGTCTACATTGTCTTTCTTTGCAGAATGCTTCATCTCAGTTGGGTTACTTTTGTGCATGAATTCATGTTATTCAAGAGAAATTTTCAAATCACGATGGCAGTTTTTAAGTTCTTAAATCCCTTGCATTTTAGCATTATGTTTTGATTTAATGTTGTTCTTTTCTTTTGCTCTCAGAAGGGAAAATAATGTGTGAGATATTTTTTTTTAATCATTTAGAGCAATGGACTAAAGAACATTATATTTTAGATGTGATCATTATAGCATTTTAGAAAATATCTCTAGCTGAAATTCAAGGATAGTCCTTTTCAGTTTGCTAACTAGTTATTGTTGTTTTTAAAAATTATTGTAGAATATTTTGTACTTAAATATGAAACTAAAGTGTTTTTTTAGACACACTGTGACAGTTCTCAAATTATTTCTATATTGTTATATGAGAAACAACTTGTTAAGGTTAAGTAGATACTTTCAGCATATGTGAAAGTCGTCCTTTGGTTTATTGCTTCTAAAATTTGTGGCCACGAAAGGATAAAATATTGATAGAGCACAAGAGCACAAGATCGAGTACTTAAGTGAATTTTAAGCCCTGTTTTTGTCTTCAGATAATAAAGCTGTTACCAAGTGATTTTTTTTTTAAAGGAGGCTTGAAATAAGTCTTCAGTGTTAAAGAGAGCTGTAATATTTTCCCATGGTTTCATGTGGCCTTTCGCAGTCTACTTGTGTCTTATTTCAGTAGCACAACCATGTGAGTCCATATATGGTACTTTGACAGAAGTGGTTAATATGTCAGTTCTTCTGATAAAATAATATTTCCTATTAAAATTTGGGTTCTGCTAATGTATGTGATAGAGTAAGAAGATGCAGACAAAAGCTCTGGCTCTATTTGTTGATCCCCAAATCTACTTATATTTGCTTTCTTATGAGGGGCCTATTTTAAACAATTTGATATAAAGTGGAATGACTTAGGCGGTATCTATAAACATAAATTGGTTTGATAAGACAAAGTGTAATTTATCAAGTCTTTGGAAAAATAGTTTTTTGTTGAATTTAGCTAGTTTAAAAGATTTTTTTTTTTAAATTAGTTTCATAACTAACTTTAGTTCATCTTTGAAGTCATTGTAGAATGTTTTGGTGTGATACACATAATTTTTAGGCCAAAAAATGTTATCTTCTAACCTTCTCTAAAAGCAATATATAGAATTTTTGAAAACTTTTATTTATTATTATATGCATCACCTATTTCCAAAATGGAGTTGAGGTAACTATGCATTTGGGGTATATTTCCTTTTGGAACTAAAATATGTTATACAGAAAAGTATCATCTGTATTTTTAAGAAGAAGTATTATCTATATTTTTAAGAAACTTTATTGTATCTTGTTTTTGTTTGACCACAAACTTATACTATAGATTATTTAAGAGATGTAGTCTGGCATTTCATACAAAACAGATTCATGCTTTATTCTGTGAATAATGCTGTAGGGCCTGCTAAGTGCCAGGTACTGTATTAGATACTGGGGATACAATAAAGTCACAGTTTCTGCTTTTGAGCACTTCATAGTCTCATGGAAGAGTATGCAAAAAATTCTCAGTTGCCATATGGTATAGTAAGTACCTGGAGGTGGCTATGGGAACACAATGGAATATTGTGTTTAAAAACACAATATTGTTTTGTGGTTTTTAAAGCCCAGTGGTTTAAAAAACTGAAGAGGTTGATGGTTCAACTGACTGTTTAGGATAAATACAAAGCCTATTCAGGTGCAAAATCAAGTGGAGGCATTCTAGCAGGGTCATGATGTACATAAAGGTATGGAAGCACAGTAGCATGGTATAGTGACAGAAGTGCAAGTAATTCAGTCTGCCATGGAAGCTGGATAGGTCTGAGGGAGTGGTAAGAAAGACTGGAGAAGTATTTATTCATTCAGCACATTTGTTGTGATGTAACATGGTTCCCATACATAAGTTTATATTCTTGTAGGGAAATAAATACAGTATATAATTGTTTCAGTGAAAATGTATAGTCAGATTGTACGTAATGTCAGACATTAAATGAGGAAACATTGACACAGCTTAATCATGGGAATGGGGGAGCTGTAGCACCTAGAGACCAGGTAGGTATAATATTAGCCAGGTAAAAATTATGAGGATTTAATTAAGGCTACAGCAGTTGGGTTCCCTATATTTGAAATAAATTAAAAGGACTTGTGACTGATTGCTACCTGGGATATATTCAGAATATTGGGTAGGATTTGAGTACGTAGAAAAGGGCATCTAGGATTCTCAGCTTAGGCAAGTGGTTGAAAGTTGGCGTTTACTAGTAATGGCATACAGAGAAGGAACATTCTGAGGAGGAGGGGCAGAGAGAAAGGGGCTTAGGTAATGAGATTAATTTTAGTCACTGATTTCTGGTGTCTCTTCAAATGGAGGGATTTTCAGTAGGTAGTCCATGGATAGTAGGGTATGGTATATGGATCTGAACTTAAGGAAAGAAGTTTGGGTTAGAGATACAGATTTGGGAATCATCAGTGTGTAAATAGAAGTTTAGATATAAAAGAAGAGTGCTAGGGCTGGAACCATGAAGATGCCAATATTCAAGAGTTGGTTAGGAAAAGGCTATCCAGTGAAGAAAGCTGAGAGGAACTCTCAGAAAGATGAGAAGAAAATTAAGAGAATATGTTGTCATATTCTCATATGAAGTCAGGATTATCTAGGCAGATAGGGACTGAAACATTTCCTCTATTTTATGTTTTAATAGGCAGTTTACTTAATGTAATTTACTTAATGCAGTTCTGAACTAAGGTAGTTCTTAAAACTTGTTTAAGCACTCTTTGGAGTAATTGTTTCTAAATTTATAGATTGGGGACTAATGAAATGATTTAATAGTAGGAATTCCATCTTATTATAATATTTGTGCCAAATAAGATGATTCTGAGGAAGATTCTTGTTTTGTTTCATAATGTGTTGATTTGGAAGGTTTTGTACTGCTAATGCATGCTTAAAGTAAAGTTAGAAGTTGATGAATTTTCTTTCAAGAGCATTGTCCTGTAAGGTCACTTTTTTCAAGTAATCTTTTGCAGCAGTTATAGACCTACACTGTTTCTTTTAGGCAAAGTGGCAATGGTAACAGCCTAGGGCAAAGAAGACAAAAAACCCACAAAATCTAAAAACCCTTTATTTAACCATATGACAGGATATGATTCAAGAGAAATATGCATTTTACTTATGAAAATGAAAATGACATGGTTTTAGAAATGCAGATTATCAATCCCTCTTATAAGGAAAACATACTGGGAATATAGCCTGCTGGTCAGAGCAGGGGTGGGCACTTGGCTGAGAACCTAGCATAGTGTCTGAAACAGTAGGCATTTAATTAAAAAATTGTCAAGTAACCATACTGTTATAGGACCCCACCACTTACCCAAACTTGTTAACCTTTGGGTCGGGGATTTCCACACTATAGTCCCTTCAGTGGTCGCCAGAAAGATGTTACAAGGAAAGAGATCCCAATCCAGACCCCAAGAGGGGTTCTTGTATCTTGTGCAAGAAGGAATTCAGGGCAAATCCATAAAGTGAAAGCGAGTTTTTTAAGAAAGTAGAGGAATGAAAGAATGGCTACTACATAGAGCAGCCCTGAGGGCTGCTGGTTGCCCATCTTTATGGTTATTTCTTGATGATATGCTAAACAAGGGATGGGTTATTTGTGCCTCCCCTTTTTAGACCATATAGGGTAACTTCCTGACTTTGCCATGGCATTTGTAAACTGTCATGGCGCTGGTGGGAGTGTAGCAGTGAGGACGACCAGAGGTCACTCTCGTGGCCATCTTGGTTTTGGTGGGTTTGGGCCAGCTTCTTTACTGCAGCCTGTTTTATTAGCAAGGTCTTTATGACCTGTATCTTATGCTGACCTTGTATCTCATCTGGTGACTTAGCATGCTTTAACCGTCTGGGAATGCTAAATCTCAGCTTCATTTTACCCAGTTCCTATTCAAGATGGAGTTGCTCTGGTTTCACACGCCTCTGACAATACCAGCAGTTCATAGGCTTGCCATTGACCCATGCTAGTGTAGTTTGCTTCAAAGAGATTATCTGGGCAAATCAGATTCCCTGTCTCAGACATTTTAAAAACTTTTTTAATTGCAAAAAACATATACCACAAAATTTACCACCTGAACCATTTTTTATGTACAGTTAGTTCAGTAGTGTTACATATATGGTATTCACGTGGTTGTGAATACACATTTCCAGAACTTTTTTGTCTTTCAAAACCAAAAATCATAGTCATTAAATAACAACTCCCAGTTTTCCCCTTCTCCAGGCCCTGGTGAGCACTGTTCTAGTTTTTGCTTCTGTGAATTTGACTGCTTAAGATACCTCATAGAAGTGAAATCATACAATATTTGTCCTTTTTTGACTGGCTTACTTCACTTAGCATAATGTACTCAAGGTTCATGTTGTATCATGTGACAGGATTTCCTTTATTTTTTTATTTAATTTATTTTTTATTTTTTTGAGACAGTCTGGCTCTGTCACCCAGGCTGGAGTGCAGTGACGCGATCTCGGCTCACTACAACCTCTGCCTCCTGGGTTCAAGTGATTCTCATGCCTTAGCCTCCTGAGTAGCTGAGACTACAGGCACACACCTCCATGCCCGGCTAACTTTTGTATTTTTGGTGTAGACAGGGTTTCACCATTTTCTGCAGGCTAGTCTCGAACTCCTGACCTCAGGTGATCCGCCCACCTCAGCCTCTCAAAGTGCTGGGATTACAGGCCTGAGCCACCTCACCGGCCTCCTTTTTTTTAAAGACCAAAGAATATTCAGCAGGTACAAAATGTATGTACTTCATTTTGCTTATCTGTTCATCTCTCAGCGGTCACTTGGGTTGTTCCCACCTCTTGCCTAATGTGAATAGCAGTGCTGTGAACAGTGGGTGTACACGTATCTTAAGATCCTTTATTCAGCTCTTTTGGGTATGTATGCAGATGTTGGATTTCTGGATTACAAGTTAGTTCTATTTTTAATTTTTTTGCCTTAGAAATTTAACTCAGAAGAAACAGTGGCAAAGTTAGCATCGGCATGATCTGATACTGAGAGAGAGTGATATGGAAAAGGGTGGGTAAGGTGAAGGGCCATGTGCAAACTGAAGTTATAAAGTAGAAGAGTACAACTTTAAGATACGGGAAGACACAGAATGGTGTAGAATGAATAAAATAGATGCAAAGGTAGATACCTAACAAGGAGAAAGAACAATAAACTTGAGCAAGTGGCTGGGGTCTCTAATAGTCTTCATTTACTGACCTCTTTCATACTTGACCACTTTTTCCTGAGTTCCATGGACACACACATGCACACACACACGTGCGCTGCACACACACACACACACACACTATTCAGTACGTCCCCTCATCCTGTGGTAAGTTTTTTTTTTTTTTTTTTTTTGAGACAGAATCTCGCTCCGTTGCTCAGGCTGTAGTGCAGTGGCGTGATCTTGCTTACTGCAAGCTCCGCCTCCCGGGTTCACGCCATTCTCCTGCCTCAGTCTCCCTGGTAGCTGGGAATGCAGGTGCCCGCCACCATGCCCGGCTAATTTTTTGTATATTTTTTTTAGTAGAGACGGGGTTTCACCATGTTGGCCAGGATGGTCTCGATCTCCTGACCTCATGATCTGCCCGCCTCGGCCTCCCAAAGTGCTGGAATTACAGGCGTGAGCCACCGTGCCTGGTGTGGTAAATTTTGCGTAAATATTTTTGGCAACTAACATGTTGCTGATTAAAACAGTAGTAATTGGGCCGGGCACGGTGGCTCAGGCCTGTAATACCAGCACTTTGGGAGGCCGTGGCGGGCAGATCACGAAGTCAAGAGATTGAGACCATCCTGGCCAACATGGTGAAACCCCATCTCTACTAAAATTAGAAAAATTAGCTGGGAGTGGTGGCGAGTGCCTGTAATCTCAGCTACTCAGGAGGCTGAGGCAGGAGAATCACTTGAACCTGGGAGGCAGAGGTTGCAGTGAGCCAAGATTGTGCCACTGCAGTCCATCCTGGTGACAGAGCGAGACTTCGTCTCAAAACAAAACAAAACAAAAAAACACACAGTAGTAATCAGCTGAAAGTGCTGCAGTAAATCTTGCTGAAACTACCTGCTGAAGCATTTTATCATAATTTAAAAGTATATCTTAATAGAGGTGAGCCTACTTAGGAACCTCATTTTTTTTCCAGCCTCATGTTTTACATGTGATAAATGAAGAATCAATGAATCTTCAAGTCTCAGGATAAAGGAATGAGAATATTGAAGGAGAAACTGCAAATAAAAGACAATGCATACTTTCCTGTGTCCATTTCTCTTTCATAAAGGAATTAAGAGAATTCTTCATACAAGGATTTGTAGATATTTGGGAACCTTTCCTCTTGCATTTGAAATTATAGTTGATGGTACAAAACAGAAACCGTAGCTTAGCCATCTCACCACTTTTTTAGAATCAGTTACCTACTTTGTAATTAGATAGCTAATTAAGAATGATAATTAGCTAATTGGATGGCCTACAACTAGTCTTGATTTCTTATACTTAAGTAGGACAGAGGCAGTACGTAGAGGAAGCTTTCTAAGAACTTACAGTGAGAAAAGATCTAGATTTAGACTAAATGGTACCTTAAGTATGAGGCAATAGTAGGGAAATTGTTCAGATAATATGTTAGCTATCTATTTTAATCTTTATTGAGCCTAAAGTCTTTAGGTCTTTAGATTTAATCTTGTTCCAAATAAACATGTTTCCTGAGTAGCTATGTGAATTTTCTGTTACTTGTTTTTGATAATGAAAAGATTAAATTCTTGTTCTGGTTCTTATATCTCTTGTAAGTTCCCATTCTTTGCCACCAGATAAATAAAACATAATGGCAAGTCCCTCATATTGAAAATATATAATCTCTAAATCTTCTTCCTCATCAGTCAGGATAAGGTTTGTTAGGGTTTGCCTGGCACATTCAGCTAAAATAATAATAGTATTTATAGTACACTGGCAACTGCTGTTTTTCCTACTTCTTCCCTGAGACTGTATATATGCTGCTAAAGAAATGAGATTTTTATAATAAATGAGTATCCTCTTTTTTTTTTTTTTTTTTTGAGACAGAGTCTTGCTCTGTTGCCCAGGCTGGAGTGCAGTGGCATGATCTCGGCTCACTGCAGCCTTCACCTCCCAGGTTCAAGCGATTCTCCTGTCTCAGCCTCCCGAGTAGCTGGGATTACAGGTGTGCACCACCACACCTGGCTAAATTTTTGTATTTTTAGTAAAGATGGGTTTTCACTGTGTTACCCAAGATGGTCTCAATCTCCTGACCGTGTGATCTGCCCGCCTGGCCTCGCAAAGTGCTGGGATTATAGGCATGAGCCACCGTGCCCAGCCCCCAATATTTTTTTTTAATAGGAAAACCTTTCTAATTTTATAATAGAAATCAATATAGTTATTTATAATTGAAACTTATAACCAGTAACAACTAAAATACTATTTTATTGTATTAGTATATCTATTTTATCTGTGAGAACAACTAAAATTAGAAAATATGCAGATTCCACCTCTGTGAACTGGTTAGGCTAGTGTTATTTTACTAATTTTTAAATTTAGTTTTTTAAATTGACAGAAAATTGTGTATATTTATGGTGCTTATAATGATGTTTTGATATTTGTATACATTGTGGACTGACTAAATCAAGCTAATTAACATAGGTAATACCTCACTTATATGTCATTTTTTGTGGTGTGAATGCTTAAATCTGTCTTAGCAATTTTCAAGTATACAATATATTATTATTAATTGTACTCACAGTGATGCACAGTAGATGACTTCAACTTATTTCTTATGCCTCACCGAAATTTTATGTCCTTTGACCAACATCTCCCAACTGTGCCCCTTACTCCCAGCCCCAGGTAACCATCATCCTACTCCCTGCTTCTGTGAGTTCAACTTTAGATTCCGTGTATAAATGAGAACATGCAGTTCTTTTTTCACTCCAATTTTTAAAAATATTACTTAAAATCATATTTTCTTTAACATACAGTTTTTCAATTTTGTAGGAATTAACCTAAGTAATCAGACTATGTGAAATCCTCTGAGGTTGACTAAAAGGTACTCTGTGATTATTTAATAGATAGTGTCCTTAGACTAAATTAAAATTTTCAGGGAAATTATAATATCCTTCAAAGTCCTGTTGGCTCCTTCTCTCATTTCACTTAATTATGGTGAATCTGGCCAATCCATATATATAGTTTACATATAATGTCTCTTTACAATAACCGTATGCAATAATAACTATGTGGCTGTTGGTTTATTCCTCTAACTGCATGAATTTTTCATGAATTCTTTGAGATTCGTGAAAAAAAAGAATAGTTCTTTAAAAATTACCGCATCCATTTTCTTTGTCTACTAAGTACTACACAGGCCTACCTCATTTTATGCTTTTCACCTTATTGCACTTTACAGATAACTGCATTTTATTACAAATTGAAGCTTTGTGGCAACTCTGTGTCAAGGAAGTCTGTTGGCACCATTTTTTTAACAGCGTGTGCTCAATTCCTGTTTCTATCACATTTTGGTAATTCTCACAATATTTCCAACCTTTTCATTATTATTATATCTTTTATGGTGATCTGTGATCAGTGATTCTTAATGATACTGTTATAATTGTTTTGGGACCCCATGAACCATGCTCATATAATATTTCAAACTTAATTGATAAATATTGTGTTCTGACTACTCCACCAGCTGGCTGCTTTCTTCTCTCTTTCTCTCTAATTGTGCTTCCCTATTCCCTGAGACACAACAATATTGAAATTAGGCCTCTAACTAATGATGATGGTTTCTAACTAAGTGAAAGAAAGAATTTCACATCTCTCAGTTTAACTCAACAGCCAGAAAGAATTAAGCTTAATGAAGAAGGCATGTTGAAAGCCAAGATATGCTGAAAACTAGGCCTCTTGCTCCAAACAGCGAAGTTGTGAATACGAGGGAAAAGTTCCTGAAGGAAATTAAACGTGGTACTCTAGCGAACACATGAATAATAAGAAAGCAATACAGCCTTGTTACTGATATGGAGAAAGTTTGAATAGCCTAGATAGAAGATTAAACCAGCCACAACATTCCCTTAAGCCAAAGCCTAATCCACAGTACGGCCCTAATTCTCTTCAATATTAGGAAGGCTGAGAGAGTTGAGGAAGCTACAGAAGAAAAGCTTGAAACTAGCCGAGGTTGGTTCATGAGGTTTCAGTAAAGAAGCCATCTCCATAACATAAGAGAGCCAGGTGAAGCAGCAAGTGCTGATGGAGGAGCTGTAGCAAGTTACCCAGAAGATCTGGCTAAAATAGTTGATGAGGGTAGATACACCAAGCAACACATTTTCAATGTAGACAAAAAGCCTTCTACTGGAAGATGCCAAGTAAGATTAGAGAGGAGAAGTCAATGCCTGGCTTGAAAGCTTCACAGGACAGGCTGGCTCTTTTGTTAGGGACTGATGTAGCTAGTGACTTTAAGTTGAAGGCAGCTCTCACTATTCTAATAATCTTAGGGTCCTTAAGAATTATGCTAAATTTATTCTGCCCATGTGCTATAAATGAAAGAACAAAGCCTGGATGACAGCACATCTGTTTAGAGCATGGTTTCCTGAATATTTTAATCCCACTGTAAAGACCTACTGCTCAGAGAAAAAGATTTATTTCAAAATACTATGCTTGTTGACAATGGAAATAGTCACCCAAGAGCTTTGATGGAGATGTACAAGGAGGTAACACAACATGTATTCTGCAGCCCGTGGGTCAAGGAATAATTTTGACTTCCAAGTCTTACACATTTCTTAAGGCATTAGCTGCCATAAATAGTGGCAAATGATCTGATGGATCTAGGCAAAGCAAATTGAAAATCTTCTGGAAATAACTTACCATTCTAGATGTTACTGAGAATATTTGTGATTCACATGAAAAGGTCAAAGTATGAACATTAACAAGAGTTTGGAAGAAATTGATTCCAAGCCTAATGAATAACTTTGAGGGTCTAAAGGCTTCATTGGAGGCAGTAACTGCAGATGTAGTGGAAACAGCAAGAGAACTACCATTAGAAATGGAGCCTGAAGGTCAGGTGCATTTTGGGAGGCTGAGGTGGAAGAATCTCTTGATCCCAGGAGCTCAAGACCAGCCTGGGCAACATAACAAGATCCCCATCCCTACAAAAGAAATTCAAAAAAGTTAACTGAGTGTGGTGATGCACATCTGTAGTCCCAGCTACTTGGGAGACTGAGGTGGGAAGATTGCTTAAGCCCGGGTGGCGGCAGTTCCAGTGAGCCATGATTATGCCACACTTCAGCATGGGCTACAGAGAGAGACCCTATCTCAAAAAAACAAAAAGAAATGGAGCCTGAAGATGTGACCAAATTGCAGCAATCTCATTATAAAACTTGAACAGGTGAAGAGTTGCTTCTGATGAATGAGCTAAGAAAGTAGTTTTCAGCACCAAAAGCAATGGCAACAAAAGCCAAAATTGACAAATGGGATCTAATTAAACTAAAGAGCTTCTGCACAGCAAAAGAAACTACCATCAGAGTGAACAGGCAACCTACAGAATGGGAGAAAATTTTTGCAACCTACTCATCTGACAAAGGGCTAATATCCAGAATCTACAATGAACTCAAACAAATTTACAAGAAAAAATTAAACAACCCCATCAAAAAGTGGGCGAAGGACATGAACAGACACTTCTCAAAAGGAGATATTTATGCAGCCAAAAAACACATGAAAAAATGCTCATCATCACTGGCCATCAGAGAAATGCAAATCAAAACCACAGTGAGATACCATCTCACACCAGTTAGAATGGCCATCATTAAAAAGTCAGGAAACAACAGGTGCTGGAGAGGATATGGAGAAATAGGAACACTTTTACACTGTTGGTGGGACTATAAACTAGTTCAACTATTGTGGAAGTCAGTGTGGCGATTCCTCAGGAATCTAGAACTAGAAATCCCATTTGACCCAGCCATCCCATTACTGGGTATATACCCAAAGGACTATAAATCATGCTGCTATAAAGACACATGCACACGTATGTTTATTGCGGCACTGTTCACAATAGCAAAGAGTTGGAACCAACCCAAATGTCCAACAACGATAGACTGGATTAAGAAAATGTGGCACATATACACCATGGAGTACTATGCAGCCATAAAAAATGATGAGTTCATGTCCTTTGTAGGGACATGGATGAAACTGGAAAACATCATTCTCAGTAAACTATCCCAAGGACAAAAAACCAAACACTGCATGTTCTCACTCATAGGTGGGAATTGAACAATGAGAACACATGGACACAGGAAGGGGAACATCACACTCCGGGGACTGTTGTGGGGTGGGGGGAGGGGGGAGGGACAGCATTAGGAGATATACCTAATGCTAAATGACGAGTTAATGGGTGCAGCAAAACAACATGGCACATGGATACATATGTAACAAACCTGCACATTGTGCACATGTACCCTAAAACCTAAAGTATGATAATAAAAAAAAAACGAAAGTAGTTTTCAGTGTGTGAAGGTGCTGTGAACATTCTTGAAATGACAACAAAGAATTTAGAATATTGCATCATCTTAGTTGATAAAGCAGTGGTAGCACAGTTTGAGAAGACTGACTCCAATTTTTAAAGAAGTTCTGCTGTCAGCAAAATGCTATTAAGTGGCATTGCATGCTACAGAGAATATTTTTCATGAAAGGAATATTGAATAAATGAGGTAAACGTCAGTGTTATTTTAAGAAATTGCTTCAGCCACCTCAGCCTTTAGTAGCTACCACCTTAATCTGTCAGTAGCCGTCATCATTAAGGTGAGATACTCTATCTCCAAAAAAAATTACAACTTGTTAGCAATTTTTAGCAGTAAAATATTTTTTTGTGAGGATATGTACGTTGTTCTTTAGACATAATGCTATTACACACTTAATAGACTACAGTAGAGTATAAGCATAATATATGCACTGAGAAACCAAAACATTGTATGACTGACTCACTTTATTGTGTACTCACTTTATTGCTGTGGTCTGGAACCAAACCCACAATGTATTTGGGATATGCCTGTACTTATTTTAGATATAATTGCTAAAACTTTAAAACTTTATCTCAAAGTTGTATTTTCCTATTTATAAATTAGAACAAAGAGGTATTACACACAAAACTTGCATAAGAAATAACTGAGATACTGATAGTTTCAATTATTCCTATATCTTTGGACTATTCCTCCAATGGTTGAATTTCCCTTTTTTTTTTTAATTGGGGCTGCTTGAAAAACACATGTTCTTTAGCAATTTTGAATATTATTCTTTGGCAGCATTGTTTTATAAAATTGTTTTCATAGAATTTCTTCTTAGTATCCATGGACCTATATTGAGGGAGGTGGTTGGGGAGAAATATGTCTACTCTGTCAACTACCAATAGATGGTATTAGTAGTTGCTTCTATAGTTAAAAATTGACACGTGATTAAGCAGACTTAATAATGACCCTTTGGAAATGAATCTGTAAGTAGAAGAATCTCTATACTGTGTCAGAACCAGTAATGATACCCACTTCGTGTTGACTGTCAGGAAGCTTGAAACCAAATTTGTGACCCATGTGGTAACAATTGTATATATTTATTTCTATACACTAATCTTGGCCCTCAGTTATTTATTTTGTCATTTTATGGCATATTTCTTTTCAGGGCCCACAAATCTTTGATGGCTTTCGTTAGCACAAGGACATTACCTGTCTTGATCACTCATGTAGCTGAGTACCTACCACGTAGGTGCTCAGTTAATATTTGTGCAATTTATTTCTGCAGTGGCCTTTGATATTTATTTTAAAGATAGTGGAGGGGTGTCTGTTTTAGCTTTACTGAGGAAAAGAATCCAAGGCAGATTAGTTCTAAAACTGATTCTACTCTAGCAGCCTACTTTCTGATATAAGCATGTGATCTTAGAGAAGATAATAATGACCAAAGGGAATGTAATATAGCTTTGGGGAATATAGGGCAATCCTAATTTGCCTCTTATCATGGCCCAGAGGTTATGAGCTCTGGTTAAATATGATAAGGAAGGTACTTTAGGGAATAAAGAGAGACTGAGGAATGAGAAGAAATCTCTTTCTGCCTTCACTGTTCTACCTTAGTATTTAGGTAGCCACTTCACATTTAAGATAATAAAAGGGTAAAAATTGAGTCAAAGTTACTGTCAGCCAGTTTGTAAAATCTAGTTGAACAATAGCTTCATCAATTTAAAAATTTTATCATTTCTCTGAGGAAGTTTAATGAAAGGCATTGAGAAGTGTTCCTGACTTTAAGAAACTTATTTTGAATGAAGAGTTGCCTTGTGTTGAGAGAGAATTGTCTCTGAGGAGATTTAATGAAAGGCATTGAGAAGTGTTCCTGACTTTGAGAAACTTATTTTGAATGAAGATTTGCCTTGTGTTGAGAGGGAATTGTCTAAGGCAGATATGGAATTCAAATTTGAAACTTTTCTATTGACCAGGTTCAGGATTATCAGTAGCATAGAATTATCATGACTCACTGAACTCCATTTAACCTGAAGTTATAGTCATTTGAAACTTGCTGATATTCCCCCAGAGTCATATTGTACTCGCCATTGAACGCAGAGTTCTCTAACCTTGGCTTACAGATGGAAAAACCCAGTCTGTTTCATAACCTGCAATCTGGGTTTTAAATATTGTTTTCAGAGTAGGACAGAAGGGTGAGACCTAAGCCAAATAAAGGAACATGTTTCTAGATTGTCTTTGCCACATGCTGCTTTAATCATGGGGTTTGGAGCCTGTCAGATGAGAGTTGGAATCTTGGTATTATCACTTCTTTGAGAGAGAGTACAATTCCTCTGTTTTTTTCTGAGCCTCTATTTACTTTAAAAAATGAAAATTACAATGCCTGTCTTGTTTGGATGGTTGTGAAAATTAGATAAGCTGTGTAAAAACATCTACCATGAACCTAATATGTATAGATTCGTAGTCAATATAAGTTTACGCCCTTCCATACTACTTTTCTCTGTTAGCTTTGTAATGGCTGCTTGCTTTATCCTTACTCGTACATGACTGTACGAGGTTGGAAAGTGCTAGATAAATGTGTCTTATGTATATTAAGACATGCTCAAGTTATGGAGAATGGATAGGTTGTCTAGGGATTCAATTCCTAACTATCAGATCTAAGCATGAAGTGTTTTTTTAATGTTGATATTTGGCATTTCGATGTCAGTGTTTTCTCTGTTGCAACTGGACAGAGAGAACAACCTATGTAGGTTATTTAGATTTTTTAAAAAATTATTTTAATGAAATTTCCCTTGGCATTCGAGTAGATATACAGATTTAATTCTTTGAAACTACAGCATCAGTGGCATTATTTTTGTGGCATATGTAAAGCAAGAATTTAGCAATTTTAAGCTTCCTAGTATTTAGCTAATAACTTCACATACTGGAGCACATCTTTATCCATTGTGTCAAAATATTATATTTTCTAAGGTAATAGTTTTACTAACGTGGATACTTCCTTTGATTTTGTTCTCTGTTCTTGAAATTTTTTGTGCTTATGGAATTTATTTTGATATATTTTAAAAAGTAAAGCTGACTTTATAATATAGATGACTTTGAATTTTACTTGTTAGCCCTTATACTTTCTATGCAGGATGTATTTTTAAAAAGAAATAAAATATTTACAGGAACAAATTTATAGAGTAGAGGGTATAAATGGGCATTTTAAAAGTTATTTATATACATCTTAACTGCCATGACTTTTAGCCAAGCCAATATTTTCAAGAAAGCGCTGTCTATCCTAATTGCACAAATATTTTTGCAAACTTTTCCATTAATCAGTGAATGAAGCCCTGAAAGTAGCTGTAGCCAATGTGAAGGCAGAGGATTTGAGAGTAGTAATGGATTTTTAGAAATGCTTAGGGTGCACTCCTGTAACAGGGCATTTGCTTTTAGGGCAGTTTGGCCCAACAATTGAACAAATTAGTTATGTTTGAAAATTTATAAAGCAAAAGCATAAATAATCGTAATATAATTTTTGCTAGAACATATGTTAAGTTGGCTCATTAGGTCAGATCGTTTTTTAAAATTACAGTATGAAAAAGTTATTCAACTTATTTTAAAAATTCTTCTTTGCAAGTAAATTGATACCTTGATACCCATGGCATTAAGACAGCTTTTTACTTCTTTGTGGGCTGGCATAATGGACAGACAGTACTTTAGCCTTGGAAATCAGGAGTATTGACGTGTGACAGTTTAGATGAGTATGTGTGTATGTGAACAGGTACATGTGGGTGCAAGCATGTGTGTAGAAGATCACATATACATTTATGTATGTGAGAGTGCATTTGGGTTAGAAGTGATATGAAAAAAACAGGAGTATTGTATCTTAGTAAACTTTTACTCCTTCATTAATCTCCTTCAAGTTGTTAATCATTAATAATTGGATATTCTTTTGTAGAGTGGCTTTGGAACTTGGCAGTATTCTGTAATCCAGTTTTACAAGATGACATGGGGAGATGACCAAGGAATTTACTCATATTTTTTTTAGGCCGAGTGATGTTGATAGACCACAGTTTGGCAAAGTAGACAGATCTGGTTTCAGATCTTAGTTTTGCCACTTACTAGCTATGTGAATCTTGGAGATATATTTGGCTCTTTTGAAACCTCAGTTTCCTCATACATAGAATAGGTGAACAATGTCTGTCTTATTGGTTTCCAGAAAGAATTAAGTAGGATAAAGTTTGCAAAGTACTTATTCACATTACCTGGTCACATAGTAAACACTCAGTTAATGCAAATTCTCTTTTTGGGTGTGTTTTTTAAAAAATAATATTTTACAACTTAAGCCTTTTTTGAATATTTGAAGTAAAATGCAAATTTATTTTGCAAATTATCATAATATAATTTTTGCTAGAACATATGTTATGCAAATTTATTTTACTTCAAATATTTGAAGTAAATAAATTGAATATTTGAAGTAAAATGCAAAAATTTAGCTTTTGGAGAGTATTAGTGCTTTCTGCATCTTGGGAGAAATCTTATACTTTTATTTAGTTGTATAAACATATAAGCAAAAGTAGGCATAATAGCTGATTATTGTTTTAAAAGAAAACTCCAGAATGTTTATGGTGAACTTCTATAAAATGAAAATTACTCTGTGTAACTTATGTGGCATAATTTACAAATCAGTTCAATTTGGGGAAAATATAATTTATATCAAATAATATACCACCAATTTGAGGGAAATTATATTACTATAGTGTAATATAATTATAGTGTGTTATTAACTGTTGTGTGTTATTAAGATAAACTAAAAAGCCCATTAGTTGGCCAGTATTGTCATGTTTCTGAGGTTAATTGGCTGCATTCAGTTATAGGTTATGAACAGTACCACTTGAATGATCCACCAAGCTATCAGGCAGAAAGACCAATAGTTCACAAGACTAATTGACCCTGTCAGTATAATAGAAACACTTACAAGTAAAATTCTTTTTGCAAACAACATTGTGAATGAAAACCCCAGAAGAAACTGTTATGTCCTGTAACTGTCCTGGAATGCTATGATTCAGTTAGCAGACTGTGGGTGGAGGTGGGTCGTGGTGGGTGGGAGTTGGGGGAAGGAAATGCAGAGGATAGAAAGGAGTATTTTGGAGGGAAATTAATCAGACAAAACGTTAGAGAGAAACACATTTTTTGAAATAATTTTAACCTTCTTGAATCTCTAAAAAGTACCGTCTTTAAATTTTTCATTTTTTTACCCTTCTTGTTCTGTATCTCAAGCCCTTTTGTTAGATTTGATAGTCATTGTTGCATTGAGCTCTTTTCTGAAAGGTAAGAACGTATTTTTGTCAAACACATTGCTATAATGAGTATGATGTGTGCCTGCCATTCTGCACTCTTTCTTCATTTACATGTATCATCAATATAATGCAAATACTGTCGGGCAGCATTATATCTCCTCGAATCTATGTTTTGTTTTGTTTTTTAGTATAGGTTTGTATTTGTGCTGGTGCAGGAGGAAGGGGGAAATTGTTGAGAAGAAACTTAGAAAGAGAGAAAGAATATTTACTTTCTAACAGATTTTGGCAATTTGTTTTTCTCTTTTTTTGGTAATGATCAAAATTATGTATTAAAGAACTTCCCAAAGCAATATATCAGCTTTTAGTAAAGAAAGCAAATATTTTCAAATGCTTTAAGAAACTTGGTGAACTCTAGTATAAGGGTTTGGTTTTCAAAGGGAAAAAAAAGAATTTTATCTGGAAACATTTTAAGTAATATGGATCCTCCAGTTAATCTATGGGAAATTGTGCAGCAGATATCAGCCTTTATTTGTAATACTGCAGGAGGGTGATAACTTTCCTGTTGCATTTTCCTTTTGTAAAAGGCATCTTTTACTTTGTCAGAAAACAACAGTCAAGTTGTAAATGGTCTTCAAAGATAGTAATAAAAAAAGATTTATAATGGAAAGAATTGATGGTATATTTCACCTAAAGTAAGAAAGACAATGTGTAATAAGGGATTTTGCGGTTTTACAGCTCAGTGCATGTGTTTGAAAGCTGTTCTCTCAGCAACGTGGGTGGCAGGTTATGCTACCATATAATGTATTGTAGTTGGCTCTCCACACTTGTCAGGGTTAGTGTTCAACCATTCGGAAAATTTTCCCATTGTTCTATCATGTGAACCAAGACTAGTGTTGAATTCCCAATAACTTACAAAAAAAGGATTAATTAGAAAGTTTGAAATTTGATTACTTATTGTTTTAATACAGTACTATGTATTTTAGTATTTTATCTATAATTAGAATTGTTTTTTAGTCAAAATAATGTATCAAAATCAAAACTTCATCTTATTTTTTAATAGATTTTACAGAAATTTGTATACTGAATATTGCCTCTTTTTTTTGTATTAACACCGTTTCCATCTTAAGCATTTTGCTTTAGATGGACCATAGCTCTTGGCAGCTAGTGCATTTTTAGCAAATAATACTGTTTCTAGTAAGAGTTGCAGAGAAAAAAAAAACTTTGTGTGAGGTCCTTGTAAACTGAACCTTTGGAACGTTACTTTATTTCTTTTTTCCCCTCTTTTGTGCTTCTTCGCTATTTGTGTAATGGTTATAAATTACATCGTTTGAAAATAAGAATTAAAAACACTTTATTTTGTTTTTTTTTAGGTAATTTTTTCTTTACCTGTTATTTTAAAGATATACAGAGAAATAAGCAGTTATGGTATTGAAATTCCATTGTGCCAGCACCTCCAGAGCATAATCCAAAAAAAACAGAAAACCGCCTGCTGGGTTGTCTGCAGTATGCTTGTGTGAACATCAGTGTCTGCTGTTCACACATCATTTTTTTACTGAAAGTTCCTCTTGGAATAAAGACTCTGTGTTTTCTGAGTGTAGTGAAACATTTGTTGGTTCTTATATTTTTCAATTTGTGAGGGATTCTGTTTATAGGATAAGTTGTCATGGCTATATGTTGCACTAATGTTATTGGCACATCAAAAAGTAGAGAAAAGGCTTGTGTATTTATATACTATAAAATAATGAAAAAATGAAATTAGAAAGTATTGAAGGTGAGAAATTTTGTTGAAGATATATGTGAAGAAGGATTGATTTAAATATTGACTTTTGCCCTTTAAAATCTATTTTATTTATAAAGTAAAGTATATCTTGGCTAGATTATACATCTGAAAATATCATAAATGTCCTGTATTTCACTGTAATTCAGATTCTTAAATATGTTGGCTTTTTGATAGTATTGTTTTGAGTTAGTCAAATTTTTCAACTGACCCTACATAATCAAGGAATGTTCAGGAAGTATATTTATGGGTGCTCGGAATAATTTTTAATTTTTGATCATGTTTCACTTCATTTATTTTTACTCTTATGCTACTGAGTATCACGTTAGGTACAGGCAGCAAATTTGTGAAATGTAGTCTAGTGTGTTGGCAGTCTCAACCTTCATTCAGATTCATACAACATCAAAACAAAAAATTATTTACCAGATAATAGGGAACTTAAGGTTAAAATTTGGTAAAATGAATGTTGTGATCCACAGTCTCCCCTAAGGTTTATTGGAATTATTCAACATTTTTTGTTTTTAACTTTCTATGTAGAGGTTAATAAAGAATAAATATACATATCTGAAACTGGGTTTTTACCATTTTGACTATTTTTTATAAAGATATAACTTCAGGTTTGTCTCTGAATTTCACTCTGAGTTTCTTGATCAAAATTCAGATGCATGTTTACATTTCATAATTGTTGCATGAATCTTTTAATTATTGTTTCTTCTGGTTATTTAGATATTATTGCTGTATATCTGGAACCAGTTATTAAATTTTAGTCAGTAGATCCAATAGACAATGAATGATGCTTGCTCCTCAATTTGCTTCTTATTAGTTGTCTTATTCTCTCGTTGAATCCAGAATATGGAAAAGATTGTCATCTAAGCAAGACATATATCTTGCATATGCCTTCTAGAAGGGGAAGTGAAAGCACCAAGTCCTTAACATGTTAGTTTTCTAAGGGCCTAAGATGTCTGAGTTTCTTGATTGCCATGAAGCCTAATTCTTCACAGGGCAACCTGGCATACTGCCATTTCCACACTGGGCTGTTTGTGTGTACTTGTGAATAGAACAAAAACGGTCTTTGCTTTTTCTCCTCAGTTATCAATGATTATAGTTTTTGGAAACAAGTTAAAACATTTTTCTCAAAATGATGATTATTCATGTCAAGACGAAGTCAAACTTCATGATATCTAAGCCGTAAGTAATAGAGTTAGTTCAGTATTTAAAAAATTCATGTAAAATAAAATTTCTTACTTCTCACTCCAAACCAAAATATTCATTTTGTAAAATTTCACCTTAACTGTTGTTAGACAGATGTTCTAGATTTAGCTAAACACTTTTGAAAGTAAATTATGAGGTGAGTTTTTGGCTAATTTTTATACTTCTTTAAGTAAAATCTGTTATATATGAACTACGGAACCACTAGAAGTCATAGATCTTACAAGCAAAGTGTTTGTGGGTCATTGGGTTGGGGAGCTACTTCAGTTGTTTTTTTAATATAACTGGAGGTGTATATTGGATTTTTACCTCTACCTAGATCTGTAGTAAGAACTTTGTTCCCATTGTCATGCATTATTTCTATGCATATTAACTAATAATATAAAACAACAAGTATTATGAGACTTTCACCCAGTTGAATTAGTTTCTTCCTTCTCAATCCCCTTCAAAGTTCCACATCTCTTTATAGCATATGTAGAATTACGGCTTTTTGAGTTGTCGATATTTATTCACTTGTACTCATCTTAGAATATGTTCTTTTATTTTTATTCAAGGCATACATACTTTAAGGTTATTACTTTGGTGATGTTCAGGATTTTGGTTGGGTAATTACTTTCAAATCCTGGCTAGCTAGGTCACTAGCTAGGTGACCCTTGGGCAGATTGTATAACCTCTCTATGAACTTCAGTTACCCATAAATTAACTATAAATTAGAGATATGATGTTGGGGTGATTGCAACAAATGTTTTAAATGCCTGGAACATAGTAGCAGCTCAGTGAACGGTAGCTGAAAGGAGCAAAGCCATTAAAATTTGTTATGTTTTAAAAGCATACAGTAGGCTGGGCATGGTGGCCCATGCCTGTAATCCCAGCACTTTGGGAGGCCAAGATGGTTGGATCACCTGAGGTCAGGAGTTCAAGAACAGCCTGACCAACATGGAGAAACCCATCTCTATTAACAATACAAAATTAGCCGGGTGTGGTGGCACACGCCTGTAATCCTAGCTACTCAGGAGGCTGAGGCAGGAGAATCGCTTGAACCTGGGAGGCAGAGGTGCGGTGAGCCCAGATCGTGCCATTGTACTCCAGCCTGGGCATCAAGAGCAAAACTCCGTCTCAAAACACACACACACACACACACACACACACACACACCCCAAAACAAAAGCATACAATAATTTGCTTTTCTATATAATCTCATGAAATTAAGAGTTTTCATTACATCTAACTATTTATTTCTTTGGGTTGTTAAAGATCCAAGAGCATGGGCTTTGGAGTTATCTGCTGGGGTTTGAATTCTTGCTCTGCCATTTAACCATGAACCTTGGAATGTTAGCCTCAGATTTCTAGTATCTAAAATGAGGATTAAAAGAATGTACCTTGGCCGGGTGCAGTGGCGCATGCCTGTAATTCCAGCACTTTGGGAGGTCTTGGCAGGCAGATCACGAGGTCAAGAGATCGAGACCATCCTGGCCAACATGGTGAAACCCTGTCTCTACTAAAAAATACAAAAATTAGGTGGGTGTGGTGGTGCGTCCCTGTAGTCCCAGCTACTCGGGAGGCTAAGACAGGAGAATTGCTTGAATCCAGGAGGTGGAGGTTGCAGTGAGCCAAGATCGAGCCACTGCACTCCAGCCTGGCGACAGAGCGAGACTCTGTTTCAAACAACAACAAAAAAAAGAGTATACCTCATAGGGCTATTGCAAGGCTGGAAAAAAATCAATACATATATAGTTTTTACAACTGTGCTTGCCAAAGGATAAGTGCTTCCAAAATGTTGATTGTTATATATTATTATCTCATAGAAAAGGAAAAATCATAAAGCAGGAAAACTTGAATGGAGTCAGCCTTATGTCTCTTTCATCCACTGCTATATAATTCATGCTACTTTTATTCCCAATCTCTTTCAGATTTCCACATTTCCACAAAGCATATTTAGATTATATTGAAGTCAGAATTCTGCATCTTATTCATTACCTACATAGGATTGTGATAACCTTGCAGTAAGAATCACTTAGCTGTGGAATTCTAGTTTGAAAATAATTTTCCTTAGAATTTTAAACACATTTTCCATTTCCTCATTGTTTTCATTGTAAATGTTGAGAAATACAATGCCACTTTTGATTTCTGATGGTTTGCATGTGACCTATTTTTCTCTGTAGAAAGTGACATCTCTTCATCAGAAGTATCTGTTGAATTTGTTGCCTGCTTCTTATAGGTTTTGCCTTAGTTAGCTTTTTTGTTTTGTTTTGTTTTGTTTTGAAACAGAGTCTCACTCTGTCTCCCAGGCTGGAGTGCAGTGGTGCGATCTTGGCTCACTGCAACCTTGGCCTCCCAGGTTAAAGCGATTCTCCTGCCTCAGCCTCTTGAGTAGCTGAGATTACAGGCATTCACCACCACACCCAGCTAATTTTTACTATTTTTAGTAGAGACAGATTTTCATCATGTTAGGCTGGTCTCGAACTCCTGACCTCAAGTGATCCTCCTGCCTCGGCCTCCCAAAGTGCTGGGATTACAGGCATGAGCCATCGTGCCTGGCTGCCTTAGCTTTTTTTTTCTTTTTTTTCTTTGAGACGGAGTCTCACTCTGTCATCCAGGGTGGAGTGCAGTGGCACCATCTCGGCACTCTGCAACTTCCGCCTCCTGGGTTCAAGCAGTTCTCCTGCCTCAGTCTCCCCAGTAGCTGGGATTACAGGCATGCACCACCATGCCTGGCTAATTTTTGTATTTTTAAATAGAGACAGAGTTTCGCCATGTTGGCCAGGCTGGTCTTGAACTCCTGACTTCAGGCGATCCACCCACCTTGGCCTCCCAAAGTGCGAGGATTATAGGCATGAACCACCGTACCCGGCCCTAGTTAGCTTTTTAACAGTCCTTTTGAAAGCAGCTTGATTCTGAAATGACCTTTTATCTGTTTACTTATTTATTTGTATTTTGTAGAGATAGGGTCTCACTATGTTGCCCAGGCTTGTCTGGAACTTCTGGCCTCAAGCTATCCTCCCGTTTCCGCCTCCCAAAATGTTGAGATTACAGGCATGAACCACCAGGCCCAGTCATAAAATGA
Source organism: Symphalangus syndactylus (assembly GCF_028878055.3). NCBI lineage: Eukaryota > Metazoa > Chordata > Mammalia > Primates > Hylobatidae > Symphalangus > Symphalangus syndactylus. The sequence goes on along the minus strand of NC_072426.2, from coordinate 118,348,597 downwards.
CCTTTCAAAGGTTTCATTGTTATCAGTTGTTTAAAAGGTAAGTTGGTCTCCATGTATCTTTCTGCTTCAACTGGATTTTTTTTTTTTTTTGAGACAGGGTCTTACTCTGTCACCCATGCTTGAGTGCAGTAGCGCAATCATGGTTCACTGGGGCCTAGACCTTCTAGTTTCAATCGATCCTCCTGCCTCAGCCTCCTGAGTAGCTGAGACTACTGGCATATGCTACCATGGCCTGCTAATTTTTGTGTTTTTTGTAGAGACAGGGTTTTGCCATATTGGCCAGGCTGTTCTGAAACTCCTAGGCTCCAAGCATCCGCCTGCCTTGGCCTCCCAAAGACATGGGATTATAGGTGTGAGCCATTGTGCCTCGCCTTCATCTGGATTTTTAAATAAGCAATTGTTTACTTAATAATTAAATGATTTATATAAAAAGTATTTTATAGTGACTTTTTGGCATTTTAAATTTATGATTCCGCCACCTGTTTTTCAGTGGGTTATAATCCAGTGGCATGATATCAAATAGCCGGTTTTCTTAGATGTATTTCTGACACGTTTACTTAAAGGCTAGTTTTAACCTTTCTTTGTTTTCAATATTTATTTACTGTTAAAATTTATGGTGATAGGGCTGGGTGCAGTGACTCATGCCTGTAATCCCAGCATAATAAAACATTTAAAAAATTATGGTAATAGAATGATAGTGTACTTTTTAATTTGCTCTACCTTAAAAATTACTCATACGTGTGAACAGTCTAAATTTCTATATATTTGCATAAGATTTTCTCATACCTGCCATACATACAATTCTGTTTCATTTTTATTCTAAAATAAAAGATACATTTCAATATGTTTATTTATTTTAGAGCTCATGTAGCAGCAAATTGTGATGTTACCTGGAGTATGAAGGACTTGGAAAAAACTAAACCTCATAGATAGCATGAGGAGCTCCGCAACTGTGTTCTGGAGTTTCTGTTGCATCCTTAGTGTTTCCCTGCTCTCCAAAGTCCATAAAACACACGTTCATGCATGCACACACGTCCACACACACACACACACACACACAGACACGTATCTATTTGGTATAAGAAATAGAACATTATGAGTATCTCAGTTCCTGTCACAAACCTTCCCCTACCCTTTAGGGAAAACTATGATCCTGCTTTTTTATGTTAACTTTCTTAATTGTCTTTATAGTTTTACCACCTGTGAATATGTACCTCGGCATTAATTGAGTGCTTGTTTTTGAACTCGAAGTAGTTTAGACTTGGTATTGTTAAGTTTCTGCCTTTCTTTTTTTGTTTTGCTAACTCACTAATTCATAGTTTTTTATTTTCAGTTATACTGACTTTGAATTTTCGTAATTTAATGTTTCTTTTTACTACAGTAAAACATGTATGTAGGTTAAAAGTGTGAAAGAGCTGGGTATGATGGCGTGTGCTTATAGTACCAGCTACTTGGGAGGTGAGGCAGAAGGATTGCTTGAGCCCAGGAGTTCAAGGCCAGCTTGGACAACATAGCAAGACCCCAATCTCTTAAAAAAAAAATAGTGTGAAATACTTGCAGTAGCACTTGCAGCAATCATACTTCTTACCCTGCCCCACACTCTTGCCTCACTCCTTGGGAGCAATCCTGTTAGCTATGTTAGCCAGTTTTTGTTAAAAAATTGTAGAAATATTTACTTTCATATTTCTAAATGCATGTACATAGATACCTCTATTAGATGTGTACAATTCTAAATAACGTGTACATATCTATATTTAAAGCTGTGATCTAATCATATCTGCTATAACACATCAGGATTTAGCTCTATAATCCCATTCCTTCTCTCATCTACTTCCCTTATCTTCAGTCTTACTAGTGTAGGTTTTTGTGGTATTTGCTGAAATCATTATGCATGTTTTCATTATTATGATCGCATAAGTATTTTTATGCCTGAATCATGTCATGTCCTAATGCTTAAATTTTTTTTAGGCATTATTTTGTTTTCCTGGAATTAATACTTACCTTCTTTATTTCTTAACTTTTAAAATGTTGGTTATCAACATATCTCTAAATTCTCTGACAGATCTATAAACTCTTTCTTGAAACAGCAATACATAACTCTCAGTTCCACATTTTTTCTGGGTAACATCCCTCCTGGACTTCCAGCTCATCTGCTGTCAGTGGAAGGTCCATCAGAAAAGCAGAGAGCGCTGAGGGATACCAGGGGTGTATAGTAAGGGATTTACTACCGGGATTTTACCTTTCCCAAGTAGAAGTTGGTTAAATAAATTCTGTAAGACTGTTGTTTTCCCAACTGATGTAAGCAGATGAGCGTGAAGTCCATAGGGCAGGAAGTTGAAAGTGAAGATTTATGTAAAGTGGTGGGAAACAAAAACAATCTGGAACCTATGAGCACAGGCTGGAACCCATGAAGATGAACTGGAATCATCCATGTTCACTGCCTCCAATCTTGTGACGAGCGTCCTGCAGAAGAAGTTGACGCCTTTTTTCTTAGAGCTAAACACTCACCTGACCTAGGAGTTAGAGAGCCTGCAGGAAGATCTAAGGGAATGAAGGTCAGTTGTAGGTCTGGCTCATGCCCCATGACAATGGTGTGAAGCAGTAGATAGTGACAATGTATATGATCTATAAAAGCGCCTGCTTGTCTTGAGTGTAAAAATAAAATGGCTGCTGCCTCTCTTTTGCTCTCCAAAATCTTGAGAACTTGTTTGGGGATTCTGTGAGGGAAGCACAGCTACTCGTATATTCTTGACCAAAGAGTGGTCCTCCTCTATCAGGGAGGGTCGTCCTCTTTGACCAAGCACACAGCTTTGGGAGAGATGCACACAGAGCAGTGAGGGAGGAAGTTAATACCAATCTAGCCAGCTAGATCAGCTGAATCAACTCTGGCAATTAGTGGGGTGACAGATGTTGCAGCCAGATTGTCTTCACATCCTGCTTTCCAAATCTTGCATGAAAATAACTCTTTTGTCTCACCTAACCAGAATTGTGGGTAAGGGAGTCTTGAGAAATATACTTTAGACTAGCTTGAGTTGACACATTACAAAGTCGCCACAGGTGGCCATGAGAATGTTCCTCTCAGATCTCTGCCCACAAACAGTAACTGACTGATGGCTCCAGCTGCTGCTCTCTGAAATCCATCACCATGTTTGTTCCAAGGCCATGCTTCCCACATTCTGACCCAGTCAGTGACTGAGCACAACAGGGACGCTAAAGCAGGCTCATTCCTGGGAGACGTTGAGTCATCTGACAGACAGTTTCATCAGATTTTCCTTAGACTGGCACTGCAGCCTAACACACATCCACCCAGCCTGCCTTCCTTCCCTGTCTCCTTCCCCTGGGTCGAACCTGCATCACCATCTGTATTAGTCAGGGTTCTCTTAGAGGGACAGAACTAATAGGATTTTATATATAGATATGTATATAAAATTTTTATCCTATATATAGGATATTATATATAGTATATATCCTTGTTATATATAGGATATGTATGTGGGATATATATATATATATGTATATATAAAGGAGAGTTTATTAAGTGTTAACTTACACAGTCACAGGGTCCCACAATAGGCTGTCTGCAAGCTGAGGAGCAAGGAGAGCCAGTCAGAGTCCCAAAACTAAAGAACTTGGAGTCCGATGTTCCAGGGCAGGAGGCATCCAGCTCGGGAGAAAGATGCAGGCTGGGAGCCTAGGCCCATCTCTCCTTTTCATATTTTTCTGCCTGCTTTATATTCACTGGAAGCTGATTAGATTGTGCCCACCAGATTAAGGGTGGATCTGCCTTTCTCACCCCAGTGACTCAAATGTTAATCTCTTTTGGCAACACCGACACAGGCATACCCAGGATTAATACTTTGTATCCCTCAATCCAATCAAGTTGACTTTCAGTATTAACCATCGCAAGTCTACCCCTTGTCAACTTGAACCTATACATATCTCCTGAGATCCTACATAATCTTCATATAAAGACAATAATGGGTCATAATTATGCCTAACATAACTATCCTTTGTACAACCAGAAATGCATCAGTCCCCTACCCAAATACTAGTACATACATAAAGTTAACAATACTTAAATGCTGATGTAAAGTCTGTAAATCTTATGTCACATGATAAAGGAAAAGGAAATAAAATGAAGATATTTTCTTAGTACAAGTCTATACATGCATAAACATGTTTTTAACAAAAGCAGGAGGAAATACTCATGACAGTTACAGTCCTCATTTCTGCAGCTGGTCACAAGATTGTAGCTGGTATTGATGACTACCTTCTTCTACTACCCGTTCTGTATTCCCTTTGCCTTCAGCAAGCACGTCATCAGGTCATGGATTTTTTTTCCTGGTGGAGTGACCCAAAGCTTTGTTCCTGAAGGGTCTGGGTCATTTGTAGTCCTGCCTGGATTGGGCTGTTGTAGTTTCCCATTCACCTTAATCACAGGGCATGGTAATACTAAGAGATGTCCTAATGGGTCTCCTGTATTCCATGCATATTCTTCCTTACCTCTATTGTGGAGTAGTAGACTGATTTCATCTTGATAGTCCAGGTCAGTCATCCCAGCCAACACTGTAACTCCCTTCTTAGCTTATTGACTTAGAGGTAAGAGGAGCCCAAAGTGTACAGGTGGCAGTCTTAACTTCCAGTTTAATGGAATCGTCGTTGTGTCTCCAAGCGGCAGCATTCCTCCCTCTGAAACTAAGACCCCTAGGCCAGCAGAACGTAATGTCGTGGGAACAGGAAGCAAAAATATTGCCAGTGGATCACCAGGGGTGATGGTGGTACCATTTTCACTTCCACTCCTTGATTCCTGGAACTGTGAATCTTGGCTATGGGAGAAACAGTACCATATATTGGACCCTGATTCAGAGCATACACAGCCTTCTGGAGAACTTTGCCCCAGTCCTGCAAAGTATTGTCATCTAGTTGGCATTGTGATTGTGACCTCAAAAGGCTATTCCACCATTCTGTATATTCAGCTGCTTCAGGATGATGGGGAACATGGTAACATCAGTGAATTCCATGAGCATGTGCCCACTGCCATACTTCTTTAGCCATAAAGTCAGAGGCAGTGCTGTGTGGAATACCATGACAATGGATAAGGCATTCTGTGAGTCCACGGTTGGTAGTCTTGGCAGAAGCATTGCATGCAGGATGGGCAAACCCATATCTGGTAAGTGTCTATTCCAGTGAAGACAAACCTCTGCCTTTATCATGATGGAAGAAGTCCAATATAATCTACCTGCCACCAGGTAGCTGGCTGATCACCCTGAGGAATGGTACCACATCAAGGGCTCAGTGTTGGTCTCTGCTGCTGGCAAATTGGGCATTCAGCAGTGGCCGTAGCCACGTCAGCCTTGGTGAGTGGAAGTCCATGTCACTGAGCACATGTGTAACCTCCATTCCTGCTACCATGGCTGCTTTGTTCATGTGCCCATTGGGCGATGACAGTGGTGGCTGGGGAAAGAGGCTGTGTGGTGTCCACAGAATGGGTCATCCTATCCACGTGATTATTAAACTCCTTCTTTGCCGAGGTCACTTGTTGGTGAGCACTCATATGGGATACAAATATATTCAGCTTTTGACCACTCAAGAGAGGCCCATCCACATACCTCTTCCCTAAATTTCTTGGTCACCAATTTTCCAATCATGGTTCTTCCAAGTCCCTGACCATCCAGCCAGTCCATTGGCTACAGCCCATGAGTCAGTGTATAATTGCACATCTGGCTATTTATACTTCCATGCAAAGTGCATGATCAGGTGCACTGCTCAAAGTTCTGCCCACTGGGAAGATTTCCTTTCACTGCTGTCCTTCAGGGATGTCCTAGAAAGGGGCTGTAGTGCTGCAGCTGTCCACTTTCGGGTGGTGCCTGCATATCATGCAGAACCATCTGTGAACCAGGCCCTGGTCTTCTCTTCCTCTGCCAGTTGATCATAGGGAACTCCCATGAGGCCATCAGTGCAGGCTGGGGGAGAGGTATCAGGGTAGCAGGAGTGGAGACCATGGGCATTTGAGCCACTTCCTCATGTAACTTGTGTCTTCTGGACCTGCTCGAGCCTGATCACGTATATACCACTTCCATTTGATAATGGGATGCTGCTGTGCACAACCCACTTTATAGTTAGATGGGTCAGAAAGCACCCAGTTCATGATAGTCAGTTCAGGTTGCATGGTGACTTGAAGACCCCATAGTCAAACGTTCAGTTTCCACCAAAGCCCAGTCAAGAGATGTCTCTCAAAAGGAGAGTAGTTATTTGCAGAAGATGGCAGTCCCTTGCTCCAAAATCCAAGAGGCCTCCACTGTGATTCACTATGGGGGCCTGCCAAAGCTCCAAACAGCATCCCTATCTGCCACTGATACCTCAAGCACCACTGGATCTGCTGGGTCATATGGCCCAAGTGGCAGAGCAGCTTGCACAGCAGCCTGGACCTGTTGCAGAGCCTTCTCCTGTTCTGGACCCCACTCAAAACTGGCAGCCTTTCAGGTCACTCGATAAGTGGGCTGGAGTAACACATTCAGGTGAGGAATGTGTTGCCTCCAGAATCCAATTAGGCCCACTAGGTGTCGTGCCTCTTTCTTGGTTGTAGGAGGGGCCAAATGCAGCAGCTTATCCTTCACCTTAGAAGAAATGTCTCAACAAGACCCACACGACTGGACCTCTAGAAATTTTACTGAGGTAGACGGTCCCGGAATTTTAGTTGGATTTATTTCCCATCCTCTGGCATGCAAATGTCTCACCAATAAGTCCAGTGTATTTGCTACTTCTTGCTCACTGGATCCAATCAGCACAATGTCATCAATGTAATCGACCAGTGTGATATCTTGTGGAAGGGAAAAGTGATCAAGGTCTCTTCAAATAAGATTATGACACAAAGCCAGAGAGTTGATATACCCCTGAGGTAGGACAGTAAAGGTATATTGCTGGCCTTGCTAGCTGAAGGCAAATTGCTTCTGGTGGGCCTTATGGACAGGAATGGAGAAAAAGGCATTTGCCAAGTCAATAGTTGCATACCAGATACCAGGATATATATTAATGTGCTCAAGCAATGAAACTACATCTGGTACAGCAGCTGCAATTGGAATCACCACTTGGTTAAGCTTACGATAATCCACTCTCTTTCTCCAGGATCCATATATATATATATATATATATATCTATATATATATCGGTGGTGTTTCAATTATAGCTTGTTGCACGCTCAAAGTTCTGGGCTCAAGTGATTCTTCTGCCTCAACCTCTTGAGTAGCTGGGACTGCAGGCACACATCTCGATGCCTGGCTAATTTTTTTATTTTTTGTAGAGATGGGGTCTTGCTATGTTGCCCAGATTTATCTCAAATTCTTGGCCTCAAGTAGTCCTCTGGCCTCAGCCTCCCAAAGTGTTGGGATTATAGGTGTAAGGCCCTGCACCTGACTGAACTTGAGACTTTAAAGGAAAAGTTAGGGGACTGAGGTCTCATGTGACAGACCAAAAGTCCCTATAATTATTCTTATATTTACATGTATAAAAATAATTTACTAGAGAGTATCCAAGACATAACCCATTTTAAATGATGTACAATTAATACTTTTTGGCCATTTGTTGGTCTTTGGAATACTTTCAGAATCTGCCTTCTTCATGGTGTAAATTTATTTCTGCATTATTACAAACTGTGTAGGTAAAATATAGTTAGTGAGGCAAAGGACTGTTCAAGATAAAGCTGAGGAGGTAAGTGGAGACCAAAATCATGCAGGACCTTGTCAACCATTTTAAGGATGTGTTATTTTATAACAAAAATCCTTATACTTCCTGAAGGCTAACCGTTATTCTGACTCTAGGATAGATTACTTTCACCAAGGTTTTGTTTGTCTGTTTTTATTTCTTGGGTTTTTTTTACTTTACATAGATGGAATCATATTGTGCATACTCTTTTGTGTCTGGCTGCTTTTATTCAGCCTTATGTTTGTGACAGTCATTGGTACAATTGGGTAGTTAACAAATGGTTCATCCTTACTGCTATATAGTATTCCATGTTGTAAATGTACTCCAATTTATCCACTTGACTGTTGGTGTGTATTTTGATAATCTGGCTGTTATAACTAGTGCTCTTATGAACACTTTAGTACACACTGCATTTCTGTTGGATTTGTAACTTTTTTGATTTATAGTAGTTCTTTGTGTATTCAAAATAGGTGTCCTATGGTGGATATATACATAATACTTCCCAGTCTGATGCTTGTTTTTTCACTTCCTTAATGGTGTCTTTTTTGATTAACAAAAATTCTTAACTGTAGGATAGTTAATTAATGTTAATTGACTGGTGCTTTTGTGATCTATTTAAGAAAATGTTACTGGCTCCAAGGTCACAAAGATGTTTTGTTTTCTTCTCGAAACTTTGTTGTTTTGTCTTTCACATTTAGATCTAAATTCATCTGGAGCTGATTTTTGTTTATGGTGAGAAGTGTAGGGGTCAAAAATCTTTCCCCCAACCAAATGGAAATTAAAATCATCTAGCATCATTACTTGAAGACAACATCCATTTCCTATTGTAATGAAATGTCATCTTTGACAACAATCAAATGACTGTAAATGTGTGGATCTGTTTTTGAACTCTAATTAGTTTCATTAGTCTATTACTCTATTTTTGCACTAATTTCACACTGTTTTAGCTTTATAGCTTTATGTTGACTTTGTATCCAGTGACCTTGTGATATTATTTTATTAATTTTAATAGTTTGGAGATTTTTTTGGATGGTCTAGATGTGCAGTCATACAATTTTCAAATAGTAATTTTTTTCCCTTCCCTTTCAATCCTTGTCCATCCCCTCCTCTCCCACTTAGTTCTTTTCCCATTGTTGCCCTCCTTTTTCCTTGCCTTGTTGTATTGCTTAAGACTTCAGTACAATGTTAAATAGAAGTGGTGATAGTGGATAATCTTGTCTTGTTCATGATCTCATTGGGAAAGTTTTCAACATTTTACTACCGTATATGTTGTATGCTGTAGGTTGTTCAAAAGATGCTGTTTTTCATGCACACGTATGTTTATTGCGGCACTATTCACAATAGCAAAGACTTGGAACCAACCCAAATGTCCATCAATGATAGACTGGATTAAGAAAATGTGGCACATGTACACTATGGAATACTATGCAGCCATAAAAAAGGATGAGTTCATCTCCTTTGTAGGAACATGGATGAAGCAGGAAACCATCATTCTCAGCAAACTATCACAAGGACAAAAAACCAAACACCACATGTTCTCACTCATAGGTGGGAATAGAACAATGAGAACACCTGGACACAGGAAGGGGAACATCACACACTGGGGCCTGTCATGGGGTCGGGCGAGGGGGGAGGGATAGCATTAGGAGATATACCTAATGTACATGACGAGTTAATGGGTGCAGCACACCAACATGGCTCATGTATACATATGTAACAAACCTGCACGTTGTGCACATGTACCCTAGAACTTAAAGTATAATAATAAAAAAATAAAAGAATAACTCATATATTAATCATCCTAAAATATAAAAAAAGATGCTGTTTTTAATTTTTAATTTTTTTTTGGTTTGGAGTTTTTTGTAAAGTTAAACTTGCTTGTGACCCAGCAATTCCAGTATTAGGTATTCATCCAAGAGAAATGAAAGTACGTGTTCACAGAAAGTTTTATACATGAATGCCTATATATGCTTTTTAATTAAAAAATTTTTTTTCCATAGGTTATTGGAGTACAGGTGGTGTTTAGTTACATGTGTAAGTTCTTTAGTGGTGATTTGGGTGCACCCATCACCCAAGCAGTATACTCTGCACCCTGTTTGTAGTCTTTTATTCCTCACCCGCCATTTTCCCCCAAGTCCCCAAAGTCCATTGTGTCATTCTTATGCCTTTGCATCCTCACAGCTTAGCTCCCACATATCAGTGAGAATATACGATGTTTGGTTTTCCATTCCTGAGTTACTTCACTTAGAATAGTAGTCTCCGATCTCATCCAGGTCGCTGCGAATGCCGTTAATTCATTCCTTTTTATGGCTGAGTAGTATCCCACCATGTATACTGTGGTACACATACCACAGTTTCTTTATCCACTTGTTGACTGATGGGCATTTGAGTTGGTTCCATGATTTTGCAGTTGTGAATTGTGCTGCTATAAACATGCGTGTGCAAGTATCTTTTTCATATAATGACTTCATTTACTCTGGGTAGATACCCAGTATTGAGATTGCTGGATCAAATGGTAGTTCTCCTTTTACCTCTTTAAGGAATCTCCATACTGTTTTCCATAGTGGCTGTACTAGTTTACATTCCCACCAGCAATGTAGAAGTGTTCCCTGATCACTGCATCCCCAGCAACATGTACTGATTTTTTGATTATGGCCATTCCTGCGGAAGTAAGGTGGTGTCACCTTGTGATTTTGATTCGCATTTCCCTGATCATTAGTGATGCTGAGCATTTTTTTGTATGTTTGTTGGCCATTTGTATATCTTCTTTTGATAATTGTCTATTCATGTCCTTAGCCTACTTTTTGATGGGATTAATTTCTTTTTTTGGCTGATTTGTTGAGTTCAGTGTAGATTCTGGATATTAGTCCATTTTCAGAAGTATAGATTGTGAAGATTTTCTCCCACTCTGGGCTGTTTACTCTGCTGACTGTTCCTTTTGCCATGCAAAAGTTCTTTAGTTTAATTAAGTTCTAGCAATTTATCTTTGTTTTTATTGCATTTGCTTTGGGGTTCTTGGTCATGAAATCCTTGCCTAAACCAATGTCTAGAAGGGTTTTTCCAGCGTTAATCTTCTAGAATTTTTATAGTTTCAGGTGTTAGATTTAAGTCCTTAAGCCATCTTGAGTTGATTTTTATATAAGGTGAGAGATGAGGATCCAGTTTCATTGTCCTATATGTGTCTAGCCAGTTATCCCATCACCATTTGTTGAATATGGGTGTCCTTTCCCCACTTTATTTTTTTGTGTAGTTGTTGAAGATCACTTGGCTGTAGGTATTTGGGTTTATTTATGGGTTCTCTATTCTGTTCCATTGTCCTATGTGCCTATTTTTATACCAGTACCATGCTGTTTTGGTGACTATGTCCTTATAATATAGTTTGAAATCAGGTAGTGTGATGCCTCCAGATTTGTTCTTTTTGCTTAGTCTTGCATTTGCTATGTGGGATCTTTTTTTGGTTCTATTTGAATTTTAGTACTTTTTTTCTAATGCTGCGAAGAATGATGATGGTATTTTGATGGAGATTGCAAGGAACTTGTAGGTTGCTTTTGGCAGTGTGGTCATTTTCACAATTTTGATTCTACCATTCCATGAACATGGGATGTGTTTCCATTTGTGTTGTCTATGATTTCTTTCAGGGGTGTTTTGTAGTTTTCCTTGTAGAGGTCTTTTGCCTCCTTGCTTAGGTGTATTCCTAAGTTTTTTTCTTTTTTTTGCAGCTATTGTAAAAGGGATTGAGTTCTTGATTCGATTCTCTACTTGGTTGCTGTTGGTGTATGGGAGAGCTACTGATTTGTGTACATTATTCTTATATCTGGAAACTTTACTGAATTCTTTTTTTTTTTTTTTTTTTTTTGAGACGGAGTCTCTCTCTGTCACCCAGGCTGGAGTGCAGTGGCACAGTCTCACTGCAAGCTTCGCCTCCCAGGTTCACGCCATTCTCCTGCCTCAGCCTCTCTGAGTAGCTGGGACTACAGGCGCCCGCCACCACACCCGGCTAATTTTTTTGTATTTTTAGTAGAGACAGGGTTTCACCGTGGTCTCGATCTCCTGACCTCATGATCCGCCCGCCTCGGCCTCCCAAAGTGCTGGGATTACAAGTGTGAGCCACCGCACCCAGCCTACTGAATTCTTTTGTCAGTTCTAGGAGCTTTCTGGAGGAGTCTTTAGGATTTTTGAGGTAAACGATTATATTGTCAGTAAACAGTGACAGTTTGACTTCCTCTTTACTGATTTGGATGTCCTTTATTTCTTTTGCTTGTTTGATTGCTCTGGATAGGACTTCCAGTACTATGTTGAAGACGAGTGGTGAGGGTGGGCATCCTTGTTTTGTTCCAGTTCTCAGAGGGAATGCTTTCAACTTTTTGCCATTCAGTATTATATTTGCTGTGGGTTTGTCATAGATGGCTTTTATTACATTGAGGTATGTTCCTTTATGCCAATTTTGCTGAGTTTTAATTATAAAGGGATGCTGGATTTTGTCAAATGCTTTTTCTGCATCTGTTGAGATCATGTGATTTTTGTTTTCATTCTGTTTATGTGGTGTATCACATTTATTGACTTGTGGATGTTAAACCATCCCTGCATCCCTGGTATGAAACCCACTTGATCGTGGTAGATTATCTTTTTGATATGTTGTTGGATTTGGTTAGTTAGTATTTTGTTAAGGATTTTAGCATTTATGTTCATCAGGGATATGGGTCTGTGGTTTTCTTTTTGGTTATGTCCTTTCCTGGTTTTGGTATTAGGGTGATGCTGGCTTCATAGAATGAATTAGGGAAGGTTCCCTCTTTCTCTGTCTTGTGCAATAGTGTCAGTAGGATCGGTATCAATTCTTCTTTGAAAGTCTGGTAGAATTCTGCTGTGAATCTGTCTGGTCCTGGCCTTTTTTTTGTGGTAATTTTTAAATTACCATTTCAATCATGTTGCTTGTTATTGGTCTGTTGAGGGTATCTAATTCTTCCTGATTTAAGCTGGGAGGGTTGTACGTCTCCAGGAATTTATCTGTCTTTTCTAGGTTTTCAAGTTTATGTCCATAAAGGTATTCATAGTAGCCTTGAATGATCTTCGTATTTCTGTGGTGTGAGTTGTAATGTCTCCTGTTTCGTTTCTTATTGAGGTTATTTGGATTTTCTGTCTTCTTTTCTAGGTTAATCTTGCTAATGGTCTATCAGTTTATCTTTTCAAACAACCAGCTTTTTGTTTCATTTATCTTTTGTAATTTCGTTTTAGTTTCATTTAGTTATGCTCTGATCTTGGTCATTTCCTTTCTTCTGCTGGGTTTGGGTTTGGTTTGTTCTTGTTTCTCTAGTTCCTTGAGGTGTGACCTTAGAGTGTCAGTTTGTGCTCTTTCAGTCTTTTTGATGTAGGCATTTAGCGCCATGAACTTTCCTCTTGGCACCACCTTTGCTGTATCCCAGAGGTTTTTATAGGTTGTCACTATTGTCATTCAGTCTGAACATTTTATAATTTCTATCATGATTTTGTTTTTGGTCCAGTGATCATTCAGGAGCAGATTATTTAATTTCCATGTATTTGCATGTTTTGAAGTTTCCTTTTGGAATTGATTTCCAGTTTTATTCCACTGTGGTCTGAGAGAGTCCTTGATATAATTTCAGTTTTCTTAAATTTATTGAGGCTCATTTTGTGGCCTATCATGTGGTCCATCTTGGAGAAAGTCCCATGCGCTATTGAATAGATTGTGTATTCTGCGGTTCTTGGATGGAATGTTCTGTATATAGCTGTTAAGTCCATTTGTTCCAAGGTCTAGTTTAAATCCATTGTTTATTTGTTGACTTTCTGTCTTGATGACCTGTCTAGTACTGTCAGTGGAGTATTCAAGTCCCCCACTGTTATTGTGTTGCTGTCTATCTCATCTTTTAGGTCGATTAGTAATTGTTTTATAAATTTGGGAACTCCAGTGTTATGTGCATATATGTTTAGGATTGTGGTATTTTCCTGTTGGACAAGGCCTTTTACCATTACTTAATGTCCCTCTTTGTCTTTTTTAAGTGCCATTGCTTTAAAGTTTGTTTTGTCTGACATAAGGATAACTACCCCTGTTCACTTTTGGTGTCCATTTACATGAAATGCCTTTTTCCACTCCTTTACTTTAAGTTTATGTGATTCCTTATGTGTTATGTGAATCGCTTGAAGGTGGCAGACAGTTGGTGAAATTTTTTTTTTTTTTTTTTGATTTTGAGATTTTGAGATGGAGTCTTGCTTTGTCACCCAGGCTGAGTGCAATGGCATGATCTCGGCTCCCTGCAAACTCTGCCTCTCAGGTTAAAGCAATTCTCCTGCCTCAGCCTCCCAAGTAGTTGGGATTACAGGTGCCTGCCACCATGCCTGGCTTATTTTTTTTGTATTTTTAGTAGAGATGGGGTTTCACCATGTTGGTTAGGCTGGTTTGAAATTCCTGACCTCAAGTGATCTGCCTGCCTGAGCCTACCAAAGCCTTGGGATTACAGGTGTGAGCTGCGGTGCCCAGCCAGTTGGTGAATTCTTATCCATTCTGTAGTACTGCATCTTTTAAATGGAGCATTTAGGCCATTTACATTCAATGTTAGTATTGATATGTGAGGTACCATTCCATTCATCATGCTGTTTGTTGCTTGTATACCTTGATTTTTTGGTTTTTGTTTTTGCTTTTTAAATTGTATTTTTGTTTTATAGGTCCTGTGAGATTTGTGCTTTATTTTATTATTTTTATACATATATATATTTTTTATTATACTCTAAGTTCTAGGGTACATGTGCACAATGTGCAGGTTTGTTACATACATATACATGTGCCATGTTGGTGTGCTGCACCCATTAACTCGTCATTTACATTAGGTATATCACCTAATGCTATCCCTCCCTGCTCCCTCCCACCCCACAACAGTCCCCGGTGTGTGATGTTTCCCTTCCTGTGTCCAAGTGTTCTCATTTTTCAGTTCCTTCCCACCTATCAGTGAGAACATGCGGTGTTTGGTTTTTTATCCTTGCATTAGTTTGCTGAGAATAATGGTTTCCAGCTTCTTCCATGTCCCTACAAAGGACATGAACTCATCCTTTTTTATGGCTGCATAATATTCCATGGTGTATATGTGCCACATTTTCTTAATCCAGTCTATCATTGGACAATTTGGTTGGTTCCAAGTCTTTGCTATTGTGAGTAGTGCCGCAATAAACATACATGTGCGTGTGTATTTATAGCAGCGTGGTTTATATTCCTTTGGGTATATACCCAGTAATGGGATGGCTGGGTCAAATGGTATTTCTAGTTTTAGATCCCTGAGGAATTGCCACACTGTCTTCCACAATGGTTGAACTAGTTTACAGTCCCACCAACAGTGTAAAAGTGTTCCTATTTCTCCACATCCTCTCCAGCACCTGTTGTTTCCTGACTTTTTAATGATCGCCATTCTGACTGGTGTGAGATGATATCTCATTGTGGTTTTGATTTGCATTTCTCTGATGACCAGTGATGATGAGCATTTTTTCATGTGTCTGTTGATTGCATAAGTGTCTTCTTTTGAGAAGTGTCTGTTCATATCCTTTGCCCACTTTTTGATGGGGTTGTTTGATTTTTTCTTGTAAATTTTTTTGAGTTCTTTGTAGATTCTGGATATTAGCCCTTTGTCAGATGAGTAGATTGCAAAAATTTTCTCCCATTCTGTAGGTTGCCTGTTCACTCTGATGGTAGTTTCTTTTGCTGTGCAGAGGCTCTTTAGTTTAATTAGATCCTATTTGTCAATTTTGGCTTCTGTTGCCATTGCTTTTGGTGTTTTAGACATGAAGTCCTTGCCCATGCCTGTGTCCTGAATGGTATTGCCTAGGTTTTCTTCTAGGGTTTTTATGGTTTTCGGTCTAACATTTAAGTCTTTAATCCATCTTGAATTAATTTTTGTGTAAGGTGTAAGGAAGGGATCCAGTTTCAGCTTTCTACATATGGCTAGCCAGTTTTCCCAGCACCAGTTGTTAAATAGGGAATCCTTTCCCCATTTCTTGTTTTTGTCAAGTTTGTCAAAAATCAGATGGTTGTAGATGTGTGGTATTATTTCTGAGGGCTCTGTTCTGTTCCATTGGTCTATATATCTGTTTTGGTACCAATACCATGCTGTTTTGGTTACTGTAGCCTTGTAGTATAGTTTGAAGTGAAGTAGCATGATGCCTGCAGCTTTCTTCTTTTTGTTTAGGATTGACATGGCAATGTGGGCTCTTTTTTGGTTCCATATTTTAAAGTAGTTTTTTCCAATTCTGTGAAGAAAGTCATTGGTAGCTTGATGGGGATGGCATTGAATCTATAAATTACCTTGGGCAATATGGCCATTTTCATGATATTGATTCTTCCTATCCATGAGTATGGAATGTTCTTCCATTTGTTTGTGTCCTCTTTTATTTCGTTGAGGAGTGGTTTGTAGTTCTCCTTGAAGAGGTCCTTCACATCCCTTGTAAGTTGGATTCCTAGGTATTTTACTGTCTTTGAAGCAGTTGTGAATGGGAGTTCACTCATGATTTGGCTCTCTGTTATTGGTGTATAAGAATGCTTGTGATTTTTGCACATTGATTTTGTATCCTGAGACTTTGCTGAAGTTGCTTATAAGCTTAAGGAGATTTGGGGCTGAGACAATGGAGTTTTCTAAATATACATTCATGTCATCTGCAAACAGGGAGAATTTGACTTTCTCTTTTCCTAATTGAATACCCTTTATTTCCTTCTCCTGCCTGATTGCCCTGGCCAGAACTTCCAACATTATGTTGAATAGGAGTGGTGAGAGAAGGCATCCCTGTCTCGTGCCAGTTTTCAAAGGGAATGCTTCTAGTTTTTGCCCATTCAGTATGATATTGGCTGTGGGTTTGTCATAAATAACTCTTATTATTTTGAGATACGTCCCATCAATTTGTAGTTTATTGAGAGTTTTTAGCGTTATGGGCTGTGTTGAATTTTGTTAAAGGCCTTTTCTGCATCTATTGAGATAATCATGTTGTTTTTGTCTTTGGTTCTGTTTATATGATGGGTTATGTTTATTGATTTGCATATGTTGAATCAGCCTTGCATCCCAGGGTTGAAGCCGACTTGATCGTGGAGGGTAAGCTTTTTGATGTGCTGCTGGATTTGGTTTGCCAGTATTTTATTGAGGATTTTTGCACCGATGTTCATCAGGGATATTGGTCTAAAATTCTCTTTTCTTGTTGTGTCTCTGCCAGGCTTTGGTATCAGGATGATGCTGACCTCATCAAATGAGTTAGGGAGGATTCCCTCTTTTTCTGTTGATTGGAATAGTTTCAGAAGGAATGGTACCAGCTCCTCTTTGTACCTCTGGTAGAATTCGTCTGTGAATCCATCTGGTCCTGGAGTTGTTTTGGTTGGTAGGCTGTTAATTATTGCCTCAATTTCAGAGCCTGTTATTCGTCTATTCAGGGATTCAACTTCTTCCTGGTTTTGTCTTGGGAGGGTGTATATGTCCAGGAATTTATCCATTTCTTCTAGATTGTCTAGTTTATTTGTGTAGAGGTGTTTATAGTATTCTCTGATGGTAGTTTGTATTTCTGTGGGATTGATGGTGATATCCCCTTTATCATTTTTTATGGCATCTATTTGATTCTTTTCTCTTTTCTTCTTTATTAATCTTGCTAGCGGTCTATGAATTTTGTTGATCTTTTCAAAAAACCAGCTCCTGGATTCATTAATTTTTTTTTGAAGGGTTTTTTTGTGTCTCTGTGTCCTTCAGTTCTGCTCTGATCTTAGTTATTTCTTGCTTTTTCCTAGCTTTTGAATTTGTTTGCTCTTGCGTCTCTAGTTCTTTTAATTGTGATGTTAGAGTATCAATTTTGATCTTTCCTGCTTTCTCTTGTGGGCATTTAGTGCTATCAGTTTCCCTCTACACACTGCTTTAAGTGTGTCACAGAGATTCTGGTATGTTGTGTCTTTGTTCTCACTGGTTTCAAAGAATATCTTTATTTCTGCCTTCATTTCATTATGTACCTAGTAGTCATTCAGGAGCAGGTTGTTAAGTTTCCATGTAGTTGATCGGTTTTGAATGTGTTTCTTAATCCTGAGTTCTAATTTGATTGCGTTGTGGTCTGAGAGAGAGTTTATTGTGATTTCTGTTCTTTTACATTTGCTGAGGGGTGTGTTACTTCCAACTCTGTGGTCAATTTTGGAATAAGTGTGTGTGGTGCTGAGAAGAATGTATATTCTTTTGTTTTGGGGTGGAGAGTTCTGTGGATGTGTATTAGGTCTGCTTGGTGCATAGCTGAGTTCAAGTCCTGGATATCCTTGTTGACCTTCTGTCTCATAGATCTTTCTAATATTGACAGTGGGGTGTTAAAGTCTCCCATTATTATTGTGTGGGAGTCTAAGTCTCGTTGTAGGTCTCTAAGGGCTTGCTTTATGAATCTGGGTGCTCCTGTATTGGATGCATATATATTTAGGATAGTTAGCTTTTCTTGTTGCATTGATCCCTTTACCATTATGTAATGGCCTTTTTTGTCTCTTTTGATCTTTGTTGGTTTAAAGTTTGTTTTAACAGAGACTAGGATTGCAACCCCTGCTTTTTTTTTGTTTTCCATCTGCTTGATAGATCTTCCTCCATCCCTTTATTTTGAGCCTATGTGTGTCTTCGCACATGAGATGGGTCTCCTGAATACAAGCACACTGATGGGTCTTGACTCTATCCAATTTGCCAATCTGTGTCTTTTAATTGGGGCATTTAGCTCATTTACATTGAAGGTTAATATTGTTATGTGTGAACTGATCCTGTCATTATGATGTTAGCTGGTTGTTTTTCCCATTAGTTGATGCAGTTTCTTTCTAGCATTGATGGTTTTTACAATTTGGCATGTTTTTGCAGTGGCTGGTACTGGTTGTTCCTTTCCATGTTTAGTGTGCTTCCTTCAGGAGCTCTTGTAAGGCAGGCCTGGTGGTGACAAAATCTCTCAGCATTTGCTTGTCAGTGAAGTATTTTATTTCTCCTTCACTTATGAAGCTTAGTTTGACTGGATATGCAATTCTGGTTGAAAATTCTTTTCTTTAAGAACGTTGAATATTGGCCCCCACTCTCTTCTGGCTTGTAGAGTTTCTACCGAGAGATCAGCTGTTAGTCTGATGGGCTTCCCTTTGTGGGTAACCCGACCTTTCTGTCTGGCTGCCCTTAACATTTTTTCCTTCATTTCAACCTTGGTGAATCTGACAATTGTGTGTCTTGGAGTTGCTCATCTCAAGGAGTATCTTTGTGATGTTCTCTGCATTTCGAGAACTTGAACGTTGGCTTGCCTTGCTAGGTTGGGGAGTTTTCCTGGGCAATATCCTGAAGAGTGTTTTTCACCTTGGTTCCATTCTCCCCGTCTCTTTCCGGTACACCAATCAGACGTAGGTTTGGTCTTTTCACATAGTCCCGTATTTCTTGGAGGCTTTGTTCATTTCTTTTTACTCTTTTTTCTCTAAAGTTGACTTCTTGCTTCATTTCATTCATTTGATCTTCAATCACTGATACCCTTTCTTCCACTTGATCGAACTGGCTATTGAAGCTTGTGCATGCGTCACATGAACCATGTTCTTGTGTCGTGGTTTTCAGCTCCATGAGGTCATTTATGGTCTTTTCTATGCTGTTTATTCTTGTTAGCCATTTGTCTAATCTTTTTTCAATGTTTTTAGCTTCTTTGTGATGGATTCGAACATCCTCATTTAGCTTGGAGAGTTTTTTTTATTACTGGTTGTCTGAAGCCTTCTTCTCTCGTCAAAGTCATTCTCCATGCAGCTTTGTTCTGTTGCTGGCAAGGAGCTGCGTTCTGTTGGAGGAGAAGAGGCACTCTGATTTGTAGAATTTTCAGCTTTTCTGCTCTGGTTTCTCCCCATCTTTGTGATTTTATCTACCTTTGGTCTTTGATGATGGTGGCATACAGATGGGGTTTGGGTGTGGATGTCCTTTCTGTTTGTTACTTTTCTTTCTAACAGTCAGGACCCTGAGCTGCATGTCTGTTGGAGTTTGCTGGAGGTCCACTCCACACCCTGTTTGCCTGGGTATCACCAGTGGAGGCTGCAGAACAACAAATATTGCAGAACGGCAAATGTTGCTGCCTGATCCTCCCTTTGGAAGCTTCGTCTCAGAGGGGCATCCGGCTGTATGATTTGTCAGTCAACTCCTACTGGGATGGTCTCCCAGTTAGGCTACTCGAGGATCAGGGACCCACTTGAGGAGGTATTCTCTCCGTTCTCAGGTCTCAAACTCCATTCTGGGAGAACCACTACTCTCTTCAAAGCTGTCAGACAGGGACGTTTTTTAAGTCTGCAAAGTTTCTGCTGCCTTTTGTTCAGCTATGCCCTGCCCCCAGAAGTGGAGTCTACAAAGGCTGGCAGGCCTCCTTGAGCTGCGATGAGCTCCACCCAGTTCGAGCTTCCCAGCCGCTTTGTTTACATACTCAAGCCTCAGCAATGGTGGACACCCGTCCCTCAGCCTCGCTGCCACCTTACAGTTCGATCTCAGACTGCTGTGCTAGCAATGAGCGAGTCTCTGTGGGCATGGGACCCTCTGAGCCAGGCACAGGATATAATCTCCTGGTGTGCCGTTTGCTAAGTCCGTTGGAAAAGCGCAATATTAGGGTGGGAGTGTCCCGATTTTCCAGGTACTGTCTGTCATGCCCTCCCTTGGCTCAGAAAGGGAATTCCCCGACCCCTTGCATTTCCCAGGTGAGGTGATGCCCTGCCCTGCTTTGGCTCACACTCTGTGGGTTGCACCCACTGTCCATCAAGCCCCATTGTGGTGAACCCGGTACCTCAGTTAGAAATGCAGAAATCACCCATTTTCTGCGTCGCTCATGCTGCGACCTGTGGACTGGAGCTGTTCTTATTCGTCCATCTTGGGACCAGCGCCTCCCAGGAGATGTATATTTTTATATCATCAGCATATAGCCACTTGAGGTACCAGAAGTGATGGACCTGGACATTTATATACATTAAACCCCATATTGTGGGACTAATTTTAGGACAGAACTATGAGGAATGCAACATTTAAGGAACACACAGAGGAGTCTGCAGAGACAAGGGAGAAGTGAGAGAGGTGGGAGAAATACCTGAAGAAGGTGGAATCACAGAGGCAACAAGACAGGACATTTCTGTAGCGATTTCGCACCAAATACTGACAGAAAAAAGGCTAAGAAGGTTCAAACTGAAAAGGATGCCATGGATTTAGCAATAATGAAATTTATGTTATCTTACTATCTTACTTTTATGAGGAAAATATAACAATTATACAGAAATAAAACTATCCTCATTTTATTTTTGACCCACAAAAATGGCAGTTTGATACGATTCATCCTAATAGGTGGAGAAATAAAGGTTAGCTAGCAGAAGTAATTTGCTTCAATTCCTGATTAGAAGTGAAATTCAAATCTAGGTCTTCTTGTATCATCTGGTCTGATGTTCTTTCTACTGCACTACGTTCTTTTATTCATTGCTGTTGTTCCTTTCTTATTCATTATTTGAAGACATGTATTCAGGAGACCCATATCTCCTGCAGTGACACCCATAGTCTGAAAGTACAGGGATCTCCCCAGCAAATCCCTTTATGTTTGCCAAACAAATTCCCTTTATCTTTTCCACTTGATTGGCAGATTTTTCAGATAAAAAGGCTGGGTTTTTGTAATTTCAGACAAAACAACCTTTAAAACAACAAAGATCACAAAAGACGAAAAATGGCATTACACAATGGTAAAGAGCTCAATTCAAGAAGAGGACCTAACTGCCCTAAATATATATGCACTCAACACAGAAGCACCCAAATTCATAAAGCAAGTTCTTAGAGACCTATGAAGAGACTTAGAAAACCCCACAATAATAGTGGGGAGACTTTAACACCACACTGTTAGTATTAGATCATTGAGGCAGAAAACTAACACAGATATTCAGGATCTGACCTCAACACTTAACTAAATGGGCCTAATAGATATCTATAGAACTCTCCACCCCAAAACAGCAGAATATACGTTTTTCTCATCTACATGTGGCACATACTATATAATTAACCACACAATCAGGCATAAAACAATCCTAAGACATTCAAAACTGAAATTATACCAACCATGCTCTTAGACTACAACACAACAAAGATAGAAATCAATACTAAGAAAATCACTGAAACCCATGCAATTACATGGGAATGAAACAACCTGCTTCTGAGTGACTTCTGGGTACACATGAAATTAAGGCAGAAATCAAGAAATTATTTGAAACTAATGAAAACAAAGATAAAATATACCAGAATCTCTGGGACACAGCCAAAGCAGTATTAAGATGGAATTTTATAGCACTAAATGCCCACATCAAAAAGTTAGAAAGATCTCAATTTAACAACCTACCATCATAACTAAAAGAACTAGGGAACCGAGAGCAAACCAACCCCAAGGCTAGCAGAAGACAAGAAGTAACCAAAATCAGAGCTGAACTGAAGGAAATTGAGGCATGAAAAACCATACAAAGGATCATTGAATCTAGGAGCTGGTTATTTGAAAGAATAAGATAGACCGCTAGCTAGACTAATAAAGAAAAAAAGACAAAAGATCCAAAATACAGTCAGAAATGACAAGAGGGATGTAACCACTGACCCCACAGAAATCCAAAATCGCTGAGAGACTATTATGAACCCCTCTTTGCACATAAGCTAGAAAACCTAGAAGCAGATACATTCTTTTTAGCCAGGTATGGTGGTTCACGCCTGTAATCCCAGCTGCATGGGAGACTGAGGTAGGAGGATGGCTAGAGCCTGAGAGGCAGAGTTCTCAGTGAGCCAAAAATGGTGCCACCACACTCAAGCCTGGGCATTACAGCCAGACCTTGTTTCCAAAAAAGAAAAGGAAAAAGAAATGGATACATTCTTGGAAATATAATCTCTGAAGATTGAACAAGGAAGAGATTGAATCCCTAAACAGCTCAGTAATGATTTTCCCAACCAGGAAAAGCCCAGAACCACACATATCCATAGCCAAATTCTACTGATTGTGTAAGGAAGAGCTGGTTACTAATCCTATTGAAACTTTGAGGAAGAGGAACTCTTCCCTAATTCGTTCTGTGAGGCCAACAGCATCCTTTCACCAAAACCTGGCAGAGACACAACAACAACAAAAAAGAAAACTTCAGGCCAATATCCTTCATGAACATAGATGCAAAAATCTTCAACAAAATACTAGCAAACTGAATCCAGCAACACATCAAAAAGCTAATTCACCATCATCAAGTAGGCTTCATCCCTGGAATACAAAGTTGGTTCAACACATGCAAATCAATAAATGTAATTCACCATATAAACAGAACTGAAAACAAAAAGCATGTGGTCACTTCAATAGATGCAGAAAAGGCTTTTAATAAAATTCAACATCCTTTCATGACAAAAACCTTCAACAAATCAAGCATTGAAGGAACATACTTCAAAATAATAAGAGACATCTTTGACAAACCCACAGCAAACATCCTACTGAATGGGCAAAAGCTGGAAGCATTCCTCTTGAAAACTGGAACGAAACAAGGATGCCCTCACTCACTACTGCTATTCAGCATAGTCCTGGAAGTTCTAGCCAGAGCAATCAGGCAAGAGAAATAAAGGCATCCAAATAGGAAGATCAGAACTCAAACTAATACTGTTTGCAGATGATATGATGCTAGACCTACAAAAACACCGTAGTTACTCTGTATCAAAGCTCCTTGATCTGATAAATGACTTCAACAAAGTTTCAGGATACAAAACCTGAAGTTTCAGTGTACAAAACTCAGTAGCATACCTATACTCCAACAACATCCAAGCTGAGAGTCACATCAAGAATGCAGTTCTATTCACAGTAGCCACAGAGAGAAAAACCTGCCTAGGAATACATGTAACCAAGAAGCAGAAATGAGAATTTCAAGACACTACTCAAAAAAAAAAAAAAAAAAAATCAGAGATGATACAAACACATGAGAAAAACCTTCCAGGCTCATGGATAGGAAGACTGAATATTGTTAAAAGGCCATACTGCCCAAAGCTATTTACAGATTCAGTGCTATAACTATCAAATTACCAATGACATTGTTCACAGAATTGGAAAAACCTGTTTTGAAATTCATATGGAACCAAAAAAGAGCTTAAATAGCCAAGGTGATCTTACGCAAAAAGAACAAAGCTAGAAGCATCATATTACCTGACTTGAAACTGTAGTATAAGGCTACATTAACAAAACAGCATGATAGTGATACAAAAACAGACACATAGACCAATGGAACAGAATAGACAGCACAGAAATGATGCACACCTGCAACCATTTGATCTTCGACAAAGTCGACAAAAACAAGCAATGGGGGAAGGACTCCCTATTCAATAAATGGTGCTGGGATACCTGGCTAACCAAAGGCAGAAGATTGAGACTGGATCCCTTCCTTACACTGTGTACAAAAATCAGTAACACTGCTGTTGGGAATGTAAATTAGTTCAGCCATTGTGGAAAGCAGTTTGTTTAGCAGTTTCTCAAAGAGATTAAAAATGGAATTACCATTTCACCCACAAATTCCATTATTCGGTATATACCCAAGGGAATATAAATCTTTCTACCATAAAGACATATGCACATGTATGTTCATTGCAGCTAATAGCAAAGACATGGAATCAACCTAAAAGCCCATCGGTAGTAGAGTAGATTTTTAAAATGTACATATATCACATTTTGGAATTCTAAATTTCACATAATGGAATACTGTGCAGCCATAAAAGAGAATGAGATCATGCCCTTTACAGCAACATGGATGGAGCTGGATGCCAGTATCCTAAGCAAACTAACACAGGAACAGAAAACCATATACTGCATGATCTTACTTTTAAGTGGGAGCTAAACATTGAATACACATGGACACAAAGAAGGGAACAATAGTGGCTGGGACTTTCTTGAGGGTGGAAGATGGGAGGAGGGTGGGGATGGAAAACTACCTATCGGGTATTATGCCTATTACCTAGGTGACTAAATAATCTTTATACCAAATCCTCATGATATGCAATTTACCTTTATAATAAACCTGTACATGTGCCTCTGAACCTAAAATAAAAGTTAGAAAAAGATATTTAACCTTTTACAACAAAAATAAAGAATATTATGTATATAATTTTGTAAGTTTTAAAAATTTTTATTATCTACATATGTATGTAACTTTTTAATGATAGTTAAATATGATTAATCTGGAAATAGTTTTGCTTTTTTCAGTCCAAAGATTTTCTGTAATTTCTTCTTAAAATGTATTTACTATCTCGGGCTTTTGATAAAATTATTCTTTTTAATTGACATTGACTTCAAATTTATTCAGAATTGTCATGCAGATTAGTAGAACACTATCTAGTTGTTCTTCTTTTGTTATGCGTCTTTTTAAAAAAATAAGTTAGTTTAAGACTAGTTAAGCTATATAATCTTAACTCTCCAGGAACAACTTCTGGAGCAGTTTCTCTGTATAGAAACTTTTCCGATTTTCTAGTCCAAAATGAATGATTTGACCATGTGTAGCAGGGGGACCGATTTTGACTTTCAAAGTCATCTTCTTAGCTGGTCGCCTTCTTCACTAGGGCAGAAGAGTTTGCTTTCCATAGTGAGCCTTTTGAGTTGGCATCTGTCTTTCTTAAGCTGCTTTTGTGGTAGCTGCTTCCTTTTAACACATTTGGAACTTCTGAAGTTTCTTTTGGATCATATTAGACCTTTTTTCTCCAGAACTAGGTCATCATTAATGTTAACTTGTTCAGTTTCTTTCTAAGTGAAAGGATGGTTAAAATTCTAGAATCTGCTGCTTCATGTGTTGACAGTTCTCCTAGTAAGATTCTATAGAATTTCATTAAGTCACAGATATGGTTAGTAAAGGAGAAGTAGTGAGAGTAGGGAGAAAAGAGCAACTACTGAAGCAACTATCAAGTAGTTTTTCCTTCCTTCATTTATTTTCCATGGCAGTAGGAAGACATGTAAACAGTTTTGTACTTAATATTTGACATATTTTTTACTGATGAATTACTTCCTTTTTTTTAAATGTAAGCTTTGTTTATGCTGCAGTTAACACTGTAAATCAGCGCATGCCTGGCAGGTTACATCTGCTCTTAAGTTAAGTCATAACCAGAGTAGATAGTGACTTAAAGGTTGCTAATAGGAAGCAGAAGATCCAGAAGCCAGACTGAGAGATGTCGATGTCTTCATAGAGAAACTCTAATGGATCCTGTTTACACCATTGTAGGTTTCATACCATAGCAGCTGATATCAAGGAAAGAGTATTGAGTGATGGGAAAGGTGGTGGGTGGTTCCTATTCACAAGTGACCTGGTAGTCTTTGGGTTGGCAGTAGTGCTGATTTTGTGACCCATTACATAATTTCTCTTATGTTAGTACAATAGTATTTAATCTTACAGTATTTAAGAACTATACATCTTCAAAACTCTTTTCATTTTGTAAAACTTTAACTCTCTACCATGTAAACAATAATTTTCAATTTCTCTTTCCCCTTGGCAACCACTATTCTGCTTTCTGTGTCTATGATTTTTGACTACTCTTAAGTACCTCATCTAAGCAAAATCATGCAGTATTTGTCGTTTGTGGCTGGTGTATTTCACTTAGAATAATGTCCTCAAGGTTCATCCATGTTGTAGCACATGTCAGAATTAATTTCCTTTCTTTTCTTTTTTCTTTCCCTCCCTCCCTCCTTCCTTCTTTCTTTCTATCATTCATTTATTATACTTTAAGTTCTAGGGTACATGTATACAATATGCAGGTTTATTACATAGGTATACATGTACCATGTTGGTTTGCTGCACCCATTAACTCATCATTTTTATTAGGTATTTCTCCTAATGCTATCCCTCCCCCTGCCCCCCACCCTACGAGAGGCGCCGGGGTGGGCCCTGTGTCCAAATGTTCTCATTGTTCAATTCCCATTTATGAGTGAGAACATGTGGTGTTTGGTTTTCTGTCCTTGCGACAGTTGGCTTAGAATGATGGTTTCCAGCTTCATCCATGTCCCTGCAAAGGACATGAACTTATCCTTCTTTATGGCTGCATAGTATTCCATGGTGTATATGTGCCACATTTTCTTAATCTAGTCTATCACTGATGGACAGTTGGGTTGGTTCCAAGTCTTCACTATTGTGAATAGTGCCACAATAAACGTGTGCATGTGTCTTTATAGTAGCATGATTTATAATCCTTTGGGTATATACCCAGTAATGGGAACGCTGGCTCAAATAGTATTTCTAGTTCTAGATCTCTGAGTAGTCGCCACTGTCTTCCACAATGGTTGAACTAATTTACACTCCCAACAGTGTAAAAGTGTTCCTGTTTCTCCACATCCTCTCCAGCACCTGTTGTTTCCTGACTTTTTAATGATCGCCATTCTAACTGATGTGAGACGGTATTTCATTGTGGTTTTGATTTGCATTTCTCTGATGACCAGTGATGATGAGCATGTTTTAATGTGTCTGTTGGCTATATAAATGTCTTCTTTTGCCTGCCTGCCTGCCTGCCTGCCTGCCTGCCTGCCTGCCTGCCTGCCTTCCTTCCTTCCTTCCTTCCTTCCTTCCTTCCTTCCTTCCTTCCTTCCTTTTCTCCCTTCCTTCCTTTTCTCCCTTCCTTCCTTTTCTCCCTTCCTTCGTTCCCTCTGTGGCCCAGGCTGCAGTAAACTCGGCTCGGTGCAGACTCCCTGCGTCCGGCTCCCGTGATTCTCCTACCCTGGCCTGCGGGCTGCCTGGGATTGCCGCCGCGAGCCACCACCCCTCCCTGGTTTTTCTCCTTTGGCTGGAGGCGCCGTTTCGCCATTTCGGCCAGGCTGGTCTCCAGCTCCTGACCTCCAGTGCTCTGCCCGCCTTGGCCTTCCGAGGTGCTGGGACTGCAGACGGAGGCTCGCTCATTCGGTGCTTGGTGTTGCCCAGGCTGGAGTGCAGTGGCGTGGTCTTGGCTCGCTGCAGCCTCTGCCTCCCAGCCGCCTGCCTTGGCCTCCCAGGGTGCTGGGATGGCAGCCTCTGCCCGGCCGCCGCCCCGTCTGGGAGGTGGGGAGCGTCTCTGCCTTGCCGCCCATCGTCTGGGTTATGAGGAGCTCCTCTGCCCGGCCGCCCCTTCTGGGAGGTGAGGAGCGCCTCTGCCCAGCTTCCACCCCGTCTAGGAAGTGAGGAACGTCTCTGCCTGGCCGCCTATCGTCTGGGATGTGAGGAGCGCCTCTGCCCGGCCGCCCATTGTCTGGGATGTGAGGAGCAACTCTGCCCGGCCGCCCTGTCTGGGAAGTGAGGGGCCCCTCTGCGCGGCCGCCCCGTCTGGGAAGTGAGGAGCGCCTCTGCCCGGCCGCCCCGTCCAGGAAGTGAGGAGCGCCTCTGCGCGGCCACCCCGTCCGGGATGTGAGGAGCGCCTCTGCCCGACCGCCCCGTCCGGGAAGTGAGGAGCGCCTCTGTGCGGCTGCCGCTTCCGGGATGTGAGGAGCGCCCCCGCGCGGCCTCCCCTTCCGGGATGTGAGGAGCGCCCCTGCGCGGCCGCCCCTTCCGGGATTTGAGGAGCGCCCCTGCGCGGCCGCCCCATCCGGGAAGTGAGGAGCGCCTCTGCCCGGCCGCCCCGTCCGGGAAGTGAGGAGCGCCTCTGCCCGGCCGCCCCGTCTGGGAAGAAGTGAGGAGCGCCTCTGCCCGGCCGCCCCGTCTGGGAAGAAGTGAGGAGCGCCTCTGCCCGGCCGCCCCGTCTGGGAAGAAGTGAGGGGCGCCTCTGCGCGGCCGCCCCGTCCGGGAAGTGAGGGGCGCCTCTGCCCGGCCGCCCCTTCTGGGATGTGAGGGGCGCCTCTGCCCGGCCGCCCCTTCTGGGATGTGAGGGGCGCCTCTGCCCGGCCGCCCCGTGTGGGAAGTGAGGGGCGCCTCTGCCCGGCCACCCCTTCTGGGATGTGAGGGGCACCTCTGCCCGGCCGCCCCGTCTGGGAAGTGAGGGGCGCCTCTGCCCGGCCACCCATCGTCCGGGATGTGAGGAGCACCTCTGCCTGGCCGCCCCGTCCGGGAAGTGAGGAGCCCCTCTGCCTGGCCGCCCCATCTAGTAAGTGAGGAGCGTCTCTGCCCGGCCACCCCGTCTGGGAAGTGAGGAGCACCTCTGCCCGGCCGCCCCGTCTGGGATGTGGGGAGCGCCTCTGCCCAGCCGCCCCGTCTGGGAGGTCTACCACAGAGGCCAGAAGCAATGTGGGGGCTGGATGTGGTGGCTCACGCCTGTAGTCCCAGTACTCTGGGAGGCTGAGGCGGGTCGATCACTTGAGGCTAGGAGCTCAAGACCAGCCTGGCCAACATGGCGAAACATATGAAAAATACAACTAACAAACCAACCAACCAACCAAGCGACAACAAAACAGGTCTACCCTGGAGTCATACTCTAATTTTTTCTATTTTCCTCCCTTTCTGATCCTTTATCCCACTTTCTTTTTCTTCCTCTTCTTTCTCCTTCTTCTTTGTCAGATAGAGGATTGAGTTATTATCATTGATCCATACAAAGTCCCTCTCTCATTTATTTTCTTTAATTCCCACCCCCCATTTCTATTCCCCGTCTTCCCATGTGCAACCTTCCTAATATGTTTGATGTGCATCTTTTTGTTCATATGTACTTTTAGAAAATGTTTATTGTTTTGTGTGCAAGAAAAAAAAAAGTCTTCTTTTGAGAAGTGTCTGTTCATATCCTTCGCCCACTTTTTGATGTTTTTTTCTTGTAAATTTGTTTCTTTTTAGATTCTCGATATTAGCTCTCTTCAGATGGGTAGATTGCTTTTCTGTCATTCTTTAGGTTGCCTTTTTTGCCTTTTCACTCCAATGGTAGTTTCTTTTGCTGTGCAGAAGCTCTTTAGTTTAATTAGATCCCATTTGTCAATTTTGGCTTTTGTTGCCATTGTTTTTGGTGTTTTAGTCATGAAGTCCTTGGCCATGCCTATGTCCTGAATGGTATTGCCTAGGTTTTCTTCTAGGGTTTTTATGGTTTTAGGTCAAACATTTAAGTCTTTAATCCACCTTGAATTAATTTTTGTATAAGGTGTAAGGAAGGGATCCAGTTTCAGCTTTCTACATATGGCTAGCCAGTTTTCCCAGCACCATTTATTAAATAGGGAATCCTTTCCCCATTTCTTGTTTTTGTCAGGTTTGTCAAACATCAGATGGTTGTAGATGTGTGGTATTATTTCTGAGGGCTCTGTTCTGTTCCATTGGTCTGTATCTCTGTTTTGGTACCAGTACCATGCTGTTTTGGTTACCGTGGCCTTGTAGTATAGTTTAAAGTGAGGTAGCATGATGCCTCCAGCTTTGTTCTTTTTGCTTAGGATTGTCTCGGCAATGCGGGCTCTTTTTTGGTTCCATATGAACTGTAAAGTAGTTTTTTCCAATTCTGTGAAGAAAGTCATTGGTAGCTTGATGGGGATGACAGTGAATCTGTAAATTACCTTGGGCAGTATGGCCATTTTCACAATATTGATTCTTCCTATCCATTAGCATGGAATGTTCTTCCATTTGTTTGTGTCCTCTTTTATTTCGTTGAGGAGTGATTTGTAGTTCTCCTTGAAGAGGTCCTTCACATCCCTTGTAAGCTGGATTCCTAGGTATTTTATTTTCTTTGAAGCGATTGTGAGTGGGAGTTCACTCAAGATTTGGTTTTCTGTTTGTCTGTTATTGGTGTAGAGGAATGCTTGTGATTTTTGCACATTGATTTTGTAGCCTGAGACTCTGCTGAAGTTGCTTATCAGCTTAAGGAGATTTTGGGCTGAGACAATGGGGTTTTCTAAATATACAATCATGTCATCTGCAAGCAGGGACAATTTGACTTCCCCTTTTCCTAATTGAATACCCTTTATTTCTTTCTCCTGCCTGATTGCCCTGGCCAGAACTTCCAACACTATGTTGAATAGGAGTGGTGAGAGAGAGGCATCCCTGTCTTGTGCCAGTTTTCAAAGGGAATGCTTCCAGGTTTTGCCCATTCAGTATTATATTGGCTGTGGGTTTGTCATAAATAGCTCTTACTATTGTGAGGTATATCTCATCAATACCCAGTTTATTGAGAGTTTTTAGCATGAAGAGTTGTTGAATTTTGTCAAAGGCCTTTTCTGCATCTATTGAGATAATCATGTGGCATTTGTCTTTGGTTCTGTTTATATGATGGATTAAATTTATTGATTTTCGTATGTTGAACCAGCCTTGCATCCCAGGGATGAAGCTGACTTGTTCATGGTGGATAAGCTTTTTGATGTGCTGCTGGATTTGGTTTGCCAGTAGTTTATTGAGGATTTTTGCACCAATGTTCATCAGGATTATTGGTCTAAAATTCTCTTTTTTGGTTGTGTCTCTGCCAGGCTTTGGTATCAGGATGATGCTGGCCTCATAAAATGAGTTAGGGAGGATTCCCTCTTTTTCTATTGATTGAAATAGTTTCAGAAGGAATGGTACCAGCTCCTCTTTGTACCTCTGGTAGAATTCGTCTGTGAATCCATCTGGTCCTGGACTTTTTTTGGTTGGTAGGCTATTAATTATTGCCTGAATTTCAGAGCCTGTTATTTGTCTATTCAGGGATTCAACTTCTTCCTGGCTTAGTCTTGGGAGGGTGTATATGTCCAGGAATTTATCCATTTCTTGTGGATTTTCTAGTTTATTTGTGTAGAGGTGTTTATAGTATTCTCTGGTGGTAGTTTGTATTTCTGTGGGATCAGTGGTGATATTATTGCCTTATCATTTTTTATTGCGTCTATTTGATTCTTTTCTCTTTTGTTCTTTATTTGTCTTGCTATCGGTCTATGAATTTTGTTGATCTTTTCAAAAAACCAGCTTCTGTATTCATTGATTTTTGAAGGTTTTTTGTGTCTCTATCTCCTTCAGTCCTGCTCTGATCTTAGTTATTTTTTTGCCTTCTGCTGGCTTTTGAATGTGTTTGCTCTTGCTTCTCTAGTTCTTTTAATGGTGGTATTAGTGTGTCAATTTTAGATCTTTTCTGCTTTCTCTTGTGGGCATTTAGTGCTATAAATTTCCCTCGACACACTGCTTTGAATATGTCCGAGATTCTGGTGTGTTGTGTCTTTGTTCTCATTAGTTTCAAAGAACATCTTTATATCTGCCTTCATTTTGTTATGTACCCAGTAGTCATTCAGGAACAGGTTGTTCAGTTTCCATGTAGTTGATCGGTTTTGAGTGAGTTTCTTAATACTGAGTTTTTTTTTTTTTTTTTTTCTTGAGACGGAGTCTCGC
This sequence comes from Symphalangus syndactylus, assembly GCF_028878055.3. NCBI lineage: Eukaryota > Metazoa > Chordata > Mammalia > Primates > Hylobatidae > Symphalangus > Symphalangus syndactylus. The sequence continues at coordinate 118,316,703 of NC_072426.2, read as the reverse complement.
TCTGTTGCCCAGGCTGGAGTGCAGTGGCGCAATCTCGGCTTACTGCAAGCTCCGCCTCCCTGGTTCACGACATTCTCCTGCCTCAGCCTCTCCGAGTAGCTGGGACTACAGGCGCCCGCCATCACGCCCGGCTAATTTTTTGAATTTTTTAGTAGAGACAGGGTTTCACCACGGTCTCGATCTCCTGACCTCGTGATCCGCCCGCCTTGGCCTCCCAAAGTGCTGGGATTACAAGCGTGAGCCACCACGCCCGGCCTTCTTAATACTGAGTTTTAATGTGATTGCACTGTGGTCTGAGAGACTGTTTGTGAATTTGATTGCACTGTGGTCTGAGAGACAGTTTGTGATAATTTCTGTTCTTTTGTATTTGCTGAGGAGTGCTTTATTTCCCACTATGTGGTCAATTTTGGAATAAGTGGGATATGGTGCTGATAAGTATGTATATTCTGTTGATTTGAGGTGGAGAGTTCTGTTGATGTCTATTACGTCCGCTTGGTGCAGAGCTGAGTTCAATTCCTGGATATCCTTGTTAACTTTGTCTCATTGATCTGTCTAATGTTGACAGTGGGGTGTTAAAGTCTCCCATTATTATTGTGTGGTAGTCTAAGTGTCTTTGTAGGTCTCTAAGGACTTGCTTTATGAATCTGGGTGGTCCTGTAGTGGGTGCATATATATTTAGGGTAGTTAACTCTTCTTGTTGAATTGCTCCCTTTACTATTATGTAATGGCCTTCTTTGTCTCTTTTGATCTTTGTTGGTTTAGAGTCTGTTTTATCAGAGACTAGGATTGCAACCCCTGCTTTTTTTTGTTTTCCGTCTGCTTTGTAGATCTTCCTCCATCCCTTTATTTTGAGGCTGTGTGTCTCTGCACGTGAGATGGATCTCCTGAATGCAGCACACTGATGGGTCTTGACTCTTTATCTAATTTGCCAGTCTGTGTCTTTCAATTGGAGCATTTAGTCCACTTATATTTAAGATTAAAACTGTTATGTGTGAATTTGATCCTGTCATTATGATGTTAACTGGTTATTTTGCTCGTTAGTTGATGCAGTTTCTTCCTAGCATCGATGGTCTTTACAATTGGCCTGTTTTTGCAGTGGCTGGTACTGATTGTTCCTTTCCATATTTAGTGCTTCCTTCAGGGGCTCTTGTAAGGCAGGCCTGGTGGTGACAAAATCTCTCAGCATTTGCTTTTCAGTAAAGGATTTTATTTCTCCTTCACTTACGAAGCTTAGTTTGGCTGGATATGAAATTCTGGGTTGAAGATTCTTTTCTTTAAGAATGTTGAATATTGGCCCCCCTCTCTTCTGGCTTGTAGAGTTTCTGCTGAGAGATCTGCTGTTAGTCTGATGGGCTTCCCTTTGTGGGTAACCCGACCTTTCTCTCTGGCTGCCCTTAATATTTTTCCTTCATTTCAACCTTGGTGAATCTGGCAGTTATGTGTCTTGGAGTTGCTCTTCTCGAGGAGTATCTTTGTGTCATTCTCTGTGTTTCCTGAATTTAAATGTTGGCCTGCCTTGTAGATTGGGTAAGTTCTTCTGGGTAATATCCTGAAGAGTGTTTTCCACCTTGGTTCCATTGTGCCCGTCAGTTTCAGGTATACCAATCAGATGTAGATTTGGTCTTTTCACATAGTCTCATATTTCTTGGAGGGTTTGTTCATTTCTTTTTACTCTTTTTTCTCTAAATTTCTCTTCTCACTTCATTTCATTCATTTGATCTTCCATCACTGTTACCCTTTCTTCCACTTGATCGAATCAGCTATTGAAGCTTGTGCATGTGTCACATAGTTCTCATGCCATGGTTTGCAGCTTCACGAGGTCATTTAAGGTCTTCTCTATGCTATTTATTCTCGTTAACCATTCGTCTAATCTTTTTTCAAGGTTTTTAGCTTCTTTGAGATGGGTTCGAATATCCTCCTTTAGCTCGGGGAAGTTTGTTATTTCTGGTCATCTGAAGCCTTCTTCTCTCAGCTCGTCAAAGTCATTCTCCATCCAGCTTTGTTCCGTTGCTTGCGAGGAGCTGCATTTCTTTGCAGGAGAAGAGGTGCTCTGATTTTTAGAATTTACAGCTTTTCTGCTCTGGTTTCTCCCTATCTTTATGGTTTTATCTACCTTTCGTCTTTGATGATGGAACTAGAGAGGGTGGGTTCCTCCCAGGCAAGTAGCATGGGCAAGAAGCTGTGGGGAGTGTGGTCTTCTCATGTCTGTCTCAACAACAGCCTGCAGCAGGTTAGTTGGGACCTTCCCAGGAGTGCATGGGAGCGCCAAGTCTCCCTTCTCCCTCCTTAGACCAGCACAGCAGCAGCAGCCATGTCTCTAGATCTCCAGTATCTAGATTCTCCAAGTGGCACCCAGCTGAGGTTGCTCCTGGATATGTGGGATGCCCGTGGGATTCTGAGTTTCCTTTCTGGAGTAACGTCTTTTTACAGTCTGTAGACAACTCATTATGTCAGGCCCAAGGCCCTAGTTGGTAGAGGGTTTCTCTCATCACTAAGATCCTATAAGCCTGTTTCAGAGTGTAGAGCCCTGGGAGTATCTCCATATCTCTCATATTGTTTCCCCACATCCAGGAGCCTCTCCTGGCTGTGAGTAAGTTCTCTGCCTGGGCAAGCTACCTCGAACCCTGTCCTTAATTACTTCTGGTACTTCCCATCTCTTCCCTGATGAATCCTAGCCTTCTTTCCTAGATTATCTGTTCAAAATACGAGTATCTACTTACTATTCTGGTTCCTCTTCATGGAGAAGGCACATACTACTTGTGTCTAGTCAGCTATCTGTGTTTCACATATTTTTAAAAGTTGTGAGACATGTGCTTTCTAGTATGTTTGTTTTATTCTAGCAGAGAGTACAAGTTGTATAAATTTTACGAGTTCTGTAAACACGAAGCACATCTATTTTTATTTTGTCTACTAAGATGGTACATGTAAAGTGCTTAGCAACTGTAAGTAGGCCATGGTAAAAGTGACCAATAACTGGTAGTGATTATCATCATATTGTCATTCTTTTGTTGAGCAAAATGTTAATTATAAGTTAATTTTATTATCGAATGCATTCATTATTATAAATTATATTCGTTGAATAAAGGCATAATCTAATTTTTTTTCCCTTGGCAGCAACTGGAATTGGTGGAACCAAGTGGCTGGATTCATGTTCCCTTAACTGACAATCATAAGAAGCCAACTCGTACATTCATGATACAGATTGCTGTTCTAGCCAATCACCAAAATGGAAGAGACACCCATATGAGACAAATTAAAATATACACACCGGTAGAAGAGAGCTCTATTGGTAAATTTCCTAGATGTACAACTATAGATTTCATGATGTATCGTTCAATAAGGTGACTTTAAAATGAGATGAAAATCATTAAACGTATCTTTGTTTTATCCTATATTTAAATATCAGGTACCTTTATTGAACAAAGCATCAGTTATTTGTAATTTTGTATATGTTTAAAAATATTTTATTGTGGCTTTGACAAATAAATTTGGGGTCATATTATCTTTATTTTCTTTAACATGTAATAAAGCTCACATATTTTACATTACTAAAAATGGATTTGAAGCCAATCATTTTATTTTCCCTCGTATCAAAATAAAAGAGTTGAACTGAAAATTTCAGTATATACACAATTATAATAGCTAGGTTATTATTTCATTAGTGTGCATACATTAATGATTTATTGCATATTTGGGAACAAGACTGTGTTTTATCAATATATATCATCTTTAATAGGTCAAAATTACTATTTTTTTCTACCCAGAGGAAGGTTATTCTTTTAATACTGGATCTTTTTAAAAACAGTGTCAAATAAGCTTAGTGTTAGGTGTCTGATGAGAACCAATCTAATATGGGGAGTATAATTAATTGTCTCATATTTACCTTCACGGAATACTTACAGCCCTAGGGTTGTCTGTATCCTAATGATACTATGTGAAGATTGCCTGTATAATCTCCTGTACATCTCAGTTCTAGCAGTACTTATGGAAGAGTTATTTTCAAATTCATGTCTGACATTGTAGCATTCCCTGGGCAGTCATATATCCCATAAAATCATAAAAGTATGTGAAATTTTTTATATATATTAAAAGATTTTAAAGAAATACGTGGAAATGTGTTTTTTTCCATGGTTTAAAATGAGTAGATTTGATTTTGTATTCTGTTTTCTCCAGATGTATTACTTTTTTGGGGGGGATGGTTATTTAGCCACAGAATTTACCTAGATTCACTCTTGTTTGGAAAAGATTGCTCTCTGTGGTTCATGCATTGCTGGGTACACTAAAGTATTAAATAGTGAATATTATTTAAAAAATAGTGTGTTTGCTTTATTCTGGCAGAGAATACTAATTTATTTGGATACCATAGAAAATGGTTTCACTTTTTCACTCATTAAAAACTCTGCTCTTCTTCCTGTAAGTTCTGGGAAGAATTGTATTATTACTTTCATTTTGTTGTCTTTGAAGTAAAAAGCATGATAGGTGATCTGTAGGATCACCAAAAAGTCTGTAGCCAAAACTTATTTGGAATCACCAAATTAAGCACATTATACTTCTCAGATGCTGGGTAGGGTAGAAGAGAGGATTGAAGGAGAAGACCACGAATAAGGACTAAAGGAAATGGAAAGAATGAAGGAAATAAGAATAGAAATATACACTAGGCACTGATGTTTTCCTTTAGTCTGATAAGGAAAACAGTCATGTAAACAACAGGGTCTTAGTCTTAGAGATAAAAGAAATCTGATTTTTTTTAAAAGTTCAGGAAGTTTTTGCCCATTCAGTATGATATTGGCTGTGGGTTTGTCATAGATAGCTCTTATTATTTTGAGATACGTCCCATCAATACCTAATTTATTGAGAGTTTTTAGCATGAAGGGTTGTTGAATTTTGTCAAAGGCCTTTTCTGTGTCTGTTGAGATAATCATGTGGTTTTTGTCTTTGGTTCTATTTATATGCTGGATTACATTTATTGATTTGCGTATGTTGAACCAGCCTTGCATCCCAGGGATGAAGCCCACTTGATCATGGTGGATAAGCTTTTTGATGTGCTGCTGGATTCGGTTTGCCAGTATTTTATTGAGGATTTTTGCATCAATGTTCATCAAGGATATTGGTCTGAAATTCTCTTTTTTGGTTATGTCTCTGCCAGGCTTTGGTATCAGGACGATGCTGGCTTCATAAAATGTGTTAGGGAGGATTCCCTCTTTTTCTATTGATTGGAATAGTTTCAGAAGGAATGGTACCGGTTCCTCCTTGTACCTCTGGTAGAATTCGCTGTGAATCCATCAGGTCCTGGACTCTGGTTGGTAAGCTATTGATTATTGCCACAGTTTCAGAGCCTGTTATTGGTCTATTCAGAGATTCAACTTCTTCCTGGTTTAGTCTTGGGACGGTGTATTTGTCGAGGAATTTATCCATTTCTTGTAGATTTTCTAGTTTATTTGCATAGAGGTGTTTGTAGTATTCTCTGATGGTAGATTGTATTTCTGTGGGATCAGTGGTGATATCCCCCTTTTCATTTATTATTGCATCTATTTGATTCTTCTCTTTTTTCCTCTTTACTAGTCTTGCTAGCGGTCTATCAATTTTGTTGATCTTTTCAAAAAACCAGCTCCTGGATTCATTAATTTTTTGAAGGGTTTTTTGTGTCTCTATTTCCTTCAGTTCTGCTCTGATTTTAGTGATTTCTAGCCTTCTGCTAGCTTTTGAATGTGTTTGCTCTTGCTTTTCTAGTTCTTTTAATTGTGATGTTAGGGTGTCAATTTTGGATCTTTCCTACTTTCTCTTGTGGGCATTTAGTGCTATAAATTTCCCTCTACACACTGCTTTGAATGTGTCCCAGAGATTCTGGTATGTTGTGTCTTTGTTCTCGTTGGTTTCAAAGAACATCTTAATTTCTGCCTTCATTTCATTATGTACCCAATAGTCATTCACGAGCAGGTTGTTCAGTTTCCATGTAGTTGAGTGGTTTTGAGTGAGTTTCTTAATAATGTTACTTCTTACTGACTGCTTATTTATTAAGTTTGCTTTAAAGAAAAAAGGAGGAAGACTAATGATCACATATACTATCTAGTCTCTTATCTTCTACTATTAAGAGTTTGCTAAGAGACTCCTAAAATCAGGAGGTATTGGAAGGATGTTGAGAAAATCAGTATGTTTTCTACTTTTATTCTCCTTATGTATTTTTCATATGCCAGCTGGCTATCTTATTAGGTATGGGAAAACTTGGTAGCTGAGGATTATGAAGATAATGCTTCCTCTTATTAATAAGGAAAATTTAAAATACAGATAGATTATGTATTATATTAACAAAGCATAATTAACTAAAACAGTTGCATTTTACTTTCTAAAGTACAAATTATATAATTGACCAAGATTTATATTTAGAATATATGAAAATCCCTTACAACTCAACAGTAAGGAGAAAAACCTGATTTAAAAATGAGCAAAATATTTGAACAGTCACTTTACCAAGGAAGTTATATCATTGGCAAGTAATTGTACAAAAAGATGCTCAACTTCATTAGACACTAGTGAAGAGCAAATTAAAACCACAATGAGATACTACTACACAGCCACTAGAATGACTACAATGAAAATGATTATTCCACGTGTTGACAACAATGTGGAGAAAATGCACTTCACACTGCTGTTACAGGCATATCTCAGAGATGCTGCAGGTTCAATTCCAGACCACCACACAGTAAAGTGAATACCACAGTAAAGTGACTGTCATAATAATGTGGGTCACAGAAACCTTTTGGTTTCCCAGTGTTTACAAAATTGTTTACATTGTTGTAGTCTAAAAAAAAATGTATGCATACCTTTATTTTAAAATACTATTGCTAAGTGCTAACAATAATCAGAAGCTTTAGCCAAGTTGTAACCTCTATGCAGGTGGAGAGTCTCATCTAGGTGTTGATGGCTGCTGACTTATCAGGGTGGTGGTTGTTGAATGCTGACAGAGCTGTGGCAGTTTCTTAAAATAGGACAGCAATGAACTTTGCTTCATTGATAGACTTTTCACAAAAAATTTCTCTGTAGCATGTGATGCAGTTTGATAGCGTTTTACTCACAGTAGAACTTCTTTCAAAATTGGAGTCAATCCTCTCAAGTCCTGCTATTGCTTTATCAACTAAGTTGATGTACTCTTTAAGTCCTTTGTTGTCATTTCAACAGTATGCACAGTATCTTCAACAGGAATAGGTTCCATTTCAAAACACCAATTTTATTCCTCATCCACGAGAAGCAGCTCTACAGTCATCTAAGTTTTATAAGATTGCAGCCATTCAGACACATCTTTAGGCTCCACTTCTAATTCTTGTTCTCTTGCTATTTCTACCACATGTGCCATTACTTCTTCCACTGAAGTCGTAAACCCCTCAATGTCATCCATGAAGGTTGAAATCAGTTCCTTCCAAACTCCTGTTAAAGTTGCTATTTTGACCTTCTCCCTTAAATCATGAATGTTCTTATGGCATCTAGAATGGTAAACCCTTTCCAGAAAGTTCTCCGTTTGTTTTGCCAAGATCCATCAGAAGAATCACTTACCTGCTAATGCCTTTATGAAACATATTTCTGAAACAATAAGACTTGAAAGTCAGAATGACTGCTTGGTTCATGGGCTGCAGAATGGATGTTGTGTTAGCAGGTATGAAAACAACATAACTCTCCATCAGAGCTCTTGAGTGACCAGGTATATTGGCAATGATAAGTAATATTTTGAAAGAATCTTTTTTCCAAGCAGTGGATCTCAACAGAGGGCTTAAATCATGCAGTAAATTATGCTCTAAACAATGGTACTGTCATCCAGGCTTTGTTGTTCCAGAGGCAGAGCACAGGCAGAGTAGGTTTAGCATAATTCTTCAGGGCCCTAGGATTTTCAGAATGGTAAATAAGCATTGGCTTCAACTTAAAGTCACTAGCTGCATTAGCTGCTAACAAGAGTTATTCTCCTCCTTGAAACTTTGAAGCCAGGCATTGACTTTTCTCTAGCTATGAAAATCCAAGGTGGCATCATCTTCCAATAGAAGGCTGTTCATCTACATGGGAAAATCCATTGTTTAGTGTAGCCACCTTCATCCCTTAACGTTCTAGATTGGGGTATTCAATCTTTTGGCTTTCCTGGGTCACATTGGAAGAACAATAATTGTGTTGGACCTCACATAGAATACACTAACGATAGCTGATGACCTAAAAAAAAAAACAAAAACAAAATTGCGGTCCAGGCATGGTGGCTCATGCTTCTAATCCCAGCACTTTGGGAGGCCGAGGTGGGCAGATCACGAGGTCAGGAGATCGAGACTATCCTGCTAACATGGTGAAACCCCATCTCTACTAAAAATATAAAAAATTAGCCGGGCATGGTGGTGAGTGCCTGTAGTCCCAGCTACTCGGCAGGCTGAGGCAAGAGAATGGCGTGAACGCAGGAGGCGGAGCTTGCAGTGAGCCGAGATCGCGCCACTGCACTCCAGCCTGGGCGATAGAGTGAGACTCATCTCAAAAAAAAAAAAAAAAATGCAAAAAAACTCTTTTCATGTTTTAAGAAAGTTTACAAATTTTTATGGAGCCGCATCAAAGCCATCCTGGGCCATATGCAGCCTGTGGCCCGCGAATTAGACAAACTTGTTCTAGATCTTCTGGATAACTTGCTGCAACTTCTCCACCAGCACTTCCTGCTTCACCTTGCTCTTAGCAAATCTTTACCATTAGGTTGATGCCTCCTTTTTGTCTCTATGTGGTTCCTTAAGCCCAGGTTCTCCTCTGCTCTACTAAATTATTAGAGTGCTGCCTGTCTTGAATGGGGGAATTCCCAAAAGGATTATTCTGGCAGTATGGGAAGGCTGGTAGTGGTTTGTGCCCAAGGGACCTGTGGAACATAACAGCATGGTGCTGCTGAACAACCACTCTGATGTGGCGTCTCATTTGGCTGAGTTACAGAGCAGAGTTTCCAGGACTGGGGATGATAGTCCTACCTCCCTAGTTTGTCTCTGCTTGTCCTCACGGATATTTATACCTTCAGGCAGTCACGATGCTTCCTGTGTGTTAAGGCAGGTAAAGGTCTCTTGCGAGGGAATCCAAGATGATGGGAAAGCTGATGGACTACTGATATGGTTTGGATGTTTTTTCCCTCCAAGTTTCATGTTGAAACATAATCCCCAGTGTTGGAGGTGGAGCCTGGTGGGAGGTGTTTGGATCACGGGGGCGGATTCCTCAGGAATGGCTTGGTGCCATCCCGTTGGTGATAAGTGAGTTCTCACTCTGAGTTCACAGGAGATCTGATTGTTTTAAAAGAGTGTGGCACCAACTCCCTCTCTTGCTCTTGCTCTCACCATGTGATGCTGGCTTTCCTTGGCCTTCCACCACGATTGTAAGTTTTCTGAAGCCCTCACCAGAAGCAGATGCTGGCACCAGCTTCCTGTACAGCCTGCAGAACCATGAGCCAATTAAATCTCTTTTCTTTATAAATTACCCAGTCTAAAGTATTTATTTATAGAGAGGCAAAAACAGACTAACACTTCTACCTCAATCTGATTTTTTTCCAGTGTAGAAATTGTGAGCTGGGGGGAGGCTTTTTGCAAGCTTGTTGCAGGGCAGAATTGTCAGAAGGGGCATTGTGGATGTGGAAGTCTGATTCTCCTGTCATCTGCTTGAAGTTTTTTCACTTCTCTGTGGTCCTGAGATCTGTCTCATCCTCTTGTGAGTTCTGGATTGTTACTGGTAAAAATCTTGGCACTGTGTATTTGTATTTGGTTTTCTGTTGAGGGAGTGGGCCAGCTTGCTCCTATGCTACTATTTTTTTTTTTAATTTTTCAATTGTTTTCTTCAAAGGTAGGCATGACAGAGATATTCTGCCATTTTAAAACCCCTTCACCTCACACTTTTATAGAGATGACTGCTGTCCTTAAACCTTCTGAAGCAAGCTCTGCTAGCTTCAAACTTTTCTTCTGTAGCTTCCTTACCTCTCTCAGCCTTCCTAACATTAAAGAGAGTTAGGGCCTTACTTTGGATTAGGCTTGGCTTAAAGGAATGTTATGGCTGCTTTGATCTATTCGGACCACTCAAACTTTCTCCCTATCAGTAGTAAAGCTGTTTTGCTTTCTTATCATTCATGGGTTCACTAGTATAGTACTTTTAATTTCCTTCAAGAACTTTTCCCTTGTATTCACAACTTTGCTAACTGTTTGGAGAAAGAGGCCTAGCTTTCGGCCTATCTCAGTTTTCAACATGCCTTCCTCATTAAACTTAATCCTTTCTAGCTTTTGTGTAAAAGTGAGAAACTGGTGACTCTTCTTTTCACTTGAGCACTTAGAGGCTGTTGTAAGGTTATTAATTGGCCTAACTTCAATATTGTTGGGTCTCAGGGAATAGGGAGGCCTGAGAAGAGGGAGACAGATAGGAACAGCTGGTCGATGGAGCAGTCAGGGACATACGACATTTATGGAGTAACTTTGCAACTGTATGTATGTGGGTGCAGTTTGTGGAGCCCCAAAACAATTATAATGGTATGGAACATCAGAAATCACTGATCACAGATCACCATAAGAGATATAAGAATAATGAAAAAGTTTGAAATAGAGAATTACCAAAATGACATAGACACAAAGTGAGCACATGATGTTGGAAAAATAGCATTGATAGACTTGCTTAATGCAGGATTGCCACAAGCATTCAATTTGTAAAGAATGAAGTTATCTGTGAAGTGCAATAAAATTAGGTATGCCTGCAATTAATATATAACTACTTTGGAAAACAGTTTGGTAATTTTTTAAAAAGTTAAACATCCACCTACTATGTGTATCAGTCATTCCACTTCTACTTATTTACCCCCCAAAATATAAAACATATATCCATACAAAGACTTGTATGTGAATCTTCATAGCAGCTCTATTTGTAATACATCAAAACTGTACAGCCTAAATGTTGATCAACAGGAGAAGGTCTAAACAAATTATGGTATATGCCTGTAATGAAATGCCACTCAGCAATAAAAATGAACGACTGATATGTGCAACAGCACAGTTAAATGTCCAAAATAATTATTTTAAGAGGAGCTGTACAAAAAAGAGTACATATATGTGGTTTCATTTTTTATAAAATTCTAGCAAATATAAACTAAGTGACAGAAAGCATATCAGTTATATAGGATGGGGAGTGGGAAGAAGTAAGAAGGGATGAACTATTTGGGGGGATGACAGAAATATTCATTATCCTGATCATAGTCATGGTTTTATGGGTCTGTACATATGCCAAATCTCATCAAATTATACACTTTAAATAGGCACAGTTTATTGTATATGAATTATACCTCAACAGAACTGATTTTAAAAATAATTTACTGTACTTGTTTTACATAAGAATCACCTAAAAGATGCTAGATTTGAAGTAACTATATTTCTCACTGTATAGGACCTGTGAATAAAAAACCAAGATTGGAAAAGCCATTTTAACAGTTCAGAAAACAATGACAGCAAATTCACTGATTTATTTGCAGTCAGTCAGTGCTTTTGAGTATTGGACAAACCGTGCAGTTATATGAAAAATTTTAATTTCACATATAATCTGGGTATAAAACACTTTCAAAATCAGTTTATGAGCTGATTACTAGAAACTTTATGTAAAAATTGTGGGGTCCAGGTACAATGGCTCACACCTGTAATAGCACTTTGGGAGACCAAGGTGGGAGGATTGCTTGAGCCCAGGAGTTTGAGACCAGCCTGGGCAACATAGCAAGATCTTATCATTACAAAAATTTAAAAAAGTAATTAGCCAGGCATGGTGGCGTGCACCTGTAGTCCCAGCTACTCAGCAGGCTGAGAGCAGGAAGATCGTTTGAGCTCAGGAGGTTGAGGCTGTAGTGAGCTATGATTGCACCACTGCACTCTAGGCTGGGTGACAGAGACCCTGTCTCAAAAACAACAACAAAAAACAAACAAAAATTGATGAATTTAAAAATACAGTCACAGAACACTGATAAATACACAACTCTAAAAGGACTTATTCATTCAATTGTGTTTTGGTGTGTGTGCGTATCTGTTGGGTTTAGTTAAGATAAATATAGTAAGGAAACAAAGATGAAAATGTAAACCTTGCCCTCCAGTTACTTACAGTCTACTGAGGAAACAATAGGTCTCTAACCAACCAAGCCAGAAATTAGAAAGTCGTGAGCTCTCTAATCAGTGAATGAGAGTGTAGAGGAGATGAGAGTTTACTTCATGCTGAAGAAGACAGAGGTGAAGCTAAAGAAGGCATTTTTTTTTATTATACCTTAAGTTTTAGGGTACATGTGCACAATGTGCAGGTTTGTTACATATGTATACATTGCCATGTTGGTGTACTGCACCCAGTAACTCATCATTTAACATTAGGTATATCTCCTAATGCTATCCTTCCCCCCTCCCCCCACCCCACAACAGGCCCTGGTATGTGATGTTCCCCTTCCTGTGTCCATGTGTTCTCATTGTTCAATTCCCACCTATGAGTGAGAACATGTGGTGTTTGGTTTTTTGTCGTTGTGATAGTTTGCTGAGAATGATGGTTTCCAGCTTCATCCATGTCCCTACAAAGGCCGTGAACTCATCCTTTTTTGTGGCTGCATAGTATTCCATGGTGTATATGTGCCACATTTTCTTAATCCAGTCTATCGTTGGACATTTGGGTTGGTTCCAAGTCTTTGCTATTGTGAATAGTGCCGCAATAAACATACGTGTGCATGTGTCTTTATAGCAACATGATTTATAATCGTTTGGGTATATGCCCAGTAATGGGATGGCTGGATCAAATGGTATTTCTAGTTCTAGATCCCTGAGGAATCGCCACACTGACTTCCACAATGGTTGAACTAGTTTACAGTCCCACCAACAGTGTAAAAGTGTTCCTATTTCTCCACATCTTCTCCAGCACCTGTTTCCTGACTTTTTAGTGATGGCCATTCTAACTGGTGTGAGATGATATCTCATTGTGGTTTTAATTTGCATTTCTCTGATGGCCAGTGATGATGAGCATTTTTTCATGTGTCTTTTGGCTGCATAAATATCTTCTTTTGAGAAGTGTCTGTTCATACCCTTGGCCCACTTTTTGATGGGGTTGTTTTTTTCTTGTAAATTTTTTTGAGTTCGTTGTAGATTCTGGATATTAGCCCTTTGTCAGATGAGTAGATTGCAAAAATTTTCTCCCATTCTGTAGATTGCCTGTTCACTCTGATGGTAGTTTCTTTTGCTTGCAGAGGCTCTTTAGTTTAATTAGATCCCATTTGTCAATTTTGGCTCTTGTTGCCATTGCTTTTGGTGTTTTAGACATGAAGTCCTTGCCCATGCCTATGTCCTGAATGGTATTGCCTAGATTTTCTTCTAGTGTTTTTAAAACACCTCTATGCAAATAAACTAGAAAATCTAGAAGAAATGGATAAATTCCTCGACACATACACCCTCCCAAGACTAAATCAGGAAGAAGTTGAATCTCTGAATAGACCAATAACAGGCTCTGAAATTGAGGCAATAATTAATAGCTTACCAACCAAAAAAAGTCCAGGACCAGATGGATTCACAGCCGAATTCTGCCAGAGGTACAAGGAGGAGCTGGTACCATTCCTTCTGAAACTATTCCAATCAATAGAAAAAGAGGGAATCCTCCCTAACTCATTTTATGAGGCCAGCATCATCCTGATACCAAAGCCTGGCAGAGACATAACAAAAAAAGAGAATTTTAGACCAATATCCCTGATGAACATCGATGCAAAAATCCTCAATAAAATACTGGCAAACCGAATCCAGCAGCACATCAAAAAGCTTATCCACCATGATCAAGTGGGCTTCATCCCTGGGATGCAAGGCTGGTTCAACATATGCAAATCAATAAACAGAATCCAGCATATAAACAGAACCAATGACAAAAGCCGTATGATTATTTCAATAGATGCAGAAAAGGCCTTTGACAAAATTCAACAACCTTCTTGCTAAAAACTCTCAATAAATTAGGTATTGATGGGACGTATCTCAAAATAATAAGAGCTATCTATGACAAACCCACAGCCAATATCATACTGAATGGGCAAAAAGAAGACATTGTTGAGAAGCCAGAATGTTGGAAAGACTATTTGTAATATCAGCTAGTTATTTGCTTCTGAAGCCTAGTCTTGAATCCAGACTATCATTGTTTTTATATGAGTAACAACAATTAATTTGAAACAGATGATTTTTGTATGCACAACCAAGTGATGTTTTGTACATTTATTTTCATTTGAAAGTGTGCAATGATTAATACACTGACAAATCTTGAAAAGTAATTTTAGCAACCATGCCTTCTGATCCTTTAGCCATTATGACTAGTTATTTAGTACAGATTAATATATTACAATATAAATTTTTATCAATGAAATACATGAAATACTTGATAACTTATCTAGCGTTTTAGAAAATTGTTACTGCTATGAAATTCTTACTTAGTAAAATATTTGTTATATTTTATTTTTAGGTGAATTCGAGGTTATTTTAATACATCAATTAGCTTTTTAAAGTGATAAAATTTGCAAAATATGTTACATAGAACATTAGGGAATATAATTAATTTAGTTATGGTTATATGCGAATATTTTTGCTCTGCAGATCTTTTAAAACCAGGATTATCTTCTTTTGCCCATATTATTTTGGCCTTCCAGTGTTCTACTATGACTCCAGTCTTCTACTATGACTCCCTGGAGTATGGTATTTGGAAGTTTTTGCAATACAAGTCTGTTTACCAGTCTTCTACAAGGAAGCTGCCTGTGTTTCATGGTCTGCCATTTAGTTGGGATTGTTTTTGTGCAGTTTTATCCAAAAAGCCGTGGAGAGAGGGAGATGATGAGAAAGCCTCACAGATCAGTTTATTAATTGTTCATGATCATGATTTATCCTATCAACAGGAAAAATCTTAAGTCTAATAATTAGAAAACTCCCCACTATAAAATCTAAGAGAAAGTCTATAATCCATGGCAATTTTATGTGAAAAGTTAAAGTTATTTTTTACTACTATTAACCAATCTATTTTTTAATATTATGTATTCCATGATTACCTCCACGACCATTAAGTGTCCCTCTTGTCTTTTCTGCTGAATAGAACCAGCTTGCTATTTTGCAAACAGAAGCAAAATTATAATCAGACCAATTTAAAATTGTTCTGTATTCTTGTGAAACATTTTGAGTGAATTTTTATTTCAGGAAATGGTATTTCACATTATTATGTTTGAAGCACTAGCATTTGCCATCTCAATTATTTTGATTACTGAGTTTGTAGCCATGAGCTTTCCACTGATGCAGTTCAGTGATCACTATAAGATGTTCTTGCACTATGTATTCACTTTGTCAATGTTGAGGGCAAATTACGGTTCTCTCCCTGTGGTCCTAGAAATAATGGCCCAAACTGTTTTTCATAGATTTTATTCTTAGACTAGCTCTCCTCTTTACGCTGGCATTCATCTGTGGCTAGAGATCCAGATTTTAACAGATCATTTCCTTTTATTACTACAACAATATCAAAATACTGATCACTTACCAAGAAGCAAAGTATCCAAAAGACTGAAGCAGAGAGTTCAGCCAGCTATTTGTTTTTCAACTGTTGAAATTTATAAGAATCACATGTTAAATGGATATGGAGACAAAATCAAATAGAGAGTAGCCTTGGCAAAAGGAGGATAACAAACCATCAGCTACTAAGTGATAACACATTCAGTTGTTTACCAAAGACAAGGGAAAGGGATTTTACTGTTTATTAAAAAATAGTGCCTATTTCTTTTAGAGTAGCATTCAGCAACTAATAGAATATGCAAATAACCTATTCTTCAGAAATTTTCTTCAAAGTTCTCTGGGCAGTTTAGAACAAAATTTATTTCTGTCTTGAAATTTTTAGTTGCTAGATTGGTAACTGGGTGTAATTTTGACTCCCCTCCTTCTGTTGATACTCAGTAACTCTGAGTCCTGCAGATATTTTCTCCACCTTATCACTTTTAGTTTCACCCCTTTCACGTCATTCTAGGTCAATTGCAGGAAGCTCCTATCTGGATTACTAGCCTTTAGTTTATGCTAAAATAAAGTTATCCAAACGATATTCCATCCTATGGCATTCTGTAATTATTGGTATCAGTACTAATTCCATATTACCTATATAAATTAACCTGTGTAAGTAAATACAAAGTCGTCTGGCATCCCTTCAAGCCCATATACCTTTCTTGACTTTTCAAAAACTGTTTTTCATTATTCTCAGCCTTTTTGCTGCAGCCAAGCAAATACAGTTGTCTATTTTAACCACATAACTCCCTCATTCTTTTACTTTTCAATGTATAGCATCTGATGGCCTGTAATTTTGTCACTTTTCTACCAGTTTATGTCACTCAAAAGTCACTCCCTGGGAGCCTTTACTTGCCTGACTTTAATCCTGTATATTTTTATTTTTTTTATTCTAAATCTCTTCAGCATTTGTGTAATCTGCCAGTACTATGCAGGTTGAGTATCCCTTATCCAAAAATCAAAAATCTGAAATGCTCCAATGAACAGTATCTTTGAGCATCATGTTGGTGCTCAAAAAGTTTCAGATTTTGAAGCATTTTGGATTTCAGATTTTCTGCTTTGGGATGCTCAACCTGTGTTAATTTATGAATATTTTACTGTGTATATTGCTAACTCTTGAAGGCAAGGTATTAGTCTTATTTATCTTCTATATTTGTTTTATTACAATTCTCAGCATCTAGTAGGCATGCAGTAAATAATTATTTTTATTTGTTTTTATTTATTTATTTTTTTTGAGATGGATTCTCACTCTGTTGCCCAGGCTGGAGTGTAGTGGCACAATCTTGGCTCACTGCAGCCTCTGCCTCCCAGGTTCAAGCAATTCTCCTGCCTCAGCCTCCCGAGTAGCTGGGACTACAGGTGCGTGCCACCACGCCTGGCTAAGTTTTTGTATTTTTAGTAGAGACGGGGTTTCACCGTGTTAGCCAGGATGGTCTCGAGCTCCTGACCTTGTGGTCTACCCACCTCGGCCTCCCAAAGTGCTGGGATTACAGGCATGAGCCACTACGTCTGACCCAATACTTATTTTTAAATAAAATCGTTCACTAACAAATCCTTTCTCATATCTCATTTTCAAAAAATCACTGTTGGGATTGCATTTAGCTATGAATAACAGAAACTCCTACTACAATGACTTAAGTAAGTTTCTATATTTCTCATATATTAAAAAATCTGGAGGTCTGTGGTTACTTCATTGGTCCAGCCATCTACTAGAGGCTTTCTGATAATTTTTAGATCATTATCTCATTGTCCAAAGATCGTTGATGTAACTATCACATTGGCACTTGAGAGAGAAAGAAAGGAGAAGAGTGACACTGGCCACATGTCCTCTTCACAGGAAGGAAAATGTTTCCAGAACCTGGAAATATTCAGCATACTTCTTATGTCTCATTGGTAAGAACTCGGTCACACAACAACCTCCATCTAGAAGGAAGCAAATGTGTCTCGAAAATCAGGGAACAGGATTGTTATTGTTGACTTAGGCAAATCACTGTTTTCTAGGGCTAAACACATAGCCTACCTGAAAACAAACAAACAGTATTTTTTTATGCAAGGAAGAAGGCAGCATGAGTATTTGGCAGACAGTGAATAATATTTGCCACGCATAGCCTCTCTAAGCCTTGGCATCCTCATTTGCAAACTGGAAATAGTAGCAATATACCTCAGAGGACTGAGTGAGATAACAACTGTAAGCATTTAGCACAGTGCCTGCCAAATAGTAAGTATTCAGTAAAAAGTAGCTGCTGGCCGGGCACGGTGGCTCACGCCTGTAATCCCAGCACTTTGGGAGGCTGAGGCGGGTGGATCACCAGGTCAGAAATTCGAGACCAGCCTGGCAACATGGTGAAACCCAGTCTCTACTAAAAAAAAAAAAAAAAAAAAAAAAAAAAAAAAAAAAACTGCGTGTGGTGGCACACACCTGTAAGCCCAGCTATTTGGGAGGCAGAGGCAGGTGGTGGCACACACGTGTAAGCCCAGCTATTTGGGAGGCTGAGGCAGGAGAATTGCTTGAACCTGGAAGACAGAAGTTGCAGTGAGCTGAGACTGCGCCATTGCACTCCAGCATGGGCGACAGAGCAAGACTCCATCTCAAAAAAATAAAAAAATGAAAAATAAAATAAAGTAACTGCTATTCCATTTATGACAAACCCACAACCAATATCATACTGAATGAGTAAAAGTTGAAAACATTCCCTTGAAAACCAACACAAACAAGGATGCCCTCTCTCACCACTTCTATTCACCATAGTATTGGAAGTTTTGGCCAGGGCAATCAGGCAAGAGAAAGAAATAAAGGTATTCAAATAGGAAGGGAGGAAGTCAAATTGTCTTTGTTTGCAGATAACATGATTCTATATCTAGAAAACCTCATCGTCTCAGCCCAAAAGATTCTTAAGCTGATAAGCAACGTCAGCAAAGTCTCAGGATACAAAATAAATGTGCAAAAGTCACAAGCATTCCTGTACACCAACAACAGGCAAGCAGACAGCCAAATCATTAACTTCCCATTCACAATTGCTACAAGAGAATAAAATACCTAGGAGTACAACTAACAAGGGAAGTGAAGGACCTCTTCAAGGAGAACTACAAATCACTGCTCAAGGAAATCAGAGAGGACACAAATGGAAAAACATTCTATACTCATGAATAAGAATAAGTAATATTGTGAAAATGGCCATACTGCCCAAAGTAATTTATAGATTCAATGCTGTTCTCATTAAACTACCATTGACATTCTTCATAGAATTAGAAGAAACTATTTAAAAATTCATATGGAACCAATAAAGAGCTCATATAGCCAAGACAATCCTAAGCAAAAAGAACAAAGCTGGAGGCATCATGCTACTAGACTTTGAACTATACTACAAGGCTACAGTAACCAAAACAGCATAGTAGTGCTACAAAAACAGACACATAGACCAATGGAACAGAATATAGAACCCAGAAATAAGACTGCACACCTACAGCCATCTGATCTTTGATAAACCTGACCAAAACAAGCAATGGGGAAAGGGTTCCCTATTTAATAATTGGTGCTAGGAAAACTGACTTGCCATATGCCAAAAATTGAAACTGGACTTTTTCCTTACATCTTATACACAAATTAACTCAAGATGGATTAAAGACTTAAATGTAAAACCCAAAACTATTAAAACCCTGAATGGTAGATAATACCATTCAGGATATAGGTATAGGCAAAGATTTCATGACAAAAATGCCAAAAGCAATCACGACAAAAGCAAAAATTGACAAATGGGATCTAATTAAAGAGCTTCTGCACAGCAAAATAAACGATCATCAGAGTGAACAGACAACCTACAGAATGGTAGAAAATTTTTGCTATCATCTATCTATCTATCTATCTATCTATCATCTATCTATCTATCTATCTATCAAAAGTCTAATATCCAGAATCAACAAGGAACTTAAATTTACAAGAAAAGACAAACAACCCCATTAAAAAGTGGGCAAAAAGTATGAACAGACAGTTTTCAAAAGAAGACATACATGCAGCCAACAAACATGAAAAAAATCTCAACATCACTGATTAGAGAAATGCAAATTAAAACCGCAATGAGATACCATCGCATGCCAATCAGAATGGCTATTATTAAAAAGTCAAAAAGCAACAGATGCTGCTGAGGTTGTGGAGAAAAAGGAACATTTTTACACTGTTGATTGGAGTGTAAATTAGTTCAACCATTGTGGAAGACGATGTTAGGAATAACGCTCAAAATCCTAAAGAAATTGAACACTCCAACAAAGGATTCTTAGCAAAGCAATTTTACTTCTGCCCAGAGGGGTGCCACCTTGGCCAGTTGCCATGAGAGTGCATCTGAACAAAGGGCACGAGAGCCTTTATTCCTGAAGCAAGTCATGCCCCTGTACCCTTTCCCCATTGGCCAGGGTCGGATCATACAATCTAAACTAATCTCGATTGGCTAAACATTTGAATTTTTTTTAGATAAGGTGGGAACGTAAAAGAAAGTGAAGAGGAAGGGGAAGGGGTGTCTGTAATGAGCTAGAAAGTTAGTCCTCTTTCCAAATAAGGAAAGGAATGTGAGCTGGTACTGATAACGCCTGGTACTATGGCATGCCTGGGCATCTAACAAAGGCAAAAAGTATAAAAGGAGAAAAAGGAAAAAGGGTGGGTGTAACTATGAATCAAAGAATAAAAGATTGATCAGATTATTTGAAGAGAAACTTTATCATATCCCGTAACAATGTGGCAATTCCTCAAAGACCTAGAGGCATAAATACCATTTGACTCAGCAATCTCAATACTGGGTATATATCCAAAGGAATATAAATAATTCTATTATAAAGATACATGCACGCATATGTTAATTGTAGCACTATTTACAATAGCAAAGACATTGAATAAACTTAAATGCCCATCAATAATAGACTGGATAAAGAAAATATGGTACATATGCACCATGGAATACCATGCAGTTATAAAAAGGAACAAGATCATGTCCTTTGCAGGGACATGGATGGAGTTGGAAGCCATTATTCTCAGCAAACTAATGCAGGAACAGTAAACCAAACACCACATGTTCTCACAAGTGGGAGTTGATCAATGAGAACACAGACACATGGTGGAGGGAACAACATACACTGGGCACCTGTAGGGAGTCAGGTGGAGAGCATCAGGAAGAATAGCTAATGGATGCTTGGCTTAATACCTGTGTGATGGGATTATCTGTGCAGTAAACCACTCTGGCACACATTTACCTGTGTAACAAACCTCCACATCCTGCACAGGTACCCTGGAACTGAAAATAATAGTTGAAGGAAAAAACAGTTTATATTTTAATATTCAAAGAAAACCCCAAAACTCTTTATTTCTTGAGTTTTCAATCTTACTTTTTAGTAAGATCAAAGAATACCTGATAAAACTTTCTAATGTTGTAATCTGGAATAGATCATGAGCAACCCTGTAAATTATTTAAGACACATGCTCATTCCCAGAAATAGGCACTGAGCAGCATGCTAAAAGGACTTACTGTATCTAACTTTAGTTCTAAGCCACTCTGCTAGAACCATTTTTTATTCTTTTTTTCTTCTCTTTTTTTTAGAGATAGAGCCTCACTTTGTCACCTGGGCTGGAATGCAGTGGGATGACCCTAGCTCACCACAGGCTCAAACTACTGGGCTAAAGGGATCCTCCCAAGTGGCTGGGACTACAGGTGCAAACCACCATAATCACATAATTTTTAAATTTTTTTTTAGAGATGGAGTCTATGTTGCCCAGGCTGGTCTTGAACTCCTGGGCTCAAGCAATTCTCCCACCTCAGCCTCCTAAGTAGTTGAGATTACAGGCATGAGCCACCATGCCCAGCGGCAATACAGTTTATAAATATTTACTTAAAAGGGGAATGATCAAAAGTGTCCATTTTTAATTATTAAAAATAATTTTAAATTATTGCTCATCCCTATCAAATAAACAAAATGTTTACAACCCTGTGATCAATTGTATTACATATAGTTCCAGGAGGAAAACATTGCAGCTTTTTTCAAACAAGCAATGTATTATTGAATTTCTTAAGTCCTGTGTAGAACATACATAAGTAGAAAACATATTCTCTATTCAGAAAGAACTTAGAGTCTAGCTTATGAGATGACTAGGAACACACAGAGACATTTACACATACTCAATGTAAGGTGATAGTGAGTGAAACAGATAATAAGTATTATTTTATTTTAATAAGGACAGATATTACCAGTGCCCAATGTAGTCAGTAAGGTTCTTATGGGAAAGATAGAAATTCATGTATGTAGAGGTATATGAAGAGACCCCCTTCCTAGGTTCTGTACAAGTTGAGAAATGAAACAAATAGTGAAGATGAAGGCCAAAATATTACCTTCCTTCCTAATAGACAACACATTGTTGGACATATTTTTAAGTCTTAGCCAAGGTGGGCTTCTAATAATGAATTCCTGAGAATCACGTTATAGCTGGTTGCATTGACTAGGGCAGGAAGCTTCCTAGAAGGAGGGTAGTGCTGAGCCATGTATTCTCTGTAATTCTTTCCATACTTTCATATCAGATAATTTTACTCCCCAGGGATGGGGTGAAGGGGTGAGAGAGGCTCAGGGCAAAGAAATTGAGCTTCTTCCAGTTGGGAATCATCAGGAGTGGGGAAGGAGTGTTCTTAAATTTACACTCTGGTTCCAGAACAACGTGCAGATTTAAGTATACATAAATAACACGAGAGGATATTTTAGGCATGGAAAACAGAAGTGTGGAGTGTGAAGGTTATATACAGACTGCACTACAGCACAGTGTTAACACAAGTCATAGAATTAATGATATGGGAAGAAGAGAAGGGTTATCTTACCCTGTTATATATAGACGAGCTGTCATTTTATAACCAGACCCTTATAAAATTTGTATATATTATGTATGCTGTACTAAAGCTTTGGAGGAGAAAAGGGGCAGTAAGGGTGGCCTATCACACACCACTCATTATTATATGTTGTGAAAGAGACTCTGGAATAACAACTACATTTTTTGAGGTGATAATGTTGTGTAAATCAAACTATTCAGTTAATATTTGTCATATATAAATTATCTGTGGTTGAAGCATGGAGAAGGTGATCAGAAGTTTGCCTGGGATAAAAAGGTGGGTGGAAATTGATGCTCTTCTAAAGGACGTTCTCTAGAGGATGATACTTGTGGAATCATAGAAATGTCCACCCAGTTTTGATCCATTATTCCAGGTTTCCTTTCCCCTTTCCAGAGATTTAGATAATAAATGAAATTCTTAGAAAAATTCACTTGTAAGCGAGACCATCAGAAATTGTACACAGCTCCAAATAAGTCTCTCAAGTGGTCATCACAAAAACATCTGAGTTTTTGAAATATGGCATGTTGTGCGTTGAAACAAAATCCTCATTAGTAGGAACACAATTTGATTCCTTTGGGTCCAATTCATACTTTGTCAAGTCAAATTACTTTTTTTTTTGGATTCAAAATAAGAAAGTTTTCTTTTAAAACTGAAGAAGTGTTTGAAACAATATTATTTATGCTATAATCCTTTTTCATGGTGTGTCTATTGAAGCATGAAATATACTAGTGATATGGAAGAATCAAGAATATAGTGTGAGCACAGTTTCCTGTTTTAAATAATACTAATCATTTTCCATATGCTCTTTGTAGAGTTAGCAATTATAATAAGAGGAAATATTATTTTAGTGAAAAGATTCTGTATATGAATAGTTTTCTCTTTATTACTTGCAAACTAAAATGAAGTAACTTGATAGTAGAGGAATTATGTGAGTCCTGTCTACTGTAATCCTTGGCTGATTTTCTCTGTCTATTTTCCTTTTAAGTGTGCATGTGTGTGTATGTATGTAGCATAATATATATACAGAGCACCAAACACCAACTCAATGAATTTAGTCATTGCACCTGCCAAAGACTAGAGCACATCAGTACCCTGGAAGCCCTCTTTGTGTCCCCTCTCAACCACTATTTCCTTTATCCTCTCCAAGATTAACCTGTATCCTGAATTAAATGCTGTTGTTTAGTTTCACCAGTGTTTAACATAATAAACATTAGGTACATATGTACAAAATATTTTTTTTGTGTGTTGGATTTCTTTTACTCAGCATGATTTTTGTAATATATATTCAAGTTACTTCCTGTAAATATAGTTTGTTCATTTACTACTGCATATATTTACCCTTCTACTTGTTTGTAATTGGAGTTGTTATTACAAGTAATGGTGATATAAAATTCTAGTACCTGTCTTTTGACTCATATTGCATGTGCATTTCTGTTAGACACACACATAGTTAGATCGATCTATAGGCAGATAGATAGATATGCTCATGTTTTGTGGATGTTGCTAACTCATTTTCCAAAGTGGATGTACCCATTCACATTTCAACAGCCGTGTATAAAAGTTGCTGTTTCTCCACATTCTCACCAATCTTATAGTATTGTTGTTCTTTTTAATTTTATCCATTTTTGTGAGTATAATATTAACTTTTTGTAGTTTTAATTTTCTTTTCCCTGATAACTAACGAAGTCAAGCCACTTTTCATGTTTGTTGGCAATTTAGATAGCCTCTTTTGTGAAATATCATTGTCTTTCACTCATATTTTAAAAGTCTTTATTGATTTATAAAAGTGCCTCATATATTCTGAATATAAACTCTTCGGCAGTTTTAAATGTAGTCAGTATCCTTTTCCACTCTTGTGGGTTGAATTTTCATTGTTTTAAAGATGAGATCTTTTAGTATTCTCACCACACACACACAGTATATGAGGTGATGGATGTATTAAGTAGTTTGATTGTGGTAATCATTTCACAACATATATGTATATCAAAACATCACATTTTTACCTTGAATATATACAATTTTTATTTTGTCATATCTCAATAAAGTGAGAAAGAAAGATCTTTAGATCAACAGAAATTCTTACTTTTAATGTAAACCAATTTATTGGTCTTTTTGTAATGTTTTGTGTTTTTTGTGTGCTAAAAAATTGTTTTCAACCTGAACATCATGAAGATATTCTCCTATATTATATTCTAGAAGGTTTGTTGAACAGGTTATGTCTGCAATTCACCGTAGATGATATGGGTTAAATTTCATGTTTTTCCCCATCTATGGATAGTCAATTGACCCAGTACCATTTGCTGAAGACCCATCTCCCATTGTTCTGTAATGCCTTATTTATTTGAAATCAAGTATCCATGTATGTGTGATATGTATTTGAGCTTCCTACTTGGTTCAATTTGTTTGAACCTCTTTATCTATTTGTTTGAACCAAGTAGGAAGCTCCAATCATCAAGACTACACTATCTTAATTAGTGTTGAATTGTAATACATTCTAACGACTAGTAAATCAAGTTCTCTCAGCTTGTTCTTTCTTAATAGTGTCTCAACTATTCTTGGCCTTTAAATCAGCATATCATGTTGCACACACATGTACACACACAACCTGACAGAATTTTTATTGGGATTATTTGGCTCTATACTATAGATCAATCTGAGGAAAACTAATAATTTTACAATATTGAGTCTTTTAATTCATAGAATATTCCATGTATTTGAATCTTTAATCTTTCAATAATGTTTTATTGTTTTCTAGAGAGATATTTTATATAACTTTTGTAGATTTATTCCTAGGAATTTAATAATTTTCATGCTATTATAAATAGGGCTTTTACAAATTTTTTTTGGTAAGTGGAAATAAAATTTATTTTTGTGTCTTGACTTTGTATTGGCAATCTTTAACTTATTGTTTAATTAGAATAATTTAATTTTTTTACATCTGTAAATAAAGGCTATGTTGTTCCTTCTTTTTCTTTTCTCGTGTCTTTATTTTCTTATTGTACTAGCTAGGCCCTGCAGTAAGGTATTAAATAGAAATCTCAGATGTCATATTAAGCAGCCATTCTTGTTTCTGATCACGATGTGAAAATTTTCAAGATTTCATGATTTTATATGATGTTTGCTTAGGTATTTTGGAGAAATCCTTAATCAAATTAATGCTATTTCCTAGTTTACCAAATATCTGTCTGTTTGTTAATAATGAATGAATATCGAGTATACAAAACTTTCCTTGCATCTACTGAAATTACCATATGTTTCCCTTTATTGTTATGTTGAATTATATTGGTTAATATTTGAATGTTAAATCAACTATCTATCCTGGAATAAATCTGGCTTTGTTATGGGCAGTATCCTTTTGTAGGAATCACTTAATTTTGTTTGCTAATAATTTGCTGAGGAATTTCTTATCTGTGTGTATCACGGGATTTTTGCATTATGAGTGAGATTGACCTGTGAAATTCCTTTTTTTGTATTTTTCTTGTCACATTTCTGTATTGGGATCAGTTTGGCCTCAAAAAATAAAAAAAGTTTTAAATTTTTTTCTATTTTCTGGAAAAATTTGTGTGAGATTAGAATAATTTCTTAAATTATTTGTAAAATTCACTGATGAAGACATAGATTGAATTGATGTATCTATATAGAAAACTATTTACATTTTTGTACATCTTCTTGCGTAAGTTTTGGAATTTATATTTTTCTGAGAGTTTATCCATTTCCTATACAATTTCAAAATTATTGGCACAAAGTTATTTATATTATCATTTTATGATCTTTATAATGTCTATGGGATATGTAGTGTTAGACTCCTCATCGTTCCTGATATTGGTTATTTGTGACTTCTCTTTTTTCCTCTTTATCAATCTCATCAAAACCTTATCCATTCTTTTGGTCTTTTCTAAGAAAAAACTTGTGGGTTTATTGATCCCTTCTGTTGCATACATTTATTTTATTGTATTAATTTCTGCTTATTATAATTATTAGTTTATATTCAGGAGGTACATGTGTAGGTTTGTTACATAGATATATTGCATGATGCTGAGGTTGGGGCTCCTAGTGATTCCGTCACCCAGGACGTAAACATAATACTCAATAGGTGGTTCTTCAACCCTTGCATTCCTCCCTCCTTCCCCGTGTTTGGAATCCAGTGTTTATTGTTACTATCTTCGTGTCCATGTGAATCCAGTGTTTAGCTCCCACTTCTAAGTGAGAACATGCAGTATTTGGTTTTCTATCTCTGCCTTAATTTGCTTAGGATAATGGCTTCCAGCTGCATCCATGTTGCTGAAAAGTACATGATTTGGTTATTTTTTATGGCTGTATGCTCTTCTTTATTTTCTTGGGCTTAACTTGCCTTATTTTTCTGACATTTTGAAATGGATACTTAGATTAATGATTTTTAGCATTCTTTTCTAAAATATATACTTGAAGGCTGTAAAGTTTCCTCCAAGTGCAGCTCTAGTTTATCTTATATGTTTTGACACTTAATTATTCATAATTATTCAGTTACAATATTTTTAAATTTCTATTAGAATGGCTTTTTTTGACCCACAGGTTATTTAGAAGCATGTTTCTTAATTTTCTCCTTAAATATATAGAGATTTTCAAGGTATCATTTTATCATTGATTTACAGAATAATTGCTCTGTGGTCAGGGAACATTTTTTGAAATTTGTTGAAACTTGCTTTAATATCCTAGCATATGCTCAATTTTTGTTAATGTTTCATGAAAATAGTATTTACCCTTGAGTTTTGGGGTGCAGTGTTCTATGTATGTCAAGTAATTAGGTTTTTAAGTGTATCATCCAATATTTTAATACTACTGATTTTTGTGTCTGCTTGGTCTATCGGTTAATAAGAAAGTTGTATGAAACTCTTCCATATGATTGTGGATTTGTCTGCTTTTCCTTATAATTCTGTCAATTGTCTCTTTATATGTTTTGAGGCCATATTTGTAAGTACATACATATTTAGAAGTAATTGTATCTTTCTGGCAGATCAAACCAGAAATTATGAAGTATTTATTTATGAATTATACTTATGAAGCATACTTATTTTAAAGTGTACTTTTTTTAATCTCTAGTCGTGTTTTCTGCTGTAAAATCTACTTTGATTTAATAAAGCTATACTAGTTTCTTTTGATTAATATTTGAATGCTATGTTTTTTTCCATTCTTTTATTTGCTACCCTTTTGCATTCCTGTATTTATTATATGTTTTCTGTAAACAAAATATAATTAGGTTTTGTTTTTTACTCAGTCTGACTCTGATGAGACAAAAATTGATATGGCTTATTTGGAAGACACTGCCTCCCAAACCAATTTAAGTCAACATCTAGGTGAGAGAAAACTTTAGAAAGATAGTTTGAGGCCATATTTTGGAGAGTCTTTTAGTATCAAAGTAAAAATTTCTGTTTGTATCTTCTAAGTTCCAGGGAACCATTGAAGGATTTTTATTTTTTTATTATTATTATTTTCATTAAAGGGTTTTTAAACAGGTGAACGATACGTCTTTTAAGAAGGTTAAGTCAGCAAGATTCAACTGGAGCAGCAAGCACTAGAGACAATAAAGACAGGGACTGAAATTCTTTTAATAAGGTAGCACTTAGGACAATAGTACCTGATGCATAGTAAGCTTGCAATAAAATATTTGATAACAAAAGGAAAAATCCACGTGTGATGTGATGACCAGCCAAGCCAAACAGGGGTGTGGCAGTGGAAGTGGCAAAGAATGACTGGATATATACAATACAATAGACAGAACTCATTGACTGCTTATGTGTAAGTGAGCAGAAATTTCAAGTTTATGTTAAAGTTAATCAACAAACAGATATGAATATCATGCTAAGATGTTTATATAGGTGTCTATTACATGGGAGCCTCAGAAGAATAAGTAATGGAACAATGGTGAATAATATTGATCATTAATCTATAAGGCATTACAAATATATATAAGAAAACATGTAAAGATCAATATATCCTATTTCTTTACCACTGCCACCCCTAGCTTTAAAACTACCATGTGAGCTTTGGTGTGTAGAGCAACATCCTCTAGATGCTATATAGGGTAGTAACTTGCTCTACGTCTGTGTTTTTATAGTCCCTTTTGATGAAAGAGCATCAGTTTACACATTTCTGAGAGGAGGCGTTTTCCTGTAGTAGCTATAATGTGCATTTACAACTTTGTATTTATTATTACACAGTGCCAGTGCAAGCCAGTGGCAAATAATTCAATGTTTTCTATTTCTGATTTTGCCTTGATCGTCCCCAAAAGTGCAGTTACTAATCCTTCTCTTAACAGCTGCTCACCATTTTTTATTTTGTGTATATTAAGGAATTCAGAATTTGTAGTAGTTATCAAATTTTTAGGTTTTAGACTCATTAGTGAAAATATGTGATGATTCTTTTTGTCATAATTATTTAGTAATCTCTGTCAGACACTTTCATTATGTTAATTTCTTGGGTATTTCTATGGGTTTCTCCACCCAGTGTGGATTGTTTTCTCTTTTGTTTTAAACCTTCCATTGTGAGCTTATCTTCAGCAGGGCTTTGTCTGTAAAACTCCTGTGCAGCCTGGGTTAAGAATTGTCTTTCGGAATAGTTTTGGGTTTACTTCTGCATGTACTCTATAGAGGTCCCTGGCTTGGGACCTATTTCTTTGTAATTTCTTGACTTGTGGCTTTCTAGACCACACTTGAGATAAATTCAATCCTATATGAGTTCAGGCTCATATTATGGATTCTCAAGAGATTTGTTTTCTCCACCGAGAGCCCAAGCATAGACGAACCAGTTTCACTATTGTCTATTGTCTTGTTTTGCTGGTGGCCAGAGAGTTTAGCTCTTCGAGTTTTATGCAGAGATCTTAGTTTCAGTATGCCACATTGCAAGAGTTAAGTTCTCATCTCCTATTTTTTTTTTTTTTTTTGCATTCCCTGAAAAATCAGACTCCTAGATGACAACTCCTTCTCACCACCCACCATCGAGGCAAACACAGGATAGACTACTCATGTGCCAGTCCGGTTTTCAGTTGCTTCATTATTCCTGGCATCTGGATATTGTTCTTTTATATGAGCTCAGCTAAGCATTATAAGTTCATATATTTTTTCCCAGCATTTCCAGTTTATCTAGCAGGAGAGTTTTTATGTATAGTTTTCCATATTACTGAAACTCAAATCTAGAATTCTTTCCACATCTATAAAGTCTTTTTTCACATGTTTCTAAATATCCTTGACTTGATTTTTTTTAAAGAACATTACATTTCACAGTTGTTGTGGCCTTAAAATGGTATTTCCCAGCTTTTGGATTTAATTTAAGAAGTAGGACCTAATTCTAATATCATTAAACCTTGCCACTTTATAAATTCTACTCAGAGGCACAAAGGGAATAATTAACTCTGAAGATTGATAGAAGACTGGCTGTTTTAACTTGGCCTGAGGAAGTATGCACCCCATGTGAATAAATAACAACAAATTCAGTGAGGTGATTACCTTGAGGTCTAGGAAACAGGGGAATTTAGAAATGAGAACACAGGGGGGTTTCAATTACACTTGTAATGTTTCATTTCTTAAGCAGGTAGTACATACCCAGGGGTTCATTATATGCTCTACCATTTTTAAAAATTTGAAATATTTGATAATAAAAATAATTGTTAAAGAAATTATCACCATAATGCAAACAGTACCACATCTTTAATTTCATATAACATAAGATATACAGGGCATTTGGCATTTGTCATGTGTGCTTGTCAAGTAAATAGATAATTTTTCATCCTAAAGAGGTCAGAGAGTAAGTTGTTCTTTCAGCAACTGTTAAGATTTAGTTATCCCCATACTAGACTCTGTTTTCTCCCATGCCTGTTGAAAATATCATACGACTGACAAGAAGATCCAGTCTATCCAGTGAGTATGCTATTTCCAACTTGGGAAGTAATTCCAGCATTATCTGGAATGGTAATAGGTCGAATGTGAATCATATTCTTTGCTAAAAAGGTCCTTTTAAGTATTTTTGCAATAAAGTTATCTGCTGATTTTATTTTTTTGTTCATGCGAATTACAAGTGTTGTTATTTGGTGATCTTGTTCACTTACATCTTTTAATACTAAAATATGAAAAAGGAAGAAAAGATTGCCATTTAGAGGGACCCAGGTCCCTTTGAATGTCTACTTAGGCCTGACACCCTGCTTGATTCCTTGCATAAACTGTTTCTCATCCTCACAACATTAAAAATAGTTAACATTTATTGAACACTTTCTTTGTGTCAGTCACATGATACTCTTTATGTAATATTTAATTCCTACAACATTCCTACAAAATAGGTCTTATTATCTCTCTTTCAGACTGGAGAAAACAGCTTAGATGAATTTGACTAAGTAATAGAACTACTAAATAGAATATTTACCTTTGAGTAACTCTGAAATAACTCCCCCTATATACATATGCATGTATGTATGTGTGTGTGTTTGACTATCTTTCGATCATCTCTTCTACATAATATTGTCCAATATCAAATACCTCATAGCAATAATTTGACATCACTTGGGCATCAGAAAGATTCATGTCACTGTTACAATACGTAGGTAGGATGTAGCTGCTTCTTATTTACAAACAGTAGGTAAGACAAAAATACAAGGAATGGATGAGCAGTCGAAAGAAAGCTGGGTGATTAGGACAGAGGAGTGGTTGGAGGGCAGAATGCTGTAAGAATCAGCTGCCTGAGGCTAGGTGGTAGAATACTTATTGATGTTGATGGTATGTGTGGATAAGGTAGGTATGTATCCTCTGGTTTTATGTTTTCTGCCATACCAAAGACAAAAGGACAATGTTGTCCTGGGATCCTCACCTTTGACCTAATCAAATAAAATCTTCTCTCCTCACTTCACTTGTTAGGGAAGAGGGGTGATGCAGGAAGGAGACAAAAAATGAAAAGAAGGCCACGCTATATTGTTTCCTATTTATTTACAGATAAGCTCATTGCTTTTCAGAAAAAAGAGGAAGGAAGGATGGAGGGAGAGATAAAAGGATGGAGAGGTGGAGAGGAGGAGATTGATTTAATACAGAGAAAAGTATTAAATCGTATTTCTATCTGTGACTTCTTAATGAATATTAAGACTATTTTGTGACTTTACAACTTTGTTTAGAAAATATTAATGTGATTTAATCTAAACTGAGCCGTGTAAAGCATGATGTGTCTCTTTTTCCCCAGTCCTTCTTAGAGAAATTAATGTATCTCCAAACTTCATCTTGAACTATTGCATTTACTTCATACTGAGGCTTGTGTTTAATTATTTTGGCCTTGTGTAAGTAATTTTGGCCCTGAGGCACTTAGACAATTAGGGGTCCTTCATTGGATTAGCAAAAATTATAAATGAATTAGTATAATCTCAATTAAAATAATATTTCATCTATCCAATTTACCATTGCTGTTTACATGTGGTCTAATCTAAGTCCTACTCTGATAACACCCTTAATAATAAAATTGGCTCATAGGACTCAGAGGCATGAGTGTGAGCAGATGTTTTATTTTGCCTTCAGAATTTCACAGGTGTCCAAAAACATTGTAAAGATGCAAAAAGGGGCCAATCTAAGGACAAATGCCCTGGGGTGGCCAATAAATAACTCTGCTTGCGTGAATATTTTGCTGATTTGTAGTGTAAAAATCAGCTATTAAATTTAAATTGGTTCTTGTGGATAATTGTGAATCCCTCTTCTACAGACTTTCTTAGAAAGATTTAAGTATTTTTAGAGTTCTCCCTGATGCCAGATTTTGAGTTTTCTGTTGTCTTATTCCTTGGGTAGCTGCTGTCTTGCTACCCCTACCTCTTATGTTTATGATAAGAACTAGAAAATTTTATTAGGAATCTTTTAGAAGACCTTTTGAAAGATTTTAATAAAAATTTCTTTTAAAAATATATTTCATTTTTATACACGTAACAGGAAAGTAAATTATTCAAATATTTTGTAAAATATTTTATTGTTTATGAAGAATGTCCATGCACATTTCTTCGCAAATTCTTAAAGCAACCCTGTCATGTAAGTAAAGCAGGTGTCACCCCCACAGGACAGACGAAACTGAAACCACAAGTAGTAAATGACTCAGGTCTTCTGACTTCTGAACTAGAGTTATTTTCATGTTTCATCTTGTTCCTTGACCAAATGGCAATGAAAGGATCCAATTTTTATATGCATGCTTGGGTTTTTGTATCTGATACTGCCTTTTTGAAACTTTATGGAATCATTAGGCCTATAACTGTTAATGGTTGATAAATTCTGTCTTTGTTAACTAACTTTGATTCTTCTCGCCATGCGTTCTGTATCTCAGAAGTGAAGAATCAAGTGAGAACGGAGGAGGTGAAGCTCTTATCACTAAAAAAATGTTTAAGTTACTGCTGCAGATGGTAAGCATGTAATAAATGGCAGCTTTAAGGACTATTTCAACATGGTATGGGAGTAGATTCTTATTTCAGGGTTATAAGATTTAATTAAACACCCTTTTCATTAATGGGAGCTTTGTGGGGCTACACATACAAGTCACTTCTTCCTAGGACTTTAGTGCACTATATATGCTGTGTCATTCATTCCTCAAGAGCAGTGTTAGTTCCAAGTAGGCAACTGTGATGCCTAAATGTTGAAAACTCTAACACCACTGTATTTATTTTTATGAGAATTAGGTCAAAATTAGCCTAAGCAGAGACACCAAATAACTTAGGATCACGAGCAAGATGGGATATAAAAGGTGTTTTATACTGAATCTTTACAGATGGATTTGGCAAAGAACAATTAATTAACCATGAGCCCAATTGGGGATACATTTTTAATGGTTTGCAGGTAGTCTAGAGTAAAAGCTAAATAAAAAATTCCAGCTGAAACTGCTCTTCTAAAATGGGATAAGAACTATAGCAGTGAATTAAAATAACCTGTGAATGTTTCTAACCAATATAAAAATACCAGTTATGAAATATTTCTTTTACTCTTTGCCAATTCTTTAATAGTCCATTAGGTATTTCTAAAGGATGGAGTATTTGAAATGAGAATTTGGGCTCAGAAGGCTGAAGGGCCAGAATCTTGAATAAACTGACTGAGGCTAGATAGAACAGGATGTGAAAGGGGACATTTTTAGTGGTGGTTTTGCCTTCAAACTGGGCATGTGTTGCATTTGGATAAATGCTTGAAAATTCCAGGAATCACTGAAAAAGGAACTTAAAGAAATTAGAAAATTACTGGTTTAATTCTCTGCTACTGCATTAGAGCTGTCTGCTTTTTAATTTTTTTTTTTTTAACTTTAAGTTCAGGGATACACGTGCAGATATGCAGGTTGGTTACATAGGTATACATGTGCCATGGTGGTTTGCTGCACCTATCAACCTGTCATCTAGGTTTTAAGCCCCACGTGCATTCGATATTTGTCCTAATGCTCTCCCTCTCCTTGCTGCCTACCTCCTAACAGGCCCTAGAGTGTGATGTTCCCCTCCCTGTATCCATGTATTCTCATTGTTCAACTCCCACTTATGAGTGAGAACATGTGGTGCTTGGTTTTCTGTTCTTGTGTTAGTTTGCTGAGAATGATAGTTTCCAGCTTCATCCATGTCCCTGCAAAGGACATGAACTCATCCTTTTATATGGCTGCATAGTATTCCATGGTGTATATGTGCCAGATTTTCTTTATCCAGTCTATCATTGGTGGGCATTTGGGTTGGTTCCAAGTCTTTGCTATTATAAGTAGTGCTGCAATAAACATACGTGTGCACATGTCATTATGGTAGAATGATTTATAATCCTTTGGGTATATCCCAGTAATGGGATTGCTGGGTCAAATGGTATTTCTGGTTCTAGATCCTTGAGAAATCACCACACTGTCTTCCACAATGGTTGAACTAATTTATACTCCCACCAACAGTGTAAAAGCGTTCCTATTTCTCCACACCCTTGCCAGCATCTGTTGTTTCCTGACTTTTTAATGATCACCATTCTAACTGGCATGAGATAATATCTCATTGTGGTTTTGATTTGCATTTCTCTGATGGCCAGTGCTGATGAGCTTTATTTCATATGTTTGTTGGCTGCATAAATGTCTTCTTTTGAGAAGTGTCTGTTCATATCCTTCACCCACTTTTTGATGTTTTTTTTTACAAATTTGTTTAAGTTCCTTGTAGATTCTGGGTATTAGACCTTTGTCAGATGGATAGATTGCCAACATTTTCTCCCATTCTGTAGGTTGCCTGTTCACTCTGATGATAGTTTCTTTTGCTGTGCAGAAGCTCTTTAGTTTAATTAGACCCCATTTGTCAATTTTGGCTTTTGTTGCAATTACTTTTGGTGTTTTAGTCATGAAGTCTTTGCCCATGCCTATGTCCTGAATGAAAATTGCCTAGATTTTCTTCTAGGGATTTTATGGTTTTAGGTTTTACATAAGTCTTTAATCCATCTTGAGTTAATTTTTGTATAAGGGGTAAGAAAGGGATCCAGTTTCAGCTTTCTGCATATGGCTAGCCAGTTTTTCCATCATCGTTTATTAAATAGGGAATCCTTTCCCCATTGCTTGTTTTTGTCAGTTTTGTTAAAGATCAGATGGTTGTA
The DNA here is from genome assembly GCF_028878055.3 of Symphalangus syndactylus. Taxonomy (NCBI): domain Eukaryota; kingdom Metazoa; phylum Chordata; class Mammalia; order Primates; family Hylobatidae; genus Symphalangus; species Symphalangus syndactylus. The sequence continues at coordinate 118,281,747 of NC_072426.2, read as the reverse complement.
GATATGTGGTATTATTTCTGAGGTCTCTATTCTGTTCCATTGGTCTATATATCTGTTTTGGTATTAGTATTGTGCTGTTTTTGTTACTGTAGCCTTGTAGTATAGTTTGAAGTGAGATAGTGTGAAGCCTCCAGCTTTGTTCTTTTTGCTTAGGAGTTTCTTGGATTTACAAGTAGAGCTGTCTACTTTATGAAGAAGGTATTCAATTGCTTCTGTATGACTTAGCTAAGCTCTTCTGTCTTTTTATCCTCATTACACCCTTATTATAAAACCGATTTTATTTTATACTACCTCTCCTTTGCCTGACCCAGAAATTATTGGTTGAATGTGTTGTTCTTTATACCACTGATCATAGGAAAAGCCAGAAAGAAAATCCAACCTTTACATTGTCTTTCATTTTAGCCTAATATGCCATTGTTTAATGAATTTAATCTTTCTGTTTGTTGCACTAAAAATGCTGGTAATTATATGTTAAGTACTTAAATGATATGTCCAACAATGAAGTTGAATATAGTTTTATTCTTTTAGTAGCTTTATTAAGGTTTAACAAAATTATATATATTTATGATGTATAATGTGATGTTTTGATGTGTATACATCGTGAAAGAATTAAATCAAGCAAATTAGTATATTTATCAGCCCACATACATTTTATTTTTTGTGATGATAACATTTAAGATCTAGTCTCCTTGCGGTTCTCAAGTATACAATATTATTATTAACTATACTCACCATGCTGTATAATGAATGTCCAGAACACATTCCTCCTGTCTTACTAAAACTTTGTACCTTTGACCAGCATCTTCTCATTCCCCAACCCACCCTCAGCTTCCGGTAACCACCAGTCTGCTCTGCTTCTGAGTTCAACTTATAAAAATTCTATTTATATGTGAGTTCAGTAGTATTTGTCTTTCTGTGCCTGGCTTATTTCACTTTACATAGTGTCTTCCAAGTTCATCCTTGTTGTCACAAATGACAAGATTTCTTGCTTTTTAACAGCTGAGTAGTATTCCATTGTGTATGTGTAAATATATATGTGCTTATGTGTGTGTGTATGCACACATTTTAAAAATTCATTCATCCATCAGTGGACACTTAGGTTGATTCTATAGTGTTACTATTATGAGTGCTTCAGTGAATGTGGGAGTGCAGATCTCTCTTCAATGTACTGATTTTTTTGTCCTTTGGATATATACCCAGATGCAAGATTGCTGAATGATATGATAGTTCTATTTTTTAATTTTTGAGGAACCTCTACACCATTTTTCATAATGGCTATACTAGTTTATATTCCCACCAACAGTGTGCAAGGTTTCTATTTTCTCATCCTCACCAATACTTATCTTTTGTCTTTTTGATGAAAGCCATCCTAACGGGTGTGAAATGATATCTCATTGTGGTTTTAATTTGCGTTTCCTTAATGATTAGTGATGTTGAGCATTTTTTTTTCCCATATACCTGTTGACCATTTGTATCTCTGCTTTTGAGGAGTGTCTATTCAGGTCCCTTGCCTATTTATAAAATTGCATTATTTGTTTTCTTGCTATTCATTCTCTACACTTTTACTCCTCCTTCATTTTATGTGTTTGATATTATAATTGACTTGTTTATTTTAAGACAGTGTTTTGCTCTGTCACCCAGGCTGGAGTACAGTGATGCAATCTTGGCTCACTGCAGCCTTGACCAACTTCCCAGGCTCAAGGGCTCCTCCCTCCTCTGCCTCCCAAGAAGCTAGGACTACAGGCATGCACCACCATGCCTGGCTGATTTATTTTTATTTTAATTTTTATGTTTTAATTTTTTTTTTTTAGAGAAGTTCTCACTATATTGCCCAGGCTTATAACTTACATTTTTTACGTTGTGTGTCCTTTAAGAAATTAATATAACTATGGTTATTTTTTAGTAGTTTTGTCTTTTACCCTTTACACTAGAAATATTTGATTTACACACCATTACAGTATTAATATAGAACTTTGTTCCTTAGTTCAGCTAAAACCAGATTCTTGTCATATGAACAGGAAAGATTAGGAACAGGGAGACCTTGGAGGGTGAGGGGAATGAAATTTATTGGGTAAAAAGGAAAATGAAAAAAGAAAAAACTCTCAGCAAAGCAAGAGAGTCCTTCTGACAGGCTCTCCACCTCACAGATGGATTCCAGGCCACACACACAGGAACTGAAGAGGCCAGGCTCTTGCCTCCTGGACACAGTGTGAACTTCTCATGGCAACGCACCTGCACACTTCATTCTCCCAGTGCATAGGTGGGTTGGAGATTCTCCAGGAACCCTCACCCTTATCTGCCTCCCACATCTATCATTCCTCCCTCTAAAGAAGTACATTTAACTGCCATTAAAATAAGGATAAGGATAAGGATGATGACTGATCTTAACTGCTTCCTGCTGACAGGGGGCACTGTTTTGGGGAAAATGGAAGTCAGATCTCTCTCAGAGGCCTATCTGAGGGTCCCTGGCAAAAGGGGCCATTGTCCGAGTCTCTGGTTGCATGACGTTTGGAGTTTGATGGCCTGAAGGTGAAAAGAGACAAACTGGATTATTAGAAAATATGTATCAAAACGAAACAAGGTGGAGGTGACAGCTCAAAAATCCCAAGACCTTTTACCAGTTTGCACAGGGAAAGGGAGGACAAAAGCCCAACTGATTAAAAAAAACTTTTACCCTTTTGCTGGCATGTTGGGCTTCCGGGTTCCCTTCCCCTAAGCCCAATCCTAAGGCAACCAGTTTAAGGTTCGTGAAATTTAACTTTTCCCAGTTTGGAGGATGTATCCAAGGGGAGTGTCCCATAGTACAGAGGCACAATTACCTATCAGCGAAGGGAGGACAGAGGAGGAAAAAGGAAAAAAGAAGGTATTTTTTTCAAAGGCATGCCAAGGGTTCAGGATGCATTCAAAAGGGGCACAGACTGAAGATGAATGGCTACTTATTTAGAAAGAGGAGAGCGAGGCATCCCAGGTTCCCTTCTCTTCCTAGAAAATACCTGGGGTACGTGACGGAGAGAAAGTGAGGTATCCTTCTTTCTTTCTTCCATTTTTATAACCCCCAGGCCCGGAGACTGCAAAAGAGTGCAACCCATGGGTGGCTTTCACCCATGTTAATGGGGGCAGGGTGGGGGGGGTGTGGATAGGGGATGGGAATATTCACTCTTACCCATGTATGTGCTATTTCCCCTGCTATCAGTAGCCTTTGAATTCCTTAGATCTAAAGGCTGGGCCAGGTGGCTCACGCCTGTAATCCCAGCACTTTGGGAGGTTGAGATGGGTGGATCACGAGGTCAGGAGTTCAAGACCAGCCTGGACAAGATGCTGAAACCCCGTCTCTACCAAAAATCCAAAAGTTAGCTGGGCATGGTGGCACAAGCCTGTAATCTCAGCTACTTGGGAGGCTGAGGCAAGAGAATTGCTTGAACCCGGGCAACAGAGGTTGCAGTAAGCTGATATTGCACCACTGCACTCCAGCCCAGGCAACAGAGCAAGACTCTGTCTCAAAATAAGTAAATAAGTAAATAAATAAGTAATAAAAAATGAATTCCTTAGACCTCATTTATGCCATAGATACTAGCATGACCTTTATTCATGAAATGGGAAGCTGAAAAGCAATGAACAAAGCCTCCAAGAAATATGGGACTATGTGAAAAGACCAAATGTACGTCTGATTGGTGTACCAGAAAGTGATGAGGAGAATGGAACCAAGTTGGAAAACACTCTTCAGGATATTATCCAGCAGACCTTCCCCAACCTAGCAAGGCAGGCCAACATTTAAATTCAGGAAATACAGAGAAGACCACAAAGATACTCCTCGAGAAGAGCAACCCCAAGACACATAATTGTCACATTCACCAAGGTTGAAATGAAGGAAAAAATGTTAAGGGCAGCCAGAGAGAAAGGTCGGGTTACCCACAAAGGGAAGCCCATCAGACTAACAGCAGATCTCTCAACAGAAACCCTACAAGCCAGAAGAGAGTGGGGGCCAATATTCAACATTCTTGAAGAAAAGAATTTTCAACCCAGAATTTCATATCCAGCCAAACTAAGCTTCATAAGTGAAGGAGAAATAAAATCCTTTACAGACAAGCAAATGCTGAGAGATTTTGTTATCACCAGGCCTGCCTTACAAGAGCTCCTGAAGGAAGTACTCAACATGGGAATGGAATGAATAGTACCAGCCACTGCAAAAACATGCCAAATTGTAAAGATCATCGACACTGTGAAGAAACTGCAACTAATGGGCAAAATAACCAGCTAGCATCATAATGACAGGATCAAATTCACACATAACAATATTAACCTTAAATGTAAATGGGCCAAATGCCCCAATTAAAAGATACAGACTGCCAGATTGAATGGAGAGTCAAGACTCATTGGTGTGCTGTATTCAGGAGACCCATCTCACGTGCAGAGACACACATAGGCCCAAAATAAAGGGACGGAGGAATATTTTCCAAGCAAATAGAAAGAAAAAAAAAAGCAATGGTTCCAATCTTAGTCCCTGATAAAACAGACTTTAAACCAACAAAGATCAAGTGAGACAGAGAAGGCCATGACATAATGGTAAAGGGATCAATTCAACAAGAAGAGCTAACTATCCCAAATACATATGCACCCAATACAGGAGCACCCAGATTTATAAAGCAAGTTCTTAGAGACCTACAAAGAGACTTAGTCACCCACACAATAATAGTGGGAGACTTTAACACCCCACTGTCAATACTAGATCAATGAGACAGAAAATTAACAAGGATATCCAGGACTTGAACTCAGCTCTGGATCAAGAAGACTTAATAGACATCTACAGAACTCTCCACCTCAGATCAACAGAATATATATTCTTCTCAACACCACATCTCACTTATTCTAAAATTGACCACATAATTGGAAGTAAAACACTCCTCAGCAAATGCAAAACAAAAAACAAAACTTCCAACACTATGTTGAATAGGAGTGGTGAGAGAGGGCATCCCTGTCTTGTGCCAGTTTTCAAAGGGAATGCTTCCAGTTTTTGACCATTTAGTATGATATTGGCTGTGGGTTTGTCATAGCTCTTATTATTTTGAGATATGTCCCATCAATACCTAATTTATTGAGAGTTTTTAGCATGAAGTGTTGTTGAATTTTGTCAAAGGCCTTTTCTGCATCTATTGAGATAATCATGTGGTTTTTGTCTTTGGTTCTGTTTATGTGCTGGATTACATTTATTGATTTTCGTATGTTGAACCAGCCTTGCATCCCAGGGATGAAGCCCACTTGATCATGGAAGTTCTGGCCAGGGCAATCAAGCAGGAGAAGGAAATAAAGGGCATTCAATTAGGAAAAGGGGAAGTCAAATTGTCTCTGATTGCAGATGACATGATTGTATATCTAGAAAACCCCATTGTCTCAGCCCAAAATCTCCTTAAGCAGATTGGCAACTTCAGCAAAGTCTCAGGATACAAAATCAATGTGCAAAAATCACAAGCATTCTTATACACCAATAACAGACAAACAGAGCCAAATCATGAGTGAATTCCCATTCAAAATTGTTTCAAAGAGAATAAAATACTTAGGAATCCAACTTACAAGGGATGTGAAGGACCTCTTCGAAGAGAACTACAGACCACTGCTCGATGAAATAAAAGAGGATACAAACAAATGGAAGAACATTCCATGTTCATGAGAAGGAAGAATCAATATCGTGAAAATGGCCATAGTGCCCAAGATAATTTATAGATTCAATGCCATTCCCATGAAGCTACCAATGATTTTCTTCACAGAATTGGAAAAAACTACTTTAAAGTTCATATGGAATGAAAAAAGAGCCCACATTGCCAAGTCAATCCTAAGCCAAAAGAACAAAGTTGGAGGCATCATGCTACTGACTTCAAACTATACTACAAGGCTACAGTAGCCAAAACAGCATGGTACTGGTACCAAAACAGAGATATAGATCAATGGAACAGAACAGGGCCCTCAGAAATAATGCTGCATATCTACAACTATCTGATCTTTGAGAAACCTGACAAAAACAAGCAATGGGGAAAGGATTCCCTATTTAATAAATGGTGCTGGGAAAACTGGCTAGCCATATGTAGAAAGCTGAAACTGGATCCCTTCCTTACACCTTATACAAAAATTAATTCAAGATGGATTAAAGACTTACATATTAGACCTAAAACCATAAAAACCGCAGAAGAAAACCTAGGCAATACCATTCAGGACATAGTCATGGGCAAGGACTTCATGTCTAAAACACCAAAAGCAATGGCAAGAAAAAACAAAATTGACAAATGGGATCTAATTAAACTAAAGAGCTTCTGCACAGCAAAAGAAACTACCATCAGAGTGAACAGGCAACCTACAGAATGGGAGAAAATTTTTGCAATCTACTCATCTGACAAAGGGCTAATATCCAGAATCTACAATGAACTCAAACAAATTTACAAGAAAAAAACAAACAACCCCATCAAATTGGGTGAAGGATATGAACAGACACTTCTCAAAAGAAGACATTTATGCAGCCAAAAGACACATGAAAAAATGCTCATCATCACTGGCCGTCAGAGAAATGCAAATCAAAACCCCAATGAGATACCATCTCACACCAGTTAGAATGGCCATCATTAAAAAGTCAGGAAACAACAGGTGCTGGAGAAGATGTGGAGAAATAGGAACACTTTTACACTGTTGGTGGGACTATAAACTAGTTCAACCATTGTAGAATTCAGTGTTGCGATTCCTCAGGGATCTAGAACTAGAAATACCATTAGACCCAGCCATCCCATTACTGGGTATATACTTAAAGGATTATAAATCATGCTGCTATAAAGACATATGCACACGTATGTTTATTGTGGCACTATTCACAATAGCAAAGACTTGGAACCAAGCCAAATGTCCAACAATGATAGACTGGATTAAGAAAATGTGGCACATATATACCATGGAATACTATGCAGCCATAAAAAAGGATGAATTCATGTCCTTTGCAGGGACATGGATGAAGCTGGAAACCATCATTCTCAGTAAACTATCACAAGGACAAAAAACCAAACACCACATGTTCTCACTCATAGGTGGGAATTGAACAATGAGAGCACATGGAAACAGGAAGGGGAACATCACACACCGGGGACTCTTTGGGGTGGGGGAAGTGGGGAGGGATAGCATTAGGAGATATACCTAATGCTAAATTATCAGTTAATGGGTGCAGCACACCAACATGGCACATGTATACATATGTAACAAACCTGCACATTGTGCACATGTAGCCTAAAACTTAAAATATAATAATAATAAAATTAAAAAAGCAAAAAAGAAAAAACAAACAAAAAAAACAGAAATCATAACAGTCTCTCACACCACAGTGCAATCAAATTAGAACTCAGGATTAAGAATCTCACTCAAAACTGCACAACTACATGGAAACTGAACAACCTGCTCCTGAATGACTACTGGGTACATAATGAAATGAAGGCAGAAATGAAGATGTTCTTTGAAACCAATGCAAACAAACACACAATGTGCCAGAATCTCTGGGACACATTTAAGGCTGTGTGTAGAGGGAAATTTATAGCACTAAATGTCCACAAGAGAACACAGGAAGAATCTAAAATCGACACCCTGAAATTACAATTAAAAGATCTAGAGAAGCAAAAGCAAACAAATTGAAAAGCTAGCAGAAGACATGAAATAACTAAGATCAGAGCAGAACTGAAGGAGATAGAGACATGAACAACCCTTCAAAAAATCAATGAATCCTGGAACTGTTTTTTTTTTTAAACATCAGCAAAATAGACCACTAGCCAGACTAATAAAGAAGAAAAGAGAGAAGAATCAAATAGATGCAATAAAAAATGACAAAGGGGATATCACCACCGATCTCACAGAAATACAAACTACCATCAGAGAATACTGTAAACACCTCTATGCAAATAAACTAGAATATCTAGAAGAAATGGATAAATTCCTGGACACATACACCGTCCCAAGACTACAGCAAGAAGAAGTCGAATCCCTGAATAGACCAGTAACAACTTCTGAAATTAAGGCAGTAATTCATAGCTTACCATCCAAAAAAAGTCCAGGACCAGACGGATTCACAGCTGAATTCCACCAGAAGTACAAAGAGGAGCTGGTACCATTCCTTCTGAAACTATTCCAAACAATAGAAGAAGAGGGAATCCTCCCTAATTCATTTTATGAGGCTAGCATCATCCTGAAAACAAAACCTGTCACAGACACAACAAAAAAAGAAAATTTCAGGCCAATATCCCTGTTGAACATCGATGTGAAAATCTTCAATAAAATACTGGCAAACCAAATCTAGCAGCACATCAAAAAGCTTATTCACCACAATCAAGTTGGCTTCCTCCCTGGGATGCAAGGGTGGTTCAACATACACAAATCAATAAACATAATCCATCACCTAAACTGAACCAATGACAAAACCACATGATTATCCCAATAGATGTAGAAAAGGCCTTTGACAAAATTCACAAGCCCTCATGCTAAAAACTCTCAATGAACTAGGTATTGATGGAACATATCTCAAAATAATAACGCTATTTATGACAAACCCACAGCCGGTATCATACTGAATTGGCAGAAACTGAAAGCATTCCCTTTGAAAACCGGCACAAGATAAGGATGCCCTCTCTCACCACTCCTATGCAACATAGTATTGGAACTTCTGGCCAGGGCAATGAGGCAAGAGAAAGAAATAAAGGTATTCAATTAGAAAGAGAGGAAGTCAAATTGTCTCTGTTTGCAGATGACATGACTGTATATTTAGAAAACCCCATTGTCTCAGCCCAAAATCTCCTTTGTCTGACAAGTAACTTCAGCAAAGTCTCAGGATACAAAATCAATGTGCAAAAATCACAAGCATTCCTATATACCAATAACAGACAAACAGAGAGCCAAATCATGAGTGAACAATTGCTACAAAGAGAGTAAAATACCTAGCAATACAACTTACAAGGAACGTGAAGGACCTCTTCAAGGAGAACTACAAACCACTGCTCAAGGAAATAAGAAAGGACACAAACAAATGGAAAAACATTCCATGCTCATGGATAGGAAGAATCAATATCATGAAAATGGCCATACTGCCCAAAGTAATTTACAGATTCAATGCTATCCCCATCAAGCTACCAATGACTTTCTTCACGGAATTGGAAAAAACTACTTTAAAGTTCATATGGACCCAAAAAAGAGCCCGCATCGCCAAGTCAATCGTAACCCAAAAGAACAAAGCTGGAGGCATCACGCTACCTGACTTCAAACTATACTACAAGGCTACAGTAACCAAAACAGCATGGTACTGTTACCAAAACAGAGATATAGATCAATGGAACAGAACAGAGCCCTCAGAAATAATGCTGCATATCTACAACTATCTGATCTTTGACAAACCTGAGAATGATCACCATTCTAACTGGTGTGAGATGGTATCTCATTGTGGTTTTGATTTGCATTTCTCTGATAACCAGCAATGATGAGCATTTTTTCATGTGTCTGTTGGCTGCATTAATATCTTCTTTTGAGAAGTGTCTGTTCATATCGTTTACCCACTTTTTCATGGGGTTGTGTGTTTTTTTCCTTGTAAATTTGTTTTTCCATTACCAATGGAACAGAAGAGAGGCCTCAGAAATAACACCACACATCTACAACCATCTGATCTTTGAGAAACCTGACAAAAACATGCAATGGGGAATGGATTCCCTATTTAATACATGATGTTGGGAAAACTGGCTAGCCGTATGCAGAAAGCTGAAACTGGATTCCTTTCTTACACCTTATGCAAAAATTAACTCAAGATGGATTAAAGACTTCAATGTAAGCTCTAAAACCATAAAAACCCTAGAAGAAAACCTAGGCATTACCATTCAGGACATTGGCATGCACAAAGACGTCATGACTAAAACACCAAAAGCAATGGCAACAAAAGGCAAAATAGACAAATAGGGTCTAATAAAACTAAAGAGCTTCTGCACAGCAAAAGAAACTATCATGAGTGGACAGGCAACCTTATGAATGGGAGAAAATGTTTGCAATCTATCCATCTGACAAAGGGCTAATATCCAGAATCTACAAAGACTTTAAACAAATTTACAAGAAAAATAACAACCCCATCAAAAAGTGAGTGAAGGATATGAACAGACACTTCTCAAAAGAAGACATTTATGTTGCCAACAAACATATGAAAAAAAGCTCATGATCACCGGTCATTAGAGAAATGCCAATCAAAACCACAATGACATGCCATCTCATGCCAGTTAGAATGGCAATCATTAAAAAAGTCAGGAAACAACAGATGCTGGTGAGGGTGTGCCAAAATAGGAACGCTTTTACACTGTTGGTGGAAGTGTAAATTAGTTAAACCATTGTCAATGTGTCGATTCCTCAAATATCTAGAACCGGAAATACCATTTGACCCAGCAATCCCATTACTGGGTATATACCCAAAGGATTATAAATCATTCTACTATAAAGACACATGCACATGTATGTTTATTGTGGCGCAGTTCACAATAACAGAGACTTGGAACCAACCCAAATACCCATCAATGTTAGCCTGCATAAAGAAAATGTGGCACATATACACCATGAAAGACTATGCAGTCATAAAAAAGGATGAGTTCATGTTCGTTGGAGGGTCATGGATAAAGCTGGAAACTATCATTCTCAGTAAAGTTACACAAGAAGAGAAAACCAGACACTGCGTGTTCTCATAAGTGGGAGTTGAACAATGAGAACACATGGACACATGGAGCAGAATATTACACACCGGGGCCTTTTGGGGGTTGGGGGGCTAGGATAGGGATAGCATTAGGAGAAATACCTAATGTAGATGACGGGTTGATGGGTGCAGCAAACCACCATAGCATGTGCATACCTGTGTAACAAACCTGCATGTTCTGCACATGTACCCCAGAACTTGAAGTATAATAATAATAAAAAAGAAAATGGATTCTTATTGCACTGCTGCAAGCAACTGTATTACCATAAATTAAGAATATTCACAACTAGTTTCCAAATTCTGGAGAAGCCAGGCAGGAGAGGGAGAGAGGCAACTATGCTCCAAATTTTGTTCACAGGAGGATATCTTAATTTTTAAAGGCCATAAAGAGCTCAAACTGTTTCCTTGACTCTAAAAAACAAAGTGAGGATCAGTAAGTTCCAAACAAAAGTCAAAAAAATTGATTCAGTTATCAGAAACCTGCATTTGAGAACACCTGTGAAAGTTCTGTAGCTGATGATAAACCATCATTTGAAGAGGATCAAAATAAGACAATTGTCTGTGAGTAACAAAATATCCAGGATACTTACAGTCTGAAACATGATGGACAAAGAAATTTGGTTATCTTCATAGTTTACAATAACTTAACATAACAACCTTAATTGTGATTAATAGCATATACTCAGACATTAGAATTTTAGAAATCCCACACAATTTTGGAACATATATTAATATTATTCACTAAAATATAACCTGAAGAAAATTTAACATCTCTTTGGTAATCCCACGTACCTAAACACGTCAAACATTCATGTTTACCTCTCTTCTGGATGCTCCAGGGGCCCTCTGTAGCATCCAAAAAGCCATTTTGGGAAGCCTATTAAATGTTAGAGATTTAAAACACTTGATGTCATGAAATAAAATTCCAGATTACCATAGTTACTTCTTTTGCCAAAATGATGACTCAGAAATTAAAAAAAATAAAACAAAACTCTTTTATAACACTTTACAAATTTTGCAGAGGAGCAGATTAGTGCCTTAAGAGTACCTTGTTTTGCCTTTATTTCAATGGTTATTTTATAGGAAAACAATGTAATACCCTTTTGAATTTAGTTAATATGTTCACATACAGAATTTCTTTTGCAAGATTAATTTTTTAACTGACTTTTTTTTTTTTTTTTAAACTGACTTTTTTTTTTTTTTCCTTTTTTTTTTTTATTATACTTTAGGGTTTTAGGGTACATGTGCACAATGTGCAGGTTTGTTACATATGTATCCATGTGCCATGTTGATTTCCTGCACCCATTAACTCGTCATTTAGCATTAGGTGTATCTCCTAATGCTGTCCCTCCCCCCTCCCCCCACCCCACAACAGTCCCCGGAGCGTGATGTTCCCCTTCCTGTGTCCATGAGTTCTCATTGTTCAATTCCCACCTATGAGTGAGAACATGCGGTGTTTGGTTTTTTGTCCTTGCGATAGTTTACTGAGAATGATGTTTTCCAGTTTCATCCATGTCCCTACAAAGGACACGAACTCATCATTTTTTATGGCTGCATAGTATTCCATGGTGTATATGTGCCACATTTTCTTAATCCAGTCTATCGTTGTTGGACATTTGGATTGGTTCCAACTCTTTGCTATTGTGAATAGTGCCGCAATAAACATACGTGTGCATGTGTCTTTATAGCAGCATGATTTATAGTCCTTTGGGTATATACCCAGTAATGGGATGGCTGGGTCAAATGGTATTTCTAGTTCTAGATCCCTGAGGAATCGCCACACTGACTTCCACAATGGTTGAACTAGTTTACAGTCCCACCAACAGTGTAAAAGTGTTCCTGTTTCTCCACATCCTCTCCAGCACCTGTTGTTTCCTGATTTTTTAATGATGGCCATTCTAACTGGTGTGAGATGGTATCTCACTGTGGTTTTGATTTGCATTTCTCTGATGGCCAGTGATGAGGAGCATTTCTTCATGTGGTTTTTGGCTGCATAAATGTCTTCTTTTGAGAAGTGTCTGTTCATGTCCTCTGCCCACTTTTTGATGGGGTTGTTTGTTTTTTTCTTGTAAATTTGTTTGAGTTCATTGTAGATTCTGGATATTAGCCCTTTGTCAGATGAGTAGGTTGCAAAAATTTTCTCCCATTGTGTAGGTTGCCTGTTCACTCTGATGGTAGTTTCTTTTGCTGTGCAGAAGCTCTTTAGTTTAATGAGATCCCATTTGTCGATTTTGGCTTCTGTTGCCATTGCTTTTGGTGTTTTAGACATGAAGTCCTTGCCCACGCCTATGTCCTGAATGGTATTGCCTAGGTTTTCTTGTAGGATTTTAATGGTTTTAGGTCTAACATATAAGTCTTTAATCCATATTGAATTAATTTTTGTATAAGGTGTAAGGAAGGGATCCAGTTGCAGCTTTCTACATATGGCTAGCCAGTTTTCCCAGCATCATTTATTAAATAGGGAATCCTTTCCCCATTTCTTGTTTTTGTCAGGTTTGTCAAAGATCAGATAGTTGTAGCTATGTGGCATCATTTCTGAGGGCTCTGTTCTGTTCCATTGATCTATGTCTCTGTTGTGGTACCAGTACCATGCTGTTTTGGTTACTGTAGCCTTGTAGTACAGTTTAAAGTCAGGTAGTGTGATGCCTCCAGCTTTGTTCTTTTAGCTTAGGATTGACTTGGCGATGTGGGCTCTTTTTTGGTTCCATATGAACTTTAAAGTAGTTTTTTCCAATTCTGTGAAGAAAGTCATTGGTAGCTTGATGGGGATGGCATTGAATCTATAAATTACCTTGGGCAGTATGGCCATTTTCACGATATTGATTCTTCCAACCCATGAGCATGGAATGTTCTTCCATTTGTTTGTATCCTCTTTTATTTCATTGAGCAGTGGTTTGTAGTTCTCCTTGAAGAGGTCCTTCACATCCCTTGTAAGTTAGATTCCTAGGTATTTTATTCTCTTTGAAGCAATTGTGAATGGGAGTTCACTCATGATTTGGCTCTCTGTTTGTCTGTTATTGGTGTACAAGAATGCTTGTGATTTTTGTACATTAATTTTGTATCCTGAGACTTTGCTGAAGTTGCTAATCAGCTTAAGGAGATTTTGGGCTGAGACAATGGGGTTTTCTAGATATACAATCATGTCATCTGCAAACAGGGACAATTTGACTTCCTCTTTTCCTAATTGAATACCCTTTATTTCCTTCTCCTGCCTGATTGCTCTGGCCAGAACTTCCAGCACTATGTTGAATAGGAGTGGTGAGAGAGGGCATCCCTGTCTTGTGCCAGTTTTCAGAGGGAATGCTTCCAGTTTTTGCCCATTCAGTATGATATTGGCTGTGGGTTTGTTGTAGATAGCTCTTATTATTTTGAGATACGTCCCATCAATACCTAATTTATTGAGAGTTTTTAGCATGAAGCGTTGTTGAATTTTGTCAAAGGCCTTTTCTGCATCTATTGAGATAATCATGTGGTTTTTGTCTTTGGTTCTGTTTATATGCTGGATTACATTTATTGATTTGCGTATGTTGAACCAGCCTTGCATCCCAGGGATGAAGCCCACTTGATCATGGTGGATAAGCTTTTTGATGTGCTGCTGGATTCGGTTTGCCAGTATTTTATTGAGGATTTTTGCATCAATGTTCATCAAGGATATTGGTCTGAAATTCTCTTTTTTGGTTAAGTCTCTGCCAGGTTTTGGTATCAGGACGATGCTGGCTTCGTAAAATGTGTTAGGGAGGATTCCCTCTTTTTCTATCGATTGGAATAGTTTCAGAAGGAATGGTACCAGTTCCTCCTTGTACCTCTGGTAGAATTCAGCTGTGAATCCATCAGGTCCTGGACTCTTTTTGGTTGGTAAGCTATTGATTATTGCCACAATTTCAGAACCTGTTATTGGTCTATTCAGAGATTCAACTTCTTCCTGGTTTAGTCTTGGGAGGGTGTATTTGTCGAGGAATTTATCCATTTCTTCCAGATTTTCTAGTTTATTTGCATAGAGGTGTTTGTAGTATTCTCTGATGGTAGATTGTATTTCTGTGGGATCGGTGGTGATATCCCCTTTTTCGTTTTTTATTGCATCTATTTGATTCTTCTCTCTTTTCTTCTTTATTAGTCTTGCTAGCGGTCCATCAATTTTGTTGATCTTTTCAAAAAACCAGCTCCTGGATTCATTAATTTTTTGAAGGGTTTTTTGTGTCTCTATTTCCTTCAGTTCTGCTCTGATTTTAGTTATTTCTAGGCTTCTGCTAGCTTTTGAATGTGTTTGCTCTTGCTTTTCTAGTTCTTTTAATTGTGATGTTAGGGTGTCAATTTTGGATCTTTCCTGCTTTCTCTTGTGGGCCTTTAGTGCTATAAATTTCCCTCTACACACTGCTTTGAACGTGTCCCAGAGATTCTGGTATGTTGTGTCTTTGTTCTCGTTGGTTTCAAAGAACATCTTTATTTCTGCCTTCATTTCATTATGTACCCAATAGTCATTCAGGAGCAGGTTGTTCAGTTTCCATGTAGTTGAGCGGTTTTGAGTGAGTTTCTTAATCCTGAGTTCTAGTTTGATTGCACTGTGGTCTGAGAGACAGTTTGTTATAATCTCTGTTCTTTTACATTTGCTGAGAAGAGCTTTACTTCCAACTATGTGGTCAATTGTGGAATAGGTGTGGTGTGGTGCTGAAAAAAATGTATATTCTGTTGATTTGGGGTGGAGAGTTCTGTAGATGTCTATTAGGTCCACTTTATGTAGAGCTGAGTTCAATTCCTGGATATCCTTGTTAACTTTCTGTCTCGTTGATCTGTCTAATGCTGACAGTGGGGTGTTAAAATCTCCCATTATTATTGTGTGGGAGTTTAAGTCCCTTTGTAGATCACTGAGGACTTGCTTTATGAATCTGGGTGCTCCCGTGTTGGGTGCATATATATTTAGGATAGTTAGCTCTTCTTTTTGAATTGATCCCTTTACCATTATGTAATGGCCTTCTTTGTCTCTTTTGATCTTTGTTGGTTTAAAGTCTATTTTATCAGAGACTAGGATTGCAACCCCTGCCTTTTTTTGTTTTCCAGTTGCTTGATAGATCTTCCTCCATCTCTTTATTTTGAGTCTATGTGTGTCTCTGCACGTGAGATGGGTTTCCTGAATACAGCACACTGATGGGTCCTGACTCCTTATCCAGTTTGCCAGTCTGTGTCTTTTGATTGGAGCATTTAGCCCATTTACATTTAATGTGAATATTGTTATGTGTGAATCTGATCCTGTCATTATGATGTTAGTTGGTTATTTTGCTCGTTAGTTGCCATAGTTTCTTCCTAGCCTCGATGGTCTTTACAATTTGGCATGTTTTTGCAGGGGCTGGTACCGGTTGTTCCTTCCCATGTTTAGTGCTTCCTTCAGGAGCTCTTTTAGGGCAGGCCTGGTGGTGACAAAATCACTCAGCGTTTGCTTCTCTGTAAAGTATTTTATTTCTCCTTCACTTATGAAGCTTAGTTTGGCGGGATAGGAAATTCTGGGTTGAAAATTCTTTTCTTTAAGAATGTTGAATATCGGCCCCCACTCTCTTCTGGCTTGTAGAGTTTCTGCTGAGAGATCAGCTGTTAGTCTGATTGGCTTCCCTTTGTGGGTAACCCGACCTTTCTCTCTGGCTGCCCTTAACATTTTTTCCTTCATTTCAACTTTGGTGAATCTGACAATTATGTGTCTTGGAGTTGCCCTTCTTGAGGAGTATCTTTGTGGCGTTCTCTGTATTTCCTGAATCTGAATGCTGGCCTGCCTTGCTAGATTGGGGAAGTTCTCCTGGATAATATCTTGCAGAGTGTTTTCCAACTTGGTTCCATTCTCCCCATCATTTTCAGGTACACCAATCAGACGTAGGTTTGGTCTTTTCACATAGTCCCAAATTTCTTGGAGGCTTTGTTCATTTCTTTTTATTCTTTTTTCTTTAAACTTCCCTTCTCTCTTCATTTCATTCATTTCATCTTCTACCAGCGATACCCTTTCTTCCAGTTGATCGCATCTGCTACTGAGGCTTCTGCATTCTTCGCGTAGTTCTCGAAACTTGGCTTTCAGCTCCATCATCTCCTTTAAGCCCTTCTCTCCATTGGTTATTCTAGTTATCCATTCTTCTAATTTTTTTTCAAAGTTTTTAACTTCTTTGCTATCGTTTTGAATTTCCTCTCGTAGCTCAGAGGAGTTTGTTCGTCTGAAGCCTTCTTCTCTCAACTCATCAAAGTCATCCTCCATCCAGCTTTGTTCCGTTGCTGGTGAGGAACTGCGTTCCTTTGGAGGAGGAGAGGTGCTCTGTTTTTTAGAGTTTCCAGTTTTTTTGGTCTGTTTTTTCCCCATCTTTGTGGTTTTGTCTACTTTTTGTCTTCGATGATGGTGATGTACAGATGGGTTTTTGGTGTGGATGTCCTTTCTGTTTGTTAATTTTCCTTCTACCAGACAAGACCCTCAGCTGCAGGTCTGTTGGAGTTTACTAGAGGTCCACTCCAGACCCTGTTTGGCTGGGTGTCAGCACCGGTGGCTGCAGAGCAGCGGATTTTCATGAGACCACAAATTCAGCTGTCTGATAGTTCCTCTGAAAGTTTTGTCTCAGAGGAGTACCCGGTTGAATGAGGTGTCAGTCTGTCCCTACTGGGGGGGTGCCTCCCAGTTAGGCTGCTCAGGGGTGAGGGACCCACTTTAGGAGGCAGTCTGTCCGTTCTCAGATCTCCAGCTGTGTGCTGGGAGAACCACTACTCTCTTCAAAGCTGTCAGTCAGACAGGGACATTTAAGGCTGTGGAGGTTCTCGCTGAGTTTTTGGTTGTCTGTGCCCTGCCCCCAGAGGTGGAGCCTACAGAGGCAGGCAGGCCTCCTTGAGCTGTGGTGGGCTCCACCCAGTTCGAGCTTCCTGGCTGCTTTGTTTACCTAAGCAAGCCTGGGCAATGGCGGGCGCCCCTCCCCCAGCCTCGTTGCCGCCTTGCAGCGTGATCTCAGACTGCTGTGCTAGCAATCAGCAAGACTCTGTGGGCATAGGACCCTCCGAGCCAGGTGTGGGACACAATCTCCTAGTGTGCCGTTTTCCAGGCCCGTTGGAAAAGCGCAGTATTAGGACGGGACTGACCCGATATTCCAGGTGCCGTCTGTTTCCCCTTTCTTTGACTAGGAAAGGGAACTCCCTGACCCCTTGCGCTTCCCAAGTGAGGCAATGCCTTGCCCTGCTTCGGCTCGCGCACAGTGCGCTTCACCGACTGTCCTGAACCCACTGTTAGGCACTCCCTAGTGAGATGAAACCGGTACCTCAAGCAGAAATGCAGAAATCACCCATCTTCTGTGTCGCTGGGGCTGGGAGCTGGAGACTGGAGCTGTTCCTATTCGGCCATCTTGGCTCCACCCCTGCAAGATTAATTTTTACACTCCTTCTACAGCTTGTTTGATCTTTCAGCTTTATCTTACATAATTCAAAACAATCCTTTAACCCTAGGCAAATATTTACATTTTGACAACATCTGAATTTTACCAATAATCTTTAAGGCTGTTTTTATTTCTCAAAGATTAAAGTCATGTGAACTGAAAGGTACCACAGCTTTTATCTCACCTTTAAAAATATTTGATCCAAACACTTAACTTTCTTTAAGTCAATTTATTAGAGCTCTTTTTTATAGACATCACACACACAACACATACATAACTTCATAGACAGGCAGAAGCAGACTCAATATCCATAAGACGTTTTTGTTTGCCAATCTCCTAACTGGATGATTGGCCTCTGGGTGGAGCCCTTTAAGAGACAGGGCTAGGAAAACATGCAGCTTCTAAGGCCTAATAAACAGTCATAACTTGGAGGCAAAAACAAATTTTGAGAGGGATCCATCTGCTTTTAATTCCTGGGGTTCCATGAGGAAAATAGAGGTTCCCCCTTCTCATGCATGTATGAAGGGTGGCAAGGCAAAATGAAGAAAAATAATTCCGTTGACTGAGAAAAAAACCCTTTCCCAGCAAAAACAAGATCCAGGAAGAGAAAAACATAAAGGCCTTTTAAATATACCTGTAACTGGGATATCCACTCTTAATTAAGCTGAGTGCTCTTTAAGAAAATTCTTTTAAATCCCTTATTATCTTTAGCCAGGCCAAGCAGCCAATATTTCTGGCTTTCAAGCTTTACTAAAGGCTTAGAGAAGGGGAAACCAAAGGCAGTCCATGGAAGACAAGAGAATCAACAAATGACAAAGGTCACACAGATATCAAACCAGAAAGGACTTATTCCCTAAATCAGAATTGAGCCTGCACCACCATTTTAAAATGGCAGAGGCTAAACAAAGCATTGCCACATGGTTACAGGCCACATTTCCAAGGATGTAAAACAAGATGGAGGTCTGCAGCAAATTTTGCTACTGACCATACAGAAAGACATGCAAAGCACACCAGATTGACTACAGCTTGAGAATATAAACAGTGAAACTTATTCCTGGCCTAGTAAAACATCTTTATATATATTTTTAAAAAGCCTCACTGCTAACCCAGTGGAGAAAAGGAAAAGACAGCTTAAATACACCGCTGTGTTAGCTGCTGACAGGGTGGAGAATAGAAAAAGATGCCTGAGGAAGAACCTCTAATTCTTATGCAAATGAGTTCCTCCAACTGGGGGAGAAACTTAATTGCTCTCTGACAGAGCCAGATCCCTTGGCCCTGTGAGGGGAAGACTCCATGGACACGTGGTGGTGGATGCTGGTCAGGCTGCTGTGGGACAGCCTTGAGCCGTGTCCAACAGCACTGGCCAGGAGGGAAGCAGGGGAGCCGCTGTACATCCTGAAAAAAGAAGAAAAACGCCAACATTCATGACCCCTGTGAGCAACGGTGAGGAGGGAGGGATAATTTCCTCTACCCTCAGAAGACGTCTGAGGACAAAAAGACTTAGAAGTGAAAGGGAGAAGGATTTTTTGGTTTGCATGTTACCCTTCCTCATGCCCCAAATTCAGGTACCAAAATGATTTAGAACTTTGCTCCTTAGTTCAGCTAAAACCAGATTCTTGTCACATGACCAGGAAGGATTAGGAATACAGACACATTTAAGGATGAGGGGAATGGAACTTATTGGGTGAAAAGGAAAAAGAAAAAAGACTCGCAGCAAAGTGAGAGGGGGTCCTGCTAATAGGCCCTCCACCTCACAGATTCCAGGTCACACACACAGGAACCGAAGAGGCCATACTCCTACCTCCCTGCACACAGTGTGAACTTCCCATGGCTCCACCTTGTTCTCCCGGTGCACAGGCCAGTCAGAGACTCTCTAGGGACTCTCCCTTTTATCTGCGTCCTGCATCTATCAGTATTAGACCATTCTGAATTTGACCATGGATTTATTTTTACCAGCGAGTTTTATACACCCCTGTGTTTTTATATTACTAATTAGCATTCTTTCATTTTAGCTTGAAGAACTCCCATTAGCATTTCTTGTAAGGCAAATATAATGGTGATGAAGTCCATCAGCTTTTGTTGGTCTGGTAAAATCTTTATCTTTTTTTTTTTTTTTTTGATTTTTGAAGGCTAGGTTTCTCTGGTAAGATATTCTTGGTTGGCAGTTTTTTTCCTTCAGTGCTTTGAATATATCATCCCACTGTCTCCTGGCCTGTAAAATTTCTGTGGAGAAATCTGTTGATAGTCTTATATAGGTTTCTTTGTATGTGAGGATTTATTGTTCTTTTGCTGCTTTAAGATTCTCTCTTTGTCTTTTACTTTTTCCTCCTCTAACCGTATATTTTCAAATAACCTGTGTTAGAGTCCACAGATTCTTTCTTTTGCTTAAGTCTACTGTTGACACTGTCTGCTGTATTTTTAATTTCACTCATTGTATTCTTCAGCTCCAGAATTTCTGTTTGATTCTATTTTATGATTTCAATCTCTGTTAAACTTCTTATTTTAGTCATGTATCATTTTCCTCATTTTGTTGAATTATATCTCTGTGTTCTCTTGCAGCTCACTGAGCTTTCTTAAAACAACTATTTGGAATTCCTTTTCACCTGATTCATAGATCTCTGTTTCTTAGAGGTCATTTACTGAGAAATTATTGTGTTCTTTGGATGGTGTTATGTTTTCTTGCCTTTTCGTATTTTTTATTGCCTCTCATTAATATCTGCATATTTGATGGAAAATTTAGCTCTTCCAGACTTTATAGACTGGTTTCAGTGGGAAAGATCTTTTTTTTTTTTTTTTTTTTTTTTTTTTTGAGACAGAGTCTCGCTCTGTCACCCAGGCTGGAGTGCAGTGGCGCAATCTTGGCTCACTGCAAGCTCCGCCTTCCCAGGTTCACACCATTCTCCTGCCTCAGCCTCTCCGAGTAGCTGGGACTACAGGCACCCACCATCACACCTGGCTAATTTTTTTTGTATTTTTAGTAGAGACAGGGTTTCACTGTGGTCTCGATCTCCTGACCTCGTGATCTGCCTGCCTCGGCCTCCCAAAGTGCTGGGATTACAAGCGTGAGCCACCGCGCCCGGCCCAGTGGGGAAAGATCTTATCCTACAGTTGGTTACAAGGCTGCCAGTTGGGTTGGATGTGATGGTTCTGGCTCCAGAGAGGGAGCAGGATTCTAGTCTTTGTGCAGCTCTGTTTGCTGAGGTTGACATTGACAAGTATTGCTGAGATCCTCAGCAGCCAAGGTTGTTGGGATCTGAAGTAATGGTGAAAGCTGTTGGGGTCTTAGATGGAAAAGGTTGCTGGGGTCCTCCTGACCTTTTTTCTCCCTTTGGTGAAGCTTTTGGTGAGGTGATCCCTTTTGTGCTAGATTCAGCTTTTAGGTGTGCTTGCGGCAGTGCCACAAGTGTTTGATATGTTGTACTTGTGGAGTGGCCATGGAGCCAGCATCTGAAGCATGGGCATTCATAGAGGGGCCAAGGCTCCAGAGCCTGCAGCGGTAGTGGCACTGGTGTCTGGGGTATAGGTGTTCATGATAGTTCATTGGTAATGTTGTGCAAGGCTCAAGTGGAGCAGCTGCAGATCAGGGTCTGGAGTGTAGGCATGCAAGAAGCTGCAACAACTCCAGGGTATGGGGAATGTGCTAGCTCTCAGTGACAGTAACTCAGGTGTTAGATGTTTAGGCACTCATAGAATGGTTGCAGAACCAGGGTCTGGGTGTGAGCATGCACAGAGTAACTGAGGCTCTGAGACCTGGGGTGGAGCAAGCCTCTAGCAGTAGTGGCTCTGGTGATTGAGGCATGGCTGCACATGGTCTGGAATGGAGGCAAGAGTGAAGTAGCTGCACAGCCAAGGTCTGAAGTGTGGGCATGCACAAAGTGGCCATTACTCTGGGGTCACAGATGCATGTGGGGAAGAGGGTTGGTGGTTCTGGTTCAGGAGCAGCATACCAATGGCCCCTTCTTTGCAGGAGGTCACAATAATATCTACCTCTCTGGGGGTTCATGGTAGGATGGCTGTTGGTTATCTCAATGGGGAAAGATGCCTATGTTCTCTGCAGGACAGGCCCCTGGGGACCATGGTGGCACCTGCTACATGGCTGATACTGATAACCCTCACCCATCTTTGTTTCTAGTCATCTCCAGGTGTCTCAGGTGTGCTGATCTCCCCAGTGATTCATCCTATGTGGTTATTATCTGTTTCTTTTTTCTTTTCCTACACTGTGTTGCTGCAGGTTGTTAAACAAATGCTTGAGTCTTCTTAAGGCTATTATTCATAGATATCTGTTTGTTTGTTGTTTTTTGTTGTGGGGGGGAAGATTTGTTTCTCCTACTCTGCCATCTTGCTGACATCACTCTGTATAGTTTTATTCTTATATATTTTCTTCTAGGTGGCATAAAGGAGTGATTTTCAATTCCCAGGTCCCTTTCAGAATTAACCCTTTTCCCCCCACTTCTTATATTAACTACAATAAAAATAGTTTATTTAAAGGGGCCTCTTCCTTTGTGAAAAAGTTTACAATACAGGGTTGCTGGCATGCTATTCATACCTACATAGATAGATTAAAGAAAATACACTCATATTTGGCATTATTTCATTGAAAAGCAATTATATTCCAAATTACAACTTTTGTCTTCTTTTCATGATGACTGCTTCTTTAAAGCCACTCCTGGTTTTATTATTTAAATATCATCCTTAAAAATAAAGCTAAAATAGGTGGCTTCAATTTTTTGTACCATAGAGATTATTTTGAGGAAAAAAGAAAAAAGAAAGAAAATTGCTTTTAGGTAAAAATTGGACATTTAGCTTAATTCAGCGTTCTTCAAACTGCTACATACCCCCCGAAAAAAATGAGATAGAATTATGGAATATTAGTTCCAGAAACCATTTAGCTTAATCTCTTTATTTAACAGACAAATAAACTGAGGCCCTATTGGCCACCCAGTATCTAATAGATCACACAAATGCGTGGTGAGGAAGGCTGTGGTGATGTCTCTCAACTCAGAGTGATTCTTTTGAGCCTCGCGTATTTGGTTGGATTTGGCTTGGGAAGTGATGAAAGAACGGAAACTAAAAACAACAACAACAACAACAACAACAACAACCCATGACAGGTTTATAGCCAGTTTGTTAAATTAAGTCCTTGGCTTGATACTGTATTGCTTTCTTTGCTGGGTGTGGATTGATAGGTATTGACAAAATGTCTGAGGTTCCAATTCAAAATGCCTTGTGACAAATTATAAATTTGACATGTTGAGGTTATCAATGAGCCACAGAGTGAGTTTATGGACTCCAGCCTGCAGCAGCCATTATACTGTCTCTAGCAAGCCTCTGTGATTTAACAGGGATACACTTGATCTCTTCACCCCCAAGGAATAGATTAAGTGCTTCAGTAAATATGCCATTAAGATACTTCATTATACTAAGCCATTAATACACATCTCGAATACACCGAAAGCTGAGGGTCTTTAGCCACCCAAGAAGATACAAATGGCCTAGAGAAATACCAAAGGATATTTCTACTTTGATATGTCATTGAACACAATTCAAAAATTGCTTTGGAAGTAATTTTTCTATTGGTTTGAAAAAAACCAGAATGGAGAAAATAGCAAATTCCTTTCCAGTTTACTCTAAATGATTCCTTCTGCCACTATGCCTAATTTGCTGTGGTTTTGACCACATCAATTTCTTGACTGTGGGCCTGAGTCAGACTATAAGTTTCAGAGCACCTTTTTGCCACCAGATAAGACTCTTCGAGATTTTACTTTCTTATTGGGAGAAGGTAAATTGGAAAAGTCTTAGAGATGTTTACTTTGGATGTAGTATCTATGTTTGTTGTCTGCTATTTTATTTCTTACCTCTCTGGATATAATTCTCTTGGTAATAGAATAACATAGTTACAAAATTTTCATATCACGTTGGAGCCAAGAGATCATTTAAGTCACTTTCATTTTAAAGGTGAACAAATTATAGATAAAAAATGTGAAAGCCATTTTTGTTGATGTTGTTATCTTAAGGGGTTTGGTATCTGTAGCTTATTCTTTTCTGAAAAACAAACACATTTATCCTTTAAATCTTTAGTTGTAATTTGGTTTTCATCATCTTTTAGTGATATGGAATTTTGGGTGAGAAAACAGGTACAAAGAGATAACTTGGCCAAAGTCAGAGACCGAGGTAAGGTGAGGCAAACCTGGTGTTGAATTTCAGTGTACTAGTCCTGCAGAGGAGCCCAGATTATTTTCTAACTCATTTGTCTTTTTGGAGTGGTTGGAAGGAAGGGGTGGTTATGACTGATTTCCATGAAAAACTTTAGCTTGAATTCACAGAACCAGTAATAAATACAAATGTAGGAAATGTGTGTCCAGGGAAGGCTTCTTTATGATAAACCATAATAGTACTAATCTCTAGTAGTGCAAGAAGTTGTCTGCTTCAGCTGTAGGGTCATATGACAATCGCTTTGTATTCTGTAAATTCAAATCTTTTACTAAATGGGATCTAGTAACTCATGACCACTTTAAGCTTAAAAACAAAACAAAATTAAGTTCACTGCTCTTAGGCAAACACTTTTTCCTGATTAGCTCTAACAATATGTCTTACATATCTTAGATGAAGAATGAGCAGATTTTAGGTGTAATCTAATAAGTATTGTTACTCTCTTTAGGAAAAAATTATTAAGAATAATTAAATGATGGGATTGTGGATAATTTTTTAGGATATACATGCGCTGCTTTATTTTTCTATTAAAAATATGAGGAGTGAAAACGAAGTATGACTTTTCTTAGTGTTTTAATTTTCTGATCAGATTACTTGTTAGTGTTCCCCTTAAAACCATGTGTCATAATAACACCACTGAATTCCATTTCTGTTCAAGTTCAAGTTTTAATAAAAATCCAGGAATCCTAGACACCAGGAATATACCAGTGACCAACAGTGATGTCCTAACACTGTGAAAATGTAATATTCATTTGCACTGTCTTCTCCACTTTATCTTAAATTCCTCCAAGATAGAAACCATGTCTTATTTATCTATCTCCAGTTTATAGAACAATGGGGTACTCTTTTGAATAACTCATGAATTAAGCTCCATAATCCTGGTGTATATTCTGAGTTTCTCATGAATAGGATAAAATTCCAATTCTAAATGTATAACACAGGGCAGTGTCCTAATTTGGCATCATAGCTCACACACATATAACTTGATACAGCTTTCAATAAATGGGAAGAATGCTTCAAGGCATAATAAATAGTATGCCCTTCTTGATGCTGATGACATGGTTTTATTAACACAAACCAGGATTTTTCTTTCAAAGCAGCTGAACCTGGTGGCTACTTACTGTCAGAACAGTTTAACATCAACCATGCTACAACGAAAACCATTGTGTTTGACAGACATTCTCCAGTATTTAAATGAACAATACTAAGTAACCCTATACAACAGGTCAGCTCATTCAGCTATTTGAATGTATATTTTGCTTCTAACTTACTCGGGTGGGTCCATCAGGATATAATTCTACTTAAGAAAAGAAAACCAGACATTCACTGAGGCCAGGCTGAACTGCTTTTATGGTCAAGGCAGCCAATTGGTAGTTTTTAGAGTGCCCGGTCATCTAGGAACCGCCCCTTCTGTTTAGAAGGGATGCTAATCCCTCCCCCAGCCTACTTGCTCAGGATTACATGAGTCTTTAGACTCTGAATAAAGCTGTCAGCTGCCATGAACAGGAAAATAGATAAGAGAAACATTCCTGAGAAGAAGGAGTGGCCTGGGGAAGGAGAGAGTGGAATGGAGCTCCTGGAGGGAGCGGAGGGGATGAAACAGAAAGAATGGATACACCCACACAGCAAGTTCAGATACAGGAACAAAGACTCTTCAGTGCCTGGGCTGAGATAGGATAATAAGGCCAGACCACCACAGTGGTGCCGGAGGATGGCCAAGGGGTGAGGTCACTGTGTGTGTCAGGAGGGTGACTTGCAGGGAAGAAGGGCTCAGCTACCTAACCAGCTTTCTGCCTCTGTATTTAGAACTTAACTTGCAGGAATAGCACTTTGCCTGTATGAATTGGGCAAGTGAAATAAAAGAGTAAGAACCATGGAGAGTGGTTCTAAAGCTGTGGAAAACACTGGTTCATCAGGGAGGTGCTGCTCCTGAAGAAATTGTTGCAAGTATGAAGCCTGATAATACCAACCTTCAAAACTTTTCAGACCTAAATTTATCTTCCCACTTCATGGCACAGAACCTGAGAGTCTCAACTCAATACTCACCTGAGCATTTGAACAGTCAGCATTCCTTACTGGGAAAATAATTTGGCCTTGTTTATAAGCAAAACCTCTGTGTCCTGTTTCTGCATTGGGACAGAGAATGTCAGGTCCCTCGGAATTTTAAAGGCATAAGGTCAGCTCCATCACACATAGATCCCTAATATGAAAAAAGTGGCTCCTTTTTAATGGAATACTGGCATCTCAGATACCAGTAGAGAGTGCAAGTATGAAATGACAGCAATTTGCTTATCAAAGCATGGCTGAAACATGCATGACTGAAGAGATCTGTTGGGCCTGAGAGTCAAGTAAACTGTAGAAAATGTGTGCTTCAAGGTAAACTGCATCATCAACAGTACAGGCTTCCAGATGATCCAATTCTAACCCTGCACGTTGTCTTTGAGCTATTTTTCAGTGCTTTGTAGATTTTAGGTAACTAATAAATATGTACCTTGTGGCTGTTGTAGTAGTGATTTTAATATACCTTCTCCCCGATATGGAAAAACTAATTTTAGTCCCTCTTTGCAATTCATCTCCTCACCTTTTACTCCTTATAAATTTGTATTGTTTTGACTTTCTCTTTGAACTGGTTATAACATCTGCCCAGTTCCATCATATCATATGATGTGGGACAGTTTTAACACGTGTTCATTTTTATATATGTATCAAAGTTGTGCTTTTGCATTTTTGTAAAACTTATTTTTTAACAACTCTCTCTTCTGCTATGCTCTCAAAGCATTGTTTCTCCACTAGGGGTAACAAGGAAAACTAGTATGTATATATTTCATAAAATGTTCTTCATGGGACAAAGAAATCTCTGGGGCAAATTTTTCAGGATGAAAATGATTCCACTGTAGCTCAAACTCTAACATGTCTGTTATTTACCTTAAGGTTCTGGTGCTTTCTCTGTGCCTCTGCTCATCCTTATCATCT
This sequence comes from Symphalangus syndactylus, assembly GCF_028878055.3. Lineage (NCBI taxonomy): Eukaryota > Metazoa > Chordata > Mammalia > Primates > Hylobatidae > Symphalangus > Symphalangus syndactylus. The sequence goes on along the minus strand of NC_072426.2, from coordinate 118,254,453 downwards.
ACATTTTTATGTAGCTTCAGGGAATCTAAGCATCAATAAGATGAAGCTTGCCAGTTCTCGCATCCTCTGGCATGTTGTAAATTGCCCTACATTCTTTTTAAGGTGGATCATATTAATCCATACAATAATTGCTTTTTTTCCCCTCATTTCCTACTATTGAATAGCCAAAAAAGCTCAAGGTTCCCCTGATGAAGTTAAATATGCCTACTTTTATCTAAAAATATTTTTTTTCAGGATGTAAGGAACAGTTAAGAACTATAAAGAAAACTTAGACTTTGCAAGTTTTGCTTAAGTGTGGAGTGTTTGGGATATAGTGTTGTAACAAGTTGTTCATGTTGCAGTTCAGTCAATGCTTATTGAAGCTTACTGTGAGCAAATGACCATATATGACACCTAGATACAAGGAGTAAGTGAAACAAAATCCCCATGTTGAAGGAACTCAAAGGAGAAAAACTCATATGACAACTAACCACACAATACTGTGCGATCACTGCTGTCCTTAGTTACATAAGCATGATTGGGGGGTGGGGGGAAACAAGATGGGTCTAAAAAGTGAAGATAATTGCTTGGTTAAAGAAAAAATTACCTAGGCTGGGTGCGGTGGCTCATGCCTGTAATCCTAGCACTTTGGGAGGCCGAGGCAGATGGATAACTTGAGGTCAGGAGTTCGAAACCAGCCTGGCCAACATGATGAAACCCTGTCTCTACTAAAAAAAAAAAAAAAATACAAAAAAATTAGCCAAACGTGGTGGCAGGCACCTGTAATCCCAGCTACTTGAGAGGCTGAGGCAGGAGAATTGCTTGAACCTGGGAGGCAGATGTTGCAGTGAGCCGAGATTGCACCATTGCACTCCAGCCTGGGTGACAGAGCAATACTCCATCTCAAGAAAAAAAAGAAATTACCTAGAGTTTTAATTGAAGAGACTTGATGGTTGTCTAATCACTTTCCAGGTGACGAATCTGTTTTATGATTGATATTCATTTATAATGTAAGAATAGATATCCATTCAAGTGTGTGATTGCACCATGATTGAATAGCAAAGACTTCTTACCTCTCACTTAAACTATGGCTGCTATTGTGTCATTGCAGTGAATTAAACTGCAAAATGTGTTGCTGTGTTTGTAGTCTACCTATGAATGTAAATAAGTCATTTGCAGGCTCAGCTCAGTGGCTCACGCCTACAGTCCCAGCACTTTGGAGGCCAAGGCTGGAGGATCATTTGAGCCCAGGAGTTCAAGACTAACATGGGCAACATGGTGAAACTCTATCTCTACAATAGAATAAAAAAATTATCCAGGTGTGGTGGCATGTGCATGTAGTCCTAGCTCCTGAGGAGGCTGAGGTGGGAGGATCACCTGAGCTCAGAAAGTCAAGGCTACAGTGAGCTGAAATCCTGCCACTGCACTCCAGCCTGTGTGACGGGAGTGAAACCTTGTCTCAAAAAAAAAAAAAAAAAATGTCATTTTCAAAAGGCTTTTGGCAGGCTAATATCTCAGGTTTTGTGGATTATCCCATTATCTGAGTGTGTTGCTGAGAGGTCTTTTTGAGTTAATGCACAAATATCTAGTAGCTGAGGAAATTTAGGAGGGTAGTGGTGATGGTACCACTACAGGGTTTGTGTCCTGAACTGGCAAGAAGTCAGTAGAGCAAGGGCTATAACTTTTTGGCTGGGGTTCAGGGCTGGGCTTCTATCCCAGCAGGGAAATAGAGTGAAAACCAGAAGCTGGGCACAAGGCCAGTCAGATTGAATGGTAGCTGAATTTCCAGGGGTTTCAATTCACTCGGAAGGACACTGGATAAACTACTTCCAGATTCTACTTACTCATGGGAAGGAAACTTCTTAGCTTTGCTTGGTCCAGCTTATATTCTTTTGATCACTCAGCTATGGCCAAGGTGCAGGGTCAGACATGGTCACTGCAGCTCCAACCCTACAGTCATAAGCCATTCCCAGAAATGGAGGATCATCATGAGGCAGGAACCATCTCAAAAGTTGCCTGCTGTAATTTTTAAACTAAACTTGTCACATATTCTGCTAATAATTGGGCATAGAAGTATGAGAAGAGCCTATTTCTAGTCTTGTTCCCCTCTGCAGCCCTGTTCCTGTATTTTGTTTGTTGTAATTTCTCCATCAAAGAGTTCATACATTCTAATAATTGCAGCAATTGACATTTTGCTGGTGACACAAACGTACTTCCAGCTTAAATCTCTTTTCTGAGTTCCAACCTCATATCTCCAAATGTTCCATCATTATTTAAAGTTCATTGTGGCCAAAATTGGGTTCATCATCTGTCCCTCCCCATTTGCTTATTTCTATCAAGATGCTTCTATCTTTGATGATAGCTAGCATCTGTGTCTCCTTCCTTGTTTTTTAAATGCAGTTACCAAATCCTGAACTTTAACTTTAAAATGTGAATTTCTCTAATATTTTCCTTCCATCCTAACTGCCGACCAGAGTTCCAATCCTCATCCACGCTCATTTAGATCACCACTTCTTACTTTGCTGTGTGCTTCCTTTCTGTCATATCATTGCTGTGTAGATCTTCCTTAGACTCCACTTGTATCATCCCACTGCCCGCCTCAGAAGACATTCGGTGATATTTCAGGACATTTTATATGTGCATCTGAGGTGGTCACCCTGGGATAGCACTGGTAATTCAGAGATCCCCATTGTCAGTGATCTACTTAAAATTACTTGAGAAAAATATTTTTCTAGAAATATTCTGAGACAGATATCCAGCTCTATTAGAAATGCATAGCATAGTGTTAACACAAAGAACAATATGTTAACATAACCATTAACCAATTAACTTTTAAAACTTTTTATTGCTGGGCGCAGTGGCTCATGCCTGTAATCCCAGCACTTTGGGAGGCTGAGGCGGGCAGATCACGAGGTCAGAAGATCGAGACCATCCTGGCCAACATGGTGAAACCCCGTCTCTACTAAAAATACAGAAAAACGGCCGGGCGCGGTGGCTCACGCTTGTAATCCCAGCACTTTGGGAGGCCGAGGCGGGCGGATCACGAGGTCAGGAGATCGAGACCACGATGAAACCCTGTCTCTACTAAAAATACAAAAAAAAAAAATTAGCCGGGCGTGGTGGCGGGTGCCTGTAGTCCCAGCTACTCAGAGAGGCTGAGGCAGGAGAATGGCGTGAACCCGGGAAGCGGAGCTTGCAGTGAGCCGAGATTGCGCCACTGCACTCCAGGCTGGGCGACAGAGCGAGACTCCGTCTCAAAAAAAAAAAAAAAAAAAAAAAAAAATACAGAAAAACTTTAGCTGGGCATTGTGGCATGTGCCTGTAATCCTAGCTACTTGGGAGGCTGAGGCAGGAGAATAGCTTGAACCAGGGAGTCGGAGGTTGCAGTGAGCTGAGATCGCGCCACCGCACTCCAGCCTGGCGACAGAGTGAGACTCCATCTCAGAAAAAAAAAAAAAGAAAGAAAGAAAAAAACTTTTTATTTTTTTAAATTATTACTATAAAAATATATTTATCATCCAGCCCAAAATGCCACTAAGCTTTTTATTTTGAAATAAGTTCAGACTTCCAAAATATATACAAAAATAGTAGAAAATTTCCATATGCCCTTTACTCAGCTTCCCCAAATATTAATGTCATAACCATAGTACAATAATCAAAATCAGGAAATTAACATTGATAGAATATTATTACCTAATCTATAGATTTTATTCAAATTTTTCCATTTGTTCCACTAAAGTCTTCTTTATGGTCCAAGACCAAACCAATATTCTACACTGCATTTAATTGGTATGTCACTTTAGTTTCCTCTAATCTGAGACAGTTCTTGAAACTTTCTTTGTTGCTGTGACCTTGACACTTTTGAAGAGTTCTGGCCATTTATTTTTGCAGAATATTTTTCCATTTGGGTTTATCTGATGTTTCCTCACATTGAAACGTACATGTTGAATCATGCATTTTTGGCAAGAATACTGCTGGAGTGATGTGATGTCTTTCTCAGTGCATCGTATCAGGAGGTACATAATGTAAATCTGTCTCATTACTGATGATGTTAATTTTAATCACTTGGTTCAGAAGGTGTCCACCAGGTTGCTGCATTTAAAGTTCCTTTTCCCCTTTAATGAGTATTTTATGGGAAGTTATGTTGGGATCATGCAAGCATCCTGTTTCTCACTGTATTTTTGCTCACAATTTTAAGTACCTCAGTTGTCAAATCAACAATCAGCTGATGATTATGGCTCACAATAACTATTAACTCAAGTATTTGCAAGATGATGATTTTATTATTTTTATCATCTCTTTTACATTTATTAATTGAAATTCTACTGTATAAAAGAGCTTTTTCTTCTTCAACATTGATTTATTTATTCAATTACTTATATCACCATGGACTCATGAATGTTTACTTTATTCTATTGGTTATAATGTATTACTATCATTATTTATTTTCATGTTCAAATTGTCACAGAAGTGGCCATTGAATACTCTTGCAAGTTGGCTCCTGTGTCCTTTCAACATGCCTACCTCATTCAAAAAAAACACTTCCTTACTTACTGACAGGAAAGTTCCAGGCTTAGCCTGTATTTTCCCTGCCTTAGCTCTGGAATCAACTGTTTCTCCTCATAGAACTGATTCCTTGTATTACCATGAGAAAAATGGAATTTGGAAGTCAATATTTGGGTTCTACGTGCATTCACTGCTACTAGAGTGTCATTGCTTCCAGGCTTTTCAGTGGCCAGAGCTAGGAAATATGTGTGTGTGTGTGTGTGTGTGTGTATATACACACACACACATACATACCTTCTATAACTTACTAACTTTTAGTATGCCTTCTGTGCCCCCAGCAAGAATCATAAACAGGTGGCTTGCAGGCTAGATACTGACCACAGATCTTTTTTTAACTGGTTCATCTTGTACTTAAAAAGAAAATGTAAAATAATAGAATTGATTTAGTTGCATAAAACAAATGCCTCTCCCCAAACAGTATTTGAAACAAGGTAAAGGTTGATTTTAATTTTTAAAGTTTTCTATAAGAAACGTTTGGAAGTAGGCAGTCAGGGTAGTATGGAAGCACCAGAGTCACCAAGAACTGAGGCTCCCTTCATGTTTGTATTCTGCTATCCCTAACTCATAGCTTCCATCTTCAAAGCTGCCTCAGGTCATGGTCCAATATGTCTGTTAAAGCTCTAGCCATTATGACCACAGACCAGGCTGGAAGAAGAGAGGAAGGGACAAGGACAAAAAGAGCATCCCTCCCAAGTGACTCAATCTTCTCTAGATGTCCCCTAACCCCACTGCCTATATCTCATGGGCACCCCATCAACAAACAAGGCTAGGAAATGTTATTATGTAATAATAACAAGAAATTTAAAATTAGCTAGAATAAAATTGGAATTCTACTAGTAAAAAAGAAGAAGAGAACGGGTATTTAGGAGGCAAATGAACAGTTTATTTTCCAGCGTCAACATTTAAACATCAAATGGTTTCATGTAAAGTCTGAATTTATGACTTCTTGTGAAAACTTGCAAAATTGGGCAATGCTGAGCCCACATTCGGGTGACAGCTATCAGCTAAAGTTGCCCTCTCTCGATAGAACATTACTTCTTCTTCTTTTTTCTTTTAATTGAGATGGAGTCCTGCTCTGTTGCCCAGGCTGGAGTGCAGTGGCTCCATCTTGACTCACTGCAGCCTCCACTGCCTGAGTTCAAGCAATTCTCCTGCCTCAGCCTCCTGAGTAGCTGGGATTACAGGTGCGTGCCACCATGCCTGGCTAATTTTTTTTTTTTTTTTGTATTTTTAGTAGAGACGGGGTCTCACCATGTTGGCGAGGCTGGTCTTGAACTCCTGACCTCAGGTGATCTGCCTGCCTTGGCCTCCCAAAGTGCTGGGATTACAGGCATGAGCCACTGTGCACTTTGGGAGCCTGAGGAGGCTATTTAGAGACCTAAGCAAGGGACAGTGGCAATAGGTCTAAGACAAAGGTGAAGGGAGATAAAGGGACAGGAAGATAGTTGAGTAATGATTAAAAGACTGATGTTTGATTAGAAGTAGAAGTAGGATTGCTAGATACAATATGGTGTGCTCAGTTAAATTTCAATATTTTGGAAATACTAAACTAAAAAAGAATATGCTGTTTATCTGAACTTAAAATTTAGTTGAGGGTCCTGTATTTTTAATCTGGTAATCATATGTGTAGAATAAAGGAAAGAGAGAGTCACTGATGACATCTAAGTTTCTGAAACCAGCACCTGGGTAGGTGATAGCACTTTTTACCATGGTAGGAAACCCTGGAGGAGGAACTGACTTCTCTTGGAGAAGGGAAGCATCATGCCTTCAGTTTGAATTGTAACCATACGGTTGGTAGATTGAGATCGATAGAATCACTCAGAAAGTATTTGCAGCATGGAAAGACAAGACTATACAGGATGATATGGGATCATCAACAATTAAGAGATGCTCAGAGAAACAGTGCAAGAGACTGAGAAGGGGCTCCAAGAGGGTAGAACAGGAATCAGGATGGTGAGGATGTGGAAGCCTAAGTAAGAGAGAGTTTCATGGAGGAAGAATTGGTCTGCAAGCTAGAAGTTACTAAGAGTTCAAATCAATTGAGGACTGAAAAGAGGCCAGCAATTTTGGCAATTAGGAGATTTGGGGGGATTTAAACAAGAACTCTTTCAGTGTAATGTGAGTGGGGGAGAGGATTGTCCAGATGCTAAATTTAATGGGTTATGGAATGATGAGGTAAGAAAATAGAAGCAGCTACAAATTTGGTAATTAAGGGAGTTATGCTAGAAAATCTAGGCAGAAAGTGGTGGTGGTAAAGAGGATGAACTTACCCATTAATTTTTTTCTGCCGAGTGATGAAGCAGAATATTAAAAATCCATAATTTAGACTCTACAAAATGAAGGAGTATTTTTCATTTCTTTCCAATATTTTCCTTTTGTTCTGCTGTAGAAGACTACTGATTTTTGTTTCTGAACCAATATTTATGTAAGTAGTAGTACTACAGCTAGACTCTAGATGATTGCAAAATGAAAGGTTATTTTTCTTTTCAAGACTTGTTTACTTTTCAGCCCCAGTGATCTTTTATAGTCATTCTTTTGAATATCAGCAGTTAACTGTACTTATCACTTTATAATATGGAGGGCAGGTGTGTTTGTGGGTATATGACCTAGAGATAGAAGAGCCTGTCTAAACGCCAAGTCAGTTAACATTGATTTGGTACATAGTGAAGCATACCATGTTATAAGAAAATAAATATAACTTAAAGGCAAAGAAACACTAAACACCCAGTTAATTTATGGTGAAGCATACTTAGTTTATGATTTTGGCTAATACATACTTTAACTAGAACAGTGTTCTACACTCATTTTTATTAAATACTGTAGGTGTTTGCTGGGGCATGAGGTAATAACCCAAATACAATTAAAATGACCATAAAATTAAGGGTCTCCACATAGGCTCCCAAGGATGGGTCTGTTTGAGGCTTCTAGTCATCAGCATTGGGTGGTCTGCTATTGGTGTATGATACTTAAATAGAGCTTTTTCCCCCTTAGGTCTGTAAGGTGTTAAGGTGTTTTTATAAAACCCCATAAACCCTTGTTAAACACTTTTTTTCATAAAGAAAACTTAAATCTTTATTTGACGTGTTTTCTGTGGCACTATTTTGGCATTTTAACAAGTCCTTTAAAGAATCACTCAAATTGCATACAGCTCTAGGGGTGGGGGTGGGAGGTATTTATTCAGGTTTTGTACATTGAACTGCCTGATCTGCTAAAGAACAGGCATTGCATTTTGGTACATTTTAATTTAATAAGCAAAAAAGATCAAAAGAATATCCAGGTGGAGTAAGTTAGGCTAATTTAGGTATTGCATATTAACAGATTGAACGGAAGGTTTGACTATGGACTGAATTAACTATGATTCAAATATATTAGATTATTTATTACAGCGAGCTTGGTCTTCCCTAAACACTCTATAAGAAATAGCAGTACTTTTCTCCACCCTGTCACTCATTCCCTTTCTCTGCTTTATATTTTCTCCATAGCACTTACCACCTTTGGACACAGTGTATAGTTTATTGGTCGTGCCTACTATTTTTTGTCTATATGCATGTAAGCTCCATGAGAAAGAGACTTTGTCTTTTTGTTCACTGCCTAGGATAGTGCTTGGGACATAATGTCACACAATAAATATTTATCAAATAAGTGAATTAATTAAGTAATGAATAAGTTATATTCCATATGTGTTCCATGGTGTAGCTTGAACTTCAGTACTCCCAGAGTCCAGATTTCAACAAGTGGCTAACTTTCTTTTACTTAAGGATCTCATTTTTGTCCTTTTCTACTCCACATCTTGAATCAGAAAATCTTGGCTTCCTTAGAAATAATATTTATATGATATAGTAATGATGTGAGGTCAGACCATGATTTTTTGGTGATGTCATGAAGCAGTATTCCATTTAAATGCATTTGCGCTCTAGAGTTTCTTCCAAGTAGAAACAGGTGGTTATGTTCACCTTTTTTTTCCTTTTTACTTAAAAAAAAAAAAGCAACACCTCAGTTCACAGCAATGTTGGTGTTTGTAGACTCTGCATTCCTTAAAAATATTTAACCAGAGAGGAGGATTCAGAGAATATGGCAGAGTAGAAAGCACCAGAAATCCATCCCCCACAATCTCACTGGTAGAGATGTGTCTGATATAACTATTTTTGAACTCTGGAGTCCAAAATAGCTGGACTTGGAAGATTTGGTTGTTAATTTGGAGTTAAATTCAGTAAATTTTAGCTTTTAGCACAGTACTAACTACCTACTCCCCACCCCTGGTCCCATAGTGGGCACCTGTGTTCCTGGAGCAGCTTGCATATCACTTTTGGGAGCTGGGATAGGCAACAAGGACCCTGTCCTCCAAATTTTGAGGATTTTTGTTGGTTGCTGATTGTTGCTTCTGATCACAGAGGTGCAGACATAGAGGTGGGCAGCCATTGTTTGCACCTCCTCCTTCTGCCATTGTTGCAACACCCTTTAGCTGAAGTGACTTCCAGGGGATTTTTTTTTTTTTTTTTTTGAGGCAGAGTCTCGCTTTGTCACCCAGGCTGGAGTGTAGTGGCATAATCTCGGTTCACTAGGTTCAAGCCATTCTTCTGCCTCAGTTTCCCAAGTATCTGGGACTACAGGTGAGCACCATTATGCCCAGCTAATTTTTGTACTTTTTTTTTTTTAGTAGAGATGGGGTTTCACCATGTTGGCCAGGCTGGTCTCAAACTCCTGACCTCAAGTGATCTGCCCACCTCGGCCTTCCAAAGTGCTGAGATCATATGTGTGAACCACCATGCCTAGCCACTTCCAGGGGGTTAAAGGGCTGGTAACTCCTTTTACTAATTCCCCTTTATTTATTTTTCCCCTTTTGGGAGCAAGATACTCAAAATCTCTCATCAAAGAAAAGCCTTGGACATGATGGCTTCATTGGTGAATTCTACTAAGTATTTAAAATAAGCTAACACTAATCCTTAAACTTTTCCAAAAAATTGAAGTGGAAGGCTTCATTCTCTGAGGCCACTGTTACCCTGATACCAAAGCCAGAGAGAAACACTACAAGGAAAGAAAATTACAGACCAATATTCCTTATGAACATCAATATACAAATCTTCAACAAAATATTAAATTCAACAACATATTAAAAGGATCATGTACCATGACCAGGTGGGATTTATTCCTGCAATAGACTGATGATTTAACATATAAAAATCAATCAACAATATATCACTTTAACAGAATTAAGAAAAAAATCTTAAATGATGCAGAAAAACTATTTGAAAACTTCAATACTTTCTTATGATAAAAACACTCAAATTAGGAATTGAAGGAAACAACCTCAACATAGTAAAAGTCATATATGAAAAACCCAGAGTGAACATCATACTAAGTAATGAAAGACTGACAACTTTCCCTTTAAGATAAGAAATAAGGCAAGGATGCTAATTTTCCATACTTCTATTCAAAATATTAATGGAAGCTCTTGCCAGAGCAATTTGGCAAGAAAATGAAATAATAGGCTGGGCGCAATGGCTCATGCCTGTAATCCCAGCACTTTGGGAAGCCGAGGCAGGTGGATCACCTGAGGTCAGGAGTTCAAGACTAGCCTGGGCAACATGGTGAAACCCTGTCTGTACTAAAAATACAAAAATTAGCAGGGTGTGGTGGTGCGTGCCTGTAATCCCAGCTACTTGGGAGGCTGAGGCAGGAGAATCGCTTGAGTCCAGGAGGCGGGGATTGCAGTGAGCCGAGACTGCATCATTGCATTCCAGCCTGGGTGACACAGCAAGACTCTGTCAAAAAAAAAAAAAAAAAAGAAATAATATGGATATAAATTGGAAAGGAAGAATTAGAAAATCTCTGTTCACAGATGATGTGATCTCATATGTAGAAAACCCTAAAGATTCCACACATAGAGACAAAATTAGAACTAATAAATTCCCCTAACTAGTTGGATACAAAGTCAACCCACAAGATTGAGTTGAATTTCTATATACTAACAAGGAACAATCTGAAAAGGAAATTAAGAAAACAATTGCATTCACAAATAGCATCAAACAAATAATATATTTAGGAATTAAATTAATCAAAAAGTAAAAGACTTGTACAATGAAAAATATAAAACATGGTTGAAAGAAATGAAAGAAGATATAAATAAATGGAAGGGTATCCCTTTCTTACATGGATCCTTAATGGATTGGAAGATTTAATATTGTTTAGATGTCAATACTACTAATAGTGATGAACCTATCAAGAATAATAATTACAGCTTTTCAAGACATAGACAGTATAAGATATAAATAGAAATAAAAAAGTTACAAGTGGTGGGATGAAGTTAAAATGCAGAGTTTTGATTAGTTTTCTCTTTGCTTTTTTTTTTTTTAATCACTGTTAAGGGTCATCAGTTTAAATAATGGTTTATAAGATGTTATTTGCAAGACTCATGGTAACCTCAAATAAAAAAACCTACCACAAATATACAAAAAGTAAAAAAGCAAGAAATTAAAACATACCACTAGAGAAAGTCACCTTCTCAAAAAGGAAGACAGGAAGTAAGGAAAGAAAGAAAGAAGGAAGGAGGGAAGGAAGGAAGGAAGGAAGGAAGGGAGGGAAGGAAGGAAGGGAACTAAAACAACCAGAAAACCAGTAACAAAATAGCAAAATAGAATATCAATACTAAGTGAATTCTTACTTATTGATACTAACATTGAAAGTAAATGGACTGAATGCTCTAATCAAAAGACTAAATGGATTAAAATATAAGACTCAATAAACTGTTGCATACAAGAAACACACTTTGCTTATAAAGACATATACACTGAAAATAAAGGGATAGAGAAAGATATTTCATGCCAATGAAAACCAAAAAGAGCAGAAGTAGCTACACTTATATCAGACAAAATAAATATCAACACAAAAACTATAAAAGGAGACAAAGGAGGTCATTATGTAATGATAAAGGGGTCAATTCAGCAAGATGATATAACAATTATAAATATATATGCACCTAGCACTGGAGCAGCTAGATATATAAAGGACATATTATTAAAGCTATAGACAAAGATAGACCCCAATACAATAACAGGTGGAGACTTCAACACTCCACTGTCATCATTGGACAGATCATTCAGATAGAAAATCAACAAAGAAACATAGGACTTAATCTGCACTATAGATGAAATGGACCTAATAGATATTTACAAAACATTTCATCCAGTGGCTGCAGAATATACATTCTTTGCCTCAGCACATGGATTATTCTCAAAGATAGATCATATGTTAGGCCACAAAGCAAGTTTTAAAAAATTCAAAAAAAAATCGAGTGTCTTCTCTGATCACAGTGAAATAAAACTAGAAATCAGTAACAAGAGGAACTTTGGAAACTATGCAAAGACTTGGAAATTAAACAATATGTTTCTGAATGACCAGTGGGTCAATGAAGAAATTAAGAAGGAAATTTAAAAATTTCTTAAAACAGATGAAAAAGGAAACAACATATCAAAACCTACCAGATACAGTGAAAAGCATTATTAAGAATAAATTTTATCGCAATAAGCACCTACATCAGAAAAGTAGAAAAACTTCAAATTGACAACCTAACTATGCATCTTAAATAACCTAGAAAAGCAAGAGCACACAAAACCTATAATTAATAGAAGGAAAGGAATAATAAAGATCAGAGCAGGAATAAATAAAATTTAAATGAAAATAATGACTTCTTTGGTCTTCTGGTGCCTATGCACCTAGCTTGGTTCTTGTCTTTATTGTTCCATGTCCTCTGCTCAATGAGGCTCAAGCAACTCTGTCAAAGACCAGTGATTTTGTCCTCCTGTGACCTCCAGGTACTGAGAGATACTTGAGGGGGTGTTGTGAGGACATCCAGAAGCTGGGAAATGAAGGCTGACTAGATGCAGCCAGGCGAAACAGCTGTCAGTGAGGCACCAAGATGACTGGAGTACTCCTAACAGATCTTCAGAGGGAAGGCACTGAGAGTGAATGAAGGGAAGACACAGAAGCTGGGCTGAAGGGGAAGAAAGCTGGGAAGCCTACCTGGGGCTACTGCACACCTGAACTCATTCCTTGCCCCCAATGGCTCTGGGGAAATGGATGAGTTGAACTGACAAGCAGCAACCTTCTCTTGCTATGGGCCTCTGGAATACTGGCAGGAGACTGCCCAACCACCATGGATACTCAAGGTGGCAGGGAGAGCTACTTAGAGAAGTAGTAGGGGCAGCAAACCAGTTGATGTGGAGCCCAGAGGGTTTGGTGCAGAAGCATCTGTAGTGGAGCATGGCTAGGGATGGCCATCTCCCTAGGCTCTACTTGCTCCCATAGGAGACTTTAGCCCTAGAGGAACTATTGGTCCTGAACTCTGCAGGGCAGTCTAGCCCATCAGATGGGCCAGTCTGACCTAAATACCACTTGTTTTGCTGTCTCTCTTTGGGCCCCAGCTGGGCCACACCTGCTTACAGGGCAGCCTTGGGTGCCTTGAGGGGCCTCACATCATAGCTTCTGTGCTGGCAGACCATGCCTAACTGGCAGAGTGCACCAGTTGGGCAGCCCCCACAGCCCCTCCCAACACTGCAGCTTCTGCAGGGCCCACGGCAACTCCCCACATTGCTTTGCTGGTGCATGTCTGCATGAGTAGGTTTTGCTTATTTTGCCATCAGCCGCAGAAGTGCAGTCTGTTCCCCATCTTCTTGCAGACTGCCATTGCAGATGGAGACTTAGTGAGCACAGAGGCAGCCAGCTTTGTCTGCACCAGCACCCTGCCCTTGCGCTAACACTGCTGTGGGAGTGAAACTAGGCACAGAGAAGAGTAGATCCTCCCCTACTGAGTGACTACTTCTGCTTGCAGGACACATAGAAGGCACACAGACTTGTGCCCACCAGCATCCTGTACCTGAGTCAACACCAACGACAGCAATGCTGTGCACACAGTCGCTAGCAGGGGCTCTCTACCCACACTGCAGCTACATTACCTCTGCCACTGTGGTGAATGCCCACAGGAAAGCAGGCCCCCTGGTATACACTAGCACCCTGCTGCAGCTACCACTACTGCTGCTGCTGGCACTTGCAAACGAGGACAGATACTGCTGTCACCACACTACAAAATGCTTTAGCTGAGACCACCCATAGAAGTGTAGTGATGAGCAATCTGAGAGCATCTTGACCTCTCCAGCACAGTGGATTCCTAACCTTGAGGAACCACAGAACAAAGTTGGGGCCCAATACAAGTCCCTCAGAGATAGAGCACGCAAAGAGTTGGGAGCTGAGTGTCAGTCACCTAAAATCTTCCAGAAATGAAGCCAGTTATCTGAATCCACCTTAGACCACAATCAAACCCTCAAGGTCATCAAATAGAATATACGAAAAAACAACCCATCCAAAGGTCAGTAATCTCAAAGACTGAAGGAACATAAGCCTACAAAGACGAGAAAGCACCAGCACAAGAACCCTGACAACTCAAAAACCCAGAGTGCCTCCTTTCCTTCAAATGATTGTATTACTTCTCCAGCAAGGGTTCTGAACTGAGCTGAGATGGTTGAAATGACAGAAATATAATTCAGAATATAGATAGGAACAAAGATCATTGTGCTACAGGAGTACATTGAAACCCAATCCAAGGAAGCTAAGAATTATGATAAAACAGTGCAGGAGCTGACAGACAAAATAACTAGTATATAAAAGAATGTAACTGACCTGATAGAGCTGAAAAACACATTACAAGAATTTCATAATGCAATCATAATGATTAATGGCAGAATAAACCAAGTAGAGGAAAGAGTCTCAGAGCCTGAAGACTAGGCTTCTGAAACAAGACAGCCAAAATAGAGTAAAAAGAATGAAAAGAAATGAACAAAACCTCCAAGAAATATGGGATTATGTAAAGAGGCTAAATCAACAAATTATTGATGTCCTTGAAAGAGATAGGGAGAATGGAACCAATTGAGAAAACAGATTTCAGGATATTATCCATGAGAACTTCCCCAGCCTAGACAGAGAGGCCAACATTCAAATTCAAGAAATGTAGAGAACCCCAGTAAGATACTTCACAAGAAGATCATCCCCAAGACATCAGGTTCTCCAAACTCAAAATGCAAGAAAACATGTTGACAGCAGCTAGAGAGAAAGGTCAGGTCACTTAAAAGGGAAGCCCATTAGACTAACAGTGACCCTCTCAGCAAAAACCCTATAAGCCAGAAGAGATTGGGGGCCAATATTCAACATTCTTAAAGAAAATAAATTCCAACTCAGAATTTCATGTTTGGCCAAACTAAGCTTCATAATTGAAGGAGAAATAAAATCCTTTTCAGACAAGCAAATGCTGAGGGAATTCGTTACCACCAGACCTGCTATACAAGAGCTCCTGAAGGAAACACTAAATATGGAAAGGAAAGACTATTACTGGCTACTACAAAAACATGCTGAAATACACAAACCATTGACACTATAAAGCAACCATGTAAACAAGTCTGCAAAATAACCGGTTAACATCATTATGATGGAATCAAATCCTCACATATCAATACTATCGTTGAAAGTAAATGGATTAAATGCCCCAATTAAAAGGCACTAAGTGGCAAGCTGGATAAAGAGCCAAGACCAATTGGTATTTTGTCTTCAAGAGACCCATCTCACATGCAATGACATACATAGGCTCAAAATAAAGGAATGGAGGAAAATCTACTGAGCAAATGGAAAACAGAAAAAAGCAGGGATTGCAATACAACAAAGGTCAAAAAACACAAAGAAGGGCATTACATAATGGTAAAGTGTTCAATTAAAGAAGATCTAACTATCCCAAATATATATGTACCCAATGGAGGAGCAACCAGATTCATAAAGCAAGTTCTTAGAGACCTTCAAAGAGATTTAGACTTCCACACAATAATAGCAGGAGACTTTAATACCCCACTGACAATATTAGACAAATCATTGAGACAGACAATTAACAAAGATATTCAGGACCTGAACTGAGTACTGGGTAAAATAGACCTGATATAGACATTTAGAGAACTCTCCACCCCAAAACAACAGAATATACATTCTTCTCATTGTCACATGGCATATACTCCAAAATCAATCACATAATTGGAAGTAAGACACTCCTCAGCAAATGAAAAATAACTGAAATCGTAACAAACAATCTCTCAGGCCACAGCACAATCAAATTAGAAATCAAGACTAAGAAATTCACTCAAAACCATACAATTACATGGAAATTGAATAATCTGCTCTTGAATGACTTTTGGGTAAATAATGAAGTTAAGGCAGAAATCAAGGAATTCTTTGAAACTAGTGAGGAAAAAGATACAACATACCAGAATCTCTGGGACACAGCTATGTCAGTGATGACTGGGAAACTTCTAGCACTAAAAGCCTGAATCAAAAATTTAGAAAGATCTCAATTTAACAACCTAACATCATAACTAATATAACTAGAGAAACAAGAGCAAACAAATTCCAAAGCTAGCAGATGGCAAGAAATAACCAAAATCAGAGCTGAACTGAAGGAGATTGAGACATGAAAAACCGTTAAAAAGATCAACAATTTCAGGATCTGTTTTTCTGAAAAAATTAATAAAATAGACGGCTAGCTAGACTAATAATGAAGAAATGAGAGACAATTCAAATAAGCACAATCAGAAACTACAAGGGGTCATTACCACTGACCCCACAGAAATAGAAATAACCATCAGAGAATATGATAAACACTTGTATGCACATAAACTAGAAACTATAGAAGAAATGAATAAATTCCTGGGCACCTACACCCTCCCAAGACTGAACCAGAAAGAAATTAAATCCCTGAACAGACCAATAATAAGCTCTGAAATTGAGTCAGTAATAGTTTACCCAAAAGCCCAGGACCAGATAGATTCACAACTGAGTTCTACCAGATATAAAAAGAAAAGCTAGTACCATACCTACTGAAACTATTCCACAAAACTGAAGAGGATGGACTCCTCCCCAACTCATTCTATGAGACCACCACCATCCTGATACCACAGCCTGGCAGAGACACAGCAACAACAACAACAACAACAAAAATTCGGGCCAATATCCTTGATAAATATTGATGCCAAAATGGTCAACAAAATATTTGCAAATCAAATCCAGCAGCACATCAAAAAGCTAATCCACCACAATCAAGTAGGCTTTATCCCTGGGATGCAAGGTTGTTTCAACATACACAAATTGATAAATGTGATTCATCACATAAATAGGACTGAAGACAAAGACTCCATGATTATCTAAATAGTTACAGAAAAGGCTTTTGATAAAATTCAACACACTTCCTGTTAACAACTCTGAATAAATGAGGCATTGAAGAAACATACCTCAAAATAGTAAGCGCCATCTATGACAAACCCACAGCCACCATTGAATGGGCAAAACTGGAAGCATTCCCCTTGAAAACTGGCAGAAGACAAGGATGCCCTCTTCACCACTCTTATTCAACATAGTATTGGAATTCCTGGCTAGGGCAATCAGGCAAGAGAAACAAATAAAGGGCATCCAAATAGGAAAAGAGGAAGTCAAACTATCCCTGTTTGCAGGTGACATGATCCTGTACCTAGAAAACCCCATTGTCTTGGCCCAAAGGCTTCTTAAGCTGATAAAGAACTTTAGCAAAGTCTTAAGATACAAAATCGATGTGCAAAAATTACTAGCACTCCTATAAACCAACAACAGTCCAGGTGAGAGCCAAATCAGGAACACAATTCCATTCACAATTGTCACACAAGCACAAAAATACCTAGGAATACAGCTAACCAGGGAGGTGAAAGATCTCTACAAGGAGAACTACAAAACACTGCTGAAAGAAATTAGGACACAAACAAATGGAAAAATATTACATGCACTTGGCTAGGAAGGATCAATATCATTAAAATGGTCATATTGCCCATAGCAATTTATAGATTCAAAGTTAGTCCTATTCAACTACCAATGATATTCTTCACAGAACTAGAAGAAACTATTTTAAGATTCATGGAACCAAAAAAATAAAAGTAAAGACTGAATAGCCAAGGCAATTCTAAACAAATAGAACAGAGCTGGAAATATCACACTACCCAACTTCAAACTATACTACAATCCTATAGTAACCAAAACAACATGCTACTGGTACAAAACCAGACATATAGACCAATGGAACAGGTTAGAGAACCCAGAAATAAGGCTGCATACCTATAGCTATCTGATCTTTGAACAAACCTGATAAACACAAGCAATGGGGAAAGGACTCCCTATTTAATAAATGGTGCTGGGATAGCTGGCTAGCCATATGCAGAAGATTGAAACTATACCCCTTCCTTATACCATATACAAAAATTAGCTCAAGATGGATTAAAGACTTAAATGTAAAACCCGAAACTGTAACAACCCTGGAAGACAACCTGGGCAATACTATTCTGAACAAAGGAATGAGCGAAGATTTCATGATGAAGATGCCGAAAGCAATTGCAACCAAAGAAAAAATTGACAAATGGAAGCTAATTAAACTAAATAACTTTTGCACAGCAAAAGAAACTAGCAACAGAGTGAACAGACAACCTAGAGAATGGGAGCAAATTTTTGTAAGCTATCCATCTGACAAAGGTCTAATATATAATATCTATAAGGAACTTAAACAAATTTGTAAGAACAAAGCAAGCAACCCCATTAAAAAATGGGCAAAGGACATGAACAGACACATCTCAAAAGAAGGCATACATATGGCTAACAATCATATGAAACTTTTTTCATATCACTGATCATTAGAGAAATGCAGATCAACACCACAATGACATATCATCTCACACCAGTCAGAATGGCTATTAAAAAGTCAAAACATAACAGATGCTGGTGAACTTGTGGAGAGAAAGGAATGCTCTTATACTGTTGGTGGGAGTGTAAATTAGTTCATCCATTGTGAAAGGCAGTGTGACAATTCCTCAAAGACCTAAAAACAGAAATACCAACAGCTATTATTAAAAAGTCAAAAATTAACAGATGCTGGTGAACTTGTGGAGAAAAAGGAACACTTTTACACTGTTGGTGGGAGTGGATATTAATTCATCCACTGTGGAAGGCAGTGTGATGATTCCTCAAAGACCTAAAAACAGAAATACCACTGGACCCAGCAATCTCAATACTGGGTATATACCCAAAGGAATATAAGTAGTTTTATCATAAAGACACATGCACATGTATGTTCATTGCAGCACTATTCACAATAGCAAAGACATAGAATCAACCTAAATGCCCATCAAGAGTAGACTGGCTAAAGAAAATGTGGTACATATACACCATGGCATACTATGCAGCCATAAAAGAGAATGAGATCATTTCCCTTGCAGCCACGTGGATGGAGCTGGATACCATTATCCTTAGCAAACTAACACGGGAACAGAAAACCAAATACCACATATTCTCACTTATATGTAGGAGCTAAATTATGAGAACACACGGATACATAGAGGGGAACAACAGACACTGGGGCCTATCAGAGGATGGGGTGGAGGGTAGGGGCAGGAATAGGATCAAGAAAAAGGTCCTCTAATGGGTATTAGGCTTAATACCTGGGTGATGAAATAATCTGTACAATAAACCCCCACGACACAAGTTTACCTATATAAAAAACCTGCACATGTACCCCTGAACTTAAAATAAAAGTTAAATTTAAAATAAGAAAAAATACAAAAAATCAATAAAATAAAAAGTTGTTTTTTTGAAAAGATAAAAACATTGACAAACATTTTAGCCAGACCAAGAAAAAAAGTGAAGACCCAAATAAGTAAAATCAGAGATGAAAAAGACATCATTACAGCTGATACTGGAGAAATTCAAAGGATCGTTAGAGACTACTATGAACAATTATCTGCCAACAAGTTGGAAAACCTAGAATAAATGGAGAAATTCCTAGATATATTTAACTTATCAAGATTGAACTGTGAAGAAATCCAAAACTTGAACAGACCAATAACAAGTAATGAGATTGAAGCTGTAATAAAATTTCTCCCAGGAAAGAAAAACCAGGGACCTGATGGCTTCACTCCTGAAGTTTACCAAATATTTAATGAAGAGCTAATACCAAACTATTCCAAGAAATAGAGAAGGAGGGAACCCTTCCAAACTCATTCTGTGAAGTCAATATTACTCTGATACCATAACCAGACATTGTATTAGTCTGTTTTCACACTGCTATAAAGAACTACCTGAGACTGGGTAATTTATGAAGAAAAGAGGTTTCATTGACTCACAGTTCAGCAGGCTTAACGGGAAGCAAGACTAGGAGGCCTCAGGAAACTTACAATCACAGTGGAAGGCAAAGGGGAAGCAAGCACATCTTACCATGGCGGCAGAAGAGAGAGAGAGAGAGAACAAAGGGGGAAATGCCACACACTTTCAAACAACCAGCTTTCTTGAGAACTCACTCACTATCACAGGAACAGCAAGGGAGAAGTCCGCCCTATGATTCAATCACCTCTCACCAGGCCCTGCCCCTGACATGTGAGGATTACAATTTGAGATGATATTTGGATGGGGACACAGAGCCAAACCATATCACACATCAAAAAGACAAAATTATAGGCCAATATCCCTTATAACATTGGTGCAAAAATCTTCAACAAAAACGTAGCAAACTGAATTCAACAACAATTAAAAAATTATTCTTTATAACCAAATGGGATTTATCTCAGTAATAAAAAGATGGTTCAACACATGCTGATTAATCAATGTGCTATATCATATCAGCAGAGTGAAGGACAAAACCATGTGATCGTTTCAATTGATGCTGAGAAACATTTGGTAAAATTCAACATCCCTTCATGATAAAAACTCTAAAAAACTGGGTATAGAGGGAACATACCTCAACACCATAAAAACCATATATGACAGACCAACAGCTAGTATCATATGAATAGGAAAAAGCTGAAAGCTCTTTTTCTAAGACGTGGAACATAACAAGGATGACAACTTTCATCACTGTTATTCAACATAGTACTGGAAATCCTAGCTAGAGCAATCAGACAAGAGGAAAAAATAAAGGGCATCCAAATTGGAAAGGAAGAGTCAAATTATCCTTGTTTGCAGAAGATATGATCTTATATTCAGAAAATCCTAAAGACTCCACCAAAACGCTATTAGAACTGATAAACAAATTCAGCAAAGTTGCAGGATACAAAATCAGCATACAAAAATCAGTAGCATTTCTATATGCCAATAGTGAACAATCTGAAAAAGAAATCATGAAAGTAATCCCATTTGCAATAGCTGCAAATAAAATAAGATACTCAGGAATAAACTTAAACAAATAAGTGAAAGATCTCTGCAATGGAAACTAGAGAACATTGATGCAACTAATTGAAGAGAGCATAAAAATGGAAAGATATTCCATATTTGTGGATTGGAAGAATCAAGATTGTTAAAATGTCCATAGGACCCAAAGCAGTCTACAGATTAAATGCAATCCCCATCAGTGTACCAATGATATTCTTTATAGAAATAGAAAAAACAATCCTAAAATTTATGTGGAACCACAAATGACCCAGAATATTCAAAGCCATCCTGAACAAAAAGACTAAAACTGGAGGAATCACATTGCTTGACTTCAAATTATACTACAGAGATATTGTAACCAAAACAGCATGGAATTGACATGAAAACAGACACATAGACCAATGAAACAGAATAGAGAACCCAGAAATAAATCCATACATCTACAGTGAACTCATTTTTAACAAAGGTGTCAAAACATACATTGG
The DNA here is from genome assembly GCF_028878055.3 of Symphalangus syndactylus. Classification (NCBI taxonomy): domain Eukaryota; kingdom Metazoa; phylum Chordata; class Mammalia; order Primates; family Hylobatidae; genus Symphalangus; species Symphalangus syndactylus. The sequence continues at coordinate 118,233,184 of NC_072426.2, read as the reverse complement.
GAAAAGGATAGTCTCTTTAATAAATGGTGCTAGAGAAACTAGATATCTATATGCAGAAGAATGAAACTAGACCCCTATCTCTTGCTATATACAAAAATCAAATGAAAATTAATTAAAGACTTAAATCTGAGGCCTAAAACTTTTAAACTACTGATGGAAAACATTTAGAAAACTCTCCAGGCAATTGATCTGGGCAAAGACTCCTTGAGTAATACCCCAAAAGCACAGACAACCAAATCAAAAATGGACCAAAGGAACCACAACAAGTTCAAAAGCTCCTGCACAGCAAAGAAAGCAATCAACAAAGTGAAGAGACAACCCACAGAATGGGAAAAAATATTTACAAACTATCTATCTGACAAGAGATTAATAACTAGAATATATAAGGTGCTCAAGCAACTCAATAGGAAACATTCTAATAGTCCAGTTAAAAATGGGCTACAGATCTGAATAGGTATTTCTTAAGAGATGACATACATATGGCAGACAGGTACATGAAAAGGGGCTCAACATAATTGATCATCAGAGAAATGCAAGTCAAAATTACAATGAGCTATCATCTCACTCCAGTTAAAGTGGCTTCTATCCTAAAGGCAGGCAATATGGAATGCTGGTGAGGATGTGGAGAGAAGGGAACACTTGAACACTGTTGGTGGGAATGTAAATTACTACAGCTACCATGGAGAACAGTATGGTGGTTCCTCAAAAAGCCAAAAATAGAACTACCATATGACCCAGCAATCCCACTACTTAGGTGTATAGCCAAAAGAAAGGAAATCAGTATATCGAAGATATATCTGCACTTCTCAAGATTTAGAAGCTACCTCAGTGTCCATCAACAGATGAATGGATAAAAAAGCATGCAGTATGTATACACAGTGGAGTACTATTTAGCCACAAGAAAGAAAAGAAAAAGAAAAAAAGAAAGAGGTCCTGTCATTTGCAATAACTGGATGGAATTGAAGGTTATTATGTTAAGTTAAATAAGCCAGGCACAGAAAGACAAACTTCACATGTTCTCATTCATTTGTGGGAGCTAACAAGTAAAACAATTGAACCTATGAATATAGAAAGTAGAATGATGGTTACTGGAGGCTGGGAGGGGTAGTGGGGTCAGGGAAAGTTGGGGATGAGTAATGGGTACAAAAATGTCATTAAAATTGAACAATGAGAACTCATGGACACAGGAAGGGGAACATCACACTCCGGGGACTGTTGTGGGGTGGGGGGAGGGGGGAGGGACAGCATTAGGAGATACACCTAATGCTAAATGACGAGTTAATGGGTGCAGGAAATCAACATGGCACATGGATACATATGTAACAAACCTGCACATTGTGCACATGTACCCTAAAACCCTAAAGTATAATAAAAATAAATAAATAAATAAATAAAAAGAAAAAAATGTCATTAGATAGAATGAATAAGATCTAGTATTTGATAGCGCAACAGGGTGATTACAGTCAATGATTATTTATTGTACATTATAAAATAACTGAAAAAATATAATTGGAATACTTGTAACATAAAGAAATGATAAATGCTTGAAGTGATGAATACCCCATTTATCCTGATGAAAGTATTATACATTGTATGCCTGTACCAAGATATCTCATGTATCCCATAAATGTATAAACATATTATGTACTCATAAAAATTAAGAAAAATAAAAAATAAAAATAATTTCACAAGTGGCAATTATTGTTCATAATAAGGCTTCTAAGAAACAAAAAGTAAGAGTATAAAGATTTTTAAAATCTGTTTTGTTACTTTATGATGTTTTTGAAGGTAAATTTTCTTAGTATTTATATTATTAAGTTTTTCAAAATTTATTGAGAATTCATTGTGAATACCACTGAATTTCAGGTAGAAAAGTTTTCATCCTATAGTTCAATTCAGCATGTATTTATGAATTACATGCCATGTGCTTTTGCACCTCTGTGATAAGCACTTTGGGGTTTAAACTCTAGCTGGTAGTAAACATTGTAAAACAACATATAGTTTATTGTTAAAGCAAATAATGTAGACAATAAGGGCTATAAGGGATCAGAGAAGATAAAGTCAATATAGGCTGGAGAATTTATCAAGAACCATGTGGAAGATGGAGAACTTGAGATGCAGAGTTAGGGAGGTTGGAGGGAGAAATTTAATACCTTAACATTTGTGTTAACACCTCTCAGATGTCAAAAATCTGACCTCAATATATGGAACAGTGATTATTGCAATTTGTTCTCTTTCAAATATGACCTCTGTGCTCTCTGTGGCCATCGAGGACTAAACAAGAGGAAATGAGCATTAATAAAACATCAATAATTTAAGAATGAATTTCCCATTTATTACTATTGCCTGGTATTTAGTAGTTTTCCAACCCTTCATTTGTTTTTTGCATAATTTTGTTTGAAAGACACCTGTTGTGAATAGCAGATAGCTAGTTTTATTTTTAGTTTTTATATAATATTCTCTTGTATTGTAAGCAATGAATTTAATCTATTTGCATTTATGCAAATTTATGATATATTTGGAATTACTTATAATACCTCTTTATTTGTTTATTCACCATCATTTTAAATTATCTTTTCCTTTCACATATTTGGAAGTACACATAATTTCTACTATTTAAGTGGTTACCTTGAAGTTTCAAAAATATATTTATATTTAATTTGTTAATTTAAAGTTAATAGGCATCTTTAGTTTCCTCACAAGAAACAATTCCTGGTCTGATTCTCCCTTTTATCTTACGTATTATTGTTGCTAGTTTTTTTACTCTCTATATTAAATGCCTTAAATGTTATTATTCTTTTAGATAATGTTTTAAAAATTAATCTTCTTTTTTGCTCATTATTTCTTCTTTCATTTTAAGCTGTCCTTCAGAGACAATTTTCCTACTTCCTGAAGTACATCTTCCAAAGTTCCTTTTTTAAGGGTCTGTCACTGGTAAACTCCCTTAGTCATTATTAATCTAAAAAGATATTTATTTTACTTTTGTCTTTGAATGATAGTTTAGTTTGATATACAGTTCTAGACTAGCAGTTAAATTTTTTTGTCATTATTTCAAAAGTATTATTCTCCCATCTTGTGGTTCCATTATTACTTTTAAGATGTCTACTGTCAGTCTACTTGCTGTTTCTCTTTAGGTAATCAGACTTTTTATCTCCAATGCTCCAGTGCTTCTGAGGTTTTCTCTTTGAATTGTATATTCTTTAATTGCTAGTATATGTACACTCATAGATTTTTAAAAATCTTCTCAAAATTCATTTAAATATTCCTATATTTAGCCATCTCTGGAAAATTCTTAGTCATTATCCCTCTGGATGTTATTTCTCGTATATCATCTCCTTCTGTGACACTTATTATTTATTTATTGGCTCTCTTATCTTTTTCTCTATCTCAACTTTTTTCTATTTTATACACCTTTATTTCTCTGTTGGGCAATTTCTTCTCATTAGGTCAAGTTTTTAAATTCTATCTTCAATCATATCTATCCTATTATTTAATCTGTGTTGAGTTTTTAATTGTAACAATTATATTTTTACTTTAGAATTTTGATTTTATTCTGTATAAAACATCTATCCCTTTGTCATGCTGTCCTATTCTTATAGTTTCTATTTTTTCCTTTATCCATCTGAACATTTTAAATATACATGCTTATCTCAAACTCTCTCTTAAATGATCTTATTACTTTAGGGTGAAAAGTCTTCCATTGCACCACTTAAATAATAGAAATTATGTATACATCCACATATATGAAGGGGAAAATAATTTTTAAAAATCATGGTGAATAAAAAAATAAAAAGGTAGTAAAAGTGACATGGTTTGGATTGTGTCTCCACCCAAATCTCATGTCGAATTGTAATCCCCAGTGTTGGAGAAGGTGCCTGGTGGGAGGTGAGTGGATCATGGGGGCAGATTTCCCCATTGTTGTTCTCGTGATAGTGAGTGAGTTCTCATGAGACCTGGTTGTTTAAAAGTGTGTAGCACCATCACCTGCTCTCTCTTCCTCTTGCTCTGGCCACGTGAAGGTGTGCCTTCTTCCTCTTCCACCATGATTGCAAGTTTCCTGAGACCTCCCCAGCCATGCTTCCTGTACAGCCTGTGGAATTATGAACCAATTAAACCTCTTTTCTATATAAATTACCCAGTCTCAGGTAGTTCTTTATAGCAGTGTAAGAATAGAATAGTGCAGAAAATTGGTACCAGGAATTGGGACATTGCTATTAAGATACCTGAAAATGTGCAAGCAGCTTTGGAACTGGGTAACAGGCAAAGATTGGAATAGTTTGGAGGGCACAGAAAACAGGAAGATGAGGGAAAGTTAAGAACTTCTTAGAGACTTGTCAAATTGCAGTAACCAAAATGCTGATAGTGATATGGACAATGAAGTCCAGGTTGAGGTGGTCTCAGATGGAGATGAGAAAATTATTGGGAACTGGAGCAATGGTCACCTTTGTTATGCATTAGCAAAGACTGGGGGCAGGGGAGCAGCTCTCTGCCCCTACCAGCCATCTGCTCAGCCCTTAGTCCCCTGCACCCCAGCTCCACACCTTAGCCATACACCCAACTCCCCACTCCAGAGCTATAGCCCCAGCCTCTTGCCCCTTGGCCATGTCCCCAGTCCACATCAGGCCCTTGTGACCAGGTCCCAGAAACATAGCCTGGAGTTCAAGGAGCTAGGGTTGCCCAGCAGGAATTGGTGGCCTTCTCCAAGAACTGGAGCTACCAAGGGAGTCCAGGAGCCCTGCGCTGTCTGGAAACCCCCAAAGAGGCATTGTGATGGTTCTGCCTTCCAATATGAGTATGAGCCACCATGCATGAACTTCTGTGCTCAGGTCCAAGCTGCAAGTTTCCCTTCCTAGCTCATGGCCTGAGCCTTGCATTTTCTGACGGAGCCACAGCCAGAGTCTGAGCCAACTCTTGATGTAAGAGGCCATGCAGGACATTGGAGGATGTGTGCACACAGGTTCGTGCCTGAGAGTGGACAGATATCACAGTTTTTAAATAAAATAATCTCATGTGGCAAAGAAAAAAAATTGGAATTCCAGTTGTCCAAGATAACTTTTTTTTTCGCTTAAGCCTCTCAGAAGATAAACTTTTAGAAAATTTCCTTAGCTCAGTAAGTAGAATTTCTCTAGTCTGTTTTTACTTACAGAAAAGGACTTCTAGGCTCCTAGCTCAGTTTTTACCATCCTGGGGGCACAAGTTCTATCTTTGTTTTTTGTGTTTTTTTTTTTTTTTTTTTTTTTGAGATGGAGTCTCGCTCTGTCGCCCAGGCTGGAGTGCAGTGGCTCAATCTCGGCTTACTGCAAGCTCCGCCTCCCGGGTTCACGCCATTCTCCTGCCTCAGCCTCTTCGAGTAGCTGGGACTACAGGCGCCCGCCACCACGCCCGGCTAATTTTTTTTTTTGTATTTTTAGTAGAGACGGGGTTTCACCGTGGTCTCGATCTCCTGACCTCGTGATCTGCCCGCCTCGGCCTCCCAAAGTGCTGGGATTACAAGCGTGAGCTACAGCACCCGGCCACAAGTTCTATCTTTGAATTATTTTCTTTCCCAGCTTTAAAGCCCTAGCTCCCAGCCTGTAAGACTAATCACTGGTCCTGATTATCCAGTGAGCCCAATGGCTTCGGCCTCTTAGTTTACCATTTGTATTAGTTTGCTAGTCTTGCCATAACACAGTGCCACAGACTAGGTGGCTTAAAAAACAAAAAATTTATTGTCTCACAATTCTAGACGTTAGAAGCCTGAGATCAAGCTATTGGTAAAACTGGTTTATTATGTGGGCTATGAGGAAGAATCTTTTCCATGCCTCCCCACTAGCTTCTGGTCCTTTGTTAGCAATCTCTGGTGTTCCATGGTGTGTAGAAGCATGATCCCTGCCTTCATCTTCACATGGTATTCTCCTGCGTGTGTGCACCTTTGTCCAAATTTCCCCCTCTTAAAAAGATACCAGTCCTATTTAAGTAAGGTCTCAACTTACTCCATGATGACCTTATCCTAACTACTAATTACGTTGTAATAGACCTATTTCCAAATCGGGCCACATTCTGAGGCACTGAGGGTTAAGACTTCAATGTGTGAGTTTTTTAGGGATACAATTTGACTCATAACACCACTCTTCATGTTTCCCCTTTATTTGTAGCACCTGCAAATTTCTCTTAATTTATAACTCAGCAATTTAATTTTCTTTGTACTGTTTTATTCTGCATAGTTATCTGTTTGAAGTGAGGAGGCAATGTCCCGTATCAGCATGATCCACTTAATTAGCTGGAATTTTGTTCTTTCATGATTTAAATGGTAAACAAAAATCATCAACTAATATTTTAAAATAAATAAAGACATGAAAGAAGGAATAAAAAATAAAGCCAACTTTTCTATCAAAAAAGAAAAGTTAGATTTGGGAAATAACTGGAGAACTTTTAGAAATGCAATATATAATCATTGGAGATACAGAGCTCAGTGGATAGGTGTGATGTTTAATTTTTTATGTCATATTGACTGGGTTAAGGGCTACTCAGATAGCTAGTAAAACATTATTTCTGGGTGTGTCTGTGAAGCTGTTCCCAGAGGAGATTGGCATTTGAATCAGTAGAATGAGTAAAGATAACCTTTATCAATTTGGGTGAGCATCATCCAATCCATTGAGGCTCCAAATAGAACAAAAAAGTGAAGGAAGGGAAGATTTGATATTTGAGTGGGGACATCCATCTTCTCATGCTGTAGGACATTGGCACTCTTGGTTTTTAGGCCTTTGGATTTGGAATGTTACTTACACCATCATCTCCGATACCAATTCTCAGGCTAGTAAACCTCAACTGACTTACACTGCTGGCTTTTCTGGTTTCCCAGCTTGAAGATATCAGATCATGGGCCTCCATCATTACATTAGCCAATTTCTAGAATAAATCTCTATATCGATATCTATCTATCTCCTGTTTGTTCCGTTTCTCTGGAGAGCCCTAGCTAATACAATAAGTTAAGCTGTATGTCAGACATAGCCAAAGAAAGAATTAGTGAGATGGAAGGTCTGGGGAGATAAAGTGAATGTAGCACAGAGGAAAAAAAAATAAAAGTAGAAAAGAGGGGTTAAAAACACATGGAAAGTAAAATGAAGAAGTCTAACATTTGTTTCATGAGGAGTTCCAGGATAGGATAGGGAGGACTAGAGAGGAACGGCAGTTGCCATTATTTGAAGAAACAATGGCAGATAATTTTCCAGATTTGAGAAAGGCATTGATTTAGAAACATGCTGACCATGGTTAATCCCTAATTATTCAAGAGTTGATGCAGTTGGGTTTTGCTTCGCCTTACATTCTGGGGAAGGAAACTCTATCCTTGATTTTGTATTGGTATTTTTTTGGGAAGAGATTTTGTTGGTAAAGAGGTTGAAACTACTAGCTATTAGATAAAAAGTCTTTTCTGATGATTTCCCACATTTTCCCCATTTCCAGGTCACATTACCTTAAAATAATACAAATTATGCACTTTTAGTTATCAGATAATACATTATCAAAGTAGAATTTATTGCATTTGTTTTTTTTTTTTTTTTTTTTTTTTTGAGATGGAGTCTTGCTGTGTCACCCAGGCTGGAGTGCAGTGGCGCGATCTCGGCTCACTGCAAGCTCCGCCTCCTGGGTTCAGGCCATTCTCCTGCCTCAGCCTCCCGAGGAGCTGGGACTACAGGCACCCGCCAACACGCCCGGCTAATTTTTTGTATTTTTAGTAGAGACAGGGTTTCACCGTGTTAGCCAGGATGGTCTCGATCTCCTGACCTCGTGATCCGCCCACCTCGGCCTCCCAAAGTGCTGGGATTACAGGCTTGAGCCACCGCGCCCGGCCTAATTTATTGCATTTGTGAAATAGAGCAGGTTAATAAATTAAAAGATATTTTAAATTAAATCTTCTCATCAAAGAACATTTAGAAAATGTTTAGACTGAAGCTATGCTCATACGTAGAGTATGTTTTATAATACTTAACTGCTGTGTGGTTCTTGTTCTGAATATAATACTTGTTTTAAAATTTAAATAACAAACAATATTTTATATATATTTTTGCTTAAGGTTACATTTGTCATATTTGGCTGCAAAGCATATGATAGAATCAGTACAGTGTCTATCCAATGGAAATATGAACAGGACCACACAAAATGGTTCCACTGTGTCATTTTGTTCAATGTGGCCTCATGAAAACAAACTCTTCTCACCACAAAAACTTGCTTGTCATTCCCACTGTTTAAAATGATTACTTCTAACTTCATTTCCAGCACCTTTCCCCTTTCTAACTGTTGTCTACTTTAAGTGACATGAAGATTTGTTTATTTTGCTTTGAAATTCTTCATTCCTTATTTTTTACCATATTTCTAGCTATAAGATGCATATTATTAAAACATTTTCAGCCTTTGGGATAGTTTGATGTTGGTAATGTAAGAGTTTTGGCTCGTTCATTTAGAGTTTTGTGGTATTTGTATTTTTGGTACGTTGGATATTTTTCTATGTGTTTTAACTTTTAGAGATTTTCTTTTAACACATGATTGAGAACTGACTTAATTCTCTAAAACATTCAACTTAATCTTTATTCAGCTTTCTTTTTTAACCTGTTTATCAGACAGTGTATTTGTGAGGCATTAAAAAAATCCAGGTATTTTAGATACCCAAGACACAGAACCTACCTTCAAAAAACGCATGAATTATTTTCAGGTCTTCTAAATAAGTGAGAGACAGAGCAATAACTAAATGTTACTTGTATAAGCAGAAGACCAAGACATGGACAATCCTAATAGTCTATTTACAATCTATACATTCTGAAGGATAATACCCTAAAATGGAACATAATATTCTAATAAAGATCTGGGACAGAATGTGGTTGAAGGGAAACTTTAGATGCTAATATTATTTATTTTAGTACATTCCTGTATCACATAATTTGTTAATTTTTTTCTCAATCTCAGCACAGTTGAAACTTTGAACAAGGTAATTCTTTGTTGTGAGTAGCCTTTGCTGTGTGTGAGATATTCAGCAATATCTCTGTCTTCTATCCGGTAGATGCTGATAGCATCCTCCCAATTGTGAGTATCAAAAATGTCTCCAGACACTGCCAAATATGCCCTGTGAGCCAAAATAACCCTTGATTGAAAACCACCAAGTTAGGGTATTATGTTGCTAAATCATTCAGCTTCTGGTCAAATGTAGTCTTGCCACTTAGTTCCCAGTTGTTTCACAAGAGAAACATTTGAATTATTTATTTTGGTTTCTAAATGTACATATTTTTGCTCTCCATTTTAATCTCATTTTATAGAAAATGTGGCTATTTTATCAAAGTCATTTGGAATTCATTATGTCTTACAGAACACAAGCAGATACTTAATATACATATGTAATAAACTTCATATTTTAATTACTTTATTCTGAATACTAGTAAAGACTTAAAATGTGATGTGATCTAGGGTTAATCCTTGTGAATCAGCTTGTCCCAAAACCTGCTTTTCTAAATGTCTTTAACATTGTTTTGTGAGATACTGAAAAAACCTTACTGAAATTAGGAGAGATTACTTTTCTACTTACTCCTATCTCTTTTGTAGAAGCAAATTAATTCTGTCTCTCAAAATGTCTTCTTCTCACAGTCACACTGGTTGCTTGTTAGTGATTAAGTAGAACCATTCTTGAATTACACAGGACAGCAGTGTGTAGTCTCTGCTGTTCCGTGAAAATGGAGTATGCTGAGAATGATCCAGAAATCAGTCTACTACTCCATAACTCAGTCAAGGAAGAGTATGCATGGAACACAGGAGATCCATTAGGGCATCTCTTAATATTACCATGCCCTGTGATTAAGGTCAATGGGAAACTATAATAGCCCAATCCAGGCAGGTCTACAAATGGTTGAGACCTTTCGGGAATGAAGGTTTGGGTCACTCCACCAGCAGAAAAACCACAATCTGCTGAGGTGCTTGCTGAAGGCAAAGGGAGTACAGAATGGGTAGTAGAAGGTAGTCATCAATACCAGGTATGATCACGTGACCAGCTGCAGAAACGAGGACTGTAACTGTCATGAATATTTCCCCCTTCTTTTGTTAAAAACTTGTTTGTGCGTGTATACACTTGTACTAAGAAAATATCTTCATTTAATTTCCTTTTCCTTTAAAATGTGACATAAGATTTATTGACTTCGTGTCAGCATTTAAGTATTGTTGACTTTATGTAATAGTATTTGGGTTGGGGATTGGTGCGTTTCCGGTTGCACAAAGTATACTTGTATTATGTAAGACATAATTATGACCTCATTATTGTCTTTATTTGAAAATTATAATCTAAGGAGATGTGTATGGGTTCAAATTGACAAGGGGTGGACTTGTGATGGTTAATACTGAGTTTCAACTTGATTGGCTTGAAGGATGCAAAGTCTTGTTCCTGGGTGTGTCTGTGAGGGTGTTGTCAAAGGAGATTAACATTTGAGTCAGAGGGCTGGGGAAGGCAGACCTACACTTAATCTGGTGGGTACAATCTACTCAGCTTCCAGCAAATACCTGTAGTCCCAGCTACTTGGGAGGCTGAGGCAGGAGAATGGTGTGAACCCGGAAGCGGAGGTTGCAGTGAGCCAAGATCGCGCCACTGCACTCCAACCTGGGGGACAAAGCGAGACTCCGTCTTAAAAAAAAAAAAAAGATTAATTTCAAATGCTGATACCCTAATCAGATTCCCACTGCAGATACATGTATGTTCTTTGAAGAATTTGCTGTTAAAATACCTTTACAATTCATGGTTTAGGACGACCTCTTTCAACCCTGCCACTTCCATCCTCATTCTGAGCTGATAGCCTCCCTTTCTCCTTCACAGGGAAAAGGTAAGCCATGAGAGGGGGTCTTTCTCAAGTTCTAGATAGGGCAGCAATGAACAAAAGCCTGTAACGTATGACCCACTGTTTAGCTTACTAAGCTAACTGAGGCTTTGGCAATTGTTTAGTTAACATTGAAAAACCAACTTTTAAAAATTGAGTTTCTATTTCTGAGGTTGTAGAGTATATCATCTTCATCTGCTCTCTGTGTTGTCTTTTGGTGAGCTGATGAGCCAACACACAGGGCCCTGCTTGAATGCGTGGCATTTGCTCTGCTCTTATCCACCACTGTGCCAAGACTTGAGAGCCATGCATTTTCCCCCAGCTCAGATCTTCTGGCTCATTGTCAGTCAGGTCATGCCAAAGCTGCTAGCCAACAAAAGCATATAGGGAAAATAAATTTGTCATAGGAAAAGTACAGAAAAGTGATCACTTTTGGGCAGGACTACAGTAAGAACATTGTTAGGCTGCATTTCACAAATGTTAAAAACAAAATGCCTTGCCAAATACCTTAAAAAAATTTTTTTGGGTGTATGTGTGTGTATCAAAACACAAGTGTTTGAGTCCTTTCACCATATAGTTAAACCCAAATTCAGTTATACCAGAAAAACATAGACATTTGCAAAAGTTATTTACCCAGGAACCAAGATGGATGTATTTGAACACTTTCCCCACACCCGGCCCAACCATATTTTTGCTAGCCAGCTCCCAGGTGTCAGTAATTGAGCAATGTAGGGGTTGAATTTCAGTAAAGCATAGCAGGTGTAGTGATGGTTCCAAAGAAATACCTCTTTTCTTTTCACAGAATAACAGGTCATTTCACTGTTTTCTCCAGCACTTGCTCCTTACAGTTTATTATACATACCACATGAAGAGTGTATCCAAAAGACTTCAGAATGGCTACTATAAATACTTAGTGGCTGAGAAGGGAGGTTTCTATCTGTTTTTTGTCTTTTCTTTAAGGTATAACATAATAGTAATAATGTCTCCCTTCTTTTTGGCTCTGAAGTTACCTTGAAATGCATATAAAAAGGTAAAAAGGAGGGTAAGGCAATATACAAAAGATTGATGTTCTAGATATTTGAATATGCTTTTTCAAAGCATATTCATCTGCCAGATTATAAATTTTGTCACCCAAAGATGTAGAATGGAATAGGAATAGAAATCAGAGGTATCCTTCAGATACCATATTTGTCATGAAAATAGTTTTTGACATTATTGTAACAGGGACTTGACCGTCTGCTGGGCTCATGTTTAAAGCTGTGAGTACCAGAAACTTGTTCAGTGATGTAGTTATAGTGTGCCAAGGAGGTGGTACCTACGACCCAGTGTTAAAAAAAAGAAGTATATATAAACTTCATACAATGCTCAAGTGATTATGAGAATCCCTGCCCCTTCCATATTTCCTAAGTCACATGTTCTTTTGTTACATCTGCATCCCTTCTTTTCCCCAGCAAAGTGGCCATTAGTATTTGTTTTTACTAGATACTATCTGTATAAACATTTTGGATTTGTAGGATGGGAGATAAAGTGTTTTACCCTGACCCACATATCTCCTTAAGGAAGGCTATGTTTATTACATACTATTCTCAGAGGATGAACATGATTTAGGGATTGCTGTTGTGCCTGTCCTGGGAGATACATGTTGGAATGAAAAAATCCCACACAAAGAGATTAGGCACAAGTTGAACTCTGAAGTTACATGCTCTGTTTTATTATTTTTTTTTCTTTTAAAGAAAATGTTCTCAGATTTTCCTCTTGCATTGACCCAAGATAGTCTTTTGAGCAACTTACAAAGTTTCAGCTGCCTCCACCCTCTGTTTTTGGATTGCTTTTATTTTCTAACACTTAGAGCCACTTAGTTATTTACTAGTGGTTCAAGAAGTGTCATAAAGCAGCAAAGTTACCTGCTAGATACACATAATTACTGACACACACACATATGTATACATATACACTCACACAAAATTTTTTCTCTAAATAAATTCTAAGAGACTGGAAGAGAATCTATAGTTGGCCTATTGTAGATAAACTTGTTTTGACAGTTTCTTTCTTTAACAAAAATAACTTAAAAAATGTCAGCAGTAGATGAACCTTGAAAACCTTTGCTTAAAAGTATTTTATGCTGTGAAAATGTGGTCAACTATTTCTAAAAATTACTTAATCTCTATTTCAACTAAAGATTTGCAGAAGCATTGGAGTTCAACTTCTTCCCTAGTTTATATGAAATTATCTATAGATTACAGGCAAGAGTGCAGGCTAAAGCTGGAGTCTGCAGTACAAGCTTAAATCTTCCCTCTAAATTGTTATCATGGACTAAACTTGATATGAAATCCGGGATGTAAGAATTTTCGTCTTTCTGAAAAGTTGAGGGAGGGTCATATATTTATAATTTGAACAGTATGTTAAATGCCATAGGAGAATTTGATATTTAAAAGAATTCTATGTTGAATTTTTTAATGTAAATAATTACCTAAGAATATATTTTGGGTGTAAATGCAGACCTTCCTGTATTGTTGGTTTAAGTGATTGTCTTAGTCCAGTCAGGCTAGTATAACAAAATACCTTAGACCAGGTAATTTATAAACAATAGAAATTTATTGCTTACAGCTCTGGAGGACGGGAAGTCCAAGATCAAGGTGACAGAAGATTTGGTGTCTGGTGAGGGCTCACTCACCACTTCTTGCTGCATCCTTACATTGTGGAAGGGGGCAAATGAACTCACTTGGCCCTCTTTTATAAGAGCCCTCATGACTTAATCACTTTCCAAATGCCCCACCTCTTAATACTATCATATCAGGTATTAAGTTTTAACATATGAATTTGCAGGGGGACACCAATATTACACCATAGCAGCTCTATACCCCTCTTATGTAAACTCTGTTTCCTAGCTAATAATATCTCTATTGTGAGTTGCATATTATGACTTACAATAAATACAATATTCTAACATTACTTTGGAAACTTTTACACTGAAGTACCCCCTCAGTGGTAGAGAACATGAACACTAATTTTGTCTGCCCTGTGGCAATCTGGGTCTTAGCCCAAAGTAGTCCAAGTCATGTTCAAACTTTCTTTAAACACTTTACCTTAAATATTAATACAACATTTGCACTATGATTCATAAATCCTTGCTCATTTTCATTTAATATGTTTTAAATTAATTACTGTATATAAAATTGATGCCATGTTTTTTTCTGTTCCACTACAGTACAACCAACATGACTCTAAGGCAGCAGATGATATTAATGTTCTTCGTCTACCCATTCATTAACATATTTAGCTAGCATTTTTTAAGTGCTTACTCTGTGTTCTGTACTGTGCAAGGTGCTAGGAATAAAGAAAGGATATCATTTCTTCACTTATTTAATAATCCAGTATGAAGGGAATAAATATGTAAACTCACAAATATAATAAAGCATACCAGTGCTTTGATTGAACTGTGTACAAAATATAGTTAGAATTCCAGCCCAGGGGGACAAAAAGTATCAAGAAAACTTAAGAGAAGAGGTCACATCTATGAAAACTATCCTGAAAACTGAGTACGATGTTTACCAGGAAGCTAGGAAAGGGCATTTGCCAGATTGTTTTAGGTTTTATATGCCATTTTTCAGTATGTACTTCACTTTTAGGCAGTCTGGAAACCCAAAAGAGTTCTAGGCAGGGGACCAATGTGATCAATTTAGCAGCAGAACAGATAAAGTCTTGAAGAAAGCAAGACTTGAGACAAAGAGATAGGTTAGATGACTATAGGAAGAGTCCAGATGCAAAGTGATGATAGCCTGAAGTAAAGCTGCAGAAGTGAGATGGTGATAAACAGACTTAAAGAAGATATGTAACAGAGAAGGAATTGTCAGGACTTAGTCACCAATATGATGGAGTAGATTAGGAGAGAAGATAAAAGGAAGGGAAGAGTATAATTCTCAAGTTTTTAACTTGGGGGATGGTAAATAGTACCTTTAACTGAGATGTAGAACACTAAAGGAATATAATTTTTGTTTATTTGTTGATTAATCCAGAGTGTTTTCTTATGCCCAATACAAGTGGCATGTCTTGTTAGCCAATGAGTTTCTCCACTGTGGGCAGCAGGAAGCCAGTGTCCAATGGATGTGAGTCAGACTTCTGAAGTTCACATGTGGCAGATGGATTTCTGCTCTGCATTTTGAGATAGACAACTGGTGACTTCTTTAGATTGAAGTACCTAAAGAGGTGTCTAAGGTTTTCTACCTCTGCTTTTGACAACTCACCAGTTGAAGTCCTCAGTCTTCCACTTGGCCCAAACATTTCCATCTCCAGCCTCTACTAACTCAATGTCAAATTTTTTATGCAATCTTGGCCATTTTCCAGTTTCCTTCCTTGTGTAGGCATATAGCTGTCAAGTGGACCAGCAGTCTCTAAGCAGTAGTGACTACTGCAGCTGCTAGGCTGGCTGGTCACAGTTCTATAAATTCAGCTGATAAGGAAACAGTGAGCAAAAACAGATTTAGACAGTTGCTTACTCTTGGGACAACAAGCAGTACGAGCTTCATGTTTGTACTGGTTCCCCTTATTCCTGAAGTCTCATGGACAATGTGGAGCAGACCCAGCTGAATGCTGACCTACAGTGGTCTCAGAGCTGAGGAATCATGCACAAAGGAACCCCCAATCTTTTAAAGGGTCTGTTAGCAAAGCTGCCCAACCTTTGCTCACAAAGGAAAAAATTATCTTCGTTATCCTAATCAGGAAACATATTTGCCCCGTGACTCAGAGGAAGACACTACCTGTCTTAGTCTATTCAGGCTGCTATAACAAAATTCCATAGATTAGATGGCTATAAACAATTGAAACTTATTTCTTAGAGTTCTGGAGGCTGTAAGTCTCAGATCAGTTGCCATTATGGTGAAGGCCCTTTGCCAAATTGCAGACTGCTGACTTCTCATTGTGTTTTTTACATGTCAGAAAGGGGAACAGAGAGCTCCTGGGATCTTTTTTGCACAAGTGCCAATCCCATTTGTGATGGTTTCACCTTCATGACCTAATTATCTCCCAAAAGCCCCATCTTCTAATATCATCACATTGTGGGTTAGGATTTCAACATGTAAATTTTCAGGGGGACACAAACATTCACTTCATTGCAACCTCTATTTTCCAAGGTTGTTTGCTATACTAACATCCTTGAAAGATAATCTGAGATATGTAGGTAGAAATGCTATGGAGAATTGCCTCCCAGCAATAGCTCCCATGTTTGCCAATTTTGATGGTGAAATTAGAGTTTAATTTTGGAATATTAAATTTGAGGTGTTAATGGGGCATTAAGGTAGATACATTCAGCAGTTGGCTATATGTACATACAGCTCCAGAGAAGTGTTTTTATCAAGAAATCTATTAGATTTTCATCTCTACATGTGGCATAAAGCCATAGGACAAGAGGAAGTTACTCAGAAAGCACATAAATGAAAGAGAAAAAAGACATGAATAGAAAGAAGCTTGAGTATTAGGAATATTTTCATGACTAGGAAAATAGGAGCAACAGAAGGAGTTTAAGAAGGAATGGTTAAAGGGGTGAGAGAATTAGGAGAGAGTTACATCTTACAATTCAAGAGAAGGAAATATTTCAAGGGAGTTTGCAGTATTGTCAAATGCAACCATGAGGTCAAATAAGATGAAAGTTGAAGAGTCCGTTGGCTTTAGCACTTTGAGAACATAGGTGGCATTTGCCAGAGCATTTCAGTGGAGTGGTATGCAGAGAAGTTCGATTGCAGCAGTTTGGAATGTGAGAGGAAGCTAATGGACAGGGAGCTAAGCATGCAGGATGTTTTTTTTAAATGCTTACCTGGAAAGGAAAGAGAAAGTGCTACTGAGTTAAAAAAACAACAGGTTTTATGATGGAAGAAAATTGCAAGAATATATTGCTAGGGGAAAACAAGCAGCAGAGAAACTGAAAATGTAGAAGAAAGAACTGTAAGAAAGAATTGATAGAGCAAGATCTTCCTCTGCTAAGGAAGGTTTATGAGTTTCCTATGGTTGTCATAACAAATTATCAAAAACTTGGTGCCTTAAAACAACAATAATTTATTCTTTCACAGTCTGGAGGCCAGAAGTCTGAAATCAAGGTGTCAGCAGGGCCATGTTCTCTCTGGAGCCTGGTTGATGGCGAGACCCCTTCCTTGCCTCTTCTAACTTCTGGTGGTTGCTGGCACTCCTTTGACTTGTGGTATGATCACCCCAATCTTTGCCTTCATCTTCATATCATCTTTCTGTGTGTTTTTGTCCTGTTCTTTTCTGTTTCAAATTTTCCTTTGCCTTTCTCTATAAGGACACTTGTTATTGAACTTAGGGCCGAGCTAAATAATCCAGGATGACCTTATTTTGAGATCCTTAACTTAATCATATTTGCAAAGACCCTTTTTTCCAAATAAAGTAACATTCTCGAGTTCCAGGGATTAGAATGTGAATCCATCTTTATTTTTTTTATTTATTTATTTATTTATTTTTTATTTTTTATTATACTTTAGGGTTTTAGGGTACATGTGCACAATGTGCAGGTTTGTTACATATGTATCCATGTGCCATGTTGATTTCCTGTACCCATTAACTCGTCATTTAGCATTAGGTGTATCTCCTAAGGCTGTCCCTCCCCCCTCCCCCCACCCCACAACAGTCCCCAGAGTGTGATGTTCCCCTTCCTGTGTCCATGAGTTCTCATTGTTCAATTCCCACCTATGAGTGAGAACATGCAGTGTTTGGTTTTTTGTCCTTGGGATAGTTTACTGAGAATGATGTTTTCCAGTTTCATCCATGTCCCTACAAAGGACACGAACTCATCATTTTTTATGGCTGCATAGTATTCCATGGTGTATATGTGCCACATTTTCTTAATCCAGTCTATCGTTGTTGGACATTTGGGTTGGTTCCAACTCTTTGCTATTGTGAATAGTGCCGCAATAAACATACGTGTGCATGTGTCTTTATAGCAGCATGATTTATAGTCCTTTGGGTATATACCCAGTAATGGGATGGCTGGGTCAAATGGTATTTCTAGTTCGAGATCTCTGAGGAATCGCCACACTGACTTCCACAATGGTTGAACTAGTTTACAGTCCCACCAACAGTGTAAAAGTGTTCCTATTTCTCCACATCCTCTCCAGCACCTGTTGTTTCCTGACTTTTTAATGATGGCCATTCTAACTGGTGTGAGATGGTATCTCACTGTGGTTTTGATTTGCATTTCTCTGATGGCCAGTGATGAGGAGCATTTCTTCATGTGTTTTTTGGCTGCATAAATGTCTTCTTTTGAGAAGTGTCTGTTCATGTCCTCTGCCCACTTTTTGATGGGGTTGTTTGTTTTTTTCTTTTAAATTTGTTTGAGTTCATTATAGATTCTGGATATTAGCCCTTTGTCAGATGAGTAGGTTGCAAAAATTTTCTCCCATTCTGTAGGTTGCCTGTTCACTCTGATGATAGTTTCTTTTGCTGTGCAGAAGCTCTTTAGTTTAATGAGATCCTATTTGTCGATTTTGGCTTTTGTTGCCATTGCTTTTGGTGTTTTAGACATGAAGTCCTTGCCCACGCCTATGTCCTGAATGGTATTGCCTAGGTTTTCTTGTAGGATTTTAATGGTTTTAGGTCTAACATATAAGTCTTTAATCCATCTTGAATTAATTTTTGTAAAAGGTGTAAGGAAGGGATCCAGTTGCAGCTTTCTACATATGGCTAGCCAGTTTTCCCAGCACCATTTATTAAATAGGGAATCCTTTCCCCATTTCTTGTTTTTGTCAGGTTTGTCAAAGCTCAGATAGTTGTAGCTATACGGCATCATTTCTGAGGGCTCTGTTCTGTTCCATTGATCTATGTCTCTGTTGTGGTACCAGTACCATGCTGTTTTGGTTACTGTAGCCTTGTAGTAGAGTTTAAAGTCAGGTAGCGTGATGCCTCCAGCTTTGTTCTTTTGGCTTAGGATTGACTTGGCGATGCGGGCTCTTTTTTGGTTCCATATGAACTTTAAAGTAGTTTTTTCCAATTCTGTGAAGAAAGTCATTGGTAGCTTGATGGGGATGGCATTGAATCTATAAATTACCTTGGGCAGTATGGCCATTTTCACGATATTGATTCTTCCAACCCATGAGCATGGAATGTTCTTCCATTTGTTTGTATCCTCTTTTATTTCATTGAGCAGTGGTTTGTAGTTCTCCTTGAAGAGGTCTTTCACATCCCTTGTAAGTTGGATTCCTAGGTATTTTATTCTCTTTGAAGCAATTGTGAATGGGAATTCACTCATGATTTGGCTCTCTGTTTGTCTGTTATTGGTGTACAAAAATGCTTGTGATTTTTGTACATTAATTTTGTATCCTGAGACTTTGCTGAAGTTGCTAATCAGCTTAAGGAGATTTTGGGCTGAGACAATGGGGTTTTCTTTTTTTTTTTTTTTTTTTTTTTTCTTATACTTTAGGGTTTTAGGGTACATGTGCACAATGTGCAGGTTTGTTACATATGTATCCATGTGCCATGTTGATTTCCTGCACCCATTAACTCGTCATTTAGCATTAGGTGTATCTCCTAATGCTGTCCCTCCCCCCTCCCCCCACCCCACAACAGTCCCCGGAGCGTGATGTTCCCCTTCCTGTGTCCATGAGTTCTCATTGTTCAATTCCCACCTATGAGTGAGAACATGCGGTGTTTGGTTTTTTTGTCCTTGCGATAGTTTACTGAGAATGATGTTTTCCAGTTTCATCCATGTCCCTACAAAGGACACGAACTCATCATTTTTTATGGCTGCATAGTATTCCATGGTGTATATGTGCCACATTTTCTTAATCCAGTCTATCGTTGTTGGACATTTGGGTTGGTTCCAACTCTTTGCTATTGTGAATAGTGCCGCAATAAACATACGTGTGCATGTGTCTTTATAGCAGCATGATTTATAGTCCTTTGGGTATATACCCAGTAATGGGATGGCTGGGTCAAATGGTATTTCTAGTTCGAGATCCCTGAGGAATCGCCACACTGACTTCCACAATGGTTGAACTAGTTTACAGTCCCACCAACAGTGTAAAAGTGTTCCTATTTCTCCACATCCTCTCCAGCACCTGTTGTTTCCTGATTTTTTAATGATGGCCATTCTAACTGGTGTGAGATGGTATCTCACTGTGGTTTTGATTTGCATTTCTCTGATGGCCAGTGATGAGGAGCATTTCTTCATGTGTTTTTTGGCTGCATAAATGTCTTCTTTTGAGAAGTGTCTGTTCATGTCCTCTGCCCACTTTTTGATGGGGTTGTTTGTTTTTTTCTGGTAAATTTGTTTGAGTTCATTGTAGATTCTGGATATTAGCCCTTTGTCAGATGAGTAGGTTGCAAAAATTTTCTCCCATTGTGTAGGTTGCCTGTTCACTCTGATGATAGTTTCTTTTGCTGTGCAGAAGCTCTTTAGTTTAATGAGATCCCATTTGTCGATTTTGGCTTTTGTTGCCATTGCTTTTGGTGTTTTAGACATGAAGTCCTTGCCCACGCCTATGTCCTGAATGGTATTGCCTAGGTTTTCTTGTAGGATTTTAATGGTTTTAGGTCTAACATATAAGTCTTTAATCCATCTTGAATTAATTTTTGTATAAGGTGTAAGGAAGGGATCCAGTTGCAGCTTTCTACATATGGCTAGCCAGTTTTCCCAGCACCATTTATTAAATAGGGAATCCTTTCCCCATTTCTTGTTTTTGTCAGGTTTGTCAAAGATCAGATAGTTGTAGCTATGCGGCATCATTTCTGAGGGCTCTGTTCTGTTCCATTGATCTATGTCTCTGTTGTGGTACCAGTACCATGCTGTTTTGGTTACTGTAGCCTTGTAGTATAGTTTAAAGTCAGGTAGCGTGATGCCTCCAGCTTTGTTCTTTTGGCTTAGGATTGGCTTGGCGATGCGGGCTCTTTTTTGGTTCCATATGAACTTTAAAGTAGTTTTTTCCAATTCTGTGAAGAAAGTCATTGGTAGCTTGATGGGGATGGCATTGAATCTATAAATTACCTTGGGCAGTATGGCCATTTTCACGATATTGATTCTTCCAACCCATGAGCATGGAATGTTCTTCCATTTGTTTGTATCCTCTTTTATTTCATTGAGCAGTGGTTTGTAGTTCTCCTTGAAGAGGTCCTTCACATCCCTTGTAAGTTGGATTCCTAGGTATTTTATTCTCTTTGAAGCAATTGTGAATGGGAGTTCACTCATGATTTGGCTCTCTGTTTGTCTGTTATTGGTGTACAAGAATGCTTGTGATTTTTGTACATTAATTTTGTATCCTGAGACTTTGCTGAAGTTGCTAATCAGCTTAAGGAGATTTTGGGCTGAGACAATGGGGTTTTCTAGATATACAATCATGTCATCTGCAAACAGGGACAATTTGACTTCCTCTTTTCCTAATTGAATACCCTTTATTTCCTTCTCCTGCCTGATTGCTCTGGCCAGAACTTCCAGCACTATGTTGAATAGGAGCGGTGACAGAGGGCATCCCTGTCTTGTGCCAGTTTTCAGAGGGAATGCTTCCAGTTTTTGCCCATTCAGTATGATATTGGCTGTGGGTTTGTCATAGATAGCTGTTATTATTTTGAGATATGTCCCATCAATACCTAATTTATTGAGAGTTTTTAGCATGAAGGGTTGTTGAATTTTGTCAAAGGCCTTTTCTGCATCTATTGAGATAATCATGTGGTTTTTGTCTTTGGTTCTGTTTATATGCTGGATTACATTTATTGATTTGCGTATGTTGAACCAGCCTTGCATCCCAGGGATGAAGCCCACTTGATCATGGTGGATAAGCTTTTTGATGTGCTGCTGGATTCGGTTTGCCAGTATTTTATTGAGGATTTTTGCATCAATGTTCATCAAGGATATTGGTCTGAAATTCTCTTTTTTGGTTAAGTCTCTGCCAGGTTTTGGTATCAGGACGATGCTGGCTTCGTAAAATGTGTTAGGGAGGATTCCCTCTTTTTCTTTCGATTGGAATAGTTTCAGAAGGAATGGTACCAGTTCCTCCTTTTACCTCTGGTAGAATTCAGCTGTGAATCCATGAGGTCCTGGACTCTTTTTGGTTGGTAAGCTATTGATTATTGCCACAATTTCAGAACCTGTTATTGGTCTATTCAGAGATTCAACTTCTTCCTGGTTTAGTCTTGGGAGGGTGTATTTGTCAAGGAATTTATCCATTTCTTTTAGATTTTCTAGTTTATTTGCATAGAGGTGTTTGTAGTATTCTCTGATGGTAGATTGTATTTCTGTGGGAGCGGTGGTGATATCCCCTTTTTCGTTTTTTATTGCATCTATTTGATTCTTCTCTCTTTTCTTCTTTATTAGTCTTGCTAGCGGTCCATCAATTTTGTTGATCTTTTCAAAAAACCAGCTCCTGGATTCATTAATTTTTTGAAGGGTTTTTTGTGTCTCTATTTCCTTCAGTTCTGCTCTGATTTTAGTTATTTCTAGCCTTCTGCTAGCTTTTGAATGTGTTTGCTCTTGCTTTTCTAGTTCTTTTAATTGTGATGTTAGGGTGTCAATTTTGGATCTTTCCTGCTTTCTCTTGTGGGCATTTAGTGCTATAAATTTCCCTCTACACACTGCTTTGAACGTGTCCCAGAGATTCTGGTATGTTGTGTCTTTGTTCTCGTTGGTTTCAAAGAACATCTTTATTTCTGCCTTCATTTCATTATGTACCCAATAGTCATTCAGGAGCAGGTTGTTCAGTTTCCATGTAGTTGAGCGGTTTTGAGTGAGTTTCTTAATCCTGAGTTCTAGTTTGATTGCACTGTGGTCTGAGAGACAGTTTGTTATAATTTCTGTTCTTTTACATTTGCTGAGGAGAGCTTTACTTCCAACTATGTGGTCAATTGTGGAATAGGTGTGGTGTGGTGCTGAAAAAAATGTATATTCTGTTGACTTGGGGTGGAGAGTTCTGTAGATGTCTATTAGGTCCACTTTATGTAGAGCTGAGTTCAATTCCTGGATATCCTTGTTAACTTTCTGTCTCGTTGATCTGTCTAATGCTGACAGTGGGGTGTTAAAATCTCCCATTATTATTGTGTGGGAGTTTAAGTCCCTTTTTAGGTCACTGAGGACTTGCTTTATGAATCTGGGTGCTCCCGTGTTGGGTGCATATATATTTAGGATAGTTAGCTCTTCTTTTTGAATTGATCCCTTTACCATTATGTAATGGCCTTCTTTGTCTCTTTTGATCTTTGTTGGTTTAAAGTCTATTTTATCAGAGACTAGGATTGCAACCCCTGCCTTTTTTTGATTTCCAGTTGCTTGATAGATCTTCCTCCATCCCTTTATTTTGAGTCTATGTGTGTCTCTGCACGTGAGATGGGTTTCCTGAATACAGCACACTGATGGGTCCTGACTCCTTATCCAGTTTGCCAGTCTGTGTCTTTTGATTGGAGCATTTAGCCCATTTACATTTAACGTGAATATTGTTATGTGTGAATCTGATCCTGTCATTATGATGTTAGTTGGTTATTTTGCTCGTTAGTTGCTATAGTTTCTTCCTAGCCTCGATGGTCTTTACAATTTGGCATGTTTTTGCAGGGGCTGGTACCGGTTGTTCCTTTCCATGTTTAGTGCTTCCTTCAGGAGCTCCTTTAGGGCAGGCCTGGTGGTAACAAAATCACTCAGCGTTTGCTTGTCTGTAGAGTATTTTATTTCTCCTTCACTTATGAAGCTTAGTTTGGCGGGATAGGAGATTCTGAGTTGAAAATTCTTTTCTTTAAGAATGGTGAATATCGGCCCCCACTCTCTTCTGGCTTGTAGAGTTTCTGCTGAGAGATCAGCTGTCAGTCTGATGGGCTTCCCTTTGTGGGTAACCTGACCTTTCTCTCTGGCTGCCCTTAACATTTTTTCCTTCATTTCAACTTTGGTGAATCTGACAATTATGTGTCTTGGAGTTGCCCTTGTCGAGGAGTATCTTTGTGGCATTCTCTGTATTTCCTGAATCTGAATGCTGGCCTGCCTTGCTAGATTGGGGAAGTTCTCCTGGATAATATCTTGCAGAGTGTTTTCCAACCTGGTTCCATTCTCCCCATCATTTTCAGGTACACCAATCAGACATAGGTTTGGTCTTTTCACATAGTCCCAAATTTCTTGGAGGCTGTGTTCATTTCTTTTTATTCTTTTTTCTCTAAACTTCCCTTCTCTCTTCATTTCATTCATTTCATCTTCCATCAGCGATACCCTTTCTTCCAGTTGATCGCATCTGCTACTGAGGCTTCTGCAATCTTCGCGTAGTTCTTGAAACTTGGCTTTCAGCTCCATCAGCTCCTTGAAGCCCTTCTCTCCATTGGTTATTCTAGTTATCCATTCTTCTAATTTTTTTTCAAAGTTTTTAACTTCTTTGCTATTGTTTTGAATTTCCTCTCGTAGCTCAGAGTAGTTTGATCGTCTGAAGCCTTCTTCTCTCAACTCATCAAAGTCATCCTCCATCCAGCTTTGTTCCGTTGCTGGTGAGGAACTGCGTTCTTTTGGAGGACGAGAGGTGCTCTGTTTTTTAGAGTTTCCAGTTTTTGTGCTCTGTTTTTTCCCCATCTTTGTGGTTTTATCTACTTTTTGTCTTTGATGATGGTGATGTACAGTTGGGTTTTTGGTGTGGATGTCCTTTCTGTTTGTTAGTTTTCCTTCTACCAGACAGGACCCTCAGCTGCAGGTCTGTTGGAGTTTAATAGAGGTCCACTCCAGACCCTGTTTGGCTGGGTGTCAGCAGCGGTGGCTGCAGAGCAGCGGATTTTCGTGAGACCACAAATTCAGCTGTCTGATAGTTCCTCTGAAAGTTTTGTCTCAGAGGAGTACCCAGTTGAATGAGGTGTCAGTCTGTCCCTACTGGGGGGGTGCCTCCCAGTTAGGCTGCTCAGGTGTGAGGGACCCACTTTAGGAGGTAGTCTGTCCGTTCTCAGATCTCCAGCTGCATGCTGGGGGAACCACTACTCTCTTCAAAGCTGTCAGTCAGACAGGGACATTTAAATCTGTGGAGATTCTTGCTGAGTTTTTGTTTGTCTGTGCCCTGCCCCCAGAGGTGGAGCCTACAGAGGCAGGCAGGCCTCCTTGAGCTGTGGTGTGCTCCACCCAGTTCGAGCTTCCTGGCTGCTTTGTTTACCTAAGCAAGCCTGGGCAATGGCGGGCGCCCCTCCCCCAGCCTCGCTGCAGCCTTGCAGCTTGATCTCAGACTGCTGTGCTAGCAATCAGCGAGACTCCGTGGGCATAGAACCCTCCGAGCCAGGTGCGGGACACAATCTCCTAGTGTGCCGTTTTCCAGGCCCGTTGGAAAAGCACAGTATTAGGATGGGACTGACCCGATACTCCAGGTGCCGTCTGTTTCCCCTTTCTTTGACTAGGAAAGGGAACTCCCTGACCCCTTGTGCTTCCCGAGTGAGGCAATGCCTCGCCCTGCTTCGGCTCGATCACAGTGCGCTTCACCGACTGTCCTGCACCCACTGTTAGGCACTCCCTAGTGTGATGAAACCGGCACCTCAAGCAGAATTGCAGAAATCACCCTCTTCTGTGTCGCTGGGGCTGGGAGCTGGAGACGGGAGCTATTCCTATTCGGCCATCTTGGCTCCACCCCATGAATCCATCTTTTTAGGGACTGCCCTTCAACACAGTACAGATGGGATCAAGAGTGAAGGTAAAGGGATGTGTCTAGAACCGGATAAGGGATATTCCCCCTCACGAATGGGGAAATGAGAATAAGATAGGGGTGTGGAGAAATTGGAATTGGAAGGTCAGAGCAAAGACTTTTCACCTGCAAGCTGCATATCTCTCAATAAAGCAAGAGGCAAGGTCATTGGTTCAAGGAAGAGCAGTGAGGGCAGGGCTGAATGTAGGAGAAAAATGAAGAAATGCTGAAAAGCCATGGGTGTGGGACGATGAATGACAAAGAGCTGTTACATAGCAAATGGGGAGCTAAGGTGCTGGGAACTACGTATTTGTAGATCATACATTTGTAGATTTTACCATAACTTTATAAATCTTTGTATTTCACTTTAATAGTATGCAGTAAAACAAAAAACTTCAACAACAAACAAAGCAAAACAACTGCCTATGAAGATGAAGCAGCAGCCTACTAACTTAGTGTAGACTGGCCCAGGAAATTCACCACTTTTTCATCATGAAGCCTGAGGAAACACAGATGGTGACTAATGCACATCCAGAATTAATGTGGGAGAGAAGGGAATGAAAGCCTTCAGTCATTGGGAGCTCCATGGGGAGCAGGGCAAATTGAGCTGAATTTTCTTTGGCTGCTGATCTGAAATTTCTCTAGAAAAGGCTTTTCGAGGAAATGAGAGAAATGCCAAGACGGGGAGTATGCTAAATGTGGGGTAGATAAGTCTCTGAACATACCGTACTTGTCGAAATGATCAAACTTAGGAACAAATTTCAGTCTGTAACTTTAGCCTTATTATCACTTAAAAAAATTCACATGGGTATTTACAGAGCACAGCCATGTTTTGGCCTCCATATCGCCCTGAGTCCATACTCGGTAGAAATAATATAAGCATTTGTCTAAATGTCTCCAAGCAAATTCTGATCTTTAGTTTTCCCACTGTGTACCCGCAAACCCATATGCAAATATCTGTGCTGCTTTAACAAGATCAGAAGAAGGAATCAGTCATTATTCTGATCTGGTATCCCTTATGTCTAAGTCAATGAGTTGAAGTGAAATCTTGATATTTGCATTAATGGAACAATGATAAAAGATGAGCAGAAATTTTGTTCTCTGAGTCCATCATATTCACTTAATTCTTCAAGTTCCAAGCTAAAGTAACATGAGTTATGCACTGTAGGTCATTTCTAGATTTCATATTATGCATATATCCCTCCAGCACTAGGAGACAAGGTAGTGACTACATATATCTTACGGTAGTGCTGCTCAAACTTTAATGTGCAAATGAATCTCCTGAGAATCTTGTTAAAATGCATATTTTGTAGGTTTGGGGTGGGCCTGAGATTTTTGTATTTCTAACAAGCTCCCAGATGACACTGATGTTGCTGGTCCAAGGACTATAAGGTGTTAGAACTATGTAAAAAATGTGTAGAATACTTACATGGAATCCAAAAATGTTAATCAGTAGCTATAATATCAGAAAAAATAATAGATGATAGTAAGCTGAAAATGTTTCCCTTATCTTTTGAGAAGATCCACATTTTTTTTACGCTGTTAAGAAGTCTTCATATTGACCATGAATCCACTTATCTTTCTCTGTAGTATCAGCAATTTAAAGAAGCCAAAAATCTACTTAAAAATAGTTAATGAGAAATTTTTTAGTTCTGAGGTTGAATGGACTCAGTAAGTGCATTCCTAAGAGTGTATAGGTTTTTTGTTTTGTTTTGTTTTAATAATAGACCTAATGAAGAAACGGGTTAATTTCTTTGAGAAGGGAGAACTTTTTGTTTTTATAGTCAGGATTTCAGTAGTAATTTTAGAGAAACTTACTAACAGTTATAAAACTACTTGGAGATTTAGCTATCTGAGAGGATCATATTGGTCCTCATTCAACATTCACTTTCTCTTTCTTTTTATCTATCAGAAACCCAATTTTGTGAAAGTATACCTCTAACAGCATGCAGCCATCTGCCTAAGGATAACTAGCACCTGTTCAGTTCCAACAGGGAGTCTACTTTATTACAGGAAAATCCACCCCCCTGCCTTTTTTTTTTTTTTTTTTTTTTTTTGCTGCTGGTGGTTTAGTAAAGAGATGTGGAAGCTTCTGGGAGAGCTTCTAGAACACATTTTCTTGCTTCTAAAAGAGAGCCACAGAAGAGAAAGTCCATCATCTATATTTTAGTAGGATCTGAGCTCTAGAATTCCCAAAGTCATCTTGTAACCAGCCTGAGAATAAAGCCAACAATAGTGGAGGGAAATATAGAACGGATAACATCATTAGCTGCTGATCTAACCAATCCTATACCCCTTCCTACTTCTAGACCTCTTATGTGAAATACTTTCTTTTTTAAAATTATTCTGATTAGTTTGATTTGAGATCTCTGTTAGCTGCAGTTGAAAACATCTTTCTTTTATCTTCCTACCAATTAAGGTTGAAAAGGACAAGATCTAGAGTACATTCATTACTGGATTAGCTGATGTTAGAATCCTCAGGAGGATCATAATGCAATGAAAATTTATAAACCATCTTATTAAAGCTTTATAAACTCAGTTTGGTTACATTGTAATGGCCAACCACATTGATTCTCCTCTGTTAGGTGAATAAATTTCTTTTTCAAAAAGTTTTTAAAAAAATTATTAGTTAATATCAACTTTCAAATGACACTGATAAATATTAGAGCTGAGCAAGTTTTTTTTAAAAAACACTGGTGTATTTATTTTCATCTTCTACTTTATGAACTTCATATGGCTTCTGATGAGTGGTTGTACGTTATTCATGACTGCTTCTACTGTGAATAGGTATATTAAAAAAAACCCAAGTCACCAGCCACTCTTTTTTCACTTTGAACACACACACACACATTACCAGAATGGATATTGTACAAATGTGAAAAATTGAAACCCACATTATAGCTCAGGCTGCTGCAATGCTTTGACATTGGCTTCTCCCAAAAGTAAATAATGTTAGTTTGTTTACCTTTTTTGTTGTTGTTAAAACTCTATTTGTGAATGCTGTGAAATTTGCAACTGCTGGGCATAATGTTGTGTGAAGCACAAGAGTTAAAGAATGGCTTCTTTATGATAGCATATGGCAAATCTTTCTAATGAGAGCCATTTACTATATAAGTCTCCTACATGTGGTAGTTGACAGCAGGTGTCTGGAGAAAATCCTGCAAACATTTTTAAGTATACTGTTACTGGCAGTTGGTGGGAAAAGGTAAGGATCTGAATGTGGAGGATTGAACCAGAAAGGAGAATAAAATGCAAAATGATAGTGAAAGAGAGAGAAAGAAAACACCCCCAAGCCGGAGCCCAGCAGCTTGTTTCTGCATTAAGGAAGTATATAAATAACTCCATTGGAGGGCACTAAACATGACATATTGCCTACATGGAAGAGAAAGGAGTTATTGTGCTCAGACCACTAAGTTCCCTAAGACTCCTTTTCAATAGAGAATGGACGCAAGTGACTGGCTCACGTCAGTGTGGAGTTTAATTAAACCACTCAACACTGGTCCGCAGAAGCTGAGAATGAAATTTATTGGGGGAAAATATACATTTGGACAAGTTTTACATGAGAATTTTTTGCATCCCATGCTTAATGTCAAATGCAAGGCTGTCACCCATAATTGTGCTTTTGTGCACCGAACAAAGGCACCTGGTCCAAGGGGTGAGTGGGGGCTGCAATTGAAGCCACACAGCATTTACCAAACCAAAACTCTGGCTAAGGGCTGTATTTGCTGGAAGTAGAGGTTGCATTTTTTCTTTCTATAAAGCTGCTTTCTTTATCTAAGCCATGTGCTCTAGCTTGGTGGGGCCATGGGAGGCATCTTCTAATTCACCAAAGTTCGGGGGGTGGATTAAAAACAATTTATGCATGGTGGTGAGGGTGCTTTTTCTAATTCATCTACCTAGAAGGGACACCATTTTTCTTTTCTTTTCTTTTCTTTTCTTTTCTTTTTTTTCTTTTTTTTTTTTTTGAGACAGAGTCTCGCTCTGTCACCCAGGCTGGAGTGCAGTAGTGTGATCTCGGCTCACTGCAATCTCTGCCTCTGGGGTTCTAGCAATTCTCCTGCCTCAGCCTGCCAAGTAGCTGGGATTACAGGAACCTGCCACCACACCAGGCTAACTTTTTGTATTTTTAGTAGAGATGGGGTTTTGCCATGTTGGCCAGGCTGGTCTCTAGCTCCTGGCCTCAAGTGATCTGCCCACCTTGGCCTCCCAAAGTACTGGGATTACAGGCATGAGCCATGGCACCCAGCCAGGACACCTTTTTTCGATTTGGAACAAAGGCTCATACAAGCTAGCAAAAGCCCTATTTAAGATGTAAGATTGAGTCTCTGCTCCCAACACTGGACAGGAGTAAAAGGCTGACAAAGAGGGCAATTGGCCATTTACTTACTGATATGTAGGGCAGATTACTCTTATACTTTGAGTACTTTTATTATTGGAATAGATGTGGCCTTACTATCTTCATGCTATTCTCAAAATTGGCCTAGTCTGTTGGTGAAAGTTAAGCTCCCAGAGGGAGCAATAGTTTTATATCCCTGAAGGCTGGAATCTACAGTCCTACCCTTCCATTGCCACCCAGTGTTTCTTGTCTTGGTATTCTTAGGGACAGGAAGTGAGCAGAGTTGATGAGGAACAATTTTTTCTTTTATTCTACATGGGATATTACAAACTCAGGTATGACTAGAGTGGAAGAGTGAAAACAAAGCAACCGAGAGCAAAAGCAAATCACACATATAGTATTTTTTTTCCTTCTTCCTATCAAAGTTTAGCAGGAACAAATGTAAGGCAGTATAAACAATAACTGCACCCAGCTAAAGATGGGGTTCATCACTGTTCCCAGGAGATAACAAAACTAGTTTCTTGCTAATAGAAATTAAAATTATTAGGAGCTATGATTATAAATGAATGAACAAACAACAACAAAAAGTTTTAGTTGGGATTTTAAACTCATTTTTTTATTCTCTTGCTTTGTCCGTATCAAGAGAGAAACATACATTCTTCAAGTAATTCTATTCTTTATCATAATGGTCAACTTGATTATTTCTCTGTTTTATTCCCCTTTCATTGTGACAAGATTGTACATTTTAACCCGTTGCAATTCCTTCCTATGGAGAAATATTCTTTCTTGTCCCATTTGGTATTGGACTTGACCATGTGACTTCGTTTGACCAAGCATATTTGAGCAGATGTAATAAATGCCATTAAATGTTTGACTATGACACTGTTTTCCATCTACCATGAGAATGACATGTTCCAAGCAGGGGCTGCTTCTCCAGCCTAGGTCTGAGAATGAGAAGCTGTGTGGAGTAGAGTCACAGCCCTACCTGCAGCCTGCATGTAACACATATACTAAATGAATCTTTATTTCACAAGCCAAAGAGACTGGGGGATCATTTGTTATTATAGCAAAGTTGCCTAATATGAAAAAAATGGAACCAGGAGTGGAATGCTGCATAGCAAAACCCCTAAAACATATAGCATTAGCTCCTGGCCAGTGTGTAACAAGGAAACTTTAATTAAAGACAGACAAAAATGCCAATCTATGATGTGGAGTAGTGAGCGTTTGTTATAACTGCTGTCCACAAAAATTTGAAGGCAGATAATATATTAATGTACTTGTGATTTGGGTTAAGATGTAGTAAAACAGAATGTCACCAGAGTACCATGGTTGTTGTTAGATGCATTTGACAAGAAACTATAAAGAAGAGATGAGCTCAGAAAAGAATTGACCAAGGATAAAGAAAAGAAACGGAAAATTTGCAAATGTTGAGACTTCCAGGGTTGAAAACATGCAACTATTTTTCTTATCTAACAGTAGAAGATAAAATTTAGACATCCTCTGAGGAACAGGGGCCAACTGAAACTCAACGTTCAAACAAGAATCAATTGAGGGATGTGGCTACTACATCATTAGTTAACATCTCTAAAAGGATGACACTCCCTCCAAAATAAATCCTTTCATCTGGACAGATGGCTCAGGGAAAGGAGATGATGAGGGTATGTCTATTCTATAAAACACTGATAAGTTTGTTAGAGAGAAGATCTTGACAAAAATTGTACTCACGGCTTTCGGCACATTGTCTTAGTCCATTTTTTGTTGCTATAGCAGAATTCCTGACTGGCTAATTTATAAACAATAGAAGTTTATTGGGTTCTGGAGGCTGGGAAGTCCAGCATCAAGGAGCTGCATCTGGTGAGGGCCTTCTTGCTCTGTCATCCCATGGTGAAAGATTGAAGGACAAAAGAGCACAAAAGAGACTGGAAAGCAGTTGAACTTTTGGTAGGAACCTATACCCAAGATAACTAACCCACATTAATCCATTAATGAGGGAGGAGCCCTCACTATCTAAGCATATCCTAAAGGCCCCACTTCTCAACACTGTTCCATTTGGGATTAAGTTTACAACACCTGAACACTGGGGAACACATTCAAACCATAGCATACATGGATCTAACTGGAATCAAATAGATATAAAGTCAATAGTGGTGCGTACACATGTGCATGCGTGTGTGTATGTGTTTGTGTGTGTGTGTGTGCATGGTGTGCCTATAAAAGGGAGAGAGAGACAAAGAGAGGGAGAGAGAGCACCTGACTGTTCAATACAAAGCAAACTCTTGGGTCCCCAATTCTCAATAAGCAGGAAGCAGGCAAGTAAGATGCTCAGGTACAAAGGAGAGCATATTCCATAGTGACCTCTTTAGATGTAGCCAAAGAGGATAATGAAAAAAGAAAGACTTCCCAGAGGGTATAGCCAAGAGAAAAATGGACTGCAGAACTACTTCCAGGAGAAAGAACTGGAGTCCAATCAAGGAGCGTTTTCTCCACACAGAAGAAGAAGCCTTTGTAACATTTGCCCAGGAAGATTTTAGATCAGTGATTGCTGTGCATCTTCAACTCTCCTTTCTAAAAAGTGTTTGTTACTATTGTCTTATTTCTGAGCCACTATTATATCTTGGGTATATAACTTGTGTTTTAGTCCAGATGTTTCTGAAGAAAGAGTAGAGATATCCAGACCTGAAATAGAGGCCATCAAAAAATGCTAGACTTCAAGCATACTCTCACAGCTGGATAGAATTTCACATGTGAAGAGGAGGAAACAACTTCATGATACCAAGGGTGAACAATAGTCAATTGTATTATTGTTCTTTTCCTTCAAAGAACAATGATATCCTTCTCCTCTTCCTTCAAAGAAGATCACTCATTCTCACCCAGAGAATTCTCACCTAGGTTACTGTAATTTGCAGTAACCCTCCCCACCTCACCCTGCTACCATAGGAGGGGTATATCTTGTGGAAATAAGAAAAGACCACCCAAATGAAACAAACAGAAGCTATTTATTCAGAATTTGCTATATAGCAAGGGGGCCAGCCACCATCACTTGCACTTACCAGAGATTCAAAGGCAGGCAGACAGAATAGGAAAGTTTATAGTGAAAACTATAGGGAAGATTTCAGTTACATTCTGATTGGAGGATGTTGGCATGGGAAAGCTGCCAAACCAAGGGCTAATCACTAGGCACACCAAACTTAAATTGCCTCACTTGTTTTTAGTCACTTGCTTTTAGTTGATTTTAAAACCCATATAGCTAAAAGTCACATAGCTAAACTATATATATCTAAATTCCCACTACCTTCCTTAGAGATAACATCTCTAATATATAGGTCACCATTGTAATGTTTGCCTAAGTTATTTTTCAGGAACTTAGAGTCAGCTCTTGTCTAATTCAAGCTGGCCAAGACCACCAACACTTCAACTGGGCCTGCATGAGGGTCCAATGGCTGACCTTTTGTTGTCAGAGGGCCAAAAACTCCACCCTCCGATCATGCTGCTGACACCATTTTGTTACTATGCATCCTGTGAAGAGCTATGAAGCTTGACTATGCTTGTGAAGATCACTGATTGCCTCACTATTCCTTATCCCCAGTCACCTTTCCCTATGTCTTGAACCACCTTGCCCTTCTATGCCATAAATACCCCTAAAATCCCATCTTTATTGGGGGAAAGGATGTATTTGAGACAGATTTTCCTATCTTCTTGCTTTGGCTGACTCATGAATAAACCCTTTCTCTGCTGCAAAACTCATCATCTCAGTGATTGGCATACTGCATCACGGACAAAACAGGCTTGGTTTGGCAACACTGTAGGCTGGCTAACTTGAAGTGGGGCATGTTATGTGATTGGTTAGGAGAGCATGTTTTACTTTCTCTGATTGAGCCTAAGTTGGAAGCAGGGGCAAAAAGGAGGGAACCCGGGAGTCACTGATGAAGTCCTGACTGTTCTGGGCTGATTGCCACAGAGGTTGTGGTTTGGCTTCCTAGGCTGGTTGCTGCAGAGGTTGTGAGTCAGTTCTATTGCCTAGGTCCAGCCACTATCCATCTGTATATTTAGTCTCTCTCCTTTGTCTCACTGACATTGAGCCTCTTTGGCCAGTAGGGACTTCTTTGGCCAGTAGCGGGTGGACGTGATAGATATCATGTTTGAGCAGAAGGTTGAAAAGCCATTGTGTGCTTGACTCTGGCTCTCCTTTCCATCTGCTGTGAGAATGGCATGTCCCACATGGAGGCTGCATCTTCAGCCTGTGTTCTAGAATGTGAAGACAATATAAAGAAGAGATACAGCCTACTCACTGCCAAAAACGCATGGGCAGCTGACCTAGAGCCTATGTGAAATGTCAATTAAAAAAAAATCCCCTTTTTTAGGAAGCCATTATCATTTGAGGTTCATTGTTTCTACAATAAAGCTAATTAGTACAGTCATCCTCTGGTTTGGATTAGAGACACTCTGACAAATGGATGATTCTGCTTTAAGGAAAATCTAAATAAAGGGTTAAAGTAATGTTTTTTTGACATACTAAGAAACAATATTCTACAGCAATGAGTGATAATAATGTTGATATTAGTAGCTGATATTTATAACTAGATGATTTTGAAATATTCACATACTAATATAAAGAAAATATTGTTAACCAAAATTCCTTAAAAAGAACTGTATTAGAAAAATACTTTGATAATTGATAAGGTGAGAGAGTGAGAGAATGTAGGTACAGGAAGGACTACACTTAGTAAGTAGTAGGTCATATTTTCTTGTTACATGTTCTTATAGATCTTTGTCCTTCTCCTTCAAAAGTATTTGTCCTAGGTTGTAACTATAAATTTCCGTGATTTTCAGTTTGATGAGAGGCAGTAGAGCTGCAGAGGTTAAGTTAAATGGGAGAGTGATGAAGCCATATTGCCTGGGTTCAAGCCTCGGTTCTGCCATTTACTAGCAAGAGGACACTGTCCCCATTACTTAGGATCTCTGTGTCTTATTTTCCTCTTCTGTATAATGGGCATGATATAACAGTAACTGCTTCATATGGCTGTTGTGAGAATTAAATGCCTCAGTTCTTATGAAAGGCTTTGAATTTAAGAGAAAAACAGACTTACTCTTAAAATAGGTTATTAGGGAGCTAAAGCAAATGGCAAAATGAGTTGGATATGCACAAGTACATCCATTACCTCTTATTTTTTAGTACTGAAGGAAATTAGTAGACTCATAGAGACAAATGGATTAAAAATATCATTTTCTAATACAATTTCTTCTTTAAGGCTGAATAATATGGTCATTAAAACATGAGTTTAAAAAAGAGATTCCATGATTTGTAGATTAGTGTAATTAACTACTTGTTAAACAGAATGAACAGAAGGTTATTGAAGTCGAAGGTACAAACTTGAAGTAATAGATTTAGTTAAGAGAAAACATATTGATACTCTAGAATACAGCATTTTATTTGTTCACTAGTTACATGGTACCCCCAAATTTGTCTGTATTGGGTAGCCTTATTTCTTCTGGTCTATAACTATAGCCTTTTGCCTGCCTAGAATAGCCAAAACAACTTTTTAACATGAGTGTTGTGAAACTTACCCTACCAGATTATCAATATAAAAATTTTGAAAGTGTGGTACTGCTGCAAGTATAGACATAAGCAATGGAAGAGACTTGATGACTCAGAAAATGCCCATTGGATATATAGAAGCCTGGAATAGGACAGAGGTAGCATTAAATCAGTGGGGTAAAATAGCCAAGATATGGAAACAACCTAAGTGTCCACTGACCAATGAATGAATAAAGAAATTGTGCACGTGGTCTCTCTCTCTCTGTCTGCACACACACACACATACACACAATGGAATATGGGTGAACCTAGAGAACATTATACTAAGTGAAATAAGCAAGATGCAGAAAGAAATTTACAACATAATCTCATTTATATGTGGAATCTAAAAGAAAAGTCAAATACATAGAGAGTAGAGTTGGTTACCAGAGACAGGGAGGGAGAAGAAATGGAGATATGTAGGTCAGAGGGTACAAACTTGCACTTATGCAGGATGAGTAACTCTGAAGATCTAATGTTCAGTATGAGGACTATAGTTAATAATATTATATTGTATATCTAAAATATGCTAAGATAATGATTTTAGGTGCTTTTACCACACACACACAAAGAGGTAACCATGGAAGGTGATGGATATGTTAATTTGCTTACCTTTAGTAATTATTTCACTGTGCCTATTAAAACACCGTATTGTACACCTTAAGTATGTATAACAAAAAATAAATTAATGAATTTTTAAAAATCAGTGGGGTAAAATAAATTACTTAGAAAACAGTGCTGAAACAATTATTCACATGCAAAAAATAAAATTACATTACATATATCTACAAAAATAAATTCTAGATTTATTGCAGAGGTAAAAATAAAAAAACTTCAAAACTGTTAAAAGGTATAGGAGAATATCTCTTATGCCATATAAGAAAGGATAGATTTCTTAGATGAGATACAAAAAGCATGAACAACAAAGGAGATGATTGATAATTACATTGATGTGAAACATTTTTGTATAGTAAAAATTATATTAGTAAAGTGAAAAGGGATACCATTAGCTAGAATAGAAGATATTTACAATTGCAAAGATTTAGTATCCAGAATAAAGAACTCATAAAAATCAATAAAGAGATAAGCAAGTCCACATAAAATGACCAAATTATATGACCAGGCAATTCACTGCAAAAGGAAACTTAATAACTAATCAATGTACAAAAAAATCAGTAATCTGGGAATTGCAAATTAAAATGAGATCTTTTTTCATATCCATCAATTGAGCAAAAAGTAAAAATGTCATAATAACAAATTTTGGTGAATTTTCTCCAATTTTCCAATGTAAATTGGCACAACAGTTTGGAGGACAATTTGGCAATATCCAATCAAGTGAAAAATGTGGCCCAATCTTATGCTCAACAATTTCACTCCTGGGGATATA
This sequence comes from Symphalangus syndactylus, assembly GCF_028878055.3. Classification (NCBI taxonomy): domain Eukaryota; kingdom Metazoa; phylum Chordata; class Mammalia; order Primates; family Hylobatidae; genus Symphalangus; species Symphalangus syndactylus. The sequence goes on along the minus strand of NC_072426.2, from coordinate 118,196,448 downwards.
CCCTGGAGACATTTTCACACATGTGCTCTGTATCAGTTGGGGTTCATTTGTGAGGAACAGAATCTATTCTAGCCAGTTATGTGGGACGGCATTTATTATAACTTATTCAATGACTTTAGCATTATTGGGAGGGCTGAAAACTGTAGGTTGTGATTTTAGGCATGACTCCAACCACAGAACTGAGCCAATAAAGGAGCTGCTGCCTCCTGTATGAGCATGAAGCCACTGGCTCCAGAAACAAATTGCCACTGCCAAGGGTAGTACATTGTCACACCAGGTCACTGTCATAGTCCAGAAACTGCCAGGATCAGAAAACTGTTGCTACTGCTGCTGGATCCACATCAGTGCCATGCCTGCTATGACCCACACCAACACAGACCCTGCCCTGGCTCTCGACACCTACAAAGCTCGTGACTGGAAACTGCGACTCAGCCAGCACTGACTCCATGATCATTCTTGCCAGTAGAGAGCACAGAAGGAGCAGAAGTGCAAGCTCTGTCTCACTTCTATCTCCCAAATCTTGTTGAATTTATCTGGTTGGCACAGTCTAAATCACTTCCAGAACCTGTCTGTAAAAGAGAAGGGATATTGTTTTAGCTTTCTATCGTCTGCACATGTGAATTTCAGTCAGCCATGTATACTACACTGCACCTCTATGGTTACTCAGCACACAAACATGCCAATACAACTGAGCAAAATCTTAAGACTATTTTGTTGTATAAAGCTTTTTCTCAGCCAGACTATGTACTTACATCTTTGGGGTCTGCTGGGACCTGACTTTATATTTGGAGTGGATGAGAGGTGGTAGGTTGGAGCATAAGGAGAATTGGCACCTTTTTGCAAGGTAATTACTGCAGGTGCAGTCACACTGGATCTTTTATTTTTTTATTTTTTTTATTTTTTTTTTTATTATACTTTAGGGTTTTAGGGTACATGTGCACAATGTGCAGGTTTGTTACATATGTATCCATGTGCCATGTTGATTTCCTGCACCCATTAACTCGTCATTTAGCATTAGGTGTATCTCCTAATGCTGTCCCTCCCCCCTCCCCCCACCCCACAACAGTCCCCGGAGCGTGATGTTCCCCTTCCTGTGTCCATGAGTTCTCATTGTTCAATTCCCACCTATGAGTGAGAACATGCGGTGTTTGGTTTTTTGTCCTTGCGATAGTTTACTGAGAATGATGTTTTCCAGTTTCATCCATGTCCCTACAAAGGACACGAACTCATCATTTTTTATGGCTGCATAGTATTCCATGGTGTATATGTGCCACATTTTCTTAATCCAGTCTATCGTTGTTGGACATTTGGATTGGTTCCAACTCTTTGCTATTGTGAATAGTGCCGCAATAAACATACGTGTGCATGTGTCTTTATAGCAGCATGATTTATAGTCCTTTGGGTATATACCCAGTAATGGGATGGCTGGGTCAAATGGTATTTCTAGTTCTAGATCCCTGAGGAATCGCCACACTGACTTCCACAATGGTTGAACTAGTTTACAGTCCCACCAACAGTGTAAAAGTGTTCCTGTTTCTCCACATCCTCTCCAGCACCTGTTGTTTCCTGATTTTTTAATGATGGCCATTCTAACTGGTGTGAGATGGTATCTCACTGTGGTTTTGATTTGCATTTCTCTGATGGCCAGTGATGAGGAGCATTTCTTCATGTGGTTTTTGGCTGCATAAATGTCTTCTTTTGAGAAGTGTCTGTTCATGTCCTCTGCCCACTTTTTGATGGGGTTGTTTGTTTTTTTCTTGTAAATTTGTTTGAGTTCATTGTAGATTCTGGATATTAGCCCTTTGTCAGATGAGTAGGTTGCAAAAATTTTCTCCCGTTGTGTAGGTTGCCTGTTCACTCTGATGATAGTTTCTTTTGCTGTGCAGAAGCTCTTTAGTTTAATGAGATCCCATTTGTCGATTTTGGCTTCTGTTGCCATTGCTTTTGGTGTTTTAGACATGAAGTCCTTGCCCACGCCTATGTCCTGAATGGTATTGCCTAGGTTTTCTTGTAGGATTTTAATGGTTTTAGGTCTAACATATAAGTCTTTAATCCATATTGAATTAATTTTTGTATAAGGTGTAAGGAAGGGATCCAGTTGCAGCTTTCTACGTATGGCTAGCCAGTTTTCCCAGCATCATTTATTAAATAGGGAATCCTTTCCCCATTTCTTGTTTTTGTCAGGTTTGTCAAAGATCAGATAGTTGTAGCTATGCGGCATCATTTCTGAGGGCTCTGTTCTGTTCCATTGATCTATGTCTCTGTTGTGGTACCAGTACCATGCTGTTTTGGTTACTGTAGCCTTGTAGTATAGTTTAAAGTCAGGTAGCGTGATGCCTCCAGCTTTGTTCTTTTGGCTTAGGATTGACTTGGCGATGCGGGCTCTTTTTTGGTTCCATATGAACTTTAAAGTAGTTTTTTCCAATTCTGTGAAGAAAGTCATTGGTAGCTTGATGGGGATGGCATTGAATCTATAAATTACCTTGGGCAGTATGGCCATTTTCACGATATTGATTCTTCCAACCCATGAGCATGGAATGTTCTTCCATTTGTTTGTATCCTCTTTTATTTCATTGAGCAGTGGTTTGTAGTTCTCCTTGAAGAGGTCCTTCACATCCCTTGTAAGTTGGATTCCTAGGTATTTTATTCTCTTTGAAGCAATTGTGAATGGGAGTTCACTCATGATTTGGCTCTCTGTTTGTCTGTTATTGGTGTACAAGAATGCTTGTGATTTTTGTACATTAATTTTGTATCCTGAGACTTTGCTGAAGTTGCTAATCAGCTTAAGGAGATTTTGGGCTGAGACAATGGGGTTTTCTAGATATACAATCATGTCATCTGCAAACAGGGACAATTTGACTTCCTCTTTTCCTAATTGAATACCCTTTATTTCCTTCTCCTGCCTGATTGCTCTGGCCAGAACTTCCAGCACTATGTTGAATAGGAGCGGTGACAGAGGGCATCCCTGTCTTGTGCCAGTTTTCAGAGGGAATGCTTCCAGTTTTTGCCCATTCAGTATGATATTGGCTGTGGGTTTGTTGTAGATAGCTCTTATTATTTTGAGATACGTCCCATCAATACCTAATTTATTGAGAGTTTTTAGCATGAAGGGTTGTTGAATTTTGTCAAAGGCCTTTTCTGCATCTATTGAGATAATCATGTGGTTTTTGTCTTTGGTTCTGTTTATATGCTGGATTACATTTATTGATTTGCGTATGTTGAACCAGCCTTGCATCCCAGGGATGAAGCCCACTTGATCATGGTGGATAAGCTTTTTGATGTGCTGCTGGATTCGGTTTGCCAGTATTTTATTGAGGATTTTTGCATCAATGTTCATCAAGGATATTGGTCTGAAATTCTCTTTTTTGGTTAAGTCTCTGCCAGGTTTTGGTATCAGGACGATGCTGGCTTCGTAAAATGTGTTAGGGAGGATTCCCTCTTTTTCTATCGATTGGAATAGTTTCAGAAGGAATGGTACCAGTTCCTCCTTGTACCTCTGGTAGAATTCAGCTGTGAATCCATCAGGTCCTGGACTCTTTTTGGTTGGTAAGCTATTGATTATTGCCACAATTTCAGAACCTGTTATTGGTCTATTCAGAGATTCAACTTCTTCCTGGTTTAGTCTTGGGAGGGTGTATGCGTCTAGGAATTTATCCATTTCTTCTAGATTTTCCAGTTTATTTGCATAGAGGTGTTTGTAGTATTCTCTGATGGTAGATTGTATTTCTGTGGGATCGGTGGTGATATCCCCTTTTTCGTTTTTTATTGCATCTATTTGATTCTTCTCTCTTTTCTTCTTTATTAGTCTTGCTAGCGGTCCATCAATTTTGTTGATCTTTTCAAAAAACCAGCTCCTGGATTCACTGATTTTTTGAAGGGTTTTTTGTGTCTCTATTTCCTTCAGTTCTGCTCTGATTTTAGTTATTTCTAGCCTTCTGCTAGCTTTTGAATGTGTTTGCTCTTGCTTTTCTAGTTCTTTTAATTGTGATGTTAGGGTGTCAATTTTGGATCTTTCCTGCTTTCTCTTGTGGGCATTTAGTGCTATAAATTTCCCTCTACACACTGCTTTGAACGTGTCCCAGAGATTCTGGTATGTTGTGTCTTTGTTCTCGTTGGTTTCAAAGAACATCTTTATTTCTGCCTTCATTTCATTATGTACCCAATAGTCATTCAGGAGCAGGTTGTTCAGTTTCCATGTAGTTGAGCGGTTTTGAGTGAGTTTCTTAATCCTGAGTTCTAGTTTGATTGCACTGTGGTCTGAGAGACAGTTTGTTATAATCTCTGTTCTTTTACATTTGCTGAGAAGAGCTTTACTTCCAACTATGTGGTCAATTGTGGAATAGGTGTGGTGTGGTGCTGAAAAAAATGTATATTCTGTTGATTTGGGGTGGAGAGTTCTGTAGATGTCTATTAGGTCCACTTTATGTAGAGCTGAGTTCAATTCCTGGATATCCTTGTTAACTTTCTGTCTCGTTGATCTGTCTAATGCTGACAGTGGGGTGTTAAAATCTCCCATTATTATTGTGTGGGAGTTTAAGTCCCTTTGTAGGTCACTGAGGACTTGCTTTATGAATCTGGGTGCTCCCGTGTTGGGTGCATATATATTTAGGATAGTTAGCTCTTCTTGTTGAATTGATCCCTTTACCATTATGTAATGGCCTTCTTTGTCTCTTTTGATCTTTGTTGGTTTAAAGTCTATTTTATCAGAGACTAGGATTGCAACCCCTGCCTTTTTTTGTTTTCCAGTTGCTTGATGGATCTTCCTCCATCCCTTTATTTTGAGTCTATGTGTGTCTCTGCACGTGAGATGGGTTTCCTGAATACAGCACACTGATGGGTCCTGACTCCTTATCCAGTTTGCCAGTCTGTGTCTTTTGATTGGAGCATTTAGCCCATTTACATTTAACGTGAATATTGTTATGTGTGAATCTGATCCTGTCATTATGATGTTAGTTGGTTATTTTGCTCGTTAGTTGCCATAGTTTCTTCCTAGCCTCGATGGTCTTTACAATTTGGCATGTTTTTGCAGGGGCTGGTACCGGTTGTTCCTTTCCATGTTTAGTGCTTCCTTCAGGAGCTCTTTTAGGGCAGGCCTGGTGGTGACAAAATCACTCAGCGTTTGCTTGTCTGTAAAGTATTTTATTTCTCCTTCACTTATGAAGCTTAGTTTGGCGGGATAGGAAATTCTGGGTTGAAAATTCTTTTCTTTAAGAATGTTGAATATCGGCCCCCACTCTCTTCTGGCTTGTAGAGTTTCTGCTGAGAGATCTGCTGTTAGTCTGATGGGCTTCCCTTTGTGGGTAACCCGACCTTTCTCTCTGGCTGCCCTTAACATTTTTTCCTTCATTTCAACTTTGGTGAATCTGACAATTATGTGTCTTGGAGTTGCCCTTCTCGAGGAGTATCTTTGTGGCGTTCTCTGTATTTCCTGAATCTGAATGCTGGCCTGCCTTGCTAGATTGGGGAAGTTCTCCTGGATAATATCTTGCAGAGTGTTTTCCAACTTGGTTCCATTCTCCCCATCATTTTCAGGTACACCAATCAGACGTAGGTTTGGTCTTTTCACATAGTCCCAAATTTCTTGGAGGCTTTCTTCATTTCTTTTTCTTCTTTTTTCTCTAAACTTCCCTTCTCTCTTCATTTCATTCATTTCATCTTCTATCAGCGATACCCTTTCTTCCAGTTGATCGCATCTGCTACTGAGGCTTCTGCATTCTTTGCGTAGTTCTCGAAACTTGGCTTTCAGCTCCATCATCTCCTTTAAGCCCTTCTCTCCATTGGTTATTCTAGTTATCCATTCTTCTAATTTTTTTTCAAAGTTTTTAACTTCCTTGCTATTGTTTTGAATTTCCTCTCGTAGCTCAGAGTAGTTTGATCGTCTGAAGCCTTCTTCTCTCAACTCATCAAAGTCATCCTCCATCCAGCTTTGTTCCGTTGCTGGTGAGGAACTGCGTTCCTTTGGAGGAGGAGAGGTGCTCTGTTTTTTAGAGTTTCCAGTTTTTGTGCTCTGTTTTTTCCCCATCTTTGTGGTTTTGTCTACTTTTTGTCTTCGATGATGGTGATGTACAGATGGGTTTTTGGTGTGGATGTCCTTTCCGTTTGTTAATTTTCCTTCTACCAGACAAGACCCTCAGCTGCAGGTCTGTTGGAGTTTACTAGAGGTCCACTCCAGACCCTGTTTGGCTGGGCGTCAGCACCGGTGGCTGCAGAACAGCGGATTTTCGTGAGACCACAAATTCAGCTGTCTGATAGTTCCTCTGAAAGTTTTGTCTCAGAGGAGTACCTGGTTGAATGAGGTGTCAGTCTGTCCCTACTGGGGGGGTGCCTCCCAGTTAGGCTGCTCAGGGGTGAGGGACCCACTTTAGGAGGCAGTCTGTCCGTTCTCAGATCTCCAGCTGCGTGCTGGGAGAACCACTACTCTCTTCAAAGCTGTCAGTCAGACAGGGACATTTAAGGCTGTGGAGGTTCTCGCTGAGTTTTTGGTTGTCTGTGCCCTGCCCCCAGAGGTGGAGCCTACAGAGGCAGGCAGGCCTCCTTGAGCTGTGGTGGGCTCCACCCAGTTCGAGCTTCCTGGCTGCTTTGTTTACCTAAGCAAGCCTGGGCAATGGCGGGCGCCCCTCCCCCAGCCTCGTTGCCGCCTTGCAGTGTGATCTCAGACTGCTGTGCTAGCAATCAGCAAGACTCTGTGGGCATAGGACCCTCCGAGCCAGGTGCGGACACAATCTCCTAGTGTGCCATTTTCCAGGCCCGTTGGAAAAGCGCAGTATTAGGACGGGACTGACCCGATATTCCAGGTGCCGTCTGTTTCCCCTTTCTTTGACTAGGAAAGGGAACTCCCTGACCCCTTGCGCTTCCCGAGTGAGGCAATGCCTCGCCCTGCTTCGGCTCGCGCACAGTGCGCTTCACCGACTGTCCTGTACCCACTGTTAGGCACTCCCTAGTGAGATGAAACCGGTACCTCAAGCAGAAATGCAGAAATCACCCGTCTTCTGTGTCGCTGGGGCTGGGAGCTGGAGACCGGAGCTGTTCCTATTCGGCCATCTTGGCTCCACCGGATCTTTTAATATGACAAATTTATCTGACAGAAGTGGGAGGGGCTACATTTGCTGTTTTCGGTCTCAGTGGGGCTTGGAGGTTCAGTTACTCAGAGTCATCTAAATCCCCTCAAGTGTTCCCATTCCAACTCACAACGTCTCATGCTTTCTCAATTAATGTGCGAACTTTCACATAAGAGACCAAGTGAAGCTGTGAATTTAAGTTGTATTTCAGTCACTCATTTCATCTGATTATAGTTATATCTGTCTTGAAGGTACAAAAGATAAGGCATTCATTGAGGGCAGTGGTTCTCAAAGTGTCCCTGGACCAACAATATTAGCATCACCTTGAAACTAATTGGAAATGTAAATTTCAGGGTTCACCTTAGATCTACTAGATTCTGAAACTCTAGAGGCTGGGGACCCAGCAGTTTGTACATTAACAAGCCTTTTTCAGGGGATTCTTACGCATGTTGAAGTTTGAGAGCCATTATTTTAGGAAAATTCTAAAATTCTCTGGTCTCCTGTGGACTGAGCTAAGAATTTAAAATGTAGAGCTTCATGTTTTCTTTTTAAAAATTTTCCAATGCATTTAGAATTAGCCAACTCCGCCCACATTTCTTTTATTTCTCATTTTCACCATAAGGGGTTGTAGATCAGCCAGCTGGTCTGCCAAAACCTTCCATTTCATAGGTACTTCATTCCTGCCAGGTAGAGGTTATTATCTGTTGCTAATAAGATTCTCACTATTTTCAAACCCACCTAAAAGAGATAACTAACTCCAGAGGTCAGTTTCCTTGAAACTCTGTTGCATGCAACCACACTTGATACTAATTACATAATTTACTAATTTAGAATTCCATTGGCAGAGGGCAGAAGCCACTTTGGCTTAAGAATCTATTACTGGCAGAGAAGGACCTAATTGTTTGCGGGGAAAATTTAATACAAAATTTGGGACCTTCTTCAGGAAAAGGAATATTACATTACAAATACAAAATTAGGTATGAATTTAAACTTATTAATGAGATAATAAATTACAACAAATTACAGCTTTTAAAAAGCTTATATTTACAAGAATCACAAATCAAGAACAATATGTATAATTTTATTAATCAAATGGATAAACCTTTACAGCATTTTTCTATATATATTGCTTCATACATCCTTTGATTGACTTTATTTGATAAATGACTTTGTAGTATCATTTTTTTGTGGGTGACTGAAATTTGTTATTAACAGTTTATAAAATTTCTTTCATCTTTACAACTCATTATTGACAATGCCATGTAAATTTTTAGAATTATTGCCAAAATTGGGAGAGCTGTGTCAAATTTCTTTTTTATGTGAAGCGTAAGATTTGGATAAGTTTTCCACAGATTAACTTCTGGCTCTGTCAATTTTAAACTTTGTTGCCTCTTCACTACTCACTCTCCTGATGCAATGTGATCTCTCGATTTGTCCCCTCATGTCATGAAGTTGGGTGATTTCACACAGTGAGAACTAGGAGTGATTGCAAACACAAAAAATATGTCTGCTAATCCAGTCTAATTATATGCCCAACTCAATTTTTCCTTAACTGCAACCTGAAAATGCCTGAGGCCACTCCATCAACACTGGAAAGTATAATTGAGGGGAAGTGCTAGTGGAAAGAGACAATAGCCTTCATTTATAGCAATAAAAATATCTTTTGCAATTTTTATAAAAATACACAACCAGTCATTGGCCCGTGCAATGAGGGTCTCTGAAATCTTAAGCTTCAATAACGTCATGGTAAATCTATCTCTAATTATAGGGTATTAAATGAAATCATTAGAGGATGAAAAAATAGACTTTCAATTGAGCTTTCAGGTATGACTTCTAAAGCTGTACTGCAGAATGGACTACTGAAGCCATGTTTTTTCTTTTTTCTTTTTTTTTTTTTTTGAGACGGCATCTCGCTGTCACCCAGGCTGCAGTGCAGTGGTGCCATCTCGGCTCACTGCAACCTGTCTCCCGGGTTCAAGTGATTCTCCAGCTTCAGCCTCCCAAGTAGCTGGGACTGCTGGTATGCACCACCACACCCAACTAATTTTTGTATTTTTAGTAGAGACAGGATTTCACCATATTGATGAGGCTGGTCTTGAATCTGGCCTCAAAGTGATCCACCCTCCTCAGCCTTCCAAAGTGCTGGGATTATAGGCATGAACCATCTTTATTATGATCTGGAAGCTGCCAGCCATAGAACCAAACCACCCACTACCATGAGCAGGAAGCTGCTACAATTAGGAAATCATCACATCATTAGGAAAGTTGTTGCTGCTGCTGCCAGTTCCAGACCCATAGCAGGTCTGCAACAATTCACAATGACAAAATGGATACACTATGTCTTGCCTCTCAAACCTATGAGTGAGTGGACATTAAGACTACTGCCATCACTGTCAATACCTCTGTGATTGTGCTTATCAACTGCAGCAGCAGAAATGGCCGGAGTGCAGTGTCTATCTTATTTTCAGGCTGAAAAACCTTTCATGATTGTCTTTGGCCAAACCAAAATCATATGTGGATCTCTTACTGTGAGGGAATTTGATAAATACAACTTTTAGCTTTTTAGATACCAATTTACAGAAGTCACATAAGGAGTGAAGAGTAGATACTACTCGCCGAGGTACTGAATGCAAAATAAGACATAATATTATGACTAACAGGCTGGGCGCAGTGGCTCATGCCCATAATCCAGCACTTTGGGATGTTGAGGCGGGTGGATCTCAAGGTCAGGAGTTTGAGACCAGCCTGGCCAACATGGTGAAACCCCGTCTCTACTAAAAATATAAAAATTAGCCAGGTGTGGTGGTGTGTGCCTGTAATTCCAGCTACTTGGGAAGCTGAGCCAGGAGAATTGCTTGAAACCGGGAGGCAGAGTTACAATGAGCCGAGATCGTGCCACTGCACTCCAGCCTAGGTGACAGAGCAAGACTCCATCTCAAAATAAAACAAAACAAAATTATTGCTAACATTTATTGAGTACTTACAAGGCTCTAATCAAAAAAATGTGGAAAGAAAAACAACTTCCAATTCTTTATCAAAAGGAGAATGGATAAATAAACCGATTTATTCATATAATGAAATACTATTCAGCAGTTAAAGTGAATGAACTAAAGTTATAGACATCAGGAGGAATATATTTTAGAAGCATAATATCAAGTTCACAAAAAGCGAGTTGCAGAGGGATTCATAAAGAATAATACTGTTCATATAAGTTCAAAACATAAAATCCATACAAATAGATCCATCTGTAATAAAAGTATAGAAACAGGACTAGCAATAATAAACATCAGATTCAGGATTGTGGCATCTGAATGATATCAGGAAATTTTTACTGGAGCTCTTTGGTTGTGTCTAGGTTGAAGGCTACATAGCTCCTTCCTGGGGTAGTGGGTGGGGTTCCAACTACGTAGAATACAATGTGTTATCCTCCAGGCAGATCATTCACTTTCTACTCAGAGAACAGTGCCTTTGTTCAACATGGTAGCCCTGAGTGTCCTCATAATACTTTAATTTTTAAGGCTTGGGATACCAGTGTTTATTATGATATTCTCTACACATTTGTATACTTGAAAGTTTTTATAATAAAATATTCTATGAGTTGACATATGAAATTCTAATTTCTGCCTATGAAATCCTATGAATCGTGATCTTGGAAATGTCATTTCTCAAACCTATGAATTTCATAGTCAAGTTCTACTTTACGTCTCTTGTTATCAAAAGGAGAATGGATAAATAAACCGATTTATTCATATAATGAAATACTATTAGGCTCCCCTGCTGGAAGACAGTCGCACTCTTTTTTTCTTCAGTGATGATCTTCATTTTAGCAGTTTGTTGGCATTGATGGACCAGAAGAATCTAAGAGAGTTATAACCGTAAGTGTATGATAACGATCTAGCTTCTAATGGAAAATTTTAAGAACTGACTTATCATACATTTACTAAACAGTTTGAGGTCTTTGATTTCTACTGTCATTACTGCTAAAACTCAGGATCCTGACAGTTGAACAATAATTTTTTTAGTTGATTTTTTTTTTAGCACTTTGGTCTGAAATACACAATATTTGTTACTAACATTTATTGAGTACTTACTATGTGCTGGGCATTGTTCTAAGTGCCTTATATACATAATTCATTTAAACCTTACAATAATTTTAAACACCAGTTTTATCTCTATTTTAGGTACTATTGTCATTGGGGCAAATCCATATACATAGGGGGTCTGCAGCAACCTCAATTCTTGCTTCCTCGGAAGAAAGAATTTGACAGAGGAGGTATAAGGCAGAAGGAGAAGACTGAGGCAAGTTTTAGTGCAAGAGTGGAAGTTTATTAAAATGCTTTAGAACAGGAATGAAAAGAAAGTACACTTGGAAGAGGGCCAAGCGAGTGACTTGAGAGATCAAGTGCATGGTTTGACCTTTTGACTTGGGGTTTTATATGTTGGCATGCTTCCGCCGTCTTGCTTTACTTCTTTGATTCTTCCCTCAGGGTGGGCTATGCGCAGTGGCTGGTCAGCACTTGGGAGGGGCTGCATATGCAATGTGTTTACTGGAATTGTATGCATGCTCACTTGAGGCGTTCTTCCCCTACCAGTCTGCTAGCATTCCCAGAGGAAGGTAATATATCAGTTGAACCCCGCCATTTTGCCTCTTAGTGCACGTGCTTGAGCCCACTTGCCCAACTCCTAAGATCTTATGGGGAAGCTGCTGCTCACCAGTTTCAGGTGTTTTCTATCTGTTAGGAGACGGCCTTCTCTAGTGCCAGCTGTGACCAATTATTATTTTAGAGAGACAGCTAACAACCACCTGACCATCACCTGATGGTAACCTGACACTTCTGGTATGTGTTTGGGGTTGGGGTGGGGGGAGCCCACTCCTGTCCTGCTCATGCCTGACTAGCTACCTACTGCAACAGTATTTTTGTCTCCATTTTACCAATTAGAAAAACGTACTATAAGGTCACATGTCCAGAAAAGTGATAAGACTGAATCCTGTTTTAGCTGACTCCAAAGCTTGTGTCAGTGTTTCGTCTCTAAAACATACTTGCTTCAGTTCTCTGTGATAACTTCTCTCTTAGATGCTGTAGAAGTGTTTTCCCCTTTTCCTCTTTTCCCCTGTCCCTCACCCCAGATTTTTGCACCTTAAGTGTTTAATACTCCAGGAGATATACTTTTGATCAAGGGAGGAAAGTCATTCCAGAATATCAAGTTGAAGGTTAGTCAGTTGTTGTAAAGAGAAAATTCTAATGTAACCCTGGAATTCAGTAAAATTTATACACACCCACACATATTTACATTCTCTTTAAAAGGAGGGCTTCTAAGTGTTAATTTCATGTTATTCACTTAGTCTGTGTTTAGTGGTTTGTACAGCTGATTGATCACTTCGGAAATTACTCCCCAAAGCTACATTAAGGAGCCTACCTCAAACATTACCATCTAGTGCCATTGTCAGAGACAAAAACTTCTGGCAAGTGGCAAAGTGTATTCATGGAAATACTATGTTTTCAAAAAACAAACAAATACAAGCAGTGAAACCTTGCTTCCTGGGTCAAGGATTTGGGGTTTTTTGTGTGTTTTTGTGATTGTGGGTCAAAGGCTGTCTATTTTAATAGTTCATCTTAGAAATATTAAAAATACTTTCTCTGGATGCTGACAGAGAAGGAAAACTCACAGAGGCCCTTTACCCTCAACCTTGGCCCAACAGCAGCAGTGGGGCGGGGTCGGGGGTAGGGGTGGGTTGGCGGGGTGGAGAGGAAGGGGGCACAGTTAGAGCTTGCTGTAGCAATGACTTGATTACATAAGGCCTCCCATCTGTCCACAGATGTGTGAGTTTGCTCAAATGTTTTATGAGAAGTTTATTACATTTTCTTGTAGTCCCAGCCCATCTGCATTTGCCAGCCTATTTGCAACTTCTAAAATACTTAATCCATTTGCTATTCAATAAACGGAGATACGAATTGAGACATGTTCTGTAAGTCCCCGGTGCCATTTTGGTGATAACAACACATGTTCCATGGATATAATAAATAGGATTGATAAAGTAGGCCTTGCAAGCCTCTTGATGATAATGATGATGATGTTGATGCTGGTGATATTTCTCTGGATCAGTTCAATGCCAAAGGCTGTAAATGAGAGTCAGTGTTCTGTGTTGGTAACATTAATCGTACTTCAATCCACCCATAATTTGATCTACAAGGAGAGAAGACAGAAGAATAACAACAACAACAAAACAAAACAAAAACAATTCACATAGACTTTATGTAAATTTTTTAACTAATAAAAGTGATTTAAATATCTATATCTAATTATATGTAACCCCATCAATTTTTTGGCCTTGAGAGAATTGGATCTAAGAGTTTTATCATTCTGCCACCAATAACAGCACCTTTTCAATCTGAGTTGTCACTATCACTTATAGTTTGGCATGCCCAGTAGTAGAAAGTGGGACTCCTTATTTCTATCCATGGGAAAAACACTATGTCTGTCTTGCTGACACCCCAGCTCCCAGCATGGTGCTGAGCATGTGGTAGGTCCTCAATAAATATTTCCTGAATAGATGACAGAACAGATATAGATTTGTATTGGGTGCGTCTTTTCCAGCTGGTTCGTAGTTACTGAATGCTTGCTGACTAAATAGATTGTTAGTTTAATGTCGACTTTATATTTCATGGTAGAATTTTCATTTGTCAGAACCACTATTTGTCACGAGAAATTTAATCTTGGAACTCCTCTGAGATTCTGAGAAAACTTTCTATTGCATATTAGAGATTCTATGCTGGATAATAGTGGCTTTCATAGGCTGAATTATTCATGTGGTTGTGTACTAAAGCTTGGTAATTTTCATCTTTTGATTTAGGAGTAGGATCTGTAAGAGACTAATTTTATTCCTTAAGCTGAGAAAGGTTTGGAGTTTTTAATATCTAATTTTGGCAGCCCTCTGTCAATGAATAGAGTTTCTCTTCTTTCCCAGTCTCATAAGCAACTGTTCCATTCACATGCTATTTGCGCATATAATACATTTTCAAGTTGTTTGTTCCAGTACAAAATGTGTTTTACATATATTGAAAGGTCAAAAAATAATGTCGTCTCTTTCATATTTTAGCATGTGCAGAATTCACTGTGGTGTTATTATGTGATTTTATTTCATTTTTATTTAAAAGGAAAACAACAACATCGAAGACATCCTGAAATAGCATTCATCTGGCAGGTAGGTCTCTGGCTTTCTGGTTCTGATTCCATGCTTAGCTGTGCCAAATCCAGTCAGAAGAGGAGAAATGGTTTACAGGTGTCATGGAATTCCATGGTTTCACTTGCATTGGGTAACCCTAGGAAGGAGAATTTCCATATATGAAGCCAATGTTGATTTGTCCAAAGAAAGCATCCCCAAGTCTCAGGCTGAAAATAAGGTATTTGGTTGTATGAGAGGATGAGCCCAGCAGCTGGTAACCCAGCAGGAGATTCTTCCCTGAGAAATTGTGATTATTTTCACATGTAAGAAAAGGGACAAATGAATATCATTTTCAAACCTCTATCTGACTAAACATACCAACCAGAAATGCATCTACCTACATCATTTTAAAAGAAATTCAGTGGGGCTTTGACAGCATTGACCTTCTTTCACTGGATGTTTCTCACACTTACTTGCTCTCTGTTTTCATGTTTATAAAATGTGTTCCCAAGCCCTTTAAGATAAAATCAACAATAAAGCCTAGGGCTCCAGAGAAAGATTCCCAGAGGGTCTAATAGAGTGCGAAACTGACACAGAAATGGGAAGATCATTCAGCTAAAATTAAAGTTTTTGTTCCTTCGTTAGTTGAACTTGAACTTCACATTTCTGAAGTTCTGCTAGGTTACTTTCTCTAAAGTTCTGATTTAATCAAGGTGAACAGGGAAGCTCATTAAAATCTATTCTCTCTTTCTCTTTCACTTTTAAAAAGAGATTGCAAAAATCCCATTTTTTTGGTATAATTAATGTTCTTGATTCTTTTCTCAATGTAAATTTTGGGAAATTAACCTGAATCTCACATATATATTATTCATAATCATTAAAAAAGGTTTTTTTTCTTTTTAAAGTCTGATGGAGACTTTATTTTATCAGTTGATTGACTTCCTCAGTCCCATTGGGAAAGGTGAAGGGTCAACAGCCAGGCCTTTAGGTGATTAATGAGCTAATGTGATTACATAAAATGTATTTTTATCACCTTTGGTTTGGGGGAACTATTGAAAATGAGAGTAAACCTTAGACTGTAAATCTTTATCATTGATCTAACTTTCATGTCATAGTTGCTGTATCTTTTTTTTAATATAAGCTAATATCTCACTTTCTTTACTTAGCAGGAAAAAGATGAGAAAATTAAAATAGAGCAAAACCCTGGGATTGAGGGTGTCAAATAAGTGGCTCTGATAGTTCTTTGATCTTGATAATACAATTAATTCTTTTATATTCCTAAATTGGCAGTAGGAACTTATTGCCAAAAGCCAGTGAAACTGTCGGATTCTTATACAATTCTAACTAGCACGTTGATTTTTTCTTTTTTTTAAGAATGTAAACTTCTCCCCTTTCTCCTTCTCTTAGTGTTCCAGTCATCAAAGTATATGATCTCAAGTCCTTCTTTTTGATCTTTCTAAATTAAGAGTGGCATGGAAAATTAAAAAGTAGCCCAATAAACTGAAAAGAATTTTTTTTCATATTTCTTGAGGTTTTATTATATTCTTATTATATTTTTTGTATGACACAGAATTAACTATATCACTTAACTCTGGATGTGCAACTCTAGCTACTGACCACAGAAGGTCATAAAGCTTCAGTAAGACCCTCTGCTCTTAAGTGAATTAGAAGTATAATAGGTTGTTACTGTTTTATTATTCTGATCAGAGCAGATGTTTAGGGTAATGACAGTGAATAGGGGAAATGAATAATGAACACGCCTTTGGGTAAATTAGCATCAAATTCAGATTTTATAAAGTTTGTATATATAGATTCTGACTTATCCCAAACCAAAAACAAACAAAACAAAACAAAATAAAACAAAAACTTCCAGAAAATGCTTGGAGGATACCTGTTATGTGCAGAGCCCATGGAAGTGTAATGGAATGAAAAGATGAATGGAGCATCAAGTCTGATCTTAAACAGCTAATTTTTAGTGGGGAAGAGATATTGTCTTATAAACAGCCATAGCTGGATGTACATGATTCAGTTTTCCTTTCTTAGACCTCTTTTCTTATTCTACACAGAGGGTCACAAATTCAGATGCCTACAAGCAGCAGGCAGGTAAATACAATTAGTGAAGACAATGAGAAAGGCGGCTAATTGAAGGACACATAGTTTTTCTAAAGGTAGCCGCTGCTTTTCAGCTCCAGTCATTGCTGAGTGGCAACATGAGCCCAGTGTTGCAATTTCTTTTAATTAATTTTCCAAGAGAAGTTGAATTTGATTTTTTGGGGTGAAATCTCCCAATTTTTAAATATTGGCAGATAACATCGTTTTAAAAAACACTGTACAGGCTAAACAAAACTCTGGGAAAAACAGGCTGCCATTTGTGAATTCTGCATTTCCCCCACCTTCTGGTTAGCCTTATCCATTTTCATGGGCTTTATACCTGTAACTTGCAAATTACGTATCTCACAGTCACCATGGGTGGTAGCTGATATCTCCTTTAAGATCAGACTTTATGCTCTATTCATCTTTTCATTCTCACAGTACTCTGCCATGGACTCTGTACTAGGTATCCTCTTAAACATTTTCTGGAGGTTCTTATTTTGCTTTGTTTTTGTTTCAGGATAAGTCAGTGTTTGTACATAAAAGCTTTATAAAATCTGAATTTGATGCTAATTTATCCAAAGCTTTTGGAAATATCTCTCGCTCTCTGTGCTGTTATAACTTCCTCCTCTTAGGAAGTGTTGGTTCAAGTGACAGATGTGTGGAGCTGATCTGCAAGAAGTGTGTGCAGGATGACAGCATGGGCTGGAGGCTTGTGTGCATTTGCAATTCAAGGGGTAGAGCATTGACCTCAACCCCAGCCTCAGCTCACAGGAGTTGGCCTGTGAGGACACACTGCTGCTCCATGTACTGAGGAAAGGTTGGTATTCTCTCTCTCTCTCTCTCTCTTTTTGTTCTCTCTCTGTCTCTTTTTTTCTTTTCAAGAGCCAGTCACAGAAGAGTCATCTTTGCACTGCGCTGGCAATTCTTTAAGTGCCTTTGACCAAGGCGTGTGTATTTTCATGTTTAGAACATATGTATCACCCTCAATTTTTTCTTCATGCTGCATTTCCCTTGGCTCCTCAAATTCCTCAGAATTTATAGTCAGTAACTTCCAAGTCTTCATTCTTCACTATTTGTTTGAGCTCTAGGCCTGCTGCACAATCTATAACTGAACATGTTCAAAATGGGATTTAAAATAATTTCTCTGTCTGTGATGTTCCTTTGGCATTCTCTCTTCAGTGATTTTTATCACCATCTCCATTCGTGCAATCAAGAAATACTAATCCCAGATTGCTTTCTCATTTTTATATCTAATCAGTCAATAGCTCCTGATGATTCTACTTTCAAACCTCACCTCTGTCCTCTACATCTCTGTGCCACTCCCTGAATTCAGACTTCCATCATTTCCTGCCTGTACTATTGCCAGCTTGCACTAGTCATTTCTCCAAGCAAGCTGTTCTATTCTCTGCCACCAGGACTTATAAAATGCGATTTTTCACAATGTTTTTTCTTTTTCTTTCTTTTTTTTTTTTTTTTTTTTTGAGACGGAGTCTCGCTGTCGCCCAGGCTGGAGTGCAGTGGCGCGATCTCGGCTCACTGCAGGCTCCGCCCCCCGGAGTTCACCCCATTCTCCTGCCTCAGCCTCCCGAGTAGCTGGGACTACAGGCCTCCGCCACCTCGCCTGGCTAATTTTTTTTTTTTTGTATTTTTAGTAGAGACGGGGTTTCACCGTGTTAGCCAGGATGGTCTCGATCTCCTGACCTCGTGATCTGCCCATCTCGGCCTCCCAAAGTGCTGGGATTACAGGCGTGAGCCACCGTGCCCAGCCCACAATGTTTTTTCTTTGCTTAAAAACTTTTAGTGGCAGATCCTTACAGTTTTAAAAAACAAATGCCCTGGCATGGACTACAAGCACTTCACATCTTGACCTCAGCCTTCTTCAGTTTTATCTTCCATACTTGACTATGTATCTTGCTACATGTACAATTTCTTTTCCCTAAATAAACCAGGCAGTTTTACTTTTCCATGCCTGGTTTATTTAGGGAAAAGAAATTGTACATGTAAATGGGATAGTTGTACCTGCTATCCCATTGCCTGAAAGGTTCCTTGTGTCTGTGGAGACACTTGGGAAGAATAATTTCTTTGAGAAAGCCTTAGAATTCCTCAGGAGGTTTTAAACGTTTTCTTCTCTGTATTGCCATACTACCTGGGGACATACCTCTATTATTGGATTTGATGTATGATACTATACTTTTTATAACTGCATCAATATCTTCACAACTGTGCTGTATTAACCTTTTGGTGAGAGACCACCTTATTTGAGAATCTGATAAAAAGTATAAACTCCACTTCCCCAGAGGAAAAACACGTGAGAAGACATGTTAAATCTCATATATAATTTAAGAGAATTTAAAATCTCTTTAAAGTCCATCTGTGGGCCCCAGATTAAAAGACCTTATACATAAGATGAGTCCTTCAAGGGCAGAAAGGACCACATTGTTTTCCATCTTTTTAGTATGCCTAGTAAGGATTGTTAACGATTATCACAATAATACTGCTTAACAAACCAGCCCAAACCTTAGCTGCTTAAAATAGTAACCATTCATTTAGCTCAAAATTCTATGAGCTGGTAATCTGGTCTGGGCTCAGTTGGGTGGCTCTTCTGCCCTTGGCTGGACCTCCACATGCATCTGCTGTTAGCCACATGCAGATTAGGCAACTCTGTTAATGATTTTTTTTGGGGGGGTGGTGGGGTTGGGACTGGGTTTCACTCTTGTTTCCCAGGCTGGAGTGCAATGGTGCGATCTCAGCTCACTGCAACCTCCACCTCCTGGGTTCAAGCAATTCTCCTGCCTCAGCCTCCCAAGTAGCTGGGATTACAGGCATGTACCACCACGCCTGGCTAATTTTTGTATTTTTAGTAGAGACGGGGTTTCTCCATGTTGGCCAGGCTGGTCTTGAACTCCTGACCTCAAGTGATCCACCTGCCTCGGCCTCCCAAAGTGCTGGGATTACAGGTGTGAGCCACCGTGCCCAGCCTGGGATATTCGTTAGTGATCATCTAGAACACCTCTACTCTCTTGCATGTGGTCTCTTACCCATCCTGGTCTTATTCTGTGGGTTAGTGAGTTTTCCAAGGCATATGGTGAAAGTAGGCCTAGAGTGGAACTGACACACTATCACCTCTGCCATGTTTTATTGGCCAAAAATAAAAGTGCCAAAGTTAGTCTATATTCAAGAGATGGGAAAATTTACTTCACTTTCTAATAAGAGGAACTGCAAAGCCACATTGCAAAGAGCATGTAGATACAGAAAACAGGGCCATTTTTGCAATCAATCTACCATAGAAGCAGGTAGTATACTAGTTGTTGAATACAATTTTTTGGAAGTGAACCCCAAATTACAGAGAAAACTCAGATAAAATGAAAGAAGAAAGGAAAGGCATTCTAAATAATGGGAATGACATAGCTATTTTGTGATAAAATTTTTTTTCCTTCTGCAGTGGTTTTACATGAAAGGAGGGATCAGATGATAAAAAGCTTAATACAGTGTTTATGTATGTGATTGTTTGTTTACTTAAATATGTCCCATCACATTCCAAAACAGATTCAAGAAAACTTATTGATGAAAGCATAAGTACTTTAAATATTCTAAGGGAAAATCTATGTGTACAGTGTTATTTTACTACCAAAATGCTATTCTTGACTGTAGATATATACTTAGAATTATCTTCTGGCTGGCACTTAAGGACAATAGAGCTACATAATATTCCTATGAATAAAATGAATTGATCTCGTTACTCTAAGGAAGAGCTATACCTACATAATTTCAATGGATGAGAATTAGTTTTGTGGCTTCTTGCTTCTACCATAAAGAAAAGCCTTTCTCATATATAACCTTGGTCTTCCATATTGCAGTTTTAGACCATTTGCTTTTTAAACCAAAATTTGTAGACTCCTCCCTAACTGGTTTCCAAGACATTTTAGACCAATAGTCTCTGTATTTTATATCCATATTAATAAACATTTTTATGTGTGAACAAAATTAATTTATTTGTGAGTTATATGCATAGGCTATGTACCAATATATTATGCACTTTATAAGACATATGTAAGATAGAAAATAACATAGGCTTAAAATAGATGAAAGAAAGAATACTTTAAAAATTATTTTACTTATTTTTGCTTTCGACACCTAGCTCTTTTTGCTCTTATTAGTGAGAGTTGTATAATTTAATATGGTTCAATATGTTTTTAAAATCCTAGCATAAAACTCGAATTTAATGAATCCACAATCAGAGAATTTTTGAATTTTGACTGCCTTATCTTAAAAAGATCACTTATAACTATTTGTAGATCTGAATGGAATCTACAAATGAAAGGAACAAAGGAATGGAAGGAACCCATCATTGACAAGGCTTACCAAATCATGATGATCATTTTTCTAGTCTATACTTCAATTATGCAGAAACTTCTGTTGAAATTTGGATAAAATTTTTTATCTTCCCTGATGCTAACCACTTGCTCTTACAAACTAATTGGGAGTTGCTTGTTACTGTTTTACCAATTGAATTCTAAACCATTAAAACTCTTTGATAAATTATTAAATAGCTTAAATGTTCCATTTCTAAGTGTAAGTGTTCAGTTATGAAAATTTTTATAGGGCTGCATTTGTGTAATTATTGACAACAACACATACAGTGATGGAAACGCTTTAAATATGTTTTCAAAATGTTATCAGCATAGCTTGAATTTCTTTCAAAGAACAGTTATTTTAAATTGATTGTGAAAATATCATCTTTACCTTGAAAGCAGATAGCATGTGTGTCCCTTGTTTTTTAAATATCAGCAAACTCTGAGTGATAGAAAATATTTTCAACGTTGCTCCATATCTCAATGTCAAACTGTAGAGTCCTCTACATTAAAACAATTAATTATAGTAAAATACTCATAATACACATTTACCATTTTAGCAATTTTTAAATGTATAGTTCATTAATGTTAAGTACATTCACATTGTTGGATAACCAATCTCCAGAATTATATGGATCTTGCAAAACTGATACTCTATACCTATTAAACAACTGTCCATCCCTCCTTCTCCCTAGGCTCTGATAACTACCCTTTCATTTTCTGTCTCTATGCATTTCACTATTATAGGTACTCATATAAGTGGTATTATACAGTACTTATCTTTTCGTTGTTGGCTTATTTCGTTTAGCATAATGTCCTTAAGGCTCATCCATATTATGGCATGTGTCAGAATTTCCTTCTTTTTAAAGGCTGAACACTATTTCATTGTATGTATATCTGTATCACATTTTGCTTATCTGTTCATCTGTTGATGGACACTGGGTTGCTTCCACCTTTTGGCTTTTGTGAATGATGGTGCTATGAACATGGGTGTACAAATATCTCTTCAGTACACAGCTTTCAATTCTTTTGGGTATATACCCAGAAGTAGAATTTATGCATCATATAGTAATTCAATTTTTAATTTTTTGAGGAATTACCATATTGTTTCCCATAACAACTATACCATTTTATATTCTCACCAATAGTGCACAAGAATATACTATCTCCAGATCCTTGCCAATACTTGCTATTTTCTGTTTTGTTTTTTGATAATAGTCATCCTAATGGGTATTAGGTATTTGACTTCCCTTTATTTGAAGGTTCTAGTTTTTCTAAAATTGAACTTATGAGTGACATTTTGTAGCATTTTGTTACAATAGCTTGCCTATGAATGGTGAAGCAAAAAGATTTCATTTATGCTGCCTCGGTAAACTTATTCCAAAAACCTTTTAAGACATTTCATCGAAGTAGTTGCTCCATCATTGATACACTTACACAATTTTCTCTTAAAATATTGTTTTTGCTAGATTGAGTATTGCTACTGTAATTAAAACTGCATCAGGATAGGGAGCAGATGCTCTATAAATATTAGTTGAGTGATTTTTGAGAAGACACATTCTTTAGTACATATCTTTTTGTGGTATATGCACAGGTATATGCGTGCACACACACATGCACACAAATAGTTATATATTTAACCATTGAAACGGGATCTAGAAAATACCATAAGCTGAGATACATTAGAAACCTGTGCTTTCATTCGTCTGTAAATCAACCTCCCAACACTTCAAAACATATTTTAATTATTTATTTAAACTTCAGCTTTTTTTTTTTTTTTTTTTTTTTTTGAGATGGAGTCTCACTCTGTTGCCCAGACTGGAGTACAGTGGCGCCATCTTGGCTCACTGAAAGTTCTGCCTCCCAGGTTCACGCTATTCTCCTGCCTCAGCCTCCCGAGTAGCTGTGATTACAGGCGCCTGCCACCACGCCCGGCTAATTTTTTGTATTTTTAGTAGAGACAGAGTGTTAGCCAGGATGGTCTCGATCTCCTGACCTCATGATCTGCCCCCCTCAGCCTCCCAAAGTGCTGGGATTACAGGTGTGAACCACTGCACCGGCCAGCTTTTTTTTTTATATTAACAAAGGAATACAATTTTGTTGCCAGATTTTTTTTTTTTTTTTTTTTTTTGCGACAGTCTCGCTCTGTTGCCCAGGCTGGAGTGCAGTGGTGCAATCTCAGCTCACTACAACCTCTGCCTCCCAGGTTCAAGTGATTCTTGTGCCTCAGCCACCTGAGTAGCTGGGATTATAGGTGTGTGCCACCATGTCCAGCTAATTTTTAGTAGAGACGGGGTTTGCTACATTTCACAGGCTGGTCTCAAACTCCTGGCATCGAGTGATCTGCTTGCCTTGGCCTCCCAAAGTGCTGGGATTGCAGGCGTGAGCCACCATGCCCAGCCTATTGCCAGATTGTTTTACATATGTTATTTTGCCATTTTAAATTACGGAGTGAAGAAAAAATGAGAACCCAATGGTATGTGGCTTTTTGTACTTTATTATTTAATGAGAAATCTCAAAGGAGACCTCTAAACATCTCTCATCAAGTTTAGTAAAATTTTTCAAAATAATAGATTAAGTATAACATGACTTTAAACTGCACGTAAAATTACAGAAGCTTTTCTCCATGTTTATTTTACAGCTACATAAATTTTTTGCTAATTTTGATATGTTCACATTCTTATTAGCCATGCTTCAGGTATATATGGTATATAAGGTTCATTATTATAAAAGTGGATATAAATCTGTATTTCAAATAAACTTAAAAATTTTAAAAATATTTGGTTTGACTTCTTTCCAGAAGTAATTTAATAGTCTTTTTTAAAAAAACCTCATATTATTGTTGACAAAGAGTTTAAAATATGAGGCGTGAGCTCTGTTCTTTTCTTGTGATTGGCTTGTGTTCGTATTATTAATATTATCTTCAATCTTTAACTTTGTAGTAGGAATATTTTTCAGCTACCTGTTCATTTTATGAGGTTAAATTTTATTGAAATGGTTAAATCTGTGTAAGGGGAACATGTCGATTGCAATACATTGCAATCCACTGAATGGATGAGCACACCTATGGTAGAAACTGCTGACTGTTTGCCATAATTTGTTTCTTCTTCTTGAGCACATAACCAGGCTACATTTCCTGGCTTCCCTTGTGGTTAGGTGTGGCTCTGAGACTAAGTCATGGCCAATGGAGGATGAGCTTCAATAATATGTACCACTTTCAGTCTGGTCCCATAAAAAGCCTTCTAGAAGTGATTCTCCAAGGTTCTTCCTTCTTCCTGCAGGAAGCGATGCAGATGGCTATGCTAACCATAAGCCGAAGTTGGCAGAGCCTCATCTAAGTGATGGCATGGCTTGAGCTGTCCTACTGATCTCATCACCAGAATGGCACCCTAAGCAAGAACTAACTTCCTATTGTGTTGAGCCATTATCTGCTTGGTCTATGTGTTACTGCAGCCCAGCCAGCCTGAACTGATGCTACCCCTATCATACCCTTAGCACAGTTGAGCCCTCAACCTTCTTTCAGGAAGACTCACAGTCCACAGGTGGTGGGTGAGAGGTGACTGTCTGTATCTGCACCAAATGAGGACAACTGGTGTCATCCAGATTTTAACTCTTAGTGAGGCTTTCTTTCCTTCTTAGTGTTTAGCTTAAAAGTCAATAGAAATAGAAGTTCTAGTAATTTTTTCCTAGACCCTGTATTTATTATACTTCCCTTAGCAAACTATTGCTTTAAGAAACTTGACTATGTGTTTTACATTTCTTTACTGGGCCAACTTTGTGACTGCTATAAAATGACAGTGTAAGTAGGAGTTTGGCATTGGTAAGGTTGCATTATTCTGTGAGAAGGAAAAAAAGAGATCTGATTCTCATTCCATTGTTCTGGCAACAGAAATAAAAACTGCATGAAATATGTAACTTTAATGTATTTTTCATTGCTCACGTGCCCTTCTATGGGATTTCCTGACTGGCTTCTTTATTCCATAGGGTCCTCCGTTGTTAATTTGACATATGCAAAGCGTTTCTCTGTTGCTACCATTGTATTTCTTTTTTAAAGAATGAGTGATGGGAAATAGAGCTCCACTGGAGTTCCAGTCCCATTTGGTGTGAGACTGGGCAATGTGATTCAGCCCAGATCTGACTCTTTCTCATTGGGGTTAGTTTTTGCTTGTGAAAGAATGTTTCTTAAGTTAGCCCCATTCCTGCCTTCCCACCCATGGAATAAATCACCAGTGCAGAAAAGAGTGGCAGTCCAGTTGGTAAACTGCCACTAAATAGCTTCATCCTATTTTCCTGGCCCCTTCCCCACCTGCCCATCTTCATCTTATACAAATGGATATTAAGCAAATCTATGAGCATCCAAAGCAGACAGCACTTTTAAAATGAGCAGGGCCGGCTGAATCTCTACCCTCTCGCTGACAGAATTAAAACTGATGAGAAAGTGAAACATTACTTCAAATGTTTGCTTAAGGATGGGGAAGTTGGGCCCAACCCCTCCATATTGCCAAATGTTACATGGAGCATCGTAAAATCAAATTCTCACATCTTCTTGTCCTCCCATTAGATCACATTAAATTCTGGCAATGAGACCAGCCCGCCTTGGTGGTTTTCTGGTTTGTGGTTTGCTCTTGGCTTTCTTCGTAGGCTTTAAAAATGATTTTATTTTGCGAACAAGTCAGTGATAGTCAGACTCTAGAGTAAACTTGCTTGAGCCAACATTTGCAGTAATAACATTTCACATTATCAAGAGTTTCCTGAAGGACTGCAAAGAATGAAAACAAAGAAGAGCTTTTCTGGTAGTGGTTGTTTTTCTTCAGATGCTGGTAACCTCCCGCATAGAGAGGCTATGAATTCAGGCTTTGAAGAGCTCCTCACAAGCATCTACAGTTCTTTGCCTTTAAGGTGAAACTAGAGAACTGGAACAGATTTGGGTTTTCTTGTTTTCTGGTTTGCTGGATATGTAAATGATTCTCCCTTTTCCTTTTCTTGGGTGGCTTTTCTGATTATCTTCTTCCATCTTTCATGGCATAGGAGCCGGAGGGTGGTGGGCTTGGCAGAGGTTGCCCTGGGTCAAGGAAGGGAAAGTTCAGTTTAGGTAAGTCCAGCTAAGTATTCCAAATGAGGACTTTCTCAATGCTCCTCATAGTGTTTTTCTCCAAAAAGTATTTATGCTGCCTGTATAAAGAAAATGAAAAGTGATCTTTAGAATAAAGCATACAACTGGTTTTTGCAGTACTTGGATGCTGATGGGGATGATGAAAATGGTGAATATAATGATTCATTAATGAAAAATAATAAGTAAATGAGTTTATGATATTAAAAATGAAGGTCAGATAGGTGGTACACATTACCTTGAAGTGTTTTAAGATCAAAGTCTTTTTTTTATTTTTATTTTTTTAATTGTGGTAAACTATGCACAAGAGTCATCATTTTAACTTTTTTTTTGAGATGGAGTTTCGCTCTTGTCACCCAGGCTGGAGTGCAATGGCACGGTCTCGGCTCACTGCAATCTCGGCTCACTGCAGCCTCTGCCTCCTGGGTTCAAGTGATTCTCCCACCTCAGCCTCCCAAGTAGCTGGGATTACAAGTGTGCACCACCAAGTTCAGCTAAGTTTTTTGTTATTATTAATAGAGACTGGGTTTCACCATATTGGCCAGGCTGGTCTCGAACTCCAGACCTCAGGTGATCCACTCACCTCAGCCTCCAGGCAAGAGCCACCTCGGCCGGCCCATTTTAACCATTTTTAAGTGTACAGTTCAGTGGCGTTCAGCACACTCACATTGTTGTGCAACCATCACCACCACCCATCTCCAGAACTTTTTTTGTTCTTGCAAAACTGAAACTCCATACTCATTCAATAAGTCCTCATTTCCCCCTGCCCCCGGTCCCTAGTAACTACCATTTTACTTTTGGTGTGTATGAATTTGAGCACTCTAAATACCTCATGTAAGTGGAATCGTATGGCATTTGTCCTTTTGTGACTGGCTTATTTCACTTAACATAATGTCTTCAGGGTTCACCCATGTTGTACTATGTGTTAGAATTTTCTTGTTTTTAAAGGCTGAATAACATTGCATTGTATGTTTGTACTACATTTTATTTGTTCATCCATGAATAGACTTGGGTTTGCAGACTCACTTTTATCAGAGAGCATCGATAGGATTTGAATGGCAAGGACTGATGTTCTGAAGAGTAGAACTTGAATAATTATGCAAATTCCCTCAGTTCGAAAGTCTTATAAGTCAAGCCAGACTAATAAAATTATATTGATCAATTTGCCAACATGTATTTACTGAATATCATGTCCTTTTCTATTTTTATTCTTATTTTTGTAGAGATGGGGTTTTGCTATGTTGCCTGGGCTGATTGTGAACTTCTGAGCTCAAGCCATCTGCCTGCCTTGGCCTCCCAAAGTCCTAGGATTACAGGTATGAGCCATTGCACCTGGCCACCTTTTTGTATCTTTAATAATATAGTCTTTTTAAATTACAAGATATATCATTGCAAAAAACTAGACAATATAGAAAAGCATGAAGACGAATATAAAGGGAACTTGAAAAATTGTAGCCGTGTTAATACTGTGAATATTTTGGGATATGTTGCACCAAAAATGGTGTTGATCTAAATATAAGCACTGTAGATATAGACGGTGACTTTTTAAAACTTATATAGAACTGGGAACATATTCACATGCTTGCAAACTGCTTTTGTTAATTAGTAATATATTTGGCACATATATAAATAAGTTTTATAATGGTTGCTTTTAAACATTTTAAATTGTGGAAGCTTTTCTTCATATGAACTTCCAGAATATTAATTTATAAAAATTGGAACTTTTCTAGTTAAAGTGGACAAGGGAAGTCTAGAGCTCACCAGCTCAGGACCAACAGTTAATTGCAATAGTTTTTGAGGCACCCCTTAGAGACCCCACAATTCTGTTATGGGTTGCATGTATTCTGTAAAAAGATGTTGAAGTCCTACTGCCCCAGTTCCTTTGAAAGTGACCAAATGCTTACGGGGTATTTACAAAGTTAAGATGAGTGGACCCTAATCCAACATGATTCGTGTCCCTACAAAAAAGAGAAATCTGGACACAGACACAGGTACATGCATAGGAAGACTGCCATGTGAAGATAAAGGCAGATATCAGAGTGGTGCATCCACAAGCCAAGGAACCCCAGAGATTGCCAGCAAACACAAGAAGGAGGAGAGAAGCATGAAAGAAATTCTCCCCACAGCCCTCAGATGGAACCAACCCTGCTGACACCTTGATCTAAGAGTTATAGCCAACAACTGTAAGACAATAGATTTCTGTTTTTCTAAGCCACCTAGATTTTGTTACTTTGTTATGGCAGCCCTAGAGAAATGAATATAGACTTCCAAAAACATGATTTGAAACCACTACTTTTTGTCAATATTGTAAAAGTCTGCAGGTATTCCCCTGTATGGAAGTATATAATGTACTTAATCAGTCCTTATTAATGTACATGAATAGTCAGAATGTTCCAGTATTTTAAAGTATGATGCTGTGAACACCCTTTTAGGTAAATTTTTACATCTGTCCTATTGTTTTCTTAAAATAACTTGCCAGAGGAGGAATCGTTGGATTAGCTAATAAGGATATTTGAAATTTTGATATTACTGCCAACATGCTCTCCAAAAAGCCTGTACTAAGTTATTCTCTTAGCTATCAGGTCTGAGACTACATATGTTTCTCTGTGTCCTTACTGGATACTGTCAGTGTTTTTTAAAATCTGAATTTAGTTTTAATTTTTACTAAAGGAATATATGAAGGTATTTTAAGTAAGTAAATTGGTTTTACACGACATAGAAACTGGCAGTCCTCGCTGCATCCTTCTTCACCTCTGTCATTCCTCAGAGGCAACCACTTTCAATTCTCATAGCTATTTCTTCTGTTTTTTATACTTACATTTCTAAATATCATGCTTATATTACTACTTTTAAATTTTTTCAATTTTAAGCATTATTCATTGACTTACTATTATGGAAGATTAGAAAGTAGCTCTCTAATACATGCCCTCCCCCATATTCCCAAATGATTTATATCACAATTTTTGTTAAATCAGTATTCAGTTTACATATTACATGTTATTATGGCTATATTTTTATTTTATTTTTTATTTTAGATGGAGTCTCACTCTTGTCACCCATGCTGGAGTGCAGTGGTGTGATCTCAGCTATCAGTAACCTCTGCCTTCCGGGTTCAAGTGATTCTCCTGCCCCAGCCTCCTGAGTAGCTGGGATTACAGGTACCTGCCACCATGTAGGGGTAATTTTTATATTTTTAGTAGAGACGGGGTTTCACCATGCTGGCCAGTCTGGTCTCGAACTCCTGACTTTAAGTGATCCATCTGCCTCGGCCTCCCGAAGTGCTGGGATTACAGGCATGAGCCACTGTGCCTGGCCCAATGATTATAAATAGTATTTTCAGCTGAGTCATATAGAATACTATATTTATTTTTCTTAAGTCTCCCTGTGAAGGGTTAATCATTAATTCATTTTTTCTTTGCTTAGTTTTTGTAAATGTATTACTAATTTGTATGCAAACTCTCTGCCTGAAGTCTACATATTGTCACAATGAATTTTAACACTTTCCTATCAGTTTAGTTTTTTTTGAATTATCCTTCCAGTAATCATTCAATCTCCCGTACCTTACTTTCTAGATCTGCTGCACATTTATCACTCTGGATTTTCCTTCACAGTAATCCTGAGGATTTCCTTTGCCTCTCTTCTGTGTTGTATCTCCTGCTTCCTGGATCCCATATCTTTCTGTTTCTTGATTTACTACCTTGCTTTGTTGGAGTTTGTTCCCACTGAGGGAGTAACAGAACCTTCCTCTTGTTTTAAACTTCAATGGGAATAGTCTTTATGGTTCATCAGAAGTATCATATAGGTTTCTGGTGGTAGCTTCTGTCAGTTTGCTGAATAAAAACTTTTCTTATCAAGAGTGATCATTAAGTTTTAGCAAGTACCTTTTCATGTGTATTTAGATAATAATGTAATTTTTCTTTTTTAAGCTCTTGGTGTAGTGAATTACACTAAACGACAGACTAATGTTAACCTGTTCTAGCATTTCTGTGAAAAAGACTGCCAGTTCATGCTATAATTCTCTTAATGCACTACTGAGTTAAAATGTCCAATATTTGGCTCTCTCTTTGTCTGTTATTGGTGTATCAGAATGCTTGTGAGTTTTGTACATTGATTTTGTATCCTGAGACTTTGCTGAAGTTGCTTTTCAGCTTAAGGAGGTTTTGGGCTGAGATGATGGGATTTTCTAAATATACAATCACATCATCTGCAAACAGAGACAATTTGACTTCCTCTCTTCCTATTTGAATACCCTTTATTTCTTTCTCTTGCCTGATTGCCCTGGCCAGAATGTCCAATACTATGTTGAATAGGAGTGGTGAGAGAGGGCATCCTTGTCTTGTGCTGATTTTCAAAGGAAATGCTTCCAGCTTTTGCCCATTCAGTATGATATTGGCTGTGGGTTTGTCATAAATAGTTCTTATTATTTTGAGATACGTTCCATCAATACCGAGTTTATTAAGAGTTTTTAGCATGAAGCGGTGTTGAATTTTATTGAAGGCCTTTTCTGCATCTGTTGAGATCATCATTTGGTTTTTGTCATTGGTTCTGTTTATGTGATAGTTTATGTTCTAGAAAGAGAATAAAATACCTAGGGATAAAACTGACAAGGGATGTGTAGGACCTCTTCAAGGAGAGCTACAAACCGCTTCTCAAGGAAATAAGAGAGGACACAAACAAATGGAAAAACATTTCACGCTCATGGATAGGAAGAATCAATATCATGAAAATTTCTATACTGCCCAAAGTAATTTATATATTCAGTGCCATCTCCATCAAGCTACCATTGACTTTCTTCTCTACTGGGGGAAATTCACCCCCGATATTTCACGTAGGTGCTCTTCTATTTTCCCTGTCGACCAGTCTGAGAAATAAAGGGACAGAGTACAAAAGAGAGAAATTTTATAGCTGAGTGTCCAGGGGAGATATCACATGTTGGCAGGTTCCGTGAAGCCCCCTGAGCCGTAAAACCAGCAAGTTTCTATTAGTGATTTTCAAAAGGAGAGGGACTGTACGAATAGGGTGTGGGTCATAGAGATCACACTCTTCACAAGGTAATAAAATATCACAAGGCAAATGGAGGCAGGGTGATCTCACAGGACCACAGGACTGGGGTGAAATTAAAATTGCTAATGAAGTTTCGGGCATGCATTGTCATTGATAACATCTTATCAGGAGACAGCATTTGAGAGCAGACAACCGGTCTGACCAAAATTTATTAGGCGGGAATTTCCTCGTCCTAATAAGCCTGGGAGTGCTACGGGAGACCAGGGCTTATTTCATCCCTTATCTATGACCGTAAAAGACAGCCGTCCCCAAAGTGACCATTTCAGAGGACTCCCCTTAGGGATGCATTCTCTTTCTCAGGGATGTTCCTTGCTGAGAAAAAGAATTCAGCGATCTTTCTCCTATTTGCTTTTGAAAAAAGAGAAATGTGGCTCTGTTCTGCCCAGCTCATAGGCAGCCAGAGTTTAAGGTTATCTCCCTTGTTCCCTGAACATTGCTGTTATCCTGTTCTTTTTTCAAGGTGCCCAGATTTCATGTTGTTCAAACAATTTGTGCAGTTAAGGTAATTATCACAGTGTCCCGAGGCAACATTCATCCTCAGCTTAGGAAGATGACGGGATTAAGAGATTAAAGACAGGCATAGGAAATCACAAGGGTATTGATTGGGGAAGTGATAAGGGTCCATGAAATCTTCACAATTTATGTTCAGAGATTGCAGTAAGGAGATGTGTAAGAAATTATAAAAGTATTAATTTGGGGAACTAATAAATGTCCATGAAATCTTCACAATTTATGTTCTTCTGCCATGGCTTCAGCTGGTCCCTCCGTTTGGGGTCCCTGACTTCCCGCAACACTTCTCAGAATTAGAAAAAACTACTTTAAATTTCATATGGAACCAAAAAAGAGCCTGTATGGTCAAGACAATCCTAAGCAAAAAGAACAGAGCTGGAGGCATCATGCTACCTGACTTCCAACTATACTACAAGGCTACAGTAACAAAAACAGCTTGGTACTGGTCCCAAATCAGATATATAGACCAATGGAACAGAACAGAGGCCTCAGAAATAATGCCACACATCTATAACCATCTGATCTTTGACAAACCTGACACAAATGAGCAATGGGGAAAGGATTCCCTATTTAATAAATGGTGTTGGAAAAACTGACTAGCCATATGCAGAAAACTGAAACTGGACCCCTTCAATGTGTAAACATTATACGAAAATTAACTCAAGATGGATTAAAGACTTAAACGTAAGACCTAAAACCATAAAAACCCTAAAACCGTAAAAACCCTAGAAGAACACCTAGGCAATACCCTTCAGGACATAGGCATGGGCAAAAACTTCTTGACTGAAACACCAAAAGCAATGGCAATAAAAGCCAAAATTGACAAATGGGATCTAATTAAACTAAAGAGCTTCTGCACAGCAAAAGAAACTATCATCAGATTGAACAGGCATCCTACAGAATGGGAGAAAATTTTTGCAATCTGTCCATCTGACAAAGGTCTAATATCCAGAAGCTACAAGGAACTTAAACAAATTTACAAGAAAAAAACAAACAATCCCATCAAAAAGTGGGCAAAGGATATGAACAGACACTTCTCAAAAGAAGACATTTATGCAGCCAACAAACATATGAAAAAAAGCTCATCATCACTGGTCATTAGAGAAACGTAAATCGAAACCACAATGAGCTATCATCTCATGCCAGTTAGAATGGTGATCATTAAAAAGTCAGGAAACAACAGATGCTGGAGAGGATGTGGAGAAACAGGAATGCTTTTACACTGATGGTGGGAATGTAAATTAGTTCAACCCATTGTGGAAGACAGTGTGGCAATTCCTCAAGGATCTAGACTCAGAAATATCATTTGACCCAGCAATCCCATTACTGGGTATATACCCAAAGGATTATAAATCATTCTACTATAAAGACACATGCGCATGTATGTTTATTGCAGCACTATTCACAATAGCACAAACTTGGAACCAACCTAAATGCCCATCATGTTAGACTGGATAAAGAAAATGTGGCACATATACACCATGGAATACTATGCAGCCATAAAAAAGGTTGAGTTAATGTCTTTTGCAGGAACTTGCATGGAGCTGGAAATCATCATTCTCAGCAAACTAACACAGGAACAGAAAACCAAACACCACATGTTTTCACTCATAAGTGGGAGATGAACAATGAGAATATATGGACACAGGGAGGGGAACATCACACACCAGGGCCTGTTGGGGGTTGCGAGGCTAGGGGAGGTATGGCATTAGGAGAAATACCTAACATAGATGATGGGTTGATGGGTGCAGCAAACCACCATGGCATGTGTACACCTAGTAACAAACCTGCACGTTCTGCACATGTATCCCAAAACTTAAAGTGTAATATAAAAAATTCCAATATTTTTGGGGAGATTTTTGCCTCCATTTGTCTTTGGATTTTTTGATTTTTTTGTGGGTTTCTTTCTTTCTATTTTTATCTGGTTATGGTTCAGTGTGATGTTAAATTTGTAGAATGAGCCGAAAGCATTCCATTTTTTTCTATGTTCTGTAACAGTGTAAATAATACAGGAATTATCTGTTCTTTGTAGGTTTAATACAATGTGCCTATAAGATTGTCTGGGCATTGTGCCCTTTCTAGAGTTTTGATTTCTTCTAAATTTCTTTTCTAGTTACTGGGTTTTTCAGGGTGTCAGCTCCTTTTTGAGTCAACTTTGCTTACTGTTTTTTCTACTACATTATCTATTTCAACTAATTTTCAGATTTGTTTGGTGTAAACTTGTATTTGAGTTCTTATGATTAAACATTTTTCCCACATCATTTTTTCTATTTATTTATTTATGTATTTATTTATTTTTATCTTTTAGGTTCAGGGGTACATGTGCAGGTTTGTTATGTTGGTAAATTGGGTGTCATAGGGGTTTGGCATACAGATTATTTTGTTACCTAGGTAAAAAGCATAGTACCAATAGGTAGTTTTTGGATCCTCACCTTCCTCCCTCCCTCCACCCTAAAGAAGGCCCCAGTGTCTGTTGTTCCCTTCTTTGTGTCTATGTGTACTCAATGTTTAGCTCCCACTTATAAATGAGAACATGTGGTATTTGCTTTTCTGTTCATACATTAGTTTGCTTAGGATAATACCCTCCAGTTTCATCCATGTTGCTGCATATGAGATGATTTCATTCTTTTTTACGGCTGCATATATTCCACGGTGTGTATGTGCCACATTTTCTTTATCCAGTTTATCACTGATGGGCATTTAGGTTGATCCCATGTCTTTGTTATTGTGAATAATGCTCTGATGAACATACATGTGCATGTATCTTTAAGGTAGAATAATTTATATTTCGTTTGGTATATACACAATAATGGGATTGCTTGGCAGAATGGTAACTCTGTTTTAAGTTCTTTGAGAAATTGCCAAACTGCTTTCCACAATGGCTGAACTAATTCACATTCCCATCAGCAGTGTTTAAGGGGTTCCCTTTTCTCTGTAACCTTACCAACATTTGTTGTTTTTGACTTTTCAGTGATAGCCATTCTGACTGGTGGGAGATGGTATCTCATCGTGGTTTTGATTTGCATTTCTGTAATAATTAGCAATGTTGAGCATTTTTTCATATGCTTGTTGGCTCCATATGTGTCTTCTTTTGAAAAGTGTCTGTTTATGTCGTTTGCTCAATTTTTAATGGTGGTGTTTTTTTGCTTGTTAATTCGTTTAAGTTCCTTATAGATTCTGGATATTAGACCTTTGTCAGATGCATAGTTTGCAAATATTTTCTTCAATTCTGCAGGTTGTCTGCTTATACTGTTGATAGTTTCTTTGGCTGTGCAACAGTTCTTTAGTTTAATTAGATACCATTTGTCAATTTTTGTTTTTGTTGCAATTGCTTTTGGCATTTCTGTCATGAAATCTCTGACAGGTCCTATGTCCAAAATGGTATTTCCTAGGTTATCTTCTAGGATTTTTATAGTTTTGGGTTTTACATTCAAATCTTTAATCCATCTTGAGTTGATTTTTATATATGGTGTAAGGAATAGGTCCAGTTTCAATCTTCTGCACATGGCTAGCCAGTTATCCCAGTAGCATTTACTGAATAGGGTGTCCTTTCCCCATTGCTTGTTTTTGTCAGATTTGTCAAAGATCAGATAGTTGTAAGTGTACCCCCATTATTTCTGGATTCTCTAACTTGTTCCATTTGTCTATGTGTCTGTTTTTGTACAAGTACCATGCTGTTTTAGCTACTATAGCCTTGTAGTGCAGTTTAAAGTTGGGTAGTGTGGTGCCTCCAGCTGTGTTCTTTTTGTTTAGGATTGCTTTGGCTATTTGGGCTCTTTTTTGAATATTAGAACTCTTACATCCATATTTTATGTCTCCAGTTTTCTACTCACATATCTTTGTACTGTGTTACTACTGTGTTTTGGGATAATGTTTTTATTTCAATTTTCAAGCTAAGTTATTTGATATTTATGTTTTTCCATTCTTCTATTTAGTCTATATATTGAATTATTTAAATCAAGAGTTATATTTTAAACTTCTAATTATTTCTAAAATAATTTTACCTTTTTCAATACCATAACTGTTCTATTTTACGGATACAATATTCTCACATCTCTCTCCCTCTCTCTCTGTATGTGTGTTTGTGTACATTTATGTGTTTTCTGCTGTTTCCTTGATGTAGCAGATATTCATTAGTATCATTTTCTGCATCTTCCTTGGTGAGAAAAAGTTCATATTGCTGAGTCATGCATCACTTCCATCTCCGCTATCATGCCAGTAAGTTTCTATGCTTATTGACCAAGCCCTAGGGTAGCCAGTGAAAAAGCCTAAATGAAATACACAAAACAGATTTTCTTCTTCTCACTAGGTAGGTTCTCCTCAATGGAGAAGCCAGCCCTGTGGTGAGAATTCAGTGGAACACAATGTTCTCCTACTCTGCCATACTGAGGAGTCCAGCAATAGGCCTTTTCTCCAGACTTTCTTGTAACTAATTCTCTAATCTTTTTTCTTTCCCATGCAAGACTGTCTGGCCAAACCATTAGCTCTTTCCCATGGACTGTAGATTCAAACCCTTCTTTCTGTCTTTTCAGGCAAAGCGTAGAGCCAGATGCACTATTTAAGTTTGCTCATTGGGTGCACTTGGTTTCTCAGGTTGTCTGCTTGGCCCTCTTCCAAGCGGTACTTTCCTTCTTCTCTCTCTTTCCCTTCCTTTCCTTACTCTTCTAAAGCTTTTTAATAAATGTTCACTCCTGCTTTGAAGCTTGCCTCAGTCTCTAATTCTGCCTTATGCCACTCAGTCGAATTCTGTCTTCTGAGGAAGCAAGAATTGAAATTGCCACAGACCCGAAGATAGGCCACTGGTAACTTGGTGTAACTCGGATCCCTTCCACCGCTAACATATTTGGTGCCATGACTTGGATACTTTCCTAGTGGAAAGCTGCTGCTGGACCTTCCACCTTGAGGGCAAGCCTGCTTCCTTGTTTTCACTTTGCATGCCACGTGACTTCTTAAACATACATTTCCTGTTATTCACGCACCGTGTTTCTCTGTGTTTGTGTGGCAGCAAAGGTGTGGGCTCCTGTGCGGATATTCCCTGAGGTGTATATTTGTTTCAACCAGCTCAAGTGACCTTTAATCCTTCCTCTGCTTTTTCTTTCAACTAAAATTGGATCTTAAGAAAAAAAAAGACAAAAAAATACGTACAATTTTGCTCATTGAACATATTGCTTTTTCTGATTGTTCTTTTATTGGGCAACTTACAATTGGGGCTTTAATATGCAGCAGTTCAGTTTTGGCTGGTGCCAGCTACAAACCAGGCTGACATTTTTTTCTTCTTCTTCAATTAATTAGTTGCAGGGAACTCCTCATAAGGCCATGTGTATTAGTTTGTGGAGAGGTTGCAATGTAGCAAGAGTATTTGGTAAATACGTATTTCCCAAGAGGGAAATAGCTTGCTCTGATAATTTCAGGATTTTCCTATCAACACTTGCTGGAGTGCATGTATAGTATCTGCATCTGTAACAATTTTAAAATCATTAGATATACTGGGTCATAAAGCCAGAGCTTCTTGAACTGCAGCCTAGACTGGCTGCAGAGCCTTCTCTTATTCTGGGACCTACTCAAAACTGGCAGCTTCAACACGTACTTAGTTTGGTAGATGATTGCATTAATGGCCCCACTTAATGGCTGCCATGTATCTATACACTTTGACTTTTAACTTTATAGTCCCTTTCTATCTGTGTTTGGGCTTAGCAATGAGACTTGCATTGGTCAAAGGGATAACAGATAACTTGACTGAAGGAGAAGCTGAAAAAGGTGCTGTGTGTTTGTTTCTTTTTCCAAATCCTGTACAGTATTAGGTTGCTGGAAGATATGACACCATGTGTCAAAGAGCTGAGTTTTCCCAGCTGAGACTATCCCATAGTTGCCATACTCATACATATTGCCTTCTGAATGGAAAGAGACTACCAAATACTGCCTTTTTCATAGTTGTAGGGTGTTCAAGGCACAGTGTCTTATCTTTCAACTTTGGAGATTTCCCAGCATAACCTCAGAAAACTGGACTCCTGGAATGCTCTCTGAAATGTCTTCCAAATTTTCAATCTTGTTAGCTGACACTGCTGCACACCACTGGCTCACATCTCCTTTTTGCCTTCCAAACTCTATAGGAATACATCTCATTGTCAGATTCTAAATCATATATAAAACCTAAGCTGCAAAAGAGTCTTGCACATGTAATATTTAGCTCTCTAGAGCTTGACATATGGGACCATAATATAGAATAGAAAGGGCCATGAATAGATACCAAATACCAACAGACAATATTTATCCATTCATAACCTGCAACTTGAGAAAACTCTGCTAGACTGAATCCACCTTTCCAGCCTTAACATTCACTTTTCTTTGTGTGTCCTTTTCCTTGGCGAAACAGAATCATTCTTCTCTGTATGCATATCACACTAAGCAGTTTTCTTTTTTCAGCTCTGCTTATTTAAATCCTGTTGATCTGTCAGGGTTATCTAAAAAATTATTGGCTCTAGTTAGCTTTCATGGATACTGTATTAGTCTGTTCTCACAGTGCTATAAAGACATACTTGAGACTGGGTAATTTGTAAAGAAAAGAGGTTCAATCAGCTAAAGATTCTGCAGGGTGTGCAGGCTTCTGCTTCTAGAGAGGACTCGGAGCTTACAATTATGGCAGAAGGCAAAGGGGAAGCAGGTACATCTTCACGTGGCTGGCAGGAGAGAGAACAAGGCAGAAAGTGCTACACACTTTCAAACAATCAGATCTGGGAACTCTATCACAAGACAGCACTAGGAGGATTGTGCTAAACCATCAGAAACCACTCCCATGATTTAGTCACCTTCCACCAAGCCCATCCTCCAACACTGGGGATTACAATTCAATATGAGATTTGGGTGGGAACACAGAGCTAAACCATATCAGATACCTCCAGAAAGAGAGGCTTTTTCTCTCCTTTAAAATTCTTTCATGATTTGTACTTCTTTCACGATACTTCTCTTATTTCACCTGGCATTACTGTAATATTTGTACATCTCTAATCACCTTCTTCTATTGTAGAAAGACCTTGGGAATAGGGATAAATTTCTTAATTACCTTTATATCCCGTGTCATGCTAATAACATGTTTTGGACAATGTGTATTCTCTATAAATATTAGTTGATACCAGTTGAAATATATTCACAGACAATGGTAGGTGTTGTGCTAAATATTGAGATGAATATGGATGGTACTCACTCTCAAGCAGCTTACAGACTGCTCAAAGTGTACAATATTTCAGCTCTGTAACTTCAAAGAGGACAAAGTTTATAATACTTTAAATGGGACCACAGTTAGTGGGTTGGGTTCTCTCACAACCTACTGGGACAAGATTTGGCAGAAGTGTAGGGAGAAGTAAGGAAACTTATTCTCGTAAAGCTCATTTTTAATTAATAAAGGTTTTTCTACAAGAAGTACTTCACCCATAAGAAAGAACTAATAAAATATTCACAAAGCTGCTTTATTTCCCAGCCAGTCCTAGCTTAAGCACAGTGAAAAAGAAGCTTTTTGGCTACATTACTTATCATAGAATATACCTTGTCTTCTTAGTTCCTGCAGAACATGCAGCTTCCTGGTTCATGTTATTCTCACGTTCCATGATATGGTAACTTGTGACATCCCTTCCTGACTTCTCTTTCACCTTCTAAAAGAGGAGGCTACTGATTAATTTTCACTCCAGGTGGGCTATCTTTAATTGAGTTAGCTGTTGACATTCATGGGATTTTTCCTTTGCCATGTTCTATTAATAGGAGAAAACGGGTGGAGAAGAACCTTATGTGCCATATTCTATTCAGATACTGGTTATGCTTTAGGAAATGGAAGAAGCCAAGAAGGAAAGGAAGAGGTGTAGTCTGGTCTCTGAACCCACCAGACTGTGGATATATAAATTTCTCTACTCCATAGGCCTGAGTGAGACTGATGTTTTGCAGGCCCACAGAGGATGATCTTCTCTATATGAAAACATAGATGTCAAGTGTTGTATTCAGCCGTGAGAGATGACTGCCCTCTGTTGTTTCAGAATTAAGAAAATGGAGACTCAAAATGCTCAGTGCCAATGGAAAAATCAACAAATATAGCTGTCACTGAGGAAAGCAGTGCAGCAAGATTTTGTTTTACCCTTTGCCAACCTCAACTCACCAATGCGCAGGCTACATATGTTTAGAATTAGCAAGTAATGTTTTATCCTTCATTTCCCCATTCCCATCCCCCACTCTTTCAGTTGCTTATCCAAAATGGAACTAAGCTTACAGGCTTCTTGGAGGTCACCCACCTCTCAATACAGGTGCAATTGAAACAGCTCCCTCCTAACTTAGCTCTTCCCTGACCACCTTGCTCTCTGACTCTCATTAGGTCTGATGTGATTTTATTTTCATAGTTCTCTGGAGGGCTAATGAGCTTTTAAGAAACACCTGCAGCAACTCCAGATTCTACACAGCGACTTAAGTTTTCAGAGAATGTTTTAAAGAGTACTTTGTTGGGGGGCAAATTCCTTGCCCAGATAAATGGAATTGCAGCCATGAGAGCAACTTAATCCAACGTCCACATTCACTCTTTTTTTTCACTGATATGCCCAAACTCTAATGCCTTCATTTCCCCTTCATTTGCAACAGCAAAGCCTCCTTTACCAGAAAAATAAATGTGCAGTTGGCAAGAGCTGAATAGAGGTCTGCTTAAATGATTTTTAATTTATGTTAAAATGCTAAGAGCAGTTTTCCAGGTCCCCATTGAACACCTCACAAAATGAAGTTTTTCAAAGCCTACCTTTAAAAAAGGAACTAAAAGACTTAAAAACATTCCCTTTAATTTTAGCTGCCCCAATTGTGTCTTTTATTCCTGCCCTACTAGGATCAAGCAGCTGGTTATGAGTTTACACTCACTTCGTCTTAGTGCTCTGGTCTGAAAGTTAGAGACCTGTCTTTTATTCCTGCCTCCAAACAAAAAGTTGTATAAGTTTGAGCTTATCATTTACTCTCTATACTTCCTTCTCTCGTAGAATGGACAGTAACTTGAATGTAAAGTATATAAAAAATCAAAACCACTTATAAGAAAATACTTAGATTTTCTGGATGCTTTTACATTTGTAACATGTATTATTTCTTTTGATTGGCATCTGCTTGGAAAGAAACCACAAAACAGTTGACAATTCAGTCTTGTCAACTCTTTTTTTTTCCATTTTTTATTTTAAATTCGGGGGTACATGAGCAGGTTTGTTACCTGAGTATATTGCATGATGCTGAGGCATGGGTACAATTGATCCTGTCACCCAGGTACTGAGCATAGTACCCAATACTTAGTCTTTCAACTCTTTCCACCTTCTCCCTCCCCATTCTAGTAGTCCCCAGTTTTTATTGTTGCCATCTTTATGTCCATCAGTACCCAATGTTTAGCTCTCACTTGTAAGTGAGAACGTGCAGTGTGTGACTTTCTGTTCCTGTGTTAATTCACTTAGGGTAATGGACTCCAGCTGCATCCATGTTGCTGCAAAGGACATGATTTTGTTCTTTTTTATGGCTGTGTAGTATTCTATGGTGTATACGTACTAGATTTTAAAAATCCAATCCACTGCTCATGGCCACCTAGATTGATTCCATGTCTTTGCTATTGTGAATAGTGCTGTGATGAACATGCAAGTGTATGTGCTTTTTGGTAGAAATATTTGTTTTCTTTTGAGTATATATCCAATAATGGAATTGCTGTGTCAAATGGTAGTTCTGCTTTAAATTTTTTTGAAAAATCTCCAGATTACCTTCCAAAGTGGCTGAACTAATTTATATTCCTACCAATGCCGTTAAAAGTGGCATTCTGCTCTCAGTTATGAGTCTAGGAAAATGTCTGCAGCTTTTCCGGGTATCTTTCCCTTACAGTGTCTCCTAGACTCTCCCCAAGTTAGCTCCAGAGCCTGGGGGAAACAAAGTATTCTCACTTGGCCTGGGTTGCTCAGATCCCCAATGGAAAGGTGAGTCATGGAGGAAGGCTCTCTGCCTCTCTTACATACTGGGGATTCACTTTTTTATCAGCCTGATACTGTCATGGAGGCTCTTTGCCAGTGTTCTCGTCTCCGGGATCTGGGGTGTCCTTCATAATTCTGGTGGATTCTTGTTTTTCTTCTTGAATTAAAGCTCACAAAGTTGATCTTTATGTACTATCTTGCTGTTTTCAAGTAGCCTAGATGTGCTAAAAGCCTCTAATCTACCATCTTGAAAAAAAAACAAAAACAAACTGTCAACTCTCAAGACTCTTGATTATTGATTATTATGGCCTAATTTTTAAACCAGGTTAACTTTTGTCTGCCACTTAGTATGAATCAAGGTTAAAATTTCAACAATTGTTTACTGCACAAAGATATAGTCATGGAGATACACACCAGGATAAGCATTTAAAGAATAAGAATTATTTCAATTGTTCGAACTAGGTCATAAAAGTACTATGAAATAGTTAATTATCAAATGCATATTTTAGTTAGGTTTCAACATTTTTCTAGTACTGTGCTAAAGTTCTGAAGAAGATACAAAAGTCACATAAGGCCTTGTCATTATGTAACTTGCAGTTTACTTTTGGGTACAACATTGTTATGTGTGCATACATGTGTGCATGTGTATATATAACACAAATGGCCCATGTTAAATGAGGTATGCTAATTTCAAATGTAAGCACCTCAGAGAAGGAAGACAGCATTGGAAGTTTAAATGATCATGAAAATTTTAGACTTTGGATGGATGACAGAGGAGAGAAAGGGAATTCTAGAATGTGAAAACAGGAAGGAGCTCTATGGCCTGATTGTCAACTCACTAGGAGGCATGCTCACCTAGATGGCTCAGATTCAAAAATCAAGCCAAATTGAACTTACCATCTTTTTTCTGAAACTCTCTTCTTCTATGTCCCATAATTCCCAGCAGGACCCTAGTATTTACCTAATTTGTTAGCCTGCCCAGCTAGGAGTCATCCTAAACTCTCCCATTCCTACTTCTTCTGTTCTGTCATTCTTTCTATGTTCTGGGGCTGCCTGTTGAGAGCTCCCAGGATGCTCATTACCTCGAGGACTGGAATAAGCTCAAGATTGTTACTGAACCCCACCTCCTACTACTGATTTAAATTCTTCTCTCTCATTATCTCTCTTTGAGAGGCTTTGCTCTTGAATTTCTCATCTTGGGCTAATGTTTTCAAATTAGTTAATTGATTTAGATTGACTACCCAACTCTAATCAGGCACTTCCTTGAGTTAAAACTTCTGGTTTAATTTCCTAGTTTCTTCACAAGACAGTCCATCTCAGTCCAGCCAGAATA
Organism: Symphalangus syndactylus; assembly: GCF_028878055.3. NCBI lineage: Eukaryota > Metazoa > Chordata > Mammalia > Primates > Hylobatidae > Symphalangus > Symphalangus syndactylus. The sequence continues at coordinate 118,153,809 of NC_072426.2, read as the reverse complement.
GCTAGGATCAGAATCTGGTTAGTCTTGGTTTCTTAATCCCCTCTTGTTTATTCCTACTCTGTCTGCCTTAGTTTAGTGGCTCATAATCTTTTGCCTGGTGTGGTAGATTGAGCTAATATGTTCAACAAGTGTTCATTCTCTCTTTCCTCACCCTATGGGTAGAGTATCCTACTTCGTCCTATAGACACTGAGCTTGGCCATGAGACTCTGGCTGATGGCAGGTGGATAGAAGAGATGCTGTTCTAGCTCTGAGTAGAGGCGTTAGGAGATATTGCATGTTTCCGCACACCCCACTACCTCCCTGCACTCCTGCCATCCACCAGTAAAAGAACAGAAAAGACATTGCTCCTTCATCATAAATTTTGTAATGGAAAACCCATGGAGCACGCATGAGTCTGCCTATGCAGTCTAGAGCCAAGCCAAGCCTGGCCCAACCCAGCCAAGCTAAAACTGACCATGACTGACCCACAGACCTGTAAGTAAGAAACAAATGTTTGCTGTTATAAGCCACTAAGATTTTGAATTGTTTAATAAAACCTGACATATATTCCTGAATTTTTGCAAAACCTCCTACCTCATCTTCCCAGTCTTACCTTCCTCCCATCTACCCTTCACATTAGATTAAACAAAAATTCTTCAATAGCTCCAATAGCTCCAATGTCCCACAGGATAAAAATCCAAAATGGAATAAGAGACCCTTACTTGCCCAGCCTCACCTCTATTTCTGTCTTGCATTTTCAGCTCTAGTTATACCTACCTACCTAATGTTCCTATAATTGACAATGCTTTCTCTCAGTGTCCTCTTTTGCAAATGAAGTCAACTGTTTGAAATACCTTTGCCCAGACCCCCTCCCTCTCCCACTTGATGGATGGGCTGATGAAGGGCTGTTGAAGCCCTTTCCCCTGCAAAACTTACAAGATTTAAGTGTTGCCACTTTTGGAGGGCCTTCCCTCACTCCTCTAAACTCTCAAAACTATTTGCCTAACTCCAAGAGAGCAGACTTTGTTTTGAAATAGATTATTTTTATACCTCCTTTTCAGCTTGATTGTGAATAATTTGCTGATAGGAAGTTTGCCTTTTCATCTTTTTATTTTCAGGACTTAACATTTGTTTCATTCATATTTTAGATACTCAGTAAATGATGCTATGGATGTTTAGCTGATTTTGAAATTTAGTCTGCTTGATGTTCCTCTACCTGGTTGAACCACTTTCACTAAAGATACACATACCATGAATTTGGATTACCTTCTCTCTCACCAAGGTGTTACTTCTGGAACTATACTTGAAACATTAAGTAGACACAACCATGTAACCAATGCCCTGATCAACAAATAAAGCATTCCCAGCATCTTTCTTCTCTTACCAGTCACTACAAACACTTCCCAGAGAATAAGTCTTTTTCTGACTTCTGTCACCATAGATCGTTTTGCCTATTTTAGAACAGTATGTAAATGGAAATAGAGGGTATGCCCACTTTTATGCCTGGCTTTTTTCTTGCTCAACATTGTAATTTGTGAGATTTATTCAAATTATTGTGTATAGCAGTAGATCATTTTTATTGCTGTATAGTACTCCCTAGTATAGATAGATCACATTTTTTTCCATTACACTGTTAATAGTTATTTAGGTTGTTGCCAGTTTTGGGCTCTTATGAATAAATGTGTCACAAACACATTTTTGTACATGTCTTTTGGTGCACATATGTGAATTTCTGCTGAGTAAAAACCTAGGAGTTGAATTTCTAGTTCATAGGGCATTTTATGGCTTCACTTGTGGTAGCTACTTCTAGACTCTTCTCCAAAGTGACTGTACCAAGAGTTCCTCTTCTTTTATATACTCACCAGCTCCTTGTCTTGTCAGTCTTTTTACTTGTAATCATTCGGGTGGACATGTTGTGTCATTAATTTGCATTGCCCTGATGACTAATGACATTGAGCACTTAAAAATAGTTTTTTAAGGAAAAAAAAGTTTTTTTTCCTTTTTTTTTTTTTTTTTTAACCATTTGGATATCTTCTTTTGTGAAATCTCATTTTTCTTTTGGGTTATCTTTTTCTTATTTGTTTATATGAATTCTCTGAAACCAATTCGTTGTTATTTTGGTATACTATTTTTTTGCTTCTACCTTACCAAGACAGATTGGCCTGTAATTTTCCTTATTTATTATATCCGTGTCAGCTTTTAGTGAAGGATATCCAGGTCTCATAAAATGAGTTGGAAAATGTTCTCTCTTTTTATATTCTTTGGAAAGTTTAATGTAAGGGTGGTGTTATTTCTAATTTCTTCTCTAGGAGTCAGTGAACATAGCACATGAGCAGATGAGCCCTGGAATCAGAGTGCTGGGACTGAATCCTGACTTGGCTACTTTCTTATCATGTCAACCTTGGGAAAGATACACAACCTATTTCTGCCTCAGCTTTCCCATCTATACAATGGGGATAGGCCGGGCGCAGTGGCTCACGCTTGTAATCCCAGCACTTTGGGAGGCCGAGGTGGGCGGATCACGAGGTCAGGAGATCGAGACCACGGTGAAACCCCGTCTCTACTAAAAATACAAAAAAAAAAAAAATTAGCCGGGCGTGGTGGCGGGCGCCTGTAGTCCCAGCTACTCGGAGAGGCTGAGGCAGAAGAATGGCGTGAACCCGGGAGGCGGAGCTTGCAGTGAGCCGAGATCGCGCCACTGCACTCCAGCCTGGGCGACAGAGCCAGACTCCATCTCAAAAAATAAAATAAAATAAAATAAAATAAAATAAAATAAAATAAAATAAAATAAAATAAAATGGGGATAATAAAAATACTTTATAAAATCTTTGTCAGGATCTTTGAGTCACATGTAGAATTCTCACTACCATTTCTGGCACACAATAGGAGTTCGAAAATTATTATTTATCCATTTATTCAATGTTTTTGCATACAGTGCAGTCTTATTGAAGCTGAAGCTGTGTCTTTCTTATGGTGTTAGTTCAACAATAAGCATTCCATCGGTTGAGGAAGTAAGTGGAACCTTTCAAAGCAATGCCAAAATCAAATTCTTCTTTACACTTAGCCTTTCCTCAGGGATATTTTTTTCCTTTCCTTTTTCTCTATTTTGTGAAATGTCAGGGAAGAGACATAAGAAGCTTTCTGTGGAAATAGTACCCAGAGAAAGACATGGATCTTAGTCATAGTACTTTTTTGAGGTTTTGGCAATGTCCTAGGTGGGTGTGGGTCTACGTGGCAAATATTCAGTGATTAGAGGGGAGTTTGGACTTTTGATTTTTACTGCCTGGTAACTAACCTCAGAGATCTTTGGTTTTTCTTTTTAACAAAAAGAAGTCCAGCCTTCCCAGGGTGTGGTTTGAATTCCTGATTTGGTGGTTGTTCGGGGCTCTGAAAATTCTATGCAGCTTTAAAGCAATGATAGTTATTGCTATGCAAATCTTTTTTTTTTTCCTTTTCGCCTTTGTGTCATTAAAATGCCACTCAAGTGGAATGTTTGTTTTCAGTTGGCTTATATCTCAGATTTAAGATACATGGATCTCTGATGAACTCTGAAACAATTAATACTACATCTTCATCAGAAAAACCACAGAAATTAGGGTTAAACAGGTCTTCTTGTGGTTTTCTCTAATCTTTTTCCAGCTTTATGGTTTCTCTGTCTGTTCTCCCTATGTCTTCTTTCAGTCTGCTTTTTTGAGTTTGAAATGAATTATCCATTCCAGACCTCCCCTATCTATCCCCACCCCAACATATGCACATTCCTCCTCTTGCACAGTTCCTGACCTATAGTCCTTCACATAAGCGAGGAAAAAATAGAAAGATAACAACACTTCCGTGGATTCGCATAGCTCACATGTGTCTGGTCTCCTGAGGAGAAATCGCTCCACTCAATAAATCCCATGATCCAGCCACAGAAATCTTTGCCATTTCAAAGAATATTTTTCATGATTCTGTGCTTTTGCTTAACCTCAGTTGTTCAAAATTCTACTCATCTTTCATAGGACTTTCATCAAATGTCACCTTATTTGTGATGTCATTCTGATGTCAGAATGGGATTTTTCCTTTGGGTTCCTTTTGCATTTTTTTATGCCCCTATTGTAATAGTCCTTCAAATCCCAATTCGAAATCCTGGGTGTGCAAGCAATGTGATTTTATTTTTCTGTCACTAATTTGTATCTTTTGTGTTTAAATCATAGATATTTCCTTCCTCCACTTCTAGGGATTTCATCTAAGTATGGATGTAGTAGACATAGAATCGATGGCCCCAATTCTTCACCTTTCTCTTTACTGAATACCTTTGGACAAGGCTATCCTGAGCTCTTCACTCCAGATTCGGCCACGGGACTTAGTGGAATATTAGCAGCCATATACGTCAGTGGGATATTAGCAGGAGTAATGTGATTAGAGGTTTGAAACATATGCAGATTTGGATGTGCTGACCTTTGTACCTTCACTGGCACCATAAGAAAAACAAGCCTCAACTAGTCCACCAGTCCTAGAAAAAGAGTGAGAGACATGTCCAGCAGAATTTACCCCCCATCACATCAGCCTAGATCAGCTAACTCCCAGCAAACCTGCAGACACATTTGCTAAATAGTTCTTATTTTAAGACACTGAGTTTGGGATAGTTTGTTATGCAGTATTTTTCCAGCAAGAGCTAACATCTATTGTGTAGATTTGGGGCAAGGTAATAGTATTTTAAGAAGACTTTTATATTGTTTGATACATCTTTGTTCTCATCTTCTTTTTGGTCAACAATCCATTGAAATGGCTGTTATGTTTTTCTCATATTGACCAATAGGTCTTTAGCGCTCACTTCTCTCTTTTAGCAACTTCTGTTATTTTCCCATGCCTCACTGGAACATGGAACACTCAGGCTGTCCGGGACAGGTCTGTTATAGCTTAATTACCCTGCCCTATGTTAAGGTAGCTCTGAAGAACCTGTCAACTCCCTGGGATTCACAGGAGAACTGAGACATAGTTTCCGTGATATTTTAGCTGATTACATATCTGAGGTTTCCATTGTTTTCTCTCCCCTTCCTAAGACTCAGCCCAGGGCAGGTCTGGGTAGAGGGTAATAAATAGGGCCCCTAATCAGAGAAACCACCTAAGTGTAGATTTTTGTCACTTCTTCAACTCTTTTCTGTCCCAAACCTCAAACTCTTTATCTTTTTTGGGGCAGGAAAACTAATTCTAACTGATTATGTATTATTTTGAATCTACTGTTTATGATGTAAAATTTGGGCTTCAAGTCCTTCAGAGCTTTGACTTAGAAGTCTAGAATTTGGCCCTTTTTTGATACAATTAATATGGTAAAGTCTTGTTGCCAGAATGGGGGTAGGTTATGGGGTAAAAGAGAATTCTTGAACAAAAACAAAGCATATGTTAATATTGAAAAATAATTCTGTCGCACATTCTATTGCCAACAAGAAGTAGAATCACTAATGACCTATGCCTTCAATTCAGCCCTCTGTGCTGAATTTGTGACTTATGTATCCAAATGCTTACTTGAGACCTCCTCTTGGATGTCCTGCAGAGATCTCAAAGTCAGTATGTCTAAAATGGAACACATCCTTTTGCCTTGATTTAACCATTCTTCAGGATTCCCTATCTCAATAGCTGGCATTATCATCCACCCAATTGTCTGGAAAGACCTCTGGGAAACCTCCCTGACTTGTACCTTTTCTTTATACCTTATATCCCATCATCAATGTACATCCTACATTTCTGTCTCTCTATTCCCTCTGTCCAGGCTAATGGAATCCACCATCATCTCCTACTTGGGGTACTGTGACAGTCTCTTAAACAGTCTCTCCAATTCCGGTCTTTCTTCCCTGTAATCAATTCTCCATGCTGTAGCCATCTTCTAACAATAAAACCAGGTCATGTCAGGACTGTACTAAAAGTCTATCTATAACTTTCCATTGCATTTAAGATAGAATTTGAAACTCTTGATATGGCATATAAGGCCCTGTCTGACCTAGGCCTTGCCTATGTCTTCAGCCTCATTTCTTGCCATTCCTACACTAGGTCTTTTTGCTTGCATCAGACTTCCTTCTATATCTTGAATGAGCTGTGCCCTTTTCATGTGTCTAGGTTTCTGCTCAAATCCTTTCTTTCCTAAAAGAGTCTTCTCCTTCTCCACTCCATCTGTTCCCTGCTGCTGACACCACACCTACTTTTTCTTGGCTAATTCCCATAGTTCAATTTAAATAGTATGTCCTTTAGGATGCCTGTCCTGACTTTATCTGTCTTCTGTGATATACTTGCATATCATCCTGCTAATTTCCAAAACTCTCATCAAATTTCTAATTTTCTTTTCATTTAAATAAACTTTTAATTGAATTATAGCATCACACAAAAGTGTGAACAAATCATGAGTGTATATATAGAGAGAGAGCAAGAGAGAGATGAATTTTCACAAAATGTGCACAATACATGTTATCACCCATTCAGATAAAAAAAAATATAATATTACCAGCACTCCAAAAACCCCTTTGCTCCCTCTTCCAGTAATAAGCTCCTTCAAGGTAACTAATATCTTGACTTCTAGCGCCACAGATTAGTTTGTATTTTCTTGAACTTCACATAAATGAAATCATACAGTCTGTATTTCTTGGGGTCTTCTTTGGCTCAGTATTATGTTTGTAACATTCATGGTGTGAATGGCAATGGTCTTTCTTTCCTGTTTCTTTGAATGAATATACCGAGATTTGTTTAATCCATTCTACTGTTCATTGTCATTTGTGTCCTTTATAATTTATGGCTATCATGACTGCTGCTGCTATAATGAACATTCTTTTATGCTTGTATCTGCTTTTGTTTCTGAAAGATTTATGTATTTCTATTAGGTGTATTTCTAAGAGTGAATTTGCAGGGTCATGGGTAGGCATATGTTCAGTGTTAGTAGATACTGTCAAGCAGTTTCCTAAATGGGTTCTACTAATTTAAACTCCCACCAGCCCCATGAATATATATACCCACTATGTGCCCACAGAAATTAAAAATTAAATAAATAAAAAATAAACTCCCACCATCAATGTATGAAAATTTTAGTGACTTTGCATTCTTGTCAACATTTGGTATTGCCAATATTTTATTTAGTCATTCTAATGGTAAGTCATTCTAAGTGGTATCTTCATTGTGTTTTTATAAATTGCATCTCCATAATGGTGACTAATGAGGATGAATATCTTTTTATTGGCCATTTATATATTGGTCATTTATATATCTTCTTTTGTAAAATTCCTGTTCAAGTCTTTGCTCACTTTGTTATTGGGCTGCCTCTCCCACCACACTCCGTTGATATGTTAGAGGTTTGTTTTATATTCTTTTTGTAATATATTTTGTATATTTGTCTGTCATTGAATATGTGTGTATTACAAATATCATCTCCTAGTCTTTGGCTTACCTTTCACACAATCTTCTCAGAACAGAAGTTCTTAATTTTAATAAAGTATAATTTGTCAATATTTTTCTTTGTAGATTTTCTGTCTTATTTAAGAAATTGTTATCTACCCCCAAATCATGACTTTATTCTCTTGTTTTTTTTCCTAGAAGCTTATTGTTTTATACTATTCATGTAAAAATGATTTTTGTGTATCATATAAAATAAGTACATCAAGATATATATCTTTAATATCCAGTTTATTGAAAAGACCATCCTTAGCATGTGTTAATTTTATCATAAATCAAGTATATATTTGTTTTTTAACTTTAAACAAATTTTTGTTACACAAAGATTATCACATAATTGGATATTTCTCTACTTTGTACACAATTATTCTCACTCTCCACAGAAAGGCTGCTTAACTTCTCATCTGGTGGTGGCAAGCACTAAAATCCTAATTTCAACAGAATAGTAGTAAAAATGCCTCAATGATTTAAGTTGAAAGCAGTATATTGGTACATGGCTCTTTTATCCAGTGTCAGGAATGTACAAATGTCTTTTTATTCAAAAATACAAAATAAATTATCTGTAGGCATGGACAGTGACAGCAGTAAACTATGATATATTTTGTCAACTGAAACCAGTAACTGATGGTTTTAGTGATTTCTTTAACATCAGCCAGTCTTTTCTTCATTTTCTCCAACTGACTTCTCTGAAGTTATTGGTGAGAAACACTGCCTTGGGCTTCCTGTCACAGTTCATTAATAAAGGTAAAGCACTCTTCTAGGAGTTAGAACATACCACCTCCTATTCCATCCATTGCACCCATTCCAGGATCCTTCTCTTTAGGAATTTCTGTGACTACAACTTCTGCTGTAGTTAAGAGAGAGGCCACACCAGAAGCATCCAGTAAAGCAGTTCTCACAAACTTTGTTGCATCAATAATTCCTTTTTCCACCATATTCACAAAATCTCTGACCATAGCATCATAACCAACTTCTGAAGAACTTTGCATAATTTTCTCAACTATCAAAGATACTTCAACACCTGCATTCTTAGCAATGGTCATTGCTGGAAATTTGAGTGTTCTTTTAATAATTTCTATGCCAATGTTTTGATCTTCATTAACTGGAGTCAATGAGTCGAAGGCTGGAATGCACCGAAGCAGGGCACGACCCCCTCTCAAAACAATGCCTTCTTCAACAGCAGCTCTTGTAGCATTAAGGGCATCCGTAACTGTCTTTCTTTACATTCACTTCAGCATCACTTGTCCCACCAACTTTCAGCACAGCTACTCCATCTGAAAGTTTTGCCAGTGTTCATTCAGTTTTTCCTTTTCATATTCACTAGTTGTGACATCTAACTGCTCAATGATTTCTTGAACACATTTTTCAATTTGAGCCTTGTCACCTTTTCCTTTTAAAAGCATAGCATCGTCTTTGGTCACAATGACCTCTCCAACTTTTCCTAAGTCATGAGGCTGAACGTCTTCAAGATTTAGGGTCAACCCCTCTTCTGCAAACACTGCACCACCAGTAGCAATAGCCATATCTTTAAGCTGGTTGTTTCTGTTGTCACCAAACCCTGGAGCCTTGACTGCCACAACCTGAAGACCAACCTTTAGCCTATTCAAGATGAGTGTACTTAGAGCTTCTCCATTAATGTCTTCAGCAATTATGACCAAGACTTACAGTAAGCATTGGCAATTTCAAGAGCAGGTACAATGGACTGGACACTAGAAATTTTCTTTTCACTCAGCAGAACATAGGCATCCTGGAATTCACATTTCTGACCTTTTGATGTATTAATTAAGTATGGAGAAATATAGCCTCAATCAAACTTCATGCCTTCAATAATTTCTAATTCATCATGCAGTACTTTTCCTATTATTTACTGTGATGATACCCTTGCTTCCAACCTTTTTCATTGCATCAGAGATAATATTGCCAATTTCTTTGTCTCCATTTGCAGAAATTGTAGCAACCCATGCAATTTCTTCAGGAGTGGTCACAGGTTTAGACTGCTTTTTTAGTTCAGCGATTATAGCATCAACAGCTAACATCACACCTCTCCTGACTTCCACCGGATTAGCACCTTTGCTAATCTTCTCGAAGCCTTCCTTGGCAATACAGCGTGCCAGTGCAGTAACAGTGGTAGTGCCATCCACAGCCTCTTCATTTGTTATTGGCAACATCTTGAACAAGTTTAGCTCCAGTATTTTTATATTTATCCTTTAAGTCAATTGACTTTGCAACAGTCACACCATCTTTTGTTACTTTAGGACTTCCCCAGCTCAATAATCACTGTTCTTCCCTTTGGCCCCATTGTAATGGCTACAGCATGGGCTAAAAGGTCTACACCTTGAAGCATTAAGGCTCAGGCATCTGCACCAAAATTATCTTTGGCATAAGCCTAAGTGAGATGAGGAGCCAGTACCCTGGACACCGGTCTCATATGGCAAAAGATTGTAGGTAAACGAAGCATTTCTGCGGGGCGGCGGCAGGGCGTGCACTTGGTGAGGCAGGTCGTCAGCGGTCAGTGAGGGAAGTATATATTTATTTCTGAGCTATGTTTTTTGTTTCATTGTCCTATTTGCCTAATGACTAATTAAAAGTCCTTTCTTCTACTTTGAACTACATGTTTTATAAAGGCCGGAGTGGTATGTATTTCTTATTAAATAATGTATTCTTATTTATTATAATAGTGCCTGACACCTTGGTTGGGACTTACTACAGTTTTGCTGAACATTGAATTAATAGCCATCCTTCATAAGCAGTTTAAATGATCAAATATTGAATAGAAGTGCTGAAAGTGGGCAACTTTGTCTTTTTCTGGTCTTACTGGAAAAGCTTTCAGCTTTTCACCATTGAGGGTGATGCTAGCTGTGGGCTTGTCCTATATGTCTTTTATTATATTGAGGTACCTTCCTTCTACACATAACTTATTGACAGTTTTTAACATAAAAGGATTATGAATTTTGTCAAACACTTTTTCTGCATGTACTGAGATGATCATATAATTTTTGTATTTTATTCTGTTAATGTGGTGTATAACATTTATTGACTTGAGTATGTTGAATAATCCTTGCTAGGATAGGGATAAATCCTACTTGATCACGAAATATTATTTTTTAAATGTGCTATTGAACTTGGTTTGTTAGTATTCTTTTGAGGATTTTTGCTTCTGTGTTTATCAGGATATTGGTCTGTAATTTTCTTTTCTTGCAATGTCCTTTTCTGGCTTTGGCATCAGGGTGAAGCTGGTCTAATAAAATGTGTTTGGAAGTGTTCCCTCCTTTTCAAGTTTTAAAAGGAGTTTAAGAAGAAATTGTATTAGTTTTTCTTTAAATGTTTGGAAGAATTTACCATGAGGCTATCTGGTTCTGAGCTTTTCTTTGATGAGAGACCTTTTGTTAGTGATTCAAGCTTTCTACTTGTTATTGGTCTATTCAGATTTTCTATATCTTTATGATTCAGTCTTGGTTGGTTGCATGTTTCTAGGAATTTATCCATTTCTTCTAGGTTAGCTAATTTGTTGACACAGAATTATTCATAATAGTTTCTTATGATCCTTTGTATTTCTGTGGTATGAGTTGTAATGTCACCTCTTTCATTTCTGATTTTATTTATTTGAGTCTGCCTTCTTTCTTAGTATAACTAAGTTTTTAAAAAACCTTGTAGTTGACAAAAAACCAAACACCGCATGTTCTCACTCATAGGTGGGAATTGAACAATGAGAACTCATGGACACAGGAAGGGGAACATCACGCTCCGGGGACTGTTGTGGGGTGGGGGGAGGGGGGAGGGACAGCATTAGGAGATACATCTAATGCTAAATGACGAGTTAATGGGTGCAGGAAATCAACATGGCACATGGATACATATGTAACAAACCTGCACATTGTGCACATGTACCCTAAAACCCTAAAGTATAATTTAAAAAAAAAAAAAAACAAAACTTGTAGTTTTATTGATTCTTGTTTAGTCTTTATTTCATTTATTTCTGTTCTGACTTATATTATTTCCTTTCTTCTGCTGACTTTGCACTTATTTTTTTTTTCCTAGTTCCATGACATATAATGTGAGGTTGTTTATTTGAGATCTTTCTTCTTTTTTGATGTAAGTGTCTTTTGCTATAAACTTACCTTTTAAAACTGCTTTGGCTGCATCCCAGAAGTTTTGGGATGTTGTGTTTTTATTTTTGTTTGTGTGAGGATATTCTGAAATTTGCCTTTTAATTTCTCCTTTGACCTATTGGTTATTCATGATCATGTTTTTAAATTTCTACATATTTTTAAATTGTTGAGATTGTTTATGCTATTGATTTCTAGTTTTATACGGTTGTGGTGAAAGAAGATACTTCATATGATTTGAATCTTATTACATTTGTTAAGATTTGTTTTATGACCTAACAAATTATCCTGAAGAATATTTTATGTGCATGTGAGAAGAATGTGTATTATGTTGCTTTTGGATGGAATGTTCTATGTATGTCTGTTGGGTTCATTTGGTTTAAAGTGTAGTTCAAGTCCAAAGTTTTTTATTGATTATCTGTCTGAATGATCTGTCCACAGTGAAAGTAAAGTATTGAGGTACCCTACTATTATTGTAGTGTAGTCTCTCTCTCCCCTCAGATCATTTAATATTTGCTTTATATATGTAGGTGCTCTGATATTGGGTGTATATAATTCTTATGTCATTTTGATGAACTGACCCCTTTATCATTATATAATAACCTTCTTTGCCTCTTTTTATAGTTTTTGACTTAAGAATATTTTATCTAAGTATAGCTATTCCTGATCTCTTTTGGTTTCCATTTAGTAGAATATCCTTTTCCATCTCTTCACTTTTAGTCTATCTGTGTCCATAAAGGTGGAGTGAGTTTCTTGTAGGCAGCATATAGTTGGGCCTTGGTCTCTAAAAGATCTATTCAGCCACTCTACAGCTTCTGATTGAAGAATATAATCTATTTACATTTAAAGTAATTATTTATAGGTAAGGATATGCTATATACTACTGCCACTTTGTTAGTCTTTTTCTGGTTGTTTTATAGATCTTTTGTTCATTTTTTCCTTTCTTGCTGTTTTTCTTCATGGTTTGATGGTGATGATCTTCTATGGTGGTGTGTTTTGAATACTTAATTTTATATTTTGTGTATCTACTATAGGTTTTTGCTTTGTGGTTACCACTAGGCTTGCATGAAACATCTTATAGTTATAACAGACTATTTTAAGCTGATAACCAATTAACTTTGCATACAAAAACTCTACATTTTTACTTCCCCCACTTATATTTAATGTTTTTCATGTCATAATTTACATTTTTGTAACCTGTATCTCTTAACAAATGATTGTAGCTATGGTTATTTATTTTTTAATTATACTTTAAGTTCCAGGGTACATGTGCACAACGTGCAGGTTTGTTACCTAGGTATACATATGCCATGTTGATTTGCTGCACCCATTAACTCATCATTTACATTAGGTATTTTTCCTGATGTACCCTTCCCCCTGCCCCCTATCCCATGACAGGCCCCCATGTGTGATATTCTCTACCCTGTGTCCAAGTGTTCTCATTGTTCAGTTCCCACCTATGAGTGAGAACATGTGGTATTTGGTTTTCTGTCCTTGTGATAGTTTGCTCAGAATGATGGTTTCCAGCTTCATCCATGTCCCTGCAAAGGACATGAACTCATCCCTTTTTATGGCTGCATGGTATTCCATCGTATATACGTGCCACATTTTCTTAATGCAGTCTATCATTAATGGACATCTGGGTTGGTTCCAAGTTTTTTCTATTGTGAATAGTGCTGCAGTAAACATACGTGTGCATGTGTCTTTATAGTAGCATGGTTTATAATCCTTTAAGTGTATACCCAGTAATGGGATTGCTGGGTCAAATGGTATTTCTGGTTCCAGATTCTTGAGGAATTGCCACACTGTCTTCCACAATGGTTGAACTAGTTTACACTCCCACAAACAATGTAAAAGCGTTCCTATTTCTCCGCATCCTCTCCAGCATCTGTTTCCTGACATTTTAATGATCGCCATTCTTTTTTTTTTTTTTTAATATTGTACTTTAAGTTTTAGGGTACATGTGCACAATGTGCAGATTTGTTACATATGTATCCATCTGCCATGTTGGTGTGCTGCACCCATTAACTCGTCATTTAGCATTAGGTATATCTCCTAATGCTAACCATCCCCCCTCCCCCCACCCCACAACAGTCCCCAGAGTGTGATGTTCCCCTTCCTGTGTCCATATGTTCTCACTGTTCAATTCCCACCTATGAGTGAGAACATGTGGTGTTTGGTTTTTTGTCCTTGTGATAGTTTACTGAGAATGATGATTTCCAGTTTCATCCATGTCCCTACAAAGGACATGAACTCATCATTTTTTATGGCTGCATAGTATTCCATGGTGTATATGTGCCACATTTTCTTAATCCAATCTATCGTTGTTGGACATTTGGGTTGGTTCCAACTCTTTGCTATTGTGAACAGTGCCACAATAAACATACGTGTGCATGTGTCTTTATAGCAGCATGATTTATAGTCCTTTGGGTATATACCCAGTAATGGGATGGCTGGGTCAAATGGTATTTCTAGTTCTAGATCCCTGAGGAATCGCCACACTGACTTCCACAATGGTTGAACTAGTTTACAGTCCCACCAACAGTCTCCACATCCTCTCCAACACCTGTTGTTTCCTGACTTTTTAATGATGGACATTCTAACTGGTGTGAGATGGTATCTCATTGTGGTTTTGATTTTCAGTTCTCTGATGGCCAGTGATGATGAGCATTTTTTCATGTGTTTTTTGGCTGCATAAATGTCTTCTTTTGAGAAGTGTCTGTTCATGTCCTTCGCCCAATTTTTGATCGAGTTGTTTGTTTTTTTCTTGTAAATTTGTTTGAGTTCATTGTAGATTCTGGATATTAGCCCTTTGTGAGATGAGTAGGTTGGGAAAATTTCTCCCATTCTGTAGGTTGCCTGTTCACTCTGATGGTAGTTTCTTTTGTTGTGCAGAAGCTCTTTAGTTTAATTAGATCCCATTTGTCAATTTTGGCTTTTGTTGCCATTGCTTTTGGTGTTTTAGACATGAAGTCCTTGCTCATGCCTATATCCTGAATGGTAATGCCTAGGTTTTCTTCTAGGATTTTTATAGTTTTAGGTGTAACATGTAAGTCTTTAATCCATCTTGAATTAATTTTTGTATAAGGTGTAAAGAAGGGATCCAGTTTCAGCTTTCTACATATGGCTAGCCAGTTTTCCTAGCACCATTTATTAAATAGGGAATCCGTAATTTATAGATTCAATGCCATCCCCATCAAGCTACCAATGACTTTCTTCACAGAATTGGAAAAAACTACTTTGAATTTCATATGGAACCAAAAAAGAGCCCGCATCGCCAAGTCAATCCTAACCTAAAAGAACAAAGCTGGAGGCATCACGCTACCTGACTTCAAACTATACTACAAGGCTACAGTAACCAAAACAGCATGGTACTGTTACCAAAACAGAGATATAGATCAATGGAACAGAACAGAGCCCTCAGAAATAACGCCGCATATCTACAACTATCTGATCTTTGACAAACCTGACAATGATCACCATTCTAACTGGTGTGAGATGGTATCTCATTGTGGTTTTAATTTGTATTTCTCTGATGACCAGTGATGATGAGCATTTTTTCATGTGTCTGTTGGCTGCATTAATATCTTCTTTTGAGAAGTGTCTGTTCATATCGTTTGCCCAGTTTTTGATGGGGTTGTTTGTTTTTTTCCTTGTAAATTTGTTTAAGTTCTTTGTAGATTCTGGATATTAGCCCTTTGTCAGATGGGTAGATTGCAAAAATTTTCTCCCATTTTGTAGGATGCCTGTTCTACTCTGATGGTAGTTTCTTTTGTGTGCAGAAGCTCCTCAGTTTAATTAGATCTGATTTGTCTATTTTGGCTTTTTTGCCATTGCTTTTGGTGTTTTAGTCATGAAGTCTTTGCGCATGCAAAGACTTGGTATTGTCCTGAATGGTATTGCCTAGGTTTTCTTCTAGGGATCTTATGGTTTTAGGTCTAACATTTAAGTCTTTATTCCATTTTGAATTAATTTTTACATAAGGTGTAAGGAAGGGATCTAGTTTCAGCTTTCTACAGATGGCTAGCCAGTTTTCCCAGCACCATTTATTAAATAGGGAATCCTTTCCCCATTTCTTGTTTTTGTCAGGTTTGTCAAAGATCAGATGGCTGTAGATGTTCAGTTTCCATGTAGTTGTGCGGTTTTGAGTGAGTTTCTTAATCCTGAGTTCTAGTTTGATTGCACTGTGGTCTGAGAGACAGTTTGTTGTGATTTCTGTTCTTTTACATTTGCTGAGGAGTGCTTTACTTCCAACTATGTGGTCTATTTTGGAAAAAGTGCATGTGGTGCTGAGAAGAATGTATATTCTGTTGATTTGGGATGGAGAGTTCTGTAGATGTTTATTAGGCCTGCTTGGTGCATAGCTGAGTTCAAGTCCTGGATATCCTTGTTAACCTTCTGTCTCATAGATCTGTCTAATATTGACAGGGGATGTTAAAGTCTCCCATTATTATTGTGTGGGAGTCTAAGTCCTTTGTAGGTCTCTGAGGACTTGCTTTATGAATTTGGGTGCTCCTTTATTGGGTGCATATATATTTAGGATAGTTAGCTCTTCTTGCTGAATTGATCCCTTTACCATTATGTAATGGCCTTCTTTGTCTCTCTTGATCTTTGTTGGTTTAAAGTTTGTTTTATCAGAGACTAGAATTGCAACCCCTGCTTTTTTTTTGTTTTCCATTTGCTAGGTAGATCTTCCTCCCTCCCTTTATTTTGAGCCTATGTGTGTCTCTGCATGTGAGATGGGTCTCCTGAACGCAGCACATTGATGGGTCTTGATTCTTTATCCAATTTGCCAGTCCATGTCTTTTAATTGGAGCATTTAGCCCATTTACATTGAAGGTTGATATTGTTATGTGTGAATTTGATCCTGTCATTATGATGTTAGCTGGTTATTTTGCCCGTTAGTTGATGCAGTTTCTTCCTAGCATCAATGGTCTTTACAATTGGGCATGTTTTTGCAGTGGCTGGTACTGGTTGTTCCTTTCCATATTTAGTGCTTCCTTCAGGAGCTCTTGTAAGGCAGACTTGGTGGTGACAAAATCTCTCAGCATTTGCTTCTCTGTAAAGGATTTTATTTCTCCTTCACTTCAGAAGCTTAGTTTGGCTGGATATGCAATTCTGGGTTGAAAATTCTTTTCTTTAAGAATGTTGAATATTGGCCCTCACTCTCTTCTGGCTTGTAGAGTTTCTGCTGAGAGATCTGCTGTTAGTCTGATGGGCTTCCCTTTGTGGGAAGCCTTTTAGCTTCCTTGTGATGGGTTCGAGCATCCTCCTTTAGCTTGGAGAAGTTTGTTATTACTGAGCTTCTGAAGTCTACTTCTGTCAGCTTGTCAAAGTCATTCTCCGTCCATCTTTGTTCCATTGCTGGTGAAGAGCTGCGATCCTTGGAGGAGAAGAGGTGCTCTGGTTTTTAGAATTTTCAGCTTTTCTGCTCTGGTTTCTCCCCATCTTTTTGGTTTTATCTACCTTTGGTCTTCGATCCTGGTGACCTACAGATGGGGTTTTGGTGTGGATGTCCTTTTTGTTGATGTTGATGCTATTCTTTTCTGTTTGTCAGTTTTCTATCTAAGAGTCAGGTCTCTTAGCTACAGGTCTGTTGGAGTTTGCTAGAGGTCCACTCCAGACCCTGTTTGCCTGGGTATCACCAGCAGAGGCTGCAGAACAGCAAATATTGCAGAACAGCAAATATTGCTGCCTGATCCTTCCTCTGGAAGCTTCATCCCAGAGGGGTACCCACCTGTATGAGGTGTCAGTCGGCCTCTACTGGGTGCTGTCTCCCATTTAGGCTACACAGGAGTCAGGGACCCACTTAAGGATTCAGTCTTTTCGTTCTCAGAGCTCAAACACCATGCTAGGAGAACCACTGCTCCCTTCAGAGCTGCCAGACAGGGATGTTTAAGTCTGCAGAAGTTTCTGCTGCCTTTTGTTCAGCTATGCCCTGCCCCCAGAGGTGGGGTTTACAGAGGCAGTAGGCCTTGCAGAGCTGCAGTGGGCTCCACCCAGTTCAAGCTTTCTGGCCGCTTTGTTTACCTACTCAAGCCTCAGCAATGGTGGATGCCTTCCCCGCTTGCCAGGCTGCTGTCTTGCAGGTCAATCTCAGACTGCTGCACTAGCAGTGAGCAAGGCTCCATGGGCATGGGACCCACTGAGCCAGGTGTGGCATATAATCTCCTGGTGTGCTATTTGCTAAGACCATTGGAAAAGCACAGTATTTGGGTGGGAGTGTCCCGATTTTCCAGATACAGTCTGTCACAGCTTCCCTTGGCTAGGAAAGGGAAATACCCCAACCCCTTGCACTTTCTGGGTGAGGCGATGCCCTGCCCTGCTTTGGCTCGCCCTCTGTGGGCTGCACCCACTGTCCAACCAGTCACAATGAGATGAACCAGGTACCTCAGTTGGAAATGCAGAAATCACTGTCTTCTGCATCGATCATGCTGGGAGCTGCAGACCGGAGCTGTTCCTATTTGGCCATCTTGGAACGGACCTCTCTAGCTATAGTTACTTTTTAACAATTTTGTGGGAAAAGCTTCTTGAAACTGATCTGAGCAATAGCTTTCTGAATATGACCCCAAAAGCCCAGGACACAAAAGCAAAATTAGAAGAATGGAATTCCATCATACTAAAAAAGTTTTGCACAGCAAAACAAATAGATACATGCGCATGCACACACACACACACACACACACACACATCAAACAAGAGTGAAGCTACAATCTACAAAATGAAAGAAAATATTTAAAAACCATACATCTGAAAAGGGGTTAATATTCAAAATATATAAGCATCTTAAAGAATGCAATAGCAAGAAAGCAAATAGCCCAATTTAAAATGGGTGTAGAACCTGAATAGACATTTCTCAAAAGAAGGCATACAAATGGACAACAGATATAAAAAAAATGCTCATCAGCAGGGAAGTGCAAATTGAAACCACAATGAGATATCACCTCAGACATGTTAGGATGGGTATCGTCAAAAAGGCCAGAGACAACAAGTGTTTGTGGTAATGTAGAGAAAATGGAATCTGTGTGCACTGAGGGTAGGAATATAAATTATTGGAGCTATGATGGAAAACAGTATGGAGGTTCCTCCAAAAATTTAAAATAGGGCTATCATAAAATCCAGCAGTCTTACTTCTGGGTATGTATCCAAAGGAAATAAAATCAGTATGTTGAAGAGATAACCACACTCTCATGTTCATTGCAGCATTATTCACAATAGCCATGATATAGAATCAACAGATTAATTGATAAAGAAAATGTGGTATATATACAAAATGAAATACTATTCAGTCTCAAAAAAGAAGGAAATTCTGTCATTTGCAGCAACACAAATGAACCTGGAGGACATTAGGTTAAGTGAGGTAAGCCAGGCATGAAGGAACAAATGATACATTATCTCATTTATATGTGGAATCTAAAAAGGTCAAACTCATAGAAGCAGAGAGTAGAATGGTGGTTACTGGGCTGGGTGGGAGGGGGGATAGGGAGATATAGTTAAAGGTTGAAAGTTTTAGTTTTATAGGATAAACTCTGGAGATCTATTGTATAGCATGATACGTATAGTATACTTGAAAATTGCTAAGAGAGTAGATCTTAAATGTTCTTCACACACACATGATAACTGTGAGTTGATGAATATATTAGCTTGATTGTGGTAATCATTTCTCAATGCATACATAAAACATCAATTTACTTTATAATGGACACAATTTTTATTTGTCAGTTATATCTCAATGAATCTGGAAAAATAGTAGAATATATTCACAAATTGATAATTATCTCTGAAATGACATATAAATGCTAGTTACAATAACCTCTTCTGTGTTTTAGGTTTATTCATAAAAATAGTGCCCTCTTTTAAAATGCTCCTCCAAGAAACATGCATAAAACTCTCATTATTTGCACATGACTTTGTGTACTTAAAATAGATTAAATCATCCACTTTTGGGGCTATCAAGCTAAGAGTTTGTTACTGATGCTGCTGACACTGTCATTGATACTGTTGATACTGTCATTGATACTACTGACACTGATTATTATTAATATAATTGATATTACTGGTCCAGTAGAATCAGTAACAAACTTTTAGCTTGATAACTATTATATGAATATTTTCTACTTTTTAAAAATTAAGACATTACAGATAAAACTAAAGTTTTCTTTGATCAACACTCTCAAGTTCAGGTCCTTTTCCTTCTCCTAATGACTATTATTGTATTTGGCATGAATATTTTCATATTTTGAAAAATATTTTTCATAGATATATATGCTCTTGTGAAATTCACAATGTTATTTTTATGTTTGCCTTTGTTTTTATCATAAATGGTTTCATATCATATGTATCTTTGTATAACTTGCTAATTTTGCCTAACAATATTTTGAGATCCATCTATTTTAATACATAAAGTTCATACTTATTTTATTTAATTGGGTCTATAATATTTTATTTTATAAATATTTGATGTTTTGTCAGTCATGGTGGCTCACACCTATAATCCCAACACTTTGGGAGGCTGAGATGGGAAGATCACTCAGAGTTCAAGACCAGCCTGGGAAACAGAGCAAGTCCCTGTCTCTACAAAAACTAAAAAAAAATTAGCCAGGTATGGTGGTGTGCACCTGTAGTCCCTGCTACTTGGAAGATTGATGCAAGAGGATTGCTTGAGCCCAAGAGTTCAAGGTTGCAGTGAGCTATGATTATACTACTGTACTCCAGCCTAGGTGACAGAGAGACCCTGTCTATAGAGAAAAAATAATGTTTTTTTATTGTATAATGTTATAATGTAGGGGCCAAATGTTCAGACCATCTAGGTTCAAACAGAAGCTCTATCACTTTGTGTGGCCTTGGGAAAGCTGCTTAACCAAGGTGTGCTTCAGTTTCTCATCTATAAGATGGAGATAATAGTGTCTAGCTCATGTTATTATTTTGCTGTAAGAAGTCAATGGTTTTTATGTTTTTTTTTTTTTTGAAACGAAGTTTCACTCTCGTTGCTCAGGCTGGAGTGCAGTGGCGTGATCTTAGTTCACTGCAACATCTGCCTCCTGGGTTCAAGTGTTTCTCCTGCCTCAGCCTCCCAAGTAGCTGGGATTACAGGAATGCAGCATCACTCCTGGCAAATTTTGTATTTTTAGTAGAGATGGGGTTTTACCATATTGGTTAGGTTGGTCTTGAACTCCTGACCTCAAGCAATCCACCCACCTCGGCTTTCCAAAGTGCTGGGATTACAGGCGTGAGCCACTGTGCCTGTTTGAAGTCAATGATCTTTTAATTAAAACTCAGTAAAAATTTATTTCATATTTACCTGCATATTTACCATTTCTGATACTGATTACTCCATTGGGTAGTTCCAAATTTTTATTAGGTACCACTTTCCTTCTGTTTGAAGAATGTCTTTTCTTCTAGTGCAGTTCTGCTGGTGATGTATTTCCTAAGCCGTTGTTTGCCTGAAAAGTTTTTATTTTGCCTTCATTTTGTAACATATTTTACTGGGTGTAGAATTTTAGATTTTTTTTTTTTTCAGCTTTCTAGTTTGTATAGTTTCTGACAAAAAGTGCCTTACCAGAAATGATACAACCTCTATCATTGTACTTTTATATGTAATATGTCTCTTTTTATGGCTTTAAGATTTTCTTTATCACTGTTTTCGAACATTGTTATAATGTGCTTTGGTAGGAATAATCTTTGTATTATTTTGATTGAGGTTTGTTAAACTTCTTGGACTTTCATGTTTATAATTTTGATCAAATTTGGAAAGTTTTCATCCAGTAGTTATTCAAACATTTTTTTCTGTATTTCCATGCCCTTACATTCCCTCCTACTGAGAGTATGATTATGTGTATGTTAGTGTGCTTGATAATGTCCCACAGGTCACTAGGGCCTTATTCATTGGTTTAAAAATTATCTCTTTTGTGTATTATTTTGGATAGTTTCTCTTGCTATAGCTTTGTGTTCACTAATCTTTTCTTCTGTTAATCCTATACTGTATATTTCTTTTCATCTCTGAAAGTTCCACTTGTATCATTTTTATCTCTCATTCTCATTGTGTTGATATTTTTCTTTAAAATTTTCAGTATAATATTAATACACTTTGATTTAAAGTCTTTGACAATTTCATCATCTGCATCATTTGTTTTTCTATCTATTGATTTTTCTTTCGCTTATATGTAACATTTTTCTGTTTGTTTTGTAGTCTGCTCAGGTTGCTATAACAAAATACGTCATAGACTGGGTGGCTTAAATAACAAACATTTATTTCTGTAAAGTTCAGGATTAAGGTGCATGGTGTCTTTTTGGTTTACAGATGGCTGCCTTCTTGCTGTATCTTCACATGGTGGAGAGAGTGAGTGAGCACTGGTCTGTTTCTCTTCTTAGAAGGACACTAATCTCATCATGAAGACTATACTCTCACGACCTCTTCTAAACCTAATTACCTCCCAAAGGCCCCACCTCCTAATACCATCACATAAGTGGGTTTCAACATGTGAATTTGGGGGAGGCATAAACTTTCAGTTCATAACAGCTTCTTTGCATGCTTGCTCATTTTTAAATTAGATTCCACACAGTAAATTTTATATTGTCGAGTACCTGATTTCATTTTATTCCTTTAAAGAGTGTTGTAGTTTGTTTTGCCAAGCCCTTTTAGTTCTTTTAAATTTTGCTTAAGTGGATTTAGAGCAGTCTTTAGTCCTAGGTTAGCCCCACTACTGACGTCTAACCTTTCCGAGGTCTCTTCCAAATGTTCTGCATATTATGAAGTTTCTGTACTCTGATTTGTGAATTATTCCTAGACTCATTCTGGGAATAGTCTAGCCTACTGATTTCCTGCTCTCAGTCTCAAGGAGTTTTATTTCATGGATGTGTAGGTTAGTATACTCTTCCAAACACTCCAGAAGATTCCTTTGCAGAATGTAGAGCTGTTGTTTTACAGTTTCCCCGTCTCTGGAATTCTGCTGCATAAATAGTAGTCATTTTGACCTCCATGAATTCCAATCTCTTCTCACCTCAGGAGAAAATAAAGAGAATGTATAATCCCCTTCTTGAGCTGTGTAAAACTACCACCTGGCAGAAAGCCAGGAAAATCATAGGTTTCATCTTGTTTGCTTCCTGCTTCTCAAGTGTCACAAGACTATGTTGCCTATTGTTGAATATCTTAGAAGCGTTGTTTCATATTTTGTTCAGTTTTGTGGTTATTTACAGTGGGAGGGTAATTCTCATAACCTTTTTATGATATTTTTGTTTTCTATTACCATACCTTTTATTCATACATATTTTATTCTTCCCTTCTTTTTCAGCAATAAAATTTTCTTTGTTCCATACTTTTATTATATTTGTTTGAAATATATCCTATTCTTCTCGTGATTGCCCTTGAATTTAATTCTTTCAAGAAGGATCTATGGATTAGGTTTACTGCACACACTACACAGGCTGTGCACTGCACCACTCCAGGGAAAACCATGTACATGTACTTGGAGTTGTGCAACATTAGAGCTAGTATACATTAGGATTTTTATATATCTGATTATATTTTTATATTTTTCTTACTGTTGAATGATAGTTTGTCTGGATAGACAACTTTATGTTTCAAGTTATTTCCACTTAAATCTTTAAATATATCACTCCATTCATTGTATAGTTACCAATATTATTTTTGGGATATCTAACATAAATTTGATTTTCCTTCCATTCCAGGTCATCTGTCTTTCTGGTAGCTTTTAAGATTTACTATTTATTTTTGATGTTCTAAAATTTTGGTGCCAGGACTCAAAGTATAGCTTTTAAAAGCATTTTTTCCTGTTTAGCAATATGATGACTTTTTCTATTTGAAGACTCATGCTAACCTTAAGTTCTGGGAATTTTTTTTTGCTGTTCTTACTTAAGTTCTTGTTTCTCATACAGTTTCTATAGACTTTTGAATGTACTACTAATGTTAATACTTCTGCATCTATTCTCCATGTCATTCAAATTTTGTATTCAAAAAATATTTATTTTTCCATTTGCTAGAATTCCTCAGTTATACTTTCTAATTTGATTGTTCTTTAACTTTGTCCTATTGGGAGTTATCCCTTCTGTAGATTTTTTTAGAAAATATATTTTATTTTGAAATAATTAAAGGTGTATAGTGTTTTGAAAATGGTTCCCACTCACTTTCACCAACTTTTCTTAATGTTAACATCTTACATAATATAATACAATTATAAACTAAGAAATTAGCACTGGTACAAAATATAATACAATTATACACTAATAAATTAGTGTTGGTACAACCCTATTAAACTAAAATACAGACTTTATTTGGTCCAAGATCTCACATTCCATTTAGTTGTCATGTCTCCTTATTGTCCTCCAAACTATGACCATTCTTCAATCTTTCCTTGTCTCTTATGGTCTGGATATTTTAAAGATAGCATTGCTGGAGTATAATTAACATACAATAATTTAATGTTGTACATATTTAAAATGGATAATTTGATACATTTTGGCAAATGTATATGCATCTGTGAAACTATCACCACAGTCAAGATAATGAACATATCTATTAAGAGAAATCTTGTGCCTTTGGGAATTTCTTCCTATTGTTCTCTCCACCTCATATCCCTTGGCAACCACTGATCTGCTTTTTGTCAATTTAAAAAATGATTATGATTTTATTTTTTATTTGTTTTAGAGCTGAACTCTCACTATGTTGCCCAGGCTCGTCTTGACATCCTGGCTTCAAGTGATCCTTCTGCCTCAGCCCCCTGAGTAGCTGGGATTACAGACATGAGCCACCATGCTGGTGTCATTTTATATTTGCTTTAATTTTCTAGAAACTTATGTAAGTGGAATCACACAGCAAGTGCTTCTTTTTGTCTAGCTTCTTTCAGCATAATTATTTTGAGGTCCATTCATGTTGCAGTTTGTATCAATAGTTCATTCCTTTTTATTGCTGAATTTTTTTTGTTGTACAGATACATCATAGCTTGTGTATATATTCACCTGTTGATGGACATTGGGGTTGGTCCTAGTTTTTGGTCATTAAAAATAAAGTTGAGGCTGACCCTCAACTCAGTTCACACCTGTAGTCCCAGCACTTTGGGAGCTGGAGGCAGGCAGATTGCTTGAGCCCAAGAGTTTGAGACCAGCCTGGGCAACATGGCAAAACCCCATCTCTACAAAAAATACACAAATTAGTCAGGCATGGTGGCTTGCACCTGTAGTCCCAGCTACTTGGGAGGCTGAAGCAGGGTGATCACCTGAGCCCAGAAGGCAGAGATTGCAGTGAGCCAAGATCACACCATTGCACTCCAGCCTGGGCAACAGAGCAAGACTCTGTCTCAATAAATAAATAAGTTGCCGTGGACATTCCTGCACAAGTCTTTCTATGGACATATACTTTCCTTTCTCTTAAATAAATACATAGAAGTGGAATGTCTAGATCATTTGGCCGATGTATATTTAACTATTTAAACTGCTAAACTGTTTTCCAAAGTGGTTGTACTATTTTACATTTTCTCCAGTAGTTTATGAGATTTCCCGTTTCTCCACATCCTTGCCAACACTTGGTGGGGTCAATCTTTTAAATTTTAACCCTTTAAATAAGTGTATAGGGGGATGCTATTGTAGTTTAAATTTACATTTCCCTGATGACTAGAGATATTGAGCATTTAAAAATGTACTTATTTGCCACCTGTATTTCTTGGGTTGTTTTTTCAAATATTTTACCCCTTTTTTGTTGTTGTGTCATTTGTTTTCCTATAATTGAGTTTTAGGAGTTCTTTATATATTCTGGATTCAAGTACCTTCTTAGTCATATGTTTTGTAAATATTTTCTTCTAGCCTCTGGCTTGTTTTTTTCATACTCTTCACAGTGTTGTTGAGAGGGCAGAAATTTTAAATTGTGATGAAACCCAATTTATCGATTTATTTATTTATGAATTGTGCTTGGACTGTCATATATACAAAATATTTACCTGATCCAAAGTCATGTAGACAGTCTTTCTTTTAGGTTTTACCTTTAGGTCTGTGATCCATCGTGACTGACTTCATTTTTGTATATGGTGAAAGGTATACATCAAAAATTCATTTTTTTGTAAATATGAATGTTGGCTTGGCCCACCATCATTTGTCAGAAGACCTGTCTTTTGTCCACTCAATCACCTTTACACCTTTGTTGAAAACCAGTTGTCTATGTGTGGGCATTTATGGAGTTTTTTAAAAAAGTCAATAATTATATATTTAATTTCCAAGATCTCTAATTTTTAAATATCTGCCTCTTTTTTATTTTATTTTATTTTATTTTATTTTATTTTATTTTTTTTTTTTTATTATACTTTAGGGTTTTAGGGTACATGTGCACAATGTGCAGGTTTGTTACATATGTATCCATGTGCCATGTTGATTTCCTGCACCCATTAACTCGTCATTTAGCATTAGGTGTATCTCCTAATGCTGTCCTTCCCCCCTCCCCCCACCCCACAACAGTCCCCGGAGCGTGATGTTCCCCTTCCTGTGTCCATGAGTTCTCATTGTTCAATTCCCACCTATGAGTGAGAACATGCGGTGTTTGGTTTTTTGTCCTTGCGATAGTTTACTGAGAATGATGTTTTCCAGTTTCATCCATGTCCCTACAAAGGACACGAACTCATCATTTTTTATGGCTGCATAGTATTCCATGGTGTATATGTGCCACATTTTCTTAATCCAGTCTATCGTTGTTGGACATTTGGGTTGGTTCCAACTCTTTGCTATTGTGAATAGTGCCGCAATAAACATACGTGTGCATGTGTCTTTATAGCAGCATGATTTATAGTCCTTTGGGTATATACCCAGTAATGGGATGGGTGGGTCAAATGGTATTTCTAGTTCGAGATCCCTGAGGAATCGCCACACTGACTTCCACAATGGTTGAACTAGTTTACAGTCCCACCAACAGTGTAAAAGTGTTCCTATTTCTCCACATCCTCTCCAGCACCTGTTGTTTCCTGATTTTTTAATGATGGCCATTCTAACTGGTGTGAGATGGTATCTCACTGTGGTTTTGATTTGCATTTCTCTGATGGCCAGTGATGATGAGCATTTCTTCATGTGTTTTTTGGCTGCATAAATGTCTTCTTTTGAGAAGTGTCTGTTCATGTCCTCTGCCCACTTTTTGATGGGGTTGTTTGTTTTTTTCTTGTAAATTTGTTTGAGTTCATTGTAGATTCTGGATATTAGCCCTTTGTCAGATGAGTAGGTTGCAAAAATTTTCTCCCATTGTGTAGGTTGCCTGTTCACTCTGATGATAGTTTCTTTTGCTGTGCAGAAGCTCTTTAGTTTAATGAGATCCCATTTGTCGATTTTGGCTTTTGTTGCCATTGCTTTTGGTGTTTTAGACATGAAGTCCTTGCCCACGCCTATGTCCTGAATGGTATTGCCTAGGTTTTCTTGTAGGATTTTAATGGTTTTAGGTCTAACATATAAGTCTTTAATCCATCTTGAATTAATTTTTGTATAAGGTGTAAGGAAGGGATCCAGTTGCAGCTTTCTACATATGGCTAGCCAGTTTTCCCAGCACCATTTATTAAATAGGGAATCCTTTCCCCATTTCTTGTTTTTGTCAGGTTTGTCAAAGATCAGATAGTTGTAGCTATGCGGCATCATTTCTGAGGGCTCTGTTCTGTTCCATTGATCTATGTCTCTGTTGTGGTACCAGTACCATGCTGTTTTGGTTACTGTAGCCTTGTAGTATAGTTTAAAGTCAGGTAGCGTGATGCCTCCAGCTTTGTTCTTTTGGCTTAGGATTGACTTGGCGATGCGGGCTCTTTTTTGGTTCCATGTGAACTTTAAAGTAGTTTTTTCCAATTCTGTGAAGAAAGTCATTGGTAGCTTGATGGGGATGGCATTGAATCTATAAATTACCTTGGGCAGTATGGCCATTTTCACGATATTGATTCTTCCAACCCATGAGCATGGAATGTTCTTCCATTTGTTTGTATCCTCTTTTATTTCATTGAGCAGTGGTTTGTAGTTCTCCTTGAAGAGGTCCTTCACATCCCTGGTAAGTTGGATTCCTAGGTATTTTATTCTCTTTGAAGCAATTGTGAATGGGAGTTCACTCATGATTTGGCTCTCTGTTTGTCTGTTATTGGTGTACAAGAATGCTTGTGATTTTTGTACATTAATTTTGTATCCTGAGACTTTGCTGAAGTTGCTAATCAGCTTAAGGAGATTTTGGGCTGAGACAATGGGGTTTTCTAGATATACAATCATGTCATCTGCAAACAGGGACAATTTGACTTCCTCTTTTCCTAATTGAATACCCTTTATTTCCTTCTCCTGCCTGATTGCTCTGGCCAGAACTTCCAGCACTATGTTGAATAGGAGCGGTGAGAGAGGGCATCCCTGTCTTGTGCCAGTTTTCAGAGGGAATGCTTCCAGTATTTTATTTTTTTTTGAGATGGAGTTTCACTCTGTTGCCCTGGCTGGAGTGCAATGGTGCGATCTTAGCTCACTACAACCTCTGCCTCCCGGTTTCAAGCAATTCTCCTGCCTCAGCCTCCTGAGTAGCTGGGATTACAGGCACCTGCCATCATGCCTGACTAATTTTTGTATTTTTGTAGAGACGGGGTTTGACCATGTTGGCCAGGCTGGTCTTGAACTCCTGACCTCAGGTGATTTGCCTGCCTCGGCCTCCCAAAGTGCTGGGAATACAGGCATGAGCCACTGCACCCGGCCAATATCTGCCTCTTATAGTCTTCATCTGAACATTACTTTTTCAAACTTTTCTACTTTTTAAAAACCATGTATATCAAAATTATACATTTATGTAGTATAAATAATCAAATGATTCTCCACAGCTTGTTATAGGAAAATAATAGCTGGATCCTGCCTCCAGTCTCACATTCCTACTATTCACAAAAAAACTAATTTTTTTAGCTATTTATTTCATTCAATTTTTATATATCTGAATAGCATGCTGTATTGCTACTTCTCGATTCTCAGTTTAGGCATTATCTATTCAACTTCCTTCATGGAGGATGAGGGTTTGATTATCTTTTCTCTCCCTGTGCCAAATACATATGCACGCACTTTCTATCCTCAATATAATTTCGCAGTATAGTTTTATAGTTATTTATTGCTTTTGTTATTATAATTTTTAAAAATGCTATGAAGCAACCTATGACAAATATTCATGTTCCCTGAAGTTAATATCTTTCTTTTGGGTGGGGAAGGGGCAGAGGATGTCATTTACTTGACTTTCTAGGAATAATATGACCAGCTTCAAAACTGCTAAGTGAACATCTTCAGATGTTGAAACATATTAGGTACTCTATCAACTTCATCCTTTTGAAGAAATTTCTCTAAGCCTTTTACAGTTTCTAATATGGGCAGGTTACTCCGTATTACTATTAAGAGAGATCATTCCAGGATCACTGCTACCATCGATTTAGGATTCCCTTTGACTCTGGATTTCCTGTTGCCGGAATCCTCCATCTGAGTTTACTCTTTCAGTTTGGTAGAATATAATCTCTAATAACTTCCAGAGAAAGGATTTGTGAGAGAAAAATTTACGAGTTCTTGCATGTCTAAAATATTTTTTATTCTATCTTCACACTTGATTGATAACTTCTTTGGATAAATATGTCTAGGTTGTAAATCTTCTTAATAATTTTGAAAACATATTTTTCTATTGTCTTCTAGATTCCAGTGTTGCTTATGAAAACTCAGAGGGCATTCTAATTCCCGAATTTTAATATTTGACTTGTTTTTTTCGCATCTGGAAGCTGTCAACCAACCTTCCTTGTTTTAGCACCATTCCCCTGCTTTTGTTTTTGATGATAACTTCTGCATTGTTTCTGAATTTCTTGGAGAATCTGTGATGTAAACTATGTTGGTATTGGCCTTCTCCACTGGCAGCTTAACATTTAGTTTTCTCAGACTAGTAATTTTCTCTTGTCCAGTATTTTTCTAGCTTCAAATATTTTGTAGTCTCCTTTCCTATTTGCCCCGTTCTGATGGGTCTTTGCCTTAAAAAAGTTCTGTTCCTTTAATCAGATTTCAAAATGAACCAAAAAAATGTGTGTTTAATTAGCTACATTTACTCAACATTATCCTACTTGAAAATTTAAAAATTCATATATTACATATATACAGTAAAGCATATAAAGCACACTAATTTTATGTTTACAGCTTGATGAATTTTTATGTAAATCTATCGAGATATGAGATATATATTGCGTGTAATCACTGAGTAAAGTTAGATATAAAATATTTCTAGTATCCTAGAAAGGTTTTTTGTCCTGCTTTCCTATCAAGACCAATTCCCCATAGTAACCTCTTTTCTGACTTCTATGATCATTAAATATTTTTTCTTATTCTTCTAATTAATATAAAAGCAATATTTGGACACTCTCTACTTTCTACTTACTTTCTCAGCATAGGGTGTGACAGCTTCCTCAATATTGTTGCATGTATTAGTAATGCAGCGGTGTGCTGAAGCTGGCTCACACAGCTTGCAGTTGCGCACATTTCTTTGCAATGCTGCATTCTGTGACTTCATGTTGGTATCTTGAAAATGGCCATGGTGGGAGTATTTATGCCACAAAAATCAGGAAATGCTACCAATCAGGACTTTTTCCCTCGCCGGAGAGACAGTCGTTAAATGTTTACCACTGCAGTAGTTTATTCTTTTTTATTGCTGTGTGAGTATTCCCCATACAGCAATACACTATAAATTTTTATACTGTTATTCATGACCTTTTTGATGTACAGTTATTTCTAGTCTTTTGTTATCATGAATAAAACGGGTGTGATCATTCTTGTTCATGTTCCATGTCTTTTTAAAGTAAAAATGTATTTATTTCTCTTAAATATGTACTTAGAAGTGTAATTGCTGGGCAATGAAGTGGGTAGATATTTAGCTTTATGAGGTACTGCCAAATAGTTTTCCAAACAGGTTGTACCAATTTACACTTTCACCAGCAACCCTGTTGCTTCACATTCTTTTTAACACTTGATATTGCCAACCATTTCAATTTTAGCCATTCTGCTGGGTGTGTGATGGTATCTGTGGTTTAAATTTGCTATCCGTGAGGAGTAATGATTTTGCATTCCTTCTCATACATTTATTGGCCATTTGTATATCTTCTTTTATAACAATTCTGGGCATGTCTTTTATCCAACTTAAAATTGTTTTTCAAAAATATATTCTGTACATATTCCTTTGCTGAATATTGCGTTGTCAGTATCTTCTCCCACTCTGTGGCCTGTTTTTTGACTCTCTTAATATATCTTATGGTGATGAAGAGAAATTATTAAGATTAATTAATCTAATTTATCAATTTAAAATTTACATTTAGTACTTTTTGCATTAGTAATGAAGATATTCTCCTATACTTTTTCAAAAGATTTTTTATGGTTTTACCATTTTTACTTATGTGTATGATAAACTCAAATTAAATTTTTATGTATAGAATGATGTAGGCATCAAGATTCATTTTTTTCCATATGGAAATCCAATTGTTACAGCATCATTTACTAAAATTATCATCTTTTCTCCCCACAGAATTTTAGTAGCAACTTTTCTTTCAGTCATTTGAACGTATAAGAATGCATCTAAATATGATACTCATCTGACAAAGGTTTAATATCCAGAATCTATAAAGAACTTTTATAAAGAACAAATTAACCAACAGAAAACAAACAACCCCATTAAAAAGTGGACAAAGGACATAAACACTTTTCAAAAGAAGACATTCATGCAGCCAACAAGCATATGAAGAAATGTTCAACATCACTAATCGTTAGAGAAATACAAATCAAAACCACAATGAGATACCATCTCACACCAATCAGAATGACTATCATTAAAAAGTCAAAAAATCACAAATAGTAGTGAAATTGTGGGAAAAAGGGAATGCTTACATACTGCTGGTGGGGATATAAATTAGTTCAGCCACTGTGGAAAGCAGTCTGGTGATTTCTCAAAGAACTTAAAAAAGAACTATTCAGCAATTTCATTATTGGATATATACTAAAAGGAATATAAATTGTTCTGCCACAAAGACACATGTATGTGTACATTCATTGTAGCACTATTCATAATAGCAAAGACATGAAATCAACCTAAATGCCCATTAATGGTAGACTGGATAAAGAAAATGTGGTACATATACACCATGGAATACTATGCAGCCATAAAAAGAATGAGATTATGTCTTTTGTAGCAGCATGGGTGGAGCTGGAAGCCATTATCCTAAGCAAACTAACACAGGAACAGAAAACCAAATACCATGTATTCTTACTTATAAGTAGGAGCTAAACACTGAGTACACATGGACACAAAGAAGGGAACAATAGGCATCAGAGCCTACTTGAGGGTGGAGAGTGAGAGGAGGGTGAGGATCGCACAACTACCTGTCACGTACCATGCTTATCACCTGGGTAATGAAATCATCTGTACACCAAACCACTGTGACATGCAATTTACCCATATAACAAACCTGCACATATACTGCTGAACCTAAAAGTTAAAAAAAAATAAATGTAATACTTTTTTTTATTCCATTGGTCTAATATTACACTGTCTTAATTACTGTAGCTTTATAATAGGTCTTGCAACCCTACAGTATTATTCCTACAAATTTATTGTACTTCAAGATTTTTTTTTCTTTTTTTTTTTTTTGAGACGGAGTCTCACTCTGTCACCCAGGTTGGAGTGCAGTGGTGCAATCTTGGCTCACTGCAACCTCCACCTCCTGGGTTTAGGTGATTCTTCTGTTTCAGCCACCCAAGTAGCTGGAATTACAGACGTGCACCACCACACCCAGCTAATTTTTGCATTTTTAGTAGAGATGGAGTTTCACCATGTTGGTGAGGCTGGTCTCAAACTCCTGACCTCAGGTGATCTGCCCGCCTCGGCTTCTCAAAGTGCTGGGATTATAGGCGTGAGCCACCATGCTTGGCCAAGATTGTCTTTCTAAGTCCTTTTAATTTTTATATACATTTTAGATTTATGTTTCAATTAAAAAATCTTTGCTGGGATTTGGTTCTGGATTTCATTGAATCTACAGATAAATTTTGAGATAATTGAATTTTTTTTTTCCTTCTGCCTCAGCCTCTCAGCTAGCTAGGACTACAGACAGGCACCACCACACTCTGTAGAGCTGGTGTCTCACTATGTTACCCAGGCTGGTCTCAAACTTCTGGCCTCAAGTAATTCCTCCACTTTGGCCTCCCAAAGTGCTGAGATTATAGGTGTGAACCACCATTGCTGTCAAGAAACCTTAGTAATCTTGAGTACATGTTGTGTCTCTTGATTTATTTAGGTAATTTCTCTTTAATATTTTGTAGTTTTTGCTCATATGCATCTTTCATTAGATTCATTTCTAATTATTTGATTTTCTTAATGAGATTGTATGTAGTATTTTTTTAAATTTTATTTTCCAATATTTTTAAAGTCATAGAAACACAATTTATTATTTTTTTAAAGACATAGGGTCTCACTCTGTTGCCCAGGCTGGAGTGCAGTGGTGTGATCTTGGCTCACTGCAACCTCTGCCTCCCAGTTTCAATCAATCCTGCTACCTCAGCCTCCCTAGTAGCTGGGACTACAGGTGTACACCACCATGCCT
The DNA here is from genome assembly GCF_028878055.3 of Symphalangus syndactylus. Lineage (NCBI taxonomy): Eukaryota > Metazoa > Chordata > Mammalia > Primates > Hylobatidae > Symphalangus > Symphalangus syndactylus. The sequence continues at coordinate 118,120,720 of NC_072426.2, read as the reverse complement.
GGCTAATTTTTTGTATTTTTAGTAGTGATGGGGTTTCACCCTGTTGGGCAGGCTGGTCTTGAACTCCTGACCTCAGGTGATCTCCCTGCCTCATCCTCCCAAACAGAATTTGTTTTTCTATGTCAATTTTGTTACTAATTACCCTCTAAATTCCCTTTTATTAATTACAACAGTTTGCAGATTATTTTGAATTTTCCATGTATATAATCATGTTATTTGCAAATAAAGATAATGTCTTTTTTTTTCCTATTTTTCAATCTTTATACTTTTTTATCCCTTTTCTTTCTTATTGCACTGACTAGGGCCTACAGTACAATGTTGAGAACATGTGATGGTATACCTTCTCACCCTTAAAATGTTATTGGTTGTCACCACTGAAGGGATGGTGCTAATGGCACCTAGTAGGTAGAGACCAGGGATGCTGCTAAACATCTTACATTGTACAGGCCATACTTCCACAACAAAGGATTACCTGACCCAAAATATCAATAATGCCAAGGTTGGGAAACCTGGATGTGAGGAAAAGCAGGCAAATATAGATCTTATGGCATGGCTGCTTGTCTTCTTAACGTTGTTTCTGAATCATTAAGAAAACATTAGCTTATGATCAGCACACTCTAAAGTGTAATGCATACTAGAAAGATTTATATAAAAATGATTACAAATTTTCAATTGTTAAAGATGTTTCAATTGTCTTAAAGATGTTTCAATTGTCTTAAAAATCAATCCTTTGTGGAAGAGCTCATTTCCAAATAATGCCAAAAGCGTGAAGTACTACTACAGAAAGGCAAGACCTCTTTGCAATTTTTATATTGTACAATAACAATTTAAACAACATTTCTGGCTTACTGGTTTGACATTTGCACAAAGACATTAAAAAAATGATTCTAAAACAAACTGCGGTTTGTACTTCAGGGCCCCAGTGAATGTTTTTTTTTCCCTACAGAGACTTTACACAATAGGCAGCCCAGACCTCAACAGCATCTGGCCATCAGCTGGGAGTTCATTCTGAAAAGGTTCTTCCTGAAGTCCAATCATCTCTTTCGTCTTCAGAGTCAGGACACAGTCAGCTGGGGCATGAAAAAGCCAATTAAATTTGGTGTAACTGCAGCAGAGTTTAGGAATTTGCCTCGTTGGGGTGGGTATGAGGAGGAAAGGTGGCATGGAAGAAGATTATGTGGGAGTTCAGGAAAGGATAAAATGTGCTGAAAATAAAATGAATAAGCAACAACATCTGGAAATTGATTGGAAAAAGACCACAACTGAAAGTGCATGTGGGGAATAGGAAACAGGCCCCAGATTGCCACGGATCTGAAAGATCAGGAGCCTAGAGAAAGTTGTATTAAAAAAGTTTCTTTAAAAGACCCTATGGCCTGGTGACATGTATCAAGAAGCAAATGAACTTGGCTTGGTTTCCTGAGCCAAGAAATCTCTATCTGTATTTTAGCATGCTCTCTGAGTCATGAAATATGTTTAGGAAGGAAGCCCAAAAGAGCCAAAAATTCCAGTGATAAGGAAAGATGGAACTTTGTGTCAAAATACAAAAAGGTGCAGAGTTGAGTGAAATTGGTTTCTGTAGCTGACAAGTCATTTGTTAGGCAGAAATAAGCAATTTTTATTGCCTCTTTAATCACTGCATTCATGTCTTCACATTCCACCCATCTCCTCAATGAAATATTTTCTTGATTCTTGGGTCATGACATCACCAAGCTGTTTAGATGATACTGGCTTGTGATGTGGCATAAGAAAACATCTTTCTCAGTTTATTCATAACACTAAATAATAGCCACATTGGGATTGCTGGTCATAAATCTTACTATCATCACACTCTCTAATCATTTGGAGCCAATCATCATTTTCCCTATCCATCTGCAGAATTAAGAGAGCCTAGCATTGTTCACTGGCCCCCCAGTGTCCTTATTTAAGTCATGGAGAAATGAATGCATAATGCAATCTTGAGATACAAAGTGAGTCTGCCATATCAAATCTACAGTAGTGATGAGGTGAAGACTACCAGAGCTGAAGGCTGGTGTTTCTTGTGGAGACTCAAAATCAGATCAGAATGCCTTTCATTGTTCGTACTGTGGGAGGACTATTTGTCAAGAACCTGGTTATGTTACTCAGGAGGCTCACAGATTTCTTTCTGTTATAGTTCTTCCTTGTTTTCTAAATTTCTTCCCTTTATTTATTTTGGGAGAAGTGTCTCGGCCCACTCAGCAATGCTGAACCTTGAGTTTAAAAAAAGCACACTATTCTGTAGTCCATATTGTTCTAATCTGTGGAGAGGACGATGGCAAATAAATCATCTATTCACAAAGCATTTTGCCTCTAAAGACAAAAATAACACAAAACACAGACATCCACTGTTATGGGTTGAATTGTATCTCACCCACATTTATATGTTGAAATCTTAACCCTCAGTCCCTCAGAATGTGACTGTATTTAGTTTCAGTGCCTTCAAGGAGGTAATTAAGTAAAAATGAGGTCATTAGAATGTCCTCTAATACAACCAGACTAGCATCCATATAACAAAAGATTATTACACAGATACAGAGAGAAGACCATGTGAAGACACAGGAAGAAGATGGCCATCTACATGCCAAGGAGAAAGGTCTAAGAAGAAATCAATGCTGCTTACACCTTGAACTCTGATTTCCAGCCTCCACCATGAGATAACAAATTTCTGTTGTTGCAGTCACCCAGTCTGTGGTACTTTGTTATGGCAGCCCTAGCATACTAATATATGTACATATGCCTTGCTATATTTTTCTGGATAAATAAATATTTTCTCTAGATTTAAATGAACTATTAGAATACTTTTTGAGTACCAAATATGTGTCCAGACAAATATACTGAGTCTTATGAAGAAAACAAAGAGACAATACCCAAAGCATTTCCTACAAATTTTCTTCACATGAAATGAACAGAAAACAGTATGAATTCACCAAACATGATGTTCATGTTATCTTAATTTGAGTTTCCACACAATCAGACCCTCAGACACGTATTGCAATGTCCATACGTTATTTCGGAGGTGATCCCAGATAACTGAGGTAGGAGGGTGGGGGAGTGAAGCAGAAAACTTGAGCTAAAAAGCAGGCTGCCATTGTGGAGACCTGGGGCTCAATTGCACTGATACCCTCACTGGGATTACCTTCACTGGGAGAGGGTCTAGAACATGCTTCAGAGTTGTTGCTCTTGAGGAGTTGAGGCAGTTGTTGTATTCAACAACTTCATATCACCAGTTGAAAGCTGTACCTGTGGACTCCACCTCCCTGGTAGGCCTGTCTATCTTGCTCCACAGCCAGAGAGAGTTCTCAAGCAGAAAATATCAACTATTTCCATTAAATATTCATGCTTGCATCAAACAAGGAGGGTTGAGGGAATGTACGCAGGGCAATGAAGTACGTTATACATATTCCACTGTATGCTAGTACCTCTCAGGAGGAAGTTTTCCCTCATTCTTAGTCCATGCGATTCAGGTGGTACAGATTCACCCTGTGGCTCTAGCAGTAGGTCTGTGACTCAGCCCACTAGTTGACCTGAGTTGGTCAGTCAGGTTATTTCATTCCTACAGCCTGAGTATTTGGTTCACAAATCCCAAGCCTGACCAATAGAGTACACCCTCCAGGACTTTTGTGGGCCCTGTCTTTATGCTGGGATTTCTACCTGCAAAGCTAATGAAGGTGGAAGCTGGCAGTAGTTTCTCTTAGCCCCAGGTAAAGAGAGCTGACTTGAGTGTGAAGTACCATACAGGAAAGCTGAGCAAGAGATGGCACACTGGACAAGGATAATGCTCTAAAAATTTTTTTTGATAAATAATATTTGTATGCATTTATGGGGTACATATAATATTTTCACATGCACAGAATGAATGTGTAATGATCAAATCAGCACATTTAGGGTGTCCATCACCTTGAGAATTTATTATTTCTATGTGTTGGGAAAATTTCAAGTCCTCTCTTCTAGATCTTTTGTTGTTAGCTATAGTCACCCTACTCTGCCTTCAAACATTAGAACTTATTCCTTCTATCTAACTGTATGTTTGTATCCATTAACTAACCTTTTTTTACTCCCCTGCCCCAACCGTTCAAGCCTCTGGTATCTATCTTTCCACTGCCTACCTCGGTAAGATCAACATTTTTGGCTTCCATATATGAGCGAGGATATACAATATTTATATTTCTGTGCCTGGCTTATTTCATTTAACATAGTGACCTCCAGTTCCATTTATGTTGCTGCAAATGACAGGATCTTATTCCTTTTTATGACCACATGGTATACCCTTGTGTGTATATACCACATTTCCTTTATTGTTTATTCATTGTTGGATACCTAATTTGTTTTTTTGTTGTTTTTTTATTTTTATTTTTTTTTATACTTTAGGGTTTTAGGGTACATGTGCACAATGTGCAGGTTTGTTACATATGTATCCATGTGCCATGTTGATTTCCTGCACCCATTAACTCGTCATTTAGCATTAGGTGTATCTCCTAATGCTGTCCCTCCCCCCTCCCCCCACCCCACAACAGTCCCCGGAGTGTGATGTTCCCCTTCCTGTGTCCATGAGTTCTCATTGTTCAATTCCCACCTATGAGTGAGAACATGCGGTGTTTGGTTTTTTGTCCTTGCGATAGTTTACTGAGAATGATGATTTCCAGTTTCATCCATGTCCCTACAAAGGACACGAACTCATCATTTTTTATGGCTGCATAGTATTCCATGGTGTATATGTGCCACATTTTCTTAATCCAGTCTATCGTTGTTGGACATTTGGGTTGGTTCCAACTCTTTGCTATTGTGAATAGTGCCGCAATAAACATACGTGTGCATGTGTCTTTATAGCAGCATGATTTATAGTCCTTTGGGTACATACCCAGTAATGGGATGGCTGGGTCAAATGGTATTTCTAGTTCGAGATCCCTGAGGAATCGCCACACTGACTTCCACAATGGTTGAACTAGTTTACAGTCCCACCAACAGTGTAAAAGTGTTCCTATTTCTCCACATCCTCTCCAGCACCTGTTGTTTCCTGATTTTTTAATGATGGCCATTCTAACTGGTGTGAGATGGTATCTCATTGTGGTTTTGATTTGCATTTCTCTGATGGCCAGTGATGATGAGCATTTCTTCATGTGTTTTTTGGCTGCATAAATGTCTTCTTTTGAGAAGTGTCTGTTCATGTCCTCTGCCCACTTTTTGATGGGGTTGTTTGTTTTTTTCTTGTAAATTTGTTTGAGTTCATTGTAGATTCTGGATATTAGCCCTTCGTCAGATGAGTAGGTTGCAAAAATTTTCTCCAATTCTGTAGGTTGCCTGTTCACTCTGATGGTAGTTTCTTTTGCTGTGCAGAAGCTCTTTAGTTTAATGAGATCCCATTTGTCAATTTTGGCTTTTGTTGCCATTACTTTTGGTGTTTTAGATATGAAGTCCTTGCCCACGCCTATGGTTGGACACCTAATTTGATTCCGTATCTTTGCTATTGTGAATAGTACTGCAATAAACAAGGGAGTGCAGGTATCCCTTTGATATACTGATTTCCATTCCTTGGATAAGTATGCAGTAATGGGATTGCTGAATCTTATGGTAGTTCTATTTTTAGTTTTTTGAGACATTTCTATGCTCTCTTCCATAATAGCTATACAAATTTACATTCCCTCCAACAGTGCATCAGAATTCCCTTTACTCAGCATCCTTGCCAGCATTTGTCATTTTTTGTCTTTTTGAAAATAGCCATTCCAGCTAGGATGAGATATCTCATTGTGGTTTTTTTTTTTTTTTTTAATTCCTATAGCTTTAGGGGTATGAGTGGTTTTTGGTTACATGGATGACTTTTATAGCGGTGAAGTCTGAAATTTTAGTATAACTATCACTGGAGTGATGTACATTGTACTTAATATGCAGTTTTTGTCCCTCACTCACTGTGGTTTTAACTTGAATTTCTGTGATGATTAGTGATATTTGAAAATTTTTTCATGTACCTTTTGGCCATTTGTATGTCTCCTTTTGGGAAATGTCAATTCATGTCCTTTGCCCACTTTTTAATAGCATTTTATTTCTTTTAAGTTGTTTGAGTTCTTTGTATATTCTGGATATTAGTCCCTTGTCAGATGGATAGTTTGCACATATTTTCTCCCATTCAACAGGTTGTGTCTTCCATCTGTTGAGTGTTTCCAATGCTATGAAGAAGCTTTTGAGTTTATTATAGTCCTGTTTGTCTATTTTTGTTATAATTGCCTGTGCTTTTATGGTCTTATTAATGATGTTGTTACCTACACTGCTGTCTTGAAGTGTTTTCCCTATGTTGTTTTTTTTAAAGTAGTTTTATAATTTTGGGTCTAATGTTTGTCTTTAACCAATCTTGAATTGATATTTGTATATGGGGAAGTTTAGGGGTCCAGTTTAATTCTTCTGCATATGGATAGCAGGTTTACCAGCACTATTTACTGAAGGTGTCCTTTCCCCAATATATGTTCTTGGTACCATTGTCAAAAATCAGTTGGCTGTAAATATCTGGATTTATTTCTGATTTCTCTATTTTGTTCCATTGGTCTTTGTATCTATTTTTATGCCAGTAGTATGCTGCTTTGGTTACTATAGCCTTGTAATATATTTTGAAATCAGGTAGTGTGATCCTCCTAGATTTGCTCTTTCAGGATTGCTTGGGCTATTTGGGCTCTCTTTTGGTTTCACACAAATTTTAGAATTTTTTTTCTATTTTTGTGAAAGATATCATTGGTATTTTGATAGTGACTGCATTGAATCTGTAGGTACCTTTGTGTATCATGGTCAATTTAACACTATTAATTCTTCTGATTCATGAACATAGGGTGTCTTTCCATTTGTGTTCTCTTCAGTTTCTTTCTTCCATGTTTTGTAGTTTTCCTTGTGGTGGTCTTCTTTCACCTCCTTGGTTATATTTACTTCTAGATATTTTAATTTTTTGTTAGTTATTGTAAATGAGATTGCCTTTTTAATTTCTTTTTCAGCTAGTTCATTATTAGTGCAAAGAGATACTACTGAATTTTTGTATGTTGATTTTGTATTCTTTGACGCTACTGAATTTATTTATCAGTTCTAAACATTTTCTGGTGGAGTTTTTCAATGTTTCTAAATATGAAATATGTCATCTGCAAAAAGGGACAACTTGATTTTTCTTTTCCAATTTAGATGTCTTTTGTTTCTTTCTCTTACCTGATTGCTCTGATTAAGACTTCTAGTACTATTTTCAATAGGAATAGTGAAAGTGGGCATCCTTGTTTTGCTCTAGTTCTTAGAGGAAAGGTTTTCAGCTTTTCTCCATTCAGTATGGCGTTAGCTGTGGGTTTGCCATACATGGCTTTTATTGTACTGGGGTATGTTCTTTTCATGCCTAGTTTCTTGAGATTTTTATCATGAAGAAATGTTAAATTTTTGTCAAATGCCTTTTCTGCATCCATTGAGATGCTTATATAAATTTTATCCTTTATTCTGTTGATGTGATGTATCTCATTTACTGATTTACATATGTGAAGCCACCCTTGTATCTCTGGGATAAATATTACTTGATCGTGGTGTATTATCTTTGATATGCTATTATATTCAGTTTGCTAGTATTTTGATGAGGATTTTTGTGTCTATGTTCATCAAGAAGTTTTGTGTGTGTGTGTGTTTTCTCTGGTTTTGTTATCAGAGTAATGCTGGCCTTGTAGAATGCACTAGGAAGAATTCTCTCCAATTTTTTGGAATAGTTTAAGGAGAACTGGTATTCGTTCTTCCTTAAAAGTTTGGTAGAATTCAGCAATAAAGCCATTCAGTCCTGGGCTTTTCTTTGTCAGGAGACTTTTTATTATTGATTCAAACTCATTACTCCTTAATTGTCTGTTCAGGTTTTTTTTTTTTTTCCTGTTTTAATCTTGGTAGATTGTATGTGTCCACAAATACATCGATTTCCTCTAGATTTCCCGTTTGTTAGTGTGTAGTTGTTCATAATAATCTGTATTGCTATGGTATCAGTTATATGTCTCCTTTTTTATTTCTGATTTTGTTCATTTGAGTCTTTTCTCTCTTGGCTAGTTTAGCTAGTAGTTTATCAATTTTGCTTATCTTTTCAAAAAACAAACTTAATTTCATTGATCCTTTGTATTGAGTTTTTAGTTTCTATTTTGCTTAGTTTTTCTCTGACCTTTATTTCTTTCCTTTTATTAATTTTGGGTTTTGTTTGTGTTTGCTTTTCTAATTCTTTGAGGTGACTCATTAGATTATTTGAAAACTTTTTACTTTTTTGATGTAGGCATGTATTGCTATACACCTTTTTTTTTTTTTTTTTTTTTTTTTTTTTTGATAGATTCTCACTCTGTTGCCAGGCTGGAGTGCAGTGGTGCGATCTCAGCTCACTGCAACCTACACCTCACGGGTTCAAGCAATTCTCCTGCCTCAGCCTTCTGAGTAGCTGAGACTACTGGTGCGCACCACCATGCCCAGTTAATTTTTGTATTTTTAGTAGAGATGAGGTTGCACCATGTTTGCCAGGATGGTCTCAATCTCTTGACATTGTGATCTGCCTGCCTTGGCCTCCCAAACTGCTGGGATTACAGGCGTGAACCACTGCGCCCAGCCACCTCTCTCTCTTAGCACTGCTTTGGCAATTGCTCACAGATTTTCGTATGTTGTGTTTTTATTTTCAGTTGTTTCAAGACATTTTTTACTTCTTTTCTAATTTCTTCATTGCCCAATGGTTGTTCAAGAGCATGTTGTTAAATTTCTATGTGTTTGTATAGTTTCCAAAGTTCCTCTTGTTATTGACTCTTAGTTTTATTGCACTGTGGTCTGAGAATATGCTTGATATGATTTCAGTTTTTAAAATTTGTTGAGACTTGTTTTGTTGCCTGACATATACGTTCCATGTCTGATGAATATAATATATATGATGTAGCTGCTGGATAGAATGTTCTATAAATGTCTGTTAGGTCCATTTGGTCTAAAGTGCAGTTTAAATGAAATATTTCTTTGTGACATGGAATCATCCAAAAAGCCTATGAATGATGGACTGGATAAAGAAACTGTGGTACATATACACTGTGGAATACTATGCTGCCATAAAAAATGAGGAGATCATGTCCTTTGCAGAAACATGGTTGGAGCTGGAGGCCATTGTCCTAAGCAGACTAACACAGAAACAGAAAACCACATGCTACATGATCTCACTTTTAATTGGGAGCTAAATGATGACAACACATGAACATATAGAAGGGAATGACACACACTGGGTTCTATTGGATGGTGGAAGATAGGGCAAGAGAGAGGACCAGGAAAAATAACTAATGGGTACTAGGCTTAATACCTGGATGATAAAATTATCTGTACCACAAGCCCCCATGACACAAGTTTACTTATATAAAAAACCTGCACATGTACCTCTGAACTTAAAAGTTAAATAAATTTTAAAAAGAAAATAAATTTTCTTTGTTAATTCTCTGTCTAGATAATCTGTATAAAGCTGAGAGTGGGGTGTTGAAGTTTCCAACTATTATAGTTTTGGAGCCTACTCTCCATTTAGATCTAATAATATTTCCTTTATATATCTGGGTGCTTGGGTGTTGGGTGCATATATATTTTAAATTGTTATATCCTTTTGCTTAATGTATTCCTTTATCATTATATAATGACTTTGTCTGTTTTTACTGTTTTTGACTTAAAGTCTGTTCTGTCTGATATAGGTGTAAATACTCCTGCTCACTTTGGGTTTTTGTTTTGTGGAATATCTTTTTCCATCCCTTTATGTTCAATTTATATGTCTTCATAGGTGAGATGAGATTCTTAGAGGCAGCATATAGTTGGGTCATTAAAAAAAATCTATCCAGCCAGTGTCTATCTTTTTTGTTGTTGTTGTTCATTCCAACTTTTTTTTAATTATTATACTTTAAGTTCTGCAATACATGTCTAGAACGTGCAGGTTTGTTACATAGGTATGCACGTGCCATGGTGGTTTGCTGCACCCATCAACCCATCATCTACATTAGGCATTTCTCCTAATGCTATCCCTTCCCTTTCCCCCCACCCACCGACAGGACCTGGTGTGTGATGTTCCCCTCTTTGTGTCCATATGTTCTCATTGTTCAAATCCCACTTATGAGTGAGAGCATGCGGTGTTTGGTTTTCTGTTCCTGTGTTAGTTTGCTGAGAATGGTTTCCAGCTTCATCCATGTGCCTGCAAAGGACAAGAACTCATTCTTTTTTATGGCTGCATAGTATTCCATGGTGTATATGTGCCACATGTTCTTTATCCAGTCTAATATTGATGGGCATTTGGGTTGGTTCCAAGTCTTTGCTATTGTGAAGAGTGCTGCAATAAACATACGTGTGCATGTGTCTTTATAGTAGGATGATTTATAATCCTTTGGGTATATACCCAGTAATGGGATTGCTGGGTCAAATGGTATTTCTGATTCTAGACTCTTGAGGAATCACCACACTGTCTTCCACAATGGTTGAACTAATTTACTCTCCCACCAACAATGTAAAAGCATTCCTGTTTCTCTATGTCTTCTCCAGCATCTGTTGTTTCCTGACTTTTTAATGATCACCATTCTAACTGGCATGAGATGGTATCTCATTGTGGTTTTGATTTGCATTTCTCTAATGACCAGTGATGATGAGCGTTTTTTCATGTTTGTTGGCCAGATAAATGTCTTCTTTTCAGAAGTGGCTGTTCATATCTTTTGTTCACTTTTTGTTGGGGTTATTTGGTTTTTTCTTGTAAATTTGTTTAAGTTCCTTGTAGATTCTGGATGTTAGCCCTTTGTCAGATGGACAGATTGCAAAAATTTTCTCCCATTCTGTAGGTTGCCTGTTCACTCTGATGATAGTTTCTTTTGCTGTGCAGAAGCTCTTTAGTTTAATGAGATCCCATTTGTCAATTTTGGCTTTTATTGTCATTGCTTTTGGTGTTTTAGTCATGAAGTCTTTGCCCATTTCAGTTGGAAATGCAGAAATCACCTGCCTTCTGCATTGATCTCTCTGGGAGCTGCAGACCAGAGTTTTTTCTATGTCCTGAATGGTATTGCCTAGGTTTTCTTCTAGGGTTTTTATGGTGTTAGGTCTTATGTTTAAGTCTTTAATCCATCTTGAGTTAATGTTTGTATAATGTGTAAGAAAGGGATCCAGTTTCAGTTTTCTGCCTATGGCTAGTGAGTTTTCCCAACACCATTTATTAAATAGGGAATCCTTTCCCCATTGCTTGTTTTTGTCAGGTTTGTCAAAGATCAGATGGTTGTAGATGTGTGGCATTATTTCTGAGGCCTCTGTTCTGTTCCACTGGTCTATATATCTGTTTTGGTACTATAGCCTTGTAGTATAGTTTGAAGTCAGATAGCGTGATGCCTCCAGCTTTGTTCTTTTTGCTTAGGATTGTCTGGGCTACACGGGCTCTTTTTTGGTTCCATGTGAAATTTAAAGTAGTTTTTTTCTAATTCTGTGAAGAAAGTAAATGGTAGCTTGATGGGGATAGCATTGAATCTATAAATTACTTTATGCATTATGGCACAGGGGTCAGGGACCCACCTGAGGAGACAGTATGTCTCTTAGCAGAGCTCAAGCACTGTGCTGGGAGATCTGCTCTCTTCAGAGCTGGCAGGCAGGAACATTTAAGTCTGTTGAAGCTGTGCCCACAGCTGCCCCTTCCCCCAGGTGCTCTGTCCCAGGGAGATGAGAGTTTTATCTGTAAGCCCTTGACTGGGGCTGCTTCCTTTCTTTCAGAGATGCCCTGCCCAGAGAGGAGGAATCTAGAGAGGCAGTCTGACTATAGCAGCTTTGTGGTGCTATGATGGGCTCTGCCCAGTCTGAGTTTACACTGTGAGGGAAAAACTGCCTACTCAAGCCTCAGTAATGGCGGCTGCCCCTCCCCCCACCAAGCTCTAGCATCCCAGTTTGACTTCAGACTGCTGTGCTGGCAGTGAGAATTTCATGCCAGTGGATCTTAGTTTTCTGGGCTCCATGGGGTGGGATCCACTGAGCCAGACCACTTGTCTCCCTGGTTTCTGCCCCCTTTCCATGGGAAGGAATGGTTCTGTCTTGCTGGTGTTCCTGGCACCACTGGGCTATATAAAAAAAAGTCCTGCAGCTAGCTCAGTGTCTGCCCAAATGGCCACCCAATTTTGTGCTTGAAACCCAGGGCACTGGTGATGTAGGCACCCAAGGGAATCTCCTGGTCTGTGTGTTGCAAAGACTGTGGGAAAAGCATAGTATCAAGGCTGGAATGCACCATTCCTCACAGCACAGTCCCTCATGGCTTCCCTTGGCTAGGGGTGGGAGTTCCCCAACCCCTTTCACTTCCTGGGTGAGGTGATGCCCCACCCTTCTTTGGTTTCCCCTCTGTGGGCTGTGCCCTCTGTCTAACCAGTCCCAGTGAGATGAGCTGGGTACCTCAGTTGGAAATGCAGAAATCACCTGCCTTCTGCATTGATCTCTCTGGGAGCTGCAGACCAGAGTTTTTCCTATTCAGCTATCTTGCCGGCCACCCCATTGTATATCTTTTAAGTAGAATATTTAATCTATTTGCATTCAAGGTTATTATTGATATGAGAAGGAACTCTTCTTATTCCTGTCATTTTGTCATTTTGGTAATTGCTTTTTGGTTGTTTTGTATATCCTTTATTCTTTCTTTCTTATCGTCACTATAGTTTTGTGTTTTTCTGTAGTATTAACATTTGAGTTCTTTCTCCTCTTCATTTGTGTGTTTGCTCTAACAGTGAGTTTTATACTTTTGTGTGCTTTTGTGATGATAGATATTGTTTTTTCCCTTCCAAGAGTACGATTTTCTTAGGCATTTGTTGTGCAGCTGGTCTAGTGGTGATAAATTCCCTCAAGTTTTGCGTGTCTGGGAAATACTTTATTTATCCTTCATTTATAAAGAATAACTAAGCTGGGTGTAACATTTTTGGCTAGCAGATTTATTTCTTTTAGCATTTTGAATATTTCATCCCATTCTCTTCTGGCCTGTAAGATTTCTGCTGAGAAATTTGTTATTCTGATGAGGGGTTCTCTTATATGTGACTAGATCTTAGTCACTTAACTTTAGTGCTGTTAGTTACTGAATGTCTAGTCACATTTATGGGAATCCTCATCTTGCTGTTCTTAGAATTCTTTCTTTGTCTTTGACTTTTGATAGTTTTCATATAATGTACTATGGAGAGACCTTTTTAGATTGTATCTACTTGGGAATCTGAGTTTTCTGTATTTAGATGTCTAAATCTCTTGCTAGACTTGTGACATTCTTAGCTATCATTTTGTTATATAGATTTTCTATGGCTTTGGGCTTTTCCTCAACTTCTGGAATACCCATAATTAAAAATTTGGTCTCTTTATGGTGTCTCTTGTGTCATGTAAGTGTTCTTCATTTTTTTCTTTCTATTTTTCCGAGTATTTCAAAAGACTTGTCTTCAAGTTCTGAAAAATTCTTTCATTTGATCTAGTCTATTATTGAAACTTGATTGCATTTTTTTAACTCATTAAATTCTTCAGTTTCAGGATTTGTTTGGTTCTTTTTAAATGATGTCTTTGGTGAATTTCTTGCTCATATCTGAAAGCATTTTTTTTTCTGATTTTGTTGTACATTGTTGTAATGTCTGTTTGTGTTCTCTTGTATCTCGTGGAGCTCCTTTGATATTATCACTTCAAATTCTTTTTCAGGAATTTCATGTATTTTGATTTCTTTAGAATCTGTTGCTGGAGAATTATTGTGTTCTTTTGGAGGTTTTATATTCCCTTACTTTTTCATATTTCTTGTGTTTTTACATTAATAGCTATAATGTTCATGTTTCTTGTTTCTGTAATGTTTATGTTTCATGTTTCTTTACATTGATATCTGACTGCTCCTGTCGTGTAATGGCTGCTTCTTCTTCCATTTTTCTGGATTAACTTTTACAGGGGAAAACTTTTTCCTGAAGATGTATCTACAATGTTGGTTGGGTAGGCCACTTTAGCTTTGATTCTGGGTGTGTGCAGTAGTGTCATCTTTGTATAATTTTTTTGGCCCTAAATGGCCTTAGTGGTGTCTGTGATTTCTTCAGTGGCTTAGGCTGCAGTTGTTAGTGGAGGCTGTGGTGAGGCTTTATTGGGATGAGAACAACAGATGGGCCTCTTTCCAGAACCCAGTGGTGGCAGCAGTGAGCTGAGCATGTCTGTCCTTGGGTGCCTGGATGGCATTTGTGGGCATTGGTGTTAGGAAGTCCAGGTGGGCTGATTCCTGGGCCTCCAGGCTCTTTCTCAGGTGCTGGCAGTGCCAGTGATGGACTGGGAAAATGGATGAATCCTTGGGCCTCTGGGTAGCATGTATGGTGTGGGAGATGGCAGCACAGGTGGTAGAACAACCCTTGGGCTCCCAGGCAGCACATGCTGGTTTTAGTGCTGGCTGAAATGGGCTGAGCAGGTCAGTCCAGGCCCCAAGTGGTGTGTGTGGATGACTGCTGGCAGTGGTGGTAGTGGCAGGTGGGTGGGCCCATCCTCAAGCCCCCAAGAGGAATGCATGGATACCAACAATGGTAGATGAGGTGGGATGATCCCAGGCTCTCAAGGGGTGTTTCTGAGTACTTGGGAAACAGTTCCAGCCTGGGTGGGCCTGGGGGAGAACCTGTCTTCAGAATGCATGTCAGTGTAGAGCAGCCCTGCTGCTGGTAGGGTGAGGTTGCAGTCATTGGACCCAGGCAGGCAGCTTTTAAACTCTAGGGAGTATATGCTGTCTTCCCTTTGTTTTAGGAGCAGCCTCCCAGTGGGATAAACTGCCTGTTCTCTGGGGTGTAGGGCACTGTGTGGCCTTCAGTGCCAGGGATCCTGCTCCACTGCTGGGTCCAACGTTACCTCCTTTTCCCAGCCTCTAGTAACCACTATTCTACTTTCTGTCTGTATTAATTTTACTGTTTTATCTACCTCATATAAGTGATATCATACAATATTTATTCTTTTCATATGTATTATTTCACTTAGCATAATGTTTCCAAAGCTCATCTAATACATGTAGCATGTATTAGAATGCCATTCTTTTGGCTGGATAACATTTCATTAGACACACACACACACACACACACATAAAACATTATATAAAACATTTTATTTATCCATTTCTCTGTTGAAGGACAGTTGAGTTGTTTCCACCTTTTGGCTATTGGGAATAATGCTGCTATGAACATGAGTGGACAATAATGTGGTATACATTGTACACTGATGTACAATAATGTGTACAATACTAATTCTTAATCTAACTAGCAGAAATATCCCATCTGAAGAAGCTCAGATCAGTCCTGAGGCTTCACATAGCAGTAAAGGTCTCTAGGACTTGTGGATAGGGCTTGGCTTTTACAGCTTTGTCCTTTGCTTGGAATACGCTCTCTCACTCTCCCTTATTCCTGACCACAGCCTCACCCTCTTCAAAGTGAACTGTAGAATCAGTCTTGGAGCTGAATGGTTGTGTGGGATTTCTGCCTCTGACATGTAGTAGTTGTTTGACCTTTGATTAGTTATTTAACAAACATAATTATATCTGTTAATAATTATGATGCCAACTAATATGATAAATATCAATAAGTCTACTCTGTGAGAATAGAGCATTTAGAGAAATGTATATGTAATCAAACTGGGTGTTATTATATTAACACTATATATAGTGTGTCTTTTAGGGTTCTTTCTTTGCAAGTGTCAAAATTCACCTTTGACTAATGTAAAGGAAACATTGAGCCCTAACACTGTGAACATTTGAGTGCCTGTTTTTGTGTAAACTTTATGTTTTCAATTCTCATAGGTATATACCTCCAGTTGAATTGCTGGATTATATGTCAACTCCGTTTAACGTTTTAAGGAAGTGCCAAACTGTCTTCTACAGAGGATGCATCATTTTACACTTTCATCAGGAATTTATAAAGGTTTTAAAACTCTACATCCTCAACAACATACTTGTTATTATTTGTCTTTTCTAAGCCTAGGGTGCAATCTGCTTGTGGATCTACCATTCTGGGTCCTGGAAGATGGTGGCCCTCTTCTCACAGCTCCACTATGCAGTACCACAGTGGGGACTCTGTGTGGGGGCTGCAACCCCATGTTTCCCCTCTTCACTGCCCTAGTAGAGAATCTGTGTGAGGGTTCCACTCCTGCAGCAGAATTCTGCCTGGATACCCAGGCTTTTCCATATCTCATCTGAAATTAAGGCAAAGGCTTTTAAGCCTCAACCCTTGCATTCTGTGCACCTGCAGGCTTAACACCACGTGGAAGCCACCAAGGCTTACAGCTTCCCCTCTGTGAAGCAGCAGCCTAAGCTGTACCTGAGCCCTTTTGAGCCACAGCTGGAGCTGGAGTGGCTGGGATGCAGGAAACAGCATTCTGAGGCTGCACAGGGTGGTGAAGCCCTGGTCCTGGCCCACAAAACCATTCAGTTCTCCTAAACCTCTGAGCCTGTGATGGTAGGGGCTGCCACAGAGGTTTCTGAAATGCCTTCAAGGCCTTCTCTCATTGTATTGCCTATTAGCATTTGGCTCTTTTTACTTTTGCAAATTTCTGCAGCCTGGTTGAATTCCTTCCCTGAAAATAGGCTTTTCTTTTCTACCACACTGCCAAGCTGCATATTATCCAAACTTTTAGTCTCTCCTTCCCCTTTAAATATAAGTTCAAACTTTAGGTCATTTTTTTGTTCACACATATGAGCATAGGTTGTTAGAAGCAGGCATGCCACATCTTGAACACTTTGCTGCTTAGAAATTTCTTCTTCCAGATATCTTAAATCATCACTTTCATGTTCAAAATTCCACAGACCCATGGGGCAGGAGCACAATACAGCTAAGTTCTTTTCTAAGACATAACAAAAGTGACCTTTGCTCTAGTTCTCAATAAGTTCCTCATTTCCATTTGAGACCTCATCAGCCTGGCCTTCACTGTTCGTATCACTATCAGTATTTTGGTCATAAACATTCAACCAGTCTCTAGAAAGTTCCAAACATTCCCTCATTTTCCTGTTGCCTTTTGAGCCCTCCAAACTCTTCAAACTTCAGCTTGTTACTCAGTTTCAAAGCTGCCTTCACATTTTTCAGGTATCTTGACAGCAATGCTTCTCTCCTCAGTGCCAATTTTCTGTTTCAGTCCATTCTCACATTGCTATAAAAAATACCTGAGACTCACTTTGGGAGGCCGAGGCAGGTGGATTACAAGGTCTGGAGATTGAGACCATCCTGGCTAACGTGGTAAAACCCCGTCTCTACTAAAAATACAAAAAAATAGCTGGACGTGGTGGAGGGCACCTGTAGTACCAGCTACTTGGGAGGCTGAGGCCAGAGAATGGCGTGAACCCGGGAGGCGGAGCTTGCAGTGAGCCAAGATCGCGCCACTGCACTCCAGCCTGGGAGACAGAGCGAGACTCCATCTCAACAAAAAAAAAAAAAAAAAAAAAAAACAACCCGAGACTGGGTAATTTATAGAGAAAAGCAGTTTAATTGGCTCATGGTTCTGCAGGCTGTACAGGAAGCATAGTGCCGTCTGCTTCTGGGGTGGCTTCAGGAAGCTTCCAAGTATGGCAGAATGCAAAGGGGGAGCAGACATCTGACATGGTGGGAGCAGGAACAAGAGGGAGAGTGGTGAGGTGCTACAAACTTTTAAACAACCAGATCACCTGAGAACTCTATTACAAGAACACCACCAAGGGATGGTGCTAAACCATTCATAAAGCATTCACCCTCATGAACTAATCACCTTCCACTATGCTCTGCCTCCAACATTGGGGATTATAAGTCAACATGAGATTTGGGTGGGGACACAGATCCAAACCATATCAGCTAGGGTATTGCTTTGATATCTTTCTGCTCTCTAATTAGGCATTTAAAGCATAGTGTTTCTTTCTATGACCTACTTTAGCTGCAT
Organism: Symphalangus syndactylus; assembly: GCF_028878055.3. Classification (NCBI taxonomy): domain Eukaryota; kingdom Metazoa; phylum Chordata; class Mammalia; order Primates; family Hylobatidae; genus Symphalangus; species Symphalangus syndactylus. Next base: position 118,102,846 of record NC_072426.2, on the reverse strand, counting down.
CCATAATTTTTGGTATATTGTATTTTAGTTTTATTCATCTCAAATCATTTTTTAAAATTTTCCTGTTTTTTATTCTTTGAAACATTTGTTCTTAAAGAAACATGTTGCTTAATTTTTACGTATTAGTGAGTTCATGAAATCTTCTTTTGTTATTAATTTCTAATTTTATTCTATTGTGGTTGGAGATCATTTTTTATATGAGTGTGGTTCTTTTAAATTTACTGAGACTTGTTCTATGTCCTAACATATGATCTAACCTGGAGAATGTTTCATGTACACTTGAGAAGAATATACACATTCTACTGAGTTGGGTGGAAAGTTCTATAGCAGAAGTCCCTTTTTGACACCAGGGACCAATTTTATGGATGACAATTTTTCCACAGACAGAGAGGGAATGGTTTCTGAGGCATTAGATTTTCATAAAAAGCATGAAACCTATATCACTCACATGTACAGTTCACAATAGAGTTTGTGCTTCTATGAGAATCTAATGCCTCCACTTATTTGACAGGATGTAGAGCTCAGCTTTACTTGCTTGACCACCAATTACCTTTTGCTGTGTGGTTTGGTTCCTAATAGGCCATCGACTGGTACCAGTCCACAGCCTGGAATTGGGGCCCTCTCTTCTATAGATCTTTGTTAGATATGGTTGGCTTACAATGTAATTTAAGTCATTGTTTTTGTTGTTGATCTTTAGTTTAGTTGTTCTATTATTGAGGGTTCAATATCTGAGTCCCCAATGATTATTGTTAAATTGTCTGTTTATCCCTTTAATCCTGTCAGTTGTTGCTTCGTGTATTTTGGTGCTCTGTTGTTAGATGCATATATATTTGTACTTGTTATATCTTCCTGATGGATTGACCTTTTTGTTTTCATAAAATGTTTTTCTTTGTCTCTAGTAAGAACTTTGTCTTAGAGTCTGTTTTTTTAGTATAGCCATTTTAGCTATCTTTTGGTTACTGTTTGAATATATCTCATTTTTCATCCTTTTACTTTCAACCTAGTTTGACCTAAATTGTCTGTCTCTTATAGGTAACATATAGTTGGAATTTTTTTAAAAAAAGCTATTCTTCCAATTTCTGTATTTTAGTTAAAGTGTTCAATTCATTTACATTTAATGTAATCACTAGTAAGGTAGAACTTATGTCTGACATCTTGTTACATTTTTAATATGTCAAGTCCTTTTTTTCCCTCTCTTCTTTCATTCCTGGTTTCCTTTGTGTCAAATGAACATTTATTTAGTGATATGGTTTGGCTGTGTCCCCACCCAAATATCAACTTGAATTTTATCTCCCAGAATTCCCATGTGTTGTGGGAGGGACCAAGAGGGTGGTAATTGAATCATGGGGGCTGGTCTTTCCCATGCTATTCTCGTGATAGTGAATAAGTCTCATGAGATCTGATGGGTTTATCAGGGGTTTCCACTTTTGCTTCTTCCTCATTTTCTCTTGCCACCACCATGTAAGAAGTGTCTTTCACCTCCCACCATGATTCTGAGGCCTCCCCAGCCATGTGGAACTCTAAGTCCAATTAAACCTCTTTTGCTTCCTAGTCTCAGGTATGTCTTTATCAGCAGCATGAAAGTGGACTAATGCATTTAGTGTATCAGTAAATTTCATTATAATTTCTCTTACTGTATATTGTTCAGTTACATTCCTAGTGGCTTCCCTGGGGATTACTACTAACATCTTAAATTTTAACAATCTAGTTCAGATTAATACCAGTTTAATTTCAATAATATACAAAAATGTACTTCCATATAACTGTTTTCTCTTCCCTTTTTTGTGCTATTTTCATACAAAATGCATCTTTATACACTGCATGCATATGAACATAGATTTAAAATCACTTCTTTATGCAATTCTCTTTTAAATAAGATAAGAGAGAGAGAAGGCACTGAGAATGGGTAGAGGGAGATGTAGAAGCTGGGCTGAAGAGGGAGAAAGCTAGGAACCCTGTGCAGGGCTATCACATACTAGGGACTAATTTTTCGATCACAGCAGCTCCAGGAGAGTGGGTGAGTTGAACTGGCAAGGAGCAACTCACTCTCACCATAAGTCTCTGGAACACCAGCAGGAGGAGGCCCTTTGATGACCACAGATGCTCAAATTGGTAGGAAGAGCTGCTTAGAAAAATAGTAGGAGCACCAAGCTAGCTGACATGCAGCCTGGAGGATTTGATACAGGGGCTTCTGTAGTGGAGCATGGCCAGGGACAGCCATCCCCTTTAGGCTCAACTTGCTCCTGTAGGAGATTTTAGCCATAGGGAAACCATTCAACATGATTTCTGAAGGGCGATCTTGCCCATCAGACAGGGCTGGTCCAACCTGAGTACCCCTTGGTTGGCTGGCCTCTCCCAAGGCCCCAACTGGACATTGCCTGCTTGCAGGGTAGTCCTGGGTGGCTTGGAGCCCCACAACATAGCTTCTGCATTAGCAGACCATGCCTGACCAGTGGAGAGCTCCAGCAAGGTGGTCCCTATGGCCACACACTAGCTCATCTGCTCTCCCCCATACTGTAGCTTTCCCTAGGCCCATGGCAACTCCTCACATTGCTTTGCTGGTGCATGTCTGCCTGGGCAGGTTTTGCTTTCCTTGCCCTGTCAGCGTGTGGGAGCACAGTCTGCCCTGTTCTCCCTGCTGACTGCCATTGCAGACAAAGCCTTGGCAAGCACAGAGTCAACAAGCCTCACCCATGACAGTATCCTGCCATTGTGCTAACTTAGTGAGTGTACAGAATGGTTGATCCTCCCTCAACCTGAGTGATTATTCCTGCTTGCAGGGCACAGAGAAGGCACCCAGACCCACACCCACCAGCACCTCACCCCTGGGCAACACCACCTCCAGTATGACTCACGGACACTCTCCAGCAGGGGCCCCTGTGCACTCCCCACCCTCAGCTGGATTGCCTCTGGTACTGTGCTGAGTGCCTGCAGGGAGGCAGGCACCTTGACATTCATTAGCACTTTGCCACAGCTGCCACAACTCAGTCCCTGTCCTCCTTTCCCCCCAGTGCAGTGGGTTCCAAACATGAGAAGCCCAGAGAACAAAGTCAGGAACCAAGACAAGTACCCCAGAGTTAGAGCACACAGTTTAGAAGTTGGGAGCTGAGCGTTGGCCCCCTAACATCTTCCAGAAATGAATACAGTTGGCGCAATCCACCTTAGACCATAGTCAAACCCTCAAGGTCATCAAATAGGATAAAATAAAAAAAAATCTATCCACAGGTCAGTAACCTCTAAGATTGAAGAAACACAGATCCACAAAGATAAGTAAGAATGAGCACAAGAACTCTGACAACTCAAAAAAGCCAGAGTACCTTCTTTCCTCCAAATGACTGCATCACTTCTCCAGCAAGGTCTCTGAAGTGAGTAGAGATGGATGAAGTGGCATAAATAGAATTCAGAATATGGATAGGAATGAAGATCACTGAATAACAGGAGTACATTGAAGCCTAATCCAAGGAAGCTAAGAATTATGATAAAACAATGTAGGAGCTGACAGGCAAAATAACCAGTATAGAAAAGAATGTAACTGGCCTGATAGAGCTGAAAAATGCACTACAAAAATTTCATAATGGAATTACAAGAATTAATAGCAGAATAGACCAAGCAGAAGAAAGAATCTCAGAGCCTGAAGACTGGCTTTCTGAAACAAGACAGTCAGATAAGAATATAAAAAAAATGAGAAGAAATGAACAAAACCTCCGAGAAACACAGAATTATGTAAAGAGATTAAATCTATAAATCATTGGTGTCCCTGAAAGAGATGGGGATAATGAAACCAACTTGGAAAACATACTTCAGGATATCATCCATGAGAGTTTCTCCAACCTAGATAGAGAGGCCAACATTCAAATTCAGGAAATGCAGAGAATCCCAGTAAGATACTTAACAAGATGAACATCCCCAAGACACATAATTATCAGATTATCCAAGGTCAAAATGAAAGGAAAAAATGTTAAAGACAGCTAGAGAGAAAGGTCAGATCACCTACAAAGGAAGCTCATCAGACTAACAGTGAACCTCTCTGTAGAAATCCTACAAGCCAGAAGAGATTGGGGTGGGAAATATCCAACCCAGAATTTCATATCTGGCCAAACTAAGCTTCATAAGCAAAGGAGAAATAAGATTCTTTTCAGACAAGCAAATGCTGAGGAAATTCATTACCACCAGACTTGCTTTACAAGAGCTCCTGAAGGAGGCACTAAATATGGAAAGAAAAGACCATTACAAGCCACTACACAAACACACTGAAGTACACAGACCGGTGACACAACACAACAACCTTATAATCAAGTCTGCAAAATAACAAGCTAACATCATGATGACAGGATCAAATCCACATGTATCAATACTGATTTTGAATGTAAAAGGACTATATGCTCTAGTTAAAAGGCACAGTGTAGCAAGCTGGATAAAGAACCAAGACCGATTTTGTATGCTGTCTTCAAGAGATCCATCTCACATGCAATGACATGCCTAGGCTCAAAATAAAGGAATGAAGGAAAATCTACCAAGCAAATGAAAAATAGAATAATGCAGATGTTTCAATTCTAGTTTCTGACACAACAGATTTTAAACTAACAAAGATGAAGAAAGACAAGAGCACTACATAATAATGAAAGGTTCAATTCAACAAGAAGATCTAACTATCCTAAATATATATGTACCCAACACAGGAGCACCCAGATTCATAAAAGCAAGTTCTTAGGGACTCCCAAACAATAATAATAACAATATCGGGTGACTTTAACAGCTTACTGACAATGTTAGACAGATCATCGAGACAGAAAATTAACAAAGATATTCAGGACCTGAACTCAGCACTGAATCAAATGGAACTGATAGACACTTATGGAACTCTCCATCCCAAAACAAGAGAATATACATTTTTCTCATTGCCACATGGCACATTCTCTAAAGTCAATCACATAAACTTAACAAACAATCTGTGTCTACTGAGATAATCATGTGATTTTTGTCTTTAGTTCTGTTTATGTTATGAATCACATTTATTAATTTTGTGTATGTTGAACCAAACTTGCAACCCAGGGATAAAGTCTACTTGATCATGGTGGATAAGCTTGATGATGTGCTGCTGGGTTTGGTTTGCCAGTATTTGGTTGAGGGTTTTTGCATTGATGTTCATCAAGGATATTGGTCTGAAGTTTTCTTTTTTTGTTGCATCTCTGCCAGGTTTTGGTATCAAGATGACTCTGGCCTCGTAGCATGAGTTGGGGAGTAGATGCAGAAAAGTCTTTTTTTTTTTTCAATAATTACTATAGTATTTAATAAATATTGCCATCAAAGAGCATCAAGAACATGGCTAAAAAAAGGCACACCTTG